>NC_071327.1:72388580-74788580 GCF_943734725.1 Anopheles marshallii | reverse complement strand
GCGGTTGAGAGTTGAGATAAGGGTTTAATTCCATTGCGATTCAGAGCACGATGAAAAAACCCGCTTAAAAGTATGCTGTTGGGGAACGAGACAGGATCGATTTTGTAGAACAAGTACTCGTACTTTTTAATGATTGTTTTGGTATGAGTTGTAGTAATGATAACATGCAAGATTCTACCCTTCATCTGAAAAAATTTCACGTTTCGAGATGTTTTGGGTGTTCGCCATGCTCTTTTCGTAGAGGAATTACATGAAAATTTCGAAATTTCCCGGAATTAATTAGAAATATACATAAAATTTAATCATGCTGAAATAAGAACCACGTATACTTACTTGCATGGGAGGAAAATTAGCTAATTATTAATAGATGAATAAATGTACCCGTTTACCAAGATACAAATGTATCACCAAACAGAAACACAGTAACAACTCGGCTGTAGAATGTGTTGCAACGGACAAACAAAATTTATTAGCTTCTCTTATGGTTAATCGATCTGCTGGAAACATTGGAACAACTAGTTAAACTAAGTAATCGCTACCGCAAGAGAAATTATGTTGCCTTGTGTGGTTGAACTGAACATGAGTTAACACTTCATAAGCTATGTATTACTCCGGCCACGAGCCCCGCACTGAATAGCATGTCTCATACGTTTGTTACTGTTAAGATAATTTAAGATTTACAACAATCAGAACGCCAAAAAGAAAACTGGGTAGGGACCATTTTTTTTTTAAGCTGCCACGTACAAACATTATAACATCGATATTCGGATTGCCTTATTGGTGGGCAGCAGGCAAGGGAGGTTTTGATTATGTTCAGCCCGCTTCTGTAGTAGTTGTAATAATTTTTATAAAATACCATACGGGAAGGGATAAACGACGGGAAGTTCTCGACGCTTACCGGTAAGTGATTTAAACCTGTTTCGTGAAGCTTCTTCGCTTCGGTTTGGAATCGTAGCCTGTCACGTGCTGACTGTTACATTTTGCCACCGGTTTTCAATAGCTTTAGACGCGTGCTGGTGTGTCGGTAGGGTTTTGTGGGTGATATGTACACGTTTAACACACATCTTCACGCCTTGCATATCAAGGTGATTTCCATATCGTGCAAGTAGAAGGATTTCGCACTAGCGGGTAGGTTTACGTTTAAGTCAAATCCTAGCTACCCCTTTCGGTTTATCTTACACGCCCTCTTCTTCGCTGCACGAACCGAGCCAAATGTTTGTGAAACGTGATGCCAGCTTGTGTTCTGGGCTTCTTGGGGTATTATCTAATCAACAATGGTTTGGTAGCAGAAACAGAGATTTATTTAACGGTGTCTGATTTTTTCCGTTCACCTCCACAAGATACATTAACACTCGACCGAGCACCAGCAACAAAAAAAAACGAACGAACGAGCCACAGCGTTTTGTTCCCTCAGGTCTGTGTAGTTTATAAACATAAATCATACCATAAGCTCTCATTGTTTTGTATTCATTTATCGTCCACAGTCCGAGGGAGGGTTTGGAAGTTTTGTTTGGAGATTCGAAACGTTTTTAGCCGCTTGCCATCTTGTTTCTGTGTTTGTGTGTTTGCACACGTCTTTTTTTCTGGCATAATGCTTGGATTGGCAGGCAAAGCCCTCCCGTTAAGACGAACCATATTTGTATTGTTACGTACAGTTGGTTTATGCTCTTGGGGTTTTTTTTTTTCTCGTATGTTTGTGTTTGGTTGTTAAGCACTGTGTCTGCTGTCAGCTTTTGTTTATAAATCTAGCGTCAGATTAACGCTTGTTCAATTTATTTAGATTATTTGCGGGTTTTTGTATTGTTTTTTTTTTATTTGCATAAATCCCTTTTTAATGTGTTTGTGTGTGTGTATATATATAAACGTTTGTCTTACTAGCTACGATAATAGAATACTTTTCGTTTCCCTCATTAGAAGAACGGTTGATGTGTTGTTGTTTTAAAGTTTTCATTACACCTATGAAACAATTTGATAGATCATAAATTGTAAACAAAAGAAATTTTTGTAAATAAAAAGGAAATAAAATGGATTCAATAGTCTACTTAAGAAAAATAAATAAGACAGTTCAGAATCAGAAGAATAAAAATATGAAAGGATGACAATAAGCCTTGGAAAAACGGTTGCAATACTAAAACAAAACTAAAGATTAACATATACACACGATAGAAAAATCACGAATCAACTTATAACAAATGCTTTACTGTGTAACGGCCGTTACTGCCGCGCCGTTAGTAAGCGTTATGCCCATCGAGGATGATACCATTTTCAGTGCTACCGTTGGATCCTGGCTAGGCTTTGTGTCCTGCAAAAGAGGTACCAATGGTTAAGCGTCACGTAGCAACGAATTAGTTTGCTTTGAAATGTTGAACATTGCAAGACACTCACTATACTTAATGCGGTCATGATGCACGCCCTTGCTGGGCCGTTCGTCTTCAACCCTGCGTCCATTGCGGTAGCATTCGCAAACCCGTTGCCCAGCAGGGACGATGGTTCCGTCTTCGCGATGACGTTGTTCACGGGTGAATCGTTCATGGAAGAAATGTCCTCGCTGGAGGAAGCCGTCTGTAAGCATGCTTCCGGTGAGCTGGGAGTCGCCTGCGATTGAGTATCCTGCGAAGAGAAAGCCATCACCGGGAAGGGAATGAGAGCTGTAAGGCTTTCGAGCTGGGAAGGTCACTCCGTAGTGTACCGTGATTGAGCGGTGCGATCGTAGATTAAATGGCCACTCCTACGTTTTACGGGCCCGAAAGACACACCTTGAAATCGCGTCAATCCGGCGTTTTATCCGGGAAAGGAAACACTACCCAACCCGGTCCTGTCCGTGATTTAGTTTATTAGATCGACAAATGCGATAATGAGTGGTACGTGTGTTCCGCTGTACAACGCTGTAAGTAGGACGGCTAGTCAACAAGCAGAGCTGATAGAATGAAGGCATTATTTAAGCGGGGAATCACGTTCCGAAGAAAAAGGATTAGCTTGGAGGTGGAGGAAAAAAAAAACGAGAGGTGGTCAAGCATTTCGATTCCATTTTGCAACCCTTGGAGCGTATGAAGTTATGCCATTCTTTACCGTTTCGCGAGCAAAAGTCCCTGCACGAATGCAAACGGATGAATAATCCCGACGAACAGGTATGGACGAGTACGTATCGAAACGCCCAACATACCCTCGAAATTCCTGTTTTGCCTCATTTCTAATCCGACGTTAGTTTCGCTTAGCTTCGCACCGCCCCCCCGAACCGGATGTTCGTGACTGTTCCAATGGATGATACTGGATGACGTTTAGATACCCGTAAATGGGTGGGTGTGGACAAAGTAGTGCCGTACATACGGAGAGCGCATCATCACGCTACTATGAATATCCCAACCCACCATCAAGCCCTTCATGCGAGCGACGGTACCAAGTCCATCTTGGGGCCAGAATTTTCCATCCAAAAGGTAACCAAACGAGGGAACACATAAATATCGGGGAACGCTGAAACTGTATCGGCATTGGCAGTGTGCGTGCGGCGAGGCATGGCAAAGAACCTTTTAGGAAAATTATTTCGAATGAATAATATATTTTTATCATTGGACTTATCTCTTCGGCGGGCGTTTCTTCCACCGGGAAAGCGTAGACGGAGCCGGTTTCTTTTATTTCCGACCGACCCTAACTGGCCGGGATGGCAACGGTGAATGCACGTTGCATATCCGGCTATTCGGACGATTCGTTCGCTATCGTTCGGTACGTGTGGTATACGGTTTGTTGGTTGCGAATTCGAACAGGGACCGGCTAACCACGGACCGATGGATGGACAGCTGAGCGTGATATGAGCATGGATGGATGAATGAATGGCTTTCGGGTGGATTTTTTTTCTTCACCGACTGCGGTTACTTTGGCAGACGGTCTCTGGTGTCTGTCGTTCGGGGTGGCCTATTCGGAAGGCTAGATATGGTTTCAGACATTCATAGCGAGGCGTACTTGTGAACGTAGTCGACTGACTATGGAATGACCGATTGGTTTCAGGTGTCATTCATACCGGTTGCTAATTATCAGGTAATCATGACTAAAGCCAAATGTAGCAACTTTAACTTATGGTGTTTTTTTTTTCTTTTAAACTTCTCAGTGTCCTTAATTTATTAAAATTGTTAATATGCTAAGTTGATACATCACAACATGCTAAAAATAGTCGTTAGAATTAAATTAGTAAATATTAGCTAATGCAGTAATCTTTCCCTAATGTGATGAAATTAGCTACATTTGTCTCAACATGATAAGGCTACCCCAAAACAGTTCACTACATCACAACGCGAAAGGCCAAGAAAAGGTCACCAACAAAAAAAGAGACAAACGGATCTTGATTTATTTGCCACCAAAGTTTACACTCCACGGGCTTAGAGGTTCGAACTTCGAAGAAAAGCAGAATCAACAACGATGCTCCTTGGGGAAATGTATCCTTTGAACGGTTACGGCAGCATTTCACACCGGAACGTTGAACATCTGCCACGCACGAAGCCGAAGATCAAACTTTCTTGATAAACTGGCTGCCGATCGGAGTTGGAAGTTGCCGAGTCTTGGAGAAGCCAGCACAAAAGTACAAAAGCAAAAGTGTTGTTTTCACTTCAACAGGCAAAGAACATAAACTTGTGGGTGTGGAGTACGTGTGTGTGTGTGTGCGCAAAAGAAAGCGTTTGTCTCATGGGCCCTGTTTGAGACGGTGTTCGGTTCGTGTGTGAGAAAGTATGCCAGCTGCACCGTGTCTATCCAGCTCGCCTAGATAACGATGTCTTTCATGCCAGACAAATAGCACCGTGCTGGTGCTGGATGCTGGACCGAAAGGAAAAATTCTCACTCCATCTCGAAAAAAAGGAGTGGGACGGCCAATTCCGGCTACTATCAGCGACAAATTTGGGATAAATCTGTTGAATTTTGAATGTAGTCCTAAAATAGTGAGACAGTTTCACTAGGTATGGATGGGGCGAGTAGAAAGGCACGGCCCATAGTGAGACAGTTGTGGTAGTTCCGTCTGTTCGTAAATCAGCCAAACAAGCGAGCACAAACATCTGGAAGATGGTTGGCCGGTGTGCATGTGCAGTAGGACACCTGTCAGCCGTGGCACGGTGTGGAAAAGTTAACTTCCCCGTTCCTGTGCTTGCTCCAGGCAGAAGAAAGGAGAAATGCTAGTAAGAGGAAGTATCACTTTTACCACTCAATCCGACAACCTCGGGATGGGTGGAAACGTTGCGGAAAAAAGATTCACCCGATAGTGGTAATCTGAAATCTTCATTTTCAATTTACGGTTCCATCCATTTGCGACCAATTTTGCCCACATCCGCAAGGGAGAGCAGGAAGATTGGTTGGGTAGCGTCGTGATACAGTTGGACATGGTCAACTGGACGCCATTGTATGAGGTGAGGTATTTTCGTGGTTTAAAATCATGAAATATTGATTGAATTTTACTGCTGAGAGGGAAGCTATTCTTTGGTTGAGTTCATCAATTACGCTTGAACGAGACGATTTTCGGAGAGATGTAAGTATTACGGCTACTTATTTTAGAGTCCATTAGTTGCAATTGTGCATCAAACGGAAGTTTACATGGTTTTTCCGTTCTACTGACAAAACTAATTCTGAATTCTATTAAAGTTATGTTATTTCTGTTCAAAATGAGTGAATCATTTTCAATTCAGCATAATCCCAAAAGTACAATAATTTCTAATTATAAATAGATGATCATCTGCGTTTGTTCTATTCTCATTGCGAAGGACATATTTTTTGGCTTACAATTGTTACTATAATTCTACATGCATTTCAAACGAGCACAAAATAGCAAACAAGACGAATGAAATAACTTCGCAATGCAAACCATACCAAACATGTGCAACATATTGCTGCTCTCATCTTTGGTTCGCTTTTGCTTCCCTGTCAGCTTGAAGTCTGTTTTTTCACAGCTTAAACTATGTTTTTTTTCTCTACCTTGTTGCTGTTGCCTTCCATCGGTGGTTTAACTTTCGGTAAAAAAAAAGAATGGCAACGACAAGTCAAGCCGAGAAGTCCCGTAAATGCATAATCCCGACTGAAGCAATCTTCAGTCCCGAACCGGACTGGCCGTCAGCATCGCAACCGAGCATGTTTGCTTTCTTCTCCGGATGGTTTTAATGTCAGTGGCCTGGTCGAAACAAAACTCCTTCCTTGTACGTTCCTGGTATTCTTCCACCAACACCAACAGCAAATGCAGATTGAATGGTTTTCCCCGATAGGAAATAGATTATGCGCTGGTCGAAGTGTGAGAACGGGCCGATTGATTGGAGGTCGAGCGGTTGGGGGCGTGGAAGTGAATCCATGTTCGATTTTCGCCCGTGCTAAGCTCCTTTCCCGGAGGCTATCGAAGGGAAATTTGCTTGCCAACCCCTGCCCCACCGAGCTTGCGAGCAGAGACGTCCGAAGTGATTTTTATGGGCTCGAATAAATTTTTATGTCCGCAATGAGGCCGTGCCCGTTGCGAAGATGCGAAGATGGAGTGATATCGGGACGTTGCCAATGTAGGACACGATGTTCCCAGCATAAAAAGGGAGCAAAATAAAATCGAAACCGTCTGCTCCGTTCATGTTCGCTTCGTACGTTCCACCTAATCGTGTCGACTCAACACCAGCATTTTGTATTTTTTTGTATTTCGCCGAACATTTTTCACGCCCTTTTCCTCGGTGCCCGAACGGATCGGATTTTGCGATGAGTTGGAGAAGATTAAAAATGATGTCCGATTGGGTTTCTTGTCGAATTTCATCGTGTTCGCAACGGGAAGAGAAGATGCGGCCAAGCACGGCACGGGAAAGAAAGAAAGCAAACTCCGAATCTCAAACGTTGCCGGGACTTTTCCGTTTGGCCAGCATGAGGAAGGCGATATTGCAGCGGTAATGTGAAATCGGTAATCCGTAACAGCGGTGAAAATGGGAAATTCCGTCACGTCCGATTTTTCCCCGGCATGTAGGAAGTGTGGGAGCCCCTTCTAACCGGGAAAATTAGCAAGGGCCGGTGTTGAAAGTAATTGATTCTTGATTAAAATCAGTTACATGCACAGTGCAGGGGCAAGGCGCATTCGGAACTACGGAACGTTTGGGGCCCGGTCACGTTTTGGGGTTTTCGGTGGGAGAGTGAAATGTTGTGTCACTGTTTTTATCGACGTGACGAGATTAGAAAGTATCAGATTTGAGAAATTGATAAACCTTTTACTGGAGCGTTTATTGATGTTGACTTTTCTTGTGGAAGGGAAGTGTTGTGAACTTGTGAGACTGTTACTTCATTCATTAGAGTAAGAGAGCAAGTATTACTTTGAGGTCATTGTGATGTAAATTTAAGAGAAGTTTAAGTGTCTATTTTGAGCTCCCGGAGTGGTTATTTAAATTTAGATATGAATTTGCATAAATTTTAAACAAAGCGGAATGTCAGTTCTAGGTTTTATTTAATTCATAAAAGACATTTTAGAGCTGTTGAAGTCACTAACTACTCATGATTGTGAAAATCAATCTGGTTAAGAAACAAGGAATACTCATGTCAAAAAAGCTTCACATTTTGTAACCCTACAGCTAAAGCTGTTTAATTTTGACAAGATGTCTAACTCAAACATGTCTTGCTTACTCACCTCCGCATGATCATGCTTGTCGTCATCGAGCTCGTGGATTCCATTCCCCATAGGGTTGTTGACCGCTCCCGTTCCGTTCAGTTTGCCAAGTTCCAAAGCAGGCGGCGAGCAAGGCATCGTGGGCGTACTGTTGGTGGTGCGGTCACCTCCCATCGCTGGCGTCTTCCCATCCTCCCCGGTCGTACATTCGCCCAGCTCGTAGATGTTTACCATGTGTGCGGCCTGTGCATGCACCATTAGATCCCAGGGATTGGAGAACGAATCCTTACACGCCACGCACACCAGCTTAGCCTGCGGAGTCGGATCTACAGCGGGGTATAAAGGAGGAAGGTAAGCAAATTGCATTCCCGGGCTGGCGAGGTCACACTTACAAACTTTCTGCACCGGTGAGGTACTGAGACACTTGCAGGTAAATCGAAGCTTGCAGTAGCTGCGCTTGTGATCCAGCAGCTCGGTCAGGTCGGTGAACAGTTCCCGGCAGTTGCCGCAGATGAGTGTGTCGGGATTACCTGCGGGGCAAGACAAAAACCAAGACAACACCGCCAAAGATCAGTAATTGAAAGAGGATAAAGCGCACCCGTAGGTGTCGCTAAAAGTTGCCCCTTTAGCAGGCGGAAGTTGTTATGATCCAATTTATCCAGCTCATTCCGCAGCACTAGGTTTTTGTCCTGTGCAGGCAGTTGCGGAACGATATGCAACGGGCCCATAGTCATATCCATAGTGCTCGCCCCTTCTCCCTCCCGAAATAGGTTCGTTTGCTCGTTGATGTGTTGCACGTGGCGGAGATTGAAATTTACGACCCAACTTTGCCACCTTTTCACCGCCATCGTTCGTGGTTGAATCAGTTACGTGCACGTGATGCCACGGTGTGTATATGAGCATGTTCTTGTCCGGAGACAACCGAATGCACGGAAGACACTCGCTTTGTATCGGAATTTCCAAACGCTTTTACACGGGGCTATGCTCTGTTCGTCGTACATCATCGGCAGTACGAGCGTGTGTGCCGCACGTTATGCGGAAGTAGTTGCATGACCCCGAAACCGATGCGGTAGAACCGGAACAACAAAAACCCTACAACAGTTAAAGCACTTCGTTGCGACACACACATACATGCACACGCTGAAATATTGTGCTACAACCAGCGACAGTAGCAACGAAATCATCACCGAGTTTTATTTCCGTGCTTTAATTAAAATATGAATATTTTATCCGCTACTAGGCGACCCCATTCATTTATTTGTTACAAATACGAGGAACTGTGCTGCGCTGGAGCCGGTGAACCGAAACCGAACACCACGCTCCTCCACAACAGATAGGATGACCCGGGAAGGGGCTAGTGTGGTAGAACAGGTATGTTTTGAGACTGTCAGACTGCTAGTGTCGACGTGACGAAGGAATAGTGCCGGCAGTTCATTCGGTTGGCCCACGTAATGGAGGCGCCTGGTGGCGTTTGGTGAGAAA
Organism: Anopheles marshallii; assembly: GCF_943734725.1. Classification (NCBI taxonomy): domain Eukaryota; kingdom Metazoa; phylum Arthropoda; class Insecta; order Diptera; family Culicidae; genus Anopheles; species Anopheles marshallii. The sequence continues at coordinate 74,779,507 of NC_071327.1, read as the reverse complement.
AAATGATGAAAAATACGCTCGTCTGTTTGCGGGTGCCTTGGTAGTGTGTTTGATGCTTTTCCAACTATGCATATCCTAGCACAAAGGTACGAAGCTTTGAAGCTGGACTCGGTCGGTCGGGTCGGTCGGTGTAAGGGTTTGTTTTGTTACTTCATCAAGGGCTTAACCGAAGAAATGCTAGTATCTGTGGTGTGGTTTGAAATGGTTTGATAGTGTTTGTGTTATTTCCGTCATCCTGTCAGCTGGTTGGATAGTAAACAAGGTGGGTTATGTGTGCGGTAAGGTAGTGAAGCAACGAACTCCAGTAAAACGATTTATAGAATGAGGTTAGAAATAAAAAGATTACGAATAGACAAATTGTGTGCTGAAATGTGATCCACCGCAATGAACCGATTTCTGCACAATTCTAATTTGCAATGACAACTTCAAGGAATGTTGTGTAGTAGATTTAGCAAAGTTCTTAACCGTTATGCTCTTCTGGGTTTATTTTTTCCTTTGGCAAAGTTCATCTATCTGTTTTAATTTTTTTCAAACTAAATTGCCAAAGTTCTGGAAAGTTGAAAAAACTGCGTATCAACGAGAATTACACGTATTTTTCCTCCTCAGAAAACATCTACCATCTTCTCCGGGTGCATTCTACAAATCTTAATCACACCGACACATAATTACACCACATGATTTATGTCTTATTTTTCCTAGACCTAGGCTTAGCCATCTTTAACACCATCGGGGTCTGCTTCGCCATCTCCAGCTCTCCGGGAGACCAACCACATCAAGGATCAACTAAAGCCAGTGTAGAGCAGTGGTGCCCAACGGTTACAAACCTCTCCCAGCAGTAGTCCATTTCCCATAAAACATTAACAACGATAAGGCAAACTTCAACACCTCATCGAAGTGATACCGTCCGTTGGTGGGAAGGTTTGCCAGCAGCAGAGGAGAAGACCCAGTCCCACTCCATATGACCCCGGGCGACAAGTGCGAAAGATCGTCTCGGTGTAATGAAAAGTTTTCCCCGAACAGGCCGTCGGGCTTGGCAGGCGAAATTGGTGCGTTCTATTTCTTCTTCGTGCAGGGTGTGTGAGTGAGAGAAAGGTACTTAGGGTAGCGAGGCCTAACGTTCGGAAAGGAATCTCCTGCGGTGAAACATCCCTCGCGGTCCGGCGAGTCCTTGCGGTAGCGAGTCATTAGCTGCGAAGTAACGGAGTGTTGCTGTAGAAATGTTACTTCCGGCCCGGTTATAATGATCACGATGATGATGATAATCGTATGGCTTGTTGCGTTGTTGGCGATGTTTCCGTTATGAGGATTTCTCGATGGATGAAGTCCGCTTCCCCTTAAAACGACGTCGATTGCCGGTTTGGAAGCTCTCGCAGCTCATTACATGGAAGTCACCGTGAAAATCAAAAGAAAACCTTTCCCAGCGAAACTTACACACAGCCCTCGGACACACATTTTAAACCGGAGGAAGACCTACCAAAAGCAACAGTCAACAACCATTAGCGTAGAAACTACAAGGACGGTGTGGAAAGTTCCTTGAAACACACACACACACTCTTGGAAATTCCTGCACGTAGACGACTTTGCAGTAGTGGCTTCCTTTCTTCCCAAAGAACACTTTGAGTGCAAAAAGAGTTGATACAGTTTGGAGGGAAAGCGAAAGACATAACAGGACACTCCCATCCGCACACTGCTTCAGGTCGGTTGGGAGCCCAACTACCGAACGCCCATTCGACAAGTGGGAGTATAATTATGAATGTAAATTCAATGAATTGTAAATGAGAACATTTTCTTGTCCGCTCGGCGAAGACAGAGGCCCGCAGGCGAATCCTTTGGCCAGGGTTTCCTTACAGTTTACGCTTGAACGATGGCTTCGACACCGCACCGATGATGGTGGCATGCGATGAGATTGTGCAAGTTCCGCCTGTCCGCTGGTTACTGCCGTCAGCGTACAAAGTGGCAAGGGAAGTGACTGTCAGCGGTGGACTATTTTGCCACAACCGGTAGCCTTGGCCAGCTTTCGTTCGATAAAGGGGTTTGGCCTGCATGGCTGCCATGGTCCGAACCACGATGGTTTTTGTGGCAATCAATATTTGAAATGTTTGTGGGTTAAGCGTGAACTTCCCGCCCGGGTTGAAGGATGAGTTGCTTTAATCCGTCGTGAAAAGATTGTGATCTCGAACGAAGGGCTTTTAATATTTGCGGTTTAAAGACGATGGTATCGTGTTCGGTGTACTGGTTGGTATGTTTTCCTCCGAAAAAGTTAGAGAAAACTCAATGCATTTGATAATACAGTAAGAAACGTTGCAGAGTATGATAAATTGTGGACTATCTCAAAAGTTGTAAAGTGTTGGAATATCAAAATGGTGAAATATTTCAATTAAGTTAATCTTTAACCCAATATGATGCCACACATAAAAGTAAAGAAATATTGCCAGGTATTTGTCGAAACTTGATGTTTAATATTCAAAAATACTTACTGTACGTTTTGAATGGTCCAACTACGTGCTGCCCGTTGGTATAACTCGACATATTACACCCACCAATGGCTCCACCGACCGATCCGCTCAGTTCCACTCCATTCATCAAACAGTTGTTGTTGTTGATGTAACCATTCGAACCAATGCATCCGTTCGGTACTTGCATCGGTACGCCATTGCTCGAACCAATGTTGCCGCCCGGTGTGGTATAGTAGTTCCCAAGGTTGCAAGATCCCCCGGTCACGGGACTCGCCGCAGCAACGGCCTGCATTTGTTGCTGCAGTTGCTGAGAGTGTGCCACCAGGTGCATCTGCTGCTGTTGTTGCTGCACCTGCTGCTGTTGTTGCTGTACCTGCTGCTGTTGTTGCGAGAGAACCTGTTGCTGCTGTTGCTGCTGGTGACTGTGTCCAAGGATGGGTCCTGCACCGTTCATTTTCGGTGTCATTCCCATACGGCTCGGTGCCATCAGTCGCTGACGCTTCAGGGGCCGTGGTTGTGCATTCGGTTGCTGCTGCAGTGGTCCGAATAGTGTTGAAGCGTAGTAGCTGAAACCAACAGAAAAAACAGAATCCAGCAAATATAGTAAAAGTCAAGAAATCACCTCATTAGCGCACATGACGAGGGTGACTAAGAGGAAATAAAGCGCAGAAAGTTGTGCTTTACCACCCGCAAATGAGGTGCCAAATGTTGGATCAATCGAATAAAACGAAACGACAGCATAAACAAACAATTAGGTGGCACAACTTCTGGCGTTCCGATAACGGGCTTGACCGAGACCTGCTGCCGACAGAAGAATATGGCGACATCAGTAGCAGCCACGGCAACATTTGCACAAAGACGTTAATGATGCCGACCGATGCCGTTGATGGTAATGAGAGTAAACTTTGTCTCTGCATGCTGCCAGTGCTTCTGCACCGGAAGGTGACGACTTGTACAACTTCAAATGAACCAACTGCAGGGATGAGAAAAAGTTTCCGCGTGGAAAAACTTGCCTTCCGCTTCGATGCACGCTTCTCGTTCGGTTTCGATCGAACCGATCGAAGCAAAGAAACAGGAAGCGAACCATGGGGAAAAAGTCTTTTTGAACTTTGCTTCCCGGGTTTTCCTTCCATACGGTGCGTTCAATTAAATTACAATATAATGATTATTTGTTTAGCTCTTTGTTGTTTGGCTCATTCAATGAGGGTGAACTGGCAGGGAGTGGAAAACTCTTCGCGAAAATCGACAGCGTTTCCTCACAACTTCACTGCCAGGAAAAGCAGGCTGGATACGGTTGAGCAACGAGTACAACGCCTGCTTGTTGCTGTTACGAAGAAGCAGGAAAATGTGTTCATTGTTATTTGGATGACAAGTTGCTTATCGCTTTTTCGTACCATTCGGTACGTTGAACCTTGGATGGTGGGCGAGGACTACACGGCGGAAGACTATCTTGCACCTAGAACGGATACCATAAGAGGCCACTTGGACGATCCCTGCAAGTTCGCTGGCAACCGAGCACCACTTCAGACACTCGACTATCATTCATCGGGCTGAAGTAGTGAATAGATTCACTCGAGCATTGTATGACAACACTTGGCAAGTTGGTCTTTGTGTGTGTGTGAGACAGAATCATGCAGCAGAAGCGGTGATTGAGTCAACAGTGCCAGTAGAAAGCTATCGGCAGTGTTTACGGAAATGATTTAAATCGTTCTTTCCATCGGGGCGATGAGAAGGTGACGGGACCGGATAAAGCCAGATAAAAGACAGCAAATGGCATTGTGCTCCGGCTGTGGAATTGTTTTATTTGCATAAAAGATTGCTTTTAAGCCGTATTGTTCTGTTTCTGTGAAGTGCATGAAACTAGTCAACAGATGAATGAGATTATTGTGCAAAGTAATTTGTTCATATTTGCTTTGCATACAGCCAGTGACGACTAATGGTTCATTAAAATTCAATCTGCTCGTGCTTGGTCCTCGAGAGTAAGAAAATGCACGAATTCATATCAAGTGTTGTCAATTTGCAGTAAATTTTGCGATGTTTGCTTGGAAAACAATATATTACGATAAAATAATTTTTGATCGCGCCTTTGCTTAGGCAATCCGCCATACATAACATTACAGTTAACGTTAGTACTACTGGGAAGATGAGCCATCCATCATCAAAGGAAAAAATATGTACTTTTTAGATAGAAAAATTGAGAACATAGAAAAATTACATTTGAATAAATCATGTATTGCTCCTGTATCATGTGTTGCCAGCTCTTAAACGTAGGCAATCTACAAATGTGTAGCATTTAATGCCGTGCAAAAAAAGGAAAAAACTAAACTTTTTGCTAAATACCTAGACGTCAGTTCTCTCACTTTCAACCTGTTCACATCAAATCGTTTCTTTCAATTACTGATAGAATGTCTTCAATGAAAGCAAGCTCCATTTCATCTTTAAAGCAGAATGCAAAAATTAACGAATCATCACTAACCTAATTTGCATCGTTATCGCACTCGAAGAAATATGAATTTGAATTAGCTTCCTGTTTGCTGATGGATCATAGATTGGCACTCAAGCTAAGGTGCGTAATTGGCGGCAAAACAAACAAACGCAAGTTATCTTCGTGTGTAGCAGTGGAAACTGAAGCGCCCTGTAAGTGAAGGAATGGAATCCAGCGCACCGGCGACAAGTGATAATAATGGAGAAATTGAATTGAAAAAATAATCATAAACTCCTGCTAACCTTCTTACTTGCATAGCGAAGTAACACTAAAACAAAAAAACAAAAACAAAACAACCTTCCCAAAACCGGACGACAATCACGCGCATCATTAAAATTCAAAATTATACAATCAGCTCATCTCGTCCCGTGTACTGTTGCTTCCGGACTTGTGACAAATGCCACTAAGCAAAACAGCAACAACAAAAAAGTCATCATAAAAAAAGATGAAAGTGGCTTTGCTTCTCCTTCCGGTGGTATTGGCAACGAAACATAAAGCAGATATTTTCCCGCCATGGGGTATAAATAGACGAAGGGAGAATGAAAACACAACATCTGAAACACGAAGCCGGGGAAAGCAAACCATGGCATTAAAAGTACAGCGAAAACCCTAAACACGGTCCAAACCAGGCGGTAAAACAATGGCAAACGTGTTGTGGACGAAGATGAGGTTATAGTGGAAACAGAGAAATGTATCCTTCGATGAGGATAAGCCTAAGGAAATGGAAACAAAAGCAAGCGACAACTTTTTATGCAGTCTGTTGAATTAACGTGAATTTTCCTTCTTCTTCTGTCTCATGATTCCTTCCGTGGAAAAGGTGTGGAAAATGTTTGGAAAAGGCACTGCGGGACACAATGAGAGGGACCGATGCGCACCGATGTGGTGGTAATGTGGGTAAATGTTTTCTTTTTTGCATCACTTGCTCAACATTACACGGTGCGGTGGACGTGTTGCTGGAGGGTCGTAATTCTACCGCTCTTAACGCTGCCAAAGTATGCTCCTTGTCTGCAGTTCGTCTGTTCTTTCGTTCACTGTCACCTGGTACGGTATTTGTTTGTTTTACAATAACATCGCTACAACTGGACCGGTGATAATAGCCATAAAAAGTATGCAAGTGCAAACAAAGAACATGGCCACATTGTTTTGTGGACCTTTTTTTTGCACCGAACCAGTGGCATGGTGTTTATGAGCGATCGCCATGCCGGTAGAGAACTGGTAGAACGAAGCGATGTGCTTTTACAGTCGTGCGTTTTTGTATTCTTCATCAGTAAAAAGGATTGATCGTCTGCCTTTGCTTTCTTTTTGTTGAGTGATTATAAAAAGGTTGCTAGTTCATTGTTTGTCTTATTATCACCGGATTAGCTATTGACTGCAGCTGTATTTAATAGCAATAATTGTAACTACGTAGACACTCAATGCTTCGAGTCTCTTTATCGAAATGAATATTCCATCCAAAATAAAGTCCACTGTACAATAAAGTCAGTTTGAAGAAAATTTTGTATTTTATATGGTTTAATATTGGGAAAACAAAAATCCGCTAATTTCGGGTCAATATTTTCAATAATATAACGTATCACAAATTTTGTTGATTTTATTAGTTTAGGTTTAAGATTGTTTGATTTTTTTTTGCTTTCAATTTTGTAAATATGGATTTAATTATATTACATTTAATTGAGTACTTAATTTAAGCACATCATTTGAAGTCAATTTTAAAGGCAATTAAGCTTTACGTTAGTTGTTTAAAACGTAAAAAAGTAATCATTGTATGCTTATAAATTAACAAAAATAGCCGTACCGCTATTATTTCATCATCTAAAATACCTTCTGTTGCTTCGCCATATGGAAAATCTATCCTTCTAAATAGTCATCAATCATCCGGTCCTAGAACCTTACTTCTACTACTTGCCTTCCCGAAGAATGCTCCGGAACACCACGTGAAAAGCAAATTGATATCCTATTGATCAAATAATTTAGCATTAGCAATTAGAAGAAGCTGTCGGTTCACTTTCGTATCATCATCATCATCACCCTGGATCGACCCACAAACCGTCGGGGTTAATGTCAACTCACTCGGCTCATACCTTGGAAGCGATACCCCCCAAAGCGTTTCTGTCCATTCGTATGTTCGTGCCTGAAGTAAAGGTTAATTTTTCATCTTCACAGCAGGGTGGCTGGTTGGTTCGAATGGTTTCGGATCACGATCCGGATTCCTGTGTTTTTTTTTGTAGTTGTGTGCGTACCATGACACGTGTGAGTGTGTATGTGTATAGTATTGTTTTCTTTTTTATTCAACAGCTTATATCTTCCTCAGAGGCCACGTTTGAGTGATGGCTTGTGGAAGTCGATAAAGAGAGCCGAAAAGTTAATACAACAACGATTTGAACGTGCCAACTCATGGCGTGATATGGGCTCGTTTGTCGATAAAGTCGATGAAGAAGCCAAACAGGCAGTAGGTTAACTTCATTCAATGTCTTGAGCTGACAACCAACCGGGAAGTTCCAGCAGCAGCGGCTACAGTATACGAACGATTCTCCATGGAATCGATACCATATGGTTTTACATGCGTTGGTAGTGGTGGGCAAAATCCATCGCCATTCTTTTACTTTGCACCGTTAAAATATGCGGCAAGAAAAGCCCTGTGGCAAACAGTGAACCATGTGCCGTGAAACCGAGACAAACTGGATATTAATTGATTATGATAGCCCGATAAACTTCCACACAGCGGGTTGAGCGGTTTGGCATGAGGAGGTGAAGTAGCGTTTGGATGGATTTTCTTTCCTACCATGTTTGCTCCCTGGGTGGCCGACAAATACGGATGAGCGAATTAATGCGCATCGAAAAGGAGAAGTGGTTGCGACGGTGGTTAATAGATTGAAAAATAGCAGAAACGACTGCTAGTCACGACACGACACGCGTCATGCGGCAAATAAAAAAAACCCAACCTCCCTAAGTCCCTTCCAGCAGAAAGGAACGAAACTTTGATGGTTGAGAAATTCCAGGAATGGTGAAGGTGATCTGTCTGGAAAGCCACCCACCGGGGCATGAGCTGTATTTTTTTTTATTTGGTACCACCCTCACCTAGATAGAGCGACGAAAACCATTCACCAAACAGTGACTAAGCAGGAAAGTGGATTAAGAAGGCAAAACGGTATTTTCTTTGGCTTACGTAAATTAAGGAAGCGTGTCGTGGCCCATGCGTGACGCCTTGAAAGAGCGATAAAAGTGTAACATCACCACGAAAGGTCGAAACAGGTGAATCGTTATTTCGGGGGAGATATTGATTTTGTCAAGACGGATAGGCAAATGTATTTTTATTTCTTTTCACTTTCTTCTTGAAGCGAAGTGAAATTCGAGTAAAAATTGAAGCTAATCACCGAAGGTATCGAATGCACCCAAAAGAAACGTTTAAGCGATTAATTGTATTGTCCATCAATAGCGTAACTAAGAAAACCTATTACTAAGCTTCCTAGTTACCCTTCACAGTCACCTGAAAAAGGCTTCTGTTATTAACAACGAAATGTTAAAAGTTGCATACTTTTAGGCGTACAAAATCTATTTACGCCGAAGCTAACCTTTAATACTATTTTATATCATTTTTTCTTTTCTTTTAAGTAGAAAATTATAATTCTTAAACTCAACCTAGGTGTATAAATATTCAATACACAAACAGACCAACAAATATTCTTCGTTTCAGTAAGTTCGGTAAAAGTTCGGTTGCATTGTTATTCGATTGACTCTTAAGAGATTTCTTTTGTTTTAACCCATACTTTTTCCCTTCTCAACTGATCAATATACCACGAGGCTGCAATGCCCGTTTAAAATCTCTGTTTCTCTTAAACGATTCGATTTCTATCCACCAGTATGCTTGGTCACACGGAGTTCTCATCTGCTTCGTTGTTTCCTGCCTCCATCAATACCAATCCATTGCGCGAGATTAATGAAAAATTCATCCCCGAACGGCGGGCGGAAATATAAATGGCTTTCACCAGTGTGCTTCAGCGCGGCACCGTTGACATTCGGTGGATCTAACCTTTAACATCCCCGCGAACCCGACCTTTTGCCACAACGCTCGACGAGTGGCGTGTGTGAGTCGGTGAGGGTAAATCTCATAAATTTTAAAATCAACATTATTAAAAGATTACATTAGAAGATTTATTGGGTTATTTCACTTATTTATGAACGAACCGGGGGCTTATCGCCGATGAAATCTATCGTTATCGTGCTTGGGCGGGGTATGCTCATCTGCCGGTAGGTCGTTTGTTTCTTGAAAACAGAAAAAATAAAGGCAATGCTTTAAGGAAAAAAGCAGTGAATAAACCACCAAACGCTTGTTGCTTGTTGAAATTGCCATCATCGGTTTGAGATGGATTTTGATTTTGAACAACAAAAAACAACAACAAACGCGATAAGAGAAAAGAGAAAAACATTAACGCTCCTTTGGGAAAAAATCCCGCTTAGCGTACGGTGAAGGAAACCAAGAACGAAAAAGCTCGTTCGGTATGCGGTCGTTGAAGTCGATCGATTCCAAACAATAGGAACTTCCGAGGTGGTGGCAAGTACTTTCGCCTTTGTTTCATAAATAATTGATTGTTTATCTTTCCGACTTTTCGATTCGCTCCGGCGGTCGGTTTTGTTTGCGCACATCAGGCCCAATTTTTTCCCCTAGCAATGGAACCGGGAAAAATTGTTAGTTCGGAAACGAGAAAATGTAATTTGTTTGTAGATTTACTTAACCTTCAACTTTCACTTCTCGCACCATTCTCTTACGTTTCCTACGCCCGGAAATACCACTGAATGCTAGCGCAATGAAAATAAATAAACTTTGACCGGAAGTACGTTCGATTGCTCGTCGGTCGAATTAGGGCAGCACATCCTCCATGGCGAAGCGATGGCATGCGCTCATTACGGTGATCCAGTCGATTTGGAAGAAAAATGACCCAAGACCGTAAGTAAGAGGCGTGTTTTTCCTACGATTGAAAAAGCAATTTGTGCGACATCAAGTGTTTTGATACCGTCGATACATCACGCGGTAATGAAATTGATTGTAATTAATTCAGATTTATTACTGCATCGAGGAAACATAAATATTGAAGGAATTTCACGGAATTAAAATTGAGATCATACACTTCTTGCGTGGACAGAACAGAGAAGCAATATTGAAAAAATGATACACAATCTTGCAATAATCTAACTTCTGATGATTGTACCTCGAGAACCGATGCCTTGAAATCGCCTTAATTTAGCATGATCACGAATTAATTTATATTTTAAACCATCTAAAAAGAATCCTTTTGCAATGAACTATCATTGCTTTTATTTTTTTTCAATAGAAATACAAACAAATTACAGCAGCAAACATATCTAAGTTTCACTAGTCTTTTAATGTTACATGTTGCGAGGAAAAAGACAACAAACGAAACAAGTTACATTAGCAACAAAATACTCATCCGCATTACAACCGTCCTAGTTGATCTCCTAAAAAGCAACACCAATTATGGTTGATAATTAGTCTAGCGCAAAAGTAAAGTTACTAAAAACTTATCCCATTTATACGCCATACAGGACTAAAGGAACGGCATAAACTATTATTCACAGACGGAAGCGAATGTGCATAAACCAAGTCTAACTGGCTCACAGAAGGAACCTACCGAGAAAGCTCATCAGCGACCGTGGTGGTCGAGTGAAACACAGTGAAAGTGAATGAAAAAGCTTGCTTAAGCTTTAATAACCACAAAGATTAACTCCGGTTAGCAGGGAGTCCAAAACGTCGAAAATGTATAAAAGCAAAGGAAAACTATAAAGCCATGTGCATTAGAGAGTGCAAGTACGCTAGCTGCAGCTGCAACAGCCCCGGAACAGATTGGAGCGGTTCGTACAGCAATTTACGTACGGTAAACAATATGGATGGCTGTCGGGTATGGCGCAGGCAGTGCGGTTTTCCCGCGTGCTTACTCACTTAATACCGACCTGTCCCGAATGCGGGTCAGTAAAGTTAAGCTAAGCGTAGAAGCAGACGAAGGGAAACGATGCGAGCTTCAACAATCGTGAGTGATGCTTTTTTTCCTCTCATTTTACGGCAACTAACCATACAGGGGAAAGAGGATTCCAGCACTTTGTTTCCAGGATGAGGAAATCCCGAACTCGGGGATGCTCGGTTAGACGATGAATATGAATGGTCGAGTAAAACGACCGGCGTGCAATAAAAAGATTAAACTTTCATTTTAGCTCATCCTACAGATGGTCCACGGTCGGCCGGCCAATGCAGTGCAGTGTTTGGCTTTGAGGGCAGATTTTTGACCAACGTCACCGGCTCTGGTTAGCCATTTTTTGGGGTTTATTTTTCGCATTCACCTACAACCTTTATGGTAGGAAAAAATATCACAAGTACCTTTGCACACTGCCTTGGTCCACCGCATAACATTGGTTCTACCATCGGAAGAATATAATTGGCTAATATTTTTGTAACAGCCCAACGACCGATGCAGAACGTTGGTTGGCTCTGCGTTAATCGTTTTTCCTTCCCACTTTCCCACTCAGGAGCGAAAGTATGGCTGTACATCCGTCCCATTACATGTTCAACACTTTCTCCCACAGCAAAACGTGTTCTCTAGCTGTTCAAAATTCATTGCATTTCTTGCTACTCAACGGCGGATTGCGAAAAAAAATGGAACACGGAAGTGCTTTAGATACAGTGAGAAAGTTGCTATGGTTTCCGTCAGGTCAATGTCAAAAACGAAACATTCTTTCTCCCCTCCGACCCATGTTCACAGACCTTCCGTCCAGGAAAGGGCTTAAAATTTGAACTTTTAACGGCATCATTTTCCAGCTTTACACTCCCGTACGTCGTTATAACGAGAAAACTGGGAGGATAACTCATTTCATAAATGCTCCGCTTGTTCAACATCGTCTTTTCGCAACGCTCCCGCCAAGGCGTTAATGATTTTCCGGGTTGCCGTTAGTGTTTCCGCTGTCGTCTCGATTAAACTGTGGCGGTGGAGTGTGGGGATTTTGTTTTCGCTCGCAACATAAACATAAGGAGATAAGGCCAATAGCGGAAGAATCTGGCAGCTGCTGGAAATGGGCAGACGGTATGGGCAAGTATTCCGTGCTGGCTGTGGTGGATAGCATCACGCATCATAAAAGCAGCCAATTAGTTAAATCATGTGTGTACAACGAATGGCGGCGTCGGAGCAGTAGGGGCTGCCGGTTGAATGAGTAAATGAGTGATGAAGTTCTAACAGCTGGCACCCGGCTATACGTTGTTAGCACTTGTTGGCAAAACGTGACGGCATCGTTCCGTACTTACCTGTCGTAGTAGTAGTCCCTGTAAGAAAGATTAAGATATTCACGGATTAGGAATCTTTCCACAAGACATTAAGTGTCTAGCATTGAAAAAAAACCGTTTTCAAGATTTAGTCCCGCAAGACACCCAAACGCAAGACCCAAATTAGAACTACATTAGCATCATTGAAAATCAGATCTGATCGTACGATCTTACTTATTTGGAGGATTGTAATTAACACAAATCAATATCTAACAAATGAATTTAAACGTTAAGCCAATAGCATAAAGTAAATGTAATTGCAAACCACAATATATCTGCTTCAATTCCTTACTTACCAATCATTTCCAGTTTTGGATTTGTTTTGCCGTTTCCGACCGGTTTGATGTGGTTTCGGTTCCGCTACCATGTTCACATCTGTAATAAAAAGGTTACGAAAAGTATGCGATCAAACGAAAGTTCACCTCAAAAGAACAGGGTCAAAAAAGGGCCAACGGCCGAAAGAATGTTAATGAGGGCAGCGTCAATGCAATGCCAGCCTGTGCTAGACGTGCGACATTTTTGGGGAGGTTAATTTTAGTGTTTCACCACGGCTCGCTGCATTCTCGGGGATGTCGTACCACACCCCGCATCCCTTTGGCTGCTAGCCATCTGCCAACTGCCAGCTGATGGTTTTTGTTTTGTTTGATGGGCAAAGTTATGAACCAACTCCAACCCGATCCCATCTCGCGGTCCGATCACAGATGGAACGTATGGGTGACAGGCATGATGGCACCATGTATGGGCCGGAGCGGCAGATAGTTCACTAACAAGCGCGTTTTTGCTAATTATAATTAGTTCAATTGTCATGCTCGCGTCATTTCGCAAACAATGAACGGATGCTGCTTACCGTGACGCGCCACATTCATGCTGATGTGTGTTGGGTGTGCAAGTATGGGTGGCATTTTCCGAAACTTTTCTTTACTCGCTGCGTTACATATGATATTTTCCGACGACCATTGACGCCTTGATTCTGCGAATTATTATGCCATGGTGAGGCGGCAGTGGTCTGTATGTCGAGCATCGGTATCTCACACGCATCTAAACCGCTGTGCCGCTGTATGTCACAACGATACATGAAAGATAAATTTTCCTGACGATCGTAACAACTATTTTTGTCGACCACCTTTAGCGCGATCGGACCGACGATCACTTTATTAATGTCAGCTACTGTTCCGCGAAGGAAGCAACCAATCGGTCGACCGATAGGTGGGCCAACACTACGTTACTGTTCAGATTTCCACCACGCGGACACAATTGTTGTGGGATGGAAAAGCAGCATCGCCGAGTAGATTTGATGCTGGCGGCAGGCGAAATTATAGCAAACCCACCGCACTAAACCAGATCCGCGTGGTGGACCATATCGAAGTACGCGTTTTTAAATCACGTGCCGACAAGGTGATGGGATGGTGTGTCATCGACCTAGTCTACGATGGTCGCGTTTTCTCAGAAATTACATAGCAGGATACACATGCGTGGAATGAACGCAAAACGTTTAGAAAGAGAGCGAGGGCAAACATGTCTGCGATGGGATTATATACAATCGTATGTTTGATGGTGATTAAGGTGTCTATTTTGGGAGGATTTAGATGATCGTGGCGATAAGAAAACTAAATAAATTCAATTGGAAAGGAGCAATACCAAATGGTTGTACTTGGTCCAAATAGATTTATTGTATGTCTACAAGGTATTGGAATGTTTTTCTGAATAAATATTTACAAAAAAAAATGACAAGCTATTTACGGAGCTTGGAAAATTTAGGTTTTTTATAACATTCAAAAGGACGTTTTCCTCAATTATTATAGTGGCAGTACGCAATTGTACTGTTGTTGTCGAATATCCTTTTAATATATCTTTAAAGTATTTTTAAATAGTTATATATTAACTAATGTTTTTCATTGTTTGCTTTCGTTCCATATCTCTTTATCCCATTCTCACTATGATATTCCCGTATCTCTCAATCTCAATGTATCATTTCCCGCCTGACTCATCATCAACACCTTCGAGGGTCTATAATTTTCCACCTGTCAATCATTCGTGTTGCAAGGCAACACCATTACACGCACCGTGTAGCACTTTTACTGCCAGCAATAAATGGCTGAGAAGCGTTATGTAAGCACATTACGAATCCATCTCGTCCAAACACCACCGTTTCCCATCCATTCTCCCATTACCGAGGTATATCGCTCCGGGTGATGTTGTTGGTAGAGATGGCTAATATGCGACACCGATGATCTTCCCACTTACCGCGATGATCTGGCATCGTCTGGTGACACTTTAAAATTAGAACATTTCCATCTCCCGTCCCGGTGCCGCTCATAAATTACCCGTACATTTGACCATCCATCGCTGGATACAGTCTTGGTTTGCTTCGAAACGATATCCATTGACTCGATCGGTGAGAAGATGGATTTAATTGCTTGATAATTCCATCCATTTCGGACAGTTTGGACGGGTTCATTTCCAAGCCATCAAAAATTGGAGTGATGGAATATGCAAATGTTGCAATTTTATGACATGAGGCTAAAGTGCAACTTCAGCAATATGTTGTCTGGATACGAAACAAACCTCAACAGCGCATACAGTTGCAATATTTTTGCTTTATTTCAACACATTTAATTGCTTAAGCAACGAGCACTACTTGCTACGAAGGACACCATACTGCAATCTTCAAATAGATCTCTATTTTAATGGCAAAAGCTAATCATAGCGCAAACATGTATTTTTTTGTTCAACTACCTAAAACAACCAAACATCAGCTGACAAAAATGCGGATAAATAAAACCACCCTGATCTGTGCGAACAGCTGCGAATGTAAATGCTGTTTTGTGGTATTTAATTTTATTGCAACAATGTCGTGTCCGCCGCGTTGATTTATAATAAACGCAAGCTTTGGATTAGACATCTGTTTGAAATGCGTGAATCAAAAGGGCTGCACTATTTTATATGCTTCACAGTTCACAGCGTTTATAAATAAATCTATTATAAACTTCATGCGGATATGAAACAATTAGAAGTGTGAGGTTTCTGGCTCAATGCTGTGTTTACGTATCTTGATAACATATTGCAAATTCACCGACGTTCTGTGCAGTGAAATATGTTCTTCCAACATGTGACCTTCCGAGCGAAGCCACGAATGTCATAAATTAAAAGAAACAAATGACCAGGAAGGAAGAACTTATTTGTCGTTTGTTCACGGAAATGAAACACTCATTTCACATCAGCAAACCCCTATTTTGGCCAACACGATACGCATTCATTGTGGAAATTACCGAAAACATGCACAACTCCTGCTAACATTCCGCCAGGCCGTTGTTCAACACGTTCCCATAGCCCTTAAAAAAAGGGTTAGCACAAACACTGCTGAACCAAAGCAGCAACGAAGAGAAGCAACGTTAAGCGTAACAGCGTCTGGCACGCACTTTCACTGGCGGCTTGTTGTTTGCGTCCATCCGGGCATTAGTTTTCCATTTGATGGAGAAGAAAATAATTTATGTATGACATGACAGCGAAAGTTTTCCAGTTTTTATCATTTTCTAGCCA
Organism: Anopheles marshallii; assembly: GCF_943734725.1. Taxonomy (NCBI): domain Eukaryota; kingdom Metazoa; phylum Arthropoda; class Insecta; order Diptera; family Culicidae; genus Anopheles; species Anopheles marshallii. The sequence continues at coordinate 74,763,702 of NC_071327.1, read as the reverse complement.
TGATTGATGATGGGTATACAAGGCGGCTTTCTTTCGTATGTGTGGTACGGGTACAATCATAACATGATGTATCCATTTTTAGTTGGTCCAATTGTAGCCAACTTCTTCTAGCGTTATATCCTTTGTACTAACAACACTAAAACTATTCTAATCAATGTTCTAAACTGAATTGGTGGACTTGTTCAAAGCAAAGTGATTTATGGATGATAAATTCACTATCAGCTTTGAACGCTTAACGAACATCCTTAAGCTAATTGTGTATGTTTACCTAGGACTCATGTCATTCTCACGAGTATGAAATTTTGCAAACATGCCTCATGTGTGTACCATTTTATTTTTTAAACATACAATTTTTTTCTAACTAATTTTTATTACTTACCTAAAGTTTGACTCAGCACCGTTCGGCCATCCTCACCGTGGCAGGCGTTCCGCGCATCGAATGGATTCGTAAACTGCACAAATGCGTATCCTTTATGCATGGAAATTCCTGTACAAACGAGAAAGTAACAGAAACAATACATAAATTAACGATAAAGTCTCCATGGATGCTCTAGATTATGATAACGAGGTGTAGAAATAAAACACCAATTACGGCTCAATTGGAGGGCTGCTGGACTGAAGGACGAACAAAATGCAATCATTCATCCAACGCACTCGTATCATTTCATGATTTGTATCTCACTTTCATCTTTCTTGTTGCTTTTATATTCTCTTTTTTTAACAACTTACTTTGTGTACCATTTGCAACAGAGTTTTACACGCTTCACACACACACATACACCACATCCACTACTGCCAATGTTGCCGAATGACTGCAATTGAGCAACACAATCGGAAAAGAATGTACCACCTGTGAAGGTGTTACACAGCACAAATGCACACAGCAGGCCGTGAAAAGTGCTGGATGGATTGCTGTTCGACCACGCGGGAAAGTGATGCATTTTTCAGCACATGTGCCCAAAATGTGCAACCGTTGGGGAGTTTCTGGAGGCGCGCGTTCGCTGTACGCCGGTGATCGAAATTGTAGCTCGGAAAGGAAAAAAAAAATCCCAATTTCATCGACTGAATAATTCACGCATGCATGGGCAGAAATAGAGAAAGGATTATCTGGCGCACGGGATTCAAACATTCAAACTCTTTTTCTGACGCAACTGCTGGCAGCTCGACACTGTCGGTGAGGTGATGTTCGAGTGGAAGCATTCCTGTGTGTGAGAAGCAGGAATGATGTGACGTTGGTTGAAGTTTGTGGTGTGATGAAAAAATCTCGGAAAGAATGTACAATTCTGCGCATAGTGCAACAATGGACAACTATTTTTTTTATAAAACTTTAGTTTCCAGTGGTGTTAATGCTAGTACTGGTTTATGTATAATTATATTATGATTATTAATGTAAGCTGAGCTATTAAAAAATCAATTAATATCTATTACTAATTTAATTCAAGCAAAAATTCACTGAAGGTGCTTCATATTTCACATACAAAAGACAAAAAGACAAACATCATAACTCGATCTGAACAGGAAATCCCAAGGAAATTCCCAATCAAATTAAAGTTTGAATCAGTCAAATATTGAATTTCGATCACTACCTGCTAAACAACTGCTACGCAGCCACACGCATGAATGTCGAGTTAATCACTGAAAAATTGGGATTTTCAGTATACTTTTATTTCCTTGAATTCACAGATATCAGTGATGTTCAGCTCATCGCTAGCTCGAGGGTTGAGTTCCAAGCGTTTCTAGGGGTATAATTCCCACTATTTCTTTTTTATTACCTTTACCATACCACTGACTAATCTCCCTATCTTTACATGTGCCAACTATGGGATATTTCAATCTGAAAAAACACGCACACAAAAAATCATTCAATCCCATCCGCACGGGTTTTGGGAGACAAGGATGCAGCCACGGTTCGAACGGTAGCGAAACACCAATGGCTATGGTATGGAATTATTTCGAATCGCTCTTGGCTGAGTGTTCCCGTTCGTTAAGAGGGAATTGTTTTACATCCATCCAACCATCCATCGATCCATCCATTGGATCTCTGGTGGAGTGCCTCACCCCAAGGCTTTACATCTTTGGGCAGCAGGATGTTCGTGTATTCTGTCCGACCAGCGCCAGACGGCTGGTGCCGTTGGATGTTTAGGTTTAGGGATTGGTTTTTTGCACCGTCCTGCATTAGCGTGTCTGATACATTTTTTAAAGGGTAAGGTAAAAATGTGCAGCGTGGATTGTGTGCCTATTTTGCCTCTTTTTCTCCCATTCCTGTTTATTTAGCTTAGCAAGATAGAATTCTTTTATCCTCTCGTGCGCTCGTACACGGCTTCGTTAGATGAGATTTATTTACCATTGTACCCCTTACGGAGTGAGCTCTTTGTGAACAAATCACCGAGTCCACTGCGTCAGTGATAATGACGCAATCAGGTGGGACTGCTGCAAAACCACCCCTGAACCAGAGGGTGGATCTCTGTCGGTGTGGACACCTGCCCGTGCTATGATGAATCGGTGAAAACTAACGAGCAACAATTTGGTGGTTTCTTTGTCTGCAATTGGCGTCGCATTGCAGGCGCAAAACAGCAATCAAAATAGTGCCGGATTTCGGTGGCAAAACTGCCCGGTAGCAAACCAACAACAGTGGGAACTCCCCTCGGTTGAGTGATATTAAAAATTGATAAAACTTGTAAAACTGTGCCGCTACGCTTTGCAAACATCCTTGCTGTGCATTTTTGCCAAGCATACAACGCCAGGGAAGCATGAAATTAGCAAGGAAGTTTCCTTATTTTTTTTCGCAACAAAACTGCACCCGTAAACGGAAACATACGTCGCATGGTGTGAGCACCGAGCAGTACAGCCGTGACCGTAATGATCGTGATTTCCGGACGTAAACTTTTTCGCCCGTCCGGGCCAGAGTCGTTGGTCTTTTGGCAAAGAAAAAGCAGCAAACCTTGTGTAAGGGAAGTGAGTTGAAATGTACTAATCGAGCCACATTCGTGCGTTCGATGTACTGTACATTAACTTCCCATTTTCCACTAGAATCAACCGTTCGGTTGTTTTGAAGGGAAAAGCAAAACACCATCAAGCAATCAGGATCGGAATAGTGGAACTGAAATAAAACGTGGGAAATGAAAAGTTTCATACTGCTCACTCCCGACGACGTTTGCTGCAAAGAAACGGTGAGGAAAGTTTGTAATTAAAAGCATGCAATAAACTTTTATTTACAATCGCCCCGGTGGAAATGGACGCTGGAAGTCGCGCCCGCTGTCGAAGCAAGACACTCCGCGGGAAAGCAAATGCAATGGAGTGAAAATTGCATTGCCATTTCCGCAGTATTGTGCATGACAGTTTGACAAGGTGTGAATACACCTTGTGTCGAGTGGGGCCGCGGCCATTAATGTTGCTGCAGACGAATTAGTAGCTATAAGGTTCGTTTTGGTGAGCGCGATGCATACCGCAAGGGGTTTAGCAACCGCTCATGCGATGGTGCGCTTGTTTCAAATTAATAGTGCCGCAGCAATGTAATGTGGACTGGGATTGTGTAGAATTGATGGAAATGTCTACCTTGAATCGTGCACATCGAAAAAGATAGTGTAAATATATGAAGGAAGTAGAAAAACGTCAAACAAAAGCTGTTTTTTTTTTCTAAAACTGCATTTTTGTACTAAAATAATTAACTTTTTTGTATAATACACAATATTTGGCTATAGCTTTATCAAGTATATTATGCTTGTGGAAAAAGTATCCCTCCCTGTATTGTATAACACAATAGTAATATTAATGAATATTTGTCAAGCGAAACGTCCAATTAAAACATTCAACAATTAGCTAATTTGTATTGACATAACCGATAAACATTTGTTGGTATTTCTATACTTAAATATCCCAATCGCAGAACCCGAAACAACCAAGAAATCACGCTCATTTTATTCGATCATTTGAGTTCGCGATTTACAAATTGTGGTAAATGGTCAACATAAAACTTTCGCTTCCGAAAACGTCCTCGATGCACTCGAACGCTCTGCTCTGTAATTCTATTGAGATCAACTTCCGTTTTTTCCTCCTTCAAATTCCAACTAGCCAATAGCTGAATGATTGGGAAATAGATTTCCCATGCTTTAAATGAACTTTAATAGCCGTTTGATTCTTTGACGCTTGTTCCTTGTTTTTTTTCATCCACCGAAGTTATTTTGCAGTGGATGCACTACTGCACTAGCACTAGAAAATAAAACTGAAAACATCACTGGACACCGACCCGTCTTCAATGTTCTGCAGTGGATGGCAAACGGTGCAGAAACACATTCATTTGATACTGACGAACTTTGACACGAGTAGCACAGCGGGTATGGTTGCTGAAAGGAGCTTACAATTAAGTTTCTTAAGACGATTTTCCACTTTCTTATCCACACGAGAAGTTCCGCCTTCCGGGGAGCGACGGTCCAGTGTCCAGCGTAGTGGCTTTCCCTTCCCAACAGTTGGTCTTTTTCGTCTGGACGTCTAGAGTGGCATCGATTTGTTCTCATTTTGCAGAGCGTTACCTGTTTTTTCTTCATTCGTTCAAATCAGCTACATGCCAGTAGACCGATGGTGGAAATCCTTACTAAGAAGCAACGATGTTCGATCGTTCGTTGTTGGCAGACGACACCGTCTCAAGCCGAATGGGAAACTTTCCCTAATAGACTATTGTAAATTCAATTACCCCATTTGTAGTTTATACTTTTTCCCTTTCGTTGCAGTTCGAAACGAATCTCTCGATCGATTTGTTCTACAACTTTGAGCACACTTTATAGGCAGCGGCAAGGGAAGAAATCGAATAACCAATGTGACTGCTCTCAGACATCAAACGCACGAATTATTGATGCGATAAATGGCTTCCAAATGGTGAGCGACCGGCAAAGTGTCGGTTGACGTTTGCAGTCCCTGATTTTTGGTTCTACATTTTCCAGCATTTTATGCTGTTGCCTGCCTACGCTGCATCCACATGGTTATCGATTTTTTGTCCCGTTCGAATGATGTTTAGACGAAAACTGGGAGGCTAATGCCCTTGATTGGCTCGAACCTTTAAGCGCATAGAGCAGCGCTCATATTCCACACAAAATGCACATCTTTAAGAGCTAGATCTCTCATGGTGGAAACTCGCTTGGAATGCTCTGGGTGAAGGCAGCAATAAAATATTAACGATAAAACAATAAAAACTGTTGCTAAAACTTACCCGCCAACCGTCCGTAGCGCTGGAACATTCGCTCCACATCCGTCTTGGAGCACTGAAATGTGTTCAGGTTGCCGACGAAAACTCTCGAGTTCACCGCCTGGGGGTCCTGCGAGTTGGTCTGATTGGAGAGTTTTGACATCTTCATCTTGGCCGGTTATTGTGGTACAGCCCGACAAGGCTACCCTGCAGGAGAGTATGAAACGAAACAAATGGAAACAGATTCTTGGTAAGTGAGTGATGATCAGTACAGGGAATCGACTACAGAACGATCGATAAAAGCAGTTTATTTCAAGCAACTCGACATTCACATTCCTGTTTCCCGCTGAAAATACCCAGAGCCTGACGGTTGTACATTTATTAAATTCTTCCCAAAAATATGCTCGCATACGCCTTTTACGCTTCTCGAGCGCAGTAAATCGTGTAAGTGATCCAGACACTACCGGGAAAAGGACATCGTTTAAGAAACGATTAAGTAAAGCAGCCACCGCTCTCGGTGGTGTGAGTGAAATAAAAAAAAAATCATCTTTCCAATTGCAACTAAACCGTGTCTGCTTGGGACATTTCGTGGTGGAGTGCTGGCTGGAATGTTCAGAAGACCTACTTCAGACTCTTCTCCAGTAGCTGGTACCGGAGACAAGAAGAAACCCGACACCGCTGCCAACCATATTGGTACGGGAGCCAGAAGAACGTAAAAATGCAAACGATAACTTCTCCACACAAACGGACCACTGTACGGTGTTTGGTCTGGTCGGTTGCAACGTTCCAGTAGACGACGGTCTGCCAGAAGTTTGCCGAGGAATGCAAGGAATTAAAGTAAGAAGTAATTTATATTTGTTGCTTCATCGCTTCACCGTCCGGTGCCCGGTTGCTCAAGGGATGGTTTTAATAGTTTTAATATTTCAATTTCATCGGGCACTGTACGGACAGTCAAGCACGTATGAGGTCTAGAGCAAGAGAGGAAGCTTTAAAGGCGGACACTCCGAACAGTTGGTTAGTTGAAGGTTGGACGGTTAGACTTGGACTTGAGACTTGAGACTTGGAAGGTTAGACGTCAGGATCACTTTCCATTCATATGATGCTTATGAGCTTCGTACTCCATGCTCCTTCGGATTACCATGCAAGCTTGTTGCATGCTTCTTTCGGTTCCTGTGTGCATCGCAACCATTGATCCACGACATCCATTGACCCTGCTGAAACCACTCTCGTTACGTCGAATTGGATTGGGATTCAACAGATTGGACGGATACGCTACCGTTCAGTGACTTTTTCGTGCAAAACGTAAACGAAAAGTTATCGTATGTTTGTGAACACAGACGAATTACAGAAAAAAATACACTAACTGTATAACAAACGATCCTTTTCAGCACCTTACTTTATCTTCCACAGTCATGCAGTGCTAATTTTAGCCCCCGTGAATAGAACATTCGCCGTTGCATATGATGCGTTACGCTGCACGCGAGTTGTCACTCGTGGCCTCGAGCTTCAAACGGATCTCCGAGTTTCGTTTGTTTTTCGTTTTTTTTTTGCCTCGGAATGTGCGCTTACAGCTTGATCCCACATTAAACTTTGTTCATTAGGCGAATCCTGTGCAGATTAATTAACTGCAAGTACGGTCGATCTTTCAGAATCATGTGACGGTCGGAATAGGTCAGTAATGCCTGTTGATGAAGTTGCGTCACATGAATTGGGATCGGTTTGTTGCGGATAAATTTATTTCGCCGAAATTTTAGTGTTTTTCTGTATTTTGAAGAACATGAACATTCAATGCGTGAAAGATCATTTAATAATTTGGAATTTTATAATACCCAAACACATTTATTGATCCCAAACTAGACTGAAGACTCTCATATCGCTTATTAAACACTACAGCATCTGGAGAATAAAGCAAACAACGGAGTCTACAAGCAATCCTGCAAACTATAAAAATGTGTTCCTCTTTCTGTTGCTTTCTTTGTGTGTGTTTTGTTACTGTAATAAATTATTGATAAACATCACAACTCCTTAGTTGTGTAGTTCACCTTTAAATAAATTACCTTTTCTGAATAAAATATCTATCAGTATCCAACATGACACCCGAAGGAAATGATACGCCATTGTTTTGAATATTCTTCAATAAATTCAACAACCAATTCCACTATTTCCCTAGCATTGCACCGGTAACCTAGCCTATTTGTTTGCTTATCAGCATCATGAAACTCTGCTGCCAACCCTGCCGTCCCCATTCTAGCTTCACGAAATGCACCACCCGACTATGATGTTGCCGCGCGCAGATATGTAAACTACATGCAGCAAAACGGTACCATGCATATAAATTTCAATGCCTCCACGGAAAGATGCCGTTTGCGGGAGCTTCGTCACTGGCTGGGCACCGTTTGCCGGTTGCCCGACAATGGAAAGCGCCCGCGAAAACGATATCCTTACTCGTGTTTCCTGAAATTTTCATGCATGATCAAACTTTGTTTTTCCAATATTGTACAACGCTCAACCGAAACACCCAACTGGTGTCTTCTTTACCTTTCACACCAAACCGAAAACCGTTCCTGGCATCTTGAAACCGTGTGCAAGCGAGCGTCACAACATAAAGGGAATAGTTTTGAAGGAAAGATGCTAGCGCGAATAACGAAACCAGACGGACGACGGCTTAAACCGTCAGTATCATGGAAAACACCCGGAAACGGGAACCGTTCCAATGGCGTTAAAGTACGAATTGAAGGGAAATGGTCTTCAAGCCTTTAGGTCCGCGCTGTACGACGCCTGATGGAAGGCAACCATCTCAGCTTTGTTGTTGTTCGACCTCACCTCGGTGGGTGTGGAACGAATGTTTTTGTTCTCACTTGTACTGTTCCTATTTTATAGTGAGAACTTTTCCGGCACTTTTTTGTGAGGCAACAACGAACAAAAAAACATACCTAGCAATGGCGAGAAAAACGTTCCACCTTCAGGCTTCGGTTGTCTAGCGAAAAACACGGAGCAACTTCGATAGTGCCAAAACGACATTACGAAAGGTTTATAACCACGTGGGAATCGTTGCAGGTTTTTGGCTCTCCCGTTACTGGCACGTTGTTCTACTCGATTTACGATCAAATAAACGCCAGTACTGCGGTATGGCAAGGATGTTTGCACGGTACAAAAAGGGTTACATGTGGTGGTATTGCAACGAAGACAAACAACAAAGATTTGCACACAATTCAACCGCAAACGGAACGGTGGCAGTGAGCTTTTATTTGGGTTTCATATGGGTTTACGTCTGTTTCACCGCTGAAAGGATGATTGAAAAACGATATAGTATAACGTTGATGACATGAGATATGAATCTTCAAAATTGATGGAACATAACGCATGGATAGCTAAATTGAGCTTCGAGGACATTCGAAATCATTCTGAAAGTAATCAAATTTCAATAAAGTAATCTAAAACTTTACGACTGCTGAAGATTACCAGAGTAGTTTTCAGCGACGATTTCCATACATCCCAAAGACTTTTTCAACACCCTGTCGAAATGCTGCCAAACTTATGACGTTTACTGTTCTGTTTAGTGTCTCTCAACGTCATTTCACACCGCAAGTCTCTAATACAGAAAACAGACATTCCCATCCGCACTGATTTGTCATTTTCACCAAACCCTGCTTTGATCTGTGGTGAATTTTCCCCATTTACTTCCCTCTCGCTCGTAAATTACGTGCCTGCATCGACACGAAAACATTTCACTCTAGGCTACTGTTTGCAAACATCAATAAATCACCTGTGAGATGTAGGGAAAAAAAACTTAATGCTTCATCAGCTCCGGGATTTTATCTCACTACTTCATCTTTTTCCCCAACCAAAACATGATAGAGAGAAGATAACCAGGAAAAGTTAACACTTTCTACTTTCGCAGCAAGTTTTCCAACACGTTCGCTGGTAAACATCCACTTTCGCTTTCACTTTACGACCGGCCATAGTTTAGTTGCTTGTTTCGAAATTTCTAAACACACAACAACGCACGAAATCACGCGTGGAGAGAAGAAAAAGATATAAAATGGCAACATTTCCATCCTCCTTTTCGCTCCATTGAAACACCCGACCCGACCGGACTGACTGCAATGGAAATGTTTCCAAAACCGAGGGCAAAATATCCATCCATCAGGGGGGAGAGAATTTATCTACATTTGTACCGCCCGTGGAACTATCTCGCTTCCATCTCGCCTACTGGGTGCGATCCCATTCAGGACCAATGTTTACAAACCACCCATGAATTATAACCACACTTCGTGGAGCTGAGAATTCTTCCCGTGCTAACACGGGTGCCCCAAGCACGGGAAAATGCATTTTCCGCTTTCACAAAACCTAAGAACGCCGACAAAATTCTGACGCGGGAAACTGAAGTCACGATCTTTCATCGCATTTTCAACATTGATATTTGAGGGATTTCCCATCTTCGTTCAGCCACCCACCACCGGACGAAATATTCTTTGAGTTCGAGTGGAAAACCCATTCCAAAGTCATTCGCGAGCAAATACTCCGCACGATGGAACCGAGACGGTATTTTCCGACTCATTGTTTTCTGGGTCGCTTTTACAAACCGTCACAACCTACCGCTCGCCGTCTCGCTCTCTCAAACACTTTGCGTGTGAAACTACCAGCAGTACCTAAAATTAGCTTCCCAAGATTGAACGTAACCCAAACTTCTCTCACCCTGCTTACGTATGTTCCCATAGCAACTTGCCAAAAAATAAAAGAACGCTCACCGTCTGACAAGATCTGCTCCATCGCAATGCAATGCGCGAAAGGAAAGGCCGTAAGCGCGCGCTATTTTCCAAACCCGACCCATGCGGTGCGATGACACAGCAAAACCGACCACTTCTCAGAGCCGTACCGTGAGCAAGAAAACCGCTGAGAGGTGTGGAATTTTTATATGAATTTATAAATTATTGTTTTGCCTTCTGCCGCACCCCGAACGAATGCGGTTTATTATTTTATGTGTCTCGGGGTTTTTTTTCTGAGTGACGGTTTTTTTTTGTGTCTTCGTCTTGGTGCTCTAGCATCCTGCATCATCAGTCAACGCTGTCACCCGGCGTACGATCGTACCGTCTGCTGTTCAGACCACCATAACTCGATCGGTCCGTTGATGAAGGTTGAAATTCTAGCCGGCTAGCCCTGGTGATTGTATCGGGAAAAGTGGAGCGTAGGAATGCGACAAGTTGTGGCGTATTTTCATCATCATCAGCACCATCGTCCCCCCGATGAAGGTGCGTTTGGGATGGCGAGCGAATCGTCCAGTACGTGGGCTGTGTCCTGAACACTTCGTATCTCTTTCTTGCGTGGGCAACGTTTCAGACGTGTCAGTTCTTTTCCGTGTTGGCGGGCAGGTATCCTATGATGCACATCACGTGACACTTGCTAACGTTTTTAGAGGCGATCAAATTGAGCGCATCAAAAAGGTGCGTGATGGAGGGATTTGTTTGGAACATTGTTCCTTTTTGTATTGGGTGTTTATCAGACTGTCCTAGATACTAATTAAACCATTGATGAATTCATGAAAAGTCACCTGAGCTGGACGAGTCCAATGTGTTGCATGATAGTAAGTTAATCTTCCAACCAGAATATACCAAATGGTTATTGAACTTATTTTTAATAAACTAAAATTGAAAGCTAAACTAAAAGTCGTTGTACAAAATTATCAAAATATCATGTTTATTATTTGTTCCGTTTAAGATATTTTCTTATTACAAAATTCTTGAGGACATTGGATAAAATTTCAATTTTATAAACAAATTTAATTTAATGCTCCAGTTGCGTAAAGTTAGATTACAAACAAATAATTGCATTATCTTTATCTGACAGTTCGCATAACACTTGAGCAAAAGTTAGAAACTTATTTCGAAGGAAAAAATTCAATTGATGGGTTCATCAAAAAGTTTTGCAACGCTCATTACCCGACCTGAATGGTCTTGACCGTAAGCACATATTTATAGCAAGCAACAAAAAAAAACATTTTCTCAAGCGGTTATGCGTAAAAATTTACGGCTTAAAAAAACACCCTGTGCTGCAAAAAAAACTTCCACCAGTTTTAAATTACCGCTCCTTCATTAGCTGAGTGTGGAGCTTTTTTTTATTTTGTTCTTCTAATTTGCTTACAGCAATGGAAAATTCATCTATTGTAACCCATCATCATTTGCCACCTCATCAAGCCAAAAGATAAGAAAATTCAAAAATTAAATCAACCATTAACCCTTTTTCGCCGTAAATGGGTAACTTTATCGTCCCGTCCTTGCATACCTTCATCTGTGGACCAACCTTTATCAACAACCCATTTCCCATGTCATTTGCCTTGGCAGAGGACTACTTTGATTCTCGCAGCGCCAATCAACAAACCTTCAGCACCTCCGTAAGATCCGCGTTGAGCGATCCTCATCATCTCGACGCACCGCACAAATCAAATTTAAAACCACTTGAAGATATTACGCGTGAAATTACTGAAATTAATACGCGGCTCGGCAGTAACCACTTGACCAAACATTCCGGCTCTTCCGCCGCTGTTTGTTGGTTAACCGGAAGCCCCTTATTGTTTGAACCGCTCCTTTCTTACTTCTTTCATTAATTCAACCCTTCACAGCGGCAACTTCTACTTCGGGGCTGGCGAAGGGTGTTAAATGGGTGCGTTTGTTCGAAGTGTGGCCCCGCACCACGCTTCGTCTAAGCATACTTTCAGTTGGGAAAGGCAACCAGAAAAAGGGATTCACGCGCATCATTGTTTTGCTGAATGGTAAGTAAACCCATTGTGGTCCCTTTTCGGTACAAGCAATTCTCTCTCCGCTAAGCAAACAGGGAAGCGTTATCCGAATGGAATTTTATTAATTTTAGAAGGAAAATTCTTCACATAATTCGTCGTCTACGTAGTTTGGGGTACTGTCCTCGAAGAAGAACCGGAAACGGGATCAAGGGGAAAATTGTTTTCCAAGCATCGCCCCGCACCGAAGCTGCTGCCGGGTGTGCGACTATCAGAACTTTTGGTGGTGTTGTGGCGGAGAATGAGAAAAGCGCTTGAAACCATTCCACCCGCGAAGAACACTAATCCAGAGCCAAGAACGGATAGCATCGTCATGCAGACATGGATTCTAATTCTTAAGCATCCGTTCCACGGCCTTGACAAGAGCAATGCAATCGTCCACCGGAAAAAGCATATTTGTAGCGGGTGTGCCGACTGGCTTAGTGCGGCTCAACGAGATCCGACTACTTCGAGAGTGCTTCGACTGCGGTCGCAACACGGAGCACGGTGAAGTAGAAGGATTAAATTGATTTGTTGAATGTTTCAGGCACCGTGCGTTGCGTTGCGAACGGTGCGGGAAACGGGCAGGCCGAGTGGTTGAGATTTGGCAATGAGTTAAAGAACAAGCTGTTCATGTTTAATTAAGTAATTCAGGCAATACGTCTGGTGGAGGATTTTGTGCGATAGCCGTGCTGCTCGGGAGGTGTTAATCCGCTCGAGAAAAGGATGAGACGGTTAAGCCCGGTGTGATTTTACTGACGTTCTATGGGAAGGTAAAATTTGTGTGCTTAAATTGAGTGCAGGAGTTCACCGTTCATTTCAACTCTGATTCATTGTTTGCTGTTTAAGAATGTTTGCTTAAATCTAAATGCAGAAGTTAATATTAAGTATTCAATTGAAAATCATAAGCTACCTTTTTTGACAGCTTGACTCATGAAAATTGTTTTACAACGAATAAAGCGAATGCCTCTGTAAATATCTATTTTTCGATAAAATCTTCATCCATTCATTGCCATCAAAAGATGAATTAAGATAATTAGTGCCGTTCGATATTTACACCCAGCGAGGAAATTGAAACATCATTCTACACCCATGCCCGAAGTGTTTCTAATTGTATCGGCTCCGTAAACAGTTCCGCATCGCAATATTAGCTATGGTGCTTATGCACTCAGAACTGCATCGAGCATCGTGCAAAGATGACGATTCACCCGTAGCTTGCGCGGTAGGTGAATCATTTTTCGCCCATCACAACAACATCGAGAGCCTTCGAAACGAAACAGGATTTGCCTCTTTGCACCGTGGCTACGAAAAGACCAACACCATCGATTGGAAGGACCGGCACTGGCAGTTTTTCCTACCCAAACACGTGGCGATTGTGGTTTTGCGCTCGACTCGCTTCGAAATGGCACCAGAGTGCTGTGTGAATCAAAACACACCGCACACAGGTGTGTGCCGTTGGCCGCATGCGGTGTGACCGTGTGGTGTGATTGTTTATTTCAATTACATTTTCCACTCTCCATTAATTGATTGGTTTGGGACGGCATCTATCGGGGTACCGATGCAGGTGTGCGTCCCTTTGGTACGAGTGCCGTGTATGTGTGTGAGCATTCTTCCATCGATATTGGAACAGGGCATTGTTGAGTTTGCACGCACGCTGCCACTGGCATTGGATGTGCGAGTGGTTGCCAGTGAGGATACATTTGCATTTATCAAGGCTTACCGCCATCAGTTCACCATCCATGTTCTCTCGCACTGTTAGTAAAACAGAAAGTTACACTGTCTTGAAACCACGTAGAATGCATTCAGCATTGCTCGAAGTATTGAGGTTTTGTTCGATTATTGGTAGAGCAAGAGTCAACAGTTTGGGTTTTATACGCCCCTGGAATTGATCATTGTACGAATTGGTCTACAATTACTCCAAAATCAAATTTTATAAGTTAACAAAATATTTAAACATAAATATCTATTAAGTTTAATTATGTTTAGTAAATCATATAAGGAATTGCAGCTTTCTATTTTATTTCTTAGTTCGAAGTTCCAGAACTTCTAAAACTAAGGGAAAAACTGTACTTTGAGGAATTTTAATTTATTATACGGTTAATTAAAGTAAAACATGTTATGTTCAAACTTCAAGTAGCCTCCAAGCGTACCTTTTTTCACAGTACAGCATCCCGTCCAGCATCATGTACCGTTGATGTCACCATGCAGTGGGCACTTGACTCTCTCACATGCGCTTGAATCGTAATCTAATTGAAACGCATCCGCTTCACGCAAACCTGTCACTGGCTGGCCCCGTCATGCAACCCGTCAGTCCCGGCGCGAAGCATTTTAATTTTCTGCCACTTCTGACATAGCGACACAGCAGCACGTAAAATTCTGCTTCCACTTCAAGCGCAAACAACCCTACCCTTATGGGTCACAATTTCTTCGTTTTTAACCTTAAATGTATGCTGTGGTTGATGCGATGAGTGCAATAGAAGCGGTACAATGTGCAACCGGTGGAATGCGAGGAGTTTATATGTTTTCCTTCTAAAGGGTTTTCCCATCCTACATGAAAAGATGCTTGTGAAATAAAGGCGTTTCCTTGCACTTGAACTTGCGGTCTCAATTTCATCTTTTCAAAGAAAAGTCAGATCTTCAAAAAGATAAGCGCACGACATCGTGTGGAGATTTCTCGGAAGGTCGGGATTTGAAGAGCACATTAAGGATGTAATCACAGCGTAACAAGTGTGGTCTTTAGATCCTCAAAATATCCATAAAATATATAAGCAAGGATTTCTTGTAAAAATAAACACGCTTAATACCCTTCACTGAGACAGGCCAGTATCAGATTAACTCCGCGAGTGAATATCTACGATTGACACGACAACCTCGTTGGTAAAACACGGGAAAAATAATCCAGAAACCTTCTCCATCGTGGCTAAGTATCGATTACTTCCTGCGTCCACCTGCTTGTCCAACAAAATCCCTGTCACGAAGATGTTGCAATCCAATCCAGCTCTCCACTCCGCAAACACAATGCCAATGCGCAATCGATGCAATGTTGCAATCCAGCCCCAGCCCCATCTGTCGCTCATCACTGTCACAAGAGATTGCACGGATTTCCTTCCGGCTTCATCGATGCGGAGTGACATTTCCGAGGCGGTGGAAACGTGTCCGAGTTTCGAGTTTGACATCGTCTCGCCGACACCATCCGTGGGCATCCGGCGAGCATTGTCTTTTTGGGTGAGGGCGAGTTCGGTGCTCTGCATTGGGTGGTGGTAAATTTATTCATCGTCCTTCGTTTGCTGTCACTCATGCAGGAGGTGCGGTGTATAACTTAACAGCAAACTGTTGGTAGCTCTTTTCGAGAAGAGAGCGCGAACTCCTAAAATTCCTAGAAACGTGGCTTGTAGTGAGCATCGTTTAATTTAAAGTAGGTATAAATTATATTGAAATTTCATAAAACACCTCCCTACACATCACTCCAGACGAGAAGGTGAAGTCAACTCCACCATTTACGCGGCACATCGAACAGCAAGTCCGTTGCCATTGCAATGCAGCAAGACTGAACAGCAGCGTAGAGAATAATTTTCTATTCACACGTGGAAAACAATTTCCCACTGCCAGCAGACAGGTGCAAAAGAAGCACTTGTGTTGTGTCTTCGATGCTGAAGGAGCAATCAAACCACACCGTTTGCTATAAATTCACATCGAAAATACATAACAGGTGCACACTGCTGTGTATGGGTGCATCAAATGTTGGTTGCTCATTTCATGCTTAACACACCGCCAGAAGACAAACTCACGGTTGCTTCATTTTGCATTGAACATTTAATGGAAACAGTTAAGCATAAACGTTCTTGTGCTCTTTCGTTCACCGCTCCGGTGGTGAACCTAAGCAACATTGGTTGATGATTTAACCACACCCGCTCAAGACGGCAACAGACATAACCAGGTGTTTCTATGTATTCAGTGAGGATAGGAAATGTCGAGTGTTAGCTGCCACTCGGGATAGGAAATGTCGGAAATGGCGCGAGATTGACAGACATCGAGAAATCTGTGTCAAGATTACGAACGGAATGAAATGCTGCAAGTGCATCCATATGTTAGACACTGGCTGGAGAAAATTAAACATTTTCCTTCCTGTAGGAGACATTGGAAAATATATCTCATTTAACATCAAGGTATTGTGTCTTGGATTCGTGGATTTCACATCGTTTTTAGGAACATAGTAGTAAAACAGCAGAACTAGAACATCGCAAATGTTCTTATCACTATGTATAAATTGATTTAATGATTTCTCGGTTTTTGGAGTTTGGTTTGAGTAATCTATCGTGGTCTTCAACATCCAAAACTCATCGCACGAACTGTAAAATCATTTGCATCGATAAACATGGCACTTAGACCAATTTATGCCCATATCGCAACTGGTAAGCATTGCATCCATGTTCCGCGTACAACTTTCATCGAACTATCTATCAACATCGGTATGAAAGGTTACACGGCCACAAAAACCATAATATCATTCGCGAAAAGCTCATTAAAACGTGCAAATACCAGCGCAGTACACCTGTGGCCCATTGGTGGGGAATTCATTTACACCAGGTGCGTATCACCTTTGCTTTCGGTAGCAAAACAACGTTTTAACATTGTAATTACACACGATCGATCTCTCGCAGAAGTTCCCCCCCGAGGGTGGAAGAGTGTACAGAAAGGTGTTCCACGTACATTTGTGTGGCATTGGATTTGTATGATCGTATTTCTTTCGGATGGAATACAGACAAGGTAGAGGAAGACAGCAAAAGGAATGAAGCGCCGGGAGCTAGTGAATATCGCTGGATTACCGATGGCTTCCATCCGGAACATGATAAATTGATATGGATTACGTGCCGGTTACCGGTGCTGGTAATTAATTGTCGGCGGTGTTTTGTTGGCCAGCAACGTTCGCACGCATACCGCTCGTTACCAAGTGTCCCGCCATACGACGGGAAAGTGGATAATGTTTCCCCCAAACTAACCAACATTCCCGTTCGACCAATCAACTCGGTTCCGGTTTGGCCGTATGGGAAATTCTTCCAGAAGAATCAAACAAAAACCATATGGTAGCTTGACGCAGCGGGCAGTCAGCTCATTGCTGGAATGAAACGCTGAAAGATGAATCACGACGTAAAATGAATGGGTGCGACTGTTTGGCTAACCGACCCGGTAGAAGCCATTTGCACATTTTGGCATAAAATCCTATTAATAAAACGCTGCTCAGCTGGTACGGGTGGCCCAAAGCACGGCAGCTATGATTTATTAATTGCAATATCACTCATTGGGTCGATCCGATGGAAGGAATTCCTTCGGCCGGCGGGAAAGGGAGGGCGCGTTGGTAGGTGTTTCGATACACCTCAAACCATCATAAACGGTCCCATTTATTTATGTGCACTAAACCACACACACACACAAACGCAAGGGTATAAATATGTGTCCATCGAACGGACCTACGAGCTTCCTTTCTTAAGCCGCAAAGACAAGCGACGGGAGCTTAACTTTGCACCAGCCCTGCCGGAGGTCAGTGTCGGTAATGCGGTTGTGCGAGTGGGCTAGAAGTGGGAGTGCACTGCCCGAAAATAGCCGCATTATAAATTGCATCATTAAGAAGCAAGCTCCGTGACCGGAGCGCAAAAGATTAGCGTTGTTAGCAGCTGTTTCGCGGCTTGCAGTTGCACCGTCGGCTAGTCTATTCGCCTGCCGTCTCCGGCACATTAAGTGCGGTTTTTCGGAAAGGCCGAAGGGCAAATGCAGTTAAAGGTCAGCCAGGAAGGAAGCACTGCATCAGGAGCAAATTGGAGTATGTTGATGCAAGCGGTTTGGTGTGAAATTGAGACATCAACAGTGTATTTGTGGCTGTTTCTTTGCATCTAAACATGCTGAGTACATGCATTGAAACTGCCTTTATTGGTGAGTTGATTGACGATAACGAGCACTTATTATGAAGACTACTTCGAAAATATTAGGAACTGCGATGACGTATATTCTCGTATTAGTTCTCAAAATATCTTGCGACTTTGCGACCAAACTAAAGGACAGACATCGAAATGCTCCATTGTGGGTCGACTAAATATTCAAATATCCCTTAATAAAATATTGTCAAGACTGACAAGTTGATAGAACTAATTTTGGACATTTCAATTCTTTTATTAGACAGCTTTAAAAAGTTCCTAAACATTTCCCTGAGGATGTTGCAATCGTCTGTGGCAATCATGTCGAAAATTCAATTTTTAATTTTACATACTGTAAAATATATACCATAACACTCCAGTTTCTGCTGTAGAATACAACCGTTAGTGAGATTTTCTATGTTAAAATTTTTTTTTTAGTTGTTTTTTATAAATATCATTGTCGTTTATTGAAAATTAATTTGCAAATTAATTTTCTTTCGTCATTACTCCTTCAATCAATCTTTTTTGTTACAATGTATAGAAACCATATAAATGAACCACTCGAATCTACTACCGCACCGAAAGTACCAAATAAACAGCTAATATTTTATCCCTAAAAGTTACATGTGCATTAAAGCCTTCAAACCTCGAGGTAGGATTTATTTACGCTAATCACTCATACTTAATCCCGTGCCTGTCGCACTTGTATCGCCTCACTTTAACGGACTACCTTTTCCACACAAATCTTCAACGAATTTATGCCTTGCCGACGCATATTTAGCATCCGTCGGCTAAATCAGCACTCGAAATGAGATAATTTGTCTCCGAGGTCTCAACCGCTCTTTGAAACATTTGGTTTTTCCTCTTCGAAAACCCAAAGGGAAAGCAAAATAACACACAAAACGGAAGTCACCGCATGGAAGCGTGTGTGCAATCGTGCTGGACATGATTAAATTAATCCACACCAGAACGAACCGAGCCGGCGGGATTATGGCACGCCGTTCCTCGGTACCGAACTGGAGCACCACATGGAGGATGATTTATTTTCGCAATGCACCAATGCAACGGTAGCAAACGGTTTGCACGGCATTTAATGTACCACATCTGCAGCTGCCGGTTGATACACAAACGTTTGGCAGGATGGATGAAATTATATTGCTGGGGATGATTTTTTTCTGTTGCTCTCTTCTCTCGCTCCTTCCATGTTAATCATACAAGCCAATATGCTGGCGTAAAGGAGAAAAAAAAACATCCGATGAATCCGTTTCATTACTGTCAGCTAGATCTTCTAACGTGGTGGTTCCGTGTATTTGAGTATGTTTCATCTTGAGACCATTCTCAGCACAACTTGTTCGCTTTCAACCTCTTGAAACCGAAGCGAACGACATGATAATGGGCGTGCATAATGGCTGACACTGATGTAGAGGCACTTCTTATGCTTCTGCATCACTGTTTTGCAACACAAATCCGCTTCAGTGACAGCTTGTAAAACCGAATATTCATACAAAAAGCATAATGTCTTCATAATGGGACAGACCAGCCTTCCTTTTTCTTCCTCTGTCCCACCCTATCGTTTAAGCATGCAAGTGTCTTCTCCGCAGCTTCCACGCAACAACAACTTCACTTACCGAGAAGCGATACTTGAGGAGCAACCGAGTGATAATGGTTCCAAGCTGTGTTTCGCATGTTTCAGGCAATGGTATTACAGGCAAAGGGTAGGCACGAAGCACGTGAACAAACTGTATCCTACATGCAAATGTTGCATCGCAAAACACAGTCCCATTATCGTTGCAGCAGATTGTGAGTGAATTTGCATATTTTCAGATCAATTTTCTACAGAAACTATTTTTCCCGATCACTATCGAGTTTTTCCACAATTTTCCAACATAATTATATTTGTTGTTCCATTCTATTAGTCTTAAATCACTGCTTGTGCTATTTTATAACATCAAACACCAATCCAACGACAGCGAATCAATTTGTAGCGCACGATAAAATTTACACCTTTTTTAATTGAATTCAGTCGGCTTACGGAAGATTTACCTTCGTGCTTCACCATCGCTTGCGAACGGCGAGGAAAAAAAGATAAATCTTCCAGCTTCACACTCTCACCTGGGACTATAAATCTTGAGCCATGATAGTGTGGTAGGATGCCCCAGGTGCAGTGCTGTGGCGTACAGCACAGGGACCAAACGGCACCACTGAAGAAAAAAAAAAACATCAGCCCTTACTAACCGCCCTTGTTCACTGCACGGATAGTTGCGGTCAGAGACGGTGCAATCGTGCCCAACCCTGACAGGAAGTATTTTATTTACCACCGAGTGCGCATTTTTATTACTCCTCCAAAAAGGTGTGAAGTACCACGTCGATAATTCCAGCCCGTGATTCAAGGCGAATCGTGTCCAAAGATGGGGCAAAAGTTATCGAGAAAGTACTCCTTGCTTCTTGGGTGTATCGTCCTCATTCTGTTAGTGATCGGATAGTTTTTTTTTTTTTTGTTGCTTTCGCTCAAGGTACAATGGTATCATCGATATCAGACGATGCATGCGTTTGGTCACGAACGATTGGAGTAGCGAATGGGGAAAGAGAGAGAGAGAGAGATACGAAAAAAACCACGCCAATCGCTGCATCGAAAGGACCAACGGAAGAGGATGAGCCAGGATAACGATCGACTGAACGACCAAACCAGGCAGGCACTTTGCCGTGGTCACAGTCGATGGGATGAAATCGATGATGCTGCTGTTGCTGCTCGGTATTCATGACGTTGTGCGGTTACACAATGTTACGTCGTTTCATTGGTGTTTGATTTTTTCTAACTCGCTACCAATGTCTCTTATGCATCGGGAGGCATTTTTTCTGTTGTTTTACCAGCTATTATGTCTGTGTCGGATGTTCGTGTGGTTGTTTTATGTTGCCTTTTATGTTATTTAACTTTTTTTTAAACAAAACTTAAACTATTTTTAAGATGTTGCTTCATAAAACTATATTTTTATCTTTAAATGCTGTAAGTTATTAACTCGTATATTACTATTGACGGGCATTACTAATTTTTGATAAAAATTGTTTATTATTATGTTTTTATATTGCAATTTATCATATTTTAAAACCATACAAACCAATTTTTTTTTTTACGTAGTAGCAAAAACGATAATATTTTTAAATATTTTTCTATCACGAAAAACTCAAGTTCGAAGCATGTTCGATCGATTCCATGCTTTCTATTCATTGCGCTCAGTTTTTTTCCTCTTAATCCTTATCCATCCCCGTTACGGAGAAGTATTTTGAAAAACAGGAATATTCCATCAGTCTCGGACGATTGTTTTACGTCATGACAGTGAGTTTGAAACTGACCCTTGCCGTCCTAGTCCAGGTGATATTGTGCCATATTGTGGACAGGGATTTATTCGCATACAGAGATGGCAGGAGCTCTGCTACTTTCCGTCGTTTAATACCGATAAATTTTCCCTTCTCAGGCTGAGATTCACTCTATCCCCCTTTTAATTTGTCCAGTGAGTTGGTTGGCAAATCCTTGCCACTTTTTTTTAATTTCTCCATGCATCCATCTTCACCTCACCAAACAATACCCCTTGGCGTTTTAAGTATAGATTCACATTCCAGCACGAGGCCCATTATTTTGCTCCGTTGATGCTGGCAAGCGAAAAGGGTATTCGTCCCCGGCTTGGAATGCAACGAGCTGGCACCGTGTGGTCTTGGCGAGGTAACGGATGCAATGAACCGCGCGGCTGGTGCGATGTGCGAACACGACAAGAATGGAGCGATATTCAACGTCCGGAAATGAACAATCAGAAGTATGAGAATGTCATGAAGCGAAGCAGCAGCAACAGCAAGGACGACAATCACCAACTGCCCAAGCAATGGGCATAACAATGGCCATCTCGTACCGGGGCATGGGATCGGTTGGTGTCTGTCGTCGAGTTTGTCCTTACGCTTCATGACTCCCGTTCCGTTACGTGTCTGCACTATACTTGGACAGATTTTTCTGCCCCACCGAAGCAAATGAATGATGAATGAACAAAAAAAACTGGTGAGGATACCAACAGCGCAAATTAAAAGAAAACCCCGGTAAATGCACATTGATTATTTTCCTCACCCAGCTAACGGCCCAGTCGGCTTGTCGGAATGGAAACGTATGGTGACAGTCAGCTACAGCTGCTAGTTTGCTGTTGATTTTCTCACCAGCTAGCAACAATGTCTTGTGATTGAGTGTGAGGTTTACTTTTTGCATCTTTGAGTACATTTTATTTTGAATCTTTCCATATAAATACACTTGCACGAGCCTGCACATTAGTTGGGTACGGATCTCATTAGGAAATAATGATGATAAATTAATTATTTAAATGGATTAATATGTTTGAACACAAATTGCAAACACTTCATGGTATCACCATTTGCTACCACACGTTTATGGATTGCTATCCTTGTTTGAAACATAATTACAAACCATTGTTCGTGCGCTGAGCGTGTAAGCACCGGCACTCTCTTCAACTGGCCCGCATCGCCCCAAGCGTTCAGCAGCCTGATTGGTGGGTATGTGTGTGTATGTGTATAGTATGATAATTATCCTACCGGTGCATTGGCCTGGCTCCAAGGTTTGGTCGATACCGATCAATACGGCATCGCTTTAATGCCGCTAAAACGCGGTTGAATCACGGCATCATCAATAAAGGCTGGGTTTGATATTTTGCACACCACAAGCCCATCATGCTTTAACATCTCATCACACAGTGTTTAATCTGTGTAATGTTGCTGATGAAGAAATTCATTTTTGTTACATAGTTTAGCCGTAAAACAAAACGAATAATCCTTTGTTAAAAAAATAAAAATTTATAATAAAATAGATCAGGCGCCTCCATGCAGTTGAAATATGCTGGGCGTCTCCATTTGCTTTAAATATTTTTTACAGTATGAGCAACAATTATATAGATTTGATTTCTATTTCATGCTTAAACAGTATTGGAAATTCAGTATACACGCAAAAAATAGAGCACGAACAAACGAACAACTTCATATGTTTTATGACTACTTAAATTTCAACCAATGCCGATGCTCCAGCATATGTTTTAGCACGATCGCGATTCCACCATTTGCCGCAATCATTGTTATGAATAATAAATTTTAAAACAGCACATTTAAATTTATGTTCTGTCACTGGTGTTGTACGGTTGACTTATGATTACAGTTTCCAACAGGATTGTTACCGAGTTTAGATGAGTAGCGGAGGAAGTGTCAAATTAATTCCAACCATCTCACACTCACCGCTGTATGGGTGCAGATCATAATGTTTACCAATAATGATACTACTGATAATAACAATCGTAACGATAACAAGGGGTCTAGCGGTCCCGCAAACGGTTGCCGCCTGTCTGTCAAAATAGTCTGGTTTGCATTCGATACCAAAAGGCACTGCATATGTTTATCGTGCTGAGCCACCAACTTTGGCCTCGGGGATATTTTACGGAATGCAGTTTAGAAGAATAGGAGAGGAGATGGGAATGTTTTTCGTGGTGTCTACTCTTGTGCAATGGTGCTCTTGTTTATCATATGTGATATGTGATGTTGCGGCCCGAACTGCATTACAATTGCATCGCGCCTAAAATCACCTATGGCAAGAAATATTGCCGGATACTATTTGACTGGTGTTGTTCGCCAATGATAAATGTTGTTTTCGTGCTGGATAGATTACACCACGCACACACGCACCTGCAAAGAAAGATTACAGTACATCTACATGCATAAGTTTCCGCATCGAAAATATGACCAACATAGCTGCAACTCATTGTTGAACTTAAAACCATGTTAAATAGTGCTTAATTCAGTTGAATACAGCAGTGAAACTGCAACTTTCCAGTGAATAAACATCAAATTCAACCCAACAACCAACATCAACCAGGCGTCTCCATTTCCGGTTGCGAACAAACACCGAAAGCGTTTAACACACAATTTCTCCAACTATTCATGTATTATTAATCTTGTAACAGATGACGACGGTATAATCACCAATAAATTTATTTTCCCTGACACCATATTGCATGAACGGTGATGTTTATTTTCGATCGTGTTTTTCGTTTCGTTTCACTCACCAAAAGCCGAACGCTTCTGGGTGCCAACATGGTAGGGATCGGGCCACCTCACAGTAGTTATCCATTAGCAAACTCGGTTTTTTTCCCACGGGGTGTGAGTTGTAGTGCATTTTTCCGACCCCTTGAGTGGGGAAAACCTTCAACATTTGCATGCAAAACCCTCGCGCGCGCGTTGACAGGACGAATGATTTCCGTATCCGTTTGGACATTTTCATCGCTGCAATGTTTGGCCATTTGCACCATCGATTGGCGCTGGTATTTTTTTTTTTTTCACTCTCCCATTCACCCCGGGTGCGATGTTGTTTGGAGTTTTTTGCGACCCATTTCGGTCCACTTACAAACCCACGCTCTCGCCACGCCATCCACACGATGTGGTGAGATTTTTAATTTCCATTTTAACTGGGATTAATTCGATTCAATTAACTTGATTGATTCTCTCCGTCGGCAGTGTCGTACCCTGCTGCAATCGCTGCAACATCGACCTACTTCCGGACCGGGGTCGACAGCAGCTTCACGTACACACAAAATAAACTCACACGGAGGCGGTGAAGCCTAGCACTCATTTCCTGACAGTTGCACGGAGTTGCGTACCACTGTCCATGCCGCTTGCCACGTTGCGTTCGAGGGAGAGTGTCTACTTGAGTCTTGTTTGTTTTTTTTCTTCTATATTAGTGGAGTTGGACCGCTTTTCAGCGAAATTCATGAACCGTTTAATTCGGCTTGGGCTGTTGCAATTAAGAGCGATAGGATGCGAAAAATCCAAACACTCTTATCCATTTTCGGAACAAATCCGATTGAAAACAGTATGCGAGTATGAGAGGGACTATTTGGCGGGAAAATTGATTTAATCGAGAATATTGGATATAAAATCGGACGAATTCACATAAAATGAACAAGAGAAACGGAACATGGAAATCAATTTCCACCAATCATTCCAAGGTTTCTTTAATCCTGTGAAATTACTCGCTCCACTGTTCATCTTCCAAACACGACTCACTGCGTGAAGTTAATTAGTGAAGTGTGAAGGATGGCAATGATACCCAAGATAATCCACCTGCAAGATGGATTGCACTGGAATTGAAAGTGTTGCCATCAAGCGCACGAGACATCTATTAATTAATTAAAACTGTCAGCACTTTTTAAAAAGGATTATGGTGGTCGAAACAAATGCCTTCCTGTGTGTTAAGGACACAATTTAACCACGAAAGAAAAACATGCTTGCCGAAGGAACCAAATGTATCCACTGCCTTACCGTGTCCCACTGGAAACGAATCGTTATACGGTGCTATTATCGTGTTGCGGTAAAAAGGCGGAAGGAAAGAAACACTTAAAAATATACATCAAATAATCAACTTCTTCATGGTGATGGCGTGCGATGGTGGCAGTAATGTACTGATTAATTAATTCAATTATTCACACATTTTGCATAATGAAGTACAAAGTGGTGCGGCGAGTGACAAGTGCCGTGCTCCTGCCGACCAACCCCCTTAGAGCTGCTGCTTGTTTGCCGGAAGTGTCGGGGAATTTAAACACTGCTGCGGTTAAAACCGTGAAGAAATGCTTTCGACCAGTACAAACCATCGAACCTTCACTGTTGTGGGGAGACGCTCAAAGAAAAACGCGTCTCGGTGGGATTGTGGAATTTTATAACTACCCGGAGCAAGAAGGTAAGAAGTCGAATGACACTTTATGTAAATTAATTTTTGTAAGTGGAACAGATCTAGTCACTTCCGCGATATTGCTTGGGCAATATAAAAATGGTTCTTACGAGCTTAGCCTCTGAGTGTTTCGCAATTAAAGTGATTGAAAAATATAGAAGGAAGTAGTTCTGGCATTATGTACATTTTATACACTCATCATGTTCACAAATTGATAAAGTTTATGATAGCAGAACCATTTTTACAACCTGAATGATGTACCTCATCAACCCGCTAACAAACTTTTACATTTTGATTCACAATATATGGATAGAGTATAAATAAGAATGGCGATACAATAAATTTTCTTAATTAACTTAATCTATATCACGATCGAGACGACACTAGCATAGCAACAGTGTGTCGTACGCACACTTCAGCGCAACTATTAACTAAACATACTTTCAACATCGCCCAATACACCTCAACAAAGCGTGAGGTGAAAATAGAATATTCACACCATTTTTCCTTCTTTATTATTTCGCTTTATAAACCAATGACTCACCATTGTCGTCTGGCGGTTGCTCTGCTATTCAGCTTGGTGAAGTTTTGCTCATTTTCTTAGAAACCTTTTCCGCTCGCCCGTTTCCCACACAACCGATCTGCGCGAGGCATGAGCCGAAAGTGCGAGTCGTGTCGAAAAGTTGTATCCCAGCCACTTAGCATGAGCAGGAAGTTGACATTCACCGTACCGGACACTTTTAATGGGTGATCGTAAAAAATGATATTTTTCCCACCCGGTAGATGAAAAGCGCATGATGGATGAAACGATCCGAGCCTGGCTGACGCAAAACGCGAACGGCACGCTGTTCTTCGCTGCTGATTGTAGGATTATTTGCTGACGGCGTGTTGAGCGATGGGTACCGTGGTGTCGGGTGAGTGAGATTGTCTGTTCCGTTTGGAATGGATTTTTGCTTTGATGCATTGGCTATTTTCAGTAGTGATGCAGTATTTAGAAGGGAATCTCTTATTTTTTATATTCTCAGGGGTTAAAGACATCTTTTCTTGAAGGGTAATTTGTATTTTGTTAAGCATCCTAGTAAGATATTTAAATTTTATAGTTGTTTGCTCACAAACTATTCGAAACCTTTAAAATTTGAATAAAAATGGGAAGAAGTACGTAACAACAAACAATTCAATTTATCCTGTTAAGAATTTGAATTAAATGTCGAAATCTCTTAAAAACGACTCTATTGATCTAAAACTAAAACACTTTCTATTGCTAAAGTAGAAATTACATGAAATTTCAAAATTAACTAAACACAACGATTTGAAACCCGACTCAAAACGCAATGTTTTGCACAGAAACTTACATTCTAAACCCGACACCTGAACATCCACCCCGACTACTGGCACAATACTTTCATTCGAAAATCCTAATTTCGTTTTCCTCTTAACTCGAAAAACTTAATGGAATTCTGCTTGTACCCGAGGGCACAATGCGCCACACAATGAAACAGTTGGCTGTCGACAGCCAAATCGTCTACCACATCACTGCCATAATATACGATAGGAAGTTCAAAAAGGAAACCATTTTCAGCATGGTTCATAAAAAAATGTGTGCTCCTTTCCCACCCAGCCACATATGGGGCAACTTACGTGAGAAAGACAATTCCAAAAGAGAGCAAAGTAAAAAAAATCTTCCCTCCAAACACCCAGTTAAAGAGTAAAACAATAGGGAACACATTCATGTTGCAAAATGCCAAAACCAAACACAAAGACAATACGCAGCTTTGCCGCCGCCAGTGTCTTTCGGGATGCGCTAAGAAGAACGTGTGCCAAACAACGGCACAACAAAAAACGGGCAGTTTATGAAAAGCAAATCACTATTCTCCAGAGGCACCGGTAACAACTCGGGAACGGGGACGAATTTTGAATTCTGTGCTGTGTTTTTAAGTTGTTGATATGGTTGGGTGCTTTTGCATAAATAAACGCTTGTTTCTCTTCGTACCGTGGCTGCTTCTAGCTGCATCCATGTGCGGCCAGCGAAAGAGGCAAAGCAATAGTCTCGCCAGTCCACACATCGTGGCTCGCCGGAACAACAGCATGTGGTGTGGTTGCGTTGCCCCGGCATGGACGGAAAGGGGTGTAGGAACTGAAGGTTTTTATCGTGCAGCTGTTTCTTGTTGAAGACGGTTTCGAATGCTGTACTTAGCGGAGTAGCGAGCAAAATTAAACCTAAAGTCAAGATCTTTAAAAGGCCGCGAAACATGTGCGATGAGAATTTCCCTTTCATCAGCTGCTGCCGCTATGGCGTGGGTACCTCGTTGTGGTTTTGGTAATGAACTTAGTTAGGTAATTCAATAATTAATTGGTGTACCCTTTCTGCTACATTTGAGTTCTCGTGAGCAACAATCAATTGAGAGTAACCTCAGGCACAGTACGCCATTCAGCAGGTGTGGACATCTATACATTCCAGCAATTCTCGATGCTATTTATTGAGTACAAAATGTTCTAGTTGCAGAAAACCCTAGAACAATGAACGGATACTCCAATAAATGTAGGACACTACCAGCCAGTATCATAGCGTGCACAATAAAGCGGAGTGGAACGGAAACCACCCTCAGATATTGAACCGTGTGCGGATTTTCATTGTCCAAGCTCTATTCACAACTCTTTTTATTAACGTTCCCTCTTATTCAAGGACCCTCATAACGTTCAGTCACTGTCGATAGCTCTGCCACAGTTAAAACTATCTGCAGAATTTTTGTACAGCAACCGGTAAGCAACTGGTGCCAATGAAAACAATTCAACGCGGCACGAAAACACAAAAAAACCAACCTGTGGTTTGAATATTTCAAGCATTTTGCATTCCCTTTGGAACCCCCGCAAAAAAAAGTGGAATCTGCCAAAAACAAACAGTTTGGTGGATGGAAAAAAGAGGACTCATGATGTTATGACATTCGATGCCGTCAGATTTGAGTCCAAGCTGAAACGCACATTTAACGCACACTTTTGCTATTGCACAGGTTTTCCACAGTGGGTTTTTTTTGTTTTCCCAAGCGATGCCATTGCATATTCAACCCACTTTTCATATGGGACTACAACTTTTACTACTGCAAGCGATGAGTGAAAAACGATTCTCCCCAAGCGTTGTTGTTCGATATGAATATCAATCAAAAGGTGGCCAGAAGCAGCATTGCACACCTAGCGTTGCGCTTTTTGACATCCAAAGACAGTTGAACCTGTAGCTATTCTGCCTCCGCCTAATAGGTACGTTCCGTAACCGCAGGAATTGATTTTACACCGGTTCGTGTGGGGTCCCTCCCTGAGGCACAAAAGTACGAAGGAACATTTAAATTGAATTTACATACATCATACAGTCGCTCCGTCGGCCGATGATGGGACATCACACCTCAACAACGGATATTTCACCGCGGTTGACAAACGGTTGACAGTCGGTGTCTGTCAAGCGACGAGAGTGACAGTTTTTAAATTGGTGCGGCTATGCAGTGCTGTTGGCCAGTCGCTCTTGCTAACTTTACTCCATTGTTTGAGTCGTTTGAGATTTTTTATGCTATATTTATCACGTTTCATTTGACACGGCGAGACGGCTAAAAAGGAGAAGTTGTGCTGTACTAGACAGGTAGCTATCGATTGTTAATAGTGGATAACACATTGGTTGAAATTCTAAACCATTCTAAAATAAAAAATACCTTTTCCAGTAACATATCGTTCCGAAGACATATTTTGCACAGCTACTTTAAGTGTCTCAGCAAAAGAGCAAGTGTCGTGCTCGAAGAACTAGCGACGAGACGATTTTTGAAAGTTTAGATGATTGCTGAGATCTTTGAATGCATTTCTGATTCTATCTCCAGAATTCAAATCTCTAAAGTTTTGTAAGTTAGTTCATGATCAAAATCAAAATTAAGCATCTCCAGGAATTTTACTGAGATGTATACAAATGTTTAGACAAAAATATTCAAGAATATTCATAACACACAATCTAAGTCTTTTATTCGGTATCGAGATTCATCCAGTGCCATGAGCTCAAGAAAGATTTATTCAGTACTTTTATAAAAAGTTTGAAGTGACTTGAAAATATAAATAACATGAATACATTGGAACACTTTCAACTAATTCACTTACTAAGAGAGTAATTCAAATTACATCTTCATGTCAGATGTTATTTTCAAGACCTTCCGTTTCGCTCTATTTGCATTCAAATGTACCGTACAACCCACAACAACACTCAGAGTTTGTGGTAATAAATCAAATCATTTATCAATTTCTCCTGCAGCCAAACCATACGACCAGCAACATGTTTTCCCACATTGACACATTACTGGTATTGGGAACTTGAGCAAAAAAAAATGTCGTTCACTGAGCTGAGCTGCTTTTGATGGTTCTTCTCATCATCAACGGTATCATGATTCGTTTATCGTCCTGCAAAATGCACACCAAATCGTACACTGTCGATGCTCTGGCACAGATGTAATGGTGTGCTCAATTAACATAACATGCCTGTTTGGAAAATTTTAACATTAGAAACACGCTCCACCAGCCAGCGACAACGGGACGGGATGGGCTGCTGGTTGTCTGGTTGTTTCACCGACTCAAAACAACAACACGACAACAATCCGTTGCAGCAACCGGTCTGTTCCGGATTGTCTGTACATCGGTGCACACCATGCACACATTGCACATTCGCAACGAGTGGGTAAGGATGGGTTTGCAAGGTTGTCAACCGTTCCAGCCCGGCATCCATGTGCGCCGGGTCCGTATTTTGACCCGTGTGCTCGGTGCGTGTGCCGGACTGGTGGCACAACATGCAAACAGGAGGGATGCTTCTGTCAAAAACATGTGCCAAACGGGTGGCATCATCTCTAGCCCTCTCATCTGGAGGCACACCGAGCACGGAAGAGGACGGGATTGGCCTCATCGGTTGACAGATTTAATTGAAAAACCAACAATCGTTCTTGGTTTCAACGGCTTTTTCCGGCATCGGGAGCTGGTCGTTTGATTATAGCACGGCACGGTGCTTGTCCAGTACCGTGAGTAGTTTGTTGGTGTTCTGTTTTTCCTCCCGATTGGAGCCTGTTCGGTCGCTGCCGTTTGAGAATCTGCACCCCGAGTCAAGCGGAAAACCATCAATCGCTTCCCCCGAGTCGATGTGTGTTTTGAACTCTTCTTCCTTCCTCGTGCTCAACGCACCACGCACACCAATACACATCGGACCGTAGTTCCGTGAAACTACAAGTGGGGACAAAAACTACAGCACACAAATTGAAATGCACTCCTGCAGCCATTGATCCTGAAATTGGACAGTCGGGCAGCAGCGACATGAGCAATGTTAGCCACTGATTTGTCAATGTTTGGCCATTCAATAGCAACCACTCCTGCCGATGCCACACGATGCCACGGGGGGTTGAATATTGCACACACACACACGCATGAATGTTTTTCGAAGTACAGTTAATAGTCGCCTGGCGTGTTGTAGTGCGTGGGGGAGGGGGTTTAGTGTACTTTTTCCTTTCATGGCTCGCTCGCAGAACGGATCTCAAACAACACCCTGTGACGATCCGCCCTGGGACAACAAATTAGCATAATTGGTTGGAATTGAATCAACAACAAATTTCACGTCCGACACGATTCGCTCCTCTTGGGCAGTGATTTTAGGGAGCGGATTAGTCAGAGCAATTGGACAATAGATTGAATAATGAATTGCATTCTATTGCACTACTTATGTGTAGGTTTAGGATTTTGTTTAAAAAGAAAACTTAATTTTAGTTTAATTTTACTACTGTTTTTAATGCAATTGTTGTACTTCGATTTTTTCATTACAACCTTGTTTTGCGAAACTAATGAAACTAATGAAAAAGTCTTCAAAACCATCTTAACTTCTTCACATCGTAAATGATCATCATCATCTCAAGAATCAACATAACTTTCGCTCAAAATACATTTCTACCATTGCACTCACTAACATACCTCATTATCCACTTAACTCATGGCAACACCTGTCGGACACCTGACTCGTTCTACGCTCACTTCATCCGCACTTCACGCACAACCCATGAGCACTCTAATAGATTTATAACCCGAACACCATCGCACACGCTCCAGGAGCGTTGAAGCGCACCGAGAAAATCGGCACAATATGTGCGGAACGTTCACACCCACCCGTCCGATCTGAACAATTCATCTCCCTCAACGACTGCAGCAGTTGCAGGAAAGTTTTACGCTTACTGCAACGATTCCTAATTGGGAAACGATGTCGAGTGTAGCAACTGAAATGATGACGATTCCCCCCTGCTGCACTGGGGGAAAGTCTTTGAAAATGTCGTGTATGCATTTCCCTCGAGGACTTGTGCTGTCTACGAGCAGGGAAGCATCTTCATACGCCCCAGCACTAGCAACATTGTTCTAACCTCTTCCTGCAGTGAGAATGGGTAAGCATGTTGGTCGCCCGGACAATTTACCCTTCAGAGCTTCATCGAGTCAGCTGGAATTGAATTTTCTTGTTACTGCCACAGGACATCTCGGAACCATTCCAGTTGTTACACAGAACTGTTCGATGCACTACGACGATTCCTTACACCGCACATCATGAGCACGCACTCCATCGCTCCCTGGCACATCATTCCGACAGGGAAGGGTTTCCAAAAACTTGATGGATGTAAAAATATAAATATATCCTTCCATCATGTTCCTGACTAATTGTGTCGAAATTGAAATTGTTCCCAAATGTCCGAATCACGGTAACCGGTCTGTGCTGGCGTTACAATCTCCAACCTAGTTGCACGAATGGAATTACATTCCGGTTTAAGACTATGCAATGTGTGGAACGGGGACAGGCACTCGCACAATTAAAGCATCCAAAAGCTAGTAGAGGCAGAACCATCACAACGAGTACGCTCCATAAATCTTGAATGCACTCACATACACCGAAACTCATTTACCAGCACAGTCCATCCTCAGGAGAAAAATTGATGAAAACAAAGTAACCTGGTAACCTGACTAAAAATACTACACAACATAAAGAATACCAAATTCCTCTTCATTGCATAAGATAGAAATCTGGGGCACATTACGGTGTGGTGTGGCACTGATGATGCATCGATTATTTAAGCCAAAATGAGAGATTATGGAACACACCACTTACAGGCTTACAGGCTAATGCGATGCTAAATTTATTTATCTCCTCTCAAATGCAACGTCAGTATAAAGGTAATCACAAATAAAATAAAGCTTAGCAAGTATAGTAAAGATACTATTTTTTAAAT
Source organism: Anopheles marshallii (assembly GCF_943734725.1). Classification (NCBI taxonomy): domain Eukaryota; kingdom Metazoa; phylum Arthropoda; class Insecta; order Diptera; family Culicidae; genus Anopheles; species Anopheles marshallii. The sequence goes on along the minus strand of NC_071327.1, from coordinate 74,730,818 downwards.
AGAATGATGTTGCATAATATTAATGATTGCACTCACAGTTATCGATTATCCTATTATGCTGACGCTTGTGAGTGTGTTGAATAAAATCAATAATACGTCTGATGGCTTTAGCAAGGGTGAAACACACATGGTCTAGCGGTGTGAGTTGATAGTTATGAAGAACAACATGATTTTGTTAAAAATTTAATATTAATATTTAATATTGAGTATTGCCATCGATCCAATTACTATGACAAATGTTTGCTCAACTGTTTTTTTTTTTTAATAAATCATTTTGGAAAATGATTTTAAGTATTGAGTTTTAAATATTATAGAGCAAAGCCAGACCAACTGACTTTGAGTGTTGCTTTTGCTTTTAACATCTCAAAACAAAACAACATGATCGTAATATATTTTGAAAAAAATCTCTTTCCATTGATGTTTAAATGCTGAAACGTACTTCACTTGAATCATATAAATATCCCTTTTATAATTACAACTTCCTACACTTCATTGCAAACATGTTCGCATTATATTCATGTAACGACTTCCAACAGAAAACACTCATCACATTCTGCTCGTGTTTGAACTGTGCTTTCATGCATCTAATATTAAACTCATCTAAACTGCACTCAATCCAGCACTGCCCGTATGCATACTTTTCTTCGATAAATTATACAACCAACAGCACCCAGTCAACCGATTTTCATTCGACAGTGCATCGGCATGGATTGAAATGCTTTGAAGCGGTGCCTGGCGCTGAAGGCCGCACATCTCGCCACGGATCTTGAGGTTACGTTTAATTAATCCTCTAAGCAGACAGCAGTCGGTCCTCGGGCGTTTGATGCTGCTGATATCAACAGCCACCCGAAGGGCCAAAACGAGGTCGTCCTTAAGCGCAAGGAACGTGTTTACGTTACCATCCCACACCGACCAGTAGCGGTGAATCGCTTCATCTGCACGAGGGAAAAGGGTTTAAATAACTAAAGCTGTTGCTGCGTTTGTTGGCACGACACTTTTCCACCAAGGCGTGAAAAATGCCCCGCTACCATCACCACCCAAAACCCCTACAACGTCCGACACGATCCTTACGATCCATTCCTGAGGGTTTTTGTGGGAAGATTTGTCGTTTCAAATAATTTACGACTCGGATAGAACGGGTGGGATTATTCATTCGTCAAAAGGTACGGTAAAATCTTTAGAGCCCGGGGGTATGCCAAGGGTCTGGAGTGGTTGTTTTTGCAAGTCGAAAGTCCTATGCTGAAGCGCTCAATAGAGCAAACATAAAAGCACACTGGTGCAGCAGCACACGTCTAGCACACGCAACGCCATAAACAACAACGTTTTGATTTAAGGCACGCTACCATGGAAACCCCTTGCAACCATGTTGGTGCATGCCGGCTCGTCAACTCTCTAAATACTAATAAATATTAATGAAATTAAACATTAAACAGATACCTGCGGAAGACGAAACGGTACAACTGGCTGCTGATGAGCTGGTGATGAGGATGCGGATTTTGTCCCACTGAAACGCGGTGTTGGGTGAGACTTTCAACACTTGTTTTTGCACACACCAGGAGCAGGACTGGTAGCAAGAAGCGTAATGGAAAATTGTGTACTACCACACACACACGCAATCAAACACATAAACATACACACACAAACACCACACAAGAACGCTCCACACAGAGGGGAGGATTTCGATTTTAACCACAACACGTTTTGACCAACTCACAAAAAAACACACATAAACACCGACCCTGTGGCTTTTAATCACTCATTACATACATTATGGTTAGGAAAATGGAGCGGAAAAACTATCCACACAAACCTTGGCACCCAACACGAGTGACCAATCGTCAGAGCAAGTGGAGTGTGATTAACACTTTTTCAATTTACGTTTTTTTTCTGTTATGCCGGAGAATTGCATCGGATTATTCATCCGATCCGAAGCGATGATTTATAGTCAACGCTTCTGGTTTTATTGAGCAGGATTATTGGCGGTACTCGTTTCCGCGATCGTCGGTTGTATAGTACAAAAAGCCACTTGAGTTTAATAATCACTTCTTTGAGGATTACTTTATTGTTGCCAGCATATCTGTAATGCTTAAATTCCAATAACAATCACCAACAATGCATCACGATATTACGTACGCTGATGATCGAGGAATGATACTTTCAATTTCCAATGGTAACTAACAACTCGCTCACTGATTCAACGCATTCAATTAGTACAATCCAGCAATGAAATGTAAACAATTCTTTCTTTTCAGCCATTCGTCAAATTCTGCTTACGTACAAGCACTAGAACATTACGTTTGGCGAAGCTCGAATAGTACCGCGATCGTACACGACGACCGTTAAGCGACTAAACACAGCTGTCACCTTGACGTAATAGTAGACAGCACACGTAACACGGGATGATAAACGCGTCTAGCTCATGTGAGTGAAAGCGGCCGACTGACGGATTCGCACGATACACTAGTGCACCGACCAGCACTGGTGGATTGGTATTTCGCTGGCCGCACGAGTTCTGGCGAGATAGGTTAGGGTTTCGGCTTTTTCCGTGGCACGAAGTGGCGCATCTACCAAAACATTCGAACGCCACACGAGCACATCAAAGAGTGTGTCGCTAGTGCTCGAAGCCACTCACTTAGCCGCCGTCTACTTGTGTTTACCTCCGCGGGCGGCTATTTCTCTCGTGTTAGTCATCTGTCATCCGATTAGTTGGGGAGTTTTTTTCCCCTATTGTTGCTATCGACTGTTTGCGAAGCGTATTTTCACATTGCAACCTGCCGGCCGAAAAGGGTGGGAAAGCTGTTATGCGTCGCCCGTTCTGCGCAGTTTTCCGTTCCCTCAGCAAGTACGTGCGAGTGAGGCAGCAACAGTTAGATAGAGATGGAGCTAGAAAACGTTAAAAAAAGAAAAACAAGTGTAAACAAAACGAAGGACGCCAGCCCTCGAGAGTACGCCCGCACACCGGGACGGAAGGTTTCCGTGTGCGAGAGGAATGCAAAAAATACACGTCTAATCCTCCGGGGAGGAAGTGCCAGAGCGAAACGGCACTCATCGGCACGCGCCCCGGTTCGGTTTTCGGCGGCGGAAGCTGAAGGAATTTTCCTTCGGGTTTCGCATTAAAAACCGTCGGCAGGGCTGGGTAGCAAACCCCTGTCCATCGGGCCGACGAGTGCGGTGAAATGGATGCACGGTAGGTCCAGTTTTTCCCACGCATAAACCGAAAAAACAACCGTGTGCCGACGTTGTTTACCTTTTTGGCACCGGTGTGTGTGTCTCCGGTGTTGCCGTTCGTTACGCGGTCATGATGGATGGCTGTCGGGCGTGGAATTTAAGTGTAATTTTGCGAAACGGTTCGCTTCGCTTGTTTCGGTGACTTGGATGATTTTGCACGTCACAGCATCCGTTTAGTCCCTGGACAGCGATGTGTGTACATTTTGGAAATTGTTTGTTACAGTTTACTCAGAATTTACGTAATACTATTACTAAATATTTTCCGCAGAAAATTGGGGCATATTGTTAATATTACTGTGTAACAGTTTGATAAAATTTAAGTAATTAAAATCTAATTTCGAATGTCAACGTAATTAACTGACAAACGAAACTTCCACAAAACAAACCGTCAGTTTTCAAGAACACTTTTTTTTTATGCCTGTAACTTATAAACATAATTGAGCACCCGCCTCAAAAATACCCTCTTTAGGAAGCTGACAAGGGGTAATTTATAGCAGCTTTCAAGGAGCTATTGTACTTCACCTACAGTTATTGCTTCAGAAGGTAAACTAATCGATTACCCTTTTTACTGATCGGTTGATCACTTCCCAGGTTAATCTTTAGGGTGAAGGTTAAGAACTCTTCACTGCTTGGTGATGCTCCACTGCATGGTCCTTCTAGTTTACATACTAAACGAAGCTGAAACAATACTTCGTTTTAATGTCATGATGACAGAGCGGCCAAATGCCTGAATGTCAAAGATCAGACTCATCTTTGAAGGATTTACACTTATTTTGTTCTATTTCCATGGATTATTTTTTTCGTAATTCATACTAAAAATAAACTTAAACCCCATTCGATGTCTTATAAACGTGTTTGAATAAACAACAATCGACTACTGAATGTGTCCCTGTTGGCCTTAAAACGAGTTACCAATACCGGTTTGCTGCTTCGAAACGGTAAATAAACCTTCACAACCTGCAAATGCCTACATGGCGCCATATTTCCCCTTTACGACCTACCCAGCAACATGCATATATCACTCGAAATTACTTTTGCATACACTGGCCGTTTACATGTTCCGCCATCTACCCACCGAATCCACACAAACACTCGCAGCAAAGGTAATTTTGACTGTGATCTTTCCATCTTTGCTCACTCGAACCATATTCATCACGGAAAGTATCGTCCCAACGTGCGATAAATCTACCGATAACTGCCGGGGTACGCCCTCCAGTATTCTTATTTATCGGTGCGAGAAAGGATGCTCCTCTCGCAAACCGATGCTGAAGATACCTTTCGTGTGATGGTTACGATTGTGCAATCCAACATTAAGGAAATGATTATTGCATCTGTTTTACTGAGCGTTACCTTGCACAGTGCTTGCGATTGTCAACATGTGGTTGAATAAATCTTTGCATGCATTCTTTGTTTCCGAGTGCGTTTACCGACAAAACCCTGATCCGAGATGGCAAAAATGACTTCTGCCACCGTTGAAGGGAACCGGTGGACCTGTGAAAAGAGCAAATAAACGAACCGTCAATCACGCATCTTTCGCTATAGAGTCCTCGTTTATACACTCATTTCTTCCTCGTCGGAAAACAGTACTTCACTATGCACCAATGTTTTCGCCTCAATTTCGGCTACTATAATATCCGCAAATACTTCCCACTGGAACTGATGTTGAAAAGTCGCTTGTGGTTGCACGGCAAGAGCAGCCCAGTCGCTACCCACACTCCCTCACTGCGCCGAGTTGATTGGATGATTGATTTACGATACGGACTGCGCTTGACATTCGAAGCTTTCACGGATCGGTACCGAGCTACTCCAAAGTGCCCGGCGCGCGCCAGAGAGTGATGGGGATTTTTGCGAATCGAAGGTGAACGTCCTGTCAAGTGAGGCGTGAAGCTAGGAGTTTGCCAGCGGTTCTTCCATTTCAGTGATGATCCCTTCGGTGATTTGACCTCGGGTAGGATGGGAACTCAGATCCGCACCGAAGATGCATGCGGGCAGCGACTAGGCGACAAGTGCGCCGTGATAATTAATCAAAAACTCAACCTCAGTCACGTCGCTTCCGGTGGGATGGATGGTGTGGCCTTTTATCATCCATCCGACAGACGTGGCGTGAAAAATCGCCCGACAGGCGGCAAGCCGGTGGATTAGTCGGTGGCGTTTGTCAACAAGTTGATGGGAAATTTACACCAGCAAATAGCCGTTAAGCATTGTTGGTGAGGGTCTTGAAGAATGATAACTTTTGTCCGAGTTAAAAAGAGCCCTTTGGGTTTTAGTTCCGAGGATGTTGTTGCATAGAGAAGCAGAATAGTTGCAAAAAAAACCGCAATGATCTACTGAAGACGAACCTGTTTGAACTAAAAAAGGTCACTCACACTCGAAATGTTGTGGCATATGGTTGTTTCAATTAGCAATATGATACGTTCATCATGTAGGTTACAAAAAGCAAATACTTATTCTTGCTCACATTTGCGAAGACGTAATTCAATATGCTTACTCTCACATTTCCACCCCATAAACAATTACTTCCAAATGTCACCCTCATAATCCGTGACACCACTAACGATACAATAATTGAATCTTAACGCACAATCCATTGGCCTGCTTTTTTGCCATCAATTGCCCTACCACAAGCAAAAAGGTCACCCATAACCGTGAAGGAAAAAGAAGCCATCGCGCCCGGTAGGAGACAACTTTCGAGCCAAAACATCATCCACATTCCGATGGCATCTGTGTCGCGTGAAATCTACACCACCTTCCAAACAAGTATCATCACCATCCGCGTGCAGGCACTTTGGCTAAATGTTACAGCATTTATCATCAGCACCAAGCAGCTTGGCAACGTGCCATAAGCCGCCGAACGGAACATTATGCGGGTTGGGCAAATATTATCATTGCCAAATATGCTCTCGTTGCTTGCGTCGCCTTCCGTCCTGACCGTGAGTGTGTCTGTGTTTGTGTGATGAAAGGGCGCCATCCTCTTCAGCTCATCACAGGTCCTTTGAAGAATCCTTCCCCTCAAGGAAGGACGGGACGGAAGTTATTCTCCAAAATCAAACCCATCCCGGGTTTACCCGCGACCTTCTCCGCATTCGTGGCTGTTTGTGTTCCAGATAAAACTGTTTACCTTTAACGAAGGAAATGCCGACGAGAAGACAAATAAAGCGCTGGCTAATTTCTAACACCGTGGAAACCTTTGCCCTCGGGACTGCTTTGTGCGTGTGGCTTAAGTCGAAAAGTCGATAACACAAAGTGCGGTGGGTGGCTCGATGGTATGCTCGACGAAAGCGCCAGATTAATTCAAGCAGCAGCAGCCCGGGCAGCCGACTATAGACTTAATTAATGGAAATATGATACGGTTGATACGTTCCGCGCTATAATCTTGGTGGGAAATGTCGTGATGGAAGTCATCGTGCGGAAAATGTGATGGAAAATTCTTTTATTTCTTCTATTGATTTATCAATTAGGATCATCTTCTAAGTACAGACGGACAAAAGAAGATGGCTAACGCTGGTGAGCATGAAATTGAATTTTTGGAAAGGCATTAAGTAACAAAGCAAAAGCGATTAAAAAATATCACACAACTTACAGCAATGTTTATACAGAGGGCCGTACTCGAAAAAAAATGGTATCAATCCCTTGCCGTTTGGTAATAAAAACATTTTGCTGCGCTAAATAAACCATCAGTAAATGTGATTTTTTGCACCATTGTTCATGGCTAATTTAATTACACCCTGATTGACTGTACGGTATTGCATTTCGATCACGAACGGACAAGCACTAGCCGGGAACCCATGGGAATGAAACATCATCCTTGCGATAAGCCAAGATTCCCTCATCATTATTATGTTATCGAATACGGTCGAATCCCCAGTAGAGGATTTCCGGTGCGCAAAACGGAAAGTGCCGGAAATGGTTGCGAAAACTTCCCAAAGCCCTCGACAATATCGTGTGTCCGTACGACCATCCGCACTATCGTGATTTTCTTTTGCATTACCTAGGACGGGCAATCGTTCTTTTGTAGTAAGATGTGTCAAGTGAGTGATTCGCTGACCAGCGTGATGGAAAAATCCCGAACCCACCGAAACAGCGATGGATACAAGTAATAATACAATAATAGAATAAAACCAATCAAAAATCAATTTGATAGTCCTTCAACCGATTCCTTCGTTATCCTTTACACGCTGCATGCCGGAAGGCATCCACAGCTACACGGGTTCGGTAACCCGATTCTCCGGTTCCGGTGTCATGGGCCCCAAGGATTCCGCACTGTTACCGTCCTTATCGTAAGATCAATTTCATCTTCCTCAGATAGCGTGACCACCAAACCGTGTTGAAGGGTATCGTCTCGCTTTTACTTCTAGCGTAAGAGGAGCTTGCAGCACGATACGTCACGCTACGAACAAAACCCCAATTCCAGCCGCATCAATCGTACGAATTGGTCGATGAAAGAAGAAACGCTACGAATGGAGGGAAAAATTAAATAATAAACATTAATCTCCTAGAGGAGTAGAGTAAACGGAGGGTATGGAGGATCGCACCGTAATACGGTTACATCGTGCCGTTTGTCCGTTCTTTCGGTGTATCCGTACACCATTTAATCAGCGCCCGAGGTCAATTCGAGAGGATAAAGTTAATTGTGAACGTCATCACCCAGATTCCTTTACATCGAAGTTGTGGATAGAGCAGACGTAGAGCTTCTCTTGGGACGGTTGCAATTGGTGTTGCAAGTTTGAGGTTATTGCTGCAAGTTTGAAATCATGAAGGACCAAGGGCTGACGAAATTATTTTTTCGGATAAGGATAGTGATCTTATATAACCTTTGTGAACAAATTATCAAAATGGCGGATTTTAAATATAGAATTATGTATACACAAAATCCTCATACTTTCGATTTTTTTTTCTAATTCAAGGTGCATGTAGCAAACAGTGCAACAATAAAATTAGCTGAAAAAAGAATAAATTCATCAATATTTATGTTTATCACTTGACTAAACAGCGTTGGAAGTTTTTTTTTTCTCAAGAAATACCCTATATTACAATTACTTCTTTACAACGTGTAGATGATTTGAACAGAAATGACGTAAATATAAAACCTATTGCCACTTTTCTTTTCTGATCGAGTAATAGAAACATACGGAAACCAAACACAAACACACTCGAAAAAAACAAACAAATCGATTTAGCGATCCAATAGTCCTGTAGTGAATCATCATCCACGCCCCGGGATGCACACAGAACTCGCTAGCAGTTGGCATCCAAATCGCATGAACCATTTCCCGTACGGTAATCATTTGTACCATCTTGAAATGAAGCAAACGAATGGAAAAGTCTCATGATTACACCACACAGTGGGCATCCTTTGCGTACGTCGACATACGCCCGATCGGTACCACACAACTTGCGGGGCGTGAAACACCGGCAACAGTAAGCGTAAAACGAAAAGGAAAGGATGGTCACCATTTACAGCTGTTATCAATTTGCTGTAATAAAATTTTATGCCAACAGCACCCCGTAGTCTGCAGAACGCCATAAAAATGATACGACAAAATGATGTTTTATTTAACGAGACGAGAAGGATCGGGTCGAACGGGCGTGAAGGAAAACGAACAATCCTCGCACTACATTAGACCACCCAAAGCGTAAAGGGTACGGGTGAACGAGCTGCAAGGCAAGGATGATATCCTGTTCAATAAATATGTTTCCTTTTTTTGTGTGCTGTGAGCCGACCGAAAGAGGACAAACACTGTCTCTGCATGTGGTATGGGTTTCCAGAGAAAATAAAGATGTAAATGCGATCGAAGTGTTTTTCAGATTATAATATTTTCGTTTCTTTCCTGGTACGCATACTCACAGTATACGAAAATATGTTTTGACACCAGATTTGCAAACATTTGTTTACCGGTGTGTAATGCATGTGTAGCTAAAAAATTTCTACTTTAAGTTATGTCAGTACCTACATTCGAATTTGAATAGTATTACATACAATCAATAAAGTGATGTGTCCTGCAATCAAAACCGTTTAAGGAACAAATTGTTCTACTTTTTGCTACCAACAAAATCTGTCGCCGATCGATAAAATAGCCTCCAAGGTACGTTTTGCCAAATGTCCATCGCAATGGCCAATTTTACCAATCGAGTGAGCTTGTCTCCCCCACCTTATATTCCAACAGCTGACAGGCACGAAAAGGAATCGAACAAAAAACATGCCTGTACGTACACAATCGTACCGCACTCCAGTTCCAGTGCCAATGGTGCTAGTAGAACATGCAAAACTTCTTTACGCTCCATTACCCTCCGGGAAGGGTTCGGGTTCGATGGAACAAAATGCCCAAAAGAGTGTGAAAATGAAGTTTTTCTCCTTCGAACGAAACCCCATTTGTTTGACCGGGAGCAGGACTAACCCTTAACGTTCCCTCGAGACGTGGGAGGGAAATGTAAATTGAGTGTAAATGTAAAACTTAAATCACAATTCCCTTCAGAAGAGGGTAAAAAACATTGGCAACCTCTAGAGGGTGGCAAAGCACGCACCAAGCGCCACCACCGGGGTTAAGGTGTTGATTGTCCATCCGGGAATGGATTGTGGAATAGAAAAGATTTAAAGACACGAGAATCTTTTTATTCTATTAAATTTAAACGGTATCTCAAGCTTTAAATTAAAATTGTGTAAATAAAATATCATAACATTTTTATATTTCTAACAATTATTTATTATGCTTGCGTAAACAGTACATAAATTCTTTTAAAATTCCATTCTTTAACAGTTCTACCATCTTTTATTGAAATTCAACTTAATGGAAACAGACAAAATATTCCAAATTCACCAACTTAAAACATATCTACAACAATTCGCTCCCGTCCTATCCCTTGCTTTAATCCTCCCTCCCAACGCTTGCCCTGAGAGTTTTCACGGTCTAATGCGTACCGTCGCTAGCTATCGATTTCGGCTCATCGATTGACCACGCAGGCTACTTTTGCCTTCACCATGGTGATGTCGATGAACTGAGCGCATAAGTCACTTCGCTTCATTTCACGTCCAATTCGATTTCTGCCAGCCCCACGAGTCCAACAAATTACATTCACCACGAAAGTGGCTCTGCTGCTTTTTAAGCATAACAGCTTCTGCGTTTTGACCATTGCCAGCAGCATCGTCGTGCGTAGCCGACATCGTGCCGAGAGGAGCACGGCAACGATAACTACCCACGGTGGTCGATGAAATTTCCATTTCACTCCGATCCGCACCAGAGTCACCAGCGAACAGATGAAAGAGGATTGTAGCATCGGTGGAACGAAACAGTAGAAATGCAAGTGTAACCATCAAGCAATCTTGGGTTTTCCTTTTTTCCAGTTCATTTTCCTCCTGTTTCCTTATCAGACGACATTCGGAAACGCCATCACCACGCCACTGGGTCGGAATGTAGCCCTGGGAAGCGAAATGATGTCACGTACTTGGAATGATTTTCGTATCATATGGAATCATAATAAGTATCCTCCCGTACACACACACACAAACACACACACACACACTGGTAGCCTTACCGGTGTTCACGCTCGCAGTTGAAATGTCCTGCCACAAAATGAATCGAGAAAGACGCACATTACAACACACCCTCGCAAGAGTTGCTTGCCTTTCCGCTGCACTGAACTTTGGCACTTCTTTTCTTCTCGCGAATTTTTTTTCTGTTTTGTTTCTTGCCTTTTTTTATCTTCAACACACTTTTTTCGATTCGGTTCGGAACGATACTGGCGCATATCCTAACCGATGGGAAATTCAACACACTTGGTAGATGGTGGGAATAACTGAAGAGAGAAAGAGAGAGCAGAAAAAAAAACATGACGTAAAAGGATTCTCAACAGATCCAATGAAGCGGAAAGAAGCGAAAGTTAGGTGAAAAGTGAAGAATGGAATGTAAGCGCCATCAGCTCATGTCAGTTTCCTTCCACTGCTTCCACGAGACACTTGTACCGAGCATAGCACGGACTGCAGGCGTTGAATATGCGGGTGACGATGCCGAATGCAATTTTGCTGTAAAGTGGTTGCAAAGGCTGTGTGTTTCCACAGTGGGCGTTATCAAGTGATCATTAGGAAAATGTGAGTAAAAAGAAGAAAAGAAGGATAAAAAGGGAAAATCATTGATTGTAGTGAAAAATTGTAATAAAATTACTTAAAGTTTACAAAACGTTAATTGTTGGTTTATCCGTAATTAAGTAGTCTCGATTAAATAAGCCCTTTGTAAATAATTAATTTATGATTGTGATTGGAATTGCTACCATTTAACAAAACAAGATGTTAAAATTTTAATGTAGACCATTGTTTGTTTAAATTATTTTTATTAACAAATTCAAATTTATAATCAGTTCGGTTTTCAGAGTCCATCAGGTGTACATAAACCAAAAACCCTTTTTTGAAAAATAATATTTTAAACCGTACTTTAATTGTGGTAAATTCTATTCCACTGTGCTCTTAGATAACATCTTCCCATGAAGAAACCTTACCATCCACACACACCAACATCTATCTCCTTCGTCCACGAATGAGCCAATGCATATACGTACCGAGTGCACAATGGCGATGAGCAGAGAGGATGATATTGTTCTGCTACGTGATATTCTTATCGACTTCCCACCGTACCATCATCCAACGCTGCTGTATGACAACGAATCCTTCCGCACGGTACCGTACACCGGAATCGCATAGCACGGAGCACAGAGCATATTCCAATATGGGCCAAAGTCGTTCTATTTCAATTAGTTATAATATATATTTGTCCCGGTGTCGTGCTACGCCGGATCGTTTGGCTTCGGATGAACGAGATCATGAATGTGGAATGCAGAGCAGATTTACACAACCGAAACGTGACCTTTGGCACTTCCGAAGAGGTAACTGAACCACTACGCGAGAATGTGTGGCCAGTTAAGGATGTGTGAGTGCAAATCGATTTTCTGTAAAAACAAATACGCTTGTAAAACTATTTGTAAAACAGCATATCAATTTTTTCTATGAGCTTTTGGGCTAGGAATACATAAAATTGGCGTTAGTTGAATAAACATAAATTCCAACCAATGATTTCACCGACCGACTTTCTCTTTAAGATGCAATCATATTCAAATCGTTTCCCTCAGTCCGAAATGTTCGCAACGGGTCAACCAGGCCATGTTTAACACGTAATTGAATCTGTATTAAGCCTTATTGTACAAACATCACTACCGATCGCATACTACCCTCCGCTTCAACTACCGCTCCAGCACCAGAGATAAAGGGCTGGCAGCTGCCCAACCAACATTGAAATTCGATTAAACTCCCACAGCGCTAAGCAAATTGCGTTCGAAAGTGACACCTCGACCCGTTAGCTAAACACCTCAATTAACCCATCGACCCGATCGTCCTCGGAGATCATGTCGCACCACCCCACTGCAAGGAATCGGTATTCCCCGTAAGCTTTTAGCATGCAGCGCTGTGGGTGTACAGATGTGCCTTTTTTTGCCTACTGCGGCGGCCACCAGGACCCTTGCCCAACCGGATGTCTGGGAATAAATTATTCAATCCATCTGCAACGGAATAGCGACGTGTTGGGTTCCGGTGTTGACTGCACATGGGAGCTCGCGTGTATTCACCACGGTACACGTTTTGTCCCATCGTTATCAATTAATAATCAATTTGTTGCATAAATAATCACCGGTGAACCGTGCGCAGGTGTCGTGCCTTGTTTACACGTAAGGTTGTGACAATCGCTTGAATCGCACACTGATGGACAGCAAATGTGATTGGTCGATGTGAAGGAAAAGAAATGAATCACTGCTGGAGAAGAGCTTTGGATTTTCAATTAGAAAACAATTTTACTTTTAAAGCCTTTAGACAGACATCAATTATTTCTAATTGCAAGGCAAATATTAGTTTTTAAACACCATTCATTACAATGTCTGTCATACCTACGAGTTGGGAAGATTATTCTCCGATTAAATGGATATTTTTACTCGAGATTATCATGACTTCAAGTATTTCAATGACTTCTCACAGATTGCACAGGTAAATATAAGTTTATAATATTACTTTTAGTAGCTCAAAAACCTAAAACAATAGGCTTGCTTTCCTTCCACAAGTTCACCATGAACTACAATATCTTCTGGTAGATAAAGAATCCCATAAACATGCAACATAATCTTAAGCCTTCTTCTAAACGAAAGGTCAAAAACTGCTTGACGAATTTAAAGTCCTTAAGAAATGCACAAAACATAAAACTTTGTACAAAAAAGTTCAACATCAAATCATTTGCTTTCTCAAAATATATCGATCAGCAACATCCACGAATGTTTTCTTCATAGCCCATAGTAACCCAGTCCAGCGTTATGTGAAATGTGACCCGTTCTACGCCATTTCATTCCCGTTTCCGGTCTGCTACACACGCTCCATGCGAACAATTTATCAATATCACATACAGCCCGATAACGATCTACTATTTTTATATTCGTTGAGTGTATGTTTATGTGGATGTATGGAAGAAAACCGCCATCCTAACGTACAACCTTTTCCAACCATTTTCCCGATGGGCATTATGTCAGGCAAAACAAAAAATAAGGAACATAGCAGAAGAACCATAATGAGCCTTTTGGTGTTTAGATGCCGATGTTTTTCGTCATTTCCCACCCGATCATTGTTCTCCCAACGACGACGACGCCAAAGGTTACGCGAGGTTTCGAACTGCTGCGGGAGAAAAGAACCCGACTCAGCCATAAGCACTCACACGAATCGATCACTTGGTTTCACCGCAGCGAACATGAACGCCTCAATGGAAAACTTCACACCCTCTCGAGCGAAAGTAATTTAAGTTTTATAAATTTCCTGTCAAGTTCGGGCGCTCGGTTCGGATTTCTCTCATTGTTCAGCTGGCTAATACTGTCCACTGTTTCCCGTCTCGTTGTTTCCTTTCCGTTCCTCTACACATACAGGAGGCCGAAGCAAATCTTATCCCAACGCAACAACCGTCAACAAGGGACGTTCGACGACGGGAAGGAAAAACCATGACTCACCTGAAATAAATTACACCCATCAGTGCAGCGCGCCACAACAGACTCAGACGGCACAAACAAAGCCCAGGGTTTGAGGGTGCATGAAGTTGGTTAAAGAAGTTCGCGCCGCCATCCTGCACCTGATGCAGGCCCTTACGACTATAAATGGTGGTCGCGTACCGAACGGCGGTGAAGATGAGAGACCTGTTTACAATTTACCTTATCCTGGCAGTGAGCCGGAGTCGAGTTGCTCAAGTGTCTTATGCATCGCTTAGCGATTAGGTGGAAGGGTTTTCTGAAGCCAGGAGAAACCCTGTTCGAAAAACTTCCATCGACACTAGTGCGGTATGAAATGCTACAAGCGGAATTAAATGTCAAAGAAAAACTCTTAAAGATCTGTCGGATAAACATTTCTCTAATTCCTGCCTTGTTGAATGAAGGTGTCCTGCGTTGTATGAAGTTCAACAGACACCAATCATTCCCACTAATATCTCTTCAAAAATGTCAGATTTTTTTACCATTTTTTTGTGAAACGGTTAGAATTGTTTACTTCATTACGCTTTCTAAGTGGTTTGGACATATGGTGTTCAAGTATCAAACGTGGATATGGTATGTCCAAATTTGTGTTTTATGTATTTAAGATGTTTGAACACTGCAGTACAGTCTGGCTCTTTAATAAAAATAACAACAATCATGACGACACAATCTGTTTTATGAACAAGAAATAACAACATTTTTAACAGCTCAGTTATCAAGAGCTCTGCTTTGTGTTTATATAAGTACCCAAGACCCAAGAAGGGTTTATCCATACAACAAAACCCTTCTTGGGTCTTGGGTACTTATATAAACACTCGCCTCCTTTGTTCTATTACGCAGGAAGGCTCAAACGTGAGTTTCAAATAACAATCTCTGTGATATGCTGAAAGCTTATCGCAATGAAAAAAAAACATTATTTTAAATAGAGTTGAAATTCTGATTGCAGCCGAAATAAGGCAAAATATAAAGAAGAAATTTCTCATGTACTGGTAAAGTGTAAGTATCACCTATGGCAACACTATTATTCTCTAAAACACATCATTATTGAAGAATAGTTGATAACATTATAATCGTCTGCAATTAATGGTAAATTCACAAGAGCAGTGATTCATTTGATAATTCATAAACGAAATAAAAGATACACACTTAGTCCGACTAGTGTAATTTACCGCATTTACTTATTTTTCATACCGTAATAAAAACACACTATTTCTCTTTTCTCATCTCCCACTTTAGTTCTAGGAAATCTTTACCTGGGGAATGCATTGTTTCAAATTCAACGAACCCAAAACCATAACAGAATGAAATCCAATAAAACTTCCCTATAAATACTAATTAATTTTCTTTTGTACAAGTTTAATTCCTTACCCTCGTGCCGTACGATGTACGTTGTTTACGAATGCATCCGGTAAACTGATTTGCACCGATTTTCACCACCGAGAAGGAACAGAACCCGGTACGTTGGTTTTCCCTGAATCGTCGAACAAAACGATAGCAGTGATTAGTGCAGTTAGTGCCGTTATTTACGACTGTACTTTTCATCGTCGAGACATGGACTGATGGTGACGATTAAAAACCTGCTCCACTTGAGGTGCTTTTTCCAGCAAGCGGAAAATATGGTTTTGCTTAAATATTCTCGCCAGTTTCATCTTAATACGTGGCTGGTATTACAACCGAGCAGCGTGTCGCCATAACCGTGAAGTGAAATCGAGCTGAGAAAATATTGTTCTTTCCACTACGATCGTTGCTCGGTTTGGTTCTCATAGAACAACAGGATTAGATTTTGCTCACCTAATCGCACACGCACTGCCTCACTTCAACGCAGAGCACAATCGTCCCTCGGTTCCAGGTGTGAAAGTAAACTTCTAGCACGCTTCCGGAACTGCTGTTTACCGACACGTTTCTCACTTTAGGCGGAACGTTAACGGTTGATGGAAAGAGGTTTACTTTACAACCCTTTCCTGTATCGCTTCCTGCAAACAAGAGTGATGGGAGAATTTGCCTTCGTTCTGACTTTCCGCTATTTTCCACCCCATCGTACAAGATGCTCTTCTCGAATGTTTGCCTATTTCGGAAGGGACAAAATTTGCATAGAATATCAACCTGTACTACCCAGTGCGGTTTTGTTTGCCCGATAATCTACTTACGATTACGCAAATCAGCTCCTGAACTCTACATATCGCAACACTATCCTATGCGATTGGATTTTGTAAGAACTATGCCCGATATTTCTCCATCTTCTGTGGTGCTCTAAGTGATATTGGTTCGACTATCATTCGACCACGCTGCTCTGCAACACAAACAGTCGAAACACTGGATGGGGATTACTCCTTCCGAACAGAATTCAATTAACTAATTACAATTATGACCATCTAGTATACTCCAGGGAACCACCAGGGTGCCGTATAAGCCTTCCACACATCATCGAAGTGAAGTCGTTAAAGTTTCCTTCCGCGACAGCGTGACAGCGCTGTCATGTGACGTTCGTCTGAAGGCGCTAATTAAGTTCACGCTGCGTAGCTACTTGCAACATGTAATTTTTCGCTGTGACAAGGAGTACTGCGAGAGTTTTGCGATGCACCGAGGATATTTATGACTGGTGGTAACTTAATTATTGTTTAAGGACATTTTTCCATAATTGAAGATTGGTTCGAAAAAATATATTCCTATTTCATACCTATTCCGAAGATATAATATTCCTAACACTTACTATATTCTATCAATATGTAGTCTTTCAATCAATTGAAGTGAATAGATCACACATTTGCCCAGTATAATTATTAATTTTATTACTTTTTGTAATAATCCCATTTTGTGGAGAAGAACACCAAAAGTGACTGAATTTTATGTTGAAACAATGACTGAAATTTGACTAACTTGCGCTTGACTGAAAACAAAAACAAACAACGTTAGTGTAAAATTTTCAAATAAACAGCCTCACCGTTGCTTGCTCGCTGACATCAATAGTCGAGGCTTAAACACATTCACCATAATCAACATATTCTGTGAACCATCACGAAGGATTAGAAACCTTCGGAAGCAACGTTGAAACGAAAGTCAAACGATGCGCGAAATAAATGTTAAACTTTCGGCAATGTTCACGCGACCGTCCGTACGTAACCTTGAGAGAATTCAGGGGTGTTCCTTCTACCTTTTTCCATGTTTTTCTTAAAAACACATATGAAAACACACGTATTGTAAGGCACGGAGCATCAACAAAAATAACATTAAGCGTGACGCGTTCCGTTTCGAGGACAATTTACTCGCAACACTTTACTTCCATCGCACTTTAAGAACTTATCCGTTCTTACCTACAATGCCTTGCATAAGCCACCAAATCGATTTGTTGGTGGTGAAATTGGGGAAATGTCTTTCCTTTCTGCTCACTTGTTTCCCATTCCCATTTGTTTTGGTAGAAATCTGCAAAAACTCATTGTGCGAAGGAATTTAACGGACCGCATCCACAACTACCGGCACGATCAGAACCTTCAAGAACGTCTTTTGGCTGAACGGCTGTGCACTTGGCGCTGGTAAAGAGTTAAACTTTTTCCACTCCCATTCGAGCCAACGAAGCGATCTACCGTACCGCGTGTATGTCACCGTCACCTTCCCGTAGTGTCCAACGTTGAAGAATCGTTTGGAAATTTAATTAAAATGAAGCCATGGAATGTGGAGCGGTTCATTTTACAACCATTCTTGGGGTGTTTTTCGTACGAGATTTTAATTGCTACCGAAATTGCGTGATGCGTTTGGTAAGAGGACGGATAATGTGGAGTAATGCTGCATGTGCGGCCTTAAAGGAGGAGTTCACCATCATGATTCTCTTGAAGACAAATTTTCAAGGGTGATGTCGACAGTAAGACACACGTGTTTTTTTTTTTTGTTATCTCCATCAAGTTATGTTAGACAATGTCCAAATTATTGTTAGAAAAATATTTCACAAGCTAATCCTTCGTTCTAACTAGTCCTCCTCCTTGAACATCTCCTTGAAAAAAATAATTATTCTGATGGCTCCAATTAAACAATTACACATATTTCTCTTCTTAACAACAACGAAAAAATCAACCCTATCCGCAATATGCTCGCTGCAAAATTGCCCTAAATTTATGAACACCTGCAGTGAACTTGTTTTGAAATATGGCTATCCACAACGAGACGGTTCCTCACCGTGGAAAATCGACTCGATTGGAGTGAATGTTTCCCCCTCGCAGGTCTTTAACGGAGTTCGCTTCTATAACGCAACTTCGTAATAGCCAGTCACTTCCATCGGAGCTAGCATCGGGGCAACATATCGTTTTCAACAGTTCAAACCACCGTAAGAGTTATTATGTCAACCACAACTGACCACATCGGCGTCGGTCTACAGGTTGAGGAAGCTTAAACGATGCCGCTCTTGTTGGTTCTTTTTCAGTTCCCTGTACCACCGGTAACAACATCGTCCCAGGTGAATGTGAAAAATGTAAACCATGCGCCACACCGAGTGCAGTTGATGGTTGGGCAACCGATGGTTGCGTTAAAGATGAAACGAGTTGTGTAAGGATATTTTGTGGTTCCCATGTCGAGACCGTTGCACCGGTCGCGTCTCAGCAAACAGCATGTAAGACGATGGGACAAAGAAAGTTATTACGCTGTTATTTTCAATGGCCGTTGGTGGGTTATTATTTGGAGTGCATTTTTATCACACGTTCGTACAAGTCGCCCAAACCACTAACGGAACATATTAGTACTTGTCGGGTGGGATATCGTTCTGCTTCACATCATGCTAGTAGGATCAGGAGGTTATACTGTCGACAAAATATTGCTGATACCAATACCGCTGGCATGTTAAATAGCCTTTCTTAAAGCTATACAAACTAACATATTTCATTTGAGCGATTCAAATTATCTGTCATACTGTAAAAATGTTTAAAAGATTTCAGGAGCTTTGTAACAGTACAAGCTCCTTATAAATTGTTACAATTTAATATATTTTCATCTAAAGCTATTTTGCTCATTAATCCATACGATGCAATTACACTTGGGTTCAGTTGCTACCAGGCACCGTAGATAGTGGAAAATTAAATATTTATTACCCCTTCATTAGCAAACGGCTCCTTTCCTGCTGCATAAGAGCGGTTTAAGAGTCACACATTGAAAACAAGAAGGATAGTATAAAAGAAAGAAATTAAACCTCTGCCGACAGGAAAGGAAATAATCGCATTTAGCACACTCTCATCGTTTCCGTTGCACACGCTATCGCAATTGCACTTTCACTACCGGAAAACCATTTCCCGGCCATGGGACCAACGATAACATGGGCCCCGAAAAATGTGCTCTCGTTACATCTTTCTTCCGGGTTAGCTCGAGGTGAAGTAAAGCCTTAAATTGTCCATCCTTCGAGAAGATTGTATTTGCAGTACTGTAGCCCCGGAGATCGTAAGGTTGTGATAAATTTGAGCAAGATTCCTCCCAATAATTGTAAACGATGTCGGGAGGCTAGTAATTCGTACAAAGTACAGTGGTACGTAGTAGTCGTCGTAGTACAGTGACAAGAAAAGTATGTCCACCCAAAAAATATTTAAAATCACAGCATACAATGCTTTGCAATCTAAACTAAGTAAACTGGACCTATTTCTAAGGTAGATGTCAATATGCAATAAATAGTCCAAACGATTCTTGTCAAACTAGCACCTAGTACCTATTAAAAAATGAACTAAGTAAACTTTGATTTATCATCTCATTTTCTGACTTCAACTGTGTTGCAATTTCTAACTCTTATCCTCAGACACTATCAATCGTGGTGCTCACCTGCTTACTCTTTGCATCAATATTTAAATATTACACATTTGAGTTTGTGCTATATATTCAAATCATATGCCGATCGGTTTGAACGAACTCATTTACCTGCACTTCCTTTTCCATATTTGCATTGGCTCGTGTGTGATACCATCCTGCAGACGAGAGTGAGAATGTGAATGTTTCCAGTTCTTCGTTATTTAACCATCCTTTTTCCATAACATTCTACACTTTGAAGTGTGTAGCGTTTGTCGTTCTTCATTTGCTTCGCTCATATGCAGTGAATCTGATAACGGTTAACCTACATAGACTAAACCAATTCTATTCGTTTGGTGAAAAAAAACATCATCCCATCCGCCCATGATACCACACCACAGTTCTGAGTGATTGTCACGTGTCGAGAAAATGCCGTAGCTTACGAAATGAAGGCAAACTCCTACGGGAGGCATAGTAACACACATTTACCGCAAACGAAGACACCTTTAAATATTCATGTGCACGCATTGCCAACCAATCGTACGGGATCAATCGAATAATTTTAGCGAATGACATCGATGGCAAAGTGGAAAAACCTCCTGTGCGCGTCAGAACCGTACGTAATAACGAGCAACGGCTTGACTACTGATGCGGCTCATGGAGTGTTTCAGTGTCTGGTCGAACCGTCTCCATCATCATTACCATTGGAACGATCTTTATTTTATGAAGGTAGGATTACACCGTTGCTACCATTAAATCCCAGTTCGTCTGGTGTGGTTCCCCGGCTGCTTGGAATGCTGCGAAATGTTCACACAGTTTTCTTGGCGTGAGCTAATTTTCTCGATTGATATGTGACATTATTATCGAAAGCTAAACTGTCCCCCATTCTGACCACTTAAATGAATGAAATGGTTGTATGAGGGAGGGTGTAAATAGAATCAAATATAATACTCTCCAAGAATACCAATTTTCAGGAATCAAATTGATAGTTTGTTAGCATAAAATAGAATTTTATCTTACTATATGTGTATTATGGTTGAGGGAATATACAATTATTTTTTTCTTTATTCTTTCTTCTTCATAATCTTTCTTCATATTTTTCTCTAACTTTAGAGATCAAACTGTTTCATTACGAATGGTGCAAGTGCTCTGCTAACAATAACTCTGTTTCAATAATACTTGTTTCATTCGTTTTCCAAGCAGATGTTTTCCATTAACAAGTCTGGCCAAACATCTCTTCAAATGTGTGATGTATATTTCTTATAAGATGTTGTCGAATATGACGGTTTTGTTCTTTTTATTTCATTGTAAATCTTTTTCCTTACTGTACCCTGTGAGAACGTTACTGTGCATGCGTCTCAGACCTTTTCTTAGTGTGAATAATTCGTTTTTCTCATGGCGAGTTCAATCACAATACTAGCTGCGTGTCCTTAAAAACATACGCCTGGGAAAACAATTCGAACCACATCAAAGCACATCACTAGCCTCAGACAAGAGGGTGCAGCTCCGATATGCTGTACAGCTGCAACCCATTAACCGGAAATGACCGACCAAGCAATAGATGAAACAAACAAGCATTCGTAATGCAGCAAGTGATTTTCATTGCATTGATGCAAGACGATCGTAAAATAAACGTGCACGACACCGTAATAAAACCGACCCATGACCGAAACATGTGTTGACCGGGGATATGCAGCACAAACGATATATTCAGACGCGGGCACGCAAAGCAGACGCGGAAAAACAAAGCAACACATACGTAAGTGAAAGTTGCGTTTGAACCAGTACGTTAAGGTTCAGGATTTGTCACACTCATATTTGTCAATCATAAGCAGCACACCAAAATCACATCTGTTCTAAATCAAACGAATGTGCTCGAACGAAGTGAACGGAAAGAACCGCTTATCCAGCCGAAATTGACGGTGTAGTTGAAGTCAGTTGGAGATTTGGCATTGAAGGTTGAACTTGTCACTCGTGACGTCGTGAAGCAGCCATCTATCAGCATTGCAACGTTTGTCAGTGAGCAACAATATTTCTCAACGATTCAAAATTTCTGTGTTCAGTAGTTCAATCGAATAAGTAAGATACAAAAGTGCCAAAAAGTCGCTAAAAGTTAAACAGTGTTATAAATTACTGCTCTTTATACAAGGACAACATCAGCAGTGTTTCTTCCTTGAAGTTTAATTTCGTTGTGAAAGTGAAGAAAGATATAGACACTTGAAAGCCTAAACAGAAAAGAGGACAGTTAAACAAAGTTGAAATCGTATTATCCAAAAGCAGTAGCTTGTTCTCGTGAGGTGATCAAAACAGCAACACAATCAATCAATCAATCAATCAATCAATCAGTTCTTCAATAAACATTTCAATCAAGGTAAAATTATCGACTATCAACACGAATTCAACACGACATCTAATCTGCAATCCACCGTCTTCTGTTCTTCTATCTTCTATCTGTAATTCTCTAAGAAGTGTCAACGGAATCATCGAAGTCCTTGTAATTCTAACGACCTGATCAAACATAGAAGAACCCACCATCAACAAACAGTTATAAGAGTGAAAAAGGAACCTTAACTTAAAAGTTGCCGCATAGACGTATTTACACTTTACTTCCGTACAACAACCTCAAGAGCTTCAAGATGGACAACAATCAAAACCGCAGAAAAAGATACGCTCGTCGCAATTCGTGCCATGATCCCAGAGAGTACCAGAGAATTTCCAATTTGAATAATCGTTTCTTGAATGAAAACAATAGACGCATGTTTGATATGCTCATGAGCAGAACCGATAACGGTTCCAACGATGGAATCTACGATGCAAACAACAACAGCCTGACACAACGGTCATCGTCCATAAACAATAATCAGCCAACTACAACCATTTCGACCATCGCGAGCTCACGCAGCAACTACCGTGGCGGTATGTTCATGTTTGCACCGCCTGCTGAGTACGGTACCAGAACAATCGTAGTGTCGATGCTACCAAACAGCATCGTTGAGTTTAAGGTTGGCTCGGAAAATGGCCCATATTGCTCGTTTATTGTAGCTACCGGAACGGCTGCTTCCATTTTCAAAATTGACAAACTCAAAACCAAGACCCGTATTTATAGAGAGGAAAGGAAAAGATTGGTTAACTATACAGATAATCCTGTACAAACGTTAGGCTCGACCAGGATTGAATTATTCTTCGGAGTATTCTCGGCAGCGCATAAGTTTAATCTTATTGCAAACAACGTGAAAATACCGGCTGATGGAATTTTAGGGCTAGATTTTCTTATGAAGCATAAGTGCAAACTTGATTATGAAAATCTTTCTATCACTTTAACGCTTGACCATATGTTTACAACTTAAAAAAAATTCAATTTTTTTACAGCATTTTTTTCACAATAAGCAAAACACTTTGAATGAATAACGTTTTCCAACAATCCATTTATCATGGTAGGTTCTTATTGCTTTTTTTATCAACTTGACGAAATTTCTCTTTTTTATGTATTACTATTTTACATAAAAAAGTTTTACAATTTCCAATAATCATCTACGATTTATCTTACATTTAACATTTTTTAATTCAAATAAATTTTTCTAACACATTTTTATTAATCTTCAACAAAAAAACGAAAACAAAATATACAAAAAAAAGACATTAACATTACTTTAAGATATGCTTTTAGCAAGTTTATACATCTTAACTTCATTCGTTAAGTTAAATAAGGTTTTTGAATCAAATACTTTCATAATCTTGTTCCATTTCCACACAACAAAGGACAGGAATGCATTGTTGTTCTTAATTTAAGGTTTTTCTTGTATCGATTTTTCTTCTCAATAAAGTGTGCTTAATCTAAACTTACTTTGATAATGATTTATTTATTTATATTAAATTTAAAAAAATATTCCTTACCTTAATAGCAACACATGTTTAAAAGAATCGTCTACTGTTATTCATTTTCATGACAATTTTTCCATAAATGACCAATGATAAGAATATGAATTTCATCAACTCTTGGTCCAAAAACATTTGATATTGACTGTTTAATTCTTCTCTCTTTATCAACCCATCTAAAAATTAAATTATCAACATAACCATGCCTTAATATGAAGATCGAACACGCATTAATGTTGCTCGGGAAAGTGAAACGGTAATACTGAAAATCAGACATGCTTATCACACGGCCTGCAGAGTACAGGGATTAGATTCGATTGCAGCATGATTACGGGATTAAGGGGTAAATCCTCATTTGCTGCACTATTTGTGGTGTAATATAAATGCAAATTGTCGTCCATGCATGAAGATCATCCCATTGACACGGCGCACAGAGAAGGAATATTCCACACATCAGAGAAAGTGAAGCAAAGCATCCAACGCAAGGCACAAAGCATGATACTTCTTACTTCTGCTGAAACTGCTTCGGCATAAGGTTGGTTTTTGTTTGGTCACCTCGCCAATTGTCTTTGAAGAGAGTAGAATGTAGGTTCAGTTACTCAAAGCCTCTATAAATAAACGAAAAAAAATGTCTCTTTGAAAAGCGAGGGAAAAGAGCAATGGGAATAAAGACGTTTATGACAGACCATCGCTAACATTATCCATGCCAGCACAGGCAAATACGCTTAGATCCCGAACGAAAGAGTGATAATAATAACGAAAATAATTCAGTCCAAAGAAACGACACCACAACATTGCAAGTGACAGGCCCGAAACGAAAACTGGATAAAAGATCATACCCACAGCACAGCAAATTTGCCAACCTCAAGCATTAAGGGAGCGTTTAGTAGCGACGGTGCTCGGCGACGTGCCATGATGAAGCGAAAAAATCCTATTATTGAAGATAATCTCCAACGCTTTCCCACTGGCTATGTGTTCCGAACATCCCGTACCGAACAGCGCGAGGACGCCGTCTTAAGGATGCGTTTAGTTTTTGTGTTTCCATACTACCCTCGACAACCTCGCAAGCGTACCGAATTATTTGGCAAGGATTTTCCACCCCCTGCAAAAGGAAAAGGTAAGCAATGGCGAACCGGCACCGAAGAAAAATGCAAGACTGAAATTAATCCTATCAAATAATCGGCCAGATGACAATGTCCTTGGGTTTCATTCTGATGCTGCTTGTGCTTCCTTTTTTTTACACTCACTTTGCCCTCTTTCTAAAGGATAACACCTCCCGCATAAGAAGGCAGCCAAGGCGAGAAAGTAAAACTCAAATTTGCATAAATTCCACCATGACACCACGGTAACACGGGCAACCATTCTGCGTGCAGCACCAGACACAGGGGGTCGCTTTCTTAGGTACGCGGTTGTGTGGCGGCTTGTTTTTTTTTTATTTTTTCTCCATTTTATCACCCTCTTCCTCGTCACCCACGATCCTGGCTTTGCTCGGTCTCAATTTGCTTTCCCATTTTGTTGACGTGCTGCCTGATCCCGGCGGGGACGAACATGAAAGGCCAAAACCGCGCACAAAAAACAGCGGCCAGGACAACACAGGATTGGGATCTGTTTTTCTTAGATTCAAAATTGAATTAAAGCAAGTCACCTAGAAACCAGAACGGCGAAGCAGCTGGCCGGGGTTTTCTTAACGGTCGCGCTTTTGACTATTTATATGGTCGAGACGGCACGAGTCGGGCAAGGACGGAACCTCCGTCTTCGCGGCACATCGAATTAGGGACTCATCCGTTTGGGTTGGTTTTCGTAGATGGAATTCCTTCCCCTAAATTGAACTTGAATTCAATTAAACTGTCACTGGCCGGTGCTAGTTGGGGTGGATGCGTGGTATTGTTCAAACCGGAAGTTTCTTTCTTTGTTTTTTTTTTTGTTTGGTTAAGGAAGACTCACAGGATAAGCTGCTGCAGGACGACGTAAAGCCATCGTTTAACAAGAACAGTAACTATTTTAAAATAATAAAGCACACTGGAAGTATTGCTACCTGTGTGCAATAATTCGCTCATCAGAAGGGTAGTAGCTCAGTAGATATTC
Source organism: Anopheles marshallii (assembly GCF_943734725.1). Lineage (NCBI taxonomy): Eukaryota > Metazoa > Arthropoda > Insecta > Diptera > Culicidae > Anopheles > Anopheles marshallii. Next base: position 74,704,844 of record NC_071327.1, on the reverse strand, counting down.
GAAGCGTATTCATGAGGAACGAATGTTCAAACGCTATGTCCAGCGGAGTTCCTCTTTATTGACCTATTTTGAACAGTTTGAAGGACTCCTGCAACGTTTAAACGATTCGAGAGTTGTTGTAGATCACATGTACTGTTCTATAATGATTTTGGATGATAGTTACATAGATTCTCTAAAGACTTGCTAAACACTCTCCTGGAGGATTAAAAATTTCAAAGAAAGATTTCTCAATCATTTTTAAATTTTAATTTTCAAAGAATTTCTCCGGAGTATATTCTATACACCATCGTGAACATCTTATCAGGCCGTATGTGTTTGCTAAATGGTACTTCTTTCGGTTGCATTCTTTGCTGCCCTGCAAATTGCTGTTCGTCGATATAAATCCTTGTTAATTTTTAGCTTCTTCTTCTCTCAGTGACCCATGATCTTCCGTTACTAATTATTCCGTCACACGCTTGTTAGCCTCTATCATCCGACACCATCGTATTGAGTACATACCGATCTGACCTCCACTTCAAAATAGAAACTGTGGAAAATAAAACACAAAAAGGCATGGAAAATATGAATTATGGCGTCAGAAGACCACAAAACACAAAAGAGAAAAAAGACTACCAAAAAAAAAGGCCAAGTCGACCCTTCAGGGTATAGGATGTCGACAGTGGAACAGAAGAGAAAAAATGAACGATACCAAAGAAAAACGACACATGATTGATGAAATCTTCCGACTGTCGCTGACAGTTATGAAATATATACACGTTCGGTATAGCATGGAGCGGCGTAGAGGCCGCGATGTTCAACATGAATGATGGCTGTACGACATGGTCACTTATTTGTCACCCAAAACAGGGAGGATAAACGCTATCGGACGACGTGCATGGAAGCACGGGAGTAACGCGGTCGAAAATTGTTATGTGAAAAATAAAGTATACCGCATCAAATTTCCTAAAGATGGATGGGTTTAGGTTTGTTAGCTCCCTGTTTTATTTTTACTCATATAATTTGACCAAAACCACGCTAAAGAAGTTTCAATGCGCTTCGCACTCTAATTACCGATGGTGATCATTGATAGCTGTTCATAAACCGCAAAACATTTAATCACCCAAATGCTGACCAATTCGCTCCATCCAAGCAAACGGCTCCAAACGGCTTCATCGCCGGTGGGTTAAACGATGGAGTTAAATACTTTACGACTTCAACCATTGCTTCATTTCCACCGGAAAGGGTTTCGTTGCTGGAAAGATTTTCAACCACGTGTTCCACCGACTTCGAGTGAGCGGTCGTTCACACATTTGTTGTGGGTTTCAAAATGTTAATTTTACGCCATTTATACTTGTGTGAGCCCACACTGTGGGGTCCTTTCGAGGCCGGCGCGTAGCAGTGCCACTTGTAGCGGGATCGTTATAAATCGGTCTGCGGTTACCATTTAGGGGTGTGTGTTTATGTGGTTTTTTCCAGAGATTCCCCTCGGGACACTAGCAAAACCGATAAAGAGATAAAGTGTTATTGGGGTTTTGGGATGGTAATGAAAATGGTTTCCCACAACAGCAGCACCTATAGGCAATTACGTTACGAAAACATGTGTTTTTCATCCGGCCACCGTTTCTTCCTTTTGTTAAATAAAATTGAATAAAACATTGGCATGCAGATTGGTGTTTATTTATTGAAAGAAATCTAAGATCTATTTCATTATTTTAATTTATTAAACTAACTCTCTTCCTTTTTTATGGTAAAACTCAACTATTTGACCAACCCATTCTCTTGATATTTGAGATATTGTGTTTGTTTTTGGTTCGTAACCATTTAAACAGCTAAATAGCTTCCACATTGGGATATAAATTATTCTTTAATATCCCGGTTGTTCATCAACAAGCAGTGAAATACCGCGTGACAAATGATTGCTCTGCTAAGTACAAAATTTACTGCCTTCTCTCCACTCTCATCGATGATAAACGTCCTACTCCTTCGGCACCGTAACACCCCAACAAGTTTTCCTCTTCAAAACAAACCCCTTCCAAGCAGAGCGGCAGCATACAAGTGGTTTGTAGTATGTTTGCGATGGTAGGATTTTCCGGCCCATCATCATCTTAACGCACATTGTTCGCACATCTCTCGCACACACTTTCTTCTTGCCCGCATCGCAGTTACACATCCGGATCCGGTTCCCGCCACCATCCCGAGTGCCCGCAAAGCCCGCAATAATTTCGTTCTTTTTATTCGCTAGAACATATTCATTGCGTTATAAATACCAATTTACGCTAAATAAATATTTCGCTTTATTGCCCTTCGAGTGTGGCACGGCACAGGAGCGAAAGTAGCAGACACGGCTTCAGCGACCTTTTCGAGTGTGCTATTTGTGCCCCGCACAATTGTCTGACACCGCCCCTGGTGGTGCCGATGTACCCGAAGGGTGCCCGCCCGTAAAGGCCTCGAACCTTTAAAGACGCGCATCGTTATTCCCACGTGCCCATCTGTTCGGGGTCTATCATCCTGTTCGGCGTGGAGAGCAGATGACGGAAAAAGTCATCCCGGTCGGTCGGTGGTAATGCTACTTTCGGCTGCTATCGTTTTCTTACCCCGCATCGGTTATGAAGACTAGCAAAAGGGCACCGCATAGCTGTGGGCTGGCAGGATGCGATGTACGGGAATGAATGGCACGTGAGAAGACATTTGCCCGTAGGGTGGCATTTAAGAAATATGGCGCAGTTGGTTTAAGGTGCGATTTGAAGCGAATCAAGCGTGCATTCCAACCATTGAGTTTATTATAATATTCTGTGCATGCTGATAGTTTTCAAAAGCGTCTTCGTCAGCTACATTCAACATTTACAATTTCATTACTCACAATTATTTGTAGTGTTTTAATTGTTGGTATTAAATTTATTTTTTTTTCATTTTATATTTACAGCGATTCGGATGTTTCACAAAGCTATACCTTTAATTTATAATTTTATATGGCATTTCATTCCCATACTGCTCATATTTTACACATTTATTTATCAGTTTAATTATTTAATTAATTGTAGATAAAAGGTACGCTGGACATATCTGAATTATTCAAACCCGTCCCGGAAATCTGATCCTTTACTGTACTGTGTATTTGCTGTCATCCTTAAAGCTAAATTATTACACAGAAAATCGCTTCACATTGACAGGACACTGAACTGTTCCGGTTACAAAATACATCATTCCCGTAACATGTTGATAGATATGCAAAGCTGGTCTGCAAGCACCGGTTGCTAGTTAAGCTGTGAACCTAAACACTACAATTGACTTTCGTATAACCATTGGTCACTACTCGCACTGTCACTCGGCAGTGTGCGCGTATGTCCGTCCGGTAGTGATTTATAGATAATTATGAATGTTGCTTTATTTATTGTGCGAATCAGCTTAAATATCGTGTGGTTTGGATTTTTCGTTTTTGCTTCTGATGAGGTCAGGATTTTTCCATACCCTTCCTTTCCGAGCAAGGCCAAACCGATTTTCCCGGCACAGAAACACACATTCGACCTCATACACACTCTCACTCTCTCTCGCACACATGCACGGTATAGAGTAATTCGAGCATGAAATTATTATATTTCTCTAACAACAACAGTTCCTCCGGATCCTTTTTCTGCCCACCATCCCACACCATGTTTGCCACCGGGTCGCTCGTCGATAATTTTAATGATTTATGGATTAATTTAATTTTGCCTACCACGGAATCACTCACTGCCACTGCACTTTCAGGCACTTGCCGTCAATGATGGACGATGGGAGGCTGAAATAAAACATAAAAACAACGCAACGGTGCAAATTGAAAATCAACGCCACGAATCAGAGCGCATCGGGCATGGAAATGCATTCCGTTCAACCAGTGCGCGGTACGAGCGCTGAAAGCATGTCAACAGTGTGCCATCCTTCGTTGGTGTTTTTTTTTTTTGCCAACCAGTGATGAGCTGAGTCTCACCGTGGCCCGTTTTTACCGGATGAATCCAGGTGAATCGGAAAACTCACGGGCTGTGTCATATATTTTCATCCGATCAGCCGATTGTGGGGCCATTTTTACATTAATTTATGGAATGATGAATAATTTATTCTACCAAGCCAGGTGCTTTGGATCACAGTGTGTGGATGTTTAATGCATTGCAATAGCGTTTCCTACAACGTGGAACTAGTTGTTTATGATCTGTAATGAAGTGAATTGAATAAATGCTATTGTTTATTGACTCTAATCATCCAATCTAACGATGTATAATGATTTAGACCAAACTATTGAAATATTTTTTTAAAAAATTAATACCAATAAGTTAAAACAAACCCCTTTTATCATGCCTACATACTTATTCACTTTTGACATTTTCCATGATCTATAATCTAATCATTCTGAACCTTGTTCGAAAATTTATAACCCTATGCCCAATAAGCTCGTGCTCGTGCGCTGATCCATTCATTAAATCATTAAAAATAATCCCCTTATTTCTATCCCGCACGTTCATCAATCATCCGATGCGGAATGCACCCACCGTACAGTGTGGCCGCTGACCCGTATTAGGTTGACGAATTCCTTCAATTTCTTCAGTTTTCAGCGCTACCCGGTCAATGCGGTTGGCCTGTTTGACGAGTCGCTAATGAGAAAACTTTTAATTAGCTGATTAATATTTAAGAAAAACCCGGAACAGCACAATTTTTCACACCATTATCGGCGGTGTGCGTTAATGTGAGTTCCAGGTGATGCAATTGATTGGGATAACGAAGTGTGGAGCTGAATTGTGCGACGATTTTCCGGAAAGTGATTTAACAAATTGATGATACAATGAACTTATCTCAAACATTTAAATTAAATACATTTTTGATATTTTCCGTAATTTAAGTGAAGGACTTTAATGAGTATGGTGCATGGTTGCTTCGGCATTTGGAACAATTATTTATTATTCACAAAATTCACTGATTTTTTAATTAACCAGCAAAATTGTTAGGCAAACATTACTATCCTTTTAATAGGTCATTAGGGCGCAGCATTTGCAAACAGCGCACTTAACATTGCTTCGCATCAAAACCACTACACTTCTAATAGCATTCCACGGTCATTAGGGCGCAACAATGTTTGCGAGCATGGTTGATCACTGTCCCATTGCTGGCATTGCTAGCCAGCAACACCTCGAGCTCACTTTTAATTAAGTGCCACCAGAGGATGATGAGTTCCCTTCTCGGACATCTTTCCTAATGAACTGCTAGTTCAGTTTACAGTCAACACGTCCGTATTTACATCCTCCCAATCTGTGCGTAACTATCTTTACTATTGTCGTTCGACCTTTTTAGCTTCCCTTTTTTTACAGTGGCCTCACACACAACACGTGTTTCACTCACTGTCTCACAGTAATGTCTAGTGACACCTGCGTAAAGGGCCGCGATGGCACTATCGGTTAATGTAAGCGCCTTTAGTGCTACTCGAGATTAACCCTTCCATCGTCCAACGGGAGGGAAACGATTGTTTTTTCGTTTTAGTTTTTAGCGATGGGCGATTTTTTCCCTCTTTCTAATCCACTCGACAAAAACAGGACCAATCTACATCAACGTCCACTGCTAATTAATCACACCGAGATGAAATATCTACATGTCACAGTGACAGTGTGGCCGCAAACGACCAATCGCGCTACAAACAATTCGAAACCCGATAGACGTAAGGGAAAACAAATAAACCATCTGCGTGAAAGGATGAACGCAACTGAAGTAAAAAAAAATACTTCCCCGAGTGATATTTCCCATAACCTACCATGCCACGCTTACCACGCGAGTGAAGATGAAAACCCAATCATCGTTACAAACGGGCAACTATTTTTAAAGTTATAGGGTACTTATTTTTAGATTGGTTTTTAATTTAATTACCGCGCCCGGTAGCAGTCGCCAGTAGTAGTGGTGCGATCATCACCATCAGCGTGTTTTATGTGCACGGTCAGTAATCAGTTGTTCTGTGCCCACAGAGGGATTTCATCTTAACCTCAACCCGCAACACAGGGTACGGTCGGAACCATACGGCCGGTTCGGGTTGGGAAATGCCAACCATTACTCTGCCACAACATGGCGAAAAATATGGTTCCCTCGCTCAACCAAACTCCTAGCGCCCATTCGTTCTGCCATTGTAGCCGTTGTTCAGCAACAGCAAACCGATCACGAGCTGGTTAACAACTAGCCGCGAATTGGTACATTTCAGCACCGAAAGGGTACTTCGACCGTGGTTCTCGGCACATGCCTTTCGATTGGAAAATTCGAACACATGTTCGCGATGTGCCTTCCGTGTGTGGGACCCGGTACCGATTTATCTTCCGTCCCATAAATTGTTAGATTTGCACTATTTTCCTGCTGCTGGTTGTACACTGGATGTCGTTTCTGTATTTTTTTTTTTGCTACGGAAGGACATGAAAATACACCTTGTACCGTACGTAACGACAATGTTTGCATTTCGATAAATTTTGTATAAATCGAATTTGCTTGTGACCGTTGGTCTTGAGCACCATAAACAAAGTTGACTGATAATTTCTTATAAAATTTTTCTCAACTTTTGGAAGGTTGATCTGCTTTCTAGAATGTTGAAATTCCCAATGCTTTTCAATATGTCGGCAGCATGTTGCAACATGTTTTATAATTTATTGCAATGTTTGCGATGAAAAGATATGCTAATAAACTTCTCATTCCAAATTACGTAACCATAAAGGGGTGAAAGATGACTCTGATTTGCTACACAAATAATACTACCAACAAACTTAGCCGGTTAATTTGCAGAACCAACCAACTGCCACATTGATTAAACAGATCATGGGAAAAAAAACTTTTTCCCGAGAAAGTTTGATCGAAACCGACTGCCGCACACTATCTTGATGACATCCACAGTTTGGTCGGCAATGATTTGTCATTCCACCTCATTTGTCATTAGCTCCCACAGGGAAATCCGCTCAGTGTGTCGGGTGGGGTGAGGGTGAAAATATAACCAAAATAACTAAAACCAGCCCGTGACAAAAATGCTGTAGAAATAAAAATTACTATCCAACTGCCATGTGGCCAGAGTGCAAAAAAAAAGGTTTCCTAGTTTGGGTTTTGGGGCATAATTTAATTACCACCAGTCATGCATTCAAAGTTTGGTACGACCATCAAACAACGATTCTTTTGCCCCCCAATTTGTTTGCTTCCACTGCCGAAGAAACTAACAAGCACGAGGAAGCGGGCAAGATACGCGACATGCTGAACATAGTAACATTTTCATTATAAAATATTTTCCATTTTATCGCCAAACGTCGGGCTGATTTCATCGCGCCCGAGAAACGATCGCACCGCAGCGTTAGCACGTTCGCATAATCCCATCCTAAGACAAGCTATGTAAAACTATCCACCAGAGGAGGCGGTGGCAGCAAATGATCGGAGGAGGCTAAATGTTTTTCGACTTTTGGAGCTTTACCTCTACCGAAAACGGTCGACGCCTGCTACGCTGGACACCAAATTCAAGCGACGGAAACACATTTTCCACCATTTTTTATTACTTTAAAATCTAATATGTTACCGTTTCCCCCAGTGCTGAGTACGGGCAAGTTGGAACATTTTAGTACGCTTATCATATTTTTCTTTCCAACATCCTTTCCAAGAGTTGCACTCTTTGCCACAAAAACGGTTGCCCTTTTACCATGCCTGCCTAATGGCTCAACAGCGCCCGGTATCAATTACAGTTGTTTTATGGATGTTGTTTTGCGATAGTATCGCTTTCCATCCACTCTATTCATTTTACTGGCAATGAAATGCTTTCCCCCCAGTTTGCTACTAACCGAAACGAACAGAGCCAAATGCTTTTCACCCCATCCGTTGCACAATGCACTACCAACCCAACCGCCCCACGGTAGCATATTATAAGTTTATTATTATCGTAATATTGGTAATCTTAATCAAGGCTTCTTGCTCCGCTCCAATGGTATGGTATGCGCGCGCGAATGGAACTCCGGACCGAGCTCGCGCTGTAAAATGGTTAACGGACATGTTTTACAAAGTTCCAACCTCCGGTGGACCCCCGGACGGAGGGTTACACGGACACAGACCAGAGGAGCAAACTTGGTTCGTACTAGCATCAACCATGTTTCAAAAGGAACAGCAGTGATTTCGGAAAAGTTTGTACCCAGCTAGACCCACCGAGGTCCTGTCCGTATCGCTACGTCTAAGTTTTGCTGTACGTTTGGGTTTCTAGCAGTGAAACCCCGACTTCGGGCTATCCCTTTGCCTTCCCGGAATTGCGCTGATTGATGGCCAAGTTCCGGTATGCCTTTGAACTTCCTTCCAACATCCTGCGCCGGAGACGATTATTTATAAAATCGCACAACTATTGCACTTTGGCATTTGGGAAGGTACCTCCGTAATATGGCAGGACCTTCCAACGTTACTCCACAAATGGAGTATATAATGTTTTGCAGTCACGATTAAAACTCCATTATGCAGCCTATTGCGTTAATCGATGGTGAAACTAGTTTATCACAGTTTGCAAGACAGTTAGCGCCGATAGAAAAGTTTAACCATCACTGTCAGAATTTTCCCGGAGTTCCTGCTCTACCATATACTAGACCGAGACGCGTTGCGTAGTTCGATGTTTGCCTGCGTTTTAACATTTATGCTACACAAAAGGAAAACCATGAAGGACGAAGAATTGCTACGCTTCCATCCCTCCTTACCTTAGCGGCGCGTTGGTTTAATCTAGTCCGATCAACCCCTCCACGCTGCAGGGTGCCGTACGTACCGCGACTTCTGGCGACCATTGTCGCCACCGTTGCATCTTCAACAGACAATCTCCATTAGAATTAGGTCCGGTGTTGATGAAGATAAATTACATTCAAGCAGCCGTTCCCCAAGCGAGATCTGCCATCGCCTTGCGACGCTTCGGGAAACGTGAACTTGACGTCCCAGCGGGATAGCTTCTCATCTTTCCCAGCAACACGCAACCGACCGATGGGCCCGTGTCTTTAGTTGCTTTTTTATGTTTTTTAAATAAAGATTAAATTTTCCTACTTCCTAGCGCTGCCACACCATCTTGATCTCCACAGCGGGACATCTTTCAAACAAGCGCCTCGCATTAGACGAAGCATAATGGGACAGCGAAGTCGTCGCGCGGCGTACACGATATGCCATAATCTTCTGCCCAGCTGGGATAAAAGCAAACCAACGTGTTGATGTTTCGATGCCGCCTAGCTTTGGTGCGGGTAGATTAGACTAGCCTTCCGCAGCAGCTTAATGTCACTGATTTACCGCATGCTTGAGAACCTGAACTTGAACCGCTCTCCACATCCAACGTCCTTTCAACCCTGTCTGATCCCTGATCCACTTTCAATTTGTCCGCATTTGACAAGTCCTGGCCGCAGATTTTTTTGGCCCCACTGTCAATCCTGGCTTGGCTTACCGATGATGTGACATGATATGGCTTCCCAGGCAGGGTGCCTTCGGTGTCGGTTGTTCTGTTGCACTACGCGAACTTAAATGTCCTTCGTCATTCCACTGCCATTAAAGTGGGAGAGTTGGACGGGGGACGAAATTTCCATTAAATCTCACCATTGTCGTGGTCATGCCATCATACCTCATAGAGCGACGAGCATACATCAGAAGCCTTCTAGGCATGATGATACTGATTTATGAGTTCTGTTTTTTTTGTCTCTTTCGAATACACATATTCTTGGCGAAATGAACATACTTGATGCTTGATGAATGTTAAAAGATTTATTTACTTTATATAGTTTGGTTTTAACATACTACTTTCACTACTACGAAACATTCATAGGTGTTCTTTAATTTAATGTTTCCGAATATCATACGGCAACATGTTCTTTAAATACGTATCAAATACATTCCACACCCTGTCCAATCGTTTAATTTACTACCAACCAACCCATTACTAACCAGACCTTCAGCTTAATAATGGCTACCATGAGTCTGCAGGAAATCACAAAGCAAATCACAACAGCCCTTGCCAGCTTCTTAATATTCTCACGTACTACGATTCCTTCGCATCGGTTCGTCTTCCTGCAGGAATGCTTGCGAAGGCCAACCGTCCAATACCAACTGAATAGTCGATTTAAGGACGCCCGGTTGGAGCGTGATTTGTAGCTGGTACCAGTTCCGGCAAACGCTGCAATCCTTTTCCGTTCGACCGATATATGCCCGGCCCAACTTCCATCGGCATCGTCAGCTAATTTATTCTATCATACCTGCTTAACATCAACCCCGTTTTTTTACTCGTTATGGATCTGCTCTGCGAATGGAAGCATCCGGCAAGGTTTGAATTCAAACGCGGAACGCTCTTGATGGACTCCTTCCCGTCTTTAATTATTATTCCTTGTGGCGAGGTACACTGAAAAAGTACGTTTCCCATGACTTGTACATCCATATGTCCTTCCCCGAGCGATCCGGCTTGCGGTTAGTATGAAGGTGATGCAATCCCCACACATCCCGGGCTGGGTTAGTCTTGGCAGTGTGCAGTACATTCCGTTTTGTGGAACTAAATACATCGCCCCGGACGTTACATTTGCAACCCGGTAACGTTTGCAGCGTCCAATTGACCGGAAACAAAGTTCCCCATGACATAGCGAGAATATGTTGCCACCGAACACGCAAGGAATAAGCATAATTTAGCGTTAGTTTCGAGCCTATAAATTACACCACAGCGCTAGCGCCGTTCGACCACTGTCTGCATTTGTAGGTACATCTTTTCCGGCTCTTCTTATTTAGTTACCGCGTATTTTTTAACTCATGGATGCATGGTAATTTATGCAAAAAACACCAACAAACAATTCCTTACATCCACTGCCGAAATACAACGCTGCAAATGGCGTTTCCTTTTACCCGACAGCTGACATTGTTTTTCGAGCATCCGTTAAGTATCGAACAGTGCTCTCGACTGTGGGTACATCGGTGGCTACTATGATTGTTGCCATAACCCACCAATGGCCACCCGATTTGTTGCCCTTATTTATGGGTCGCTAAATCATGGTAACATCAAAAACAGAGCTGCAACCACTCGCCCGGTTGTGGTGAACGGGGCTTTGCGTTGTACGATCACAACCAGGATGCAAGAATGTAGCTCATTCCCACCCGATTTAGGTCGCATGTATGTGGGAAATATGCAATTCACTTGAAGCCAGGATACAGTCCTGTACTAAATTGTTTCCAGCTATTTTCTATCGCTCTTAGTAAAGTTCCAATCAAATTGGATTTGGTATCACCCTGTGTAGCTGAATTTATAATTGGATGCATTGTTACCACTTTACCAGTTGCTCGTTGCCCTTTAATTCGCTTAACGCCTAAATGTATGCAATACTATTTTATTTTTGGATCAATCTCCTATTTTTATTTGCGCAGCATCAGGCCATTTCAAACCCAGCTTAAATTCCGTTATATACATGTGTCCTTATCAAAAATGGTAAAAAAGATGTGAATCACCCTACTGTTAAATTTATCAACTATATTTGAGTCTATTGTTTTCTACATGCTACAACATAACACTCTTGTTGCATATCTTTCACTGTAGTCTGTACATTAAATTTATTCATTTTTTTTATTCTGTTTCGAAGAATCATTGAATGTGTTGCATTTATCAGATATGTACTGTATTTATACGATAAGACCTATCGCAATTCGGAAAGAGGTTTATTGCTCATCGCTCCTAACAGAAATGTCCATTCCATAGCGTCATCATCGTTCCACGTAAAACCCTTTCCTTCTTCTCATTTCTCACCACTCCACCATATGTGGAGCGAAATAGTCAATCTTCCTTACCTTACCCACATCGTAACTCAACCCAATTCTTACGGAGCGTCCGCTAAGCTCAATGGTGACACCATAATTGCATCCAATTCCCAGCAACCCACACCCTTAGCGACAACTCACCAGAGACCGCTCCATCACACTACCCGCTTGCTTCATACCGATTGTAAGCTGTTTCGAAGCGAACTATCTTACATTGGTGGGTTTACTCACCACAATCAGTCGCGCTACCGGACCGGTGTTCCATTGTATCATACCCATCCAAACCAACCAAACGGTCGAAATGACAAACGAACATGAGAATTGATTTCTTCACCAAATACCACCGCATGTCTTCCACCACGGGTGGTGAATTCCCTCGCGCAGTTGTTGCAAACGGGCCAAGTAAATATAGCAGAAAATTGCATTATAATGCCTGTCACTTTCGATAAGACCGCTCACGTTTTGCACTTGTCATAAACAATTGCAATGAAAATCAATTTCACACCGTGGTCCCGCTGGTGTGATGCATCTCCGTGTGCTATCGTGCTGGAAGAGCTTGGCAGATGAACATCGGCCGCGTTTCATCGTGATATGCTTAGAGCTCGAAAACCAGGACAAGGAAAAGGATTATTTACTATGCTGCAAGGAGAAAACTCTTACCTTACATTTACTTGCTTCGAACGATTTTTACATCCCATAAATTCTATTCTAAACTCAAGTGCTAGACATTTCTGTTCCTAATGGTGGTTTATTAAGCACACTAGCCGTAATTTACGAGGTTTGTCATATTAATTGCAAAACTTACACACAACTTCCACCAGACCCCCAAAACAATATCGATTGTTTGCATTGAATGTGTCGCACCATACCTTCCTAAACGAACTTCTATCTAACAGCACCGAAAGCCGTACCATAAATACTTTGTTTCCTGATATTCAAATTGCGTCATAAATTTCCCATGGAATGTTTTTGTTTCCCAAAACGCTACGGGTGCAGTTTGCTCCCAGCGTGTGTATGGACGCTTCAGCCACGACACCGGAAGCTGGGTAACGTCACTACAAAACAGTCTCCCACAATCTCTGCCACCTCCTTAATCTTCGGTGGTGTGTCTTTGAAATTTGATGCGATCTTGTGCCACACCTTCCGTAGTTCGGTGCAGTTGCAGTGCTGGAATGTGTAACCCCCGTCCATGGAACGGTGCAACAGTGAGAGGAACTTTTCTTATAAAGACCACCCATCACACCGGGTGGGTTGATGGCGTTTAATAAGAGTTTTCCGGTTCATGCAAACTGTTGCTTCGTTCAATGCTGGTAGAAGTGTATCCCGGACGGTAGGATCACGTCCTGTATGCGGAACATGATACTTGGCTTTTAAAGCGAAAAGTTTAGCGTATTACCGTTGGAAAAAGTGGATTTCTATTTCCGGTATAGCTTCAGACATTTTCCATGAAAATTTTATTGAAATCTTCGTTAAGGAGACCACACCACATAAATGTTTTCGTAGAGTGGGTATGACATTAACAGGTGAATATTAATTTCAGAAATGTACAAACAAAATATCACTCATTGTTGATCAAATGTTGTAATTATTCCTTCTAGATTTTCAATGTTTTATCTACAAGTTCAATAACGCAGAAAGAGTTATATGCCCGCAACGACCTCATAAACCAGTGAAACAGAAACTAAACAGACGGTTAAGTACATGGCCAAACCCTAACATGAGCCACTTCGCGATATCCTTGATGTTTTCCAACTAAACTGGCTATAAATTGCAATGTTCTAAAAAAGTAACAGTAATGAAGCGTGACTAAGGGTAGTGAAGTGGCACCAAGGACATAGGCTAAATACTAGAATCAAATCAAGTCCCTTTCCGAGCAACCATTAAGAAGTATTCAGGCATTACAATTAGTTCACAAAAGTATTGTTGACCGTTGACCTACTACGATGATCTACATTTAGGATGACTATTTACTAGCCCAGCCATTAATTAACCATTATTCGTTTCTATAAAACTTCCTTTATAAAATCAAGCATCACCGTTCAATTTTAGATCAAAATTACAAGATATTTATTTCCTGACTTCATCTGGTTCCTCATAGCTACAACGACTTTTTAGTACAATTTTCCACCATTTAAGTTAAAATTTGCCTCAAGTTTAATACACTGTATTGAAACCGGTTCCAAATTCACAAAAAAAAATACTCTGTAGGTAATCTGTTTCACTCGATAAAGCTTTTCCGACTGTTAAAACACATGCTTACAGACTACACTTGCTGATGATTCAACCAACCCATAATAGCAGCTTTTTAGTACACCATTTTTAGCAGCACTATGGCAATCGCTCCCATCATGCTCCAGGTGACGCCGATCAGCTTGGCCGAACCCTAAAACCAACGGCATGTAAATAAAGGCAGTCGAAATGGTAACCGTCCGTCCGGTGGACGTCAACCACGCGGGCGTTAATTTTTTAATACCATACCGAGTAACTTGTCGAAACGGATGACGAACCCATGCCGTTCGGGTACTTGTAGATCGTCGTCTGAGCGAACCCATTTTTGTCTCGCTGCGTATCTTGCGAGACTATTTCCGGATTGCCGAATGGAAACTGTGGCCTTCAGGAAGAGAGCAACGTGTGAGGCTTGTAAATTAGTTCATTGTTTGTTTTATGGCTCCATTCTTGTCGCTGTCGCTTACGGTGGAAAATTGGGAAAGCCTTGAGGTTGCTGTGGATTTCTTGCCACTCGCACCAGGCTACCACGGTTGACGTTGGTCGGCAGATCATCTGTAACAACGATATGCGCACGAAACACTGTTAAATAGCTCATCAAACAACTTCGAACGTGGATCAATTCACCATACCTGCGGCACTAGTCAAAGCGATAACCATCGAGACGCTCACGAGCAGCAGCGAACACTTCACCAAAAACGAAGCCATCTTGACGCGACCAAATCGGAAGAGAAACTGAGCATATTTTTATGCGAACACAAAATACAAAATTCGTTCCCCTTCTCTCCAACAACAACAAAAAAACCTGTGTGTGATTAACGTGTTCCACAGTCCGACCAGTTCGCTTTTTAGCACTTGTATTCGTGAGCGATGGCAAAGGCCTATGGATTTGGACAAGCGGGACAGCATTCTTCGAGGTTTGCCCAACTGACTCACGTAAACTGCGTCATTATCTAAATTGGCTCAACATCAGTGACCTACGGCTCTCGGTTCTTGTCGGTTTAATTCCTACATTCAGCAACCAAAAAAAAACGCACCGTTTCTTGTTCAAGGTTCATGTTTTGTTCTTGTAAAGCAGAGATGCCCGGTGACCGGAACGTAAACAAAACACCAACACAGCTGAAAGTTGGCAAGGTGCGTTTTGATCCCCTAGCATTACGCATTTATAAGAGACCTGGTGGTTGATCTTAAGCATAGCACGTACAGGTGATGTAACTACTACCACCAAACCTAGCGCGAACCGAAAACGGACTGGAAAAGAATGAACGATCAAAATAAAAGCCGAATAAACCGGTTTTGGTCCAGCGGTCACGCACTGTAGCAACGGCGTGTGTTTGGTTATGGACAAAATTTTACCCTTATAGTTAGATAACATTAAGGAGGTCGGCGAACAAACAGTGAGTCAAGCGTTGTTTTAGTCATACCGTTCAACAACAAGCACCATTATCGTCCAAAACCAAAGAAACGTTAAGGAAGATAAAACAAATGACGCACTTTGTGCGGCCATTTAGTTGCAACAACATTTTCGATAATTATAATAAACAAATAAACAAATGAAAATACATGTGAGCACTAAGGTCTGAAACTTCTACGCTGGGTTGTAGTGTCTTATCAACAATTTAACATACTTCTCCCACCTGTTGCCAGCCAGCATTGGAATTTGAGTTGTGTTTAGTTATTACCCGTTGCACCCAAATTGGCGAAGCAATGCCAACCGTAGCACTGGTTTGTGGTGCGAGTATCCAAAATGCAGATGCGGCTTTGTGCAATTTGAGCAATATCAATCGAAGAATCTACTCTTTCGGTTTTTCTCTTTCAACCCAGCATAAACCAAGCGTGATCGCATAACCTAAGTTGGGTTTGTCGATCGGATAACAATTAACGACGGATAAATATTTTTTGTTTGTTTTTCTTTGTGTTTGTTGTTTTTTTTTCAGTTATCGTTTACGTTTCCAATAATAATACAGTCATTCTGCAACAAAATATTTGTTTTAAGATCCAATAATTATCTTCTCAATTGCCAAATTCATTGCCAAAAAAATCATATTCCTCAAATGCTCATCATGCACTTCAAATTTGAATAACTTTTGGTGGGTCTATGGCGAATCACCTAACCTCAATTGATAACACAATTATTCCAATATCGTCAATAGCTTAAAATGACCTCCTAACGTGAAAGGTATCAACCATCGATGCAATCAGAGTTGAAACAATCACATTGTGCCCTATAGAAATGGATCTTTGCCAGTGTACGCAAAACGACACACGACCAATAAAATTAATCCATTGAGCTCGAAGATAAACTACATCAGCTTAGCCCAACGTATCCTTGCTCATAGCAGCCCGGCCTTATCTGCACTCCGACATGTACAAACGCTAGTCCCATAACCTACCCCAACGGTAGCAAAGCATATGAAATGCCCGACAATGATAACGGTTTTATCGTTCTGGACAGCACTGTCCTCTTAACCCAAAATACAACACGATTATGGCCGCATCTCACAAGAGCAATGTAATTAAGAAAACGGAAACACACACTCAGGACGAAAATAAAAATTCCCATCCTTGCCATGCTGGAAGGATCACGTACCGGCACACGGAAAGGCATCAACATAATTGCGATAATTGAAAGAGTGTGGTCTAAAATCTAAACCACTCAGCCCGGTAAGGACGCTGGGCGTTGTGACGTTTGTGCTAATTTTCTAATGTCTTCTCGGCCCGTTCGTTCCTTGGCACCGGCTAGACGGATGCGGGTTTCAATTTGTCAGGCCGTGAGGATGATTTTTGCCCGAATGAAACACAAATTTAATTTCACCGTAACACGTGCCCGTGTACAACCGTTTGTGGGAAGTTGGGACACATACCCGAGAAACGTCAGACTGCAGATGGTCGTGGAAAACATGAAACGTGCTATCCTTAATTGACAGATCATTTAGTACTTGGACCAGCTTGTGACTGCCGAAAAATAACTTATCGTTTGACATGAGAGTACGTTTGGCGCATGTTTTTTATTTCGCCTACTGGGCACTTTTACGCCACTGTTAGAGATATTCCCCAAACATTTATGTCACTTTAATGGACGATGAACAGGTATTATTCATTTCCTGGTAAAATGGTCCTAAGTCGTGGTTGAGGTATTAGACATTCACCGCAGAACCGTTCGGACGTATACCCACAGTATGGTCAGGAATAAACCGAACGGTTGCTGCAGTACTGAATTTATAATCATATTTCCTTATCCTTACATACGATAATACACAGGAGCCATTCGAAGAGGAGTGGAACTCCCGAAACTTCACCTTCATGGGAACATTTCGCCACCTTCCCGAGATAAACCAACCCTTGCCATCTGCCTTGTGGACAGTTGACTGTGGGCTTAGGTTAAAAGCGATTTCTGAAGGTTCGCCGAAATCACACCGAAAAATACATGCACACACCTACTCCAGACACTTACACCGCTGACCAGTGCTGCAGTGCAGTGCTCACTACCATCAGCAGCGAATTCCCCAATTCTATCTCATCCCGGTTGACACATCGCTTCCAGGACACAGCCCCGACAGGAATCCCGAAACCCTAAAGATCCACTGGACCAACCGTCCAGAAAATGCATATTCCTGGGTTGATAAATGTTTAATTTTAATTTAAACTCCTTCAGCCCTTCTGGGAAAAACAAGGCCCACCGTTGCGCGGTGACTAGAAAGTGCTGGTGGCTTTTAATAATTTGGCCAATTGACCGTGCCCGTAAATCGAGCGATTAATTATGAAAGCACTAGTCACAGCACAGGCCTGTAGGAAGTTGTCCGATTTGCTTCTGGCCGGGCTCGTCTCACTCGCACGTCTGAGATCGAATCGATCAAACAGTGACAGCATGATGTGACAATTTTCTCCCACTAATCGCAATTATAGTGCATATTGCTTAAGGATTGCAGACATCCCGGCGTACTTGCTTGCGGGATGCGCGAATGTTAATGCTATGCATACATCAATCAGTGGAAAGTTGTGTAATATCTTATGATAATTGAATCTGTCATATTTGATGATGCATGTGCGGCATTCTAACAGCGGAATGAAGGTACTGTGTCTACCTTTGTGCCTTTGTACCTTTGTTCTACAAGTGGTAATTTAGTTGCATTGAATGTAGGTCATTTATGAATGTCCTGCTACAAGGAAAAAATGCAGTGAGAATTAACTTTTGGAAACGAAAGCATATGAAACATTGTCCAAACATTGTAAAAAACAAAACCCAAAACATTATAATTGAAAATTGCATACTTTTAGGCTTTAACCCAACAAATATTGGGGGTCCAAATACACATATTGAAAGTCTTTTAACTAACAGTGAAATATTGGAATAAACTTCTTTACAACCAAGGGGAAGTGTAAATTAAAGTTTCGAATATTCAACGAAATTAATCCATCCGTTCTTAATTATTCAAAAAAATATATAAAAAGATTCAAACATTTAAAACATTCCGATCACGCTTGTCACTTGGCGCTAAATAAAACACAAAATATTTATTTATAACCATTTCTAATTGTCGTTACTTTCTCGGCGTCTCAAAATGCATTCTCTTCTTAGCCCAAAAAAACAGTACAAACCATCAATTGCGTTACTTCTAATACCGGAAAACCATTAGCTCCTTTCAATGGCCAAAGATTATCCGGCTCACACATAGCACCAGGCTCAATGAAACAGGTTGCTCCCTAATGAAAATATATACTACAAATATACCCATCCCATCGTCACCCATCAGCCGACGAGTGGTGCATTCGCCGTACACAACCATCAATAAATCATAAATTATTATGATTAGGAAATATTTCCTCCGGCCAATGAAATATTGAATTTGTTTATTACCGTTCGCACTCAACAAATTCCGATGTGCCGTAAGCCTAATCTCCCACCCAAAAGCACCCTTACTGGTAAGCGTACTTTGACGCACAAGGCCCATCGATCGTGCTATGGTTTTGCGCCCGGTGCTAACGAAACGAAAAACCGAAACGTACAAAAGTTTAATTTTCTTCCGACATTTTCCATTCGGGCAAATCTACACTTTACTTTCAGCAAACCAAAGAAAACGCAAAGGGAGTGAAACAGAAGTGGAGTGGAGGTGTTTCTGTAGGACAAATAATTTATTACGCAAAATGCACAAGCCCCATTTCTTTACGCAAATGCAATTTCGGCAGCCCATTTAAAGGTTTGTTTTTTTGTTCGGTTCCTTTGTTTCATTTCTATGTTTCTCGTCTCGTAATGGCAGAATGCTTGCGTTTCGCTACTTAAGGGTGGATAATCTTGTAACCACGTTCACCCAGTCCGGTGTGACCATGCTTGTGGCCGTACCCTGATACGTCGTAATGGTGTTCCTCCTGTCCGTGCCCATTCTTGAATGCACCGTGATGTTCGTCGTACGAACCGTGCTGCTTGCCGCCAGTCTTCTTGTGCGAGCTTTCCTGATGGGCCCGATCCTCGTGTCCACCCTTGGCGTGCTGACCTGCCTCGTTTGAGTGTTGTTCGTGGGACGAACCGTACTTCTTGAATTGTCCACTGTGGTCGCTGGTGTCGTAAAACACGTGCTCCTTCTTATACTCATCCTTGTGGTACACGTTGTGGTAGCCCGTCGTCTTGGAACCCTTCTTGTGGTGCTTCTTCTCGTGATGTTTGCCACCCTTGGTACGTTTCGCTTCCGCATGGTGGTCATGGTAGTGCGAGCCTTCATCATGGTGCGCATGCTTCCGGTCGCCATCGTGTGCGTAGTGCTCCTTGTGATCTTCCTTGCCATAACTTCCCTTACTGCCATGATCTAGCGAGTGCTTCTTATCGTACCCGGTGTCCGACTTTCCGCCCTTTTTTGCATGGTGGTCTTCATCGTACGAAGAACCACCTTCCTCTTCGTGATCATGTTCCACTACTCGGTACGCCGCATGATCATCCTCTTCCTCACCACTCTCAAACAAACCTTTTCCCTGGTGCTTTCCACTGTCTTCATCACGATGCACATGCACCGAGGGGATATATTTAGTCTCCGTTAGCGTTGGAATCGCTGGCAGTCCATCGAACGGTGTCCCGAGATGTATAGAATGTCCCGGTGAACGACTGAAGTAGAAATAACTAGAGGCCGCTTCGTCCGTCGATCGTTGCACGCGTGGAGCCCCGTTCACCAAACCAACTACCAAACAACCACAAAACCACACAATCTCACGTAATTGCATCTTGCCGATCACACTCATTTCAAAATCACACTCAATAACTCCCGCTCCTACGATCACACCTTCACGATCGATCAGAATAGACTACATCGCAGACGCACGGTAGCACCATTTCTTATACCATTTAACTTTACCGTGCCTAATCGAAAGCGACCAAAATGCTTATGCGACGGTTAATCGGGTGGGCTTTAGATCTGCCTTCGTCTTCACGCCTGAACGCCTTTTTTCTCTCCATCTCTTCGACGCCTTCTTCAAAGGGGAAGGGCGTCCACCCAGCATCGCTCAGGTGCATGACGGATTTTTTTTTCGGGGTGGTTTTCACACATTATTTTTTCGGTTGACAATGTTTTAATCGGCCACGGAACATACCGGCCCAAAACGTACACGCCTGTTCTGGTGTGGCGATGGAACCTTTGTGCTCAAGGCCCTTTGCGGTGTTTGTGCAAAGCGTGTGGAAAATCATTATCAATGGCAATAGGGAAACTCCTGTAGTTTCTACCGAATAGATCGAAGGTTAGCTGAACGATTCTTGATGAGTTAACAAAAGAGGGAAAAAATTGGAAGGCAATTTTAGGCGAAGATCTTTTCTTATACAGCATTGATGAACCTCAATTTTCCATACAAGGTGTTTCCTGCTAAAATGAATGCTTCTTGATGTTTTGTGCAAAATAACTTGTTAGTGGCAGCTGTAAAAAATCGATTTCCATTTCCTAAAGCCAACTCATTTTAATTTTTTGAAGAAACTGCAAACATTCATATGTAGTTCCCATTCTGTTTTCAAGTATACATTCTATTTTAGGATTGGGATTTAAGGATATTATGTCTACTGTTGAACATTTTTTGTGCTCTTGCAGAATTCCTTGGGAAAACTTAAATAAACTTGGAAATCATGTTGTGTGAGACATACAATTTCATGATTTTTTTAGCTGGGTTTTATAGAGTAGAAACAAATCTTCTTATAATACGGAAGATATTGCAAGAAGAATTACTGACAGACAATTTCTGAAAATTTTTAGCAGAAGAGATTTTTATATATCATCTTATAGCTCCACTCATAGTAAACAACTCCAGGATGATCCCAGCACACGAATAAATTCTTTTGTATATTTCTTTTCAGTTTCACACTTTGTCGACGACCTTATCATGAGCTATTATCCATAATCCAAATAATAGGAATGGAAAAATTTATCAATTCTTTAAAAAAATCCTCCTGGCGTGTTACTTGATTATAATCATCAGTTGGAACAGTGCATTAAGTAAGACAATAATTGAACATTTCACCACAAATTGTACAAATTTCCCATACCAAAAACTACACTCCAAAGCCATGTCATGCAACATGCACAAAAACACACTGCCAACGTCTGCAGTGCCGGTATTAACACATTAAGTTCACACAACACTTGACTCAGCAAATAATCGTAATTTGTTGCATTCGCGCTTCACAAACACAACCCCGCGCGTACAGCATTAGCAATAAAACCCCAGGCGGGAGATGCGGGTCCGGATGTTATAATGTTGGCTTGCCGTAGAGTCACATGTAACCGGATTAACAAATACGTTTTCTCACATCCGAAGCGGCCCGTGTAAAGTCATTCTTTAATGTTTGCTTAATGCAGTACGCGACAAATTAAGCACGGTACCATTTCGGCTACTGTGGCCACCAGATTTCGTTGCTCCTTTGGTGGGCGCCAGGACGAAAAACACTCTGAACTGGAATGCAACAACGTACACGCTTGTACATGTGTGCTTGTAACATAAAATCTGGTATGTAAGTGGTTTTTCCTCTGCTCGGGCAAACTTTCATCCGTACTGTATCGTTCCATCCCCAGCAAAAAGGAACAATAACGCAAGAATTTCTCCACAGTATGTGTCGACAATCGCCAAGAAGCGGTGTTTGTTGTATGGGTGTATCGTGTGGTTAAGGACATTGCCACAGACATCCTATTCGTTTTCCACTCCCCATCGCCAGTTGCCACCGCGTTCAGCTAACGATTGCATAGTGCTTTAAGGAAGTTGGAAGTTGGTGCATAAACAGCTCCAATCACACACTTACACTCATGTACATCGGCTTAGGACAATGACAATAGCGACACAAAAAATACAATAGGAAATGCATACCAAACCCAGACGGTGCAGTTCCGCGGTTTCGCTTCGTAATAGAATTTAATTAGCCACATGGGTGACTTTTACCTTTAGCGCTCTACCCGAGACATGACGAGGGAAATTCTTGCCTAACTCGAACGGCAAAGTGATGCATAAGACCAGGAAGAAAATGGCAAAATAAAACACACAACCTACTAGGCTGTGGGCTGATAACTGTTCACCGCTCGATCACAAAGGATTTAGCTCACTGCCAGCAAAATCTTAATCAGTATAATTCAAACGAATAGTTTCGCAACGCAGTTCATCTCCCACCGTTGATGAATATGGATGCCGTCTGCTGGATAAAGACCGAACCACCATATCGCTTACCGATACGCCGGTACGCCCGAAACGGTCCCCATAATCTAATCAAGCGGAATACATCTTCGTCAAACGGACCGTTACGGTGTCGTACAAAATGGGGCGCAAATGGAAGCACTTGAGTCGCAAAACAACAGCAGCAAAAATCATCCATTCGTTGGCTGTTTTCTTTCGATTCTTTGCGCGAACACATTGCCTTGCTGCATGATTTATGCTGCATTTTCACACAACATTTGTGAGATTCGCCTGACAGTCCGGACAGAACGCTCGCATTCGGTTTGTTTCGAAGAAATCATTCATTTATTCTACACCGGTCCCAGGGTTGGGTTGGCGAATTATTCGGCCCGGACTGTAATTCGCGAACGATACGGTTTTACGATGGTGTAGAAGTGAAGTTTTACGAGGCCGGTGAATGGAAAAGATGGACATCCATCCTTTAATGTCGGTAATTTGTGTGACAAGAGAAGAATTACATCACCTAGCGACAATGATTTATATTACCGTATTACGTGCAAATGCTTGAAGGATCAAAATTTATCTTTTGAGAAGCAATGTTCTCTTTATTTTGCAAACGAAAGATGATAAGTTATGCAATATAATTACAGGAGTATTTTCTTTCCTTTCCATGACGTTTGTTTTCCGATTGTACAAGGCTATTCGCAATAATATTATAGTAAAGTAACATATTTAGCTGATATAGCAAGTAAAAATGAAATCCAAAAATTGTGTATTTGTTGTAAAATTGTTTTATTGTAATTGACCTGTGTTTTGAAAATGCTTAACCACTGTTTCTTGTTCGGAACACGTGCTATATACTGGCGACCTCTAGTGGATAGTAGCCGAAACACTTCATTTGTATCGATATTACTAGACGAAGAAACATTATTGTAATTTTACTTCCCAAATCTTTCATTTTATTTTTGATTAACCTTTAAATTGACATTCAATTGGTAATCGATTTAAAATGCCTATAATAACGATTAGCAGAGAGCAAACCGGGGAAGAGATTACATTTACTAAATTGATTCAATTACTGCTTCATTAGAAACAAAAACACTAATTAAACTGTAATATGTAACTAATTTCTGAAAAATTCTCACATTCCAAGGGCCTCATTTTCATTAGTGGATAGAACAGACAAAATAAAATAATATTCTCCTTCCATTTCCTCAAACCGGGAATCGGTTAACAATTGCCTTAAACTCTATATCAATACTTCTAAAAGCATCGTCATGGTTGAAACTTCTGGCACTTAAAAACATCCCACTGCAATAATCTTCAAAAACTTGACGTGTCCAACTTTACCGTGGATAGCTTGCGAGCCGATGCCAAGCTAGTCGTTCTGGTTCCACTCACAGAGAACAATGGTTGATTGTTTTGTTGCACTTGTTTACTGTTAAGCCTGTAAGAAAGGGGAAAACAACACTCATTAAACTTACGATTAACTTTCCGTGCAAACCTCGCGCTACTTAACCTCTGTTGCAGCAGCTTCCACACTTTGCGCTTCCATACAAACAGGAAGAATATAAACACACCACTGATGCAGTTACAAACGTCCGTCACGTATGCCAACCAGTTTTGGGAGTCCACAATCCAGGTTATGAACTCAAACGTCCAGGTCACACCCATTACTACAAACAATCGAACGTATAGGCCGTATCTTGTAAGCATAGGGCAAATTAATATTACAAAATAGTTTAGCCCAAGCAATTTAATATAACTTACCTGTTTCGTTCGTTCGTATACTTGCTGTGTCGTCCCGAATCGCCTCGAAGTGCAGCTGCCGTGGTGCGTTCGATGCTATTAATCTTAACAGCAGTACTGATGAAGAAGAACAGGTTCGCACTCACCAACAGTACCAACGGAAGGTAAAGATAAAGAAAGGACACAAATTGTTCTCCTAAAAATATGAAAATATTTGTTCAAGAATGGTTGTTTGCTTGTAAATGAACCACCCACTCGCCCTTAAACAAACACTGTCCGTCGCCAAATCCAGGCCGAAGACTCGTATACATCAGCTCCGTGTGATCGGCCACTAATGCGAGCGCCAGGAAGACGAGCGGACATCCAAAGCCGTAGCAACAGTACAGCAAAAATTTGCCCTGATCGGTTGTTCTCCTGCGGCGTCCTCCAAACGTCCAGAAGATGTCGAACGCCATCACATTCAGCCAGAAGAAGCTCGACATTACCGAGAAGTAGTACGCATATCCGATTGCTGTACACCATTCCGGTGAGTTATCGAATACGCTGCGCTTAATCAGTATTAACACTAAATAGCTGACCATCAGAGCGAACACGTAACACATCAACGATTTCCCGGGGATGTTCCGTAGGTCCGGTATGAGTGCGTACACAATCAATGTTGCAAAAAGGAATGGTATGGAAGTGATCATACCTGCAACAACAAAAAAAGATATGCATAGAATTCAACTCCTACTTCCTACTCTCTCCATCTATTGGTCTGAATCAATTGTCATTTTATACCCATTTAAAGCTTATTGATATTCTCTACAAAACATGAAAAGTAAAGCATTATCTTAAATTTTTACGTATGGTTAAAAAACCAGTGCCTTTCCATTGAAGATCTCATAAACCAATCCTTACTCACCCAGCGAATGCCAACGGTGTACCTCTAAATGATCGTCCGTTTCCTTTATCCACACATGCGGCATTGAATCGTCGGCAGGATTGATACAATACGTCCCGATCGTATACACCTTCGTTCCGTACGCAAAGCTACCATCCTGGAAGATTCACAACCAAAACCATTACACAAACCCGGACCATTTTCATCCACTATAATGCTTAAATCCCGTACGCACGTTCATCAGTTCACCTTCATGGCCAGAGATCTGCAACGCGTATCCGGGCATATAGCTCCAGGCGGGTGGCGTCGCATAGATCAGCCAAAACTCACTACTCTCCCGCAGATCGACCTCCTCAACCATACTGTCCTCCCAGCTGATCCGATTTGAAGAGGTTCGATTTAGTGGCAGTGATGACTCCTCACACTTCGACTGATCAATGTAGAAGCAACACACGTACACACACTTGCGCTGCGAACACACACAGCTATAGCGTCGATTTTCTGCGGTGGTTGTGTAATTTTCGGGCGGATAAATACCTCCCGCAAACCGAACTAAGCCCTGCGCATCCGACACCCCTTCCGTCAGATCGATCCGTTCCGACGAGGGACAGTTGATGGATTCCGGGTCACTGCCAGCCATGCGGATCAGTACCAGCGTTATTAAAAAGGCACACATCACGTCCGAGTATATGCGATTGCAGAAATCCATCACACCAGGAAAGAGTTCCCAAGGCTGTTTATTGAACGGTGAAAGACCAACGACTCGCGTGTGCCGCGTTTCGATCAACACTAAAATCGCATGCCACCTGTATAACCTGTGCGCTTTGGTTAAGATCGTGACCGGTTGCTTCACTACATCTGTAACGCATCCCGCCCCATTTAGCAGCTTAACGACGTGTGGGAGCACCGTGAACAGCTCGTTTGTGTGGATGTATTCTGGTAGCGCAGAGAGGGAAAACATCATTGGTGGATCTTTGTTTATACACAAATTTGAAAAGGTCCTATTCCAGACAGACACCACCCCTGGAGGAATTACTTTACACCTAGAAGTTCGGAGAATATAGGTAACCGTGATTCTCTGCCCTCGGTATGGCCAGGAGTTCTATTTTGAGTACAGCTCCCACTTGGCCGTCCATTGCTCCATAGGGGTGATAAACACACTTTCGATTGTGTATCGGGTTATCCAAGTGTTCCGCTGCGGGTTGAAAGGGGTGTGAAAAAAAACAAGACCAATCACATTGTTTAATCCTACGCAATGCTCCGGAGAGCAAACGGAAAGCCGGAAAGTGAAATCTGTAAGCACTCACATACGCCCAATTCGATTGTTCTTTACATTCGATCTCGTTACTATTTCTTGACATTGAACAACATCTAGCGAATTATTTATTGAACATTGCTGTAATACCACAGGTAGCGTTTTAAATACTTTATACGTTTTCAGCTCATAGCCCTTTTTTACACAAACAACGCTAGCAAACTAAATACACTATTTCATAAAAGCGATATGGAATTTAGAAAAAATATACAACACGCCAAAACAACCACAACAGATGTTTGTTATCTTCGCCGAGCAGTTCTGACCAGCGTTGAAATATCGAAATTTATGAATCACTTTGAACACGCATTCGTTGACTCACAGCTTCGGCTTTCATGGTATTATTACGATCATAACAGGAATAGTTTAATTTGCACAGAGAGGCACATATAAATGCACAATGGTCAGTGGCACTGCGAACTAACGTTGATATCATAAATGTCACACTGCTCTGGATGTACCTGTGTTAAGATATTTTTACTATGAACTGTCAATACTTCTCAGTAAATACATGTTAAGTAATAGTTACAAGAATAAAGAGGATACTCTCTTGCTTCGCATTTAAATAACCTTAAAACAATGATTTACCTTACGCATCGTACGATTTAACAAAGTAGGGCTCGAAATAACGGAAAGGATTTCTATTTAAATTGAAAGAGCTCGATAATTATCTATTCGAGCACTGCAGCTCGAATTTACCCGAATGAAATATTTCACACGACATGAAATATTTCGCGTGTTTGAATTGCTGAAACGTTTTATCGTTTTTGTTGCTGAGTTTATGAGTATTCAAACCTTCTGAAACTCGTAAGTGCTATGATGTCAGACTACAATACCTTTTTAAAGAATGGATTTACAATTAATTAATCGATAATAAACTTTAAATACATTTCCACGCATGGATCTCGTTGACTTGCTATGTGTAATGAAAAAAATACTTAAATGTCATATTTTTATATGATATTAGATTAGACATTAACAACAATGATGCGATTGGTTGTTTACACAATAACTAAACCTTGCACGATTTACCTGTGCTGTGGACCTCCCAACCAGAACCGGAAGTTTGCATTCAAAATACAACATAGATATTGCGAACCGGTCGCAAATCACGCCGTCATATGACGTCGACGTGGTCATGGTCACGCTCGCTCGGCAAATGGGCGATCATCCTTACATGACAATGGCCACCAATTGAAGACGGCTATAAACTACCCCATTTCGCGTGCATACGGACGGCAATGTTAACCATTCAGCGTCTCCTCCTCGCATGCCCGTAATGTAAACACCGCTCAATTCCCATGAGTCACATCCGTCAGGCGAGTCTCGGGGTTTGCCGTCGTCTTCAGGTCCGTCGAGCGCGTTGTGCTGATGGTGCTGTTGGTGTGCTGGTCGTTCCGACCCGGGACGGTCCGATTAAGGCCGAATCTGCAATCGAGTAAACATAGTCACGGCCACGCGACTTACTGCAAGCAGGCGATCACCTGCCCAACGGAAGGTCCCCCGGGGGCGTCCACCCATGGGAGAAAAGGACCACAAGCACGCTGACGCTCACCGTTTCAGTAGCAGCTGTTTCACCTTCTGCTTCCACACGAACAGCACGAATATGAAGATGCCCGTCAAACAGTTGCAGATATCGACCAGATAGATCAACCAGGTGTTTTCACCGACCAAAAAGGTGATGATCTCTATCGTCCAGGTCACGCCCATGATGATGAATAGTCGCAAATACAGACTAAACCTGCGCGTACGGCAGGATGGGAAGACATTGGAGCGTGGAAAAACGATTTACTTCCGATCGGTCCGATGACGTGCGAGTGCCACACCTTACCTGTAGCGGTCCTTTTCGTACTTTGTGTGGCGTCGGGATTCTCCCGACAAAGCGGAAGCCGTCGCCTGCTCCATGCGGTAGATGCGTATCGCCGTTACGGCGAAAAACACCACATTGGCAGTGACGAGCAGCAGCATAGGCAGATACATATACAGAAACCCAATCAGCTTTTCCACTGGGACCGATAATGAAACCATTCGCAGTTACTGCTAAGCCCTTATCAACCCATATTACATCCCTGACGTTACTCACCACTCACGAAGCACCGCTCCCGGCCGATCTGGGGCCTCATCGAATCGTGTACAAACTCGGTATTGTCAACCAGCGCCACGAACCCCACGATCAACAGTGGCGCACCCCAACCGTACAGACTGTAGTAGAGAAACTTTCGCCGCTCGCTCGACCTACCGCGGCTACCACCGAACGTCCAGAATATATCGAACGCCATCACATTCAGCCAGAAGAAGCTAGCCAACAACGCCGCGTACACCATATAGCCGGAGGCGATGCACCAGTTCGACCGATACACGAACACGTTGAAGCGCATCAGCCCCAACAGCAGGTAGGCAACGGTAAGCGACGCCACATAGCACATCAGCGACTTGCCGGGAATGTTTTGCATCTCTGGAAGCAACGCGTACACGACGAAGGTTGCCACCAGGAACGGCAACGATATGAAGATGCCTGTTGGGAATTGTAGAGGAGCGGCCAGTATCGAGTTACGAACGGGTCAACAGTGTTGCGAACTTCATTAGCGAATTCGCTTATCCACACGAGACAGCAGACGAGATGGTAATCTACCTCGGTGGGTGCGTAGATCGTTACTTAAGAACGTGGTTAATCAATCGCTTTTACAATGACACGAAGCTGGATCAACTTTCTACGAGGAAATATTGACTTTACGAAAACTATCAATTCATTAACGTAACTTAATGGCATTGTGTCATTGTATTTTATGGTTTTATAATCAACGAATTTAATCAGCTAAAGTATCTCCTTTCCTCGAATTACAAATAAATCTTTCATATAAACCACTTTATATCTTAATATCGTTTTATATCTATCAATATAAACCTTATACAGGGTTGAAATTTGATTAATACTACACTTTATGTTACCTATTTCATCTAAACCGCTTCAATTTGGAGGTTCGTTTTGAAGTTGTTTCAGAAGTAAAGTTTGAAACATTAACGCAAACCCCAAAGCATGGTTTAATTAAAAACCTCAAGTTTATTATTAATAAATTTAATAGGAAAAACATATAAAACTTATTGAATTTCCAAGGATCTCTGTCGTATGATTGCCAACAGATATTGTTATTGATTGGAACTTGAATTAAAAAACAAGTAGAGATATGTCAAGAATTTTGAAATAAATCAACTCTTCAGCCCTAAGAACACAATAAATATTTTATTAAAAACCTTCGACCTACAATCGTAGGTCTAAATGAATCACTGAAGAGTTAAGAATGTCCAACTAAACTCAAAACAATAAACCAATCGTGGAATAAGGTTACGAAATACACAAACACAGTCCAGCACACACGTGCCGACGCGAATCGGATCTTGTAACAAACCGATATTTGCCCAAGACAAATAATGGTATTTACCTCGTTGTCAATATTGATTGTTTTCAGTCATTTTAACCCAATCCTCTAAATGTATTAACACATATTCCCTCATTATGTGTAACGTGCCATCCAGGGAAATACAGCATTATTCATATTTTGACAACGTTAAGTGAAGTTTTCACAATCCGATTGCATTTAAATGGAATGAAAAATCCCACAAAAAGGTGTGGTCAAAACGGAAAGGCAAGCAGCTATCTACATCCATCCATTTTCCGCTTATCTTCTTCACATTTGCTGTCTGCTAAATTTGTTATCAACTTTGACCTAGCCCGATTTAGCTTTGCCACGGGCGAAAATACACCCGAGTCTTACCAGCAGTGACAAACGTATGCACTAATGCGTTTCTCGTGCCTGAGCGTGATATGTAAACATTTCCCAGACGCCCAAGGACTACGCTACGCACGATCGAAACCGAAGGGGAATTCCATTCGCGTGTGTCGAAATCCAAACCACCATCTACGGTCTCACTCACCTACGGAGTACATTCGGTGCATTGCGTATGCATCCACCATTTCGCAGTATCCGGCGTAGGCAAGCGGTTCTGCTGACTGCAAACAGTAGTGCCGATGGTCAAACAAGCTCTCCCCGTACGCTAGTATACCGTCCTGGAAAGAAAACACTATCCGTGCCAGATCTAGGAACATTTTGGACGCTACTCGTACTTACCGAGCGCAAGATGTACTCATCCCCGAACAGCGTCAGCAGCGATCCGGAACATTGTGGTTTGGTGTAAAGAAAATGGTAGTTTGAATTATCCCGCAGGTTGCGCGTGTCATGAACGATCCCATCGGCGGACATGGTAAAGTTGACGTTTAGGTCATCGGATGGACACGGTTCGCCTTGGGGAATTTCATCCTGACAGCAGATATGCAGACACTGGCGTATGAGACACACGCAACCACGCACGGCGGAACTATCGTCCGAAAAGTACTGCTTACTGCTGTACCGAATACCGTCATATTCGATGGTTCCATCCGCGTCCCGTGTCCCATTGCTAATGTCGACCGACTCCACCAGTGGGCAAAGGTCAGCTGCACCAACGTCACCGATGCCGAACAGTGCTCCGAAGCAAAGCAACACTACGCCGACACCCACCGTGTGCCAGTAGTACCGACTTACCGGACGATGTCTTATCGCCCGCCGATAAGACACACGTTGCGTCACTCCCATACTCATATCACTGCCCTAATTGCCCTGATCTACCAGCACTATCCGTCACTAAACACAACCCTTTTTTTTCGCTTGGTGTGCGAACTCTATCGCTTAAGTCACCGAAGCAAAAGAGAGAGAGAAAATAAACTTTGAATTAAAGGTAAAGATACGCCACTAAAACGATGATCTTTCTTTTAATCACACTTCTAATCAATCATCACCAGTATGCTAACACACACTTAAGCGCGCGATCCTTCCGCCTACCGAGCGTGCTACCATAGTAACGCATCGAACGCGTGTTCACCCTTGTCAATGGCTCGAAAGCTGACAGTTACTGTTCGCAGTCATCGGCAGAAGAACAGCTCGCGGCCGCGGTCGAACGCGTACTGCTGCTCCATCGCCACCGTAGCCGGTACCGATGTTGTCCGTTGCGTCCAGTGATGATGCTATTTTGAACAATATCGCAAGCGCACACACTTCACACTTTGCAAGAAAAATGGCTCGCGGAACGCTGATCATCCAGCTGCGCTATGTATTTCAATTCCCGTGGAATTCTTATCGTTTCTTTTTCGTGCCTGCCTCTGCTACTCTCCCTCTCCCACACACCCTTACAACTCCACTGTTTCTATGCGCGACGCGGGGAACAAAACAACGCACGATACACATCGTTTGGATGAATCATCTTCTACCCGCAGTTACGATTCAACCCCCAAAAACAGTCGTTTGGATTGTGGTGGGATTTTTTGTTTTCTTCATGTTTCGTCCTTCACCGACATAATTACACCGAAGCGCGAACTAACAGGAACTCAAGTTATTTGCTCCCTTACTTTTTTACGAGCACCGCTCCCATCCCTTTGGCGTGGGGTGGACAATGAAAGTCTAATTAAATACCAACGTACCGCATCGGTCTACCATTGCGCGCTTGACGTCCATCGCTACCATCGGTCTGGTGTTTATGTTACGCGGAAACCAAACCGCTTTACACTTTATAACGTCAACAAACAATTTCTCCACAGAACGCCACGGTGGAAATCCTTACACGATGCTTAACGATTTGATTCCCATCAGAGCGGTCGCACTCGCGGGTTTTATGTTGTACGGGTGCGTTACTTTCCAATAAACAACACTCAATAATCCGCGTATAAGGGGGTCGCGCGTAATGATTGCGGTTCGTACGAACGTGATTGTGACTGGTAAATGTCCCCATCGGAGACGGAAATGCCGATTGGCAAGCGTACCTACACAGGTATCACGTAAAATGTGAGTTTTAAAGGTGTACATCGATAAGAATGTTTACGAAACAATGTATCAATTGATATTGCTTAGTAGCAGCTGTGTGAGATTGTGTCCGTACGTCGCGTTTATGTTTTCCTTTCAAAGTTGTTTATTTGTGTTGGTTTGTGTAATGTATATTTTGTAATTTATAAACATCGATTCTATATTTTGTAAGACTTGATCATCCATTACATTTTCCTGCTTCAATTTTTTGATAGATTTTCGGTACTGGAAACTTTTCATTGTTTGCATTTTCTTTTTTCATTTTGAGTTTTATTATTTTAGCATATTTTTCATAATCTTTTGCGTACTTTCATAATGATCCCATTGTTTTGTATTAGACAATATTGGTTTTTTGTTTACTTTGAAATATTTTAATTTTATTTTCATACAATAGCATAACCTTTTTTTTGCGATCACTTTCATCTACGTATATCATTAATGAACTTTTCTTCTTCTTCAACGTCAAATGTTCTTTATCGGTATCTATTTTCTACAAAACCAAAAAAAGGCAACCGCATACATACAAACGCACGCGGAACGAATGTTTACCGTAAAAGATTTTGTTCGCAGGATAAAAAGAAAACTCTCAAAATCGCAACGTAACGAACTCATACGAAACAGAGATTTTTGTCTCGCCACGGAATGAAAGTGATGAATGTTTGTTTATGCTCATGTAGAAAAGGAATACCAGCATCATTCGCTTTAAAAAAATCCCCACATTTTTTTCTCGAACCAATTGTTTAAACATCTCGCCTCCGGTTATACCGATCCAGAGTGGTTCCCATTACGGCTGGAACACTAGCACTAGCCCAACTGCTGTTCGTTTTAGTACACCTCAAACTGGTAAACAGTAAACGCAACAGTAAACGTTGCATGAGATACGCCGGCCGCATTTTCCAGCAATTCGTTTGAACTTAGTCTTAAAAGGAGCAAAAACCATCTCATGTGAGTAATGAGCGAGTTTTGTGGAAAACGTAATATTTACAGCAAATTAAACAATGCACCAAAAGTAAACCGCTTCGAAGTGTCCATAACGAAACATGCTGACAGCTCTTGTGGCAAACATAAACATTACTAACCGTGTTTGGTAAGGGTGCAAGATGCGCTATTAATACGCTAATGCAACGAGATATACTAATCGTGTTGGGATTATGGTTCATATCGCATGCTTCACTCAAGTAGCGTTTATTGTAAAATGGTCCTTTGTGTCATAACGTCTAATTACATCTTCGAACTACGCCATATGCCTTCTATTTATGTCATTTCACATCCCTTTTAAACTCGGAAACTTTTCCACTCTTTCCTAAAAATGTCATCTTCCTCATGTGCGCAACTGCTGCTAAACTTCTTTTATCCATTTTACCATTCTCTGTGAGGTAGATTTGAGTAAACGTTCATTCGCCTGTTGCCTACACATTCAGACACTAGCTTTGTACTAAAACTACTAAGAAATACTGTTTTTTTGTGCTGGTCTAAAAAAAACGATCACCAAGTTGCTGGTGATCGTACGCTAGAAGGAGCTTGTACGAAGAGCCACAATGACGCCTGTGCCTTGGGAGAAAAATGCTAGTACTCCTACCCAAACGTTACACGCGTCACAGGATTCAGGTTCTTTGGTTAACAAATGGCCAATGGCTTAAAAGTGGAACGTTTTTTGCAGGCCGCTCCCGACGTCGAATATGAGATTTTCTCAAAGAAGTAATAACGCCATACCGTCTCTATGCGTGTCATGCCGTGTTACATCACGTTCGACGATTGTGTAGCCAGTAGATTATCCGATTTGGTATCTTGGTAGGACGAAACCATGGTGGCCGTTGTTCTCGTACTGCAGGATGACATCTTTTGCTCCTGCCGGATTTCCCGGATACCGAACCTGGGTGAAGAGTTCAAACCGTGCCATGTTAATAACATATCGTATCAAGGTTCCTGAAGCGGTGCCGGAGTAGAATACATTAGGTACGGGAAAAGTCAAGTTAGGATTTGTTAGGGTGCGTTCTTCCCAAGTCTTAGCAACGAAATAAGTGAACCACACACCCGGAAGCGAGTTAATCAACGTTAGCGATAGACATTCTTTGCAGTAGCCACTGAGGGGAGGGGTTTGAGTTATTTGTCACCAGCTTGTAACATTCCAAACGGAAGAAGGGTTATCGTCAGGGTCATCACCGAAACCACCCGTAATTACGCCACCGAACCAGGTCAGTAAGGAACAATTCCATACCAAACGACGCAGTTTGGTTTACCTCTCGTACTGCCTCAACAACCGCCATCTGACCACACGAGAAGACTTCCACGAACAATAACCGCCCGGAAGTGAGATACAGCAT
Organism: Anopheles marshallii; assembly: GCF_943734725.1. NCBI lineage: Eukaryota > Metazoa > Arthropoda > Insecta > Diptera > Culicidae > Anopheles > Anopheles marshallii. The sequence continues at coordinate 74,670,086 of NC_071327.1, read as the reverse complement.
AATATCACAAGAGAGCATCGATAGCACGAACATACCACCCGGGTCACGTAGTGCTGTCCCCTGTCCTTAAGCCACAGACAAAACATACACAGACACGTACGCACATGGAACACAACACGATGAGTCGAACAGGAAGGGAAAGAGATAAACAGAGAGAAGACAGTTGTCAGATCATTCGGGATCGAGATCGAACCACCCAGTAACCAACTTGCGGCGAAACCACAATGTACAATAATAAAGCTCACCAACCGGTTCGTATTGTACCAAAGCAACATGGATCCGCAAAGTATCCTTGAACAATTCAGCTGCGGTATCGTTGAAATACATTGCCGCGTTTTCAAGTAGCTAAAAACCAATACTTACTTTTTGTAGATCAATCGTTTAATTTTCTGCTTCAGCACAAACAGTGCGAATATGAGAAATCCTTGGATGCAGTTGCACACGTCCGAAACGTAAAAGATCCAGGCATTGTTATCGACGGCCCATGAGATGATTTCCAACGACCAGGTGACACCCATCACGATGAAAAGTCGCAGGTAGAGTCCAAATCTAAAATCAAACGAAATACGTGTTTAAACTCATACTCTGCGTAGTTCGCATTTACATTTAGTTTTCCTTATACTAGATTTCATAACAAATTATTATAAGTACATCGCAAGCGACTTTTCCCTGAAGCTAGCATGCCACAAAGCATCGGTTCAAAATTTATATTCCTTTCAATTACATTGTTACAAGTATTTTTTCTGCTTGATTTTTTGATCACTTGTCACTAGCACATGAGCTAGAAGGGGTTTGCAATATTATTATTCATAACACTCTACTCTTTGTTCCTAGGAAGTAGTTTGTTCCTAGGAGACCCTGGACGGATGAAATTATCCCAGAAATATAACACGTCATAAATACTTTCGCGAGCTGTATCTAACGAATTGCGACGCGCAATACGACGCACAAATATCTCAATCCCCAACAAGCTCAACAAGAAACACACCTTGAAACTACTACTATCATTGATCGATTGGTTAAACTAGACTTATAGAACGAGAAGGAATAGTATATGTATTACGTTCTCGTTTTTAATTATTGCTCATCTTATCGACCTTTGCTTTCATTCCCTGTCATACGATAGCTTACTATTAAAGATTTGAAATTGCAGAACAGTAATGGTAGAAGTATTTTTTATGGGAAAGAGTACCGATTTACCGAGTCGCTTTAAGTCAAATTAAACTCAACACAAGTAAACGTGTTACAGAGCCGTACATTACCTTCTCTACGATTTAGGAGGTTATATACTACTTCTGAAGATAAAAAAAAATTAAAAAAACCTCAAACATCCAAAGATATCTAAAAACGTAGAGCAATTGATTTTTTAAAAATATTATTGCTACAAACTACAAGGAACATTAAAGCATTCGCTAACAGTGTTGATCATAAGGATATCATATCATCACCTTACAAAACTTGAATTATTTTTATCAACTTCTACTTAATAAGACAGTATTATAATATCATTGGTGGATTGGTTTAATAAACTTTTGACAATTTAGTCCAACAATATGTTGTCTCGTAATACACTATCTTTATAGCCCTGTGCAACCTAAGTTGGTAACATAATTTAAGACATTATCATTGAGTAACAACAGTTTATAACATATATTAAGAAATACCTAGTTCTGGCAAGTTAAATCGAAGTTCCTAAGAAGTATTACTTTCATTCACACAAAACTATTTAAACTAAGTGAGATATTTTTAATCGAATTATTGATTTTCCACCATTTTTCACTCCAGTCTCAATAATCATAACTTACTTAATGGTGGTAGCAGTAGGTAACGTACCACGCTAAACAAAGCATTATTGTATTATGCTGTATAATTAGCTAATCATGTAATACTTAATTAGTTACTTGTTTTTTTTTTTACTGTCATTGCTCGAACTAATTTCAACATTCTACCAAATGCAATAACTTAAATGCTTGTAGCTAAATCTAACCTTGTGTTCTCCTATACTATTATTTCTTCTATAATCATCTGATCTTAGGCTATACGAGCTGATAAGGTCAATTTATACAGTATTTTATTACTAGGATTAGTCAGGTTCAGGATGAGATTTTAAAGAACAAACACTCCTAGTTACATTGAACGTGTATTCATTCTCATTACCTATCGCGATCGTTGTCCAGTTTGGTGTGCCGTTTGGAATCACCCCGACGCACCACTGATGTTTCGCATTGTATTTTGTAAATACGCAGGGCAGTTATTACGAAGAAAACCACATTCATGAACACCAGAATCAGCAACGGCATGTATAGGTACAGAAACTCGATCAATTTGTTTTCTAAAACATAAAAACATAAGTTTGTAAGTACTCGAAACAAATTTTCGCCGACTGTTGCTAAGCTACCTACCAACGAACAGACACCTGGTCGTGCCAAACTTTGGTCGGAGATATTGTGGAAATAAATCGGTGTAATCCGCTAGAATGGCCGTTGCTACCAGCAGGATCGGACAGCCCCAGGCGTACAGTGAGTACAGCAGAAATTTCTTCGTTTCCGAGTTGCGAACACCCGTGACGCCTCTGCGGGAGAGAGAGAAAAAACAGCAATGCAACAGATTAATAAACACAGCAAAGCCAAGTGCGTAATGCACCGTCGGGAACCTACTTGAACGTCCAGTAGATGTCGAACGACATCACGTTCAACCAGAAGAAGCTGACCATGAACGAGAAGTAAACGATGTAGCCCGAGATCACACACGACGAGCTCAAGCCGGGAAAGATGCTTAGCTGCACCATCGACAGTACCGTGTAACCGACGCTCAAGCCCAGCACGTAGCACATCAGTGACTTGCCGTGCATGTTCCGCAGCTCCGGTATGCAGGCGTACACGAGGAAAGTCAGCAGCAGAAACGGTACGGACAGCAGCATGCCTGAAACGACAACGACAGCGATTAGGAAGGTTTGTTAATCAAAAAAGGCCCAATAGATACGGGTCGGCTCAATTAGAAACGGCGCATAATAATAATCCCAGAGTCGTTTGCTTGCTACCAAAAATACGTCAAAAATACAATTAACTTATAGTTTATGGGTATCAAGCAATTCGAACCAACGTGTAGGAGGGGACCCGATATCCAAAAGCTAGCGGCAAACCAGCATGTAGAGCATTAGCAAGATTAACATGACTACAACTTCCTAATGTCAACAGTTGATAAGCGACCCCATGTGGATATGCCCATTGGCGAGAAAGCCATTTGTGATTCGGAGAACGAAAATGGAGCTGGGTTTTAGGGGACTTCACTGCGGAAATGCACAGTAGCTGCCACCGATCGAAGGGTATGATTTTACTAATTAATCACCCAACGCTCTCCTGTTGCTATATCTTCCTTCCTGGAGTGTCCAGTTATGATTGGGTTTCGAAAAACCCAATTATATCACTTCCAGGAAACGTTGTGACGCTCAAATACCAACATAAACTTTGAATATTGTGAGCCTAATAACGTCACGAAGTCAGAAAATAACACAAGCATTGTACAATTGTATCGAAATATAAATGTTACATTACCTTTTCAAATTCTATATTAGATGTCAAGCAAGATGAATGTATTACATTAGTCTAGAATTAGACATCTAAATAATATAAGCCACTAAAATATCTCAATGCTACCCAACATTCTTCAGCTATTTTGTTGTGGTGTTCATAATGCCCTTCATCATTTCTTATTTAGTTTAACTTTTCTTTTTGTGTAAATTATTGTAAATCTAAGAATAGTTTTATAATGTTTTGTTGTAACTACCGAAGGTTGCATGGTTCACAGAAGCTGACATAACATAGCACTTCCCTAGTGGCCCATTCGTACAAGACCCCTTTTTGATATGGCTTTATCAGTGATCTCCACCGAAACCAATCTGTCTATTTGGATGGGTTGCGTATATGGTCGCCCCAGTAGAAAGCAAATACGCTGTAATATAATATGTTTTCCACCACCCACATCACTCTACCTGCACCTTTTTTAGGCTGGCGCCACAAATGTTAATGAATGACAATAATGAACCAAGCTGTTCCCACTTCTATCCCCCTCTGCCTTTCGGCCATCAGAAGCATATGGTTACGATAGGAACCTTATTGACAAAAGGGAACATAGTATTTGAAGTTGGATGTGCTGCTAGTTTGCATCTCGCCTTAGACTCGCCCTATGACATCAGTGACTGAAGTGCCGCTTGCAGAAACACTTCCCGCACGTTTGCCACACCTTCGCTTCGGCAGCATAAAGCATATTCAACAGCCATGCCCGCCTGATGCCAGTTCGCCAAAAAGCAAATAACATGCTTCCGTTATCGAATGTTAAATGGTTTTACGCCGTTTCTACTTTCCTTGCTATCGTTTCGCGCTACGGAATGGCACCTTTCCCAACTGATTCCTCTATTGTCAAGCTATCAAAACTGTCCAGTGGAGCATATTCTTTTCGTATTCATTTCATAGAAATCTATTTTTAAAATGCTCAAATTGTGGAAATGGGTCGAGACTAACAAATTAATCATTGAAATAAACAAATATTTCTTTAATTTGCGGGAGAACCGTATATCCATAAAAAAATCTTTGACTATTTGAATGTATCTTCAAAATTGAACACAAAATTGATCGTTTCTTTGTGCAATTCATTGCTTTTGACAATGATTATGTCATAAATAAATAAAAAAAATGAATTGTTACCACAAAGCATAAAACAACATGTAAATGAAATAGAATAGAATAGGAAAGAATATAATAACAAAATGAAAACATAACAGTATCGATATAAATACATCTAAAGAAATAAATAATGCATCCTAAGTAAGGTACATATTAGGTCACATGCGAACAACAAACTATGTAATATTTCATAAATCCAACGATTTTGTTTTCATGTCTCCAAAAAATGTGAAATTATTCAAATAAAACTGTCTATTCGCTTATCCGAATTTCGCTTATGTTAACCTCTTATTTCACAACGGGTCGACCACCAAAGAACAATCCCACCCTATCAAAATAAATGAGGCAGCTCCTCAAACAGCATAACCACTTAGCACGTGCCAATTCAAATTGGTACTACGTCATCCGACTTTTGCCGCGATCATGATTGGCACTTTCTGGTACGCCGGGAAAACCCATGCAGCCCCGTGCGAAACTTAGAAACCAACTCACCCAGACAATGCGGTGGCGTTGAGAACACTCATTCCTAAGAATACTCCAGACTTTCCTATTCCGACGCGATGGGTTGGGTACCGCAGAATGGTTCCAGTGGATCGGTCAATGTCATAGCCCGCCATCCACCACTATAATTGGTCGCGACTGGGCTATTACCGGCGTCTGGGCATCGGAGCAACAGATGGTCGTTCGAGATTATCACCGGACCGGAAGCCATTAGTGACTATCGGCAGGAGAACGCTGGTGCCGATCTAGCAAATTAGCCGCATTACAAACACTAAACAGACAGCTATTGTTTGATGTTCGAGATGCTGCAACCAAAGAGACATTTACGCAACGCACCCAAGGTGTACGGCAACGATCGCCCATGTAAGAGGTTGTCCTATGCGTTAAACAATAAACGGTTCGCTCGATACACTCATACGCTACAGTGTCAATATTGTGCATGTCGTTAGGAGTCGTAAACCGTCCCGTCGTGGTTAAACAACATTCGGATGAAACGACTAATAAGTAAATTTCGGGCCCAATACACCGACTAATTAGCCCGCATTACCCATCGTAGCGCGCTGTTACTTACCGACCGGATAGAGATTATACTTGAACTCCACGTTCGAAGAGAAACATAGAAATGCGGAGGCGAAGCTACTATTCTCCCTGTGCGCTAAACAATATTGACTGCGTTGCATGAGCACAAAAATGTTCTCGTCTCCAACGATAAGACTTCCATTCTGTAAAATGTTGTAGAAAGAAAAAAATATATATATTTATCAATGTTCATCTTGAAAAGTGTTTGAATATTAAGAATTATTGAAAAATAAATAAAATCAACCCCAATCACACCTTAAATTAGAAAAGATTGTGCTCTACCAAATAAAACTCAAATATTTAGCTGCGATGAGCCCATTGTACAGATTTACGTCACACAGCAGGCTGATCTGTCGAGTGTTACTCATCTCGATGGTCTTCACATTTGACACGCGTGTACAAAGATCAACGGAGAGTAAGATAAATTCAACGTCTTCGTTGTTAGCAATCCTTCGTTTTCTAATCCATCATCAATATGAAACGAACATGATCGTACGTGGGAAGATCATGAAATTATTGCAAAACTATTAACCGAAAGCTTTCGATAACTGATCGTTAAATCTCTGATGATCGTTTGACATTTAGATGTTCGGGTCATTTGCAAACACACTGCGATACCTTTTCGTATAATCCTAATTGCATTGCAACAATCTTTCTTATGACGAGAATAAACAGCTTTGACTACAACTATGAAACAACGCCCTGGAAAATCCAAATCATTTCCCTTGGTTTGACTCTCTCTCTCTCTTTCTCTCTGTATCCCGCTATCAGCCGTTGCGCCCCTATGCAAACTACTTCAACAGCCCCACTCATTCGTCCAGACCGATATGTGCTAAGTGCTAGCACAAATAGTATCATCCGAAGGAAATTCAAGGCAACGGACACGTCATGGGTGCAATGCATGCCACTCTAATAATCAACTCCACTTCAAATTTGCCACCAGCACAATCACCTTTTGGCCTTCAATTTATGGCACAAATTGCAAATTATTATGACTAGAATCCCATAAATAATTGTCAATCATTCCCTTCAGGAATGCTTGCCTTAACATTCCTTCTTCCCTTTCTGTAAAACGCATAGTGTAATTATAGTTTTATCTGTAGCATAGAGTATGCGGAATAGAGTCAAAATTAAAAACAAATCATATCAATCGGATGGCCTTCAACAGTTTTAGATTTTACTTCAGTTAATCCTTCCGTTCAAATCCACCATAATGAAACTAGCGTCGCGTGTGTTTCACTTGCCGTTTGCAACCCAAAACACACACAAACACAACTAATCAAAGGTGTGAACTGCAAACTGGAATTGGACTTGAAACGCTAATTTATAATCTCCAAAAAAAATCGAAAAACAAACCCATCTATCATTTTGTGCGACGGAGATGGGAAACAATACACCAACAAATCAAGCAGGATGTACGAATTGTTATATTAATTATCATTCATTAATCCATCTTATCTTCAGGTTTAGATTCTTTGTTCATTTCGTGCCCGTGTCTGTCAATCAGACCGCTGATTTGGGGTTGTACAGATTTAGCATTTATTTTAGGTCTGTTTAAAGGCTAGGGCGCACAAGTAACGAAGACGATCCTAAGCGCATTATACATTTAAAAAAAATTAAATGTCATGTCGTGAGAAGGGCCCACATGTTTTATTCGTATAATGTCATCCACAAGGACGAAGGAACCGTTGCAGGTCCAAAGGTGAGAATGCGTGGATACGTCTGACAGAATGATCGAGATTAATAATTATCCAACGACGACACTCTTTCTTGAGTGATTTTTCTGGCAGTTCAACACCATTAGGAAGGAACGGTGCTTAGAAGAATGTTAAGAAAATGGATTAAGCACGATCAATGTAGGAACAATGCTATGGGAGGTTTATTTCTCAACTTACCTTTGCAACGTGCCACTCGTCTCCCGGGTTTTCCTCTGGCAGCAGTTCGTACACCTGTCCGCACGGTTTCCCATACAGAAACCCGTACATCGAATGGTTCCGCAGGTCTACCATTTCCGTCGCATTCATGTCCACTTTGATCGGTACATATTTGTCCGTGCGCGTACATCCTTTACCGAGATACTCATGCTCGCCGCAGCACAACCGCACACAAATCCGAACCGCACACAAGCACCCGCGCACATATTCCGGCACGAACCTCTTCGTTGCAAAGTCCTGATACTCATAGTCGATCGTGCGGTAGTACGTCTTGTTATAGATCACCCCATTATGGCGGATATCCCCGTTCGGTAACCGTTCCCCGTCCGTAATGTTGACCGAATCGATGAAATCGCATGGCAAATTGCACACACTGGGCCGCACACCGAGCAGGACCAACAGACAGGCGAATATCCTGGCGTACATCGCTGCCGACGTCTCGGACCGTACTGAACTACACAAGCCGGAACTGACGGTATGCTCACCCGCAACTGTCGCTAACCTACAGGCCCATTTTCATCCGCCCGGCCCGGCTCAAAGTCGTCCAAATGCTTCCGATGTTTTGCGTATGCGACAACGCTGCTCCAGCCAAAAAACCAGTTCCACGGAATTTTAGAGAAGGGACCTGGGAAAACACACCTTCGCCGTCTTCGTTGTGGCACCGTTCTGTAGCGCCCACGGTTGCGGTCTGCACATCCGAAACCTAAACGCCGGTCCGGTTTGTCTGGAAAACAGAAAGACGGAGAGCAGAAAGCAGAAAGTGAGACACTCGTAAATTAAAACCGACACCACTGGCCACAGAGCGCACGCAGGCGGAGGCTTTTACGGTGGGTCAATATCGAATCCATCCCTCACCCGTAATCGACTAGAATGCATTTAGTCTGCCAAACGGAAGAACAAAAATTCTCGCAAAGGTCATTCACGTTAAGCGCGAGTTTGGGTGTTTATTGCCCAAAAGGAAAGGAAAGCAAGCGAAAAGATTTCCGTGTTTATGTTCTTTCCTAAACACGTGTGACCGAAATATGCTTTCCGGTAGAAGCGTACATAAATATTGGCTTAATTTGAGGAATTGCTATCGGTTGTGAGGTGAGCTGAGCAAACACCAATGCAGGATAGAGACAATCAACCTTACACGAACGAACGATCGTGAATATATCCATGGTTGGCTTTAAGTATTTTGAAGGGTGAATAATTGTCTTGAGTTATTCATATTTATCGTTTACACGTTATTTGCTGTAGATTGACGAGATCTTTTTTAGGGGAGAATATATTTAGTATAGAAAATATATATACTAGAATATATTTCTTTTTTTGTCATTTGGAAGGGACTTAGCTTAGGAAATCTTCTTTTAATATGGGAGTTAACAATTTCGCACTACATTTAACTAATAAACTTAACTTAAGAAGGGTTCAACATTGCAACAGAGACAAATTTAGCTCGAATTACGATGCTTTTTTGACGTTATGCTTGCAATAATTATGAATAATGATTTTGGTATAAATTATTTTTATATTTAGCAATAACGTCTGATCATTCTGATGGGTTATAACATTAAAAAACTACATTTGTCAAATCTTTTCCATTTTTCTACGAGACTCGAGTGTCTTCCAGGGTAACATCATTCGATGGCAGATAACCGTGGAACGAAGATCCATTGCCCAACAAAAAATAAGCTCTCGCGTCAGCCCAATAAAAATCGTTAATTAACATTTTAGCACCACTTCTACGATTGTTTGCCCTTACTACACGCTCACTAGCATGGCTTCCAGCATCCTTTGTCGATTGCGTCCTGATGGGGCCCACCGAAGTGGACGACATTCGAACAAACGTTTATCCCGAAAGCAAATGGATGATGGACCGAATGGACGGCGCTTGCAGTGAAGCGGATGCATCGCCAAACAGTCCAAATAAACAGTGCCCGAAATAGCGAAAAATGCGCATAATTTTACCATGAAGGAGGCATTTCCGTTCCAGCCCGATAACGACTCTGGTTCGTCTGCGATTATGAACAAACATTGTAAAACAGGAAAGGGACCATCTGATGCTTACAAAACGAAAACAAAACCAAGCAGCCAATGCGTCCCAGCGTGGCCGTTTGCGCAGGGTAGTTTCTTTTATCGCGCAGTTCCCTCGCGATGGTATGACGACTCCTCAATGCGTATTTCGTTAGATTATTAACCAGCCACATTCTGCAGCTGTACGTAGTTTTATCTTTTCTCCGAAACTATTTGTCATGAGGTGTAGGAGGTATTGAAACGTTCCGATGCATGGGATTGGTTTGCATTTCAGATTGTAAAAAATGCATCATGCAGCCAGAAACATTCAAATAGATATTCATAATTTAACCGTACGGACGCCCCATTGCTACCAGGGGAAACAATCAGCTGTAAGAATGGGAGGATCGCCAGGCGATCAGAAATGTTTCACCAGGGAAAACAACGTCTCGTCGGATTCTATTGCCATTCACGTGCCACACGCGATACACTCTAATGCGAGTGCCGAATGTGCAGGGGGAGAAAGCCACAGACAATACATTCCCTTGAATGAATATTCCCATCGTTACCATATGATCTATCAAATGATCGCCAGCATTGACGTCATGCATAGGAATGCGTGCATTTCTTAGTGAAAATCTCTACCCCTTTTTAACCCCTAATTGTACAATGTGTTCATCTGAATAGACCAAATACCGTCCATTATGCTAGATCTTCCACTACATTGGACAAATAAAGGATATTTTGTTCAATTGATCTCCTGTTTTACATTGCGACTTGGTTTTTCTATTCAAAATCTTATCTACTTCAAAACTGTAAACTTGCTGTACAACAATCAGCGTACAGCAAAAGTTGTATTTTTCTGCTCTTCATAGCATTGCCCCAAACTTTTCAATTTTCCCAAACATCTGGAGCAGTGGTCCAACAGTTGGTTTATTTAAATCATCAAAATAAAACCAGAGGGAGGGTTTAACCTAGTATTGGCAGCTCACAGTTCTCAACAAATCAGAGCTAGTTCCTGAATTTATTTGGGGTGCGAAAAGATGCCTACGATAAGATAGTCCTCCTGCTTGGACTTTGTTACTGCAGGTGTTTTAAATGAGTAACTCTTCTCTTCCAGTCCTAAATCTTTCTACTTCAAAGGACTACTAATCCTACATTTGTTTACTCGCCGTAACACGCACTCCGTTATTATTTTTAGTATTAAACCCTTCATTGTTTACTGTAATTGATGTATATAACAAAACATTCTTCTACTGCTGCTTGATGAAAATAAATTGAATCGTTTGCGAGAATTTGTTTCAGGTTTGATATAAACTTTGTTAAGTGTAGGTATCTCTTTTTTTATTTAATCTATCAAACATCTATTACAGAGTATTAAAAACATTAGTAAACTTGTCATGATGGTTCGAACACTCGTATTTCTCATTCTAACACAAATGTTCACACCATTCTGCCCAGAATAAGAAACCCTTTTCACCGGGTGTTACCCGACAAAGATATTCATAACAATCTGCTTGCACTGCGTTGAACCGTTGACCGATGAGTACCACCCGTACCGGGATGTTTAGCGTTGATAATGATCTTCTGTTGAATGATGACCCGCAACAACAGCACGACCCAACACAACCGGATATGATCACGTACCACGAGTGCATATTATTAGTTAGCAAACGGCGGTATAATTCCACCCCTTGCGGTGCATATTACGTAAGGGGAAAGGCCAATACTACACACGGTGCTTACCCAGGGTGGAATATTTCGTACAATTTCCATAACCCACCCGGTTACCAAACACAGCCGCTGTGTGACTCAATTGTAAAACGCAAAATTCAACATCCTAATACAAAATCTTCTACCAAGCACGCAGGCCCTGTGTTTAATCTCTGCTTCACTTCCGCGTCAGTGGCAATCAACATGAAATTAATCACGAACAAACCAGTTCTATTCCGGCGTACCGCAGATCGATCGTCTCTCTTTCTAACTCCGCAGATTCGTCCATCGACATTTCCTCGACAAAGGTCATTCGTTTTATGGACTTCTGAGCAACCGATTACCGATGCTTCACCGATCGCTTGTGCGGCTATCAAACGAGCTCGTTTAAAAACCATTATTTTACCCAAAAACATGCTGCAGAAAATTGAAAAATCCTGTACTGATAACTAGGCAATAGGTTGCTGGAGCCATTAAAACATCACGAGTGGCTTGTACTTCCGAAATGCCTCGGGAATTTTAATGTCGATCGTCGTCTTCCTGCCTTTCCGTGGGCCATTTTAAACCTCTCCAATATAGCCTTGCTAATAAAATTGCAACCATGAAGTACTCCACAGCGATGGTTCCCAGCTTATCCCAACAAAAGTCGTACTACAAAATTGAGAAAACCCCCAGCAACCACCATCCGAACCACTCGTTAAACGGACCCCGGGGGGAGTTTGTGTTTTGATGCGACTTCACCCGCTCGAATACCGGTTTTGCGTTGGAATAGTGAGTGTTTTGTCCCAAAAAACTGAACCGTGTTGATGTAATATTGATGGAGACACCGAGTGTTTTTTGTTGTTTTCGTTTCAGAGATTTCTCTCGCTGCGTGGGTTACGGTTGGGCCATTTATCACCGGTTGCAGGTATTGCTATTGGAAATAACATATTAATCGTAGCTTGTTTTATTTAGCCTGTGTCACCAATTCTAAAGACTTTTGGTCACGAAAAGTATGTTCCTTCCCGTAAGAAACATTAAACAATTTTATTGCTCAATTTTGCTCAACAGTTATTTATAGCTTCAGTTTATCCATGACTTCACATCCAATTTCAATGATGATAAAGCATGTTTGGAGATCATGTTTCACATGTTCTTTACACCTTACTACGGGAGCTTTTATTGACAGGGTAGTAACCAAAAAACTACAGCTAGCACTATTTCCCATTTCCTGCGCTTGCTTCCAGATATTCCATTATAGTACCACAAACCGGAATCGGTAGTGTAATCGATACGTTCCAAGCAACAACAAAAACCACACCACACAACCTGCTGGTGTGTCTCGCTGTAATGCACACGCAAGGTGAGTTCCTTTCACTTCACTCAATGACTACGTCGCGATTCTCACTGGTAATGTCTCCGCCATAAACACGGTAGTGGAATCTGCATAAAACCACGGTACCAGACATGTCTCCACCAGCCAGTGACTTGTCACACACGTTGACCGAAATTACCATACTTGAATGCGGGATACAAGTGACAAAAAACGAAAGATTTCTCTACAAATCTAGTTCTGCCCATTGACTGAATGGAGAACTGTATAGAAACAAGTAAAAACGACAACCCTCTAACTAATACTCGAAGAGGGACGGAAACAATCTTAGCGGGCTTATCCACACACACGGTATTCGACGACGATACCGATAACGGACCATATCTTATCGAACTTCTTCTGGTGCATTTCATAGCCTTAACAGTGCCTTGTCACACTGTCTGATGTGCCGATACGGGTTAATCATCGTCACCACTGTCATCCGGTGGGTTGCGCTAACAGTCATGACCCCCCTTAGTGTTGCTTTCCTTCACGAATCAGATGTGTTGTGTTCTATATCTTCTGATAAACATTGTAAAGTTAGGCCAGTAGCCTAACGTCCTTAAACCGGACATTTGATTGTTACCAGTAAACGTATCAGTAAACGCAACGTGTGGATAGATTGATATGGTTGGCGATGAACGTGAAATTAAAATATGGGTTCAACCTACCCCTTTGACTGGAATACCACTACGATTAGTTAGAACAACAATTTCCGCACGAACCGGACACGCTTCACCAAGAATTGTTTAACGCTAGAAGCTGAACGGATCACTGGGCGCATAACTAGATGCCAACCACCAGCAAAAAAAAGATGATCCGCATATGAAGATCACACGCTTTACCAACTCTATTTTGTTAGATTTTGGCGTTATTCGAATATCCCCAATTCTTTTCCTACGAGCTTCTCAAGACATTCAAGAATTCCCCAACAACCTTTCGCGATCTTCAACCACCTCACACTCACTTCGGTTGTGACACGTATTGTCGCGATCCTGGAACTTCCGCACCAAATTCCCGTATCTCCCGCACAAACTCCAATTCACGGCAAAAATACCAATAAAATAAAACACACACACACACGCACAGGATGATCACAACTTCAGCTCCACGATCAACGCGCACGAAAGTAAAAAAAAAAACAGAACAGGTTTAGCCCAATAGTCGCCGAACACCGTACAACTGGCTAGTGATGCTTCCGCAACTAGCAACTTCGCGGTTCGCGCTGGCTGACGCGCCAAAGTTCGAACACCGATTGTGGTACGGGTTGTGCGGGATCTTTGCTTATTTAGCACGACAGCACGCGTACGCACGCACACGCCGCCCGATGGTGGACACAACTCGCGAGTTATGAGCGGCCGCTCGTTTGCGCTCGCACGTTCGCCTTCGCTGACCGTTCGAATCGGATTGTGACCAGACAGTGCGCGAGAGCCCGCTAGAAGCCACCACAGTCGGTGTTGGTGTCGCTGCAGGCGCGCAAATACGACAAACACACATACCGCGCCCGACAGCTGAAGTCAATCATCGGCGATACCGGTGCCGTTGCATGCGGTGCGCACGGTGGATGCGTGACGCGATGGTTAAAATCACAATAAATGAAATGTAGGGTATGTTATGCACGAGCATGCACTTTAAATGAATATAGCAGGAAGATAATTTAGCTTTTATAATAAACCATTTTCCCATCTTTGATTTAATTTTCATAAACTTAATACGTATATTGACGTTTAATATAAGTTGAAATTATAATAATGCTAAATACAAAAAGAAATAAACCTAACAAGTAACTATTCTTATGCACTTAACATATTAACAATATACAACTTTCAATAGCTCGCATAAACAACACGCTTTTTTGACGTGTATTGAAGTAAGCAATATAATAAAATGAACTGTTGGAAAAAAATTGTTTACTTTTGAAGTTTGTTTACTTTGAACTACCTCACTTTACTTACACTTAGTTTTTGGGCTCAGATTTCAAATCAAATTTCCACATTGATACCATAGTCTCGGGCTTGTTTTTGTCCCTTTCAAACGATCTTTGACATGTGTGGTATATGATAAAAAAGGATTTTCAAAACTTGCGATCTTTTAATACAATTTGCTGCCGACAACCAATATCCCGCAAAAGGATTCTTCATCGTTTGGGAACACACATCAAACACTAAACATGAAATCTTCAACATTTTGTGTGTGAAATGTTCAGTGATAAGAATATGCTTGCATACAGTTATGGTCTTCCGTAGTTTAACTAAATGTTCAGATGCGATAAAATAATGGCATGATTAGTTTGGCGTGCAAATAATATCACGTTTCTGTCCAGGTGTAGTGTGAGAAATAGCTGTTCAGCATTAGTTTTGATAACAAAGACGCAGAATGAGCTATGCTTAGATAACAACAGCAAATACGATAATAATGATTGAAAAAACCCCGTTAGACTATTTCTTATCTGGTGATTATAAAAAATTTAAATAAAACGCAACATGAACAGTATCCTTGACATAGAAAAATCCAGCTTCTGCACTAGTGGTGGTGGCCGAAGTTCCAATACGCACTTCCAGATTAGCGTATCAATTTACATTCACACACAAACACTCAAATCAGTAGATGAGGCACGTTACAGTATCCATAAATTAGCATGAAACAAGTTTAGATATCAGCCGATCGCGGCCGTAGGATTTTTAGATTTATTTCCGTTTTCAATTTTTAAAATGCTTTCCCTCTACCCTTCCGTCTAAGTTCACGCTTAAGATAATTGGTGATAGAAAAATGTAATTCATAAAATATCATCCATACACAACAAACCGTTTCCCAGATGTTGCGTTCCATGCTTTATTTTTAGAAGGCGATCTCTTTTGGTTCATGTCTCCTATCTTAACACTCACCGATCGAACATTAGATTGGCAAATGTTCTAATAAATCATCATCGTAATCAATGTTTCCATGTACGCCATTAACGAATTTCATGGAAAGGAAATCCCAAAAATGTCGGATTTATATCTTAATGTATTTGCAAGCCTCTGGACCTAACAGAGTATGTTTGGCTATTCGTTTTAGTTTTAGATCGCGACTGTTCGGATATATTATTTGAACAATCATATAGTTATATATTTTAACTATTAATATTAATATTACCGATCAGACCCGATCTTTCATTTCGGCATGGTTGAAGAATAGCAATATTAAAAGAGTTTTTATTTGACACTTAAGGTTTGCAAATCGTCCATCGCACCATTAATAATTAATTAATCAATAATATAAACGAGAAAATAATAACATTAACATTCAATGCTTAATGCAATTCACAACATTAGCTCATGAACAGCAACGGTTTATTTTCGAACGGATGCCCAACGTTTTACCACAGTTGATTCAAACAGTCAGCACTCAGTACGCAGCCAGAAACAAGGCAAATCACACACACACACACTCCGCGTTGAGTTTTCCCACCCATTTTCCCGTTTTTCCAGCTCAGCTACACACACACAGTGTTTCAGTGTCGCTTGTCATTTCACCGTGGCTGTACACAACTTTGCCCGACCACTAAACAACGGCGAGGCTAACCATTTCGTGCGTAAAGGTTTTATCGGGTCGAATGCACAGTGAGTGTTTGAATAACCTGCGACATTGTAATTAGCGGTACAGCATAACGCGTCAAATAGCTTCATTTGCAAACATTTTGTTTTGTGCGCCCAGCGTCGCGTTTGCAACAATAGGAGTGTGCGTTTCTTTGTTAATGCTTTAAAGTGGGATAAAGAAGGGCTATGTTCCTGTGCTGTGTTTTTTTTTATCCTGAAAGTGTATCGTGTTTCTTTGTGTAAAACGTAGCAACCATCGCACAACGGTTGTGTTTTTTTCGACCATTTCTTCTATGTGTAAAGGATATGCTTGCATTGCCGCGAAATCCACCTTAATATATTGCTACACCTCCGCGTACGACGGTTCAGCATAGCCACCAACACAAACGTCATACCCAGCAAACGGTTGATGACCTGCAGTAGTGTTGGTATTTACCGTATTCACTTCTTAGCTCATCCATTCAGCAACGGGAGCATAAAAATCTCGTTCTAACCACACGCAGTACCGTACGAATCTGAATGGTAGAGGGGAGCAACATGACGACACATCTACGAGCTGGCACGGTTTACAAATTTCTACCCGTGGGTGCCAAACATTCAACGCTATTAATCGTTACGCCGAAAACTTTGTCCGAATGTGAGGCAATGCGGGCAATCCCAAAAGGAAAAATAGATGTTTTGACACGTGGAATAAGCGAGAATGTGATTAATACTTTGAGCATTGTGTGGTTCTTCTATGATGTTTTCAAATCAAATGAAGGCGAGTGAGAGCTTAGAGAAAACTTAACCTTTGTTTCAGTGTTCTTTTCATAATATTATGGTCTGGGTGTGATAAATAAGGGAGTTACGTTTTACTTTTTATTTCAATTTTGAAGTGAAAAGTGAAAAAAAGCCCTGATTGATCTTATCCTCCAAAATCCGCCAAGCAGTCCCAATATCTCAAACAGCCATCACACGATGTAGCTTGTCAGAATGATTGATGTTTACTATTACAAATACTGACAGCGTTTATTGACACGGTTGCCGATGCACAACGCCATCGTGTCTAATACTGATATCTTTCGCTTATGCTAAACTGCCAAACGGAACTGTGCCCCACGTTAAGAATGCCAACAAGTGGTTGCATACCGGTGTAGTGTTTGCATAGCATGTTTACGAACTTTTGTTGTCCAAAATATATGTTTTCATCGCAAACGATAATAAAGCAAAACGTAGCGCCAAACTTTCGCTCCTACCGTTAACGCTATCAGTCCTGGCGTGACGGGTGCCTAATGAACGGTTGTTTAAACTATTTCCGTTTATCAGTACCAGGAATTTTACCCACATGCATGGCACGCTGTACATGGTTGCCTTACTCGGGAAATGTGTTCCCAAAATGGACAACATACGTCTCGTATAGCATTTAGTTAGAAACGCAAACAACTTCCATTTTCCGGGAACATGTTGTATTTGTTCAATTCTTTATTTTATTTATTTGTTTGCGATAAATGTAAATCCACTTATGGTTATCACATATGGTTATCACGTTCAAGTGACAGGGCGCGAGTTCAACATTAACATAACCGAAATGTGTTTTTTTCCTCGGTATGTGCACAGCTGAAATATTATACAAGTTAAAAAAAGACGTACAATGTAGGTACGGTATTCGTGGTAGAGATATTTTTTCTTTGGAGCACACATTTGTGAAACTCCTTTGTCCTGAAACGATATTGACGACTAGGTACCTCGTACAGTCCGATTTCAGATGTACAATATAGTGCACAAATGATCCAATCGAGCGCCAACAAATCCAATGATTTTAGTCGCTGGTTTCCTTTCAGCCCGCTGCTCCAGATAATGGTGATTTTATGGGAACATATAATGCTAATTTACGTAAGCATCATTTGCGGGGTAACTTTGAGCAAAGCAACTTTTTTTTACATTTTAAAATGGGAAACATAAGAATTTACGATCGATTTATAGAAATATAATGTGTGTACTAATGAATGAATTCATGAATTTAATTCATTTCGTTTCTATTTGTTTTTTTTTTTGTTTTATTTGTTCTTTCTATTTGTTTTTACGGCTAATTCTTCAACAGCTTTTGTTTGTTGTTTGTCTTCCCTAGCGAGAAGTATATTATTTCGTATTAATTTAAAACTTAAATTACCTTAAATTGGTACAATCTATCACCAATTTTTTTTTTTTTTCCAATACGAATTGCAAACATGTGACGACACAAATTCAAAACACTAACAAAAAGTACGCAGCCAAAATTGCCACAGTTAAACTCAAGGTGTATATACGCGCGCACACTGTCAAATATTTGACACACTATGGAAATTTTAAAAACTTTGCCGAATTTGATAATTATTTTACCACTTCAATGTAAAATAAACGGAAGGATGTAAAATATTTGCCTTAAACATAAAAAAAAGCAGCTTAATGAAATCAATGCGAATAGCTGGAGAAAAGTATGTAAACATACAGAAAACCGCTCTACATACCTTGGCTATCAACGCAAAACCACCGCGCGCAGCAGTGTTGGTGTGGTGAGTTCCTTCTCGTTTGTGTTGTTTTTCAGCCACCGACGTCGGTGGAAGCATAACTCGCTCGTCCTTTTCCGTGAATGACACATACGCAAGACAAACTGCAACCTGGTGTGTACAGAGTAGCTGCCTGTCTGTACGGCGTGCTTGTGATTTACCGTGTAGCAGTGTGCAAATTCAGTTCCAAGCGAAGCATAAAGGTGAAATGTGAATGGAAATGTTGAGGTTTTTATGTATGTGACCACCCTTCCCTTTCGTCGTTCATTCCCGGTGCAATCGGCCGTGCAGCCGAGGGTGTGTTTCCGCTCAGCTGCCGTACAGTGATCCGACAGCATAAAACCAGCGCAAACACAACCACCACCAAACAGTCCACCGTGAAAGATGATGCTCCGCTTGCATCTACCGTCCTGCCGAACTGCAAACGAACCACAAACAAACAAATTTCGGTGTACCACTCCGACGAGGGCAACGTTTCGTCGGTAAATCTTTCAGTCCCGTTCGTTCTCCAATAAGAAGCGGTGCTGCAAATAGCTGAAACTCCATTCAGCAGAGCATTCAAAACGCATATCTTTTGTCTCGCGAGTGCACATGTGCACGGAGTGTGTGTGTGTTTGTGTTTTGTGTAGGTGTGTAGGGGGACAGTAACAAAAAAAAAAGAAACCCAATGAACTTATGCTTTCTTAAGTGCTGCTCGCCCGAGTTCGTCGTGCCCCTCTCTGTCCGGGTTGCTTCTAATTTTCAGCTCTCCCGCGCGCGTCATTGACTGAACCACACAAATATCCGACCAGGCGAGGGCCTCTGTGTCACACAGGAGAAAAACGAAGCATAATCGCACGGGGTATCCGTTCCCCCCCGTATTACACCACATTCTTTGTTGTGTGCGGCGAACGTACATCTGTGTGTGTGTGTGTTTGGTTGCGTGCGTGCACTTTATGCTGAAGCCTTATGTGTTTCCGCGGCTCGCTTCGTGTGTGGGACGATGCGGTGTGGTGGAAATCATAAAAATTGGAAACAAAATATAAAAGTCAATTCCTCTTCCTCTTTTCCAGCTAAGGGTACCCCGTTACACGCAATCGCTTACGGACGGTGGCTGCTAGTGGTAGCTAACGGTAGCGGCAACAACAACAGCACAAGCACCAAACTGGTAGCAGTTAGCAACCGAAATGAAGTGATTACGGTACGGTTTTAATGGAGTGTTAGACAAGTATTTATGACCAGCAGTGTATATATACGCACAACCCATTCGAGTTTCCACCAATAGTGAGTGCACTCAAACACTGCTAGAAACATAAACTACACAGGTAGACATAACAAAAACCCCACTACATCGCACCGTGCCGAAGTCTGTGAAGTGTCCAACATAATTGGAGTTCCCCTCAAAAAAAAAAAAACGCAATCTAACTGTTGCACGGGCACTGCTGATGAGAAGTGGCCGGTGAGCAGTGAGCAAAAGTGAATCATCGATTGTGTGAATATCGAATTTCTTCGTGTGTGGTTTTCCAACGCCTACTGCACACGCCACGGCTGAAAGTATCAATAAGGCCGGGTGGAAAACCTCCCACCCCCGGGGTTGGGCGAAAGGAAAACGTGAAAAGCTGCTGCATTTTCCTCCCCCCCATTGGACCGTCCACCACCCGCGATGCCGGCAGTGTTTTACCGTGAAGAACGTTAAAAGCATAAATTCTAATCGACCCCAAAAACAAGGTTCAATTCGTTTTCGGCCTGCCTCGTTTCGTGCTCAAAAGTTAAAACCATCCTCTTCTGCGAGTGCGTGTGTGTGTGTGTGTGTGTGTGTGTGTGGAAAATAAATTTCCTTTCCAACAGTGCGTGCCGTACCATAAGCAACCATCCTACGGTCCATTGGAAAAAGGTGCCCCCACAAACGGAAAAACCATTTCCCCACACCGGGTGGAAAGTGGGCACTTGTGTGTGTGTGTGTGTGTTGCGGGAGTCGGCGAGTTTTAACGCTCGTGCCGAAATTATGTTAAAAGTGATTTACATCCTCACGATTGCCGGTTGTTTACATTCGCCAGTGACTTTCGGTCGCGAACAGCAGAACCACCACCAAAACCAGCCGAACCATTACACCGCGGACACTTCCAATGGGTAAGCTTTTCCTTGGCAGGGGGCGGGAGTTTTATATGTATGGATTTTAAATACGAAATTAAACGACACACTACCATCGGGTTGGGAGGAAGGGCTGGGTGCAATTTGGGGTTGGGGAAGGTAGTTCCACACCATCGTCTGCGTGCCCAATCTAACGTTTGATTTCCTCGTTTTAGGAATGGTTTGTAAAGGTCCTGCACCGAACAGAGAATAAATCGCTGCGGACTAACCGGAGCGACACCCCGCACTTGGGTGCATAGAATTAGTTTTAATGGCTTTTGGGGGATTTTTACTTCCCGGAAATTTATATTATTCCGCTCACGGTTACGATTATTACCACCGCCATCAGTTTGACCACGTGCCATCGGACTCCTCGCGAGACCCGCACCAAGAAGCGGTTGGAAGAACCCACCGAAAAGCACTCCAAGAAAACTCCATCCGGGCCAAGCAACCGTACTGACCTAAAACCGTGTCGAGTACACAGCTTCCACCCGCACCGAACCGGGTAACTAACCCAATGACCTCGGTACCGGAAAACGAAAACCAACCACCAGAAACGCTACCCTCCTCCGGGGAAATTGGTATCCAACACCGTCCGCACCAAGTTATTTGCTTCGGTGGCGGTGCCCGGACATATTGAAATGGTATTCGGGCGACGATTTGTTATGGAATGCCAAATTTGTTGGCCGTAATCCAATTCGGTCCGGATGCGGCCTGCGGAATGGTGAATGTTTGGGAAAGGATATTAAACTCTGTGCTCCCTCTGTTCGATTGTGTAGTATCGAGGATGTTCGCCCAAATGGGGGCAGACATTAGGACGCCAAGAGAAGCTTTCGCTCGGTCAAAACGGATCTCACCAGACGCATACACACACAACACACTTAAAAAGCGGAAGAAACCATGGTTTTGTCTCATGCTGGAGGATTGTAGCTTCAATGATGGTTGCTTCCGCATACAAACACTTGGAGATAATTTATGTGGAGCGATTTAATATGCAGATGAGTTGGTCCTTTAAAAAAAACCGAGAGCCGGATACGGCGAGATTGAGAAAGAAAAACAACACCCAAATCCACTCCACGGCACAAATCTAAACACCGTAACGAAAGCTTAACCGTGTGGGGAATTGAAAATTAACTTCCCTGGAAAACACTCCCGCAACGTCCAGCTTTTTCCAGTTGGGTTCAACCGGCCCAAACGCCCCTCGGGGGTGGGTTGTCTTTTAATAAATGCAAATATTTGTGTCGCCCCACTATCAAAGGGGCCATCATCATCAGCTGAGGTTATCGGGTTTAGCAAAAACCCCTTTTTTTGTTCATCGTTGACTTCTACTGGCCCCACACGCAGGGAAACCGAAGTCGTCTCAGTTCCCTCTTTTCTAATCTTGCGCATCCTTCGCCTACTCCCGTTCCCGTACGAAAGATGCGGCTTGAGGTTCGATTTTATCCCACCGCACCCGGGGATATGCTGGACACGAACATTAATAATCCTTGTTTATGTTTCGGATGCCGACGCACCATGTCGCCCCGGAGTCCGGAGAACGATAGCCGGAGACATGGTTCTGGGTCGATGTGCCCACCTACCCACACCCTGAAACCGGATATACAAGATTAAGCCATTAGAATAACTAAACAGAGTCTCCGTGCCCGCTGCACGCTCGTACAGCATCGAGCGCCCCAGACCCGATCGCTCGACTAACGAAGCCGAGGGAAACTCTGTACCATCCCGAAAAATATGTTCCACCGTTGCTGGGAAGCTTTACGGCAGAGAACGAGTGGGGTGCTAGTAGCAGGATGGAAAATGGATTTGTATTTATCGTCAAGCTCGTTTAGAGCTTTGCTTCCGGGTTCGCATACATCGGGCAGGGGAACCTCCTGGTAAGGATAAATTATTAATACATGCAATCAATAATAACGACATAAAGTCTACCGTTCCTGATGAACGTTATTTGATCGTGTCCGGGGGTTCGTAGCGTATGTGTGTTGTTGTTGTTGTTTTTTTGTACTCCAATTGGTTTGATATGGTGTGGACATCATTCCCATATCAATGCTTCTGTAGCTAACCATCAGGAGTGATTTAGGCAACATATTGACCATTTTTGCGATCGTAAAAACCGGAGCATGGCATGGTTCGGGATACTGCAGTGTAGTAAACTTGTAATCAATTGGCCGATGAAATGCAGATAAATAAATCGATTTTACTGCTGGAGTAAGGAAAAATACGCATAAATATGTTGTTTGAAATATTCTTGAGATAGTTTTAATAACTTACAAACTTATACAAGAGTGTCTTTAAGTTATCGCAAGTTAGACCTAACAAGTCTACTCCATTTTGGCCTATCTCTAGTTCTAAAAGATCTTTACGAGCTAAATCTTCTGGGGGTGTTCTCATGCCATGGACAGACCACAAGAACTTGACGACTCTAAAGAGTTAATCTGTATAGACGTAACTGTCTTCCCCCCAACAGGACTGGTCCAAAATCCCATCTGGACCAATCTCCTACAAGCAGAACTTGGATATCCCGATATGGACGAGTAAATAAAGTAAACGAAAGCCAGAGACAGTCCTCGCTAGACATATTTAACATAAAGCAATTTTATCAACTTACCCCTTAGAAACTTAACAATTATCCAATTCTTCCTCACATTCCTTGCCACAACTTAGTGGCATTCATATTCGTCTCAAAATTATCAATCCCACCATTCAAGTATCACGTATCTTCTCTCCTGAACTACCGAAAAAGCCTTTACAACCTTTGTCGTCCGATAGTATCAATCTTATGGCATAAACAGTCCATCGAAAGCTAGCGAGATTCCTGCAAGATAATAAGGTCATTGTACAACTCATAGAGCTCTGCATTGCATCGAATTCTTGATTGTTGTTCCACAAATATTGAGCCAAAAACCCTGTGAATTTTAGGACTATAATCCTTTAATTTTCTATCGTTGTTTTCTCCTAACAATTAGTGCACGTTCGAGTCCTAACATATCGTAAATATATGCACTTAAAGTAAGAACAACACATGATAGCTAAATGCCTCCTAATGGCTTATAAACCTCTCCTATCTTCCTTATCAGTCCATTGTTTTCTTAGTACCATGTGAATGGGATACTTTAACAAATATGCACATAAAGCAGGATAATTATTTATTTAGTGTGATATATAGCGCACAACATGTTACGATGTCCATATAATCTTATGCTTTTCCCCATCCATAAACTGCCACCAAGGATGGACAGATTAAGCGCCTCAAAAGCAGCCGCTTTTGTATCTTAAAATAATCCCAACGAAATGGCGCAATTTCTTCCTCACTTTCCATCACTCTGGCAAGGAAGTAATATGGTGGCCACACGGCCACAATCAAACAGTCATCCATCAGTCAATCATGCGCTTTACGACGTCGTCCCATAACGCCCGTAGCAACGGCCATTTCCCGCTCCATAACAACAAAATTTACTGCATCCTGCTGCTGCTGCTGCTGCACACCACCAAACCCCCCTCCAACTCCATCGAACGATCTATTGCGCCAGCCGAAAGTGGACATGAATTTGTCATCTTAGTTTTTAATGAGCGTTGCCGGTTGCAGCGGGCAGCCACT
Source organism: Anopheles marshallii (assembly GCF_943734725.1). Taxonomy (NCBI): domain Eukaryota; kingdom Metazoa; phylum Arthropoda; class Insecta; order Diptera; family Culicidae; genus Anopheles; species Anopheles marshallii. The sequence continues at coordinate 74,645,524 of NC_071327.1, read as the reverse complement.
CTCGACTCCATCGGATTTCGTAGAAATAATGTTCTGACCATTTTGTCTCACGATGCTAACCACGGATGACAAAACATTTACGATGCCACTGATCTAGATCCAGTTGCATTCTGTTTACACTAGCCGGGCCCCAGTCGCACCGTTTGGGGAGCAGACGCGGACACTGGATAATTAATGTGATGAAAACGGTCCTATCCCCTTGGCGTTCTGCCGGCGTGGCCGTTCGGGTAAAACCACCCGACGAACCCGATGCGCGCTGGTGTGTCAGGCGACACGACTTCTCAATCATTCAAGATGCGCTCGGTGTGTCTGGTCGTTCCAGTTTCATCTGCCATTCCATTTTACGAACCGTCCCGGAACGTTCCGTGTCACACTGTTGGTGTGCCGTCGGTTGGCTGTGGGACGTAAATTTACAGCCCACCCCGGAACGATGGTTGGTGGATCTCGACCCTGCTGAAGCTGAAGAGATTGATTGTTCTCTAGGAGATACCGCTAGATTTCCGGCTGCGAGGGAGGCGGAAAGAGCTCCACGGAAGGGCCATTCCCGAACCTGACGTACAATGTGTTGGGACAGGCTTTTAACAAGATAACGAAAAAAAAGAACATTAATGCATGGAAAGCATTTTCATCACAGAGTTGCCTTAGGTCTCCTAATGTCCTGTCGTGTCATTTAGAGCGTATTGAGTACCCGGTTCGTCTAGTACACTCGCATTAAATATTTCATCAACTGTTAGCTCATTTACGGAAATGTGTTAAGTGACGTTGAATTAAAGATTCACTTTAAGCCCATACCCGTTCACATGCATGGCTGAATATTGATGTAACTCGTTACCATTTCCGTGTGCAAAAGCCTATCAATAAAACATCAATCCAGAGTTGCGAGGGACTTTGTGAGTTGCTGTACTAATTGGGGCATTTTGTCACAAAGTAATGTATTAGTGTTGTGCTGAGAGCAATCTTTTGAAACGAGTCATTCAATTGAATCTTTAGCGAGCGGTCAGTCAAATAAGGAATCGACTCTTAAAAGATTTATGAATCATCAGAGCAGTGGCGAATCGACCTTTAAGCGATCGATTTTAGATGAATCTTGAATCTTGTCAACCGATAACCGGGGGAATCATGGAGGATTCATAACTCTTGAATGCTTAATGGATCTTGGATGATTCATGAATCTTAGAGGATTGAAAAAATTCATAAATTTTAGAGGATTCATGAATAAAGGTTCATATTAATTCAGTTGCCTATTATTGAATTGAAACAAAGCTTCATTCTGATTCATGAATCGGAATTAGGTTTAACCAACTCATTTATTTGTATGCCGAGAAACATCGAAATCGTATAAGGAGACTTCGATCGAGGCCTTTCCATTAGCTTATGAATATTTTATATCCTTCCTTCAAATAAATAACTAAAGCTCATTCACTTTATTACGCTAAAAGAAGGTAACTTTCACCCACTATTAACTGCAAATGGTTCCGTAGGAAATAAACACACAATTAAACTCCATTCCATCGACGGGCAACATTACGGAGAAAAAAAGCAAACCGACCGTATCGAGTTCTGTTTGCTCACTACTCATTGTATCTATGAAACTTGATTTACAGCACAAGAAAAAAACCTCCCCCACACACACACACACACGCTCTCGCCGTCTCCGGTTATAATACGGATATGCGTTTGTTTGTCTTTCGAGCATACTTTTACCCCACCACCCTCGCAACCCGGTCCCGGTTTCGGCATTAAAATCTCCTGCCGTCCACAAAAACTCCACGCCATCAAACAAACGCTAAGTACGCACCCGGTTGTTGAACGACTAAATAAAAGCCAGATGGTGTGGTGCTCGACTTTTTAATAACGAAGACCCTATCGTATCCTGCCCCAAACGCAGAGGCACTTTAACGCCGGCTACGTTCGACGGAAACCAGACCTGGTTCTGTTATGGGTTTTGTGTGATCTTAGCGAAAGCGGCCCGCTGTATAAGCTATCGCCGCACATACTACAGCGAAGACTGTGCAAAGTGATTCGCTTAAGATTCGCATTTTCCTCACCTTATTTTCCACTGCTTGGGGAAGCTAAGCGAGCGTGTAAAGTTTCCTACAGTTTGCACAAAAAAAACAGCAACAATCATGCCACTTTGTTTGAGCGTCTTTACGCAGTTCCTCCCTGTGCCGTTCCGAGTGTCTTGGGTTTGAAAGCTAACTTTTCATACAACCGTTCTAATTGTTAACGTTTGCTTTGTTTCTCGTCCCCGCTTCATTCCACAGGCTGACATTTACGCCGTCCGGTACGGCCGGATACGCACGGGCAGGCGGCTACACGCCAAATGCCAAGTTTAACCGGCGAAAGAAGACGGAAAAGTTGCATCAGGATGGTAGCGCACAGTACCGGGACGAGGAGGACACGATCGAGCCGGGCGTGTGCCAGGTGTACACGGGTGCCACCTGCGAACAGTACCTTCGCAATCAAACCGTCTTCGTGACGCCGGACATCACGATGGAAACGCTCGAGGAGCGCCTGAAGGCGGCGTACGGTGTGATCCGTGAGTCGAAAGACATGAACGCCAACTGTCGCGTGTACGCGTTGCCCAGCCTGTGCTACAGCATTCTGCCCGTGTGCCGTACACCCGAGCTGACCAACCACCAGTACTTCGCCAACCGGGCCGCGGCCGAAGCGGCACGCCGTGCCGCCACCAGCGGCCGGGGGAAGTTTAAAGCGCACGAGAAGAAAAATAACCGCAAACAGCTGTTGCTAAAAGCGGCCCTTTCAACGCCCGCACCGTACGTGAGCACGACAAGCACGCTGTTCAACGATACGCCAACCACGACGGAACGGCTTCGGATATATTTTCGGGGCGGTGTGACACCGGACCTCGGTGGACATTTTTTCGACGGTGAAATCGTTACGGAAAACGCCGCCCCGGCACGGTACGACAGTACCGGACGGGGTCGGCGAGCGGCCCAGCAGGACTATCGGTACGTTCAACCGGGCGACGAAATATCCGTCCTATCGTACACCTCGTCGTCGGGTCCGAAAAAATCTTACCCACCAACAAGGAACACCGAAAACCTGCGACGCATCTGCCGCAATGATTGTGAGCTGCTGGAAAATGAACTTTGCCAGAAGGAGTACGCGATTGCGAAACGACATCCTACCATCGGGCAAAAGCTGCCGCTGGAAGAGTGTGACGATTTACCGCTGCAGCAGAGTGTCGACGGGACGATCTTGAATGGAATCGGTGGGCTTGGAAGTTCGGGCGACATGGAGTGTATGCGGCTGGGAATTGATTTGGACATCAAACCGAACGATGATTGTTACTGGGAAAATGGGGCGAGTTACCGTGGCATTATGGATCGGACCAAGTCGTCCAAAATTTGTATGCGCTGGTCCAAGCTGATGCACACGATGTCGGAGTTTCCACACCTTGCCGGACACAACTATTGCCGGTGCGTAGGAAAGATGAACGAATTGTTTTCCCAATAATTTGGCTTTATGGTTTTTCTTTTTTTAGAAACCCACCACATGCCGGCCCAATGGATGCACCCTGGTGCTACGTGGACATGCAGAAGACCATCGAGTACTGCGACATTCCGAAGTGTTCCGAGCGAATGTGGATGTACATTATCATTGGGTTTATAGCCATCATCTCCCCGCTGTTCATCGGTATAGCCGTGTTTTGCTGCCGGAAATATCGCAAACATGGTGTATCCAACATCCAGAATGTAAATGTCTATGAAAACGTTCAAAAATGTGCATCTTTGTAATTTGTTGCACTTGCACTCTCCCCTTCCAGATTAACTTACCGAATGCGGACAAGAACATTTACGGCAATTCCCGGCTCAACTCCCCGATCGAGATGACGTCCCTGATAGCGAACCAATCGTCAACCGGTGCCGCCAGCAGGAATGCAGAAAATGGTGGCATCCAGGGTTTAACTACCGGCCAGCCCGGTACCGGTGGTAACGCCGGCCAGTCGTCACAGTCGCGTAACAACGGTATCTCGCGCGTTCCCCAGTACACGCTGCAGGACGTGCGCTTCGTCGAGGAGCTGGGCGAGGGCGCGTTCGGCAAGGTGTACAAGGGTGAACTGACGCAGAAGAACGGCGAGCGGATCTTCGTCGCTGTGAAGGCGCTGAAGGAGAATGCGAGCGCGAAAACGCAAGCCGACTTTAAGCGCGAGATCGAGTTGATATCCGACCTGAAGCACGACAACATCGTCTGCATCCTGGGTGTGGTGCTGAAGGAGGAACCGCTCTGCATGCTGTTCGAGTATATGGCGCAGGGTGATCTGCACGAGTTTCTGATCGCCAACTCACCGAACGAGGGCAAATCGTTGAGCCAGCTGCAGTTTTTGCTGATTGCCCAGCAGATTTGCGACGGCATGGAGTACCTGGCGAGTCACCATTACGTGCACCGTGATTTGGCCGCACGGAACTGTCTGGTGGGCGATAGTTTGACGGTGAAAATTTCCGACTTTGGTCTGTCGCGGGATATCTACAGCTCGGATTACTATCGGTAAGTTCCTTTGTTCTTCAGATCAAGAAAGAACCCGCATTGGCTATACATTTTGTTTTGCTTTCAGTGTTCAATCAAAGTCACTCCTGCCCGTACGCTGGATGCCTTCGGAGTCGATTCTTTATGGTAAATTCACGACCGAGAGTGACGTTTGGTCCTTCGGGGTGGTGTTGTGGGAAATTTATAGCTACGGTTTGCAGCCATACTACGGGTACAGCAATCAGGAAGTCATCAATATGGTGCGCGCCAGACAGCTGTTACCTTGTCCCGAGTCCTGCCCCAGTGCAGTTTACTCGCTGATGGTAGAATGTTGGCATGAGCAGGCCGTGCGACGACCAACATTCCCGGAGATTGGCCATCGGTTAAAGATATGGTATCAAGCACAGAAGAGAAGTAAGCAAAAGGACGTTTCAGTTGCGCTTTTCCAAATGGAAACTAATTTTCGGTTGGGTTCGATTGTTTTTTCTCTTTTCTAGGTGAACAAAACGAGCAAGGAGGTTTCAATCGCAAGGGCTCAATGTTAAGTGTCAATACAAACCGCATGTCCTCGCAGGGCAATCTAAACATTGCCACCCCGTCATCTTCATCCAGCCATCATTCTTTGAGCAGGGAGCGTAACGGTGATGGACGGGCGGATCAGCAGCTCCAGCAACAACAGCTGCAGCAACAACAACTGCCGCTTCTCCCTCAACCACAGCAGCGAAAGCATCATCATCATTCGCTGGAACGTGAGAAAATCTTACGGACGAACCAATTACAACATCAACAGCAGCAACAACAACAACAACAGCAGCTGCAACAAACCTCCCCTCAGGTTGGGCCACCACATTCGGCCACATCTCGGCCACACCATCAGCATCACCAGCATCACCATTCACTAGATCGTAGCAACAACGGCACCGGTCGGATGGATGAATCCGCCAGTTCTGCCGGCGATCAATTCGAAACGCAGAGCAACCGTAGCTTCTATCACAATGCAAGCGCCAGCCGAAGCAACAAAAGCATTCATTCGATGCAGGAACCAGCACAGCATCACGCAAATCATCACGCCCACGCCCATCAGCATCATTCGCACGGGCAGCAACCACAGCAACCGATGGGAGGACACTCGCAAGGATACAAAAATTTCAGCCTGCCCCGGAAAAGTATCGACAGTGGACTTGAATACGGGGTGGACGCGGATTTCGCTGGCATGGTAACAAGCAGCCCCGGATATCCAGCCGCTGGACGGGTCGAAATCAAAGCACGCCCTCCCAAAGATCCACATCGGCATCACCATCATCACCATCACCACGGTTCGGGGCGCAACAGTAGGAATCGCATCGATGCGGTCGCAACAGTTGGTAGTTCCATATCGTCGCTGCCTGGTAGCAGTGATCTAGCGTCCGAGCTCGATCGTCAAGCACAACACATACCAAAGAATAGCACACAATCGCTGGTGACCGGCAACCAACCGATGGTACCGCCGCCCAATCCGGGAATGCCACCGATCGGGCGCAAACCAAGCCATAGCGGAAGTATCCTCAGCGTTGCCAGCAGTACGAGCGAACAGTGTGGCGGTGGGGGCATCAGTTCCTTTCAGCCCGGTTTCAGTTCCCCTTCGCCGACCGTACAGTCCGTTGGTAATGGTGTCGCCGGTGGTGGTGACCCAACGTTGCCACCGAACGCACTAATGCAATCAACCTACCACGAAGGATAAGCCCGGCGGTTGTTTTTTTCTTTTAACAGTTTTAAGCAAACTCGTAGCATAGGTAAGGATAAACAGTCCCCATGAATGTGCGTTATCACAGCCATTCCCGTTCCTAGTGCAGAACAGTTGGAAACAACCGGCAAAGGAAGCGGAGTTCGGTTTCATTTCCATTCATCACACAAACAAACAGCTCAAACAGCATCCCCTCAGGATGATGTGCCATGTTGCGATCTCAATAATTGGACTGCTAGTGCATAGGAATTAGCGTTAGGAACACCGTCTACCTTACTGCGGCGTGTGTTCATGTTCCTACAATGAATCATTTCATTAATTTTTACCCTTCATCAAATTCCTCTACATGGAAGTTTGAGGCTAATCTTGAATCTCGAATTCCATCAATCTCTTTCCAGTTCCATAGACTAGAAACCTGTAGCTATTGCTGCACACAAGAAACGGACTTTAATGTGCCCCTTTTTTTGAACTGAGCATAGATAAATTAATTCACTGTTTAGGCACTGAATAGTGCTGCCGATAGCAGTTTGAAGAAAAGCCATAGATAAACCCAGAATATCTCATCATACTCTTCTAGCTCTTACTTTGGACTGAATTGATTATCGGGTTATGTTAAGGGTTATCTTAAGTCTCGCAGCAACAAAGCAAACAACTGGAACTACCGTCTACTGTCCGTGTTCTCATTCCAAGTGCAACCGAGTGCACAGCCACCGCTAGGGTGTCGCTGGATGGAATTTTTAAAACGTACGTTAAGCTCCCAACTCCGGGATTTATGCATTTTATGTGCTGCGGACCGTCGAACCGAGCAAACCCAACAAGTGGTAGTGGTAAACCAAGTCATCGATGATTCCGTACCATCCTGTGTATCTATTATGTAGTCGTGGGACAGTGTGAGGAAGGAGAAAAAAAAACCAAACGAAAGCGAAGCATTACAAAACAGAGAACCAAGAGACTATGTGCAGTGTGGCAATATGCAGTTCAAGGATATAATAATGGAAGCGAGAAAGGGAGGAGGCACATACAGAATAAATAATTTAACTATCATGATAAGATGCAAGACGTTTAATGTATAAGGGGAAAAAATAACAGAAAGCGCCCAACTTTTCTCCTACCTCATCTCGGTGAAGTGTGAGAGTGGATGACCTTGTTTTTTTTTGGCGCGCTGGTGCTAAGTGCGGCAACCGTCAGTCAATCACGACGGAATCGCCTAACGGCACCACACCTCAATTTGTGGGTATTCCTTCCCCAGGGAACAGGGAACCGCAAGTCACATTTTGTGACATTTTTATCAAAAGGAATGACAGAAGAAAAACCAAAACCGTGTAATAATATTAGTAAGAAAGATCTTTTTTTGCATGTGAAAAAATAATAAATACAACGGCAACAAAACCAAACAAACACACACACACTCGGAAAGGAAGATAACAAAATGAAATAAAAACTGTCGAAAAAAAGAATGCAAACGTGTATGAAATTTATTTATTTTTCTTCGTTCCGGGGTTAGGGGTAGAATGGTTTTGTGATATTAGTATCTGTTTCAAAAAAGAAATGAAAAGAACAATGGCAGTGCAAGAAACAGTCGCGATCAGCACATACACATCTAGGTTGTTATACTCGAAAGTGGACAGCTCCTGGGCGGGTGATCGCAAATGCTCCGCAGACTTTCCATGACGCAGTACATACTCGATCCAAAACATGGCCGTTTGCATCGGTGTAAGCGGTTGGTCTCGATATCGTTCCGAAATCTGTTTCACCCTTAGCCTATATCTGTAATGAAGAAGGGATGAGCGTTTTATCATCCCTGTAGAACTCCCGTGGAAGCACTTTTTATACGAAACAAACCGTTCTGCTTGGAGAACTTCATTAATGGCACGTTCGAAGCTGCGCTCATCCAGCTCACCGTACGCCACGGTAACACCCCATCCGGCCTGAGCGACCCGTGCCGCATTCAGCGGCTGATCACCGAAAATCGGTATCGCCACGATCGGTACACCGTGGTAGATTGCCTCGGTACAACTGAGCAATCCGCCGTGAGTTATGAACAACCGCACCTTCGGATGGGCCAGGATGTCGTCTTGAGGGAGCCACCGCCGGACAAGGAATTTACGCTCGTCAAGCAGCAACGTTTCATCATCCCACTTCCAGATGATGTTCTGCTGGGCACGGGACAGCACCCTTATTATTGCATCCCGTTTACGGGGGTCCATTTTCGATGGTTTCACATTGCCACCAAGTGAGAAGTAGAGCACACCATGTTCCGAATTCTCGATGAATGTTCTAATGTCCTGCAAAATGTCCACAGTTTATCAGCCGACTAGAACAGTATGGCATCAGATATGCGTAGTAGGACGCACCTGTGGCAGAGAGTTCGCTTCCCGGTTCACATGGAAACCGCCAACTTCAATCACGTTCGGCGAATAGGGTCGCAGAAAGCTCATGCTGAAATGGCTATTGATGAGCACCACCGACACACCGTGACGACGCATTTCATCCATCGATCGCGTGGCATGGGGGAAGAACGTATCGTAGTACTGCTGCATCATCGGAAGATATATGTATCGCATCACGATCGCTTCCACGCCGTGGAACGCTACGTTCACCAACCGTTGCCAGAATGTCATGTTGCTGGTATAGCTCAGCATCTGATGTGGCACATACGACAGGGGCTGCGGTGTTCCCGTAAGGTCATTGATGAAGGTACTTGCACCGAATGTGCTCATGCCCACAATCGGACATTGGAAACGGTCACCAAACCCAAGCAAAGCATCATCCATAAAAATCTCCAGCAGCAACAGATCGAACATTTCGTTTGGTGATTGCAATAACCTTTGTACTGCGGGTGAGGTCAGCGTGGCGTTGGTCGTTTCCTCAACATACTGTCGCATTTGGAACAGATTGCTCACCACGCTGTTCTCGGTAGATTCAAAGATATGATCCATTGCGTCTGGAAGATGAGAGTTGTAGTAGAATTAGCACATATCGTACATACTTTAATCTTCATCCTCGCCCACTGTACCATTGAACGCCCTTCCACTGTACTCGATCTCGATCTCGCGATAGTTCTCTGGAGGGTTTTGCAGCTTAAAAGGGCTGATCACAGTTACCTTCGGAGAAAGAGAAGAGAAGAGCAGATAGATAAATATACCCCAACATTTTACTAACCTATCTACCTCGTGACCAGCTTTTGCAAGCTCCTTCGCCAAAGCCGTCCCCAGAATCCAGTGAGACTTTGAAGTGGTAGGAAAAATTCCCAATATGCGAGCTGCCTCGTTTCCGGTGATAAACACACTAATTGCACTGAGCAGCAGTGTTGCAAGCGGCATCCAACAAGCCATAATTTGGCTGTACCTGATCCAGAACTGCCAGCCCAATATTTCTGCCAACGATCGGTTTGTCTCAAACACAGAACAAGTGCACACTGAACAACATGTAATTGCGTAAGTTGTTGAGAGTTGCGCGGTTGTTTTTTGCATGTTTTCTTCGCTATCCTTCAATTTTTAGAACCGGTTTCAATGGAGTTGTGTTCGTGCTCTCACGGTGAGGAAATTCTCGTTGCCGTAGACGTAAAGGAAGCGGCCATAAATTGCTTGATGCGTGAGGTAAACATTACACGCTTTTTGTACTATTCATTCATATCTTTAGGAGAAACCTTTAGTCTTTACGCATACATTAAAACCTTTAAATACACCTTAAGACCTTAATTTATAAAATAATTGCAAATGAGATTATAGTATTGCCCGATATTATGGAAATGGACACGCACAACATTCTTTGATTTTACCTTCATTAAAAATGATGACTCCCAAAACTTGTTTATCGAAAGAAGTCATACTAACTAATTGGTTTATTGTTATCAGATTAGCAGGTTAGTCATAGCCCAACGACACAAGCTTTATTGGCAGAGGCACATTGCAATTGATATACCTTAATCAATCAACAATCGAGCAAGCAATCAAATCAATCAGTCAATCAACACTAAATTCATGTGCTTTTAAATAGGGGAATCATACCGGGCTGACCAAGCATTTGCCGGCCGGTCGAACCGGCGTACAAGTGAACTATCAACAGTAACCAACGGACCCAAACGCATAGGGAATCTGTCGTTATTTTGTTTATTTTTCTACCAGCTGATAAGCTCGAATATTGCATCCTCTCAGCTGTTGTAACCGGTTATTACGCATGGTAAAATAACTGCAATCGTCAAGAGTTCACACACAATACAGCACCTGAGGTGAAAGATGCATTCGGTCTGTCTTGTAAGAGAGAAACTACATTCACTGCACAACTTGGTTATCTGTTCTGGGCTGCTAATGCAGTGTTTCTTAATACAAGTAGTGAATAGCATTTTATTTTAATAAAGTTGTGATAAAGTAAAAGTGAATATGTAAAAGGTCAATTACTGATACTCGATAATTATACGATTATATTACTGAAATCCGTTATCAGATCAGATATTTCGAATATTTTATAAGTTTAAACATGTATTCGGCGAATTTGAATAAATGTAAAAGACATTAATGAGTGATTCTCCATCTCCATCTCAAAATTTCACGAATCATTCCAAGATTTATAACCACACTTATAACACATAACGGTGGAATCTTTAATCAGCTGAAAGCGATGTATTACTCCTTGCGAATTTCTACAAAAATTTCCCTGCGCATTACCGCTAATATGCGCTCATTGTTCAACAGCTAGTCACGCAAATGTTTGCGCAAATTGACCAATAGTTAATCATGGAAATAAGACAAACGTACATCAACGTTCCGGTTAGTGTACATGTACTCGACCAAACTACACGCTAAAATTATCTCTCGCGTGTTTAAGGACCGGCTCGCAAATCTTACCACACACAAAAGAGCCAAACGGGCGCGGGCAAACCTTTTTGCGCTGAGATCACCACTCGCTCACGATCAGTCGTAGTGAGCGGAAGCGTTGTGTTTGTTGCTGCCGTTTTGACGAGTGTTTGCACGGTTTCGGTGTGGTGTGGCTGCCTGCATCCCAGACTCCAGCTGCTTGTTTGTCCTTGAAAACGAACAACGCCGAGGATACGTTTCACAACATTTTAATATTTCAACTTTCTACGCATAATTTACTGCATCGTTTCGAACTGTGCGCTTCAATAGTGAAGTTAGTGCGTTAGACATGCTTTCGACGCTCGGTAGTTACATTTGGGGCAGCTCGGAAGCGGACAGGTAAGCTCTGATTGCTGATGCTGTGATCGGAAGGAATGTTTTTGTGAGTGTGCGTGTACATTTTCTCTCCAAAATTGCTGACAGCTCGTTTCCGAAACTAGCAATCCATCATACCATGTTTTTATCCTCCACCTCCGTGGTACACAGATCACAATCAAGTATTATTCTCTACAGACCGGTTTGCAACGCGATTTCAACCGTCATGAGCATGTTGCTTTGATGGCGAACTTCACATGACCGCGTGTTTTTGTTAATGTTTCTTTATGCTCTCTTTTTTGTGCAATTTTCTTCAGCGTGTTTGGCAATTGGACAGGAAAAAAAAATTCCCCTCGCATCAAGCCGTTCCAGCTGGACTGCGCTCGATTGTGTTTTGTTTGTTTTGCATATTTTGTTGTCGATTGCGTATTCGCTTGTCGTAAATCTTGCCAGAGACGTGACCAATGTCGTTAAGCATCCGGTTAATGCCAGCCGAGCCCATTACGGTCTCGAAACAAGCGTTTTAAAGCAAAACATGCAGGCGGCAATAGGATGCAATTTTCTCAAACGCCTTGACGATCCGTTACTGTGGTGATCGTACGTCAGAATGCGATCGTGATCTTGTCACGAAATGCTTCTTTTTTTTTATTTCCCATCATACAAATATGTAACATTGCTGATTTCATACAAATGAATTCCACTTCAGTGGTACGCCACTGCACCTTACCCTTATCAACGGCCAAGCATCGCAATGAGCAAATAATGATAGGTTTTTATTGCATTTTTTGTCTGTACAGTCCTCTAACGGAAGTCACCTTTACAATCAATGGGAAACCGTATACTGGTGAGTGTTGTTTATAATTAGTGCTTCTAATCGAATCTTCCCTTGCCAAGAATAGCGTCTAACGATCTTTTTTCCCTTGTGCTTGATTGCAGTGGATCCTCGCACGATTCCGGTCGATACTTCGCTGAATACGTTTATACGCAACCATGCACATCTGACCGGTACCAAGTTCATGTGTCTGGAGGGTGGCTGTGGAGCATGCATCGTAAACGTCAACGGTATCCACCCGGTGACGAAGGAGAAGAAATCATGGGCAGTCAATTCGGTAGGTACACTGGAGATTTGCGAGGTACTCAATACGGCTAACGATGATTCCACCCATGATTTCAGTGCCTTTATCCGGTCTATGCGTGCCATGGGCTGGATGTGAAAACGGTGGAAGGTATTGGCAACCGCAAAGATGGTTACCATCCCATCCAGCAACGATTGGCTCATCTGAATGGGACGCAGTGCGGTTACTGCTCACCCGGCATGGTCATGAACATGTACAGCCTGATGGAAGCGAACCGTGGTGCGATCTCGATGGACGATGTGGAAAATGCCTTCGGTGGTAACATATGCCGTTGCACCGGCTATCGCCCCATACTGGACGCGTTCAAATCGTTGACGGTCGATGCGGACGAAAAGCTGCTCGATGCGTGCCAGGATATTGAGGATCTCACGAAAACGTGCCCTAAAACGGGAAGTCCTTGTGCGGGCAAGTGCATTTCGGCAAAGGATCGTATCGATCTGAAGCGTCCGGTGAAGCTAGTGTTTGAAGACGATAAGGAGTGGCATCGCGTTGCACAATTGGCAGATATTTTTGCGATTTTTGAACAGATCGGTAGCAAACCGTACATGCTGGTCGCTGGCAATACCGCTCATGGTAGGTGATCTTCTTTCTTGTTCCAAAGAAAAGTCATCTTAGTGTAATCTTCTTTTACAGGTGTCTACCGACGCAGTCCTGCGCTGCAAGCATTCATCGACATCAATGCTGTCGAGGAGTTGCATACGCACTCCTCAGCTAATAACGAACTGGTGGTCGGTGCGAACGTTTCCCTGACGGAGTTCATGCACATCCTGGATGAAACCGCGAACAAATCGCCAAACTTTTCGCACTTCATGCAGCTAGTGAAACACATCGATCTGATTGCGAACGTGCCGGTACGCAGTGCCGGAACAATCGCGGGCAATCTGAGCATTAAAAACCAACATCATGAGTTCCCATCCGATATGTATCTGATATTGGAAACGGTCGGTGCGAAGCTGACAGTTGGTACGTCCGTTTTCTGATCAAACTTTCAGACACAACTGTGCTAAATTGTTTTCCCCATTGGTATTCGCCCTAGTTGAAGCTGGCGGAAAATCAAGCCTCATTACACCGGCCGAATTTGTCCAGCTAGACATGCAGAAGAAGGTGTTGAAATCGGTTACACTGCCGGCGCTAGATTCCACCCGCTACCAGTACCGATCGTTCAAAGTGATGCCACGCTCTCAAAACGCGCACGCTTACGTCAATGGAGCTTTTCTCACCAAGTTTGCCGAGGATGGTGTGACGGTGGAGTCTATCAAGATTTGCTTTGGCGGAATCAGTCCAGATGTAAGCGTTCGCTACTGATGCTTCAAACGAATAGTAGAACTCATCATGGGTTATAATTATCCTTTTTAGTTTACCCATGCCACAGCAACGGAGGCTTTTCTGACGGGCAAAAATTTGTTTGACGCTGATACCATCCTGGCTACGATGAACCAGCTAACCAACGATATCCGTCCCGATTGGGTACTACCCGATGTGTCCGCCGAGTATCGCAAAAATCTTGCAATGGCACTGTACTACAAGTATCTGCTAGATATAGCGCCGGATGGTACTGTGCTGGTGAAACCATCCTACCGTTCCGGCGGTACCGTACTGGAGCGTCCACTGTCATCCGGCCAACAGACGTTCGATACGTACGAACGTAATTGGCCACTCACGAAGAACATCCCGAAGATTGAGGCCCTCGCCCAAACGTCTGGTGAGGCTAAGTTTACCAACGATTTACCTCCGCTGCCCGGGGAACTGTATGGGGCCTTCGTTATTGCCACCAAACCCCATACGCGTATCGGCAAAATAGATGCTACTGATGCGCTGGTGAGCGTTATTTAGCAATTGGGTCCTCAGTTTAACGCTCTGTCCTAACTCTAGTTCGTTCTTTCACCCTCAGAAATATCCCGGTGTTGTGGCGTTCTACTCCGCAAAAGACATTCCCGGTACGAACAACTTCATGCCAGCCAGCCTGGGCAATCAGGAGGTGGAAGAAGTGTTCTGTAGCGGTGAGGTACTGTACCATGGCCAACCGGTCGGTATCATATTGGCGGAAACGTTCAACCAGGCCAACCACGCTGCGACACTCGTCAACATTCTCTACGAACGTATGTCCCAACCGCAACCGGTCTATCCCACATTAAAATCACTCGTCGACAATCAAGCGAAGATGCGCATCTTTGACGAACCACCAACTACAACCCGCCGTGGTTCGAACTACCGCGTCAAGGTGTCGGCTGCCCGCAAAGTAACCGGACGGTTCGAAATGGCTGGCCAGTATCACTACACCATGGAGACGCAAACTTGCGTGTGCGTACCGATCGAGGACGGCATGGATGTGCACAGCTCGACGCAGTGGGTCGATCTGTGCCAGATCGCGATCGCATCGATGCTGAAGGTGCCCGAAAACAGTCTAAACATTACCGTACGCCGGCTGGGCGGTGGCTATGGATCGAAGATTTCACGCGCCGGTCAAGTCGCATGTGCCTGCGCCTTGGCGGCCCATCTACAGAACCGGCCGGTTCGTTTCGTGCTAACGATCGAATCAAACATGAGCTCCATCGGTAAGCGGTACGGTTGCATTACCGACTACGAAGTGGACGTGGAAACCAATGGACGCATCGTAAAGCTCACGAACAACTATATGCAGGATTACGGTGCGTCTCTGAACGAATCGGTTGGTGAAGCAACGTCCGAGTTCTTCAACAACTGCTACGACACCAAGACGTGGAAGGTTGTCGGTAAGGCGGCTAAAACGGACGCACCCAGCAACACCTGGTGTCGAGCACCCGGCACCACGGAAGGTATTGCGATGATCGAAAACATTATGGAGCACATTGCTTGGGAGTTGGGATTAGATCCCTTGGAGCTTCGGTTGGTCAACACGCCCGACGGTAGCAAGATGCGCGAGCTGCTGCCACAGTTCCGTACGGATGTGGGGTACAACCAGCGCAGGACAGAAATCGATCAGTTCAACATAGACAATCGCTGGCGTAAGCGAGGCATTGCCATCTCGCTGATGCGCTATCCGCTGGGATACTTTGGAGCTCTGCACGCATTGGTATCGATCCATGCTGGCGATGGTACGGTTTCAGTTACTCACGGTGGCATCGAAATGGGTCAGGGCATGAATACCAAGGCGGCACAGGTGGCTGCGTTCGTGCTTGGATTGCCACTGGAGAAGATTAGCATCAAACCAACCAACAGTTTGACGTCGCCCAATGCCATCGTCACTGGTGGCAGCATGACCAGCGAGGCAGTGTGCTATGTAAGTATCAAAATACTACAAATTACAACATTCACAAAACTTCCAAAGTAACACTCTCTATTCCTTCTCACAGGCCGTGAAGAAAGCGTGCGAGATACTGCTGGAACGTATCAAACCCGTGCGCGACGCGCATAAGGACGTACCTTGGGAGACCATCACGCAGCTGTGTTACGCGGGTAATGTAGATCTGTGCGCCACCTATCAGTATCGTGCCACGGAGCTGAAGCCGTACATCATTTGGGGGTTAAGCTGTGCCGAAGTCGAGGTAGACGTGTTGACTGGTAACGTGCAGTTGCGTCGTGTCGACATCTTGGAGGACACGGGAGAAAGCTTGAGCCCCGGCATTGACGTGGGACAAATTGAGGGTGCATTCATTATGGGTGTGGGCTACTGGCTCACGGAGGCACTAGTGTACAATGCGGAGGACGGTGCACTACTGACCAACCGTACCTGGACGTACAAACCGCCGGGAGCGAAGGACATTCCGGTTGATTTCCGCGTGCGATTCTTGCACAACAGCTCCAACCCCGCTGGCGTGCTACGTTCGAAGGCAACCGGAGAACCGGCCTTAAATATGTCCATTGTGGTACTGTTTGCCCTGCGGAATGCCCTCCGCTCAGCACGGAAGGATGCCGGACTGGCAGACGATTGGATACCGATGGGAACCGCATCCACACCGGATCAGGTTCATCTGCTGGCGGGAAACTCAATCGAACAGTACAAACTAAATTGATGGACTTGGCGGATAATACCTTTTCTGGATTGCATTATTTTACATCACATGGTGCTGGTACTATATCTAATGGTTTTATAATGGCCCTGTAAGCGAAAAGATTTGTTAACACATATTGCTTTGCTAAAAATACAGTTTTTTCACGTACTTACATGTGTGTTGGCTTTCTTTCTATTCGATTGCTGTTCCCACCCGATCGTCTGATATTTAATCTGGAGTGCTTCACAGTTCCACGGAGTTCGAACGAATTCCGGCCTCGCAAAAACAATTCCACAAGCAAACCCCGTAAAAACAAGGGGTTTGACATCACTGACCTGCTAATATTACAACACCAATCTTAATTACGTAAAGAATATATAATGTATAGTGATGAAAATGAAGAAAAGATGAAGACATTAATTCCCAACAATAAATTTAAACCATCATGTTTGAAAAATAAACACTAAAACGCGTAACGCGTACAAAGTTCCGCGATACGCGCACAAGGGTTAATGCGGCAATAAAGGATCTTTGAAGATCATCACCAACGGCTTTTTGGTCCGAAATTTGCGACATTCGGTATCGATCGGCCAGCGTGAACGGTTGTGTTAATCAGTGCAGAGCTTTCTGTGCCAAGTTGCTAAAGGTACTTTTGTGAAATTGAATCCATTAAACAGATTCATCTCGTTTCCTCGATCTGCACTTCGTAACTGTGTGGGTACAGTGAAATTAGTGAAAAGCAGTGCAAAAAGATGCTTTCCTCAATTGGAACGTACCTGTGGAACAGCCCGAGTTCGTTGGAAAGGTAATGCCGGTATACCGGGGACCGATTAACATTTGATTAAGACCGGCTAGCCTAATTCGTTCTACCAAAAAACCAGTTCTTAAGGTATCATCAATGTGAGAATATAAAACATTTACGACCCTTAGAAATGACTGAATGTACAGCGAAACGGATAAATAAGGAAAGCGAGAGATCGAAACGCCATAAAGAACACTGTGAAGAAATTATGCTTGAACCTGCGTGACCCAGCGTTGCTCCCGGAATGGGATGAGAAGAAGTGTTATTAATAGTGTGTCCTTTCTTGGGAACTATTTTAATTGCTAAACATGCGAGATAATGTTTGGCAATTAATCAAACACTCAGCATATTTTTATTCTCTTTATGTCTTAAAGATTTTTGTAGTACAGTTTCGTCGAAAATATTTCTTATTTCGATTCGTTTTACTCCAAATAATGTAATTAGTATTATTCTTTTCTTCTTCTTTGAATTTTGTTAAATTGTTTTCATTTTTTACTTATTCATTTTGCTGTTGTTGTGATAAACAGTTTTGTTCTTTTGAGGTTTTTTGCTACCTTCGTTTGCATAATCTTTCATCCTTTCACTTTGTCAAACGTATACACCGTTCCGGTAGCCTAACTTATTCTCGTACGCGATTCATAGAAACTGGTTATTTATTGCAGCAGTATGATCAATATTCATAATTTTCTGTTGACTTTCGTCTCATGCCTTTCCTCTTTCCTTCCCTGCCGTTCTAAAACTAAATTACAACGCGTTTCGGTTCGTCGCTTGATTGTGAATCTTCCGTTAAGCTTCCACTAGAATTCGTTACCACAGGCGTTACGGGTTGAATGGAATGCCAGTTGAGTTTTCAAACTAGAGTTTTTGCGGGTCAATGACTTTAACAGCAAAACAGATCATGAAATATTCACTGATAAAAATAGATTATACGAAATATTTTAAAGTAATTATTGACATTATGATATTTTATTTATAGGCCTCTCTCCGAAGTAACCTTCACCATAAACGGGAAGACTTATACAGGTAAGGAAAAAGAATTATACAGTTTAATAGTAATAAAAATTTGACCCAAATTAAAGTTCACAAATTACTCACCTAAACTGGTAAAGCCAATGCGGATAGCGTTCCGGTGGATACATCCTTGAATACGTTCATTCGAAACCATGCTTATCTTTCCGGGACCAAGTTCATGTGTCGGGAAGGAGGCTGTGGGGCTTGTGTGGTCAACGTGTCCGGGCTCCACCCTGTCACGAAGGAAACTAAGTCTTGGTCCGTCAATTCGGTAGGTTGCCGGTGAGTGGATATGCAAATGCATCTTAATGTCTGGTTGTCAACTGTTTAGTGTCTCTTTCCCGTGTTCGCTTGCCATGGATTGGACATCAAAACCGTGGAGTCTCTCGGTAACCGAAAGGACGGGTACCATCCGATACAGGAGCGCTTGGCTCACATGAACGGGAGCCAGTGCGGGTTCTGTTCGCCCGGCATGGTTATGACCATGTACAGCTTGATGGAATCCAAGCAGGGGAAGGTCTCGATGGAGGAGGTTGAGAACCAGCTCGGTGGCAATATTTGCCGTTGCACGGGCTATCGACCCATTCTCGACGCCTTTAAATCGCTGGCATCAGTATCGCAACAGGAGCTTCCAGACATTGAGGAGCTACAAATTTGTCCCAAAACGAATACCGTTTGCTCGGCACAGTGTCCAGAGGCAGCCAGTCTGGTGGAGCCGGGATGTCCCGTACAACTTAAGGCACGCGACGATAAGGAGTGGCACAAAGTGTTCACTCTCGCTGAAATATTTTCCATCTTCAGCAATATCGGTGCAAAACCATACATGCTGGTCGGAGGAAACACAGCTCATGGTATGGTTTTTGTTTAGGATAAAGCAATGATGTTTCCTTCAACTAAACGTTTACTTCTCTTACTACAGGCGTTTATCGGCGCAGTGAATCCTTGAAGATCTTTATCGACATTTCGTCGGTGGAGGAGCTTCGTAATTATTTCCTGCGAACCGGAGAGCTTATTGTGGGGGCGAATGTTACATTGACCGAGTTCATTGAAATTCTGAACAAAACAGCCAACAACAGACCAAACTTCGGCTACTGCAGAGACATGGCACGTCATCTGGGGCTTATCGCAAATCCGGCAGTGCGAAATGCTGGAACCGTCGCCGGAAATTTGAGCATTAAAAATAAATATCCGCAATTTCCATCCGACGTTTACATTCTGCTTGAAGCTGTTGGTGCAAAATTGATAATAGGTAGTGTTAATATATGGTACTGACTAATACATCCCCCTGAATCATGTATGCTATCTACTCTTAACAGCGGAATCATTAACCAAAACCCTGGAAAAATCTACTGAACAATACTCTCAGACGGACATGACGAAGAGGGTGCTCAAAATCATATCGCTTCCCCTCATCAACTCCTTTACAACCACATTCAAATCGTACAGAGTAGCTCCACGTGCTCAAAATGCTCACGCATACGTCAACGCCGCGTTCCTGTTGCAATTTGCCAACGACAAATCGACTGTTAAGTTGGCTACATTGTGTTTTGGTGGCATCAATCCTAAGGTACGTCTGCTTAAGTACCTCCTGAAATACTCAACTCACGCACTACCTTTCCGTTCCAGTTTACACACGCGACCCGTACGGAGAAGCTTCTCGTTGGGAAAAGGCTCTTCGATAATAACACCATCCAACAGGCGATCAACACCCTCGCGTCGGAGATTCAACCCGACTGGATCCTGCCGGACGCTTCTGCCGAGTATCGTAGAAACCTTGCCGTTTCTCTCTTCTATAAATTCATCCTTAGTGTAGCAACCGATAACAATGTGCCTCTTGACCCTCGCTTCAAATCCGGATCCACCATGCTCGAGCGACCGCTGTCATCCGGCCAACAGAACTACGATACCAATAAGAAAAATTGGCCCGTCTCGAAATACGTGCCAAAGCTGGAAGGGTTGGCGCAGGCGTCTGGGGAGGCCAAATATACGAACGATTTTCCCCCATTTCCCGGAGAGCTGCAAGCGGCGTTTGTTGTTGCCACTCAACCGAATACGATCATCGGAAAGATTGATCCTACCGATGCATTGGTAAGCTTGTAAATCGAACATCAATATACGTTTACACTAACTGCAAGCATCGTTCTTGTATTCCCTCAAGAAAATGCCCGGTGTAGTAGCGTTCTACTCCGCCAAACATGTACCCGGAGCGAACAACTTCATATCCAAAGATATGAACTTCTACTTCCCGGACGCGGAGGAGATATTCTGCAGTGGACGTGTACTATTCCACGGACAACCGGTCGGTGTGATTGTGGCAGAGGACTTCGATCAAGCGGTACGAGCGGCCAAAGAAGTGAAGATCATTTACGAGAGAGTCTCCGAAGAACCCGTCTGCCCTACTATTAAGGCAGTGCTGATGAATCAAACAAAAGAGCGCATTTTCGACCACCCTATCAACAGTCGAGACGGCCCGGAGATGGATGTTCAGGTGTCCAAAAAAATTGTGGGAACGCTTGAACTAGCTGGACAATTCCACTACACGATGGAACCCCAGACATGCCTGTGCGTTCCCATTGAAGATGGTATGGATGTCTATGCGGCAACACAATGGATAGATCTGTCACAGGTGGTGATTGCTGCCGCTCTGAAGGTGCCGCAAAATAGTCTTAACTTCACGGTTCGTCGCTTGGGAGGAGGCTTCGGATCTAAGCTAACCCGTGTCAATCAGATGGCTTGTGCTTGTGCTTTGGCAGCCTATCTCACAAGACGTCCGGTTAGGTTCGTCATGACGATCGAGGCAAACATGGGTTCGTTCGGAAAGAGATACGGTTGCATCAGTAACTACCAGGTAGATGTGAATGATAAAGGAAAGATTCTAAAGCTCTCCAACGATTTCATGCAGGACTATGGTTCGAATCTGAACGAAAACGTAGTCGATGATGCAAAGGTAGTGTTCGGACTTTCGTACAATTCTAGCACATGGAAAGTTGAAGGAAAGGCCGTACTAACCGACTCGCCAGCGAATACATGGATGCGTGCACCGGCAACTACCGAAGGTATGGCCATGGTCGAAACGGTCATGGAACATATTGCCTGGGTTACCGGCGTAGATCCGATGCAGGTGCGGCTGAGCAATATGCCGGCGGCAAGCCCGTTCCAAAAGCTGATGCCACAGTTCCGTCGGGAGGTTGATTATGACAAGAGGAAAAAGTCTATTGATGATTTCAACGCTAAAAACCGCTGGCGCAAACGAGGTATCGCGATGACCACGATGCAGTTTCCGTTAGTGTATTTTGGTGCTATTAATGCACAGGTGTCTATCTACGCAAAGGATGGTACGGTTTCGATCAGTCATGGAGGCATTGAAGTTGGACAGGGCATCAACACCAAGGCGGCTCAGGTTGCTGCCTTCACGCTAGGCATTCCGTTGGAGAAAGTTTCTATCAAACCAACGAACAGCATGACGTCGCCTAATGCCGCCATGACCGGAGGAAGTATGACTAGCGAGTCTGTGTGCTTGGTAAGTACGTCGGTGGATCGTCTTCTACCTCACACTTATGCATAAGTTTCTGTTCGTTTCTCTAGGCCGTGATAAAGGCATGCGAAATACTCAACACCCGACTAAAACCCATCAAGGACGAGCTTAAAAACGCCCCTTGGGAAAAGGTGACCCAAACCTGCTACTCCCGAGACATTGATCTGAGCGTTCTCTATCAATACAAGAAGGCTGATCTGAAACCCTACAGCATCTGGGGGTTGGGTTGTGCTGAGATCGAGGTTGATGTCCTCACTGGTGCCGTTCAACTAACCCGCGTCGATATTCTCGAGGATACCGGTGAGAGCCTTAGCCCGGGAATCGATGTTGGCCAGATCGAGGGAGCGTTTGTGATGGGAATCGGATACTGGTTAACGGAGTCGCTGGTCTACGACATGACCAACGGTGCACTGCTGACGAACCGCTCCTGGAACTACAAGCCTCCAGGAGCGAAGGACATACCGGTCGATTTCCGCATTCGGCTGATACAGACCGGTGACAATCCGTCCGGAGTGTTACGATCGAAGGCAACCGGGGAACCAGCCTTAACCTTGGCTATCGGGGTAGTGTTTGCTCTCAGAAATGCCCTACGATCGGCGCAGAAGGATGCCGGACGTCCGGATGATTGGATTCCTTTAGGATCGGCCTCAACTCCGGACCAAATTTTCCTGAAAGCTTCCAACGCATTTGAGCAGTATAAACTTAAATAGAATATTGGATATTCTATATTATTCATATTGGTGAAGGGATTATTATATTACTGGGTTGATAAAAGACATCCATTTTTCTAAACACAATCTTTTTTAATAAAAGCATTTTTTTAAATTAAACTCCTAAACCGTGTCTGCCTTACTACATTTACTAAGTACTTTTCACGTACCTTCAAAGTCTGCTGATAATCAAAATGTAATCAACGCTTTGATCTCATCGACGCGTGTCCACCGATAAACGGTGTATGGTACTCAACGATGATATTGCAATATTTGCGATCCCACCCTCAGTCACCGTTACGAAGCAAAAACTCTCTGCATGTGTTGTGCTTTTAGAGATAGATGGTTCTGTTTCAGTCAGGCGATGACCGTGCTGTGATTAAGATCAATTGAAGTTTGTGTCCGTATTTTGGAGTATAGAATGAGGCCAATCAAGAGCAATGTTGGCGCGGTGGTCTTCTTGTGGTTGGCTGTCACAATAGCCCCGGATCTAGTAGAACCGGCTAAAATTCTTAGCGTATTTCCCACCACGTCCAAATCGCACTGGATACTCGGTTCGTCCCTTATGAAGGAGTTGGCACAGGATGGACACGAGGTAAGACATCAGCCAGCCGTATGGAACGAGCTTCACAGGTGGTTATTTATTAACTGCAACGTGTTTTGTTTGTCTTGCCACCACCAGGTAACAGTGATAAGTCCGTTCCCCTTGAAGAAAGCACCCAAGAACTACCGCGATGTAAATATCGTCTACCACACTCGACTGTTTGACGGTATGCAAATATTTTAGCGTCAAAGATCAACCCCCAACTTTCATAATGATGTTCCCGGTTTCAGAAATCATGGACGAAGTGTTTGATAAAATCGATGACAGCATTGTGGAAAAAATGATGGAACTGGGAAGGTTTATGCATGAAATCACCAACACTACCCTCGCATCACCAGAAGTTCAAGCTCTGATCAATTCGGAAGAAACGTTCGATCTTGTCGTGATGGAAATTTTTCTCAACGATGCCTTTCTTGGCTTTGGCAATCGCTTCAACTGTCCGATAGTTGGAATGTCAACCTTTGGCGCGTCAACGTGGGTAAATTCGCTCACCGGTTCACCACAGCCGCTATCGTACGTACCGCATCCAATGACGAGCTTAACTGATAAGATGAACTTCTGGCAACGGCTCGGTAACGTACTGTTCACAGCGTTTGATGAAACGCTGCTCAAGGTCATGTGTGATCCAATACAGCAGATGTATTACAAACAATACTTCCCCAACGCCACACGGACACTGGACGAAATGCGGCGAAACGGTGTCTCGCTGGTGTTGGTCAATAGTCACTTCAGCTTGAGCTTCCCGCGCCCATATCTGCCCAACCTGATCGAGGTTGGAGGATTCCATGTCAACCGAAAAACAAATCCACTTCCTGAGGTAAGTACAACTGCTGCGTCATTCTGCTAATTCCGTTCTTTCATCCTGCTTATCTAACTTTAGGACATAAAAGCATTCATCGAGCAGTCCGAACACGGTGTGATATACTTCTCGTTGGGATCTAACCTTAAACCGTCCAAAATGGATCAGCGCAAGCGTAACGATATCGTCCGAGTACTATCGAGCCTTAAACAGAACATTATCTGGAAGTGGGACGACGATACGCTCGTTCTGGATAAGACGAAATTCTTGCTCGGAAAGTGGTTCCCGCAGGACGATATTTTGGCTCATCCGAACGTGAAGCTGTTCATCACACACGGTGGTTTGCTGAGCTGTACGGAATCAATCTACCACGGCGTTCCGATCGTGGGCATTCCGATCTTTGGTGATCAACTGTTGAACATGGCACGTGCAGAACAGTCTGGTTGGGGCATTGGTGTGGCCTACACGAAACTGAACGAGCAAACGTTCAGTAAGGCAATTAACGATGTTCTCAGTGATAAGAGGTACGTGTCTCTTAGGAAGTTCCAAAAATCGACACTCGATAAATTTTACCCATTTATTTCGTCACATCACAGTTATGCCACAAACGTGAAAACCATCTCCCGAAGACTTAGAGATCAACCTCTCGCTCCTATGGATACGGCCAAGTTCTGGGTGGAGTATGTTCTACGGCACGATGGCGCGAAACATCTTATATCTTCGGCGCAAGATCTTAACTTCATGCAGTACAACAATTTGGACGTGTACCTGTTTGTGTGTGCAGTGGTTGCAACGACACTAATGCTGATTAGGTTAAGCGTTAAAAAGCTTTTCAATATGCTATTTCGTAGAAAGGCAAAGCAAATAAGCACCAAAAAGAGAAATTAGACATTAAACAAACATAGAGTTTACATCCTACTAGTACTAGCACTGTTTTAAACATTTAAAAATACACGATATACAGATGATGTTTAAATAGATTGGATGAAAAAATAAACATCGTAACTACCTCAATGCAAAAAGTTCATTTTTTAATTTAATATTTTTATACATTACATATTTTTCAACAACACTGCCTGTGTTGATACAACGGCAACGGACGTTATGGATAAGTCAAACAATAAATAAATGAACATTAACCCAACTCCAAGCCCGTCGATTCGAAAACAAATCCATTCACAGAATTTGTTCCGATTACAGAAACCCAAAATTTGTCAAAACGCTTACTACGCAACTACAGTTACCACGAAATCGTCAGTGCATTACACTACGCGCTTGTCTTCGACCTAAAAAATCCCGTAAACTGCCATGCTAGGAAGTGCTCGAGCACTGCTTCATTTAATTTACTTCGTACACTTGCCGTGATCAGTTCGTTCGTCAGTGATAGTTCGTGAAAAAATGGAATCGGTGAAACGTTTGTGGAACTGGAATGGTGGCAATGATGCAGGGTAATATAAGCTTGGTGCTGAAAAACTTAAGTAGCAAACTTCCGATAGAACAGAAAATTGTTTGTGAAATATAGCACAAGCCCTACTATATGAGAAAGTTTATTTGAGTAACTTAAAAGACAAACCTTTTACTTTCATTTTCGCAGAATGTGGTTCGAAACGCAAAGCATTACCCAGTGCATAATCTGACTTTTAATCATTAATCTTTCTGTTCTGCTTGTTACACTCTCTTGTCCAGATGCGTATCAGAAGTAACGTTCAGCATTAATGGCAGTGTTTACAAAGGTAACGTGGGATTAATTAAAAAAAAAAAAAACATATGTAAATTAACAAATTACTCTCCTAAAATGGTAAAGCCAATGCGGATAGCGTTCCGGTGGATACATCCTTGAATACGTTCATTCGAAACCATGCTTATCTTTCCGGGACCAAGTTCATGTGTCGGGAAGGAGGCTGTGGGGCTTGTGTGGTCAACGTGTCCGGGCTCCACCCTGTCACGAAGGAAACTAAGTCTTGGTCCGTCAATTCGGTAAGTTGCCGGTGAGTGGATATGCAAATGCATCTTAATGTCTGGTTGTCAACTGTTTAGTGTCTCTTTCCCGTGTTCGCTTGCCATGGATTGGACATCAAAACCGTGGAGTCTCTCGGTAACCGAAAGGACGGGTACCATCCGATACAGGAGCGCTTGGCTCACATGAACGGGAGCCAGTGCGGGTTCTGTTCGCCCGGCATGGTTATGACCATGTACAGCTTGATGGAATCCAAGCAGGGAAAGGTCTCGATGGAGGAGGTTGAGAATCAGCTCGGTGGCAATATTTGCCGTTGCACGGGCTATCGACCCATTCTCGACGCCTTTAAATCGCTTGCATCAGTATCGCAACAGGAGCTTTCAGACATTGAGGAGCTACAAATTTGTCCCAAAACGAATACTGTTTGCTCGGCTCAGTGTCCTGTTGTTGCATGCAACGTCGATAAAGCGCGTTCGGTGCGTATAGCTTTCGATGATGGTAAAGAGTGGTACAAGGTGTTTTCAGTTCGTGATATTTTTGCAACCCTAACCGCTATAGGATCAAAACTGTACATGCTTCATGGCGGAAACACTGCTCATGGTAAATACTACCGAAACCCCGAACGCAAACCGATTGGTAAGATTTTCTATTTTAATTGCCCACAGGTGTCTACCGTCGAAATGAGGCCATTCAAATCTTTATCGATGTGAATTCGGTTGAGGAGTTGCGCAGTCATTATCAAAATTCCGATCGTTTGATAGTTGGCGGAAATGTTACACTGGCCGAGTTGATAGAGATACTTCGTACAGCTGCTAAAAAGCTATCTGCGTTCAGCTACTGCGAAGAAATGGAGAAACATTTACTGCTTGCCGCTAACCCTGCAGTGCGTAACGTCGGCTCGATTGCGGGAAATCTTAGCATTAAAAACCAACACCCAGAATTTCCATCCGATCTCTACATTCTGCTGGAGGCTATTGGCGCAAAGTTAACTGTAGGTAAGTTTCTATCATTTATCCCATTTCTGTTAGAAATTTTTCATTGCTCATCGAAACTCCAACTGGATTAGAACTGCACAGGGTAAGGTAGCTCACTATATCGCTTCTTTATAGCCGAATCTGTTACCACACAATCGGAGGTATCGCCCCTGCAATACATACGGATGGACATGACGAAGAAGCTTCTTAAAACTGTATCACTCCCGGCCATCGTAAACCAAACAAATGTTTTCCGATCGTATAGGGTCGCCCAAAGAGCTCAAAATGCTCACGCATACGTCAACGCCGCGTTCCTGTTGCAATTTGCCAACGACAAATCGACTGTTACGTTGGCCACATTGTGTTTTGGTGGCATCAATCCTATGGTACGTCTGCTTAAGTACCTCCTGAAATACTCAACTCACGCACTACCTTTCCGTTCCAGTTTACACACGCGACCCGTACGGAGAAGCTTCTCGTTGGGAAAAGGCTCTTCGATAATAACACCATCCAACAGGCGATCAACACCCTCGCGTCGGAGATTCAACCCGACTGGATCCTGCCGGACGCTTCTGCCGAGTATCGTAGAAACCTTGCCGTTTCTCTCTTCTATAAATTCATCCTTAGTGTAGCAACCGATAACAATGTACCTCTTGACCCTCGCTTCAAATCCGGATCCACCATGCTCGAGCGACCGCTGTCATCTGGCCAACAGAACTACGATACCAATAAGAAAAATTGGCCCGTCTCGAAATACGTGCCAAAGCTGGAAGGGTTGGCGCAGGCGTCTGGGGAGGCCAAATATACAAACGATTTTCCACCATTTCCCGGAGAGCTGCATGCGGCGTTTGTTGTGGCCACTCAACCGAATACGACCATCGGAAAGATTGATCCTACCGATGCATTGGTAGATTTTTTCAACTAAAAGCATATATATAATATATAATATATTAACTATTTCTTTTCAAACTTACTCGATTTCAGCGTCTTCCAGGTGTAGTTGCCTTCTATTCTGCGAGTGACATTCCCGGCACAAACAGTTTTGTTGCCAACGATATGCTTATGCCTTTCCCGGATGTGGAGGAGATATTCTGCAGTGGGCGTGTACTATTCCACGGACAACCGGTCGGTGTGATTGTGGCAGAGCACTTAGACCAAGCAGTACGGGCGTCCAAGCAAGTGATGATCATTTATGAACGAGTCACGGATGAGCCTGTTTGCCCTACCGTTAAAACTATGCTCAACAACAACATTGACAAGGAGGTTGAGGATCATCTAAAGCACATGAATTTCCTCCCGATTGATGATCAGTCAGTGCAACAAATTCAAGGTACTATTGAAATGTACGGGCAATATCATTTCTATATTGAACCCCAGACATGCCTGTGCGTTCCCATTGAAGATGGAATGGATATTTATGCGGCAACACAATGGATTGATCTGTGTCAGGTCGCGATTGCTGCCGCTCTCAAGGTACCGCAAAATAGTCTTAACTTCACTATCCGACGGTTGGGTGGAAGTTACGGAGGAAAACTAACGCGCGCAGGTCAAATTGCCGGTGCTTGTGCTTTGGCAGCACTTCTAACCAAACGACCAGTACGATTCGTCATGACGATGGAGTCAAATGTGGAAACAATCGGGAAGAGATGCGGCTGCTTCAGCAGCTATCAAGTGAACGTGGACAATGAGGGCAACATTAAACAACTCTCCAATAACTTCCTGCAAGATTACGGATCAAGCCGGAACGATGACGTGTTGACGTTCACGAACGATGCTTTCAATCTGTCCTATAATTCTAGCACCTGGACATTTAAGGGAAAACCCATACTTACGGACGCGCCGTCCAACACCTTTGCACGTGCCCCTGGTATAACGGAAGGCATTGCGATGGCCGAAACGATCATGGAACACATTGCCTGGGTGACTGGTGTCGATCCGATGCAGGTGCGGATGAGAAATATGCACACCGGAAGCAAATTTCAAATTCTTATGCCACAGTTCCGTCAAGATGTGCAGTACGATAAGAGAAAACAAACGATCGATGAATTTAATGCCAAGAATCGGTGGCGCAAGCGAGGTATCGCTATGGTGCCGATGCAGTATCCTCTGGTTTACTACAGTGCTTTACATGCACAGGTGTCTATTTACGCAAAGGATGGTACGGTTTCGATTAGCCATGGAGGCATTGAAGTTGGACAGGGCATCAACACCAAGGCGGCTCAGGTTGCTGCCTTCACGCTAGGCATTCCGTTGGAGAAAATTTCTATCAAACCAACGAACAGCATGACGTCTCCTAATGCCACCATGACCGGTGGAAGTATGACTAGCGAGGCAGTGTGCTATGTAAGTTGATATGAGTTATTCTTTTATCTTTACTAAATTCATTCGTTTCTCTAGGCCGTGATAAAGGCATGCGAAATTCTCAACACCCGACTAAAACCCATCAAGGACGAGCTTAAAAACGCCCCTTGGGAAAAGGTGACCCAAACCTGCTACTCCCGAGACATTGATCTGAGCGTTCTCTATCAATACAAGAAGGCTGATCTGAAACCCTACAGCATCTGGGGGTTGGGTTGTGCTGAGATCGAGGTTGATGTCCTCACTGGTGCCGTTCAACTTACCCGCGTCGATATTCTCGAGGATACCGGTGAGAGCCTTAGCCCGGGAATCGATGTTGGCCAGATCGAGGGAGCGTTTGTGATGGGAATCGGATACTGGTTAACGGAGTCGCTGGTCTACGACATGACCAACGGTGCACTGCTGACGAACCGCTCCTGGAACTACAAGCCTCCAGGAGCGAAGGACATCCCGGTCGATTTCCGCATTCAGCTGATACAGACCGGTGACAATCGGGCCGGAGTGCTACGATCGAAGGCAACCGGGGAACCAGCCATGTCTATGAGTGTGGTTGTTGTGTTTGCGCTGAGATATGCCCTACGATCGGCACAAAAGGATGCCGGACGTCCGGATGATTGGATTTCGCTTGGATCGGCTTCAACTCCAGAGCAAATATTCCTCAAAGCATCAAACACTTTCGAGCAGTACAACCTGAATTAAATATAAAAGACATATAAAACAAATTAACAAACCTATCTAGGTTAAAAAAAAGAAATTAATTTGTACTTAACGATTGTTAGTGAACAGCATTTTTAACAATGATGATAAATTATATATTGACAATCTGTCTGTAAGACTAAACGCGTTACAGGCACCATGGATAATTATTATCAGTGACACAACAATACACAATCCGCTACAAAACATCATCTAATCAGATGTTTTTTGCTCCTATTCACACTGTTATTCGCACATGGTGTCTATTATCAGTCGATGCTGATCACATGTGAACAAGAAGAAGAAGAAGAAGTTCATGTCTGGGCAACACGACACATTTCCGACAAAGTGCAATGTACGCAGAAGATTTTGATAGATAAAAATATAATATATTCTTCTACATATTAATGAATGTTTCATGGAAATAAAACATTCAAGCTATTCTGCTAAACGACTATTTTCTAACACAAAAAAACTGAATTCCCACTAGTGTGTTACTGTTTGTCCGTTACTGTATTACGTCACACCAAAAATAGATGCTAGCCAAATTGAACATGCGTATCTAATCAACGTTCACCCCACATTAACGCACACATTCGCCTATTTCCGTCACCGTCTATGCCGGCGAGCTAGTCGTTTTGCCGGCACGCCATCGCGGGATTGCGTGTGTGGTAGTTGTATTGTCGAGCTGATGATGGAGCCAACACCATCGGCCCCGCTCGCTGAAAGCATGCGCGAGTAATGGTGCGAGCATGTTTTACATTTCGCGCGCTATACGATGAACATGCCCCCCTCCAAACGCGAATCTAAACTAAGATCTAAACATTAGATCATGCGCAAGAAACCCCTCTTTCCAATGCCACACAATAAACAAACGAAAGATTTTTGAAGAAGCCGGCATTTTTTGTGTTGTTCTTGAGTCGCTCACCCCATTTTTTTTTTTCAAGCACTGCCTGAACCCAAAATCAGCGACTACGACCTTGGTCCACGCGTTAGTTGTCGTGCCGGAAAGCAAACGAAAAGAGTGACCGAAATTTTGAGAGCGTCCAGCTGTTGGAAATATTGTTTCATTCATTCAATTCTAAATTGTGTAAAGACTGCGCGCTGGTGCAAATTCTACGATGGTGCTGCTGGAGATCACCTTCACGATCAACGGAAAGACGTACAATGGTGAGTGCCGGAATAACAATCAAACCTGCGCGTGACACAGCAAATGTGATGCAAAAGGAGGAATGTGTGCTTTTTTCTTCTTGATTACCATGTGCGGTGATTAGGTGTGGGATAGATACAGACTGAAAAAAGGGTCATTTAAGCGAATCATCTTTGGGGTATGTTTTAATTTCAAAAAAAAAATATTGTACCTTTTTTGAGTTATCTGAAACAACGTTCAGTAAACAAATGAAGTTATATCTTTTTTAAAGTAATGAAAACATAACTTTGTTCCAACCACACAACCCTTTCGAGTACTGTTCAAATTATACGTTATACCGCTGTGTGTTTAACATGTTTGGTGCACTTGATCTCAATGGCACAACAAACAACGGAATAGTGCCGATGTAATCATCTACTGCGATCTACTATATTCTACTACTTCAAATGGGCAGCTTTCGATGTGTTGATGATCCCAGTGCTATTCTCGATTACACAACACCATTTACAGCAATAGTCCCACAATAGCGAGATTTCATTACTCACCGACAAATTCTGATCCATTCAGTAGCAGACAAGAATTGCCCCAAACATTCGCCGTGTTGAGTGAGATCATATGGAGACTCACACACCCACCGCTGGCTGTAACAATTGACCAAGGTGACGGGGCACATTTTCGCAATAGACCTAGACCGATAAGTGTCGCGTGCGTTTATCGCGATTTCTTCTAACAAATCGGTACAATCGGGGCGGACACTGCTCACTCGCTGACGATCAGTCGTAGTGAGCGTATCGTTGTGCTCCGTGAATCCTTCACCAGTGTTCCAGACAGATCTAGCAACCCGTTTGCAAGTAGCGTGTTCAATTGTCACCAAGATTTAACGGTTTCGTGACAGTTGCAACTGAAGCAATTTTTCGTTTGAGTGATTTTTGCGCAGTGTTGTGTAATTCTATACATACATATTACGTGAAAAGCACTTATTGCGGTGTAAAAAATCTGCCCTATCATGGAGGTCATTTTCTCTATCAATGCGAAACCTTATCACAGTGAGTATCGTGCCACCAGAAAAAAAACGTACAAACATACTAACAAACTTTCGATAAGAATATGTCATCTCGCGTAAAGAAAATATTAGACATGATAAAGCGATGTCATTAGCTATTTCGTAATCGATCGATTTTGCGGCCTCGGTGGTTTGTGAATAATCGATAATTCGTTTTGCAGTTAACTCAAAGAGCGTACCGGTTGATACCTCTTTGAACACCTTCATCCGGAACCATGCCCATCTGAGTGGTACCAAGTTTATGTGTCTCGAGGGAGGCTGTGGTGCTTGCGTGGTTAACCTCAGCGGCGTTCATCCGGTCTCTGGAGAGATCTTCTCGTATGCTGTTAACTCAGTAAGGCTCTTCGCAGTATGTTTAGCCTCGGAAACCCCTGCTAACCAATTTCAAAATTTCTCACTGCTAGTGCCTATTTCCTGTGCTCGCATGTCATGGCATGGACATTACTACGGTCGAGGGAATCGGTGACAAGCAGCGCGGCTATCACGCTACCCAAAAGTTGCTGGCTCACTTCAACGGTACCCAGTGTGGATACTGCTCTCCCGGCATGGTCATGAACATGTACAGCTTGCTGGAGACTAAGAAAGGGAAGGTCACCATGGAGGAGATCGAAAACTCGTTCGGAGGCAACATTTGCCGCTGTACTGGTTATCGACCCATCCTGGACGCTTTCAAAGCCCTGGCCGTCGATGCCGACCCAAAAATCAAGGAGAAGTGCCAGGACATTGAGGATCTTACCAAGATTTGTCCCAAGACCGGATCGGCCTGTGCTGGCAAGTGTGCCGCGGCTGGAAAAATCAACCCCAACAAGGGACTACATCTGAACTTCGATGAGCAGAGGGAGTGGCATAAGGTTTACAATGTAAGTGATATCTTTGCCATCTTCGAGAGCATTGGAGAAAAGCCCTACACGCTCATTGGTGGCAATACTGCCCATGGTGTGTACCGTCGTAGTGATGCGATCCAAGTCTTTATCGACACCAATGCGGTACAAGAGCTGCGAGCTAGCTCAGTAGGAAGCACCATAACCGTGGGAGCTGGAACCTCCCTGACCGAGCTGATGAACCTGTTGTCTTTTGCTGCGAAGCAAAACAACAACTTCTCCTACCTCGAACACTTGGTCCAACATATCGATTTGATTGCCAACGTGCCTGTTCGCAACACTGGAACAATCGCTGGTAATCTTAGCATCAAAAACCAACATCACGAGTTCCCCTCCGATCTGTATCTTATCTTGGAGGCTGCTGACGCAACGTTGACCATTCGTAAGTATTCTCAGTGGGCTAGAATATCATACCTTCATTGCTTCTAATGGATCCTTCATCCTATTTCAGTGGAGTCCCAGGGCAAAACAAAGACTGTGCGACCTTCCGAGTTCGTTACGCTGAATATGAAGAAAAAGCTGCTCCTTAACGTTATTCTTCCTCCGCTGGACCCATCCATCTACGTCTACCGTTCGTTCAAGATCATGCCCCGTGCCCAGAATGCACACGCCTACGTTAACGGTGCTTTCCTGATCAAGTTGGACGGATCGAATATCGTATCGAGCAACATTTGCTTCGGTGGAATCGATCCCCAATTTACGCATGCTTTGAAAACGGAAGAGTTCCTCAAGGGAAAGAACCTCCTAACCAATGAAGCTATTCAAGGAGCCCTGAAGATCTTGGCAAGTGAACTGAATCCCGACCATGTGCTGCCTGACGCTGTTCCAGAGTATCGAAAAAATTTGGCCCTTTCGTTGTTCTACAAGTTTGCGCTTAACATTGCACCGGAACTAAAGGTATCCGTTAAAAATGAATATAAATCTGGTGGATTAGTTCTCGACCGTCCCCTGTCGTCTGGCACACAATCGTTCGACACAATCAAGGAGAATTGGCCGCTTACGAAGAACATTCCTAAAATTGAAGGCTTGCTGCAAACTTCGGGAGAGGCTAAGTATTCAAACGATTTGCCAGCGTTCCCGAACGAACTGTACGCGGCATTCGTGCTGGGAACGGAGTCACAGACGAAGATTATCAACATTGATGCGTCGGAAGCGTTGGTAGGTTTGAGAAATTTCAGCTCACTTTCGCTTCATTTATTCCTTCAATTAACTCATTCATCTAACGCTTCTAGAAACTGCCAGGAGTTGTTGCGTTCTACTCGGCGAAGGATATCCCGGGAGCAAATAATTTTATGTACTTCAAAGGATTCATGGGCCCACACGATGAGGAAATCTTCTGCAGTGAGAAGCTTATCTATCATGGGCAGCCGGTTGGGCTTGTGGTCGCTGAAACCTTCAATCTGGCCAATCGCGCTAGCAAGCTCGTAAAGGTGCAGTACGAAAAGACGGGCTCGGCACGCTATCCTACCGTGAAAGATGTGCTCCGTGCTAAGGCTACCGATCGGGTGAACGACATGCCGTACAGCACGTTGGGCGAAGAGTTTGAGGCTGCGCCCAAGGGTGCGATCAAGGTGAAGGGATGCTTTGAAATCGGTGGTCAGTATCATTACACCATGGAGACCCAAACTGCTGTTTGCATTCCGATCGAGGACGGTATGGACGTTTACTCGGCCACGCAGTGGATCGATTTCACGCAAATCGCCATCTCCAAGCTGCTGAACGTGCCCGAGAACAGTCTCAATTTATACGTGCGTCGCCTGGGAGGAGGTTATGGATGTAAAGGCACCAGGGCCACTCTGATTGCTTGTGCGGCAGCTCTAGCAGCCCACAAGACGCAACGTCCCGTGCGGCTTGTAATGACGCTCGAGGCTAACATGGAAGCCATTGGCAAGCGTTACGGTGTCGTCTCCAACTATGAGGTGGATGTGGAAAAGGATGGAAAAATTACGAAGCTGTTCAACGAATACGTGCACGACTTTGGATCATCGCTGAACGAGTCTATGGGTCACTGTGCGGAGTTCTTCAATAACTGCTACGACAACAAGGCTTGGAAAACGGTCGCCAAGGGTGCGATTACGGACTCTGCTAGTAACACCTGGTGTCGCGCTCCTGGTACAACGGAGGGTATCGCCATGGTGGAAACCATCATGGAGCATGTCGCTCACGCGACTGGGCTTGATCCTCTTGACGTGCGTATGGCCAACATGCCGAAGGATTTGAAGATGTATGAGCTGATGCCTCAATTCCGGGCCGATGTCGAGTATGATACGCGCAAGAAGGAAATCGAGCAGTTTAATCGTGAGAACCGCTGGAAGAAGCGCGGCATTGCCATCACACCGATGCGCTACCCATTAGGCTACTTCGGAACGATCCACGCGCTTGTGTCGATCTACCACACGGACGGTACCGTAGTCATCACACACGGTGGCATCGAAATGGGTCAGGGTATGAATACGAAGGTCGCCCAGGTCGCGGCCTACGTGTTGGGGATCCCGATGGAAAAGATTAGCATTAAACCATCGGCCAACATGACGTCGCCGAACTCTATCTGTACCGGCGGAAGTATGACCAGCGAGACAGTGTCGTTTGTGAGTTGAATAGTGCTGCGCTTCAAATCTAATCACAAAACTTACGAATGCTTATTTTGTAATTCTGCTTCGCAGGCCGTGAAGAAGGCGTGTGAGATTTTGCTGGAGCGCATGAAACCGGTCCGCGAAGAGATGAAGGACGCTTCTTGGGAAACGATCGTGGAGAACAGCTACTACAAGAATGTGGACCTTTGTGCGACATACATGTACAAGGCGGCGGATCTGCAACCCTACATCATCTGGGGTTTGACCTGCACAGAGGTAGAAATCGATGTGCTGACCGGCAACGTACAGCTGCGCCGTGTTGATATCCTGGAGGATACCGGTGAAAGCTTGAGCCCCGGTATTGATATTGGTCAGGTTGAGGGCGCATTCATTATGGGCGTTGGTTACTATTTGACCGAGGCGCTGATCTACGATCCACAAACGGGTGCATTGATGACGAACCGTACCTGGACGTACAAACCGCCGGGAGCGAAAGACATTCCGATTGATTTCCGGGTGCGCTTCCTGCAAAAGAGCTCCAATGCGACTGGAGTCCTACGCTCCAAGGCAACTGGTGAACCGGCCATGAACATGACCGTGTCGGTACTGTGCGCCCTGCGTAATGCAGTCCGAGCAGCACGTACCGATGCGGGTTTGCCGAACGAATGGGTTCAGCTCGGGGCTCCATCTACACCGGATCAGGTATATCTGGCGTCGGGCAACTCTGTAGAACAGTATTTGTTGAATTAGTCGTTCAATTTGTTCAAGCAAATAAGACTTTAAACGTGCGGAATAATTTGCACTGAGGCTCCTCAAACATGGTTTCATACAGGGAATCTTATGGCTCCTTACAAGTCTATCATATTTTTTTTGTTTTTTTAAATAAAATGTAATACTTATATTGAAATATATTGGAAAACTGGGATAGGTGTGCAGAATCAATAACCTATAAAATGTACAATAAAGCATTTGTTTAAAACAATTAGTGACCGACTGCCCAATCGTATCGTTTGTGTCATGAAAGAATGTAATATAAGAACAGTTTTGGGGTTACATTGTATGAGACTATTTAGATCTCTGCCTTAAGATAACGTAAGCTTAAGATAACGTAAGCTTCTTATTAGTGATGCGCTGAATGAATCTTTAGAGAAGAGCCATTCATATGAACTTTTAGTGAGAAGTCATTCAAATCAGGAAACGACTCTCAAACGGTTCATGAGCAGTGGCGGCTTATGCCACTGCCACTGCTTGGACGCGGAATAGTAGTTGGATCTATTTATGGAGATTCAGAATCATTCATTAAGTTTCAAGAATATGAATCAGATTCACCCAACACTAATTCATACTGATCTTAACAAATTAAAAGTTTTTTTTCACTTTTCGAGAGCATTTTTAATACCGTAATCGTCGTGAGCTTAGATCTACAATGAAATAATCGCGAAGGACTATTCGCTTTTGTCTAAAAAAACATCGGAGAAATCATGGTAATGTAACATAACCCAAACAGTGTTTGATAAGAAGCGTAATGAAAGAAAAAATAAATAAATTTTATCTTCTTGGGAATAGATACCGGGGTTAAGCAGTATTTCTGTTGATAAACGCTTGTATCAGGTTCAAAATTAAATCATACTCACCAGCTCCATTCCCACGCATCTACCCATACATCAAACTCCGTTTGGCGCTCGACGCGACCTTACACCCTCTCAATTGTGTTGCCAAATTTGCCAAGTATCAATTCATCAACACTTGAACCGGTTCAGGCGCAGGACTAATAGCGACCAGAAACCCCCAACCGGTGATGATTTAAATTTTGTTCACGTGGAACGAATGCCGTCGATCGTACCAATACCATCATACTAGACGGCGCGCGCACGAGCATTCGCTCTCTCACGCACCACAAACACGTGAAACTCTCGTCGTCGTCACCGGGCGTCGTCACAAAAACAGACGAAGGTGATAAGAGGAGCATTCGATTCGGGGTCTATAAAAACCCCCAACAAAACAACCAACTGGTGAGAAGTTGCGACTTTAGTCTCTCGTTAACTCGCGATTCGCGCGTACGCGGTAAGATCGTGCCCGCTGGTGTACAACCTGGTAAACAGTTTGCAACCATTTGTGTAACATCGCAACGCGCCGTCGACAAAACAATCATGCAAATAGTGTTCACCATCAATGGGAAGGTGCATAAAGGTGCGCAAAGCCAGTCGCAAATCTTATCGTCCCGTGCGATCGAACGCCTCGATGAGGATAGGTCTTGCCACTAGTATCAATGATAAATTGCCATCTAGACCCTTCGGGTGTTGATAGGAGTGGCAGGTCAATAATTGGGAGCTCTCGCGATAGATACAGCCGTCAGGCAACGTGCAATCGCCTTCTACCTTTATCAGCAACCTCGCTGTATCTGTACAGGTGCCTAAATAATGTGCTATTATGTTTCTATTTTTCGCTTTTCTACTTCCCTCTCCCAATAGCGAACAGCGCAACCGTCCCGATCGATACCTCGCTCGGAACTTATCTGCGCTACCATGCACAGCTTAAAGGTACCAAATTCATGTGTCGCGAGGGCGGCTGTGGTGCATGCATCGTCAACGTTAGCAGCCAGCATCCCGTTACGAAGGATATCATATCACGTGCGGTGAACTCGGTATGATCGAACGATCACACATCCCATAGACTTGCTACTTACTCTATAGTCTATTTTCGTCTTTCAGTGTCTATTTCCACTGTTCTCCTGCAATGGATTGGATATCGTTACGATCGAGGGCATCGGCAACAAGCTGGACGGGTATCATGCTGCCCAAAAACGTCTGGCACACTTCAACGGGACCCAGTGTGGATTCTGTTCACCCGGCATGGTCATGAACATGTACAGCTTGCTGGAAGCGAAGAAGGGAAAGATTACAATGGAGGAGGTTGAGAATTCGTTCGGTGGCAATATCTGTCGCTGTACCGGCTATCGACCGATACTAGATGCATTCAAATCGCTAGCGGTTGACGCAGATCCGAAACTGCTGGATCTGTGTCAGGATATAGAGGACGTTCCCAGGATTTGCCCAAAAAGTCAAAACGGAAAACCCTGCATCGGCAAGTGCTCGATGGCTGCCCAGTGTGAGGAAGCGAACGATATCCACTTGCTGTTTTCGGAGGGCCGAGAGTGGTATAAGGTAGAGAACGTGCAGGCAATCTTTCGGATTTTTGATAACATAGAATCACGTCCGTATATGCTGGTTGCTGGCAACACTGCCACGGGTAAGAATTCTTCGACCTGAGCGATCTTTGGGTCATTTCATAAGTCATCGAAAATTTCAGGTGTATATCGACGACCAGACAACCTGGATGTATTCATCGACATCACCTCGGTGGCAGATCTACGAGTCAACTACTTCAACGATGCGTTGATCATCGGAGCCAACGTTACACTGACCGAACTGATGGCCATCCTGGATGAGGCAACCGCTACAAACGGGTATGAGTACTGTCGCGAAATGGTTAAACATCTCGATCTGATCGCTAACGTACCAGTACGCAACGCGGGTACCATCGCTGGCAATCTAAGCATTAAGCACCAGTACCGCGATTTCCCTTCCGATGTGTATCTACTACTCGAAGGTGTTGGCGCACGTTTAACAATTGGTGGGTGAACAAACAATAACTTCCAAACAAACTTACGGTACTCAATTTATTATTCCTTTTTCAGCCACTTCAACAACCTCTACGAAAGTCGTCACGGTCGAGGAATATCTGTCGATGAATATGAGCAAGCGCATCATACTGAACATTTTACTTTATCCGCTCGATCCCAAGCAATATTCTTTACGCACCTACAAAGTGATGCCACGAGCACAAAATGCACACGCGTACGTTAATGCAGTGTTTCTGCTGCAGTTCCAAGATACCGGTCTGTTGCGTACTGCTTCCATCTGCTACGGCGGCATCAATCCGGGCTTTACCCATGCTATTCAGGTTGAGAGTTTTCTCGTCGGTAAAGCTATCTTCCAAGATACCGTATTGAGAGAGACATTAGAGTTGCTCAACAATACGATATCACCGAACCATGTACTACCGGACGCAACTCCAGAATATCGGAAGCATCTTGCAATGACGCTTTTCTACCGAGCGATACTAAGCATCGCCGAAGATCGTGGCGTTCAACTGAACGCACTGTACTCGAGTGGTTCGCAGCTATCTAAACGCATGCTTTCAAGAGGTGAACAAACGTATGACACCATACAAGAGAACTGGCCAGTAACGAAACATATGCCCAAAGTGGAAGGACTGTCCCAAACAGCCGGAGAAGTAGACTACACCGATGACATTCCGAACCTTCCCGGGCAGCTGTTCGGTGCTTTCGTACTAGCCACAAAACCACGCACCAATATTCTGCGCATAGACCCAACGGAAGCACTCGCACGCACAGGAGTGGTTGCGTTCTATTCAGCGCAGGACATACCCGGCACCAACAACTTTATGCCGGTGGAGCTGGACAATAAGGAAGTGGAGGAAATATTCTGCAGCGATCGTGTACTGTACCACGGTCAGCCGGTAGGCATTATTCTCGCCGAAACATACGACGAAGCGTACCGAGCAGCAAAACTGGTGAAAGTTGAGTACGGTCCACCGGATGGTCAACCCATTCTGCCCACAGTCAAAGACGTCATCAAGGCTGGTCGCACCGAGCGCATACATCTTAGCGATGAGGTGCAGGTTGGCGAACGATACGATGCCGGTAGAGGATCAATCCGACTGGAGGGCAGTTTTGATCTGCCAAGTCAGTTCCATCTCTCCATGGAATCGCAACAGTGCGTGTGCGTACCGATCGATGATGGTATGGACGTGTACAGCGCGACACAGTGGGTCGACATCTGCCAGATCGCGATCGCCCGTGCCTTGCTGGTCCCGGAAAACAGTCTCAACTTCCGCATTCGACGCTTGGGTGGTGCGTTTGGATCGAAAATTTCACGAGCATCACAGGTCGCCTGTGCCTGCGCCATTGCGGCACATTTCTCGCAACGGCCAGTACGATTGATCATGTCACTGGAAGATAATATGGCTGCGATCGGGAAGCGTTCCGCATGCGTCAGTCGCTACGAG
Organism: Anopheles marshallii; assembly: GCF_943734725.1. Taxonomy (NCBI): domain Eukaryota; kingdom Metazoa; phylum Arthropoda; class Insecta; order Diptera; family Culicidae; genus Anopheles; species Anopheles marshallii. Next base: position 74,604,828 of record NC_071327.1, on the reverse strand, counting down.
ATGGAGGTTAACGAACGCGGTCAAGTGCAACGATTGCTCAACAAATTCTATCAGGATGCTGGCTGTAGCCTGAACGACCCAGTAGAGAAAGTCACATTCATGTTTTATCGCAATTGTTACGACACGAACTGCTGGAAGGTAGTGGGACACAGTGTACTGACGGAATCGCCCGGCACTACGTACTGCCGAGGCCCGGGGACAAACGAGGGAATCAGTATGGCGGAAAACATGATGGAGCATATTGCGCATCGACTTGGACTAGACCCTCTGACCGTACGCATGGAAAACCTCCCCGAAGATAGTATGATGCGAGAGTTACTGCCAATGTTTGTAGAGGACGTGCAGTACAAAGCACGTCGAATTGCGATTTCACAATTTAACGCAACCAACCGTTGGATCAAGCGAGGTATTGCAATCGTACCGATGAGATATCCGCAGTACTTTATGGGTTCGCTACACGCACTGGTTTCGATCTACCATGCAGATGGAACCGTAGCCATTACAACAGGTGGTATCGATATGGGGCAGGGTGTAAATACCAAAGTTACACAGGTTGCCGCCCGTGCCTTGGGCATCCCGACGAGTATGATACGGGTAAAAGCCATGGCCAACATTACCTCACCGAACGCAATCGTCTCCGGAGGCAGTATGACAAGCGATTCAGCTTGCTACGCCGTACTGAAGGCTTGCGAGATCTTACGCAACCGTATCGATCCTGTCCGAGAGAAGCATCCCGATGACACGTGGGAAGCCATCACGCAACGATGTCACCAGCAGCATGTCGATCTCTGTGCACTCTATCAGTATAAGACGACCGAAGTGCAGCACTACGTCGTGTGGGGATTAGCGTGTTCTGAGCTCGAGGTTGATATTCTAACCGGTAACGTCCAGATTCGTCGTGTCGACATACTGGAAGACGTTGGCGAGAGCATCAGTCCTGGTATCGATATCGGCCAGATCGAGGGTGCGTTTGGGATGGGCATTGGACTGTACTTTACGGAGCAACTGGTCTACAATGGAGAGTCCGGAGAGCTACTAACGAATCGCTCCTGGAACTACAAACCACCCGGTGCAAAGGACATTCCGGTAGACTTTCGTGTCAAGTTTCTACAGCGAACACACAATGAAAAGTTTGTTTTGCGTTCCAAAACAACCGGTGAACCAGCGCTCAATCTGACCGTTTCGTTGCTGTTTGCCCTTCGCATGGCATTGAATTCGGCACGCAAGCAGGCGGGTCTTTCCGACGAATGGTATCCGATCGGTGAGTATTGCCGGGAATTAGCAGCATAACGAAACGTACTAAATCTAAATTCTCTTTACAACTTTTAGACATACCAGCGACACCCGAACATATATGTCTGCTCGCAGGAAGCACCATCGACCAATTTAAATTAATATAATTTGTTGATTACAATGCATACGTTTTGAATATTATCAGAATTGCTATTTGGAACCAAAATGGTATTAAATTTATCTTTCCTTTAGTTATCACAACTTGCTCCAGTTCTTCAATCTATGTATTGTAATCCATTAGATGTATATTTTACATTTGCTTTACCATAATACCCATAAAAACGATTAAAATAAATGGTTTCGTAAGCATGTAGCTGTATTATTCTAATACATACACAGAACCACAGGAATTTCACAACTTTTAATACAGCTGATTCTTGTTGTAAATTGAGTCCCACAGCTTCATGCGTTTCATTTCAGGAAAGTCAACAAAGCTCAATCCAACGTTATTAATGTTCAAACATTTGTATGCATCCACCGTTGCCCCGACCGGTTCCCAAATATCTCCAACAGTTCCACCATTTGGAGTACCCAGTATGGCAAAGTTAGTAAACAACTCGACCTATAAAATGTGCATTAGAAATGTACATCCGTACCAATTGAAAACCGCACAGCAAACTTACCATACTTTGCATCGTCCTATACTCCATTGTATCGGTTTCCGGCACGGGGCTGAACAAATTTTTAAACAGATACGAAAGATCATCGGCATGAGCCGTTCCGCGCACATTCCGATCGCAGAAGTAAATACGGTAGTGATTGTACGTTTCGGAATCTACCGCAAATCGATAAACAAACGTGTTTGCCACCTTCGGCGACCTAGTCCTGGAGTAGATAGTGCGATGAATACCATGCCAAAAAAGCTTGTCGGTCATTAGCTAAGGTGAGAAGAGGCAGAGAGAAAAAATTGCATTAGCCTGAAGTGCATACGAAACGGGTGATGAATGTTTTATCTTCCTACCGTTAAATAGCCATCCCGATTATCAAACGATGGTTTCGTCTCACCATAGTAGAACTTTTTCAGCCTTAAACCGTATTCACGACACAATTGCGAAGCTCGTACCAGCTCTAGCTCGGTCGGTACCAAGTACTCGAAATTTTTAAGATTTTCCATTATGGCGGGATTTTCTTTGATAGAGCTCAAACAAAACAGTCCCTCCTCGGCGTTACCACCGATCAGTATATCGATATCGTTACTCCAGGCCTCGCGACACATTTCCAGCGGTTTCTTCGGTATGAAGGTGTTTTTCGTTAGATATGGTTCTACTACTGGACCGAAGGCAAACAGCAAACGGTTTTCCAGCTCCTTCAGAAAATAAAGAATAAAATTAACTGCGTGAGAGATGTGCGCTTATCATCTAGCCAAATCAAATACATACGTTTGGAGTTAGGAGCAGATCCTGCTTCTTAACGATATCCTCCGCGGATGCTTCCATCAGTACTTTGAAAGCTTCCGCTTCGCCACCCTTGCCATTCCACCCGAGCGCTCTGGCCAATCGTTCGGCTATACCACGCCTGGGCGCTGTAGACCAATTGTTCAGCGTACATCCCGACATCACGATCGCCCGGCGAAACAATCCTCTCGATTGTTCCGACACCATGTGGTAGTGTACCGAGCAACCACCCGCACTCTCCCCGAACAGTGTAATATTATCCGGATCGCCACCGAATTGGGCGATATTATCACGCACCCAACGGAGTGCTAAATTTTGATCCTTCAAACCACCGTTGCCAGGTATCGCCAATTCTTTCGAATCGAGAGACAAAAAGCCTACGAAAAATATGTAGAAAATGTTATAGTCAGAGTTTTACATGGCAAACAGACACAGTACCTACCGAATGCTCCAATGCGATAGTTGAAAGTAACCAGCACGATGTCCTTTCTAATGAGATAGTCCGGACCGTACATTTCCGTTCCGCTAGAACCGCGCATAAATGCTCCACCATGTATCCATAACATAACCGGACGTAATTTCTCCGGTTTCAGCTAAGAGGTGGTAAGGGCATGTATTTTGCTCAATTGTGCACAAATAGTTTGAGAACAAGCAAACAAGAACAGCTGCAAGTATTGTCTAGCATGTGAGGGTGCCATGTAATCAGATGCAAACCAAAAACCCATGATAAGAAAACATCAAGTGATAATGCCACGGAAGCATGAATAAACAATATCTGTTATCTGGGCAGCATGATTCGACATAACGTGTGAGATGGGATGGGTTTCAAATCTTGTTCATTTCGAAACCACATCCAACAATTACCTCCTTCGTGTACACATTTATGTACAGATGATCCTCACTGCCAACGATCTTGTTCAACAGCTTGTTGAACTGATATCCACTCGGACCTTGCTGCGTACAGTCCAGCGGTTCGGTCCACGGTTCCGGCACCTCCAGATCCTTTTACGATGATGTAACAAACAAAGGATCAACCAAAACAATTACGATTTCTGGAGAATTCTCTCATATCTGCGCTCTCGGTCTACCTTGAATCGACGCTCACCAACCGGTGGCTTACAGTAGGGTATCTTTTGAAAGTTAAGGTACTCGACACCGGTCGCGGCTGTTTTCCTTACGCCCCGTACTGGTCCGTAACGCGTGGCCACGATGGGAAGGTCGGGTTGGCTCATTTTAATGCTTCTCCAAACAACTGATGCTGATCACGTTTGAAACACTTCTGAGCTTATGAGCTTCGGAAAGTGTTCGCTCAGGGAATGCATACAATTCGCTCATTGTAATCTACGTACACTGATAGCGTAGCACATTCTATCGATAAGACTGGGAATTGTTTAACCTCTCACTCTGTTATTAAGTTTTATCGGAGCTATTAATTGATAGTGGTGGGTCATTTCATTACGCAGGCCGATCAAAGAAAAATGTAACAGCTAAAAAAATAATACGAAACTAAACGATTGGAATTTTACGAGATGGTAGTTAAAATTTAAAATATTATATTTTTTTCCAAAAATCAAACATTGCGTAGGAAACACTGCCATCCGCGCAATCAACGTTGCGTGCGCAGCAAACCGCGACATAAATAAAAGACGACGAACGCTCCCTCCTGAGCATTATCATCAAAACCGCGGCCTACTCACAGTGCACCATTTACTTGTTGGAAAGCCTTTCAACAGCTCTCCCGAGTTTTATTCATTTTCAGAACATTCTGTGCTGGTAGCACTCAAATTGTGAGGTATTCAACACCACGAAAAGATGGTCAACAACGAGCTGATTGTAAACACCGGTTATGGCCCGGTCCAGGGAGCAACCCGAACCGCTTTGTACGGAGCCGAATACGTCAGTTTTCAAGGCATACCTTACGCCAAACCTCCGGTCGGAGAGCTACGATTTAAGGTGAGAAAAGTGAATTTAAAAAGGCTTAACATTACTCGGTAAAGAAAAGATTACGAACTCAAGTGGGAAAATTGTTTTTACCTAAGCAAGCTGATCATATTGATGAACGATATCATCCGGTGCGTACTAAGCTTAAGTTAAATGATGGTTTCAGTTCAGCTATTGAGTTTATTTGCAAAGCAATTGTGCAAGTGGTAGAACTTATGTTGTGCGTATCAACAATGATGTCATACTTTAAATGAGGGCAGTGGTTCCCAAACAAAATTGTCTAAAATAAAATGTGGCTTTGTGGGAAGAATTAATATTTTAATGTATGTAGAGACTAAAAATGTTCTTAGAAAGTTTACTAAGCCCTTTTGTTGAATAATCTAATCTTTTCTCCCCTACTAGGATCCTTCACCGCCTGAAAAATGGACGACTTTGTTAGATTGTACCCAACAATCCCATCCTTGCTATCATTTGGATCGCCGAGTCAATCAAATTGTCGGCAGCGAGGACAGTCTAAAGTTGAACATTTTCACCAAAACAGTAAGTATTGCTTATCTAGATTATCTACCTTAAGATAATGAATAATAAAGTACTTATTTGTGTGTAGATTAAACCTACTAAACCACTGCCCGTTATGGTGTACATCTATGGCGGAGGATTCGTTGAAGGTACCAGTGGAACCGAACTCTACGGCCCGGATTACCTCGTCGAAAAGGACATCGTGCTAATCACGCTCAACTATCGCGTCGGAGCACTCGGTTTCCTTTGCTGCCAGTCACCTGCAGCCGGTGTCCCTGGAAATGCCGGATTAAAGGATCAAAGACTCGCTCTTACGTGGGTGCGGGACAATATTGCCCACTTTGGCGGTGATCCAAACGCTGTCACTCTGTTCGGGCATAGTGCAGGTGGAGCCTCGGTACAGTATCATACCATTGCGGAAGTTTCGAAAAATCTGTTCCAACGTGCCATCATCATGTCGGGCAGCACGATGTGCCATTGGTCACTTACACCACAACGTAACTGGCCACAAAAACTCGCAAAAGCCATCGGTTGGAAGGGTGACGAAGGTGATGAGGAATCGGCACTCCGCTTTTTGCGTCAAGCATCGCCGGAAAGCATTGTGGAGCATCAGGAGACATTGTTTGGACCTCAGGTATTGCAATATGCACTACAAGAACTTTACAAAAACTAACGCAAAACTTTTCCCATCGCAGGAAATACAAGAAGGTTTACTTACTCCATTCGCTCCCACGATCGAACCATATGAAACAGATGTGTGTTTCATTCCCAAATCACCCTTTGAGATGTCCCGTACCGCTTGGGGAAATACGATTGACATCATGATTGGCGGTACTTCCGAGGAAGGTTTGATTCTACTACCGAAAGTAAAGCCAAAGCTTCCTGTTATGCTGCAGGATCCTAGACTGTTCATCGGCAATGTGCCCTTCCATCTGAAACTCACCCCCGAGGAGCGGATGGCATTTGCAGAGCAGCTGAAACAACTGTACTATCCCGATTCCATTCCGTCGGTAGACAACTTGGATGGATTCATTAACATGGCATCGGATCGTATTTTTTGGCACGATTTGCATCGCACTATACTGGCTCGTACCCACTATGCTCATAACGCTAAAACCTTCGTTTATCGCTTCTGCGTTGATTCACCGTTCTTCAATCATTATCGCATTCATATGGTTGATCCTAAAGCACGTGGCACATCTCACGCCGATGAGATTTCTTACCTATTTTCCAACATATTCGCCAAACCATTGGACGCGAACACGTTCGAGTACCGGGCTATTCAGTACATGGTGGACATTTTCACCAACTTTGCTGCCAACGGCGATCCGAATGGTTCAAGCACCGCTAATCTATCGTGGATCTCGGTTCCACAAACGGCGCCACCGTACAGCTGTTTAAACATCTCCAACGAAGGAGTAGAGGTTGTGGAATTACCGGAAACAAAACGTCTGAAAGTGTGGGATTCATTCTACGTGCGCGATGATCTTTACTAGCGGATACAATATTATTCCGCACAATTTTGAACGTAAACAATAAATTGTATATGAACCGTGAGTACGGCGATTGTACCTGGTACATGAGAACCTTGATTACCGTCAGCTGCTGAATGTCGAAATGTCACAACAAACCAAACCAAATCAAAACAACACTGACTCATTGTGACCATCCACTGCATTATTCGAATGGAAACACACTTTTTGTGATTTTGTTCTTTTTCTAAACGTATTTGATAATTCAATTAAGATTCTTCAGCCACTTACCGGTCGCCTGTGTTTCATGCGCCATGGGAAACATTTTCGGAAAAACTAAAACGAAGCCCGTCAGTCGTGTTACAGAACAAGACAAAGCAGTTCTAGTAAGTCATTTCGTTATCTAGCTGTATGGATGATACTAATGGCCTTCTTTCCTACGCAGCAATTAAAACAACAAAGAGACAAACTGAAGCAATATCAAAAACGTATTGAACTTTCACTAGAAAAGGATCGAGAGCTGGCAAAGAAATGTTTAGCCAACGGGCGTAAAGAGTGTGTATGAATTTCATGTATTACATCTGAATGATAACTTTTACTGCTTTTTGTCCCCATAGACGTGCCAAAACTTTGCTCCGGAAAAAGAAGTATCAAGAGAAGTTGTTAAGCAACACCGATGCGCAGCTGGAAACGCTTGAAAAGTTAGCCTCAGACATCGAGTTCGCTCAGGTCGAAGCACAGGTGGTTAGCGGCCTTAAGGTAGGCAACGAGGCACTCAAAAAAGTCAACGAGATCCTGTCGATCGACGAGGTGGAGCAAATACTTGACGAAACACGTGAGAGTATTGAAAAGCAGCAAGAGATTGATGCACTGCTGAACGGTGTACTCACCGAAGAGGACGAGGACGAAGTGTTGGCCGAGTTGGAAGATCTGATTGGAGCTAAGGAACCAAAGGAAATGGAAACGGAAGACATTTCCGATCGGTTGCCGGACGTACCGGACGAGGAGCTCGCCAAGGAACGCAAACGCAAGGATAAGGGTAAGTTTCATAGCACAGATAATTCCCAATAAGTTTGATCCAATAATAAATGGTTCTTTTTCCTTTTGTAGATACCTCCGGATCGAGCAAAAAGGTTGCCTTGGAGGCTTAATGTGGAATTAGCGCTACCCCGCATTGTTCCGGAGTTATTGCCATCGGATTGCGTATTGCAACGATTAATGTATGCTTTATATACATATGCCTTTATAAGTGTTTAAAGTTTTTCCACTGGCTGAAGAAACATGTGTAAATAAAATTTATCTATCCAAAAGAGAAAGGTTTCTTCCTGAACACATAAATATCACGTATATGGTTTTATTCAGTACTTTTCTCTACGTATCCATACTTCCATTTCTTTTTCGAAGTGCAGCCTTCAAATCGTGCTTATCGTAGCGAATGCAGAACAAAAAGAACTTGCACGAAAAATAAATCAAACGGATATCGAAAGCGGCAACCATATTTCATTTCAAATTTTTTGACATCTCCACCGTGCCTCTCGCTCGCACACATTTTTGACATTTCATTTTTGCTACGTGAAACGCCGAAGAAGAAGAAGAGCCAGAGTTGCTTTCATCGCGGCGCCTCGACAGAGCGGTATATTTTCTTCTCTAATCCAATAATTGAAAAATCAAGAAAAGTAGCAAACAAACCAAGTTGTGGAGCAATTTGCTCGCCCGAAATTTGTCTACACGTGTGAGGGTCCGTTTGGCTCATGCGGAGACTGTGCAAACGGTGAGCAAAAGGTGTGTGAAAATTCGTGAAACCACAAAAATAGGCGAAATTTGTGCTATTCGTGCAAGATCAAAAAGTGCGGCGGCGTGCCAGCCTATCCACTGGTGTGTCTCCCCGGTCAATCTGTGTGCGTGTGTGTGTGTATGAGTTTTCTCCGTTGCCAAAGTAATGTAAAGTACTCCCGCCTCTCGGCTAGTGCGTGTGTGCAATCGATCTAAAGAAACTTCCAGCCCGGTTAAAAAAATATATCCACATCTCATGATACACATTCAAAGTGCAAATCGTGGACCAGAAAAAGGAAGATTGTCCGTCCCTTTTTGGGGGCCGTTATCCATCGCTCTCGAACAACCAGGTAAAATCCAAGCTAACGCAGGTTATCAGTTATCTTCCACATAATTGGCAAAGGGATGGGTGTCGAAATTTGTGATAATTTCGTTCCGCAAAGGACCGTGCGATTCCCGAAAGCAAACGAAGGAGATGCAGAAGCTCACTGCGGGGCGCTAGAGTGCCAAGAGGAAGAAGAAATCATTTTCTATCCTGCCTCCACGTGTCCTCTTCTCACTTCAATTTTCTCTGTTCCCGTTGCCTGTCTACAGCGGTTGTGTGGAATCTGCGCGCTCCTGTCCCGGTTTTTCTTGCTTATTTCGCTTTTTACCATGATGTGTACTTGTTTGTCCGCAACGTAGTGTGAGTATGCTGCAAGTGCGTGAACGTCACTTGTATGTGTTTGTGCAAAAAGGAATGAAAGGAGCAAAAGGAAATTGCCACTTCTCAGTCTGCTGTCAGATGAAGATTGGTCCCGCACGAATTTAACTTCGGTTTGATCCAACAGTAGGCAAATGTGGCATGAACGTAGGGCGTCCTGGCGTCGGGCATCCTGGGCGTTTTTACTCCTATTACCAACAATCCTGCGAGCGAGCTTATTATCTAGCGCAGCAGTGTAGTCACTCATCTACGCATTTGTTATGCCTAGTGGTGGGAAAATAGAATATGCATTGTAAAACCTCAACTAGCCACCCACCTCGATAACCTTTCTTCCTCTATAGTTTACTAATAAGTTTCTCTTTTATTTTCTTTCTCACAGCCGCCGAAACAACAGAAACCGCTCCCGCAAAACATGGTTATTTGGCTGTGACGGATTGTGCGTGACGCGTGACTATTTTCAAACGGTCTCAAACATGTGCGAAGGCATGGATGCAAATAATTAGTGAAGGACTGAACGCAACAAAAACGTCGTTCGTGTCGGCTGCGTGCGCGCGCTTTTCGGTGTGTGTGCGCGTTAGTTTTGTGTTTGCCGCGTGGAAGCCGGTTCCCTGATTGGCAGGACACAACGCCGGTTCATCCTTTTTCTGTGTAATAACCAACCAAGGCTGTAGGTCTGGAAGTGAAACGTAACTAACGGGCACAGTATTCCAAACGAAACGATTGTCTTCCTATCCCCGTCACTACCCCGAATGCGCGCGGTATTGCAGACAGCTAGCACGTGGATCGGAAACACACTTCCATACCACCGAGCAGTGAACCGCATCAGCAGGTTCAACCGCACCATTATCGTTGGCAGCTAAGAGGGACGCGCTACCAACTCTCTTTATGCGCTAACCCTCGGTGGTTCTGAGAATGCCAATGTTGTCACAGTTTCAAATGAACTTTCGCGCGTTTCTCGTACTGGCGTCGAAGGTATGGACGTGTATCTGCTACATGTTCAAGCGGCAGGTCCGGGCGGTAAGTGTGTACACATGTTCGTCGATTTTTAATTCCTTCAGCACCTTAAACGCTCCTCACCACTCCAAAGTCATCATTTGCGTTTAGTAATTTCATGTATAACACGGATATTATTATTACTTAAACAAAACTACACACAGAAAACGTAACTTCTTTGCTAACGAAAAGATCTTTCTTTTGGCGCATGGTGATTGGCAAAATTGGGATATACTATGGATAGTTAAAGGAAGGCTTTAATTTAGTTTAATTTTAGCATAACCGTAGTGCACACAGCATAGCGCATAAAGATTTCTAGAACGGAACAGATTGAACGGCGACATAAGGCATCAGTTCGGTTTATAAATATTAATTTATTTGCATTGCCATGTCCAGACCCAGCGAATGAAAAAGAGCCAAACGAACGGTCGGCAGCAGGCGCTAGATATTGTGTGATGTATCCATTTACTTTGGTGCTGACAGATACACACCGGCACGAGATACATAATTTTAGCACCGAAGCAAACAGAGGAAGGCAAACCATCCCACAAATATGTGCTATTGTTGACTCTCGTCTGTAGCAAAAAAAAAAAACCGTGATCGCGAAACAAGCATGTCCAAAGCATGGTTTCTTAGTTGAATGAAGCGTACAACGTACATGTGCTTCTCTTTCGAAGCTCGTACATCGTATGAATCCGTTGTTATGAATCGAGAAACAGGGTTCTTCTTTTCACATCATCTTGCGTTGCAAATTCTGTTTGTTTTGATTTTGTTTCTTTGGCAAAGATTTTATGACGATTTGAGCGCGGAGGATTATCAGAACGCGCGTGAGATATGGGTATTGACGGTGGGACAGGATTATAAATGTAAAATTAGAAAGCTTTGAATTGATTGTAAGCAAGAAGTGTCCCCGAAGCACTGGTATTAGTTGGCAAACATACATGCCCTTGTAGCCAATATTCATTCATGGTCCGAGTGGGATTTTGGACCGGTCCTGTCGTTTGAAGACCGGCACCCTTTTCAAAACACCACCGGGCCATCCCCATTGTATATAGCAATATATCCCTGAAGAGCTATTGAGACATAAGCCATATTGAATTCTTGAGAAAGTTAATTTCAACATTTTGTTCATCACATAAAATAATGAACTACCCTCGGTATATGAGAAAATGTAATTAAAAACAGTCTCTTATCTTTTAACATGCATCGCGCGATGATACACCTGATCCTCAACTCCCTTCAGCCGAAACCCCCCTTTTAGCATTGATTGTGGCAAATATAGGTGCATGACGATACACATACAAAATTACCCCGTCATGCTGACTAATTCGGTGACCCACGAGGGTCACAAACAGCTACCATTAGGTTGCGATAACTTGATACAAATACCAGGCGGCGATATGTCGTTAAACCAATACTGGTGGTACAACCTATTGAGCGAACGTTAATTTGATAAATGATACATTAAAACTCACATCCACCGTAGTACCATACAGTCCGCTGATGGTTGCAAAATCGTATCAACTGTACGATGGTTTTCACGGATTTGCTTAGCATTGATTGACATCCATACGCGTTCCGCATATCTAGCACCGATTTGGGCTGGTCTATTATTTCATATCTCAAAACAAAAACGATGGTGCTGCATGAAAATCGATTAAATTGCGTTTGCCGCGCAGTTTTAATGCACCTCCTTTGTGTGTACGTTGAATGATGTCTTGATCATCGACTGTAAGACGATTAGCATCGCATTTCAGTTCCAAAACGAATCGGAAGTGCAGAAATAGGATTGATGTGGCTCCCACTCGAATCATCTAATACGGCTGCAATCTAGCTGCAGTTTTGCATTTCCGTTGTACTTGTTTAAAACGAGGTGCAATGAGACTCGGATGTTATTTGGTTAGTCATTTCTGTGCTAAAATTCTGTTGGAATGTAGTACGATTTTTTCTTACGTGTTGCATTCTTTATAATTCGGCTAAGGATTTAGTTCTAAAATTGGCAACGTGATATTTATGTGCCTTGTAAAAGTGCGAGTTGTAGGTAAATATTTGTTGTATCCTCGCAGTTATTAAATTAAACTCCTTTTTTGTCTATGCTTCACAGAACTGAGTAGTACGGTCATATCACTGCACTAAGGTTAATCCCTCTGTTCCGCAACCACCGATTATTGACAACAGAAAACCGTGCAATCACAGACGGTGAGCGAACACGAGCATTTGAATTCAATTACCAACGAATGAGCTAGACGCTACCGTGGTAAAACGAATTGAAACCAATCGCTTATCCATCGAGCGCCACCACCGTATACATATGCACTTTAATTGCATCCGTAGCGCAACGTCCGCTTGGTGTGGCGGTCCGTGCGTATAGGTCACACACGCATACCCTCAATTGCACAACCGGTGTACCGCTTCGCGATCGGATTGTGCTTTGTGTGGCTGGTTTGTGCAATGAGTCCCCGTTCTTCGATTATCGGACTATTAAAAATGACATCGCGATTCACGCGATTGAAAGCTAGACAAACTCGTGCATGGCGCGCCCCTCCACACCGTCCTGCAATTGTGTGTGCAGCACGTGCATAGTGTGACGCGTTGTAAATAGCTGCTTCCCTGTCTCTCTGCAGAGTTGTTTCCACCTTTTCCACCCTGTTTGTGGCCAAGCTGCAAATCGGATGTATAAACAAATCGTTCGTGTCGAAGGTGTTACTTGCTAAATTGGTTCCTTGACGCGTTTCATTCATGGTTTTCTGGGTTTTACGAGCGTGTGATTTGCTGTTCTTACGTTGTGTTTCATTTCTCATAGCATTTTGTGTGCAGTAAGATTCGTTATGAAATGGCAAAATTAATCCTTCGAAAATTATAGTAAATTTTAGTAATCCGTATCCTAAATATGAAGTATTTTTGAAGTGTAGTTGGTTATTTCAAGTTTTAAAGTTTAAAGTACAAAACAGAAAAATTGTATGGAAAAAATCTGATCTTCTCGGGAAAATATGATCGATGACTAACACATGATCGTAACCGTTTACTTCCATTGCCAGCAGCCAATAGTCCCACCAGTCAGCTGGTGCCAATATGATCTAATTTTAACCTCTCTGGTAGCATCCCCATTTGTGTTTGTGAGTCTATGAAGTGTTTTGTTTAGGAGTTTATATAAATAACAAAAACAGCGCTCTCTCGCAAAAAATGAAATGTTTGAATCAACAATTCAAACAACAATATATAATACATACATTAAAGCGTTAAGTTCATAACTGTGAGAAGAATAGCCAAAGAATATACTTTGCACTGGTTTACAGTCGAAATAGTTAAATTGTATACAGCAATAGAAAAATTCCAACAAAATGTCCCTTTCATACGCAATGCTCTATTATTAGTTTTAAACATCTCTCCACATTTTCCATTAGAATAAAGACATTAATTACCTGTATGTAAATGAATTTTCTGCAGTACTGATTATGGCCAAAAGGGGTTAAGCGTGTGTTCCTTGCACGGCAGTACCCACAGCCGTTTCTCAGCTCCATGTCTCATACCGATACACGAACGAATTGTATCCCACACGTGCTGCTGTTGTTACTGCACCACTCTGTCCACATTATCATACAGCCGACGGTGTGTGCCGTAATTTAATGCTTCCTATTACTATTCGCTCTCGTTTTGCTGCCATTTCGTTGCTAGGTTTATGCTATTGCGTGCACTTATTTTTTTTTAATACGCTGGTACCGCATAATACGCATCATTTTTTGCAATAGGGAATTTATTAAACTTAATTGACAGTTAAACAAACATTCTGGCTAACCGTTTTTCAATCCCGCCTTGTTTTGCCAACACACCAACGCACACACTGCAAGCGCGCCAATACACCACCCGCAAAGTGATATGCTTTTATGATTTTCTCTTCAACGATAATTCAACTGACTTAGTTTGTACAGCATCAACCGGTGAAATATCAACTGTTTCCGCTGACGCCGGTCTCCCGACATCGGCTGAGTATGGTCCAGCGGAAAACGCTGGTGCTCGACCTGGACGAAACGCTCATTCACTCGCATCACGACGCAATGCCGCGCAACATGGTTAAACCGGGAACGCCCCACGACTTTACGGTCAAGGTGACGATCGATCGCCATCCGGTACGGTTCTTCGTCCACAAGCGACCCCACGTCGACTACTTCCTGGACATTGTAAGTATTATCGTGCAACTCCGCATGGCTCTTTAATCTAATATCCTATATTTCTTCTCCCGCCCTTTTGGAAAGGTTTCGCAATGGTATGATTTAGTCGTGTTTACCGCCAGCATGGAAATTTACGGTGCAGCCGTAGCCGATAAGCTAGACAATGGACGTAACATCCTGCGACGACGCTACTACCGACAACACTGTACGCCCGATTTTGGCTCGTACACCAAAGACCTGTCAGCGATATGCAGCGATCTTAATAGAGTATGTTGGTATAATGGTGAAAATTACTCCAGGGTACATTATTCACATTTCGACTGTTTTCTTTTTTCTTGTTAGATATTCATCATCGACAACTCACCGGGTGCATACCGATGTTTCCCCAACAACGCAATACCGATCAAATCGTGGTTTTCTGATCCGATGGATATTTGCCTCCTGTCACTGTTGCCACTGCTGGATGCGCTCCGGTTTACGAACGATGTGAGATCCGTGCTGTCCCGCAACCTACACCTTCACCGTTTGTGGTAGCAGGTGGGTGTTCCATTATGATTTTTTTCGTTTCTATCCATTACTAACTCGTAAGTTACATACACAGTACCGGACAAAAGAAGTGCGTTTGATCCAATAGAGTCAGTATAAAATCATTGTCCTGTAGGACTCCGTAAACGACATATGCCGGCACTTCCTGTGATTTAATTTCTCGCTTAATAATAGACTGCTCGTGCTTTTCCATTCCATTCTAAGGTTTGTTGTCCTTTTCTTAACAATTAATGAATTCTATAGCGTAGTTATGGAGGCAACCAAGTTATCCTTCATGTGTGAGTCGTATCGTTGCACAAGATAGACATTTTAGATAAAAAACGAGACAATGGCGATTTATAGAAGAAATATTTGTTTGCAATAATGGAAAGTGAAATTTAATGTGGTTAAATTAAATTTTCTGTTTTTGTCGGAACAGTTTTGTCCGCCACTGTATATACTGCCAATAACCGGGATCACTAACGGATATCTGTTTCTCTTCCTGTTTCTTTGCAGAATTTGATAAATTTTTTATGGTGCGCTGTGAGACTTCTAAAATCTTACAAATACGTTTTTATTTTATTCTAGAATTATGTTTACTTTCTAGTGAAGAAGCATTGTTGTGCATTTTGCTATGAACAAGTGTAAAATGAAGCGTGACAGAAAGAGAAGCTAGCGCAAGAGACCATCTTACAAGGCTGTAAAGATCAGGCAAATGCAATCAGGAGAAAAAGGAATACTACCATCTAGGAATAGCTCAGTGGAATAGCATCGTATCGTTTCCTATTCTAGCAAATCAAGTGCACTAACAGGGGTTAGCGTATCGAATTAGTTGACATCGAAAGTGAATTGAAATCTGAATTAGAAGAAAGTAAATATCGAACTGTTACTACTATTGATGCAGTTGTGAATGGAAGGTATGTGAAGCAATGTATGATTCCTACTTCATAGTAATGGCATGCCCGGTGATGTATCCTCGCAAGGAGCGCTAAGGCGCAGTTGCGCCAAATCTCTTGTTATTATTTTATCTTCAAATAACACTCACGTTGGTGGTCGACTAGCGCGATAATCATCGAAGCGGTGGGAACAATTGAATAATTTTTGTTTTTTGTTTTGCGTTACTTGAAACCGCATTCTATCGGTTGATAATGGTCGTGTTTTGATTTATTCTTTCTCAAAACATCTTCTTTGTAAAGTAGTAGTTTATATCAATCGTTTCTATATGCTTAATTACGAGGCCCTCCCGTTCACAATCAAACAAATTATTACGTTACGTTTTCGCTTTTGCTGTGAGTAAAACGAAACTAAACATTCAATTGCGCCGGTACTGGTTGGCGCAGTTGCGGGTTGGAAAAGATTGCGGAATGATACGTATTATTGGAGTACAGTTGCATTGAACTATCGCTCTTAAATCAAATTTCATTGATTTTCTACGAAAATTAGCATTAATTAAAGGCTTTACCACCACCAACCAGGACGAAAATTAATCGTTTTTTCTTAGTTTTTTAGCCAGAAATATCTACGAAAATGATATGTAAATGTCATTTTGTATGCGATATACAAATCTACATTTGCTCCGTCGGTGCGAAACAAAAATCAAGCGTATCTCTTCTCGTAGGAGATACGCACCGTACAGCAAACCATAAAGTGAAAGTTGTGTATCCTTCATTAGTAATTAAGATTCCAAACGCGACAGAGAAACTCGCAACGAATTCGAACTAATACCGATGGCACAATTTGTGCGCAGAAGTCCAGAAATTGTCCCGATGGTATGCGACAATGCGTTATACTAAAGCTAATGACCCTACGATAGCATCGTGGAATAGTTAGTTTCATTTGCTCAATCACTGTTAGCAATATTATGCGGGGTTAAATGTTTTATCAGGCTTTTGTTACTTCTCCACACATTTATTTAAATTATATCGCTCGGTATTACGTCCAGGAAGGGCTTGTTCATAAACATTAGTATATTTTTTTGTTACATTTGTTATGAAACAAACGTTATCTTATTTACCCGTTCTATCAGTTCAAGTATCATTGAACATTCAATTAAACATTTTCAGTCAGAAGTATTGAACATTCATCTAAACATTTTCACAGTTTTAAACGCTAACTTTTTTTTATTACATTACGCGACAACATACAGCACGTAAATCTATACATAAAAGACACTGATTGATTCACGTTGTAAGGAAAACGGTGCCCAATTACTTACGCCACATGGAGAAAACTTGCAAAATGGGAGAAAACAAATATTTTTTACGTTAGTGAACAACACACGGTACAAATGAAGTAAGCAAAACTAAACAATATCATGACGTAAGTTGCTGTTTGCTGCGTAATGATGATGCTGCAAATATAAGTCTAATGTAAGCAATTTAAGTAAAAAAACTCAATGCGCAATCCAAAGAGAACGTGCAGAGAAACTCGCAAGAACGGAAACACTTGAATGAGCATAGCATGAAAAATGAGGAACATCTCTGCAGTGTGTTGCGATATCTGCTGTTTGCACATGTACATTTAACACCAGTTCCAGCACAAGAGGCAAATTCGAAATAATCGTCGGTTTTGATAAAAGTTATTAAACGGCGTCAGGGAAATGTTTGTAGCATGAACTTGATCACGGGGAAAAGCCCGATGACATTTTGAAGTAGACCGTTCTTAACACATATGGAAAGCTTATTTAAAATGGAAAAGTGCACACATCGTACAAGTGGTTTGTAACAAAATTGCAAAAACACAATAGAACAGACGAACAATAGCCCGATTAATAAGCGGCTGAGTAAAACACACACACAAAACAAAACAAGGCAAACAAAGATGAAACCCGAACGTAAACAGACACAAACAGCAACATAAGTGGATCGTCCTGGAAGGTACCGGCACAGCTTGATGATAACAAAACAAATATGAAGCGAAGGAGGAACGAAGAACCGTATTATAAGTTTAACTTTATGAATCGACTTTGCAATTGGGGCGCTGTTTTGGGGACTGCGTGAAGAACGAAACAAATGTAAATAGTACTTGTTAGCATGATAACCGAATTGTGAAACAAGAAAATCCGTAAGCACATAAGTATGAAGTTACAGAACAGAACCAGAGCGGCAAACATCGCAAACGTAAACGAGATTTAATGGACGGTACAGACATTCAGCAGGAAGAATATACACACCCATTGTGACGAGGAAATGTAAAAGAAAAGAAAACAATAGAACCATACTGAAATGAACATAACGCTGGAGGACATTTTTACCATGGGGTTGAAACGACTGAGAAACGTTTTATGTTCAGCTATGTGTTAGTTGTGGTCATTTTAATTAAATTTTACACCAATAATTTGGGCTTCTGCATATGCGTACGGTACAGTACAGGCCGTCTGACATTATAGTTCAATCACGTTAACCTGTATTGGTTTGGAATAATTCATTGATGTGGACCACGTCGTTTTCTGCGCCCAACTGCACAACAGCTAAGTCTATCTAAACACCCTTCTTGCTTCAACTGTAGTAAATTAATTCATTTCCCTTTGTTTTGCACATTGATATACACGTATCGCTCATGCTGCATTATTTATTCTTTTCAATTAATCCTCTATCGTATCTCCCCGCAAACATCGCGGAATATAACTCCACGTGCGGTGGAAACAATTTTCACAATCAGAAGCTGTTACAAAAGACTTTCCATTTTCTATGGCTGCCATAACTTCTGCTTCAGTTCCTGGCTTTGCCCGTTTGCATATGTCGTCCCATTTACTGAAGAGATTTTCAATTGGGTTTAAGAACGGAGAACATGGAGGCAAATATTTAACCTCGTCTGGACCACCTTCGAACAGTTGATTGATTTCGGTAGGATTAAGACTTGGGACGCTATCGAACATGATAACCGCCCGGGACACATTTTCCAACCGCAACTTACCTTTCAATTGTTCCATGAAGCAAATAAAACATGCCTTTTCGATAATTCTGTTTTGCGGCGTGTAGTGCACAATGCCTGTCCTATTCATGGCAACAAGTACCGAAATGTTTCGGGTTCGTATTTGTGGCACAGTTCTCATTGCTTTGATTCTTACGCAGGGTTTGCTTAGCATTAGTCTCAGATTGATTTGAAATGCAGCTTTGCCCACAAAAATAACTCCAGCATCTGGCGTGTTAGCAACGAGTGTAGCGAATGCAACGGCATATTCTTTTCGTGCCACCAATATATCTTCAGAAGTGTATCGTTGCTCAGGGGACAGATGCAGCCGTTTCAAAGAATATTTGAACGCGCTTATTTCCTTCGAGACCGTCGATCGACATATCCGAACCTGAAACTGTTCAAAAATGTTTCTACTTAATTGGTCCAGGGATATGGTACAGTCCGCATCAATCCATTGCTTGATTTGTTGTTGAATTTGTGGCGTTATCTTTTTCTCCATAACCTTTCCCCGCTTATCGGCCTCTATCTTCATCGTTGCATGATATTTTCTTAAAACATTGTAAACTGTCGATCGGTTGATGTTTAGTTCTTTAGCAATGGTTGCAACGCTGATTCCCTTCTCGTTTGCCATTACGATGCGTGCCCTATCTTGATTTGATGTTGTTTTCAGCTTCCTTTGAGCACGCAAGTCATTTTCGTTGTAGCTTCCTTCAGCCATCGTTTCTGTTGGTAAAAGAAATGCATGTTTTTGGAGATCAAACGGTTCATCATTTTCTCCTAAGCTTACCCCGAATGCTTTATTCATGCACGCGCAAGCGTCTTTCGTTGAGACGCGATTGACAGCAAATTCGTTAGTTTGTTTACTTTCAAACGCCACCTCGAGGAGACAAATCGAACCTTGTTTACTAACGGTTGGCGGGTTCTTAGTTGTGTTTGGCAGGCTTACAGCTGAAATTGAAAACGGTGCATCGGTTGCATCTCTCGAATAGGCGAATAATAAGGAAGCGAAAGGGAATCTTTCCGAGGATTGTTGTGAGCATTGGTTTGCATCTGTTGATTGTAATTGTTTCATTACTTACAAAATTATTCCTCGCTCAACAACGCTATTGGGTTTCTCAACGTGTGTATAAAAAACACACACACACACACACACTTTATTTAAACTGGATTGACTGAGTTTATTTGTCTACTAGGTACATCATCGGTCTCTCAGTTCCCGGCAGATGTTTGAAACACTAATTTAAGTCATTTTATAGCCACTCTCTTCATAACCGTTTCGTTAAACCAGCTATATCCCGCCCAGGAAGTCTGTATGTTCCTTAAACCGAAGAAAGATTTGCAATTCCCATTCATTTTCCATTTAATGAAAAAGAAACCCTAATTACCAATTGGAACAGCTCCCGAATACCCGAAAATTAAACTATGCTGACTATGGACTGTTCTCTGCTGAAGTTACTAAATTAAATCCTTCCTACCTTGCGGGGTATGGTTTTTACTGGAAGCAGCCGTTTATATGTTTAAAAAAATGTACAAAGTTAAACAAACATATTGTTTCATGTCACCTATGTAATAATATAAAGTAGCATTTACTTGGAAGTGTCCCAGGGTAGGGCTTTGGAACAATTCAACCTATTGCAACGATTTGAGATCGATTATGCAACTAAATGTGACTTTTGAATCCTTGCAGTGGCAGCGCAAAAGGGGTTTTGAATCGTTTCTCACTTCGTTTCTGATGCAACTGCTGTTAAATCTAAATGCTTCGTATAATCGTCAAAAATGCTTGCGTGCTGTATTGACCCTTTTTGAAAGTGCCCATTCCACGTCTACCTCCCGTTTGGTTTATCCGTCGTTCCATTTTCGACAATAGTTGCCGTCATGAGGGTGTTCTCGTGTTTAGTTTATGATCTGTAAAGTAAGGAATGAATAGAAATATGGCATTCCATCATTATTATACGCTAGTAAGAAAGCTTGACTGATGGAATATACACTCCAAACAAATTCGTAACATTATACTTTGGATATCGCATTACATAATCTCCAAGCTGCTGTCGCTATTCTTCAGCACGACATCGTTTTCGCTTGATCCGGATCCTGACCCGGTGTCGTTGTCATCGTGTTTGTCGTGTTCGCCTTCGCTGCTAGCCGGTTGATGCTGCTGAGAGCGTAACTGCCATGCTGGGATCGATGGTGGAACGACGGGAAGGTTTGGTGAGGCAAATTGTTTTCTGAAACATGAAATACGACTTTGCAACAATACCATTTACTTCGGGTTTCACCAATCACTCGCCACGTACCTGTTCAACAATAGACCTTTGATTGAGTCAAGATCGCCTTTAAAGTTGGCCAACTCTTTCACGGTTGTGTTGGTTTGGTTTACATGATTCAGTTCTTCTTTGATTTTACCCAACTCGGCGCTCAGAATATCAATCTTTACCGTCATCGTTTGATTAAGCTCTGTCAACTGTTCGCCGACACTTTTCTTCTTTTTACTGCGGAACAATAGCGGTTCAATGAATTTCTAAAAGTAACCGAAAAGAACAAAACAAACAGACAAAATAAAATTTACCTCTTTCAGAGACTGCACGGCTTATCATAGCGGGCGATACAAAGTTCAAGAGACATAAAATTCAAGAAATTTGCAAATAAAATTAGAAAACCCATCACAACCACCACCAGATAAGCCTGAGATTTGTGTTTTGTATTTATGCGATAGAATAAAACCAATTTTGTCATCGCCAGCCGAAAGGCCATCCACGCTTGCTAAATACCTTATAAAACATGTAAACGCCGTACATCAGTCCGCTCAGTAGAGCCACCGAGCTGAGCATATCCTTCATACGGGTGAGAAAGTTCGGCCGTGGCTGGAGCTGGTAACCGGGTTTCGCATAGTTACCACCACCACTTGATTCCACTCCCATGCTGATGACGGTTTGAGTTGGTATGGCGGAAGGGTTTGTCGTGAAGACACCAGCTCGCTCACAGGCAATTTGTATCTCATCTTCCGACAGTCCTTTAGAGCGAAGGAATGCCTGTTTCTTGGTTATGGCACTGCGAACTACGTTCGGGTTGTTGAGGAACTTAACGGCAGTAACGATCTGTTGCGATGCGAACAGCAAAAGGGGACATTGTTTAAAGGAAGGTGAATGAACGACCTTTGTTCTCTGCAATAAAACTCTTTCGCTTACCAAATGCTCTCGTGGCGGTAACGTTGGCGGTTCTGTAGCGCTCGTTTCGGAGCTAAGTGCATCGGCGGATGTCGCCACACTGGCCGTCGCAGACAGTACCCCGGTGTTTGTCGGAGGCGATTCCGCGCCTTCGTTACTTCCTTCGCTCATGTTGATTTTCACCGAGAGATTAATCTTGACTAATGTCAACCGCTCCGAAGCTCACTGATAATGGCACCGTTTCAGCGACGGGCTGGTCCGAGGATTACGAGGTGCGCGCTTATCGCCACGGCTATTGTCTCCTGGTCCAGCGAAGGGGTATGTCGCTAAAGAACGCGTGTATCCCAGATTTATTTCTATAAAGATTGTTTTGGCAAATCACTAACACATCACACATTCATATTTGCATGTAACACTTGTAGGAAATAAAGGATTTGGTCATGAATCGCAGTAATTACAGAGCGCTGAACTGTTTTAATCGCACAAGACTTGTATTTACGGTAATTAGGAGAAATCGCAGTAAAATATTTGTTTTCATTCCATTTTTAGCTGTCATTCTTAGGTGACAGCATCGTGTCAAACCGTTTATCAGCTCGATTCGAACATTCCATTTCGTTTTGTACCTGAAATAGTAGAGACTTTATTTTATTGCTTTTTATTTTCGTTCAACTTTACATTTAGGGACCATTTTTCACTGGTTCAATTTACCGTAATCTGTACAGTTGGGGTATTCTGTTAATTCGCCTGTTCCAGTATCTAGCTGCACTGGATTGGGCGGGTAAACTTCTAGTTCTTACCTTTTCTACTCTGCAAAACACACGGAAGCATAACTCGGTGTTCAACAGCGTGCGCTTGGACTGGTCGTCAATTTTCACCAGAAAAATGCAATCATTAGTGAACGTTCTCAACAGCAAACCTTTTAGATTGTGTGCTGCCGGCGGTATGCTAATTGTGTCGTCGGAAATTGTTTATGAGCTGTACATGCGGTTCCAGAAATGGCTAAAGCCCAAACCAAAACCATGCGAGGTGTCCTTCATCAACAGACGCAAACTGATACATCCATTGTCGAGCCCGCAAACACTCATTTTTGAGCATATTCAGCGCATCATCAGCTATATTGATCGTGCGGAAAAATCCATCTCTCTGGCCATGTACATCTTTACCGTGCGGGAGATCAGTGAAGCAGTCATACGAGCGAAGAAACGTTCGGTTGTAGTGCGAGTTATTACGTGTGAATCAATGATTATGAATGAAGGTTCCTATCTGCGAGATCTGATCGATGAAGGTAATGTGTAACCTCCATTTTATCGTATCCATTTTATCCATTACTAAAATGTACACGTTCTTCTACTTTGTAGATATAAAGGTACAATACCAAATCAAATCCGAGTACCTTATGCATCACAAGTATTGTCTGCTTGATACCGAATGGTATTGTGCCAATTGTCTGATTGCATACCACATCGCAGAGTATGGAGAGCCAACCAAATACATGCAACATACCTTGTTCGACAAAGCCGTCTTAAGCGATAGGGCAGGCTTGTTTGAGCGATTCGGTAGCTCTTGTTCACGGTGCAACCCGAAACTACGGGTGCAAAACCAGCAAACCACAATGCGAAAAGGCTATGATCCACTGCCCAAGCATGGATTGCTAATCGCAGGGTCCAGCAATTGGACATCACCCGGCTTGGTTAAGCACTGGGACAACATAATGTATTGCTCCTTAACAGATATGATCGACCCATTTACGGCAGAGTTTCAAAGAATGTGGTACGAATTAAGTGATCCCTTGGATAAAACCTTGTTGAAAGAACCACTATACAGCGACAGAATCATCTCAGCAGAACACAGGTTCGTTAAACACACGTGATGTAGTATATGGAACGAAATTGGATGCCAAGGCGTATTAAATTGCCTAATGATGCTGTAAGCATAACGTATTACATGAAATATTATAAAAGACGAAATAAAACTTGTACTTGACTGGTACGTACTAAAGCCGAGCATTCCGCGAATCTCACACCGTGTGCTTGATTTAGATAAGCATAGCATGACGTTGCTTTAGCTTTGAGTGGTATCGTATTTCTCTTGCTAAGATCATACGCAGTAAAACAAAAATGCATATCAGCATAATATGTCGCTAGAGTTTCGTGGCTTGACTTTGGATTGGTCAGGATTTTACAATTGGATATGAGTATATGACCGGGTATTAATGAATTTAAAGACATAGTTATTATCGTTTTTCGGGATCAATATCGATGTCAACTGTCGTTTTTACCGTTTCTTGTCATCCACGCGACCAATCGTTTGATAATTATTTATTAGCCGCCGGAGCACGTGTTGTTGGTAAACAAATATTTCCCTATAAAAAAAAACATTCGCCTGCATACCACCAAACAAACTTTTGTGCAGTACAACTATGGAGGATAGTATAAAATTCCAAACAATTTTGCAGGCCCATCATATTCTTGTAGTGCTAGATCTACCAGAACTAGATCTAGAACATGAAAGTGATCTTGTGCTGGATATATTTCCAAAAGAATGCACCTTTACAGCTGCGCCGTATCATGCAAGGTAAGAATCAGTTGCTGTTCACTGTGTAGCTGATAATCATAATGCAATTCATGCCTTTTTTCGCTAAGAATTCCTTTATCGCATTCTGCACATCCCGGAAAAGCGTATCCCGATAGTATAGATTATGAGAAAAATACCGTGACGTTTCGTGTTCCACTGGATGGTGAAACTAAAACTACCGACAGCGAAATTTCATGCTACCCTTATGGTTTCGGTCGGCTCCATAATGGTCCACTGTCGTTGGTAAATATACCTGCCAAATGGTACTATTGAAAACTGTTACTTATTCCTTATTGCTTGTTACAGGAAACAAGCCAAGAGCTTAAAGTGCTTCCGGATCCATGCACATACAGCTTCGCGCAACGATGGGAATTGAAAGAAGCAGCAGAAAAAAATGATTTCAAAGGTGAACATTATGGAATGGATTATATACAGTTTTCTATTGACAAGTTGGGTCTTAAGCTAGATAGCTTTCCCATATCGTACCAATTATCCGACGATCAATCCTACCGGGCGCGGGTGATCTTGGACGAAAAAATACGACAAAAGGAAGCATACTCCTTCGTCGAAGATCATCGATCAGTTTTGTTCGGTCTGATCGATATACTGCTTGCGATCGGGTACGATCAGTTGACTAACAACAATGAGCTAAATGAGGCAAATTCACACATTAATATCCATCGCATATCTGGTACGCTCGCGTTCTTTGTCGAGTTTGAGTGTGTGGAGCAAATGTTACGATCGTTCTACCGTCGTTCCTGCACATACCCTTATTATAGGAACAAAGAAATCTCCCTGGTTTGCGCACAGAACGTGATAAGTAGTACATCGTCCGTAGACAGACGTGCATGGATTCAATTACAGTTGATGTACGCATATGATGCATTTAAAGCCACAGACTGTGCCGTGCTGAATCATTTGTTTATCAAAGATTATATTCGCTATGTGGAATTGGGTTTAAAAGAGGAGATTTTGATGCAGCTCATAGATGAAATGCAAAAGGTAAGAGTAATGTAAGAAATGTTCGTTATTGGGTATTAAATAAAACATACTGTACCTTTCAACTGTAGGCACTTCCGGACGTACACCAGGCAGCACTCGGTTTTAGTGAAGAAAAACTACTACAGAAACTGCTTATGGACATTATGACGCAGGAGGAATCCGATACCACCGACTCAGACGATTGCGAATCATCAGAAGACGAGAGTGAGGATAGTAACAGCGACAACGAATCTGTTACGACGCACGAAGAACCGAACCCGAATGAAAACGTGCTAGAAAAGCTAATGAACCTGAAGCTATCTGGTTGATCAGCGTGGTCAGGAAACCACAATTTCTGTCGTATTTCCTATTTCGCGTGAACTTCATGTGTATGCCAAAATCTTGAATTGCAAACAATAATCGTTGCAATAACTGAACTATAAAAAAACAATTGAATGTGGTATACTATGCATACGTAGAATTTTATTCATTCATTGAGAGATTGTTTTGCAACAAATAAAAAATTTAAAAAAAATGCATACCTTAATCATTGACCAGGATTTGTAAAACTTATAATTAGAGATTATTTTCTTTCTCTTGCCGAGATAATACATATTACACTCGAGATAATACATCCCTTCCTTGGCCTTCGTAGCGGGGCACAATGAGATAGTGATCACTAATCCGTTCATATTTATCTTCGCGAAATTCCACAAATACATCGTCCATCTTCTAGTCTAAGTTCCTCAAAGTCTTCTGGCATGTTGACCTAAAATTATTATAATAAAATTACGTTGGAACGCCTTTTTGCACTGGAACTGGTAGTAACAATACACCTACCTCTATTACCTGACCGTGTGTCAAGCATTGCAGTGGCATCGATTCACCAATGGCAGCCTGCTCACGCAACTTCTTCTCGATACTGGACCAAGTTTTAGAACACTTTGCCAGTAGCTCCATATTGCCAACTATATAGAGCCCTTCCCGTGCACGAGACAACGCGACGCAGATACGATTTTCGTGCGCAAGAAAACCGATCGTGTCAGTACCACCGTTTGCGCTGCCACTACGAACCAACGAAAGCAAAACGATCTTACTTTCCTCACCCTGGTAATTGTCAATTACCGCAATTCGGACACCATGCAACGAAGGTCGATTTTTCTTCTCCTGTTGATAGTGTAAAGGGAAGCTGTTTCATCTACCACAGAACGCTGGGAAAACGGAAAAAAAACTTACCGCAACGAACTGCAACATTTGACCATTGTAAGCCGTCAGTATGACAATGTCCTCCGTGGTGTAAGTTCCTAGCGCTAGCAAATATTCGCAAAGGCCGAGCAAGAAACGACACTCAAAAAGGTTTTTCTTCGATTTTTCATCTCCTCCATCGTCGCTGACCGTCGAGTCAATAGCTGGTGGATCTCCTCCTTCGGGATAATTATGCGACAAGAAGAATAAATTTCGCATCATACCGGTTACATTCGGCCGTACAGTAACTGAATCAGCATCCTCCAGCACCGGGTAGATGGTGGGTCGTAAAAGGTCCGCCATTTCTGGGCGCATGCGATGCTGTACCGTCATCATGGCAACACTGAAACGGTTGTTGATCATACGCTCAAACAACGACAAATCCATCCGATAGTGGCGCGACAGTACGTAGGTGCTCGTGGTTGGACGCAACTGTTTGTGATCGCCGATCAGGATGCACTGTGCGGTATGCCGTGTTAGTGAGGACACAATATGCGCCTCCAGTACTTCCGCCGCCTCCTCGATTATCACGATCGGTGTACGGAGCAGCTCCAACAAGGTGCGATTGCGTGCGGCAAACGTTGTCGTCATGGCAACCACACGGAACCCTTGTATCAGTTTCAGTGTGCTCAGCTGGCTTAGCTCGTTGAGCCGTCGCGAAGCTTCCAACAATTCTTCCTGTAACGATAAGAAAGGATTTATGCGTGTTTTTAGCTGCTTGAACACGTTTAACTCATGGTACCAAAAACATACCATACACTGCACCATCGCAAGTGATAACCCATCGGTTGAT
The DNA here is from genome assembly GCF_943734725.1 of Anopheles marshallii. Classification (NCBI taxonomy): domain Eukaryota; kingdom Metazoa; phylum Arthropoda; class Insecta; order Diptera; family Culicidae; genus Anopheles; species Anopheles marshallii. Next base: position 74,577,374 of record NC_071327.1, on the reverse strand, counting down.
TCCTGCTGCTCTTGCTGCAACGCATCAAACCGTTCAACCAGCTTCAGGTACTCTTGCTTCACAGTGTAATAACTGATTCGCAACCGCCTATCAATCCGTTCGTCCTCCTGCAGTTGCTTCACGTTGTAAGCATCCAGCAGCGGATGCTTCGATTGCCCACCCATCCGCACGATACTGTCCGTGAAGCGAGTCACACCGCATAAAAACTGATCCAGCGCATGGTTGGTCAGGCAGATAAGCAGAATTTGTTCGCTTGTGTTGGCTAGCAGTGTTTCTACGATCCGCAGACCGATGAACGTTTTCCCCGTGCCCGGTGGGCCCTGTATCAGCGTGAATCGGTTAACCAGTGCCATCCGGAATGCTTCGAACTGTGACATATTCATTCCAGCTGCGGACGCTAGCGCTTCTGCCGGCCAATCGTCGGGTTTCTTTAGATCAAACTGTATTCCACCGTAGTTGAAAAGATGCCCATTTCCTTGGCCCAAGTACCCTGGCAATCCTTTACTCGGAAAGGTTACATCAACAATGTACGATTTTAGCGGAAAATTATCATCTCGCAAGCGGCTCAACGCATTGAACGTTTGGTGGTACGGTTCGAAAAATATTTCACTTTCAATCATTAGCAGCGGTCGGTTGAACAGGTGCATACCGCGGCCAGCCGCCTGTGGGTCAATTTCCGTCTTTCGCTCCAACCGTATCAGTTCCACGTAAATGTATCCGTTCAGAAGCTGTGCCGCATCCCGGTTGCTAATGACCGCAACAACCAGTTCGCTCAACTCCGGACCATCGCTGAACAGCACCATAGACCCATTCATGAAACGTTTCGTGTTGGACAGAGCCAACCGTTTGTAGCGGGCAGAAAGGTTAGAATAACCACGCTCGGCCGGATCTAAATCAACGAGAATGAGCTGCTCCTTTGCTGTACGTCGGTTAACGGTGCTAGGAAGAAGCAACTTGACCGGCCAATGGACACGAATGCTCTCACCGGCGAATGATTTTCCGGGGCCATTCTTTTCGACAAATTTCCGATACTTTTCAATACCGGTGCGCAGCGGAATCAAGAAGTCCTCCTTCAGCAGACTCAAATGAACGTCCAGATAATGTTCAACATTATGATATTTTCCTTTCACGATGTTTTTCTTCAGATTCATCGAAGTACTAGCGCCCTCTTTCAGCTCATTGATGGTAGGATAAATCTAATGTACATGAAAACATATTAATTTCCTACGAAACAATCGTGCCCCAATCGCGCCACTATCATTACTTACACTGATTTGCTTCGTCGGTTCCACTGCGATCGGGTTTTGCGTTAGTTCCAGCAACTGTTCCAGTTGCTTTTTGTCGTTTGGAGGTAATATTTTACTCAGCTTGCCACAATATTCCACCACTCGCTGGGGTAAGGGAATGTGTTGTTTCGTTTCGGCCAGAAATTTCAATAACACATCCATCATATCAATCCGTGAAATGATCGGACGCACGATTTTGCTTTTTTTCTTTTTCTTTTTTTCGCCTTCGGGGGGTTGTTGAAAAAATTTTAACAACTGCTCCCAAAAGTGCTGCTGGTTCACTAGCGTGTCGAACAGTTGCTTGACCGTTTCATACAGCGGAATTGTACTTAGTTTGTTCATAATTTTCATCAGAACCAAAAGTAACTCCTCGCCGTACGTTTTTTTCGTCAGTGTAGCAAGAAATTCTTCCTTCTGAACGTAAATGTCGGCAAACATCGAAAGTGTTTCGTTCTCCAAGATATTTGCAAGCTTCGTAAGCGGAATGGTTTGTACGTACTTGCCGGGCGCACTTTTCGGTAGATCGAATTTGGCGGCGCGACCGTGAGCAGTGTGTTTAATCGAGTCCACATAATTACCATCCTCGTCTGAAAAGGAGCAAAAGAAAGAATTTAAATCAATAATGAACAATCCACGCTTTGTGAAATTATGCTATACACTCACCGTTTAGTGTAAACTTTAAATTATCCAACATATCTCTCACGGACGTTCCCGGTCCTTCTGCAACTTCCTTATCACCTTCTCCATTTCCAGCTTTGCTTGGTATGTTTACAACAAAATCATCTTCATCCTTATTAAACCAGTCGTCATCATCATCTTCTTGATTTTTAGAGTTAGACATTGAAAACGTTTCTTTATGGGAAAATGTGTTTGCAATTCTTGTTGAAATCAACCAGACCGAGAAACCACCGTATCACTACTTTTCTTGTACTGCCTCACTTTACGAGGTTACGTCCCGATTCGGTTAAAGTTTCCTGCGTCCTTCAACAATTATTCCACGGCAATAATGCTGAACCAAAGAAGCTCGATTTAATTTGGGACCGGCAGCAAGTGGCCATATGTCCCTCTTTCCTTGGCTCTTGCGTTCTTTAGCAAAGTTTCGTTTTGCGTTGATTGTTTGTAGCAAAATTGTTTTGATGGTTTTTTTTCTTGTACGTGTTTACAGTAGGTGATGCAATTCTTCTAGTTTTGTTTGTTTCCGTTGGTGCATTTAATTTGACCGTTTTTATCGTACTTAACTGCTTTGTTCTCTGAAAATAGTTAACGTAATATAACCAGTATGACTGCTATGTTATCAACACTATAGACATTAAGACCATTAACTGTAAACGGTTAAGGTTTTGGAAACATCAAGATCACTTATTAATTCCATACTTTATTAAACTTTTGTTCACTTTTACTATGATTAGGTTGTAACGAATGTCAAAACCTTTCTTCCTGTGGCAAAATGATGTTACATATTATTTCTTTTTTACCGCCATATCCAACTATTGCGAGATAAATAATTAATATTAAATTAAGCTACACTACCACACACGAAACTATCAAAAATGCAATACCCTTTAGTCAGCTGAACGATTGAGATCATTTGCACAAACAATTAAACATGCGCGATTTGTTTTTATCTTTCCAGTCTATCCAGTATCGGAAGTACAATCCGAAGAATCGTTGGAATTATCAGTCGAGCTACTCTGCGCCGATCGGAACGATCGTCGTTTTTGCTCGCCGCTACTCGATCCACCACCACCGAATTTCCTATTTTCCGGACTCTGCTCCATTTTTACGTACCCCACGGTGGAATTTTCCCTGCTGCCACTGGCGAGTGTTTTCTTCCGTTCCTTTGGGCCACCCTCCGTGTCCGTCTTGCTAGTAGATGCTTTTTCTTTGCCAGAAGACGACATCTTAACGGGAGTGGACGTTGATGGACCATCATCGGACTGGTCTTTTTTCTCGTCCAACGTCTCCGCCCGACTTGCCGTATCAATTTCATCTTCCTCGTCAAAGCTGATCGGTTTGTTTTTCGCTTCCGCTTCTGCAAAAGCCGCCGGATATTGATTTCCGATTTTCGTCTTTATCGTCCGTATCTTACGGAAAATGTAATCCAAATCCTTTTTCATGTCGTGCAGCAGCTTCGTGTGCTTTTTAAAATCATCCGTGGCTATCTTCAACCGGCTGGCACTGAGCGCGTTACAGTTGAGCAGCATCTCATTTGTTTTCTCAAAACGCTGCAACCTGGAATATGATTGATGAATGCATTAGTCTGTACCGGTTGTAACTTACGTATACTATTTACATTTGCTTCTGCGCTCGTATCATGACTTCCACATCCGTTTGATTTACCAAACCAGCCAACCCTTGAACGAACACTTCCGGAGCAGTGTAGTTCTGGAAGCACTCGATGCTGAAATCACTTTCAGGACGCCCCGAGTGCATGCTGCTACTCATCTCCGAGTTCATCATGACGACAAAGTAGGGATTAATCGGCAAGCTTTAACACAACCCAATATTTTAAGCCCCTTTTCTGTTTCTGTTTTTGTTCTGTTTTTATCAAGCGGGAGCTCGGGCGAACAGCTGTGGAAGGTACAATATTTTTGCGTAAACAATAGTTTTTTTTTCACTGTCAAAGATTTGTGTTTTCGTTGTTGGTACGTCATTCTAGAATTGTGTATTATTTTCACAGGGTCAAAAATTCGCGTTAAAAACATTTTACCAGATTTTTCAATTATTTAGCTTTCAGATTAATACGACCAGTTGCGCTACTCGTAAATGATTTTTTTATTTTGTTTTCGCTTTATTAATTATTCATTTGCCTTAAACGACTCAGTACCATGTGCCACGATTGCGCACCTCAAAATATATCATCATGATCATAGCAAACCAGTTCCCGATTGTCCTTGTGCTTGCCCTTTTGTGAGCGGTTGGTGGCGAGCGCGGACCATACAGCTGAAGAGCCAGCATCGTTGATGGGATTAATCTGTGGCTGACGGCGCGCCAATTGCACCTGTAGCTGTATACCACCGACCGTCTTGGAATGCAGCTCACTGATAGCTTTGTCGGCGGATTCCGTCTTGGAAAATGTGATAAACCCTCGCCCCTTTTCGATCTCCATCGAAATGTTAAGAATTTCACCAAAATCGCTAAAGTGCTTCTTGAGAAAATTTTCCGTCACCTTGTTACCGGAAACGTACACGGTGTTACCGGATCGCGGTTTATCTTTTGATGCATCAACACCCGGCTTTGCTTTGTCCACCTGATCATCCACCTTGTCACGCTCGTTTGCAAACTGCTGATACAGGTTCTGTACCCGGCTGGTTTCCTTCTCCACCGGACTGTTGGGTCTTTCGGCCGGTGTGGTCGGTGTTCCTACTGCACTAGACGTAGAGGCAGCCGAGCTTGCGCTTTCATACTCGGTAGACGCACCGAATGATTGATACTGACCAGCGGGTGACATTTCCGGTTGAGCTCGTTTCCGTTCCTGTCCTTTTGGTCGCTTAAAAGAACCCTCCTGTTTGGGCTGCGGTTTCTGTATGGCTTGTATGGCGCCACTTTTCAGTAACTTGCGAGCTACCTCACGTGCATCTCGTGCATCGGTAGGCCGTTTGGGGAGCAGATTCTTTTCCGGCTCCTGCTTCGGTGCTTTGAGAGCATGAAGTGCTTTTTTCTTTTTCTTCAGCTTCGCATATTTGGCCTGCAGCATCAGTTCTTCCTCGGTTAAATTCGATGGAAAATGTATGTAAACCATTCTCACGCGCTGTATCGTACGATGTGGGATCACGATTTTACTAAAATAAGAAATACATTTTTGATAAACGTTGGAAGTGACTGACAAGAATGCGGCTGTACCAATTGTTTTGATTCGACTCTTGGATTTGGCAAACTGTTTGCGTTTGTTGCCGTTCTATTTTTGAAGCGTTACGCCCAAGGTTCAACTACCTTCGCAAAAAGATACGACCACAGAAATAAAAAGGAGCAAATCAAAAGTATGAATTTATCAGTGGTTCCAGTCAAAGTCAAACACATTGTGTAAAAATGCATAAAAAACAGCTCCGCACTGCAAATTTCAATCAATCTCGTTGCATTTTTATAAACTCCCTTTCGGATGTCTTTAAATGCGTGTAAACGAAGCTTAAGATAAATAACGCTCCGCCAACCCGTCAGAACAATTCGCGTCATTTCCACGTTTGACAGGGCGTTATTTCAAAAAAGCCAAATCTGTAACGGAAATTTGAAGAATGTTCGACTGATTGTTTCTACTTCTGTGGTTGTAAATCATCCAATAATCAATAAAAGTGCATAAAAATAACAAATCTAGCTGAAATCGTATCCTTTTTCCTGTGTAACCGTCCTTCAATCCACCATTTTCACGCCTTTCCTCGATGAAATCCCAGCCGAATCTTCTAACCAGTGGTTAAAAACGACAACCTTGCACCCCGCCGTAGAGCATCCTCTCCCTTTCGGAAACGATTAAATGCCAGACTCAGCAAACTGAAACGAAAGTAAACGATTGTTGCAGCAGAGAAAAGAACGAAACCCATCGCAATCGCGCTTACACAAATCAGAAAAACGTCGAGTGAAGACCAATAGAAAGGTCACCCGTAAGCGTACAGTGTTGGGCTACTCGCTGTTGCAGCAGTTTTCGCTAAGTGTTTTGCCATTGGGGAAATAGAAAACGGTGGTGTGCGCGTTCCATGTGCAGAAGAACTGGGTGTGCGGACACGGACGCGTACAGAGTGTGTTAAAGCAACAACTCTCCAGACCTGCATCCAGCAGCTGTATCTGTTGTAAAGGAAAAGCAAGCCGACGCTAACGAAGCAGAACGCCTGTGTATCAGCGTAACTATCTCGCGTTTGGTACAGCCGCAACAAAGGACGGACAGGCAACACACGGGAAGTAGCTGAGGAGCGGCTACATCTATTCTCCATCTCCGATTCGTGCGCCACCAGTGTGTGCGGTTTGGCCAGCTCAAGAGAGGACAAATCCGTAAGAAGGGAAGCGCATCGCAGTGTGTTGTTTGGTGGCAAACCAACACAGAACAGGAAGAATGGCCCAAAACATCAATCCGGAGCGTGCACAGTCATCGAACCCATCGAAACAGAACGATGAAGCGCTGATAAACAACAATAACCAGGCCGTTAGCAAAAGGTGAGAGCACCGTGCAGTTTTCGTATTTTCCTAAACCTGACCAAGAATTGCTTTCCACGGAAGGTCAGACTGCTCGCATCATCAACACTAGATTATTCGCGCGCATCCAGAGATCATTCGCCATCTGCACCCAGATGGCGATGACTCCATCGCGTTTGTGTAGTGTACACCCTTCCTTCATACTGTGGTTGTCCCTCCATTTTCCATCCATCCCAGTAGCAAATACGACTAGTCATCTAAAATTGGTCCATTACCTATGCATTCAAGTGTAATCGTCTGCAGGAGTGTAATCCGAATCTGAACCCATTCGTGAGCATTGTGGGGAAAGGAAGGGTGCCGCCCAATCTGTCATGGCGTTACGCGTCTCACATTCTTGTAACTGTTTTTGAAAATGGTAACGGTTTCTCAGTTCCTCCTGTGGTTTTGCTATCACAAAGCATAAAGTTTGATTATTTCAAAGTCCATGAAAATAAAATTGATTAATAAAAAAAAGTGGCATTTAACGTATGGAAGAAGCAGTTCAACGGCAGACACAAGTGTTGTGATGATGGCGAGAAGAATGTTTCGTCGAATACCGTAGAGTTCATTGACCTTTCGGCTTTCCAGAGTTCACACGTCTCGCATTTAATTAGAGATTATTGATATCGCACGAACTATTGGTTCGTGGTTTGATTTTACTATTCATGTAGGTTTTCTTAAGTTTCAACCACCCAATTCTCGCCTTAATCACATTGAAAGTTTAAAAGTTGATTTCATTGTTTGTGCAATAATTGTACTTCTCGGTAATACTACGAAACTGCACTGCTCTGAAATCTCACACAGTTTGAAGCTGTTCCCTGCGATTTGTTTCTGCATCTATTTGCTCTCTTTTTAGAAAACTCAGGGCCCCTGGCAACAGATCCCGATCTATCCTGGCCGGAAAAGAATTTAAGAGACCTAACATCTTTTAAGAAAATTTTAAAAGTGCCTATGTCAGTTTTGGACGGAATGCGTGTTTGAAAAATTGGAATGTAGGAAATGCGAATGTTAGAATTGCTTAACCAGACCACTCGTTGGCTCAATATCAACTCAATTTCAATATCCCATCTTCAAGACACGAGCTCTCAGATAGTAGCAAATCAATCTGTATCAATTATCAAATGAAAATTTCGATCCTTTTCTTTCGCAGACTCCAAAAAGAATTAATGGCGTTGATGCTGTCATCGGAAAAATCCATCTCTGCCTTCCCGGAGGGTGAAAATTTCTTCAAATGGATCGGCACAATCAGTGGTCCGGACGATACCGTGTATAAGGGCCAGAAGTACAAGCTGCTGCTGGAATTCCCCAACTCGTACCCATACTCGGCACCGAACGTAAAGTTCATCACGCCCTGCTTTCACCCAAACGTCGACCTCAGCGGTTCGATCTGCCTTGACATCCTGAAGGATAAATGGTCCGCACTGTACGACGTACGGACGATCCTGCTCTCGATTCAGTCCCTGCTCGGGGAGCCGAATAACGACAGTCCACTCAACTCGCAGGCATCCCAGCTGTGGCCGAACCAGGTCGAGTACAAAAAGTATTTGGATGATTTCTACGAGAAGAATAAGGATTCTTAAACTGTGCGGTGATGCTTCCCATACCCTCACACGATGCGTTCAAACCCTCCACCCCACTGAATCATTCAACCAACCCCCACAAGTCCCTAATTAGTAGAACAATTTAATGATAGAAGATTAGCCAGTCAGCCTTGTCGTCGGTAGTCAGCCGAACGATGGTTCCGGATTGTATTGAGCTTAGTTTTTGCCATCGATAAGTAGAGCGTTTTAGTTGGGAGGGGAAAACAAGTGAAAATAGGTGGGTGAAACATTTGAGCTTAATTGGGACGCTTTTTTAAAGATGAAAAATCTTCTCATTATTTTTTTATTTTATTGTGCACTCGAATATCATCAACGTGCTCCAGGTCACAAATTTATTCATATTTTTATCAAAAGTTTTATTTCATAACCACAAATTCCCGAATCTCGCTATTGCACATTGTTCCTATTTCAACGTTTTCTCTGCTCGCGATTGTAAAGATGTCGAAAATTAAGCTCAATCAAATCCCTAAACCGCTAATGGAAATTTGAGGAGAAATGTGTGTCTATGGTTAGCCTGTGTTTGCTGATTTTGTTTTACGTAAACGGTTTAGGTTTGAGGAAGGAATTTTGATGTACTTAAATTGTTGCGACTTTAGTTAACGGTGGAAGGCAGACATGGACACTGCACCGACTTCTAAACAAAAGGGAACGTGTTTGTATTGTAGCTTGTAGTTAAGTGGATTCAACAATCTTATTGCTTTTTAGACGATTTTAATATTGACCATTATTTTGTGGGAACCATGTGAAACCCTTCCGATGTTTTCGAGTCGCAATAGTTTCCGTAGCTCAGGATTCCTCCGGCGTAAATTGCCTCCATGCTCTGAATCATTCATTACAACCAAACAAATGGCACGTGTATATTCTACTAGACGACAGGCTAGTTAGGGAAGACTAAACAAAAACAAACACGAAAGTACACATAACGAGACTATATAGTTTCCGTGATTCAGATCGCGCGCACTCGCCGTGAGCGATGGGAAAGAAAGTCAATCACTTGTCGATGGTGTGTCGTCGTCGGCACACTGTAATCTCGGCTAGAACTCGGTGCCAGTGTCGGATGCATGTCGAACGAATACGAAAGCTCACCAGTTACAAATGGGAGGGAAGAAGTTTATGTATTTATTTATAATTTTGTGTGCGATACAAACCCGGAAATGAACTTGGTCGTTTAAATCAGCAACAGTGAAATCAAAACTGGGTACGCGTTGATTTTATTTTGCGTTACACAGCAGTACTTGTCAATCGGTAAGTTTTGTGTAAGGTGTTCTGGATGTTGAAACATGTGTCTGTAGAAAAGCCTTTAGCAATAGGTTGGACGTAGATCTTTATTTGATACAATTAGAAGGACTATTTTTTCATTAAGACTCATGGAAACTATGCAGTATTACCAAGCAACTTAGCTTCACGAACATCACCGGGTTCTGTGTTGTCCGTCGAGATCCACTTCTGCATCTACGGCTGTTTCCACAAAAAGAAATGAAATTTACTTACTTATCCGGCGCTACTACCGCTTTGCGGCCTTCGCCTGCTGGAGGAATCCTCTGAACCGCTCGCGGTCGAGCGACTTCGTCTGCCAGTCCTGCGTTGACCGTAGTGTAAATCCCAGAATTAATTTTCACGTCATCGATAAACGTAAACAGTGAAAAAAACAGCTGTCAAAAGAGTAGGGGTGAAAAGAAAGAAACAAAAAAAGACGCATCTTCGCCAATGGAGGAAAACAACTCACTGGTGTATGGGCTCGATTTTCAGGTGAGAAAACACGCGAAAGCAAAATCATTTCTGTTGCACAACACGCCGTCAACGACGCACTGGCATATTTGCAGGCGAGAGCGCTCGCATCGCAGCAGGCCGAAAGCAATGATGTACGGTTTTTCGTCGCTACCCAAAGCCTCAAACCAAACAACCACTTGCACGTAGTCGATCTGAACGAAGACAGTTCCGCCCTGCAGTCGCGTATCTTCACCCATCCGTACGGAGAAGTATGGCGGCTAACGGCAAGTGCACACAATCCACGCCTACTAGCCAGCTGCTACAGTCTGCTCAAAGGTACACAGGTCGTGATGGAGACGGCGCTCCTAACTCTGCCGGAATCTCTCGAACCTAAGGATGGTGATCTGGAGTTCCTGACGTTCCAGAACGTGGAAACACTACCGACGAGTGGGTATGGTGCGGAAATACGTACCACCGAGTTCCACCCTACCGATGCAAACCAGCTGGCCTGTGTGGTGGATGGTAAGATAGTTCTGTTTAATCGGGCCGAAGCAGCAACCCGCATGGTGGCGGAAATTAATGCGAAAAATGTGCCGAAGTTCACAACCGGCCGATGGTCCCACTTTCATCAGGGTAATCATTTCATAGCATTGCATGACTGTAGCATAAGGTAAGTAAGTAAGTAAGTCTATAGTTGGAATTTAGATATTCTAAGCCGGAATGAATAATACTTACAATGCACTTGTACCGATGATCAGATCGTACGATGTACGGGATCCCAACCATGTCGTGTGGACCATCGAGGAAGCGCATAGCCAGATGGTGCGCGATTTAGATTGTAACCCGAACAAACAGTGTCACATCGTGACGGGTGGAGATGACGGTGTGATGAAGGTGTGGGACTTCCGTAACACCAAAGAGCACGTGTTTGCGCGCAGCGATCATCATCACTGGATATGGAGTGTGCGATTTAACACGTACCACGATCAGCTGATACTTTCCAGCGGAAGCGACGGTAAGGTGCTGCTCACTTGTGCCGGTAGTGTGAGTTCTGAGGCGCCGGAAATTATAACGGGCGATGCAGTGGAGCAAGTGGTCGGCAATGAACCGAGGGAACATTTGGCGGATGGATTGCTGCAAACGTTCGATCAGCACGAGGATTCGGTATATGGTGTAGAGTGGAGTACGGCCGATCCGTGGATGTTTGCATCATTGAGCTACGACGGACGAATGATAATCTCCAAGGTGCCGAAGCAGTACAAATATCAGATACTGCTGTAAGCGTGGAATCGATTCGAACGGACCACCACTTGACACTTGTGTTAAAATAAAAGCATTCCTTAATTTATTTTCTAACGCTTACTTTGCCATGGAATTTTACATCTTAATATACCTAATAGTATTCACATGTAGAGTATTAGTATAAGCGCCAGTAAATTCGATCATCGCATGTGTAGTAAGATGATACATTTTGAGCTAGTTCATCTGTGCCTGACCATCCAGAGACGCTCCATTGTATGGTTTAAGTTAAGTCCTGGATGGGAATTTGGAACCAGTCCTAGATCCAAACTATTAATGGTATTTCGATTCACTAAGGTCACTTCTCTGGTTTACTGCACGACCTTGCTATGAATCAGGTTCCCGTCCAAGATGATGGCATGTCGTCGTCGTTTCGGTGAATAGAATTTTGGGTCCAGTCCTGTCATATAAAGATCGACACATTTCTCTCACCTTAATTGTAGATCATCATCATCAGGATAAATAAAAATACAGACAAAATCCCCTTTCACGTCTGTGTCCTCCGCTGCTGAAACTGGGAGGACGTATGAAGGAAATGTAGTAATTTATTTCTAATGTTAAATTTCACCTTTTCTTTGCTTTAATCATAATTCCCTGACCGGGCTAGAATGAAACTATATCCATAGCACGGATATTGCAAAACGGAGAATACACTAGGAAGGAAACAGACACTCGGGGGGGCAGGACAGGAAGTTTGTGAAAAGTATGACAATTGCGGTAATTTGAAGATCGTTTCTGTTGCTTTCCAGTGTGGAACGACTCTAGAACTTGAACTCCTTGTACTTTTTCGACTGTTTGCTGGTTGTGTCGGTTTGCTGCCGTTTCCGTTTCGATTTTTGCCGGGCAACGTGCTCGGCTAACATGTCGGAAAGATCCTCCTTCTGCAAGTGACTCTGTTGTTCTCGCATCTGCTGCTCGTAACGCTGCGCCATCGCCTCATTGTCCAGATCAAGCTCGGAGGGATCGAGTGCCAGTTCGACCATACCTTCGCGGTCCACAGGACCACCGCTCCGACCCGCCCCACGACCACCGGCACCTGCCGCAGGCCCACCGGCACCTGGACCACCAGCACCACCACCTCCACCTGCTGCGGAGATATCGTACACGTGCGTCGATGCCATCATAGCAGCACCAATACGCTCATTTCGTTTCTCCGGTAGCACGTGATACAGTACCGGTGTCTCGTTATCTTCCATTTCGCTCTCGATCTTCTTCTTGCGCAGCTCGATCGTGTCGGGCGTTTCCATGCCGGCCGGTACACCGCTGGTAAGACCGGACGGTGTCACGAGTCCTTCCGCTGGTGTGATCAGTCCACTTTCGTCTGGCTGTGCGGTCATATCTTCGCCCTCGTCTTCTTCCTCCTCGGACGATTCTTCCGATTCCGATTCCAACTCGCCCCACACGGTCCGGTCGATTTCTTCCTCGCCCATACCACCCTCTCCGTCCATTCCTGCCACACCGAACACGTCACCGTACAGCGGTTTGCCGCTTTCGTCCACCGGGGGTTTACCCCAGCCACCGGCATGATATCCAAACGAGCATCCCTCTGGAATGGGCGCATTCAAGCCCGGTATCTTGAGATTGGGATAGCTCGGCGGTGGCCCGTACCGCTGCTGGGCGATAAGCCACGGCGGTGGAATCTTGTGACAGGCTGGCCCTATCGGCATGCCCAGAGCGATACGCAACTCCTCCGACAGGTCGCCCGGTTTTTTCTCCTTCAGGCGTGTCTCGAACTCCTTGCCCTCGTAGTACAGATCGCCGTGAATAGTCATGCGCGGTTTTGTTTGCCATTTGAAGAAAGCATCGTGCAGCTTTTGATAATCGATATCGATCTTGCCCATCTTTGGCCGGGCCCGTTCACGCATTTTCGCCTTGAGCGTCTTGGCTTCGTCCTTTTCCTGCAGCGATGCGCGCATCTCCATGATTCCCGTCTTCTTAATGAACGCCGGCAGATCGAACGGTGGTTTCTCGATACCGCGCTTGCCCTGCAGATACTTGCGCTTGAAGCACCAGTGCCGCGGTACCTGCACCGTATTCCGGTGGCTCTTCAGTTGCACTAGCAGCTTCGGATCGCGTGCCGTTACATCATGCATTTCGACAACATCGGGGCGCGTTACCAGCTGTTTCAGTTCCGCCACGCTCAACCGATTCAGTTTCTTTAGCTTGCGCTTGGAAACCTTCTCCTTGTCGTCCTTCTCATCCTGGTCTCCCATATCATCGTAGTCATAATCCAGCCCATCGTCCACCTTCTTCGTCTCGGCTGCTGCCTTCTCTTTGTCCGTCTCTTCCGCGCTCTTTACCGCTTCCTTTGACTTGGTGTCGAGTTTGAATATTTCGAATACGCGATAAAACTGCCGATACATCGGACCAAGATCCGCGATGGTTACTTTTTCCGGTACGTACTCGATCTCCACATCCTTCAAGATATCGTCATCGGTGCTCACCGTTTCCGCTTGTTGTTGTTTTGATGATGTCTCTTTATCGTTTTCTTCACCCTCTGCATGATCAGCCGATTCTGCATCCTCGACTTCCTTTTCTCCATTTGTACGATGACCATCTTCCGCTTCTTCCATCTCTTCTGTTTCGCCATTTTTCTCTTGATCACCGTTCACTTTTTTCACCATTTCCTCCGACTCCCTGTCATCATCCTCATCGTTCGGCGCATCAGCTTCTGTTCCCACGCGTTCTTCCTCACCCTGTTCGACTTCCTCGCTAGCTTCCCGTTCCGGATCTTTCGAACGTGTTGGTTTATGCTTTGTATGTTGGGTTTTCATTATTTTTTCAGGGTGCTTCTGTGCTTGTTGCTGCTGCTGCTGTTGCTGTTGCATCCGTTGTTCATGTGCTTTTTGCATCTGCTCCCGTCGAGCCTTTCGGTTTTCCTTCTTCCGTTTCTTCTTGCGTCTGTTTTTGTCCTGCTTTCCCTCCACCCGGGTTTGACTGGGGTCGGAAAAGGCGCCAGGCATGGACGAATCGTCTCCATCAGCATCAGCTGCACTCGGTTCGTTCGCATTCTCATCGTCAGACTCCATGGCTGGTTCCGCTTCTAAGTAACCACCAGGTAACACGGCAACCGATGCATCTAACGTGTCCTCTGCTCCCAACTCCTGTGCGCGAATCGTCTTCAGTGCCAGTACATCCTCTAGCGCTTTCGGCAGCACCAGTTCGGAAGGTTTTTTCACTAACTCCTCGGGATCGTCTATCTGCAACGACATCAATGCGGGCGGAGGAGACAATTCCGGCGACTGTTGCAAAACTTCAGGTTCGTCTTCCTCCTCGTCATCCTCCTCCTGCTCCTCTTGATCTAACTCGTGCAGCTCCGTTTGTTGCATGTTAGGGTGGTCGTCCTGCATCATCGGTACCATTTGTACAGGCCATCCGCCACCATCGACCATTTCTACCGGCATACCCATTAGCATTTCTGACGGTGGCGGTACCATCGCGCCGTTGGTTTGTTGCTAGAAAATACGGAAGTGGATGAATGGCAAATTAGAGCTCACTCGGCACCATTAGGGGCAACGTTTGTTTGCTTGTTGGGACAGCACACATATTGCACTGGCTAGAACAATCGATACACCTGACTTACCTCTGAATTGTTGTCCATCGTGTTATAATGGACTGGGGCACGAGGGTTACACTAGAAAATGCTAAACTATACGAACAATTCACAGCAAAAGTTGGTAATTTTTATCTACCACAAAAGCAATCGAGCGAAGTTGTTTGGTATTACAAATTGACAGCTTTGCAGTGGGATAAACCGCGACGGGCTCGCGCGGTGCACTGTCAAACGTTGACGGCACGTAACGCGCGTTACAATTATCTCCGGTCTCCTTCATTTATTGTATTTCAAACACGGTCTAAAGTGAAAATTTAAAATATGTCTCTTCTGGGTTTGCGTGGAGAATAATAATGGAAAATAACTAATTTAAACGAACCATTTACATAACAAAAAAACACATCCTTGTTGGCTTGCTTTTGTTGTTGGAAGTTTTCTATCCTGCTTCAGCCCGGATAAAAGAGAATCAGAGCCTACTGCCGCCATTTTTAAGTTTAATCTACTACACTGACGAACATGCTGTGAACAACTTCTATTATCCAGTTCGAAGAAAGGAACACACGCAGTACAGGTGTATGTGCTGAGACGGTAAACTGCACGGTAATGTGCAAATTTCCAAGCAAAACCAGTAGACGATTTATTCCAAACTCGCAAGTGCTTTGTCAAACCGCCGGACGGAAATATGATCGAATTCGCCAAACCGTTACAGAACATTCTGCGCATTAAACAGATCAATACGACCGATCTCGTATGGCGTCTGCACTGCCGTGCAACGGTGTATCTACTGTTGCTTGCGTCACTGCTCCTTTCGGCCCGCCAATACTTTGGAAATCCGATCGACTGCGTCATCGGAAGTGGCACGGTTCCGGCTTCGACAATGAACGAATTTTGTTGGATCATGGGCACGTACATCAGCAGCGATCCGAACTTTGGTACTGTATTACCGCACGCTTTTAGCTCCGGCACTCCGCGAGAAATGGCTAAATATGTTAGGTTACTTTTATGCCTTTTCTCTTTCTTTCCTTTTACTTCCGGCACAGTGTTGGACAGCACCGATTTGGTGAAGATCAATGCCAAGATTGGCCACATACCGGAGAGTGAACGATCGTACCAGAAATACTACCAGTGGGTTGTGTTCATACTGGCGCTGCAGGCCGGCATGTTCTCGCTGCCGAATTTTCTCTGGAAAGCTTGGGAAGGTGGCCGTTTACAAGCACTCTGCGATGGTTTAAGTGAGCATTAGGAAATGATGGCAAGTATAGAACGATTTTAAACTCCAACTTCCATTTTTCAGCTTCACCCCTTGTGCCGGATCTGTGGGAAAAATCACGCAAGAAGCAACTTATCACTCATCTGGTGGCCGAATTTCCACGCCTGCACCGAACGTACTTCCTGCGCTATTGTTTCTGCACGCTGTTCAACTTCTGCAACGTACTATTGAACATTTTCCTCGTGAATGTGATTTTTTCCGGCTTTTGGACCAACTACCATCCCGCCGTAACGGCACTGCTGTCGTTCGATTTTCCCTCCTGGAACCGGTATAATTCACAAATGTTTCCTAAGATTGCCAAATGTGACTTCCACTTCATTGGACCAAGCGGTTCCAAACAGAATCGCGATGGACTCTGTATATTGTCGCTGAACGTAGTGAATGAGAAGATATTTGCCTTTCTCTGGGTGTGGTTTCTGATGCTGCTGCTGATATCTGGGCTGAATCTGCTGTACTGGGTAGTGGTGCTGTGTAGCAAGAGCTTTCGTCTGTGGGTTATAGCAACCCCACTGTATCCGATCCGTTCAGCGGTCGTGTCCCGGGCACTCGAAGGACAAGGCATCGGGAAGTGGTTCCTGTTGCATCAATTGTGCCGAAACCTGAACCCGATCCTCTGCCGAGAACTGTTGCAGAGCCTGTCGAAGGCGAAAACCAACAACCGCAAAACGTACCGAATGGGAGGAAAGGGTGGCGAACCGGACTTTTACACCGATCCGGAAGGATTTGCCGAGGAGGATGTATAACGATAGGAACACATTGCGCAACGAATTGCATGTTCCGAAATGCGTAAACGCTTTCAAGCAGTCCAAATCACTAGTTGCGGCAGTTTGCTGAGGAAGAAATTGCCTGATAATCCATTGCAAACGAATTCATTCCAACTGTTTGCATTCCGCTCCAGGTGAT
This sequence comes from Anopheles marshallii, assembly GCF_943734725.1. Classification (NCBI taxonomy): domain Eukaryota; kingdom Metazoa; phylum Arthropoda; class Insecta; order Diptera; family Culicidae; genus Anopheles; species Anopheles marshallii. The sequence continues at coordinate 74,560,592 of NC_071327.1, read as the reverse complement.
CGTGAGTTTCCCTTCTATATTTTCAATTGATTATTTCTACCACATCTAACGTTGTTATGCATTTGTTTTTCACGTACGATATATAAGTTCGTATACAGAGAATATTCACAATACGAGATCGATATTCTGAAACTGATTACTACTAAGTGCCTTTAACAAGTAAGAGAAACGGATAGGGATTTACTCACTCATAAAAAAATATGCTTGCACCGTCTATGAATTATTGCGTCGTGTTGTACTCAAGTAAGCGGGTCATAATGTAACATAAGTACTGCCTTTTTGGAAAATAAAGCGCACTGTTGTTGTTTGTAAACACGTTTTCTACTCTGACCGGTTCTACTATTTCCAATCGTGATAAAATAAAATTCTATGGCGGCGGTTTTGATTTTTAGTTCTTGGTTCTCCTGCTGGTAAAGTTGATAATAAAACTAACTCAAATCTAATAATTAATAGGCGGTAAGTGGACGAAATATGCGGTGACAGTTAACTGCGTCGGCCAGCCTAGTGGGACGCATCGACTCTATAACACCAACTCTGTGGCGGATCCAGCTACCCCAGCGGGTAGGTAGTTACGGCTCCTCTAGTATGTGGAGACGAGAAAAGCGTCGCTCTACAGCCGTTTTTTTTTATCACAATTCACATTTTTCCCCCTGCAGAACAGCTTTTGTCGAAGCTTCCTACATGGCGAGGCCATGATTCCTATTATCCTTATTCCTGTGTTTTCTGACCGTTCTATGTCACCTGCTTGAACATCCGATAAAGTACTATTGGAGAGCCGTGAACGATAGAAACCACATCTATACCATCAGTATAAGTCAGGATTTGTTTTGAGTTATACCCAAAAGTTTAATGCCTAATGAGTATTTAATATCTTGAAAGATGTTGACTACTGATGCTGAAAATTCGACAGACCAAACTACCTTGCAATATCCAATCCATTGAGCATCACCTCCCGGATGGAAACGACCAGTTTCATTCTTTTTATGCTGCCAGGATCCAGTATCATCCTTCATTTTTCATCAGCTGGACTATTAATTCGTTCGTCCCTGGTGCTCTGGAAGCGATGGATGTCTTTTCGGATGTTTGGCAGTATCATGATGTCGTTTGCTGGTGGACCTTCTTCAGCAAAACACTAGTTCCATTGCTTAAAGATCTCTGATTGATAATGCACCAGATTCAGAAAGTTGGTTATTATTTATGCGATAACAGCGTATCTGCAGTCTCCAGGTAAATTTTATGTGGCGCCATCTATTGGAGGGTAGCTGCTCATTAAAGAAACATATGTTCGATTTTAATTACACTCGGTCGATCTTTACAAACAATGTTACAACACAGCATTAGTGCTTACTCGCTCACGAGATGCTCCAATCGCTCGGTCTGCTGCCGAAGTCCTTCAACCCGCTCCAAAAAAGTTCCGGATTGGAACAAACAATACCAAAACAAAACAGATAGAGATTGCGCTTGATGTTGAACTGAATTCAATTGACCAAAGTAACAGAGTAAATTTATTCGTTTTTTACACTTATTTTAACATTAGTTGTTATGTTAACATCATGTTGTTAAACACCCACAGCAAATGTGTCTGCGTCCTAACGTTGATTATTCATATCAACCGTCGATCATCGTGTACCGTTATAGTTACATGGTTACTTGTCCCTTCATTTCGGCGGTTTCTTTGTTTGCACCATAGCAACCGCAGTACGTGTTCCCAAACTCGGTTGGCTAGAATTTTCCCCACCGACCAGCAATACCACTAGCAACCCGTTGAGCGATAGCGCATTGTGCAGCCGATTAGCCCAACCATCGATCTGTTTCGCAAGCACCTGTTTGTCGGTAACGATTTGTTCTTCGTCCGGTATGCGAACGTATGCGAGATTAAAATCGTACTGCAAACAATTGCTCGCCGTCTTTTCGATCGTAGCATTAGGCGATGACGTTTTGTAGAGCGATAGCCACTGTTGCGTATCTGCGGTCTGTTTACCACACGTCTGAATAGCTTTGCCGAAATAAGCCTCGAACGTGCGCAACTCCTCGTCTGCGTTCGTGACGATCACCGACACCTTGTTGCGCTTTTTGGCGTGCGAAAACAAGGTCGCCGTGATCTGTGACTGTTCTTTGCCGGAGTGTTCAACCGATACATCTTGTGCGATACCATTGCGCCCCGTGTTGGTGCGGAAGCTGTGATAGTCTCGCCGATCTTCTAGCCACTGATCACCGAAGTAGATGCTATTGGCTAGCTTCAGCTTCACCAGATTCAAACTTGCAGCACAATCTTCCACCGAACAGTGCCCATCGCTACCGACCTGAATGTCCTGCCCTAGAAACTTTTTGGCCAAAATGCGTAGCTTCTGTTTGTGCACAGGATTGCCTGTCACGTTGTAAACGATGGACGTATCGATCGCGTATGGATGCAGCATTTCCAGTGCATCCAGATCGCTGTTCAGCGAATGCCCAACCAGTATAGCGTCCGGAGGTAACAGTTTGCGCAGGTCGCGTTGTACATCCGCCAGGGTGGTGGTCACATTGCGCAGCATCGCTTGTGTGATGCCGGAGAACTGCGTACGGTAGTCGAGGATTTTTTCGGTTGGTTTTACCAACTTGTCGTACACGACATTGCCCGACTCGTCGACGATGGATACGCGCGCCAATACAGACTTATCACCAGCTGCGCCACACATTTCACAATCTATGCCGTACATGGGCGATCGTGGATTGACCGGCTTGTAGTCATTACTCGTTGTTACATAGTGTTTGTACTTGTTTTGCAATGTTCCTGTGAAAGGACAAAAACCGAGTCAGTTGAGTTGGCAACACATCGACGATAGAAGTAAACCTACCAGCTAGGGGGACCGGATACCCTTCGTTGATCATCTGAATCGGGGAAAGCAGTAGTAAGGTACGGGGGAATTTATCACCAGGCGGTAGACCGATGTAGTTTGGCATACGGGCGGCGGGTTGAATGTTCCGGAAGATGCTCTTCCGTACCAGCATCTGATCTTTACAGGTGCGCATGGCCGCCTCTAGCGAACCGTACTCGGCCACAAGTACATCCTTGTGCGTATCGCTAAGCGGTACGCAAGCCACCTCTTCCAGAATCTTCGACCATGGGCAAACCACTTGGAGGGTGAGTTGAGGTCCGAAAATGGTTCCCGCACATTTCGGCATGTGCTCCCGATTGGTAACGTAATCTTCGCACGAGAAACCCTCCACAATCAATACCGTCGTGTGCGTCAGTTTGGTGTGCTTATCGATCGATACCCAGCGGGGCGCTATTGGCGAATCGGTTCGCAGTAACGTATGCATTAGCAGTGCCTGGATGTCGTCCAGCAGCAGTGGAATGCGTTCCTCCTTACGCTCGTTCCGATCGAGCAGTGCATTGTATCCGGACGGTTTCAGCAAGATGCGAGGTGTGTAGCGCATACTTTTCCGCTGGTTGACGAACGCCTTCAGCGCACGATACTCAGTTTCGGAGTTAAGTGTACTGCCCGCTTCAAGTGTGCTGCCCTTGTCGACTGATATCCCAACAGCGTTATCGTTCGCCGAACCGCTGCACTCTTCTTTCCGCCGTTTAGCATCCACGGACGTTAGGTCCTCTTCGCGCTTACTGATATTGAATGCGGTACGATTGATGGCCAATATTTTCCGCAACTCTTCTTCACTGCCACCGTTTTCTGCGGAAAGCCCGATGAAACTGTTTTGTTGCAGCAAATTGTTGTTCGCTTCGGTCTCTACTGCGGACGATTGTTCATCACCCTCCGTGAGGCTGGTCGAAGAAGATGGATTCTGTTGCTTTCTGTTGTGTTTGCCGATGCCTTCCTGCTCATTCAGCATCATCAACGCGGACAATCCCAACAGTTTGCGTTTTTTGCGCTCCTGACGTAACTCTTTTTTGCTTTTTAGCTGCGTCCAATCACCACCATTGCCATCTGATCCAGCGCATGCAGCAGAAGCACCAGGACTAAGCTGAGCTTTCATTCTGGCGTTTTCGTCGCACTCCTCTTCTTGCAACATCGGGCCGCAGCTTCTAGCGCTGGGTGGGATGAGGGTGTTGGTTAGGAACAAGAAACAACAAAGACCACTGAATGATTTGTGCTGACTAAGCAAATGTCGCCCAAGCGCTATGATTCACGCCGTTCGTAGCACCAGTAGTCACACACGCATGTGTACATGCATTCATCTACAGCGCAGTCTTTACACTTACCTCGTTTCGCGATCGTCTGTGTTGGTTTAATATGAAGGTTTAGCCGGATAGCGTATCCGTTCCGCGGCTGTTTTGCTGCGTGTACAATACACACGGCTGCAATATCCCGTAGAAACTGATAAGCTTTCGCGACGGAAATTTATATTGAGCGGAGTATTGAGTTTTCGCATCGAAATATTCACATTCACATTATCGAAATCGTGCGTGCGGAATGGAGGAAACTTTTGAGGAAACGTAAACAAGCATGCTGCACACATTTGCGTTTGACGTTTATGATGATTGCAAAGCGATTGGTTTAGAACCGCACGCTGAAAAGTTATGCTTGTGTTGTGGACAATAAAAATAGAAGATACCCAAAATACAAGTAACGATTTAGGAGTATGAATATCGTTCAAAAGTTATACATCGTGTTGAAATGCCTGGCATACAGAAAACAACTACGTCATGGAAATGGAATGGAAATCATTTTCATCACCACAAAAGAGCGCTCGCTAGCTGAAGGGAAACTGACGTTTGACGTTTGGCTCGTTTAAAGTAACGTTCGAGTGCGCGCGTGTGGTTGTGTGTGTATTTCTATCTGTCGGTTGATGTACCATTGCAACCGTTTTTTGGCGAAATCGGTCCAAATCAGTTGATGGGAAATTCGCGATGGAGCTAATTACCGATACCGGAAAAGTCTTAAAAGCGTATCAAATAATCAACCAGCAGCTTGTTCACGAAATCCAGAAGAAAAAGATAGAAATAAAGATGCACGAGGAACGGTACAATGCAACGAACGAAATGTTGCTGCAGGAACGCCAGGAAAACAAAGCTCTGCGCGACATGGTCCGGAAGCTGAAGGACCAGATGCAAGTAATAACGAAGGTGATCGTGTCGGTACAAGATCAAACGGAGAACGTGTACGAACGTATCAACCGTCCGCACGAGCTGGCGGAACGAATGATGCAGAACTATACGCCACGGGCCCAGCAAGTGTACGAACGACGCCGAACGGAAAACCCACCGTATGTGGACGAATATGCGATAGCTGAGGAAAATGAGACTAGCGTTGTTGTGGAGAACGAAGATGAGGAAGAAACAAACGCCCAGGGGGTAAACAATGACACTCATGCAAACGAAAGCGGTAGTGTGGATGCGGATGAAACCTTCGCCTCAAACCGGTCGAGTGATATACGATGTAGCAGCGGTGCACCACCGCTAGCAGTGGGCAGCCCATTAGTACAGCGACTAAAGCGTCCCTCAAGGAACGCAAGCTTTGATGAATCGTTCGAAACGATCGACCGCGAGCGGGTGTTCAAGCTGTCCCGACACAGTCAGGAACGACGAAAGATCTATGCGAACATAGAGGAAAATGTGACCGACCTGAAGTCTATTAGCAGAAAGAGCCGAATGGAAATTGATGGTAGTGTTGCTGTTGCTCGTTGTCATTACATTTCCAGGTGAATAGATTAAAAGTTTATTTTATATTTTAGAGGAACTTAGCGAAACATTGCGCAATCTGTCCCCGGTTAAGATGGATGACGTTGGTGAAAATATGTCCTGTTCGTCGACTGAAAACGAGAAAAGCAACCAGATGAACGAGTCACCCCGACCGGACAACAACCGGGGCGGGCACCAAGCGCAACTAAAAAAAATGGCCAGCGAATCAATGCTTTCACGAATTCATCGTTCCACAGTGGTTGATGAAGATCTCACCGAGGGTAGCAGCAGTATTAGCCGGGACGAGACTGAAATGACCGTCTTTAATCCGGCCGAACTTGTCGCTAGCTGTAGTACACCGGTGGCAAAGGGATCGACCGGTCAGCAATCGGAAAAGGATCGCGCCAATTTTCCTCGTCGGGGTCGTGGTCGCCCTCGTACCCGGGGATGTCCTACCAAAGCAAGAAGCGAAACTGAGCTACATACGCTTGAAATGAATCCCGTCGTAGTGTTGAGACCCTTAACGGAGAAAAATATACGGGCACACGAGCAGAAAATGCGACCAAACCGCAAAGCCAGACCAATTCGATATATAAAGGAATGTGACATTAGCGACAGCGAGGAAGGATCGACGCTAGGCGAAGGCAACACGTGGGAACCAAGTTCGTCGATGGAAAACCTGTCCACAGTGTCCGGTGAATCGAATCGTCCGCGACGAAGAGCAGCACCAAAGATGCTCCGCGAGCCGTCTTTGATTATTAAATTAAGACGAACCTAACTGTTCTTATCTTTATCGGCGCATTACATATTAACCATCATCATTATTGTCTCTCTCTCACTGGTGTATTATTTGTTTTCTTGTTTAGAATTAGTGATTATTTTAACTATTATAGTTTTTAATGACCATTTTGACACCATGATGTGAAGAAGCAAATGGGTTTTCACCATGAACTGATTTTGTAGTTTTTTTAGATGAGCGAAGTTAATTATAGCGAAAATGATGTACAAAAATCCAACAGGGTATGCGTGCAGTAGTCAGAGGATATGTTAACGGAAATGTTGCTGGCAAACAAGAACAAAGGAGTGTATCACACAATTGGATCAGCTTGTAGATGACATCAGTTTCAAAAATCTCTTTTATTTTATCCGAAAAAAAGCAAAAGATTCTATCGATCACAAGGAAAAAGTCCGATCATACCTTCCCTTCGGCATCGTTTCGCCCAAATGGAGGTCTCGTAGTTTCGAGCTAGCTTTTCTGTGTTTGTACGCTACGCAAGCCTGTGGATAAGCTGCGTCTAAACAAGAGGATAGTTTAACAAAAAATAAAATGCCAAAACAGGACGATAAACTGTTTGTTTTAAATCGTAAAATTCCATTCTAAACGATTATATAAAAAAATTCCATTCTATTTCATTTACGTTCTCCTTACGTTTTTTTTTCTAAATTTTCTTTTTGTTTTTTTTCAAATCACAAATTACGTTTACTTTCAGCTACACTTTTCTTGGTTTGTTCTACACACCAATTATTCACAGGTTTTTCACAGACAAGCTGTGTGCTTTTCACGCAGGTATGTTTTTATGTTGTCTCCCTGTCTATTTGTATTTTGTGTTGTTCCTGCCCGTTGATAAATAACATACCTTTGCTTTACAAAACTAATGATTAAAATCTGCATGATTGCATAGCATATAATAACACACGCTTTCAGAACCGATGGGTTTCTAAAAAGCTCGAGAACGGAATAATATATGGCTATGATTTGTTAAAAGCAAACTGATAGTGCACGAGCAGTAGAACATCTTTTAGCTTCATGATCACGTAACGAACGGATCTCAGAGCAAAACGTTAATCTCTCTTTCGGCTCTAATATAGTGATTGGTGTTACCTATGCTTTCACACTGTAACCATTTGTCTAACGATAGAATGTATAACATGCAAGCATAAAGACTTGTATATTCTCTAGCATACACTGCCGGAACGACATTATAATCGAACAATGTGTATAAACGATATTTCATATAGTTTTGCATAACACAATGCTTATCGAGAGAAGCGCACTAAGAAGCATTATATGGCGGGTATACGGTACTGAGAATACCGACTAGAACCGTGAACAAATGTGTATGTGGGTATAAATTGAGTTGTGTATGTCGCAAGCAGTACCTACGTTATATGGCATTTAATAGTCGGAGCTGCTTGTAGAATGTACGTTGTACGATATTCTGAAGCAATCCCCGTTACCTATGCTTTGTTTCCTTTTTTTGCCAATGTTATTGTTTCACTTGAATTTCTCATTTAGAAATCTCTCTATTACACACTTTTTCTACGGACGTCGTTTTACGATAACGAATTGGTTTAAATTTAAAAGACAACATCTTCAACCTATATCTCTCAGAGGATACGCAATTTATACTACATTCAACAGGAATAGTAGTCACATAAGGGCACACCGTCGATCGATTGTTGGCAGCTTAGAACTCATCTAAACCGTAACCCTCGTGATGATATCATTATTAGGACTAATATTTTTTTTCTAATGCTACTATCGACTTTACCAACGAATTACAAACAAACATATGGAACTATGTAGCTGAACGATACACATCGAGTACAACAACAGGAGTGGAAAACAGTGGTGAAGAAAAACGTCAACAAAAACATAAGCATAGTAAAGTTGCTATGATCAAAGCGTGTCATGTCGTAACGAAGCAAATACAGCTGTCGATCGTCGTCCGCATGCTGCTCTCCTTGTTGTCTTTTACCTCGTGGTAGAGATTTCTTACGATATGGCGGAGAAAACTGTCCCCCTTTTCAGGGTGCCGCGTTATATGCCGCTGTAGGGCTGTGGTTTCGTGAGATGTGAGATACCTTTTTTCGGTGGGTCGTTGGTGGTCGTAGTCTCCTGTCTACGAAGTTTGCACGCACAGCAGTTAACGCAAAGAGATTCATCGACTCTCCATTTTTACTTTTAATAAAACGCCCCCTTGTATACTCATCATGAAGAAAGGGACATCATCATCACTTTGTACCCGGCAGTCCCTACAGGCAGCACCGCTAGTCGAAAATGCATGCAAACACGGAACAGCAGTTCAGCAGCAGTCGATTACAGCAACCCTTCTTCGGACCGTCCCGTTCCCGTTCGGCATCGGCCGCCGCCTTGCGCATTTTCTTCGTGTAGTTGCGCGGATGGCTGCGTGCACTGAGCTGAACCGGCAGCAGCGGAAAGTCGGGCCGGGGCGCTCGGAACCGGGCGACAAGAGTTTCTTGTTCCGGTGTAAGATTAGCGGCTGATCGTCGTACGCCACCGGTCAGTATGTCACCGACGAGTTGCGATTCGGCCGGATCGAGCAGTTCGATGCGTTCCCGGGCGGCATCAAATTCACGCCGTGACATGTTGAGATATCGCGGAGCATAGCAGAGGGCTCCGAGTGCACGTCGACGGTTCTCAGCCGTGGGATCGATGTGTTTGCGCTTGCAGTCTTCGAGGCTCCAACGTGCCAGTACATCCAGCAGTACCGTTTCGGAGGACAGCTGCAGTGCGTCCCGTTTCACGATCATTTCCAGTTCCGGGAAGCGCAAAGCAAGCATGGCCTCCTGGGAGAATACTTCCTCGGCGTACATATCGATTAACTGCAAACAGTTGTTCAACAGTGCGGCAAAATATTCCTCCGGTGTCAATGGTCCACTGGCAGTGTTTGATTTATTTGCCCGAGGACACCGGGAGCGTCTTTTCTCCTCCTTGGACGGGGCTTTTGGTGGAGCAATGGAGTTGTAAAACCAAAGCGCTCGGTAGACTTCCAGCACGTGATCAACGTGCAGATTGAGATCCAAATCCTTGACGCAGTATATCTCCAGCTGGCGGCACTGGAAACGTGTTGCTAGTTCAAGCATCTCGAGTGCGTGTGTTGGCGAGTTAAATTTGATAAACTTGGTCTCGAGGTAACTGGAGAGAGCGAAAATAAAGAAAAGTAAAATATTAGACACGGTTGAAATATATGTCAACGCCGAATAGCAAGTACTCATCGATCAATCAATCGATCAATGCGGCACACTCGTAATACCCTTTTCTGGTCGTTGTCATAAACGTCCATGTACCAAACGTACGAACGATCATCTTATGTCTGGCGCGCTGTGTACCTTCTGCTTCACACTTGAAATACTCATAGCACGCGCACTCTGTTGCATTTTTTGGCGCCGGCACAACATTTCTTGATAACGGACGAACCTGTGCTGCTACAGTGTGATTCACGATAGTACAACACAACGAAGGCTACTTCTTGCTACGGGTAGTGATAAGCCCAACGAATAATCAATTCCACATGATATAAATCGGAAGCTACTCAAACGCTGTCCACACGAGATTAGATTGAATCTCGGACCTCGCAGGGCGTATCAATTTTTTTTATCAATGAGCCAATCAGTGGAAGGTGGTGTCGTATTTTCTTGTCGTTACTGGTTCAAGTACGGCCGTAGGTGTTTATACTGTCCGTTATTGATATTGACATTGAGAACAGGTGGCATAAGTATCAACATAAATCAACATCCTAATTCGTGGCGTTCTGCTTAGAATTATGTAACTTTATAACAATTACGTATTTCTATGACGCATTTAAATAACACGGATAAACTCCCGTTCTCTAGGAACGCGTTCTAAAGAATAACATTGGTACTGGGGAATTAGGTAATGGAACCCCATTCTTTCCATACCTATGAAGGAGATGTAACTGATGCTCTACATATGCTGAAATACGGCTGGACGATATTTACTTCAAATTTCCACTTTGTTCAGACGTCATTATTTAACCTGTCCAAACCTCAAAGTGATAGCTTTTTACCTTCAACTTCAAATAAAATGTAATAAATCTGGGCTTGAGAGCCTGGATATGTGTGCTTATCAATGACCTCCAGCATGCTAGAAAAAAATGTTGGGAACCTAATTTAGGTTAGGACATTTTATACCTCACTCCGCACACTCGCAGATCGCGCATACTGACAATTGTTGCACGAAATAAGTTATTGTGTGAGCAGCATAGGGGACTGCATTCATTAATGTACTTGCAATTGCGCTAATGTTTGCTAATGAATAATTTGTTCCATCTGCGTTTGTTACATATTCGCGCTCGATACTCATTATCATTGTGGAATGCAATTCAAAACTAACGTGTTTCCATCGTTTCAACAACAACCAGTAAAAAAAACAAACTCGGATTCTAACTTCCGGACTATGGTTGAAGATTCTTTTTTTATACAACTACTACAATCACTCCCACTCGAGGCTACATGTAACAATCTGTCCTCAAGGTCACCATCACACCCTGTGCTGCACAACTTACCGTACGAATGTCTCGAAGTTGTCCCGATTAACATCGCGAACCACACACTTGCTGTCACCGCCACCGCCGCCACTGGACAGCATATGTGCCAGACCGGTGTTGGAGTCTAGAATCGCTTTGCGTTCTGCACGCACGAGAAAGTTTTCCTTATTGCCCAACACCAGGAAGTCCACGTACTGGCCATCGTTTGTCGGTGAATCCATCGGAGGAGCCGTCGGCAACGGAACAGTCGCAAGCCGGGCACCTCCTCCATCGGCCTCGAGGTTGTTGGTAAATGGCTGAACCATGATCGCGCAAAAGGTACTCGCGGATTCGAATAGTTTGCCGGTAGCAAGTAGCTTGACCCTTATCCGAGGGCTGTGTAAACTTAACTTAGAAGAAGAATTGATTTAATCCACTGCCTTAGATTGTTTTCAATATTTTGCGTCAGCTGATGGTGCTCGTTTGCGAAGATATTCAACCCAATCGAAGTGGCTACATTCCTTCACGTGCGATACGCGCAGTTCTCTGTGGCACTTCTGCGCGTCGGTACGTTCGCTAGTGAACTGATTCTCGATACCGACCAACGGGTTTGGTGTAGCCGATGTTTGGCTTTGCTAAAATGAAGTGTGAATATCGGGTGAACCTGTAATAAAAAAACGAGCAAAAAGAAGGTGAAATTTAATCAATGATACTCAGTATATAAAAGGAAAAGATTACATCAGGACAGCGCGGGTGTGTGTTTGTGGAAAGGAGTGAACTGATAAGCCGATGCGTTGATTACGTGCCTGTGCTTATAGCGATACCGGGGAGATACTGTTCGAACACTTGCGAAGGCGTAATGGTGACGGAAGAGTGGGTGGAACATTGGGGATGTGTGTCGTTCTTTCTCTGTTGTTTTTGTATGTATGTCAATTTGTCTACACTCTGTGTCATTTACACCTTTTCCGCGAGTGCATTTAATGGCACGTTTCCTCTCAATTACCGATTGGCCATTCTTACCGAGATGATGACTAACAGCTTCTATATATACACACACGCATTGCAATCTTTCGAGTGGATCCATTTTTACTTGGGAGCTATTTCCTTCTTATCGAAGGGTTTTCTCTCTACGCCCTTCCTAGGTATTAAAAGTCGTTGGCACGAGACTGTGCCAGGCCCTTACATTGCTATATGTGGCGTAAAGTTTTGTATTCTTCAATGGACGAGTCATACGAAATTTCACCATCAAGGTTAATCTCTATCGGTAAAGGTACTCAATACTACTATGCTACTGTATCTTGCCAGTTGAAGATCATTTGTACATTTAGGGTGTGTCATTACAAATTTTGGAATCTAGGCCCATACTACATCTCTCCAGAGATCCCCGATTTTAATTCTAGAGATCCTAAATCCTAATTCGAGAGATCCTAGATCCTAATCCATAGATCCAGAGATCCTTAATCGCTAGGTTTTGGTTCTCTAGGTGGGTTGGATAATCTCTAGGTTATTTAGAATAACGGTTCTTGCTTTTTTAAGAAAATTTTGAATTTCTGACTCTGAAATACTCTGAAATTCAGCCAGTTACAATACTTTCAGATTATTAACTATTTTCGTGTAATTATTTAGAATACATTAAATACCTCACGAAATTCGGAAGATACGTATCGATACGAGTTGTGTATACAACCCTGAAGCAATTATCATGATTTGCTAAATGTTACTGAGCTACATCATCAGAATAAATATATTCGAAGCGAGCTTCAATACTCAAAACAAATGCCGATAGATCATAAAATTGCAGTAGCAGAAAACGATAACACTTGCGCTATGTTGAGAACGAAACGTAATAAAAATGATTCACGCTGAATGCACCTCAATCGGGGTAAGACACGTGTCACAAGATGAAACACAAGTGATGACGTATTATCAATCGGATATTTGATTCAAGTTTGCCACAGATTAATCACATTCCATTGGACATGCTACACATTCGGTAACTTGTGCCTTTCGATGAGACTTATTGCGAGAGTTAGTATAATGCTCTACACCAAAAAAAAAGAAGATAATATTCTACTTCCATCTTCAAGAGAATGCGTTTTTCCGAACCGTGAAGCAGCAATTAGACGCGGATCGCGTTATTTGCATAACGATAACCCAAAATATCGAAGGTCCACTTCCAGGCAAACCGTGTTGATAGCACCGGAAGAGCCGCATTTAAACCAGGGTCTAATTTAAACATTCTCACCATGCCATGTGACTAGGCCCACCGTCTCCTCCACGAACTGTCCGAGGTCTTTCTACGATTTTGATTAATTTCTTATCTTTGTGCAAATTGAATGTACGCAGTGCGCCGGCGGGGTAAAGCAAAGCAATACCCAAAACGATCTTTGTCGTGTCGAAACGGTGGCTGTTCAAACCGAACCCTCTGCTAGTGTGGGGTTGTGTGTTGAATGTTTGTCGCCACTGTTTTTGTTTGTGGTGCGCACCGTTTCCCCGACACCAGATGATGGTAATTAAAGTATTCTTCTGCGCGTTCCCTTACAAAGTGCTAGACTCCGTCAGCCCGCGAAGAATCACGCATTCGCGGCTACGTGGTGCTGGTGAGAGGAGTTGGGGCAGTTGGGTTAAGTCGCCCGACTTTAAACACATGATCGTCATCATCGATCGTCTCTGTAAGCAGAGATTGTGCATTTTGGAGGGGTATAGTAGGCGTTTAGGGTGCAGGTCGGAATCGAGGGGTGCGATAATTGGCTAAGAAATGTGTCGGCGACTTCTGTTACTCGTAACATAACGCTTTCTTCTCGTGCAAACATTGATAAGACATTGCTCAGTATGATCTAACGGGGAGCTTGTCGGGGGGTAGAGCATTGAACATTGATTGTTTATCTACGTTACAGTTGTTGTTTCCTGCACAAGTGTGACAAACGGGCAGAATATTGTAGTAAAACACCATTACTAACATAGAACACCATTTTTATTCTATTAATTATCATTATTTGTCATGCCTTTTTTATAATTTACATTTAGTCTTTAATGCTTTCAAAATATTTTTAAAGTTCAAACGGTGTTTTCCATTGGGTTTGGAAGCGTACGTGAATATTCAAGTATTTCTCGCTGCTCTGTACCAGAGGAATGACAATTGAATCATCGAAGTCACCACGTAGAACAAAGCATATTTGGAAAGGTGATAACACTCCGCATTGATAATGTAATAAAACTAACGTCTTGGATGGCATCAAGACTAATGTATTTTTGGCAGCGGATTATGCTATCTACAAGACCACATTTGCTCTGGGGTTATTAAAGGCATAATAAATTATAGAAATATCCACAATAGCAAAGTTCAATTCCAATGAAGCACTGCATTAGAGTAAAATTTCGGAAGGATTATTAAATTCAGTTCATGGACAAGACAGCAATGATGATTCATCATGAGCTTCAACACGAATCTTCGTTCTCTCTATCAACAGTTTTACATCCAATCAAAGGCAATGTTAATGACGAGAAATTTTAGCCTAACCATTTTCGCTATATTAAAAAAAAAATTATTAAAAATGCTAAAAGAAGCGAATACAACCATTGATAGATCGTATAACTAGAACAGGATATTTAAAAAAGTTAATTTAGTTAAGATAAATACAAATAGTGACAAATTGCTTTCCTTGTTATATTTACAATTCTGTCAACCGGAGCACGCACTAGATGAATTTTGGCGACAAATTTTATCACCAAGGTTCGGCTTTTATAGTTCTGTACGGTTGCACCGACATCGGATGATTGATCTACATTGAGATTGATTGTGATTTGATCCTTTCCCCTCGTTCTTTTTTCTTCTCGTGAATGAGGCGAATATCCACAAATAAATTATTGGCGATAATGTTTATCGCACAATCATGGAAATGTTGCTGGGGGTTTTGATAATCAAACGCCATTGAGCGGAATTCAAGTTAAAGCTCTTTATGGCATATCGGTCATTCTGTACTATGATCATTGATCTTATGAAAACCCCTTTTTTAAATCCTTTGTAGCAAATTAAAATTGAAGAAAAGAGCGATGTGTTGTACAACACACTCCAACCAAGGGACGAAATAATACGAAAGAACTAAACCACGTGCTACATCTCATTGGACACGTAAGCTTCCCAAGCACGTCCACAACATTCAGTAATAGTTACATTGATTTTCACGGAAACAAATGTTTGCGATACAACGACCACTCACAGTGATCTTCAACCTCTTCTTGTGATTCGTGTGATTCAGTGATCTTAGAAGAAAGGAACGTTTTGTAAATATTGAGCGTTACGTGATCCAACGCAGATATGGTAAATTTTAAGAACAATCACAATATTACGTTTTAAAAAAGGACCTTTGCGAACCAAAACAACATTAACCATTTGCTTCTCTTCTTGCATACGTTTGCTGATGTAAACTGACGTCACGCAATGTAACGCTGATGTAACGCAAACTGCAAAGATGTTGCTTTCCTTCCTTGACCGGCTGTGATCGTACTACAAGATCAGAAGTGTGGTTTCGTCTCAGCCAGAGCCAATGTGAATACATAAACGGAGTAGCGCATCACCGGTATGTGAGGTCGTAAATTATGAGACAACAGCCCACAAAGCCAGGGCGTTAATGCATTGGACCAGCAATCGATGAAGTGAACACGAGCCACACAGCGCAACAAAACGTACGAAGCAAATACAATACGAATGCGTTGTTGTTTTGCTTCTGGGTTTGAACGTCGCAAGTGTTGGAGGAGTTTTATGGTTTATCGGAGGTTTAATGATTCTTGGTTAATGTGTCGCGTAATCACCAGCGGATAATATATCCGGCACACTCTTTACGCTACCAGTAACGAACTGCCCTCCCTCGTGTGCGTCTAATCTACATAACACATAGTATTATTAATCTGGAGTGGATAAGTCGTGTCAAATGTAATAGTAAATTCATCACAATCACACTTACATTCTACTGCTAAAACATTCAATTTATAATATATTAACGAATTTTTATTACTCACAATGCTGCTATAATCGACAAGGCACCGATTACTGACGAACGCGTTTAACTGAGTCATTAAATTGCGTTGCGATTTAAAAACCAAGTGATATAGAGTAAATAGTTCAATGAGTAAATTTGCTCACTGATACAGATAAGTAAGCGGAAAGGAAGCAAAGGCAAATATCGCATATACCTTATGATGCTGCCAAGCCTATTTTACAGTGTTACCACCTACAAACACTGCTCTTACACCAAACCAAAGCAAAACGATCCCCCAACCTTCGGTTAGCGTCCGATGCTGCAGTGTGTGTGTGTCAGTGGATATGTTTGTTTTCACTCGTTAAAGCTAACCATTTTTAACAAATTGCTAACAAATATATCTTTCCCACCCCCGTGTATGTCCACCAACCAGTGCGGACCAGAGTATCTGTGTGGCCGGTGTGTTTTGTTTGCTTATAACAAGCTGTCTCAAGTTCATTGCTATCTAAATAAAGATCAAACAATGCTCTAAAAAGAAAAGAACCATAAAGGCCAACCAACTGTTATACAATAATGAGCTATCCCAAACCAGAAGCTGCTTTTGCTCCAGCGGCCCTAGGACGGAGCGGTTCTGCACACTTCCTGGTTTGTTATGTCTATTTTCGGACAGGGGGTGAAAATGGTGACCATTCTGGTCGGTCCAACGAATCGGACGCTGTCGAACAATATTTCAATGTTTTGAGACCATTCGTAAATCAATTTAAATTAACGTAAATTAACATAACGCTGTTTGTAACGCTGATGTTTTCGAAACATCTTCTTGTTGTAGCAATGTGTAGGGTGAAACTGATACAGATTTGTAAATATAAATATGAATCTATGAACTGAATGAATGAAACTGAATCGATACAGGAATCCTCAAAGATTCAAATCTCCAAAAAATCATGATTTTACGTTTTTATCATGTTTTAGCTTCATCAATAAGATTTTTTGTTATAACTTAAATTAACTAAGTACAGATAGGCATTCCATAGCGAAAACCTGAACATGAGGGTTCATGAATCTACGACCTGACTCCAGATTTGAATTAATGTTGTGCTCTCAATGAATCTTTTGAGAAGAGGCATTCGTATGAATCTGCATGAATTAGTGAGGAGTCATTCAGATCAGGAATCGACTCTCAAAAGATTCGTGAATACTCAGAACAGTGATGCACATCATGTCCATTGAGGTCTTTAGCGAAATGGGCAGTTAGGGTTAATTTTTGACAACTGATAACCGTAAAGACGGGCAAACTCCTTGCAGGTCATAAATCTTGAATGATTCATGAATCTTAGAGGAATCATAAATATTTGAATTGGCGATTCAGATACATTATTTCAGTTGAAAGATTCGAACAGATTCATGCATCTGAAACAGATTCACATTAATTTGAATGTCTAATCACTAAAGAATCATATGGTCAATATTCTTAATATAGTGTGTTTTGTGCAGCTGAATTGAAATAAAAAAAATCCATCCCATTAGAACTCTTTTAAAAAGTTTTCTGCAACTTGAGCGCCACTAATGTTTCATTGCCAATTTCACATCCTTTTTCGTTTGATCCACCTCCGAAACGATCGTTCATTCATTATTAGCGCATCCTTTCCCATTCTCCACGCATGTGAATGCTGGTTGGCGCGAGACTGGCACAAAGATTGGATTAAAAAATAGGAAAATTGCAGCCCGCATTTCTGTCGAACAATTTCTTAGTTTCCCCCACGATCATTGGAGTTGGGAGTTTAATTTCCTCCGGCGGGTAGCAGTAACTCGACTGTTTGAATGCAACGAACTCTTACTTTCTGCAGCGCGAAAAGAATGGAGCACGTCGCGGGCAAGAGAAGGTGATGCATTAATTGTACCATCCACAAATTGATAGCACTCGAAATCGTAGCAGCAGTACAATGAAGAAGGGAGAATATAAGATTGCCATGTTTGGGTGGGTCGTGGACTTCCAAATTAAAACGCACCCTCCCAGTAGCTCCCTCAGTAGCAGCAGTAGAGGAGGTACATTGGGTGACATGAATCATGTTTTACATGTGCTTATATTAAATGCGCAGCAGATGTGTGGCTCGTTGTAATAATTCGAGAGAGCACCACAGCCAAATACCATTAGTATGCCGTCACTGTCGTGGTTTCATTTTCGAATGGAGCGTTGTCAGTAGGTTTCCTTTCTTGCGCTCTAGAACAGTTTTGTGCGTGCGTCGACAGGGTGCAGTAAACTTCACGCGCAAGTGCATTCTATCGTACGCGCCAAGCAGGAGAAGATCGTCGTACAGGTAGAAGGCAGGCAAGGTGTTAAGTAACGCCAATGGGTGTTAACACGGTGTGCAACACCTTCGCGGATCGGTGCCGATTATCGGGAAGCCGTTAAAGGAACAGGGTGGGACCGGTTACTTCCGGTAACGGTATGAAACGGAGTCAGCGATTGCAGGGATCTAAAAATATATTTGATAATGTAGTTCATATTTGATGGATTTAACATATGTTTACTCATCCTATCAAATGTTATATGACATTTTGCACCGATTTTAGATTCGAAACAATGTTGCGTATGGTGTTCATATCCGCCCAAACAACACTTGTTGCGTTCACGCTCCAATGCGCATCGATTAGCGCGCGCTAGCGTGTTTGCTCCACCGGTCGTAGGGTGTTTATTAACGTGAAGTTCAATATCATGGCCTCAGCCAAACGTCGAAGGATCTAACGAGTGTTGGGTTCTGTTTCACAAAAAAAAACGCGGTTAGAAACAACAGCACCAACGGTTCTACAGTAGCGATGGCATGAATCGTTGAAGAGTCTGGTAATGTTTGGTACCGCCGCTACCGCCGGTACCCATCATCAGGCCGGTACGTACAACCAAGGGCAGACGGGTTGATGGTGGAGGTATGTTTGAAGCTGGTGTCCACTTCCTGCATTATGTCTGACGCTAAACGCTTCCGCCAGCCGGAAATGCAGCAGGGCGTTTGTAGGGAAACCCTTCGAAATTTGGCGACAGAAACTAGAACAAATCAGCTCCACGACGCTGTTCACTCGGTGGTGTTTTGTTTGTATTTTAGACAGTTTTGATTTGTGTTAATTTTCAAGTGTTTCAATGCCAATTGGTTAGCTGTATTTCGTTTCCTTCCATTACGTTTAAAGTGTATGACATAGGCATTGTAATAGTTTTTCTTTTGTGTTTTAGATGACATTATTTAAGGACGCAGTTCGTACATTCAAGACAATCTAAAAATGTGTTTCTAGATTTCTAGAATTCCAGTGTCTACTTAACAGTTCACTTAATCCGAACTTCATAAGAAATTACGTGCTACAGTTACAGATTGAAAAACGAACCAGTACCAAAATGATCCGAATGAAATCGCAATTCGGACGCGTTTATCTAGCAATAAGCTGTGTTTTCAAAGTTGGCGGACATCGGAACTCGAACACGGTTCGTCAAAGTTGAACGCAATTTGCCTTTACAGCCACGTTGCAATGTATTCTGTTTTTATCATATCTTTATAGTTATCTTTAAAAACAAGAGCATCTCCTTTGTTCTGGCAGTCATAGCTACTGTAAGCACCCAAGTGTTCCAACAAGAACTCCCCAGCGACCTTGGCTTGTGATGGAATATTAAAATATGCTGGAGTTTTATACTAACACTCATTAAAAGCAACAAATGCAACCAGAAACACATGCTATCCTGCGAGCAATGGCTGAAGGTTCGATTCTCCGCGCCTCATTGGTTATGCTGGCTGCAGCGGACCTTATGCGGACCCCGTGCGGTGCTCGTTCGTCGCTCATTTTCCAACGTGTACTCCGTGGATATCCGTCTAAAAATACGGCCGTTTTGTGTCAAGGTAATTCCTCCATCAACTTCTCGCTTCGCTACGAATGAATCGGGAAACATTTAGTGCATTGATGATACATTTCGTTTTATTTTGCTGCTGTAGTGCAGCAGACATGCAAATAATTAAGCCAGCTTCAGTTTGCAGTTTGCACCAGTTGGAACAGACGGGGTTTGTTTTGTTTTTTGTTTGACCCACTACACCCTGGTGCGAGCGGATGACTCATCGGTAGTGAGAATGGTGAGGTTTGATGAGACCAACTATTTTCACTAACATTTATTCTATGCTGGTAAAGATTTAACGGTGGTGGAATGTGCAACTAGTCTAGTTTTGTTTTTATTGCATCCAATGCACAATCAAATCAGGAATCGACTCCCAAAAGAATCATGAATACTCAGAACAGTAGCGGATCACGTCCCTTACGACCTTAAGCGAAGTGGCAGTTTGTGCGATCAAATTTTACAGCACACCAAGCATTGAAGATCAACTTACACAAAATTGGAGTCTTATGATCGCAAAGCGAAGTAGAGTTTGTCACGATCGAAAACGATCACGAAGAAATTTAATCCACAACATTTGCTACAAAGCATTCGCTGCCATAAACCAAGAATTCATAACCATTAGCCCGGGTTCTGTTCATTTCGCTTATTCGAAACCGGATGTACATGATTCATCTGTTAATATGTTGGCAAAATCTTTCCACCCGTTTGGTGTTTACGTTCGGAAGCAGCTAGGCTTTGATTTGCAATCCGATTCTTTCCTTTCTTTTACAGACAAATAGGAACGAAAACAAAAACCGCACCCTTTAACACAGCTTATAATCGTACATACTTGAACAAAAATGCGTTTCGGTCGGTATGAATTCCACGATCAGAATACATACACATGTGTGGCTAAAAATACATGGTGTCACAACTTACCAGACGCTATGCTGTATCATCCCTTTTGCGTCATAATATTCTTTTGGCTAACATTTTATCCATTAAGACATTTTATTCTCTACATATTATTCATTAAGAAATGCATTTGGACGTACTATTATTTATGATAAAATATTTGATTTCTGTACCAAAAGACACCAAGTTTTTTTTTGACACAACAATAATATTCTATTGCCTTTCGCGATACGTTAGTTAAATAGGCTTAATTTGTTTAACTAATAAGTGTTGATCATCATATCATGGGAGATGGCATAGTAGTAGTGGCGCAAGTCTCTCTCCCGACACGATAAGTTCTAAACCTCATGCGGACTGTCTATTCACGAACTTTATTATCCAGTTACGGGTATATTAAAGTTCAGCAAAACAGAAATAACAGGGAAAGACCAACGTGGTCGTCGTTACCTGCAGTGGGCGTTTACATTATATGACGAAATTAATAAGATTAATACACTTATTTGAGTTTATAAAAATACGTTCCTGTTAGTCAGGAACAATCCATAGCAAATGTGAAATTTCGAAAAACATCCTTATTTTTCGTTAAAGGTAAATTGGAAATCAGACACCGACAACTCATCAAGCATGCGTGGTAAGTTAAGTTACGTGGTAATGCTGCTTAACGATCTTTCCTTTTCTGCTGTTGCTCTACATGCTGCCATGGTGATTGATGTTCTAAAATCATTAAAAAAACATAGATTACTACATACGTGAAGCACGTGTCTACTCTATGTAACCGGTCACTTTGCTCCCAAACAAACCAACACCGACAAAAGCAGCATTCCTGTTTGTTATGAAAACGTTCCCGAATAAACGGAAAACTCGCCCCGTTAAAAAACATTCACCGTCTTCACAACCCACCCAGAAACAGCATTAAAATCATTAAAAACCTTGTTTTCCTTCCCACCGCAACACACGCGCCGTTCGACAATATAAATCACTGCAGCTAGAAATTCCTCGTCCGCCGTTCCATTTGTCCAACACGGGAAGAGGAGCGGGATTTTTAAAGGGAGCGTGAAATGCGCGTATTGAGTCAACGGGAAAACAGAACGCGTCCCAAGGAGTCTGTCGTTGGACCACGTACAAGGTGGTCGTTCCCGGTTGCACTTTGCCGTGCAGCAATTTTGGGTTGAGGTAGGCGAAAAACGGTTCACGGCGTGGCGGAATATTTTCCTCTGTCACTCCATCTCTCTTTTTCCGATGGCATGGATACACATACTAAAGCGAAGTGGGGAGTTCTTGTGGAGTATGTTTAGAATTTTTACATTTTCGTGCGTCGGCGTGCTGTGGAGTATACAAAATCCCACACCAACACATAAACTCTCCCTGACTCTCCACCAAGGGATCCCTTCCCAAGCAAGGTGTGACCTACTTTAGTAGCCTTTGCCGTATCCAAGTCCGCGCATCCTCGAGCATGTTGGGAGATGGGAGAAAAACGAACGTCTGCTAAAGAATGACAGTTCAATGTTGTTTACTGAGAAGCGAACCGTTGTTAATTCCCTTGGAGGATGAGTACGAATTTTGCGTACGTGAGCCGAACCACTCGGATGTGTGAGTGTGTTTTGTATGGAGCTTGTAATGGAAAAAATCGATTTTTCCTTACGATGGTTAAAGGATACTTCAGCTGCTCGTATGATATGGGAAAATTATTATCACTTAGAACGAAACGCTGGTTATGAAAAGATCCAACTCACCTGCAAAAAAACGACGCCGCCTACTTTGCCGTTTTGTTCTTGCTGTGTGAATCTCGGAAACCTTCGCATAAAGGTTCCTCAGCTGCCAACTTTGAAACCAGCTTTGTCGTCGTTTTTTTTTCAAAATGAAAAATTACACAAATCGCCAGCAGTTGACCGGAACACAGTTTAGGAACACACAATACGGCACAAAACACGGGCGTTTTCCGCGAAACAATTCACACTCACACGGGTGTACCTCAAGTGGCAAACGGAACACGGATCGGGAGCGCCAACCGTACGTCGTTCTCGGGATACGGACTTCCGTTGCCGAGGAGGTGAACCGAGCGACTGAGGTTTTGACAGCTGATCCGACCGATGACCGTTCCCGGACATGCGCATCTCCTGGCAAACGGATGTAGATTATCCCCCTCTTAACTCGATAACACAAACAATAACCGCACGTAAGATCACTGGCCAACCGATATTCCGGTTCCTTGGCAGGTGGTTAGTTTTGAAGGATGAATTCACTTGAACGCAGGAAAAGTATTCTAGATGTGTCCACACACGGACACGGAGTAATGGCTACTACGATACGCAGGACACAGACTGAAAACGATCTTGCTTCTTCACCCACCAAACAAGAAATAGAACTTCTGGCGCAATATAGCAGTTCTCCGCCGATTGTTCGCTTTCAGTGGAAATGTGAGCTTGTAGAAAAGAAGCAGAATATGGCAAAATCACTTCTTGCGAGCGAGAGAGAGAACAAAAGCAGAGAATGAGAGAACAAATGTGCGATCTCCGAACACAATCAGCGACTACACCGCTCCAATAGCGTGTACACGTGCAGGAAAAAGTTAATATCGAAATAAAATATAAATTGTAAATTTACGTAGCAGATCTTTACTTACTGCTATCCTGCTATGCGAATGCAAACAAATTGACCAGAATGCGCAAGGAGCTCTCTACGGAAAAATACTCCGATGTTTTTGACTTTGTGATATGTTCTCGATTGCTCTTGGTTACGTGTAGATTGTGCTAAAGAAAATATGAAATCCTATGATCGCTCTCTTGCTCTCTTGGTGAGCTCTCATTCTGACAACCAAAATTTCAGCATTTTGCTTTCTTTTCGATTCAAATTAACAAATCGTTGAACTGTACAATTCATCATATTTTTTTCACTGAAATTGATCTTAAAACTCTATCCTACGGCAACTTTCGTCTAGATTTAGTACGTTTCTATATATTATTTTGTATGCTCTGTTATCACAATAATTAATACAGTTCAAGCTTCAAAGTTGCGTAAGATCGTATGATTTTTGTGCGATAAATGTCATTGCAGATGGAGTTGCATGGTGGTTCACGTATACTCCATCCATGGTGGTTCAGATAGAGTTCACTCGAAGGTGGAACTAATCTTACAACATTTGTATCATTCCTATGTTGGTTTATCTCGATCCATTGTAGTACTTTTAATTAACTACTTTGTCCAAAAGTTACTCATTGCAGAAGAGATTTGAATATTTTATTTTTCCATTAACTTAATCATACATCTCGGTTACATTAGGACTAAAACTAAACACCTCGCTCTCTACTATAACACATTATTCCATATCCGCTTGTTCATCGTGATCGGCCTCTTCCTCTTCTTCTACCAGATGGTCTAATTGTAATTCGGTTCCCTTGCCATTACCGGTAGCAGGTTTCCGTGCATTCTTTGTCCATTTTACTCTTTTCGGATTTTTCTGTCCCACAACGTATTCGGGCATAAGTACTCTTCGACCATTGAACTGTGGTCTGTCCTCAACGGGTGTTTCCACCGGTTCATCCGCTTCATTTAGCTGACCTCTTAGCCTTACCGACCGATTAAACCGAACGATCGATCTGCAGGCCTGAGCCGAAGAATGCTGCTGGATTCCATCGTCCATTTCATTTTCGGTCGTTTCACGCTGTTCTTCCATTTGCTTGAGAAAGGAAAATGCGGCCGCCATGTTGCTTCGATCGGAAGTGTCCACATCCTCCAGCGAGTATTTGATCCATTTGTGCGGGTTACGCTTCGAGGAAAAATGAACGGGGACGATCTCAAGGGTATCAACGGTTTCGGCGGGAAGTGCTTTGGAACGCGAAGTTCCGCGAAGTTACCTTATAGTCCGGAAGATGGGCTGTAGATCTTTTCAGACAATGTCCGATCGGTGCGTTCGGTCGTTTAAAGATACTCTCTCGCCCTTGGTATCTGTCGACACGGATCGGTTTTATACGGCATTTGGACATCTTCACTGGACTGTAGTCCGCTTCTTTCACCATTTCCTGGTGTAGTATGGAATCGGCCGCAATGCTCTGTTCGGCTGTTTCCAACGACGAAAAAAGAAGGCTCTTTTTCTCCTCGAAACTCATGTTTTCCGTAGTACTGTTTTGTTTACGTTTTCCCCGTACGCCTTGTATGTTTTTGACAGCACAGAATTTATCAGTTGTAAAGAAGGCTAGCACATGTTGGGAATATAATCTGCGCAGTACTGTCAAAGTGTTATAACAAAATTCCGCAAATGAGGCAATTCTAATCCAGTTCGTCGAAAGATTGATGCATTTTTTGTGATATCTTCATTTTTTTTTCTCGATTTCCTATGTTCATATGAACGATGTTTTTGTAAAGAAATCTAATTTTTTAAACCACGGAAATCATTTACAAAGTGCCCATGCAGCAGTAGCAAATGCCGCATCTGTCAAACGGAAGCAGGCTAGAGAGAACACAAAAAAAACACGTCTGGGAGGTAAGTTTTAGTTCGGGAAATATTATGATATCCTCCTGTAAATGCTTCATTTTAGTTGTTTGCTAAGTTCTTGTGACACTGTTGAGTTCTTTGTGACTTACTTACCTCAGTTCGCCATCAAACTTTGCTTGAATGAACTGTGCCTGAAGTTTCTCAAAATACCTTGTTCCCCGGCCTCGATACGGTGTTCAATGTGTTCCTGGTTTGGCTTTTATCTTTCCAAAACAATAGCGAATGTTGTCCTGTTACCGCAATTCCGTGTGCTAATAATGACGCAAACGCTAACTTACTTGAGTCACGCATAATATTTCATAAAGAAGCGCTCAATTTGCTTATTTTACAAACGCGCCTTGCGTGAGTTTGTGCATGTTGTGTGCGGTTTGACGTTTCTTGAGCTGTCATTCGTACACAGGCCTAGAGGACGATCATAAGCAACAAAAACTTCGTGCTTCCACATCAGACGAACGGAATGTACGCACTTTGCTGTTTGCATACGCATTTGTTTTTTGAATAAGTTTCCTTTCTCCGTTCAAAGCTTTGTCTGTGTTTTGTGTATATGCTGTGGGGGAGGCGCAATAGATTTGATTTGTAGGGAAAACATTGCCAACATAGCATACACCAGGCAGTAGGAGGGTTCGTTTAATCTTCCCTTGGCAATGTGCAATCATGAATGTGCAGGATGGTATTAATGCTGCTGTTTCGGTGCTCGTTTCGGTGCTAATAGTGATAGTGTTGGTTTGTTTAGGTTTGTGTTCCGTTCCTTTCATGCAGCACCCTTTTTTAAAGGGCTACTTACGTTGAAATCATATTCAGTTCCAATTAATCAATTCTCTTGTTTGTTTGTTTGGATTTTGCAGGTTGGTATCTGGTCTGGAAGTTGTTTCTCTCCCGGTTCAAGCTGGTCCGCGAGCTGCTTGGCATTGCTCAGTCGAACGAACATTCGCCAGCACACACCTTGAGCAAGGATTACTCAACGGCGGGTAGTGCTGTCGGCGGTATTGGAAGCAGTAACAGCTTTAACAACTTAAATACCGATAATAGGACACGGTCGTCCCGGAAGGTGCGAAGAGATTAGCCGAAGCATAATAGCTGTATCGTCTTGGAGAAGAAGAGACGCATCTCGCTGCAACACAGGCCTCAAGATGAATATCCGCTGCGCAAAGCCCGAAGATCTGATGAACATGCAGCACTGCAATCTGCTCTGTTTGCCGGAAAATTACCAGATGAAGTACTACTTCTATCACGGTCTCACATGGCCCCAGGTCAGTTATGTGGCGGAAGATGATAAGGGTAACATCGTTGGATACGTGCTGGCAAAGATGGAGGAACCGGAACCGGGTGAGGAGAGCACTCACGGGCACATTACGTCGCTGGCGGTTAAACGCTCGTACCGTAGGCTTGGCCTTGCGCAGAAGCTAATGAACCAAGCGTCCAAAGCGATGGTGGAATGTTTTAACGCCCAGTACGTGTCGCTGCACGTGCGCAAATCGAATCGAGCCGCACTGAATCTGTACACCAACTCGCTCGGCTTTAAGATATTGGAGATTGAGCCAAAGTACTACGCGGATGGGGAGGACGCATATTCGATGCGTCGTGATCTTTCCGAGCTGGTCAACAGTGGATCGAACGAGCGACCACCAACGGAACGGAATGCGATCACCGATGGAGATGACCGGGTGATAACAAACCATAGCAAGGTGGTGGGCGGTGGGTCTCATGCCGGACACGATGGACATTGTTGCTAGCGCTAATGTGTGATGTGCGCGTGTGTGTGTGTGTGGGATTAGCTTTTTTGGGGGCTAGAAACAACAAGAATTAAATTCATGACGGAAAAAGCTTCTTTTCCCTTCTTAGCTTGAAAGTTTGGTTTTTTTTTATATTTTTTTAAAGAAAGAACGCAAAAACACTTCAACTTTTCATTCGGATCGCCTTAGAGCCGATATCGATGTGGTTTATTGTGAATAATTTACGTTACTGAATACTTTTGTCCCCCGTACATTCGTTCAAAGCCCATTTCCTTTCGCGTGCATCCCATTTTACTGGACATGGTTCTTGAGCTGGTTCGTTGATTCCGATTGCGAACGATTTCTATTGCGTTTTTTTTTCAATTTCACATAAATCGTGCCCAAAAATGAGCGATGTAGGCGCCTTGTTGAATTGTGGGTTCCGTTTTCAATTAATACGTCATTTTAGTGTTTTTGTTCAATTTTGTTGCTTTGTAGAGCTTGTGGATTTTCCTGTTCGTTACGATCAGAACGACTCCATGTTTTGGCTACAGTTTTAGTCCCTTTTTTATAGATTGGATTTTAGCTTTTACGGAAGATAAGCAAACATTCATTTTTATTACGTTGAAAGGATGCTGGGGCAGTGGGGAAAACAGATGAAAACAGACATTCATCATTTTACGTACTCCGGGGTTGTTTTGTTGCGATTAAAAACACTAACGGGTTTAGCTTACATTTAAAGAGACAAGAATACTTTTCTACGTGATTTCTCGCTGCCTTGGCCGAATAGTGATACACGGATATTTAGATGAGGGACTTTCGCAACGGGACCTTTACGCGTTGTGCTGTGGGATTTGTTTGCATAATTTTGTTTAATGTAGAAATTTAGTTTTTATACGCCATTTGTTTCCTTACACGATCGCATTTGTCGTTCAATCGATTCGATCCCTTTTTGGGCCATTTGAGCATGGAACACAGATTTATCTCGTACTACGTTTAAATTTCAGTTTTTATGAAGGAAATACAAATGTAAAACATGTCACAGCTTAAAGTAAATTGATCAATTTGTTTTGAAGTAATACAGTATAATTTTTCGAAATGAAATCGAACCCTATTTGTTGCTACTTAAATGAATAAACTGTAAAATTAAATTGTACAATATTTACAACGTAAGTAAATTACAACCTCCACTACACATTAATGCGGTGGACGAAGGATGGCATGGTCGTAAAACACAAAATTTGAGGTGTTTTGCTGATGTGTTGTGGGAAGAAATCGTTCCGTGGGATTTCTTGATTGATTTTTTTGGCATTTTATCGATAAGAACTGCTCGCTGTGGATGTGTTTTTTTCCGTCAGGTAGCACGTTCTACAACTTCTCCTCGTTGAAAACGGTACAAAATAAGAACATGAGATCGCTACTTTGCCTGTCTTATTCTCGTTTTTTTTTCTAAATCTCTCGCCTGTCTCTAAGGAACGCTTTTGTTCTACTGCTGCACTGCCTCCAGCATCGCAATCTTTAGATCGCTTGCTAGGTGCGAAATGTCTACCACCGAATCCACCATCTCCTGCACCGCGGTAACGCTCGGGAAATTTTGGGCCGCCTTCTTCGTCTTTCCCACACACGTCTTGAGTGCCTCGGACAGTGCATCCGCACAGGAGAGAACGCGCGTTTTGATGCACTCCCGCGACACGTTCCGGTGCACGATGTCACCAATGTTGACGAGATTGTGTGCACTAAGCACTACAAATTTGCCATAAGCTAGGAAAAACTTCGGTGGTTGATTATGCTCGACCGTTTGAAGGAACGCATCGATCGCCTGCGTCAAGTAACCCATGTGTGTGACGGTCTGGGATGCATAGTACACCAGGACCGATTTATCGTTCGGATCGAGCGCTGCCTCCGGCCGCTCCGATACACTAGCGGCTGCCGCATCGGCCGCATTGCGTACGACGTTTTCGAAGTTTTTCTTTAGATCGTTCGGCAGCGCATCCCTAATCTCGGCGTTCGTCCGTGCGGATGCTTCCTTCGATTCGAGACTAACGTAATCATAATCCTCGGGCCACTCGCCACCGGATGCACCACCGCCGGATGTAGATTTTCCCGCACCGGTAGGGGTCTGTGGGGTTGTCGGTGCGGACGTCTGCGGGGTCGAGGGTGAACGTTTGAAAAGAAGTGTCGCATTACCCTGAATGAACGATGCCGTTTGGCGCACGTCTTCGGTGAGCGTTTGTGCACACGCGATCAGCTGATCGAGACTGTCCGGTGGTAGCTGTTGCTGCAGTTTCTGTGTTGCTTCTGGGCGCTGTAGCGTAACCAGGGTCCAGCCCTGGGCATCCAGATTTTGCGACGCTTCGTGCACGAGCTTATCTGCATCGCGCAGTGCTTTCACGAGGGGTTTCAATTTTTGTGCTAAGCCTAACGAAAAAGAAGGAGAGTAGGAAGATATTTTAATATGATTGTTGTTATATTTTACGGCAGGTGAACTATGAAGCGACTCTTTACCTTTGTCTTCTGCTTTGGTTGCATTGCCGAGAGCACCATCGCCAAATTCGGCCAGATCGTGCAGTGCCGTTCGAAGACGTACGGCAGCCAGCTTAATGTCCATCAGTATTGGATCGAGCTTTTCCTTTACCCTCCAGTTGGGAGATACAAAAGAAAGTAACCTAAAAAAACAGAAACAGAATTTTTAGTATCATACGAAATCACATCAGCAGATTCTTTCTAACTGCGCCTAAATGTATGCACTATGAAACTGAACGCATCACTCGAAATCGCCCAAATCTATGCAATGTGTTAACAAATATGCCTCTTACCTAGTAACGGCCGTTGTAGCCTCGTTTTGCAGTCTCGCGAGCGTTTCCAGCGCGGAGGACAATTCCAACGGAAGTTCCCTCGGTGTGGCCGGTGCCGTTTGTTGTTGGTGCAGCTTTGCCGACACATATCCCGACCCATTTGCTCCGCCGTGCATGTGTGACGGTGGTACATCGTACGTGGACATGCTGCTAAACGATGACATCGACATCGAATGATGGCTGGAGGTGAAGCTTGGCGTTCCGGGTGGTGGACCGGCACCGCCCGCGCCGGGTGGCGGTGGTGTCGAGCGAACCGAAACAGGATTACGCCGCGGTACATCGTAGTCGGGCATGTTTGCCAACGAGGAACGATTCGAGGAGGACAAACTGAAGCTGTCCGACGTTAGCAGCGACGAGTTGGAACTGCTCGGTGTCAGGTGTTGCTGCTGAGAAAGCAGTGGTCGCGGTACATCGTACGATTCCTCCATTCGATAGCCGGCGGCAAGATGTGGATACTGCTGCTGAAGATGATAGCCGGCAGGATGTGGATGGGGGAAACTCAGCGACGATGAAGGGGACGATAGGGATGACGGTGTGTTCGGGTGTGGATAGTGAAGATGGGCTAGCGGAGGATGCCCAGCCCCGCCGTACGGAAGGGATGGCGTCCGACTCCAGCACGTTCGATGATGGGGATGATGTGGATCGTATCCTGCCCCCGGTGTTGTGGGTGGTCCACCCTGTCCGATTGGAACGGCCGGCTTCGGAACGTCGTACGTATCGAGCGCGTCGGCCGATGCCGAATGTTGGTGCTGCTGTTGCTGCTGGTGATGGTAGCTGCTGGTGGATACACGCGCCGATGACGGTGGCAACAGGTCATACAGATAAACGTCGCCACATTTTTGCGGTGTTAGTACCTGTCGATAATACAAAGAGAAACAGAAAATCGAGAGTTAGACAAGCGTACGATCGTGACGATAAAAGTGAAAGAGAAACCAAACGGGTGTACTGATACTGATCGGTAGTTGTAACATGAACCATGAGGCCGCTTGCCAAGAAGGGGTTTTGATATTCTATTGTTTCCAGCAGTATCACGTTTTTGGCAAATTGAAGAGTTCAATTCAATAGTGATTAGATAATAAAACGATGGTTCTTTTAGTGGTAAAATCGTGCTCGAAGCTAAAGAGGGCGATTATCCGTCACTTTCAATTAGATAGTAGGCCTGTTATTTAATCGCTTCAAGTCGTTTGCTGCATGTGTCTCATCATTATCATTTGGGAATGATATTTCAACGGAACAATTGAATAAATATTGTTTAAACTAGCACAATTATCCGAAAGAGATAATGTCTCGCAAACAAGATGCCAAAATAATAAGTGCATTAAGGAATTTCCCAATGTTAGGACGAAGCCGTCATACTTAATTACGGAGAGAGAGAGATAGAGGGAGAATAAATAAATTTTGTTTATTTACCTAATTTTTCTATTTTTGTTTGTTTTCTCTTGTTTATCTCTCTTATTTAAAAAACTCTCTTAATCAATCACACAAACTCTAAACGTTCTATTTATTATGGTTTATGGCCATTTAATTTGCATGATTTTTCCCTCTTTCATTTGCTGCCGCTCAATTTACTCTCCGGTGTATAGTACGGATTTTTTTTTATGCTTCCCCAATACAAATACACTTTTCAGTTCAGACAACAGAAGGAAGGGAAATAAATCAATTCTTTCAAGTCTGCAACGGCCACCCCAGCTCTAGTTGGTGCTTGATTTCTTGACTGTGAGATAAAATTTCCCTTTTTCCAAATAATTTCACGCTAGATTCACATTTTACTTACAGCTTTACTTAATGCACTACAATTTTACTATTTGTGTTCCCGCACTGATGAGGCAATTTTCATCCGGTCTGTTCTCTGTTAGTTCTACAAACTACGAAACTTTGGAAAGTAAATTTGCTACAACACTTCAAACGGGATAAAATTTTTCTGAATTTTCTCACACTGCTTCCGGGAACGGCAAATACGATAATGGAACCGACGGCGTCGTATACACACACTCTCGGTGCTGTGTTATCTAGAAAATGGGTCCTTTTCGAATGAATCACTTCTCTCGTTCCTCCCTTCCCGAATACGAGCGTACAACGAGGGTTGCATGTATCCTTTGCGCTCATACATCGAGACAACACGACGAAAATGGGGGTGGGAAAAACTCCTTGGATACGGGAAAATGTCGCGCGCCTGCGCACTACCTTTGTGCGACGTTTTGTTTTTGTTGTTTGACGATGTTTTTTTTCATCAGAGGATAATTTTTATATTTTTGAAATTATCGAAATAGTTTGAAAATTAACGGCAACTTTCTTTCATAAACTGTTTAAAAAGTTCAGAACGGTTAACAGTGCGTTTGAAGAGTAAATGACAGTGGAATACTATCGACAGGATGGTGGCGCCATCTACATGTGAGTAACGGCAACAACCACTTTTAAATTTAAAAACGATTTCAACAACACGTGTTTAAATTACAAAATGTGCTTTACTTTCAAACTTTTTCAATTTTTTTAACAAGTTTTTGTTATATCATAAAATATTTTTTGGTGGCATTTTGTGCTCAAAATAATGCAATGGACTTCCATATGGTCTGGTGGTATTATCCACTGTCTTACAAAGTATCCACTTAATCTATGCTCCAGATGGTGGTACATATGATACCATATCGTACGAACCGAAAAAATAAGCATAATTGTTTTACATTGCAGGAATGTGTTTATTGTCTTTTCATTTTCTCTTCCCTAAAGCTTCACGCGCTTGGAAGGATGAATGGATTATGGCGCAAAGTTTGTTCATGGTTGGAGTGTAAAATAATGAAACTGTTTGCAGCTGCAGTTACTTTACGGACAATACTCGTGACTGTGTGCAGTATATTCACATTGCTTGCCACTACTTTGCTAGTCTTAAGCGCCACTGTGCCAGCGACAGTCGGGATAGTCGCTGGGGCTCGTATCTCATTTTCGTCTGGTTGCAGTCTAGCCACTTGAGTGCAGCCTTTTCTCATTCCTTTCGCAAACTGTTTCACATTTCTTTGCACTATGCACCCATGGCGGGTTACCAGCACGGTTAGCTGGGTAAGTTCCATAATGTCACCGCACGCCGTGCCGCATTATCGGGTAACGGTTGCTTCGACGTGAAAAAGACACGTGTCCTTTTGTGTGTTACGCCCCATTTGCCCTCTCACGGTGATGGAGAAGCACTTGGAAGCCACTTGCTTTCACATTTAGAATGGGTTGGGAAAATTTTGTTTTCGGCGTTGCTTTTGCGTTCGGCATCCTGTGGCATTAACCGTTCCGAAAGTGCATCAGACGGGTGATGCAATCGATAAAAAAACACGACGTGAAGAAGATGTTGGAAAATGGCATCACTTTTCATGGCAGTTGATGATTTTCGCCATGCTGACAGCAGTGGCATCAGCAGTGTAATCCTTTCTCACTTCTATCGTGGTATGCTTTTTTATGGAAAATTGAATAAAAAAAATAGTTTTGTTCTTATTTTCGTTTGGAAACGAAAAAGTAACCAAAAGTAAATAATTTATTTGTTAATTAGGGAAAAAATAATGATTGCTCATTCTAAGCAAATCTTAGTTGCTTTCGGTCTGTCTTGCCCCTGTTTGTATGCAATCTGAATACGGTATACTAAGTCAAGTTTTTACATGCAATTATGATCCGAATTCATAATACGAAAGGACAAGTAACAATTTTGTTTAAAAAAATTAAGCATTTTAAAGACAATTGTGACAATTCTATACTAGATGAAGTGCTATGAAAATATGCGGGATTGAACAAAAACAAAAAACATAAATAAGCTGAAGAATAGATGGGAAAGAAAATCACCACATTCGTTATTGCTATCAGAAAATGAACTTAAATGAAGCCCACATCCCTGGGAGCTGTGGAGAGTTGATTTATTTCGCTATTAAATTTCTCCCGCCGAACCCAGTGCTTTTAGTTCTGCTAAATCTTTCGTAAACAAACTCACTAACAACACATCGATTTACTACCACTGCTGTTGCTGGTGCTACTACTACTTGCCTGCTCCCGCTGGCAACTAACACAGTAGCCCCTCTATCGACGATAGCTTTTTACGACACATTCCTACGGACGGATTAGAAAAGTGTTGTTGGCTAGCGATGCGTTTATGTTGCTTCTGGTCGGATTGTTTTTACGACGCATTCAGGACAGCAACCGTTGCTACACAACGGCACAAAAGGCTACTACTACACTACTGGCAGCGTTCGGGATGGTTCAAACACCGGGCTAGAAAGCATCACAAAGCCGCTTTTGCTCTTCCGACTCAATTCATCCGCTTCTGGTTCGGTGTGTCCTCCTGTCAGCGTGTTTATGCTTTCCTTATTTTTTATGCTCTCCATTCCCCGGGCATCCTCCTTCACATACAGATTCACTTCATCAATGATTTATTTACGAAGTTTGTTTTTTTAATACATTTTCTTCGGTTTGTACGCGAAACTTATCGCAATTGCGTTACCATTGCCGACAAATCCGAACGGATTCCGTGTAGTTTTTTATTCTCTTGGCATTGTGACACATTTTTTATGCTTTATGATATGATAGTAGGCTCCAAAACAAAAACAAAAGTGGACTGCCTGCCAACCAGACACATTTCACCAATTCCGGAAAACTGTCATATCTTGTGCCAGTAGGCACAACTGCCGATTGCGTTCGTTTTTTGCGGCGACTGGTTTGAAAACGCACAAAGGTTACGCTCTAAATGATAGCTCAAAAATTCTACGCTAAAATGAATGGTGCTCCTAGTTATTTATACTACGAGAAGCAACAAAAAATGCTTCCATTGCACAGCGATTTGGTCCTGATGTAGTGTTGGATACATTGGGTAGATAGATATTTGAATAATGTTCAAACGTGGCATATTTTTTCCTTCCATTTCAATACAGCGATAAAGTTACAATTTAAGACAACATTTTTGGTATCAAGTTCCGTGTGTTTTCAATACAACTTTTACACAATAGCTAACATACGATCTTCTTCGAACCATCGCGTAACATACTCCACATATCCGGAGGGAATTTAAGTTGATGGAGAAGCATTTTGAAGGACTTGTTTAGGGTTAAAGGGCCGCTTTTATGGTCTTGCTCATGTTTTCCATACAGCGTACCCCTGTTCTTCCATATCGCCAGCTTCCAATAACCGTTCCATCCCGCGACACGACACTACGGCGCAATTCCCATTGAAATGTTAGCAACTCCGGTGTATAGCAGCACAAAAAGGGGTTTCATCAAAAAGGATTCACCCAGGGAAAATGAGCATAGCTCTTGCAGGAAAACGGGAACAGTAAACGTGCACGGCAGACGAGTCGGTGCCGTATCATTATAATTTCATTATTACATCGTGCCAAGGATTCATCATACTGTGTCGAAAACGAAGTGGCGAGAGGAAGGTAATGTTTTCCGGATGCTTGCGTTTGGTGAACAGTAGGATTTGGAAAATGCGCTTCATCAACAAGGGCGAAGCAAGATGAGATAATAGAAGGAGTTTGCGGGCACAACTTGCATAAGTCGTGCATTGCAAATCCATTCACAATTCAGTGCAAAAGTAGCTTGAGTAAAAACAACAGCTGCGGGAAGAAAAAGATTCTAAAGGGGCGCATTTATTTATCTACCAAGACGTTCTGAGTGTTGTAATATTTTTAATTGGCAAAACTGCTATTCTTGATAAAACATTACAGAAATTTAGAGTACAGTTCTGAAAGTCTTTAATGTTTCTACCTATTAAGTTTAAGCGCATTAAGTTTGTGACATTTTCCAGCAATAGATATAAATGAGCACCCGAATTTTGTCCGCATTTAGAGCACATAGTGCGTATCGAGCTTACTAATCAGGCCATCTACGACCGCACTAAGCTCCTAACCACACTAATAACTCTCTTTCAAAGGGCTTTTTAACAAGTAAATAATATTGTGGTAAAGGAGATTGGATATTAATTTTCCAATGCAATTGTAATGTTGTTACGACTATTTTAGGATTAATAGAAAATTCTATTCATTCTTGAAGAAAAGAAATTCATTTCGAAGATTAGAATCGAAATGCACTCGCGTTGCACTAGCATCATCATCATCAATCTCGTTCACCGAATGGAAGTTAAATAAAGCACAACATCGATATAATGAGACCATCGACAGTAAAACGAGCTCCAACTACTCCGCAACATCTATCAGAAGCTATCTTTCAATCACCGGAATCTAATCGGTTTTTCGCTACTGACAGATCGTTCTGTTGAATTTCCACTACGCGCCATCGAATTCGAACCGAGGCGGGGGGCTATTCGTCAATTTGATTACATCCGCCTGGGTACGAAGGACGGAAACTTCTGCAGGAAGTATGAACTCCACCATCGACTGCAGGAGACATGTCTAATAAATTAGATAACGAACTGCTGAGGGTACGGGCGTTGTATCATCTGCCATGTCGTTATCGTTTTTTCCTGATTTATTTATCATTCAAGCGTAGTTAGTGCTGACATACAGAAATCGAGATGCATATTTGTCCTTTTTCTTTCAATTCGGGAAAGCAAATCATGTGCTGAAACTTAGTAAAAAGAACACAAAGTACAAACTAATCCTCCATTTGGTTTCACAATCAAAAATTCATCGTAGTGGAAATGAAGGTATTAGGATTTCGCAACCTCACAAGACCAACGTGTGTTGGTAAGAAAATTCAACAAAAACAAAATGCAGCACTTGTGCTTATCCGACTCGATGCCGATATAAATCACGTATCGCGGTGCAATTTCGCATGCAGCACAAACTATCTTAGACGGTGTAGCATTTTTATTGGAAAACGACGTGAACCGGAACGAACCACACCGATGCCACAAAACGTTTTATAAGCAATTGTTTCGCGCAGGAGATATTGTGCATGGCAGGAAGAGCTAAATTCCACGAATGGAAAAATAAGGATTTCTATGCGAAGAGTCTGGCCAAGTAAGGATGTACGGTAATGATATTCGAAATAATGATTTATGTGCAATCCATTGTTTGCGTTGCACTAAACGATAATAAATATTTAGAAAAAGGGCATATTACTAAAATTTCGCTTAAAAATATATTTATTCTGCCATTTTTTTTTCCTCAAAATTCTTCACTTTAATTATCTTTTACAGTGTTTGTTTGCGAAGTGAATTTGATTCGCTACAAACCTCCAACAGTAATCAGCTTTAGGTAATAAATGTGACATTTTGTTATCAATTTTCTCTCCTTTTTTGCAATATTCTTTACAATATGCATCAAAGCACAGAAGAAACAAAATACAGACTAAATAAAACAGATCTTATTACGTTTTCCCATTTTGCTGCACAAACAACACCAACTACTCGCGGAAGAAATTAGTGCTCCAGTGTATCATTTTGTTTCCCTAGTGCACGATTAAACGGTTCCTTCATCACCTCGAATCTCAAAGTTGGACGTTCCGGGAGTCATATGAAACGAACGCTCTCGCCCGCCGTGGCGAACCATCTTTCGCGTTGGAAATGAAGAAATGTTCCAAACTGCTGCCAAATTCTCCACGAAGTTCAACGATATCTGATGAGGTCTTTCCCATCGGCAGGAGGTGTAGTTTCGCCGAAACTTTGGCAGAAATTCCGATGTGAGTAGTTTTTCCTTCTGCTATACATTCGTGCAGCACACAAACCAAACGATTGCACTTTTCGCGACTAGGAACTCCTCCTGAACATGCTCTGGGTAGTGGGGAAGAACCATCCGAGGTAGAGTTATTTTGCTCGTTAGTAGAATAATAAACATTCCTTCCTTCTTCAGGTGAAAAAGGATGACACGGTGGCGTCAGAAGAAAGATTCTTGTGTGCAGACCAACATAGGAAAATTGCACAAGAAATGAAAAAGTGAATTGGAAATGGAAAACAAAGGCACACATAGACGACTAAGTGAGCTTCTTCGACTGTGCTAGAAGCTTGGAAATGATTGAGATGAAATACTTTAATTAAATATTTGGACATGAATGGAGTATTGAGGTAGTTTTTTTTAAAGAAAATGTTCCTTGTTTTATATGAAAAAATATAAAATAATATATAATAAATAATAGAGAGCTTCAAAATACCTCTGTTGCAGTGTAAATGATAGCTACACTGTATTGGATTTTGCCAGTTTTATGTGCATTTTGGCATGTTTTTTCCTATTTTCCAAACACTAAGCCGGGTGGGTTTGTTTCCACGTTCACAAGGCGTCTTAAGCAGTATAATTATGGGCGCGTAGAATGTTTCGGCAAAAGCAACGAGGCAAAGGACACTCACTACCACGACTTGCACGGTGGCAAAGCGAAAGATGAAGTTTGTCCTCTTTATCTCAGCAAAGCAGGGAAAATGTCTGGTATGTTTTGAACTTTTCCACCATCTTAGAAAGACGGAAAAACTATTGCTGTATATTCCCCCGTCAAGCGTGTTGTTCGCGGTGACTTTTTCCTTTAAAGTAAGCCCCACCCGGTAATGCTGCTAATGGATGTTTATAGCACCACTTGGAGTTGAAACTTAGAGAAGCAAAGAAAAAAAAAACAAACAGGAAGGATTCGTCGAAAATCACACCGTAAAGGTGAGAAAAAGGGTAAAGTTTAAAGTAAGGCAAGCGAAATCGTACGACAAAAGGATGGCAATTTCCTTCTGCTCAAAGTGTCAAACATGTCGGGCGTTAGATATGGGCATCTCACTTGTGCAGCATGCAACACTGGTAAAAACAAAGGTTATGTCCTTTTTTCCGCAAAAAACTCCACCGGATACAAAGACACAGGAGAAGAAAATGGAAAAACTCGAAGCAAAAATCGATACCGATCCCCTCGATAAGGAGATACTTTTATTTTATTTTTAAATTGATTTTTGTTTTTCCAGCGGAAAGAAAGTTATCTCCCCGAAACGGGTGTATTGGTTTTTTTGTTGTCTTTCCCTGCATCCATATGAAAAATTTACATAATACCGAATTTTCTTTCCTCTGCTCACAATTGGTGGTATGGAAACATAGAAATGTATTGATTCCATATGGTTAAAACATCAGCAGTACCTTTTAGCGTACATTCCCCCTTGAACATCTGGAGATGACGGATGATATTAAAAAGGGGATGATTTTCTGGAATGCTTTTCCAGCAGTATGAAACAGTTTTCCGAATGTTTAACGAACCGATACTATCAAAGAATCAGAATCAAAATGTCCACAGCACTTTAGATTCCAGAGAAAAAGAACTGTTACAATGCAAACCACAAATCATCCTAAAACTCCTTCCGAAGCAAATGGAGGCTTTTTAGATAAGACTTCGAATGTTTGTTTTTTGGCAACGATGTGCATTCTTTCCAGTCCAGACACTTGAGATGGTAGGGGAAAGAAAAGCAAGCGAACTGCATGGATCGGCTTGATCGGCATAAATTTATGTCCACGTGATCGTTGAGCCAACACAGAATGCTTACGGCAAACAGCGAAACGAAGGAGAAAGCAAAGGGAATGTTTGCCACAACCAAAATCAATTTAAACCAAATTTGTAAAAGCAATTGAAATGCCTGTAAGACGGCAGTGAATCGTTAAAACCCCAACGTGCGTAAAGGATAAATGGCAAGCGGCATAAAAATGACATCAAACCCTTACGAGAAGATGCGTATGTGGCAGAAAGAACGATTTTTTTAGTACAATTATGTTCTAAAGTTTAAATTGGCAAAAGTGTTTTCGACCAAAAGAAATTCCTCAACAAACTTAAAATGTCCGGCAGAAGTTGTAATTGCGCGTACAAGGTTAAACATATTTGCAGCATCATCATCATACGGCTCAGCATGATGCCAACCGAACGCATCCATCGGTTCCACTCCGGCGTTTATCAATAGAATTGCATTCCATCGAACAAACTGGAAGATCGATCGATCGGTACCCGTTTAACATTCCACCTTGGAAGTTGAGAAAAAAAGCTTCATCGCAACTTAGAGATGTGGTTGGTTTCTATACCCAAAAGTGGCCATCCGGACAATCGACGAACCAAAATGCCACCGGTGCTGACTCGGTAGCCGGTAAGGGAAGAGAAGCCGGCCGAGATCGAATTCTTTCCTTTCCTTCGACGGTGATGGCAAAAGGGAGTTTTCCCATTTTAGGGTAAGTCCAGTCTGGGGTTCCATTCCACTTCCACGAGTGATCCAAGCCGCAAGAACTGGGATCTTGGTGGTAGGGAAGCAGGGATTTGTGTTATTTTTAGCAACAACTCCCTTTTGCTGACCACGCAGAAGCAACAGCCAACGGTTAAGCAGCGTCATCCGAAGAAGGAATGCCACCCGAGAGGAATCGGGACCGTCGATTTTGCAGTGGTACCGGAAGGAAAAATAAAAGAGGTGTACAACTTTAACATCCAGTCTGGTGGCACGATTTTCACGATCCTCTTTGCATCTGGTAACATTTTTAACTTTACCTACAAGTAAACAAGAAGACGTTTGTTATTACAATCTTTGTGAAGTCTGTGTGCACCCACTGGACGACAGCGCTGTCCAGTGACATTAGTCCAATGAAACACGCTCTCTTTCTCTCTCTGACCATCGTTGCCGTTTTCTCCCATCCAAGATTCGT
The DNA here is from genome assembly GCF_943734725.1 of Anopheles marshallii. Lineage (NCBI taxonomy): Eukaryota > Metazoa > Arthropoda > Insecta > Diptera > Culicidae > Anopheles > Anopheles marshallii. The sequence continues at coordinate 74,520,326 of NC_071327.1, read as the reverse complement.
CATGTATTCATCCGTCGCTTTTCCACGGCTTCTTCTTTTTGACCAAACGAAGAAAGTGGATACGGTGGATGGATATCCCTTGCACACGTTGGCCACGAACCAGCGCGAACTTAACACGGTCTCGGCTCAAGCGAAGCAGCACTGGAAACATGCTACTCCCCGTAGAAGGAAAAGCTCGTTTATTCCATACACGTTTTCCGTAAGCGCTTTCGAAGCAGAGTCCCCATTTCGGGCTTTACCAAGAGGTTGATTTGCTCGGACACGGGAAGTAGAGAGCACACGGCCGGGCAGCAGAAAGGCGGCATGTAATTCCTAAAATAAATCTTTGTGACATTATGCTTTCATACGTTACGATGTGAAAAGTGCTTGAGGGATGATATAGCCGACTGGTAAGATGGGATAAGTGAGGTCTAGATAGACCTTACCGGCAATCAATGTTAGTCTGTTGATGGTCGACTGATGTTTGCAATGCATACAAAAGTATGGGCAAATGGAACTTCCTTGTTTTTTTTTTTCTACTAAAGAGAAGTTTACTTTAAAAGGGCGAGCAAAGGTATCTAACATCCTTGATGCAGATTTTGGATGAATCTGTTTAAGAAATTTTGCAAATAAAACCGGTGAGTGTCGTTTAATAATACAGTTTTAAATTAATTTCGTTTAACCAACATTCTTTATATCATAAGCCGTCGATTCCGAAAGGGATCTTTCAGTTGTGATAAAAGAAACACGGCACGGGACACGAAAGTCTTTGAATCATCCGAGACATACCGGAGACATTGAGGGTATTTCGCATGACCGGCAAATATAAAAAAACCCTCATTCATTTCCCACGATTTGGTCATCAGAATGTGAAACCAGAAACAACACACCATAGCAAGTGCAACGCGAAAGCAAACGTGCCCTTACCGGCGATACATCAAGATGTGTCATGCTGCTGCCACATTCGCTGGTATTGAGTCCGCTGCTTGACCAACCTACCCTTATACGGAGAGGGTGGATAGAATTGAAGCGGTTCGATGTTGTCCCTGCTTCCGTTACCTATTTTGTCCGCCGTATGGATGCAATGGTTCATCTGCTGCATCACGACAGCAAGTGCATCTAACGGCAATTTCTCTATCATCCAATTATCGAACGTTCACGGACGTAGCAAGTTCAACGACTTCTTCAACGAATGTTAAAATGAATTTCGAAAGAAAACGACTGCTATGAGTAGTACATAGCACTGCTAGGGTTATTCTGTATCGCTTAAGAAATACCTTGAGTGTGCCGTCAAATTCTTAATTACATCTTTCATGTTCGCGCCCGTACTGACGTCGATGGGATGAGAGGGTAGAACATAGGAGGAAGTTTCACAAGGAAAAGTGCTTTCTTTTTGCACTACGCGGCGTAGTCTACGCCCCACGGAGCAGTGGTAAGTAACTTTATTTACGCCATCGTGTGCAACCATAGGTGTGCTCAGTGGTTTACGGTTGTAGCCGGCTTCTTAGTTGTTTCAATTGCATAAGCTCCAAACTGGTAAGTCCCACCACTTTCAGGAGATGCTCTTTCAACATAATCTCCTCGCTGTCCGGTATACTCAGCAGGAAGTAGATAGCGTTGTACGATGCGCCTAGCAGGAGTCTCGGCGTAGTGCAAAGTGCATACCTTGCAGGCGCAACACTTTCTAGTAGGTGTTAAATGGCCACCATTTCCGAGTTCTTATTTCCACCGAAGAGATGGAAAGGACGGACAGAAAAGAAAGAAACAATGCATCGTGCTAGTTTTATGAGCAATGTTTACAAAGGTCTTCTCGAGAGTCTGCTGCTGAAAAGATGGATGGTACGCTTTTAAAACAATTCTTATCTTGCACCGTGTTAGTAAGAAAATGACTTGCCTCCTTCGGAAGCTTTATAGTGTAGCAAAAACTTCTTTCCAAGTATGTTATAGTTTTTGTAACATTCCTACACACACATGTCCACTACTCCATTCCCATAGACCACAACTTTGAGCGATGCGTTGAAAATGTAGAATTGAGGAGAACATTCCACACAGCACGGCCATGTCTGTACGCTGTGTATGCGGGGAAGGTTTTTATTATCGAACCAACGTCCTACGTGACAAAATGTGAGAATGAGCTTTTCCTAACCGACGGCACAATGCTTCCGGGGTTGGAGGCAATCAAAACTGCACAGACATGTAAAACTTCGACCGGATCAGCGCTGTCGTCCTAGTGACAGCTGCTTCCCACACACGGGAATGTCGGTATGTCTCATGTGAATATGCTACATATGTTGTAACTGAAATTTAATTGCTTTTGATGGCAAAAACCGGAGTGTGGAACTCGGACGGTCATTTCGATTGTAGATGTCGGTGTCGTTTGCATCGTACAATGGCCGCTTTTTATGGACGTGTGTGCTGGAGAAGGTTCGTTATCCGTCCGGGTGGATTGTTATTCCAATAGTGATTATACGGCCCTGCCGAATATTCCTTCCTCGGTGGTCTAGTCTGTTGCATTGAGGAGCTTTAACCGGATTTGAAAATAAACCATATGGTTTTTATGAGAATGAAATGTACACTACGAAAAACGTAGTTTAAAATTGAGCTTTTTTCCAACCATCAACGTTAGATGGCGAATCAAAACCACCACCAAAGCTATTAGAAAAATGGGAATAGTAGTAAATACATTTGCGAAGGGAGATGGCCCATTAATTGCTCTTTTTATAACCCTAGAGGCTGCGCTTCAGATACGTTCTTTTCATCACTTTATTGCCATCGAAATGAACATTCAAACTAATCACATTCTGAACGATTATTATCGTCCTATAGATGGTGTCTCTCGATCGGCAATGTCCATTACATGTATTCAACAGGACGTGGAGACAAGACGCATTTCAATGAAATGTTTGAATAACCTTAAGGTTTGTCAAACGACTGCGGTAAAAAACTGTGATGAAAATAAAACATAATCTACCTGCCGCTCGGTGGTAATTTTCTTTTTTGCACATCAACATTCATGATTTCATTTTACAAATTGCACCGTCTACGAATTTTCGCTCCGACCCTAGCATTCTTAAGATTACGTCCGTTAGAGTGACATTTTCCTAAATCAAATTCTCATTACCGTTACTGTCAGGTTCTTCCCTAGTGTGTCCTTTTGCACGGCCAGCAAGAAACAGTGAAGAGATGAAACATCTTCCCAGCTAGAACATGATCGAATTTAGATGACACATCACACACAACTCTCGAGCTATTTGATATTGGAGCATCTGCTCAGAGGGTTAGGCACACACTGGTGGGGAGGATGTGTACATCCCTCCATCCAACCGTATCAAGATGTTCCCTCTCTTAAAGCTGCTGAAGAGGAATAAAGGGCTCCCCAACCTATCATCCTTCGAGATTGCTGTTTTTGCTTTCAGCAGACCGAGATAAATAGATGGATTTATGATGGGATTTATACAAACACAAACCACGCTTCACTTCATGCGACGAAGTGAACTCTTCGGTCCCCTGAGAATGGGGAACGGCATATTCCATCAGCTTCCATCAGACCAAACGCACCGAAGTCTGGTGGAGCTACGGAGGCTTGCGATACAAGCGTTGTGTAGTTGCCGGGGTGTTACTGCACCACTTTTCGTATGCCTCCGGGGCACGTCTCATATCCATTCAGACTGCCACTAATAAAATCTATCCTTATTCGTTATCGCTATCAGTGGAGGGGTGCCGAATATAAGAGCAGTGCGTTTAAATGTCGCAACCGTCACTCACACCCCAGCGGCGCAAATTTGAAGAGAGCGAGGAAGACAGCCGCCGGAAATGCGGGATTGAATCGGCCGACAAACCCGACGGTTCTTGATAGCTACAGTGTATAAAAAGGGGTTTGGAACTACTGCGAAATTCGATGGAAGGAAGCAGACAAAATACGGAAGAAAAACCGTTTCCACTGGCAGGACCCTAACAACATCAACAGATCCGAAGGCACCGGAGCCATACCCGTCCCTTACTCGGTTTATTGACGGTAACCGGGAGGAGCAGAATAACTGACAACAACAGTCACGGACAGTTTGGGGAAGCACCGATGACCTAAATATGATGTGCCGGTTAGGAAGGATTGTACACCAAGGATACTCGCACACACAACGGCAATGCCTTGGGGGCTCCCGAATAAAAAAAAAGGATTCACGTTTCCCGGGGAAGCAACTTCCGGCAGTGGACTTGAAGCCGGAGCAAAATAAATTTAAATGCATGAACAAGCACAAACCTAACTGTTCCCTTGGGGGTTATGAAGCTGCTTTTCACGCATTCACGAGGAGTGGCTTCGCTGGGCAGCCCAAAAACGCCGATCAAATTTCGTTTATGGAAGTTGAATACTTAACAACGGGTTGGAAGGATAAAGTGAGGTCTAACCGGGAGCCTCAAACTGACACCAAAACGCTGCGGGTGCTTATCAATATTCGCTCAAAAATTGATTTGCATGCTTGTTTTGATTAATTATTTACAACGAATCAGTGCTGTTTGCGTTGTCATTGCGTGGAGAAGATTCTACTGGTTACCCCTTGGTTTATTTATTCGGAGCCATTGACCGAGGGGCACCACTAGAATCGATTAAATATTGACACAAAGTTTATCGCAGGCGGCGTCCAAACAATTTGACAACTGAAACACGTGTCGGTTAGACGGCACCCACTTTTGTTGCTGCAAATCCCGAAAACCGCCCGGAAATTGAATGTCCAATCGAAGGGCGAATGGTGTTTATAGTGCAAAAAACGGGGAAAAAACGTGAAGTTGCCACTGCAAACAAAAATAACGCTCACGACACGGGCGCTGCAGCATCGATCGTAAATATTATATAAATGGGGTACGATTTTATCATACAACCACAGTTCTTGCAATCCCAACGCTGCGGACACACACAAGAGAACAAAAGGCAGATCTTGGCAGCAGTAGGGCGCGGGCGACATAACGGCGACGACGACATTTCAACATCAATTCCCAGTCTGCACAGTAGCAATCGGCTCAGTTGATTCTATTTGCATACACTTATCAAAAAGCAGTCAGTTCTTTTCATTGTTGTCAGTACGAAAAGGTGGCACTAAAATTGCAAGAAGAAAATGGAAGCTATTTTATGAAAAATGCATCTTCAATGACATTGTTGGATAATTTGTGGTCTAGACTTTGAAGGAGCGATGGACTTTGTGGAGAGGTTTCGTTAGCGGGTGTGGGAGTTGCGGGTGAGTTTGAGGAATGGCATTTACTGTCCATTCCTTCTACATTCCTCACTGCTGGTAGACTAAATTGCCATCAGGAGACTAAAAGTCATCGAACTGTTGGTGAGTATCTGCTAGAATTCCAACAGATTGATGTGACCAGCATCCGTTGCAGCATGACAAACCGATCCGTTTGTTGCCACGTAGTGTGACACTTTAAATGTATTTTTTCTGCAGTCGAAGGGAATCCGTCTGATCGATTTTCCAATACAGTCTCGCACCATTTCAGCACAGTTTTTGGAACCTCAGGGTTTGCGCATTCAGATAAAGAACTTTTCCACGAAACTAACAAAAGCACACGGTCCGAAGGTGTGCATTATGCAAATTTAATGCATGAACATCGAATGGTTTCGGGAGGTTGCTTCTACCTTTATGTCTGCAGACCGTTCGAAGAATGGAAGCGAATGTTCGGCACAACTTTCGCAACACTGTCGCGTGCGGTTGATTGCGAAACAGCCACACCAATGCTGGTGGATGCTGAAAATTGGAATAGTCGTATAGCTGCCATTAGAAGAGTTCCGTTGTTTTGGTCTATTGCTTCCAAAAGTATTGTAGCACGATGGAAGCATGATAGAATCGATGATTGGCAACTGGCCATTCGGTATCATTTGGCGTCACGTTGCGTTGCGATTCGATGGAAAAAATTGCTTCCAATTTATATTTCCAACCCACGCGAGTGGTTGCGAGTGTTGAGTGTGGCGAACATGCGAAGAATAAATTCTTCCCGAATAACGATCGATGGGCACCGGTTTGCGTAGTACACACTTGCCCACATAATATTGACCGGAACCTTCGTCCTGAACTTCATTGTTGCACGGAAAACGATACATTTTAATTCAGTGCATGATAATACACTTGTTCCAAGCGTGAACATCTCAGAGGATCAATTTCAAAAGTGTATGTTGGCTTGCCTCTCTCGTTTTACATCCCAACGCGGTTCTAAATGCGCTGCCGAAAACGTATTCTTGGGTACATACCTAAAACGAGAGAATGAAAAGAAAAGGTTAAATAAATCCAATCAAATCGATCAGGGATGTGTATAAAAGAAAGGAACCCAATTCGATTTGTATCGTTTTACGTTTGTATGTTTTTTCCTTATTCTTTACCGAAAAGCTCCTGCTAGCACAGAGTCAAACGGACAACGTTTTGCCAAAATCACCCATTTTAGCCCACACTTTAGCCAGACGTGGACGATAAAACACATCCCAAAGACGGGTTCGGAATCAATAATCAACACGAGGCGATAAGAGCGAATGTCCATGGGGGTGAGGCCACCCCGGAAAAGCTTGTTTCTTTTGACTTCAAACAAGCTCAATTTTAACATTTCCTTTCCAAAGTTCGACAAAAAAGGGTTTTCGCTCGCTTGTTAACACCCGACCAATGAAGAATGATGTGTTTTTTTTGGGGAGAGTTGTCCGTAAGAAAAGACTTTTCGCCAACAAAAAAAGAACAGCTAATGCAATTTGGGTGGATTTTTAGACCATTTATAACAATATAAAATTGCTTACATTTTCCCCTTCTGTCTACCAATCATCTCCACACACGTCGTCCACTTTGCTGCATCCTGGTGTGCTTTCGTCTAACGTACAAACGAAGTCCAATAAAGCGTTATATCTTTTCGGCGCTTGCCCCGAGGATCATGGGATTCGTACAAATTGTGAAAGCAAAAAGGACATCCATAAGGGAAGGCACAGTAATGGAGAATTTCTCGAGAGGTTTAAATTCTCATAACTCGCTAATCTCGGGAGCATTTACACACCAGCACTATACATCAGTTGGAATCGTTGAGTATGGTCTAGCCCAGTGGAAATCTCAGTCCAGTTTTTTTTCAGAAAGTAAAAATAAAGCGATTATAGTGAACCGCTGGGGAATGGTGCACAGATTGAGTGGAACAACATGAAGCCCATCGTTATTATTTGCTGTCTGGCTACTTTCAGTTTGGAATGTCAACCGGTAGCCACCAGTAGCGGATCAATTTGAGGGGAGAAAAGTATCATAAATCATCGTGACAGATAAATGTTGTTATGTTCGTACCGTCATCCGATTGTAATTACATGAGCTAAACACATCAAACCGCGTGTAGGATCCGTTAAGTACAATCTCGAACGACATACAGTTGACACCCGGGTGTGTTTTTGGTACGGCATGATTTAATGTAACTCTGGTGCACACTGTGACCAGTCATCGGATGCTAGTAACATGCTCCGGTGCAGGTCCTCTCAAACCTTAACACCCCCATTTGGAGGGAAAGAAGAAAAAAATAAACAGAGAAACTACAGTAGCAACAGTGCGGTGAGTCCATAGCGTTTAGCATAGTGACCCCCGGTCTGGTGTGACATGAGTGACGAGAAATAAATTACAATCGTCGACCGTGCAAGTGTCGCGAAGTCTTGACCACAACACGTTATGCTAAAGCGCGTACTAAATTGGAGTGGGGAAAGTGTGGATAGGCTCAGCTTGATGCCTTGTTAGAGCAAAACGCACTCACTAGGGGTTAACCAGGTAGGTTTACCTGTCTATTACTACTCGCGATCCAGTCGTTTGCACCAACCCTGCAAGTTTCAAGTTCTGCACCCAGCTGGAATTCGATGAGCGCAAAGTTTGCAATCAATCGCATCTAACTCGTCGGACGGGACCTTCCTATATACGCCATGCTGCGTGTGACAAGCCGTTGAAGCCGTAACTTGACCCCCTTTTTTGCGTGGACACACCATCCCAACAACACGGGACGATTTAATTTGATTAAGATTTATTTCGCGTATGACGTGCCGTGGCGCGTTTTGCATTTCCCCGTGACGCGAAAAGAGAAACTACGGCGTGATGCATTGTGTGGCCACAAAGTCTTTGGCCATAATGCGTGGTAATTTGCAGCCCACATGTGTCGGAAAATGGCTGCGAGCGAATGCACGGCGTGTCTCCGTGGTGCCCGGTCTCCATCCGGCCGGTCATCAGCGGACAGTTGGTGGCAAGAACATGATCGATTTACAGTGTCTGGTAAACGGGATTATGAGGGTAGTTTGCCGGACGTTAAATAGGGGCACCGAACAAGTCGTGCATCGCTGCGTGTAAAGAAAAATTGCTCCACATATTCTATTTTCTGCATATATAATATGTTGCAAATAAGAAAATATGTATTATCCAGTGTCGTGTAAATTTATTTTTTGTTGGACACATTCTTCGCGTGAATTAAAATAAGAAAAAAATGGAGATAATTTATTCCACCAAAACAAAAATGGATAATTTATTCCACCAAAACTGTTAAGTAATCAGCGTGCCAGAACGAAAAATAGCCCCAAACCCGTATCAATGGTCGCTACCAGCTTGTCTTCTCCACGTCCACACGGCTTTTTTCGTCCTCCATCTGTGTCATCGAGAATCTGTTTTTATTTTTCCTGTGGCCTATTTTTCATGGTTTTCTGCTCTCTAATTTAGCACACACACACACACATACACGCGCATCGGACAAGGAACAAAACAGTGTGCACTAAGATGGAAATTTCTATCATCCAAGCAAAACAAAAACCAAAAAAAAAACCCAACCAAGTGGGGGAAAGTAATTTGAAAGCTTTTCCCGCTCCACTTATTTTTTCCCGTAAGTGAAGTTTACCAACAATCAATGTAATAAAGTTATGAGAAGAGATGCGAAGCGCAAACACGCAGCAAGAAACTCATCACCCAATCGACCGAAAGGCCAATGTCAATCCGATTAAATTGTGCGTTCATTTATTTTGCCAACCCACCAACCGTGGGGAAAGTTTTGCCGACTTTTGCGAGGCGATCCTGCAAGGGGGTTTACTGCAAAGATACACGGCTCTGTAAGAAGTACCGTGCGGGGTCATTTGTTTTCCATCGGTCATTAAGTTCCGCATTATCGCAGCGAACCGTCCCACGGAAGCTCTACGTTTGGGTGAATAAAATATTGTACTGAAAGGTACGTTTGTGTTGGAGTATTGGAAGTTCAGTTTATTGATTCGATTTTTTGGCGAGCGTGATAAATATTGATAACGTTTCTTTATTGAGTTAGGTGGTACTGAATTCAAAGAGATACTTAAGGAGGAGGACTAATTTTTAATCAGAAAACAATTCCTACTCGTGGGTGAATTGCGTAACTTTTACCACTTGATATATTGTTTTAATTAAGGGTTTTGTACTAAAAATGAAATGAAAGCAAATGAACGAAATTTTAGTCAGAAAAATTTATTAAAATAAGACAGAGGCTTAAGAAACCTACGCTCTAGCTTGCATATGGCTGCCGACTACTACCAATCAAAAAAGCAATTTAAATTTGTTAGTATCCATATCACATTACAGATAAATGACCGGTTTTTTGAGTCGCGTAATGGCAATGAATTTTTAAATGTCAAACCTTCTTACGTATCTTACATATCCCAGCCGATAATAGTTGTTTACGATCCGTTGGTGGTAGTTTTAACGTTTTGCGGCACCCATCAGGGGAAACCTTTTTTAATCAATAATTTCAGCTTTTTCAACATTAATTTACCATTTTGGGACCATAACCCATAAACTCACCGGTTTCATATGATTTTTGTTAATTGCTTTGGAGCGGGGATTATGTCTATTCTCTCTTTCGCTAGGTGTATTCGTGCCTTTTCTATTTAACCTTCGACTGGAAACTGGAGTAATTCCGCAGGTGGGGGGTGTGTGGATGCGTTTGAATTGATCCAGTTAACGAATGATATGTTGCCTCGTTAAATTTGTTTCGAAAACAATCCATTTCGTTTTAATATGGAACCATACCCGATGGAAGGAGTAATGGATAAGAAACAATCCGTAAGGGAGGAGATACAATCAAGCGTTTAGTAAAAGGGACAATAAAACATAAGCCGATTACATACTAACCAATGCAATCTTTTTTGGGTGTGTAGGTTTTTTTTTTACATCCTTCGGCCTAACCTTGGCTGGGAAGGTCGGGAAGGCTGTAAGGTAGCTGCAAGAGGCGCCAGTTTGGTTCGTTGCGCTTCAAGCCCTATTGAGAATGCACTTTGAGAAGCCCTGGTGGAGCTACCGGAACGTCGTTGTTTGCGTTTAATTGCCACCGAAAAAAGAAACACCATTCAACAGTTGCGCTTAATGTGTTGTTAGCCTTGATATTTGCACGTCTGGAGGAGGTATATTTCACGGTAACCCACTTATGTACACGCGATTCATCCATTCGAAGACAATGGACACAAAGACGGCAGCTTGGTCAGTGCAAATGCTTAATTAATTTTGAAACTGTTGCTGGACAACCAAAGCAATTGAGAGATCGAATGACATCACAATACATGTGATCCCTTTTTGCCCGGAAAAAATAAAACTATACGTTCCACAACAAATATTCGTTTTGACTTGTGCCTCAAAAGCAATTTACAATTACAATAATGAATTTTAAGATAGAACATTAAATGCAATTCCCTTTTAAATTATTACAACTCGCGGCCATTTTGTGATAAACATAATACATAAAAATTGCTGGCAAAATGAGTTAGTCTCGTCCATTCGCTTCACAGTAATAAAAAACAATATGGCATACCATTTGTACTGTCCAGTTTTATGTACTTCCTGTCCTCATGGTTCTGTTCTATTGCAAACCACAACGGTTCACGCTTCATTGGCCATCCCGGGAATACACTAGGCGAGGAGCAAAAATTTGCATAATGCTCGTAATAAATTCTCTTGATTTTAGATTGAAATTTATGATTGGAAAGTTGCCTCGGGCCACGAATGACAGCGCCCGACTGCCGAGACACAAAACGTAACGCATATTCGCTGAGCTTTGCAACGCGATCCGCACATCATCAATAATGACCACCAAAGTGTGAAACAATGAAGAAGGCACCGAAATAGGCGAAAGAAATTCGTCCAATTCTGGCACGTTCGGGTGGATTTTTTCATTTTTATGACGTTTCTATTTTCCGATCGATCCGATCTGCTGTCACGCAGCTGACGGGTGGACATGGAAGCTGAACGTCTAAAGTTACCGGACCGCGGGGTACGAAGTTTTATCTATCGACTTAAGTAGGGCGTAGCCTACCGTCTATTCGGGGCAAGTGGAAGTCGTTCGATGTTTACGACGCCACAAAATCAATAAAAAAACAGTGTTGCTTGCGGCTACTATTCGTGTGGGGGGGTTCCCATAGACAGGGATTCGCCACGGTAGGATAATAAAAAAGCTACTCCCTCTAATGGTTTATTGCATGTCGTCGATAAGTCCGGTCCGTTAGACATAGACCATGATGTAGTAGATGCTGCTGCTTACTTGAATTGTTTACGACATCTCAAGAAGGCGGCAGAGACTACCTTTCTTTACATATTCGATCGGTAATAAAAGTATAGTTGCCAGTGTGGTGAACTGTAGCAGCCAGATCCACAACATTCAACCTGCCCAACAAGCACAATATGATCGATGGTATGGAATGTTAGGGTCACCCAATGCAACAAATAAAGAATAAATTGCACACGTCACAGAATAGTGTGTCACTGGTACCGAGTGGTCGATTCGAACTGGATATTTTGAACGAGTTTCCTCTCTCGACAGTAGTTAAAATGTAATGGATAGTCATTCCCTTATGTGTAGGAAAGGCGACAAGTGTGTGCACTGCTCGCGACCGATATCTTGAGGTGATAAATTGGGATTTAAGGCGATTTGCATAAGTGGCCGCAAGATACGTGGGACCCATGGAATGACATAAAACCACACGGTTCGAAATGGTATACATGTAAATACAGCTAAGGAATTCTTGGAAAACAAGCCACATTGAGTTGCCATTCTTGTACAAATTAAATGACATATGGTCAAAATAAACCATAAGAGAACCTTACAAATGTTCCAGTTACTTAATGCGAACGGCTCTCAGCGTAAAGACGTGGGCCCATCTGTAATGGAACGCGATTAAAGGCAGATTGCTACTAATTTTCGTGTACACCTGGCTTAACTGCTATATTCGGAGCAAGAGTGGGTTGTTACAGTGCGAGTGTCTCGCACGATTGGCGATTTCACTCGACAGGTTGACTAAGCCGATCGATTTCCAACGCAACTGCTGCGGTCCGCCAAAATGGTTTCATACCGAGCCCTGGAAACAGGCTTTAACGGGTTCGCGTCAACGGGTTGCCCACAAGATGGTGCAGCAAAACTTCTTGCTACAACGTTAACTACATACCCACACATATCGTGTGCAACGTGTGCGAAAAGTTGGCTCGAATGTCGATCATGTCTGGGTGAGTCCACTGTGTTGGCACCTTACGATGGACGATGAAGTCTTCACGTGTGGTGGTACCTCTCACAGCGACATTATTTGCATTCGACCCACATGTTGCTCAAGTAAAAAAAAAAATGAGAAAACTGTAGCATCTTAAAACCGGACCAAATCTAATGACATCTTGCTAAGCGTTGCAGAAAGTAGTACGGGTGGTACAACTCCATCCTTATATTGGGAGGTTTTGGGCGACGGCCGATCTCGTTGCGCTAGTGGCCCAGTAGGTGCGGTGCCCAGGCATGGATTTTGTGTAGGGGTTTCATTCAGTGTCTCAGCACGAAACGTGTCCGCAAGCATGAATGGAAATTAAAGGAAAAAGAGGTGGGCACCAATACCTACTCGTTTTGCGATTTCCATCAAATATAGTGATTTGTTTCGTAAGAAATTCTACCCACAGAGTACATGGAACAGACACGCTTTTCATTCATAAGATTTAATCACTTCAGCGGCATAGAGGGACGTAAGAACATGTCCGTGCATTTAAGTCTGAAGTTTGTATTGGTACTTACTTTTAAAGTTATTTTGTTGTTAAAATAACACTTAAGAGGATACTTCATTAAAAGTTATGAGTTGATATTCTTGAAGACTTTAGCTTGTTCTAATTCTAGCACCTAAAAGAATCCAAAAACTAGTATTACGATAACTGTTGAGTTGAGTACTTATAGAACCCTAATTATTTGAAGATCGTTAAAGTTTCTAGGGTCTGATTATCTCCAAAAGTGTGCAGAACATATTAAACACCTTAGTACAAACATTAATATTCCAAGCCAATGAATGTATTTCACTTCCTGTGTTGCTTTAGATTCTGTGCCAATTGTAGCCAATTAACCGATGACTCCCAAGATGTTTATCATTGAAATGCCACACGGCACATTAATCTCGCACGAGAAGCAACGTTCGACGAAGCGGATACCAGAGCGTGTCCGGCCGCGTAGCAAGTTCTTCATATTTCTTCATTGACCTGCGCGCCATTTTGTTGATCGTTTTGCAAATGCAGCACATTTGCATCGTGCATAGGGTGTGATTTTAACTGGGGCGAGAAATGCATCGTTTGGCATCGTTAACCATCGCCAATCAATTCCAGTAGCGCTGCACGAATCGTAATAACGCTTTAATAGGCTTGGAAGTGAAGCTATAATACGCAAACCAGACAGCTCTTTGGAGGCTGGAAATCTTGTCCTGCTTCTTTTTTCTTCAACTCCATCCTTGCAGATATTAATATTAATGGTAGCTGTTTGGTAATTACAGCAGCATAAAATCATACATAAAGCGGTGGTAATTTGTACCGAGGTTGTTGTCAGCTGAAGCGCAAAACAACCAAACGGCAAGGTGTTGCACGGAAATTAACGTTCAATCTGGCGGATGGGCGCCCGGATGTGTAATGACCATCTCCGTTGCTGAACGGAGAAAAACATCTTTACCGAATCTTAACATTTGCGGCTCAGAATCACAAAGTGCCGCACCAGATTTTAGCTCGTTTCGCGCACGATGGTGGTGTGGGCTAATTGTATGATTGCAGATTGTCCAAAATTTATGAAAATTCTTGCTCCCCAACAGGAACAGAAGCACCATCGGAGTGTAGTCGAAAGGAATCAGCAAGCAGCTAACGAAGCAAGCGAATGGATATTACAAGACCTGGGCGTTATTTTAATTTCAAGAAATGGTTTGAAGCTCCCGAGGGAATGTTCCGCTTGCCGGGAACCGGATGTGCAAGGAAAATCGGTGCGGTGGAAAACATTTTTGGCCGCCCGTAAAACAACTGGCACCGGCCGGATGGAGATAATTAAAATCCTGCCAACCAGAAAAAACGGCGCAAATTTGGCACCGAGCTTTGATGGGCCCGCCGGAACTGTGGCCGGCTGCGATCAAGGCGATAAAGGGACAATGTGGCGGGTGTTTGCGGGTTATTACGCTGGTACGGAATGGATTTATGTGCGTTGCGAGACTTAAATCATTACGAACTTTGCAGCACCGTGTCTTGGTTTACCTTTGTATTTTGTGGGTTTGACTTTTTGAAGCACGCTGCTTTAATGGTTCCAAACCAGAACTTCTCTTGGTGCTATTCGGGTGTAGCGAGCCAAGGAAGGCAGGGAATGAGGAAGGGTATGAATAATTAATGAAAAGCAATTTGAATTATTTGCGTAGTTACAAACTTTGCCAAGAGCCAATTTATCTATACTGAAACGCGGGTGAAAAGATGGATTTATAGCTGCAGTTTGATTAATTGGTGAGTGATTTCTGTTATTAAACTTGAATAAAACTAGGAACCGTAATCGATGGATTAATCTATCTTTTAATCCTAGCATTTGTCAGATAAATGAGGTTATGGACGCTTAGTTTAGTACATCGCTATCAAGAAATTATCAACATGCATCAAGAGTTATTTTCTTAGCGTTACAGAATACTAATTAAAATATAATATTACCAAATAATTCCTACAAAGGTTTATCGGTAAAGCATTTAGATTGGGTTAAACACATTCTCACACGAAATATTCTGACACATTCCGCGTTCCAAAGATGCAGCCAACAGGACCATTTCTACTTTCCCACCCATCTTTCCCGCTGTGGTTGACAATTGTTTACCATCAACAGCAAGTGCGACAGTCACAGCAATAGCTACAAAAGGCAGTCAAGTACCAACATACCAACCATCCAAAACAGTCGCGAAAAAATGTTAAACAGTAGCGGTGCTTCCGATCATTTCTCGTGTGCGCTTCACCGGGCCACTTCCGTAGGCCGTATTATCCGGTGTGTACGGGTACAAGAAGCGTGGCCCGGAGATTGTGGATTGTTTGTAACACGTTCCGAGCTCGCTTAGACATACCATACAGGGCTGTTAGACGAAGGCCACGGGGCCCGGTGAGAAGCGTTGCAAAAGCAATGCGTGAGAAACGTGCCTTTCAGCCGAAGCTTTCCAACAAATGTAACAAATCGTATTAACAAGAAGGGTGATGGGTTACGCCACCACTAACCGATAAGCTACCGGGCAGGCAGATAGGTATCCGAGCAAATCACTTGCTAATACCACACGGCGAAGGCAAACAAAGAGATGCTTTTTTGTTAGCTTTTGTGGAGAAAATTTACCTTTTTAAAGTCGACATATTCAGGAGCTTTAAGGAACGTTGAGGGTTTTATGCTCAACGCCACAAGCAAACAATCCGGAGGAATGCAAAGACTCCAACTTTACGCGAATGGAGCCGAGTAAAGCTCCACAATCAGATTCTGCGATGTGTTTGTAATCCAATTTTCTGCCACACCTTGCAGGGTGTATTGTATTCTTTCGCATCCTGTACGCTCCATTACCTGTCACGGAGCTTGCGAAATACTTGCCTAACTTTCAGGCGCAAAACGTTAGAAAAAAGCATAAGATACGAATCTCGTCCACGAACAGCCCCGGGTGGAACGCAAGACCCCGAATGACAAATGCGCCCATGAAGGTGCGTATGCCAATGTGAAGATTAAATATTTCGTTTACTTACGATCATTTCCGTGTCCTGCCGTGCCTTTTGTGTATGCTGGTCGCAGGAACGGATGCTATCGTACCGCTCCCGGGAGCGCCATCTCGCGAAAAACAAATGAGATACCGGAGCATGCAGTGGATGGAGGCCGAAACGGTAGTAAACAACCAAAAACACCTTCAATGATTGGTGAAAGCGGAAGTGCTCGGTGGCGACCAGCGGAAATGATAAATCTCTGCCACCGCATTCCTTACATTTCCGATGCAACCCATCGACGGAAAGCGGAAAAAGGCGTGAAACTGGTGTTCCCCAAAAAACCTGGAGCTTAACTTCCGGAGTTGGAAAGACCGTCCGAAGCAAAAAGGGGGAACCCACCATGGGCAACACGGAAAAGAATGCTAAATTAAGGCCATCAAACAAACAGCCCCGTAACCTTACACACCCTCACGAACACCTTGATACTGTGGGAATAACTCTAGCAAACAGAAAACGCAACTCGTTTTCTTGCTGGCTTCTGGACAGGGAGTGCTATTTTTAGGAGCGGTTCCCGTCGTCCGTGCTTCCTATCTCCTGCTGAATTCTTTATTAAATGAGTTCAATCTAAGGAAATGATTATTTTGGCCTTAGCGGGACCGGATAGACTGGGGGTTTGTGTTAGCAATTCTCGGCAGAGGCAAAAGGTCGGATAAACCCGAACGAGCGGTCAAGGGAGGGAGCCTTGTTTTGGGTCGCATATCAGTACTTTAAGCAAAGGATTGAATATCAAGAAGGTTTATTTAAAGCTTCAAGCGTTAAAGACAGACCAAATGATGGGATCTTTAGTGAAATATGTCTGTTTTTACGAGATTTCAGTGAAATTATTTCATTAAATGTACTTTTATATGAATAAGCACGATTGTGCACGTTACGGAAACGTCTTCCGAATAAAATTAAGGTACATTTTCTTAAAGGTTAAAGGAAGAAGGATAAAAAAAAACTCATAAAACCCTCGCTAACAACAGAACCCAATGGAAAGTCACGTTTCGCCCATCTTACCGTGCGTACCCGCCATTGATCCTGTCAAAAGTCTTTACGACTTTCTATTGGTTTCGATTTTACGACAAAATGAAAATGCACGATGTGTTCTCGAATGATCCCTGGAATATCTGAACCGGTTTGGAGAATGTCGGGAATGTGCCAACGGGATACGGTTTGAGAAAAGGCCATATAACGTAAATTGCTCTAGAATGGTGATAGCGTCGACGTGTGTTAGAAGCACACCCCGAACAACCCAACGTTTCACATCTGCCCTTTTTGTTTTTCGGGATATCTTTCGCAAAGCTTTATGTGCGCACATAAAACGTCCGATCATCATCATGTGCGCCAATGCGTGTAGTCTCTCCTTGCGATGAAGCATTGCGGTCGAGAAAATATGACAGCTGTCATTGAGTGTTTTGTGTCGGACATGAGGGGTTGTCCACTTAGCACCACTACCATCTCCGTCACGATTGGACAGTGTTGTATCTTCCCAGAATGCAAACAGCGTCCGTCAAAAGCGCTTGCTACAGATACAAGGGTTCTGGCTAATTCTGGTGACCCTGAATGACACTTCCAACCATGGTTCATCCCGTCAACAGTTGTCACCGAAAAGCAAGGAACGACATATGATTTCGGGAACAAATTTACGAGACTTTTAAACCCGATAAGAAATGGATCCCCCTGTCAGCTTGTTCCATTACTGTGAAAAATATATCTTAAGAGAGCGTTGGTCAGGAAAGGGCGCATGTACGGCGAAAAAGTTTGACCAGAATGCGTGCTTCGGACAATGCAATAAATCTTTGCTTTGGGATCCGACCTACGACACCGCTACATAGGAAACGAAGGGCATGACTGCAGGCTACCGCATGGACGGGACCAGAAATATTGCTGACGCCAGTTAAACGGTTCCGTAAGGGGCTGTATGCCTTCCGGACGATTTAGTTGTACGCTACAAGTCAACAGCAACTCAGGATAGTGGTGCAGACAAAAACTTTGCAGCAGTTAGAAGAGAATCCTTAAAATCTAGGCTAACTTCAACAAGGATTCCCCCTGATGGACGTTCCCTGCTGTGTTCCACCTTAGCTCGGAAATATTTTACAACCTCTTGTCCAAGATTCGACGCAATGCGCCATCTGAATCCGTTGCATCAAGAGAATGTAGTAATCCAAACTCCGTAAAGAACAGATCTGAAAAGGGGCAAAACAGTACGCAACAATAGCCCAACTCTTGAAATGAGTCCTTAAAAGAAAAATGGCTGTTAGGATTGTAGGCTGGTGTTCCAGGTAGTTGCATAACTCCCATTGTTCCTATCCCTGACTTCTTCCATTACTGTCAGCGGTACTATTTGCCGTGTCTTTATTTATGCCAGCCTCCGAGCACCTGGAACTGGCTGGTGGTACACAAAAAGTAAGGGAAGAAAAAGTTATAACGAGGCTAGAAAATCGGTCACCTGGTTTGCAATCTTCGAACGATTGCGTGGTAAATAAACAAGCGACCAAACTTCTTGACCCGGCAGAGACACAAAGCGAATGAGACGATAGCGACCGAACAGGGCAGTGTATGTTGGGCTTTGTTGTTCAAGTACACCCTTCAGCCTTCACCGGTGGTGGCGTTTTTGTTTTATCTTTCCCCTTGTGCCCTCTTGACCAGGTTCTTCATCGGGGGTCGTCGAATTCTTGCTCGTCGCTTTTGCTTGAAAGTGAAAGTTTTACCGCCGTCCCTCGTCCGTGATGGGGATGGCTGTGTTGTACAGCTTTCCCTGGTAGAACCTTTCACGGTGCTTGTGCACAATGAGGCCGAGGCCGCGGATGTGCTTGGCTTTGACTGTTTACAACCCGTTAATGTACCCCCATCAGTAGGAACTTTTTGCAAATGTCGTCTTCCCATTCTTTGTCAAGCTGTTGTTGTTTGTCCTATCGCCAGTGCGGCAGCAGCTGCTGTGACCGAACAAACATCGAAACAAAACACCCATCTGCAACACCTACAATCACCGGTGCCACACGGGGCATCCCGAAACGGAAACTTTATCTTTTTGTATGCCCTTCAACCGTCCTTGACGCTGGAAGGCTGACGATGGAGACCATTGTACGGTTCTGGTGTGTTCCGGCGGAAGCTGTTCCAGGTCTGATTTATGCTTATTGATTTCCGCTCTTCCTAACTCCTTCGTCCACACTCCGGTTGAAGTAAAAGCCATTGCAAAGAAAGGGAACGTCATACCATGATGATTGAGAATTGAGAATGATCGTGATAACAGAAAAAAGCATCCCGTACACGTACAGTAGGGCTACGATCCAATTTCGATTTTTGGGGTCGACTTTTTTGGCTTCTGGTTGAGGAAGTGTTTAAAAGCAACTGAAGTTAATTTTGCAGCATCACCCACCTTTCAAAGCGGGGAGGTGATAAATTGTAAAAAAATACGTACAACTGGTTTGTGTGACTTCTTTTTCAGTCAAAGCCGAGAGCTGCCAGGCTGTGCGGATGCGGAGACTACAAAGTCTGCCCGTTTGCCGAAGGCGAAACGAAGTGAACAAATTTTCTGAGTAAGATATGGGTGAAGTTTTTCAAAAAAGTAAAAAACTTTCTGCATAAACCACTCACTGGTAGCTTAAAATTATGCGCTACTGTTTACGCCATACCAGTGCGGGAAACTTTGCAGCGACAACCCAATACGGCACATTAGTCAATGGTTTGCTTTTAAATGTAACCAGCAGACAGTATTACAAACATTACTCGGAATTTCTTTTTACGCCTCATTTTATGGGTATAATTTCAAACGAGCTTTTTTTTTTGTTTCGGCATTCTTTTACGTTTAAGAGCATTTTTATGGGGATGGCAAGTGCATAAAAAGTCGTTTAAATAGCTAATTTCTATTCCAATGCCATCTTGCCAGTCCGAGAACCATGTCACCAAAACAATTTAATTTTACAAGATCTTCTTGACAGTTTTGTTACGTGGACGTGATTACGTCCTTCATTTCCCGGCTGGTTCCCTTAACTGAGAACGCTGACCAGCGGGAACATTTATCCATCCGCAGCATAGATTGTGGCTGTGACGGGTAGATTAACTTCCAACCACGAACTAGGGATTAAGATTGTTATCGTTGGCTTACTGGGAACGACAACTGGTCAGGTTTTAGATAGCACATGCGATGATACCAATACGAATGGGACACGATAGTTACGGAGCATCTATTCCAAGCCTCCACCATACAAGATGGAGCCAAGATTTGGGATCTCTGTTATGTGGAAATCCTTTTCAAATCACTTAAGACCTAATTACTGCGACAAATCCTAATACGCTTTGCATCACTACGCCCCAAGACCGTCCTCCAAGAGTCCGTCAAAGCGATACAACACCGATTGGAATCGTTCTGGTTTCGAACCTCAAAAACTTACCTTGTTGGGCATGATGTGCCAGGATCGCCGTTTGCCCTGCCGCTGACTGCCAGCGCTGGTGCTGCTACACAGTGACGTATTTTCGTAGATTTCGCTCGGTATCGGGCTGTTCAGATTGGTGGTGGAATCGATCGTCGGACAGGGCGATGAGGCGGGTGAGAGTGTGAAGCAACCCGAGTCGTGTGATTGAATAATTTTTAATCTGTTGCCCGGACAGATACCCTGCGAAGGAAGAAGATATTTTGCATTAGTTTGTTGCAGCATAACACCGGGGCAAAAGTTTTGTGAAGGAAAATGGCTAAAAAGTGAACGAAAATGCAAACATCCACCCAAGCGACGGATACCATTTAATCCGGTAGACTACACGATGTGCAGTGCAAAACAAATAAGCTCGTTCCGTTCGAGTTGCAGTGGTGTGCCGTAGGACAATATTTGCACGGCGAAGAAGCAAAAAATGTGTTGCGAATCGAATAGAAAATCCATTTCGGTATAATCAGATAAACCTTCCAGAGCAAATCCTTCCTCCGGCTAGTGTTTTCCTATACCTTTGTCGATATTTGTTTTGCTAAGCAATCGCAAAATAGTACAGCGGTAGAACCGAAATGCATTTTGGTTGTTGATTTCTAGCTGATTGGGTGTGTGTGTGTGTGTGTGTGATCTCTAGCTGTGTAGCTAGTATAACTTACAGGCGATCCACCATTTTCCCGATGGCTATTTTGGGAGTGCAAATACGCGTGGAGTTTTAGGGAAGTGCTATCCTCTGAATAGCTCCTTTTCCATTTACCGTAAAATGGAAAACAGGATCAGGGAAGCTTGGAAACAAAAACAATCAATCGTCATGTAATCCCGGCCAGAGCTCAACTGCTGGCAAGGGCGATTTAAACCGACATGGTCGCTAAACTCGAATCGATACGTAACGGAAGTGGATTGATGTTGAGCCACATGAACAGCAAACAAGATCGGGTGATACAAAAAAAGGAACTAAACCAACAGCAAAACCCCAGCAGAAAACCATTGTCACTGGTCATCGATTTGTGGCATAGAATCGGAGCGGAACACAGAATTTCAGTACAGCAGAGCTATCCAAACTTTCCACACGATATCGCATCGGACGCAAAAAAGAAGTTAGATTGTTTTTGCCTTTCCGTGATGAGAGTTTCGTGGTGTAAAAAAAAAAAAACTGCGTGAAAAAGGGGAAACAAAATCTTGATAGCTTTTCCGATTTTCTCCAAGAATTGGTTGTCTGTCCTTTTGGCTGAGGTGAGGGAGTGGAAGAATTCCGTCAGGAAATCGTTCCATCCGGTTGGTGAATGAAAAAAACAGGAGAGTTCCGGAAAGCGAGAGTTGGTTAGCGTGATCTGTTCTCCGTCGGGAAAATTGCAAATCCGACCGAGCCTGTACGTACGATGGGTGGGTGGTTATTGTTTTCCACTTTGAGTGGCATTGTTAGTTTTTTTGCCCCGGTTTTCCCTCCCTTAACTCCATCCATTCAGCTGGTGAATCTATAGGTGTAATCAATGTCATTGAAGGCGACACGGAGCCTGATTGTCTTTTTTGTTTGCTGAGGAGTTTTTTCCGATATCTACACATCCATCAATTTCATCGAGATGCTGAAATGTACTCAGTGAGAAAGGAAAAACCAAATACCTCAGACATACCGGTAAGCTTCAGGTGTACCTTTAAGATCATAAGGAAAGTGTACTATTTTGTACTAGAGCCTGCCACAGTAGAGCTCTGTAGGAGGTTTCTCATGGATTTTCTATTTTTTTCTACTAAATTTCCTACCACTAAGCACACAACGCTTCAAACAACCTGTTTCATATGTGGGCGCAAAAGAATGACATGTTTTTACTTTACCCAAGCCATTTGGGTAAAATGAATGCATAAGCACAGCGCAAGTAACATTGAAGAAATAAATGACACTGCTTTTAAATTGATTCTGATACACCCGGAAACATTCCCTGGGTCTTGTTGATGCGACACGGTTAGGCGCGTACGCACGAAGGCAAACTTTGCGAATTGAGTTTGCATGTTGCTTACGCTTTTTACACGGTAGCTTAGTGATAAAAGTTTTCACCAAAACCGGCGAAAAGTAAATTTAAAGCAAAAAAAAACGGTGATTGAAACAGGCAAAGTGTGTAAGAGCACAAGTAAGTAAGAGAGTCAGCTTGTTCACAACTTTGCAAAGTATTGGAAAGAAAATTGAATTCGGTTGTATTTTTTGATAAAAAGTTGAGGGAAACATTATAGATTTTTTATTATTTATCAGCAAACGTTTCATGGTTGTTTGAGCCGTAATTCGTCAACAATGGTTTTTGAACAAATTTTAATCAAAAGTCAATCAAAATTTGTTACAAAGTTCGTTACAACAAAATCCCCAGCAAAACTTGGAAAATAATAATTCTAAAGAATTCAAAGTAAATCAAATTTATTTTATCTATTTAACAGATTCATTTCAATGTTGATTGACGTGAGCAATACACCCTGATTGCAAGATGAATAGCTTTGTGGGTATTATGTTTCATAACTTGTCCGACCGACTCACTAGAAGAAAATCAAACGCTGGCTTCGTAACAATTCTGCTACAATGAATTACAACCCTAACGAAAATCGACGTAAAGAAGGAAGGAAGTTTAATTTTCATTCCTTCAAATTCATGCTACATTTATTCAGCTTTATTACATGTTGCCATCCAACTCCCGCGCAGGCGAACAATTGACTTACAATTTAGCCAAACCGCGTGGGAGGCTGGGAGTGTTGGGAGTAGAATTATCTAGTGGAAAATAAACAACCCCAAAACTGACGGTTTTGCAAGAAAAAGATGCCGATGAAAGAAGCACGAGAAAAACACATATATGAATACAAATGTGTGCGCTTTATAGCCGTGGCGAAGTAATCGCAAGGGAAAAAAGCAAGCAAGGAACATGTTCATCGTTCGCATCGTACACCGTAAAAGGATCCTTTTTCCTTCGACGATTCGCGGTAGAACGTATTGGTTGAGCAGAATTCCGGAATTCCGGCTGGTATGTGTACGTGTGTACATATGCAAACCACATCCAACAATCTTGCCAGATCGACAAGATCGTCTCACCATCTAAAAAAAAAATGGATGGAAAGAAATACAGGAACTTCTTGGTTGCAAACGAATTTTGTGGTACCTTTGGAATTTGTTAGCGCTACGAAAAAAAAAGGTTCGACAGGGGATTCCAAGGGACTGATAACAGTGCGCCAAGATCTTTAACGAGATAGTCTCGCTGTGTGAGCTTTCAGCCCATCCTCCATCCTAGATTGAATCCTCACGCCATGGGAGTGTTTGTTAGGTAAGAAATTGGTCTCCGCTAACCGTAACAGGATGTAAGATTCACACATCAGCTAATGTTTGTCTCGTTTCAATGTCTACAGTTTCTCTGAACCAAACCCAAATGATGAATGGCGTACGCATGTGAAAATTCCCAAGGATTCCTTCTGCCACACGAAGGTCTCAAAAGCGAAAAGACCAGCGAGATAACGAATTGGACATAAATCCAACGAAAACGAAGGAGGAATATGACACTGCCCGGTCTTTGCAACGGCATCAGGTAGAACTCCCGACAACGTAATAAAGGGGCCAACACAAACCGAAAAACAATCAACACAATTTGTTTGCTGACTGACTGACTGTTTTTTGGGCATCGCTAGACCTTTCCCTTCGGAATTGCTGAGCATACGTCGATATATTGTGCTAATCTTCCCTCTTTACTGCCACAAGCTTGCTGCCTATTTTGTGCAGCAAAGCAGACACAGCCAAAGATGCGGGTATTGGTTTGGATCAAATAAAGAAATGGAAGAAAAAAAAACTCCATTAGGGGAATGTCGGAAAGAAGTCAATCGCAAAAGCAATTGACTGCAAAGATGTACCCCGTTTATACATTAAACTCCAATTCCGGAAGGTTTTGAGGACGCTAGTAGTAATGATGCTGGAAGGGATGGTATACAAACATCCGTAACATGGTGCAGTTCATAAGAACGAGTAGACACACGAGTAGAACGATGACGGCGATTGATAGTCAATAGAATCACCATACAGATGGAGCGAGGATTCCTCTGTTAGACGAGAGGATTCCGAAACGGCAGCTGTCTGTGCGAAGTATACTGCCGTGACGAATCTGGTGTGATGAATATGGTTCCACAGAACATAAATAGCTCGAACGAACGTGATGTTCTTGCGTAGCCAATAAGCATAAATGGTCTATTTGACGGGTAAGATATTATTCATTTTTCTGTATTCATTTCCAGTATGATATAATTCCATAGTAATAATTCAATAATTTTAACGAAATTTTATAGCATGTTCCATAAAAAATGCTTTTTATAATCAACAAAAAAACATATTCAATAAACAAAATTGGAAGTATAATAAAATAAAATTAAAAAAAAAACACAACAAAAAAACACAAGGTAAAAAGTACAATAAATACTGTATAATAATAGAAAAAACGCTGATCTGAGCTCATCAAAGTAAAAAAAAAACACATTTTTAAAGTTGGCAAAAGTACCAAGAACAAATAGAATAGCAAAAGCAATTATCGTAAAATCGTACAGGGTGGCCAAACGCGCATAAAGGAAACAATTCAACCTCGGTGCACCAAATTGTACGTTTAATGGATTTATGAAGCACCCAAAATGTAAACCACTTTCGTATTATTGCATTTTAAGCATTTGCTGTCGGGATTTTCTTTTCCATTCCTTTTTTCCATCCAGGTCTGTGTAAGCCCCGTGTTGCATTTCTCTTTGTGCAATTGTGGAAAAGTGGCCCTTTTGGCGGCCTGGACTGCTGTTGCAGCACAACAAATGCAGTTTTGAAATTGAAACGATGGTTCGCTGACACCGTTGCTGAAAGGGAAAGAATCTGGCTTTCCAAAAAAAGAGCAAAAAGAATCTTATTATTATTTTCGGCTTTGTTTTTGCCCTTTTTCCCCGGGCTGGGTGTACGAAATTAAATTGGTGGGATTAATTCGTTTCACTAAGAGCATACGCATGTTTCCACTCGAATACATGGTTTGGTCCGCCGTAAGTCCTGCCCCGAAAAATGCACCGTTCATTATAGGAATGTTTTCGGTTGTGTTCAATGCAATGGATGTTTTTTTTCATGCTTTGTTTTGCTTTGTTACGAGGTGAAACATGCCTTTGAATCGATTCTCCCTACCCGAGAGGGCACAACACACCGTATCGCGATGATGCTTGATTAATTTTATTTGACATTCATTCGATACACTCACGCGACAAATGGAGCGGGAAGATATTGGAAGGGTAAGATTAATCCCTCAGGGAACAACAACAAAAAATAGGCTAACGGCTACGAGCGGACATTATTTACCGTGTCGAAAAAACAGGCATGGAAAATGTAAGAAAAAAAAACACCAAAATTTCAACGTTGTTTTCGCTTTGTGGATTCGCTGCACCAAAAAATTAAATGTGAAGTATTAAGCGTTAGGAAACATTGCATCCATAAAAATAATTGCAAAACGTCAACAGTGGAGCATAATATATAGTAATATCTTAACTGAATTATTGCAATATTGCAGCATTTACAGGCACTATCTCTTCCAAGCGTACAAAACTCGTAGTTGTGTCATTGCACACTGGAAGGATTCATTCCATTGCCCGGGGCAGAATAAATTATTCACACTCCACACACACAGTCGTAAGAGAAACTTGCCCCAAAATGGCCTGAGTAATTATTGCACTCTTCCGTGCAACTCTGTCTTTTTGTGTGTGGTCAATTTAGGAGAGTGCACTTCAACTCTGTCTGGCTGGCTGGAACTTGTTTCGGGTTTTGATAAAAGTGTAAAGTGGTAATTTACATCCTGTTAGGACATTTGAACAGTTGCAAGCATCCGCATCGTACAGATGGTGCGAAGAGTGTTCATCTATTGAAGTAAATAGAAAGTGTAGCACAAAAACTTAGGCTCAAAGAACGGTCTGCATTGGCCGAAGGGTGCAAAACTAAATAAGTTTTCCGTTCACATTTTGAATGTGGATGTTGATAAAGTTGCTTTATAAATGATGAAACTTTTCAATACATATGCATGTCGAGTGATGAATGCCTTTCAAAAGAAAGGACCTAAATGAGGGCTTAATGCAGTTACTTCATTTTCGATTCATTAATTTTCTTCACAACCTCTTTTCACACAGATTTTAGAGGGTATCGATTCTTATATTGAGGTTAATACCTTCGAAAATTTGTCTCACCACATCACACTTTGCCCATCCTTTCTTACGATCGAATAATAAACGGTGATGAATTCTTCTACCAAACAATGCTTGAAATATTTATTGATTTTCTTCCATCAAAAAGGTTTTCCCTTTGGTTGCCATTTGCCTTCGAAAGTTTCCTCTTCAGCTACCATTAAACCACACGCAGGGTTTAAATTAAAAGAAGAGTCATGCATAAATCTTAATCAATCCATCAAACCAACACCACATTTCCCCGCAGGTTGGATGTAAAACGGGGTTAATCTTTCACATAAAATGCGGCAGGTGTATCGTCGGGTGCGGAGCTACAAACTGCGGCTGCCCGTTTAATCAAAAAGAGCCATTTAGCTTCCCAAACTAATAAATCGTAAGGTGAAACATTAATTTTCAACCCCAAGCCGTTTAGTTTTAGATTAGTGACAAGCAAACGACAATGTTGACGGGAGTTAGTTTGTCGCTTGCGCTTGGGGACATTTGGATGTGGCATAATAATAAAAAAAGAAACACATCCACTCAAATTATCTGTTTTTCTTTCCGGAGACATAATTTTTAAAATGCGTATCTTAAGCTGAGTTATTACGGAAATCCCCTACCCCAATGCGAGTAGCTGCATTTGCGGGCAGATCAGATAAATCGAGCTAATTTATACGTCATTTTTTCCCATCTTTAGGGTTGCCGACTAATCCTAGCAAAATATGGCCGCTAGGGGCATTTTTCGTGTCTGGCAGAAGCAATACCATAATGTACTTAGGTGATCCTTCACGTTCATATCGTACAAAAAGGATTTTCACAGAAAGAAAACCGTGTCTTTGGCTACTACCCCCATCACAGAAGTTGACATTAAGCGCAATATCTTCGGCAATAAATTGAAAAAGACGAAGCGAGTTACCGGCAGACCGAAAGGCGTACTTGTTGATACAGTATCCTCCGCGTGTTTTGTCAGTGCGAGCGAGCAATCGTCGCGGAACTTTGCGTCAAAATTGCCAATTAGCGTTGGAAGCAAAATTGCCGTAACGTAACTCGTCCCGGGGCGATCGTCGTTAAGATTGTGGGTCGCTGTAAAATATCATCGAAGCTGCGTTGGGGTCGGTTAAAGAAGAACTCTCCCGGGTGAAACTTTTCAACGCCGGAGGTCGCATAAATCGGGATCGATTGCCGGAAAGCAGAAAAAAAAAAGAAATCTGGACAAGAAATCGGAGAACTTGAGTGAATCGTTGACAATTCATATAAATTGCGTCAACAACATAATCTCTCCATTGCTATCACGCGGCCTGACTTCGTTTCACCCACTTGTAGCCAATCGAAGTGGTCCGAGGAGATCAATCGATCAGAGTGTACTCAAATCGTGGCCGGTGGATCATTTCCTGCCTGGCCAAGCAATTGGCGTTCAAGTGGTTTCAGTTCCAGTGAATATACACAATAAAATTGTCATCGAGAGTGTCGTGGATTGGAGTGCTTTGTTGCACAAACAGGATGTCTAGAGATATTGAGACCTTCGAAGGAGCGACAATTCTTTGAAGAAGTGGTGTCAAGCTTCGAGCTATCGGGACCGTAGTTTATCGCACTTGTTTTGTGCAGTTGTTAAGTACTACTGATTGATTGAAACGAGCTTTTAAGAGGTTAGTTATTGAGAAGATTTGTGGGAGATCTAAATGTCGCCTACCATGTGCATGGTGTCCGGTTCAAACCATATTGCATCGGTCTACAGCGTTATGCATTAATTCAGCATCTTGAGCTGTATCCAAACAAATTAACATATCGTTAAAAGTGGCAAGCATCGTAAATTACGTGTCAGACTCGTCTAATGTCTACATTCTAAACACACAAACCCAACTCGTCTCTGCAACAAAAAGGCTCCTTTCAACGGGAAAGCTACCTCCATCGGCACCATAGACATGGCTTGTAAATGTCACTTACGCTGTCATATTAATGTCCAAAATCCTGTTCCGCACAAAGAGTTTCGACTCGCTGTGTCAGGCTGCCGTGCCCTGTCGCAACGTACACAAATCACTAAGCAACATCGTTAAGTCATGCTGCAAAATGGTTGCCCCTGCTGACAGGCTTGAATTGAGGGTTGCCTTTTTATTATTTGAATTATTGTGATGGAATGCAGGAAGAAATCAATGCGGCGAAATAACAACAACTCCTTCTGGAAATGCTGTTTTTGTGTGTTTAGTGTGGAAGGAGCGAGGCAGCAAAAAGTGGCATGATCTGAATCTGGCAACGAAGAAAGATGTCTCGCATAACAGGCAAAACGTCCAACTGATAGGGATATTTAAAAAAGAGAGTAGTGTTGTTGATACCGAAAATATTTTTTTTAGCTAGGTCAGGAAATATACTTTCCAAAAAAATGGATGGATACTTGTCAATTGTCAGTAACATTAGGATGTCAATCTTGTTCCGACAATCCGTATTAGAAATTCGCAATATCAGCAATCTAACCCCATTTCATCTAACTATAACGATTCCACTTCCAGGATTTCCTTTTCTAAATATGCTATTCTCAACACTACTCCAAGAACTCGTTTCTTCGAGCATAACCAAAGATAAAGTGTGGCGGAAAATCAAATCATTTAAGAGCGTATCAATAAAAGCAAACCGGTTCGCTGTCAAATTAATCAGGCGAAGAGGGAAGTATCGAAAAACAGAAAACAAAAACACACTCGATCAAGTGTGAGCTTTTTAGCTCAAATCACGTCACTGACATCCCGCTCGAAACAAGACGTCCAGAAGATGTTTTTATTTTCCATTTTTGATGATGCGAAATTGGAAGTAAAATTTGACGGTCTTTAGTCCAGTCAGCAGACGTGGCTGAAGTGCAAGCAAAATGGCAATACATACGCACATTGGTGGCCAACAAAAAAAAAGAGCAGAAGTGAAGAGCAGACGGACACATAAAGAAACCCGGAAAGCGAGATCATAATCCAAAAGTTGACGTTTAACGCTAACCGGTTCTTTTGACCGGCGAAAGATCGAGCAAAGTCCCGAGACACACGCTTCCTTTCCCAGGCAATGTGAAGTTTGCTTGTGGAAGGCGTTGAACATTCGCGCTCAGGTCCACCGAAGCTTTCCACAGTGGAAAATGTGATGGCGGGACGCGCTGTTTGATATGTTAATTATACGAGAGTCGTGATTTTTGCACGATCTCCACACCCAGCCCAATCCCTGTTGCCGTTGCATTGCTACCGTCGCGCATGTGTTATGTATCGGGGTATGCAGTGCAAAGGTTCAGCAACACGTTCAGCAATGGCGACGTGCAACGACGGAACGCCACGGAATGTACAGTGCTGCGTGTAATAATAATGATGTGATGATAGGTGTGCGCACCGGTGGCAGAAATAATATTGCGATCGTAAAGAAAGTCAACGCACGTACGCGTAATAGAATAGGGAATTATTTAAATTAATCGCGGTAACATATGGATGTGAGCCGAAAATTAATGTCTTTTAATTCATTTTTAAAGCCCAAACCCACAACAATTCGTAATAACAATGAATGAGTAAACCAAAAATTAAAAGAAATAAAATAATTGTCAGTCCTATAGAGTGCGTAATCTATAATTCTAGTATCAAGCAGTTCTGTTTTTATACGCTCTGTTGTATTCTCGGCTCTGTTGCTTCTTTTCTACCAGTAAAAAGTGTACTGATTGCAACATTATCACATGCACTTCTTCCTCGCCAGCGATCGTGTCTATGTGGCGCCGATCTTGTGCCGGTTTTTCAAAGTTGCTCTGCCACTTGCTTCTTGAAGCAAAGTCCATCAATCAAGCAAAGAATCAGCGGCAATGGATCCGAGACACATTCACTGGAGCCACCTGACCGACGTCGTGTTAATCACGGCTAGGAGGCAGGAAAAAAAGGAAAACAACTCCCCATCACTCGATACAAAATGAGGTTGAGGTTAAGAACAAGAGCATCATGGGAAATAATCGTCGCCATTTCCTCTCCGTGTAATCCCGGAGAGCAGCCTCTTTATCAAACGGTTATTATTACCGACCGCTCGAAACGCTCCCGGGTGGAGCCGGTGTCAGAAACTGGCGTAACTGATTAAAAGTTGAGGTTAATCGCCTGTTCGCCGTTGCGGCTTCCCTCGGAATCCAGAGGGTTTCCACATACTAGACACCTTAATGCGTCTTTTCTTGCTTCTGACGGTTTAGTATCGCACGGGAACGCCGACCACCGATTTTAATCAAATTTTATAACGCTGTCTCCGCCATCCGGCTACCGGTTGAAAAGGGGAATTAATTGAATTTCCCGTTTGATGGGCACAAATGAGGCGAGATTGTAGCTAAAGGATGGTGTCTGGTTCGACGCACTGGATAGCTACTGGCTTCCTAGTTGGGCTGGCTTTTAGGGCTTCTGCTTGTGTAGATTTTTCCTTAAAGGATACCTCGAAGGTTAGCACGAAATGAAACGATAGGTTGAACGACTGGACCACAGACCAGACACCAGGGATAGGGCATTTCGACTTGATTGGATTCGTTTTACACTTTCACACTTTCACGCTGTCAGTTTTCAAGACATGCCTGTGACCGCAAGACGGGTATTAAGGCAAAAAAGGAGGAAAGACAGTCACCAGCAAGGAACACATGCTGTTTCCAGCGAAAAAAAAGGTTAACTGATACAGAAATAATTTCAACTCCAGCAGACAAATATCCTGCTGTGCATCACAAATGCTTCACTGCGGCGTTTTACCTAACTGCCACTCTTATGTTTCAACTCAAGAATCAGAATCCTCTAGCGCCAACCACACCAAAGTCATGAACCGAGAAAAGTATAATTAATGACAATGGCTTCAAGCGAATTGGGATGGTAAGGATTTGGAATCATCCAGGATATTCGAAGACATCATCAAGGATTTCTTCCATTTAAAGTGAAGCGAACTTAGCTTTTCAACTACAGCTACTTAAAAGAGCGAGATAGTATGAATATGACGATGTAATCGTACGTAGCGCTCAAGGACATTAACGGTGTCTTGTAACCGTGCTATCCAAATGTTACCCAGAACATAGCCATCAGCATCTCGAAAACAACCGAGTAATAACGTTAAATGTTAGAACAGTAATTGCAGGTGGTAACGTTTACTAGTTATTTTCTAAATGTTCTTAATGATAATTTCATGCCTACCACAAAGGATTAACTTGAGGAAGCTCCTCACAAGAACCTCCAAGGATATAAGATATACGTTAGTTCTACAGTTTCCCACCAGAGGAATTCCAAATTTTACGCTTTGCTAATCAGACTACAGGCAATGACGTTTCAGAGTTTATTATCGAAACGCGGATGTGTACACTTCCTTGGAACTTCACATGAATCAGTTCCCACGTGTTTTTCCTATCTTCAGGCACCCACTCACGTATCGCGCTCATTGCAGTCATTGATCTGGGTTGTGGAATATCTATCCGTGTTCCCCGTGGGTTGATATTTATTGGTGATAAATTCAGTTGCTAAAGCAACACTGGAGGTGTAGCGTACTCATTTCATTCATATAATTTTGATACTCTTCTCAGATGGAAGAGGAAGTTGCACCTGGATCACTAACAGCACGAAAGGTGTCTGTCCTTTTGACTTGTCGTGGGTGAAACATAACCACGAAAAAAACACCACTCGACAGTAGTGGAACCACTGCAGCTGATCAATGAACACCTACATGGCTTCGTTTCCTGACCCGCAACCGGTGTAGGTTGCAAATTTTGCAACTTCTTTACATATTGCAGCGGATTTTTTTTTTCATTTTCAGCCGTTTAAAACAACTATCGTCGTATGTGGGAAGAAATAATTTATTGCATTACTGTTTCCACCTTTCGTGGACAACGCTCGATCGCAGTAACGAGAAGTCGCGTCGTCTTATCCAATGAATGAATGAATGGAGTTAAACAGTAAACGTAAAATAATAATGTCACAAAAAATCCTCTTTTGGCTCTGGTAATGAGCGATTAGTTGAGGTATTTAAAACCACAACAGAAAACCACACCAACCCAATCCGATCCGTATGTGATAAAGATGAAATACTATATTGGTATAACTCCATCAGCCGCGTACAGTTTCGCTCGCAGTCTCGAACCGTTCACTGTAAATATATCCGAATGAAACCGTGCCTATTAATTATCGAAACATTGCAAAATAATTAACGAAAAGGGAGGTAACCTAGACCGCACCAGAAAAAAAACTACTGTTGATTTTAGTGTCATGTAAGCTTCCCTTTATCAAATGAACCGGGAGCAGATGAGGTTTACAGTATTCTGTAACTAAATCAAAATGCAACCACAAAACTTTTCAATCATACACACCCCATTCCCGTTTCATTTTGTTGAATGCGGTTGATCAACTTATTCCCCTTTTTAAAGTCATGCCCTACTGAGGAAAACGGTGAATTTTTCATCTGCTCCAGTAATCAAATTTAACATAAAAATCTATAATAAAAGAAAATTTGATTCCTGACATAAAATTGAAGATCGTGGTAACACACCACCAGTTTTTTGTTACCACTCCATTTTTTATTCCACCTTCTCGCTCGTCTAGTGCAGCTGTCGCAGCAACACGGAGGCGTACACGCGCTGTGTGTGCCGCCACGCGAGACATGCTGGCGTCAAAAGGGGCTCTATGATTGACTGCGCCCTGCTGGCTGCAGTTCTGAGCCAGCTTCCAATTTTACGCTGCCGTTGCAGTTTCGTTGATAGGATGCATACGGATATCTATGCATCAGCACCAGCAGCTGGTATCGTGCATTTTCCGCCGACAGCGTAACATGGTTGTAATGACGGTAGTGGTGTGTATCAAAGCTATCCGGTAGCTTGGTATCGTTCCTAGCATGCATGACATCCTGCCCGTCCGGACACGTGCCGTCAGCGTCGGCCTTAAAATGGAATGTGAGAAGATCTCCTGTACATGGTGTTCCAGCTGCACACGCTGCGTTTGTTCATCTGCATGGCCAACGGTGAGATGGTCGGATATTGCTGACTCTATGCCAAACGATATGTCTGCCGGTGATGTTTCGTTGCGGTAGATTGATCTTCCAACGCGCGGAAGACGTTCTTTCCGTATCCTACCGCTCTGTTTGCAATCCTCCTATAACAGATGTCAGCAGGATGTCCGAACGCTATCGCCACTACACAAAAATATAGATAGCAAAAAAGAGAGTGCGCTGTGTCGCTTTTGAAGTACTTTTTGTGCAAAAATAGACTTGAACTGCTTGAAGGGAGCGATTGATGGCGGTAAGGGCTGGAAAACTAAATTACGCAACATCGAGATCGAAGAGCAAGTTTGGAAAGGTACTGAATATTTAAACAGCTACACGATCTCCACACGTAACGCATGCCCTGAGGTAATGAAATTGTTTTCTATTAAAATCGACTGCTAATGATAGTAATAATGATTTAAATGCCAGCCATCCAGGTATCCGAGAGGAAGTCACAGACCGGCAGCTTAAACCGACGGCACGACCAGGGTCTTGCAGTTACTGTAGCATACTCCATCGAAGTTAGAGGGCGTTACTAAAACGTTTTATTTTTCGTATTGCCGTTGGTATCCTATTACGGGAAGCCGGTGCAAAGCGATCCACTTAACACCCTATCGCCTTATGTTTCTCCAAACCAGTGGCTGACGTACTGTCTAGGTGCTGTGCTATTTTACACCTTATCGTGCGTTCCTAAGCCAGACCTCCGGACCGGTAGCTTTCAACATCGAAAAAACCCAACCACCGTGGCCGAAGTATAGTTGTTTTGTTTTTTTCCTAGTGCTCCATTTAAAGAGATTTTGCACGAGAGGTGTAATGTAGCTTTAGTAAATGCAGCTTGAAGTACAGGTTATCACGTTCTTCACTGCCTTGCAGGGCATTGCTTCAATTTTCCAGCGTTCGTGCGTTACGATTCGTGCAGTAACATTTCAATTACCAGTGATATATTCTACCTTTTCCACTGACTATTTGTCAGACAGCCAGACAGCCCGACAGACAGGGCACATTCGTTGCTCGAATAGGATTAAATTTATTACCTACAGTAATCTTCAGCATCCCCAGTGGGTCGGGGGATTTTTTCACCGACAGAGCTCCCCGAAGGAGAAGCGTAATGAAAATGGAGCGTAACTATTTTTCCTGGATTAAAATGGAATATCGTTCTTCATTCAGCAAATGACAGATGTCTTTTACATTGTAAACTTTTAATACAAGTGCAAACTTTTCGCCATGAGTTTATGGTAGAATAATTATCACTTCTTTTCGTTCGCTTTCAGCTTTCCTATCTCACCAATAATGAAGCAATTTGTGTACTGAAAAAAGGGCCCAACTGATGTGTCATTATCCCAACTTTTGGGATCCGGAAAAAGATTCCCAATTATTTCTGTGAACAACAAAACACAGGTAAGAGTAATTTAATGGTCTTTTAAACCCGCTTGGACCTCCCTGGTAATGGTATTTGCCATCGGAAGAGCGATTACAAACCGTAACACAATAAAAGGTGGAGTTTGTCCATTATGAACTGCCAAACCCTTTTCCCTCTATCCGAACATTTGAAAGCCGCACAACGGGAGAAAACAAAACCAATAATCCATAAACTCTCGACACACAATACGGTCAATGGAGGTAAAAGTGATGCTTCTCAATGGCAAACAAAACAAATAGTCACAGTTCCCCGATAAGATCTTCATTTTAGACGGGGATGGGACACCATACCAGTCAATCGATTGATATAATCCCAGCTTCCTCCGGTCACACCTTCACGGATGGGATGGGATAGGCGAAATGGAGGAAGATCCGAGTCCGCGATGGGCTAGAGAAAAGAGTTGAAAGCAGATAACCCATTCCTGGAATGCCGGAAACAGGGCTCGGTAAACATTTACGTGCGAGTGCCCTTAGGCGTCAGATAAACCCGATTTTCTGGGATGTTGGATGAAACGGAAGAAAGATGAAGTAGTGCGGTAAGGGATTCAAAAAAAGGATACGAGCAAAATAAAAGACAAAAAAGGAGACGGTAGAGCTGCTAGATAGGCGAGATACAGGCCACTTCGTTCAACATTGTACCGAAAGGATGAGGTCGATTAAGGACAAAAAAGGTAGCAGGAAAAAGAACGGAAGCCTGGTAAGCGTTGCTAATCAGATTGTAAACAGGTTCAATTGTATACTGGTTCTTTCTTGTACAGCGTAAAAAAAAGTGCATAGCAAAGAACTAGTGTACACAAAGCTGCATGGACAGTAGGAACACTGGTGCTATAAAAAAGAGTGCTATAAAGACTCCAAAAAGCCTTGCACATCCTTTTCATTATACTGCTTAAAACTCGGGCAGTATATGCGCAATTTACGACTTCTAGTAGCAGCTCGTCCTAGCGGAATGAAATATGTAAACGAACCCGCAACAGATAAGCTCTGCTGGAAAACAAACTGACTAAGAATGAAATTAATTTCAGCAGCAACAAAAAAACTTGTTGCCAGTATCTTGTACCAGCGAAAAGATAACACACGTAAATTAACTTTATCCTGCACTATGAACTCACCGAGAGAATCCACCACCGTTTGGAGAAAGGGTTCGCTCTGCATTACAAGAAAATTATGAATAATCTTTAACCGCGCAAAGTACAACCCGTTGGATGTACCGGAAGGTACTGTGCGGTCGGAAAAACAACCGGCCCAAACCGCTAGCAGCATGAATATCGCCTTTAATCAACTTTCCTTGGTACGCAAGATAAAATGATCTGTAAGGGATTTGCGACTGAGACTGGCAAACGGGCCCGAGAACTTATAAAGATGTCGTGTATATTACTGCGTTGTGGTTTAGGTACCTTAAGCATCAGAACATTGTGTACAATCTTCT
This sequence comes from Anopheles marshallii, assembly GCF_943734725.1. Taxonomy (NCBI): domain Eukaryota; kingdom Metazoa; phylum Arthropoda; class Insecta; order Diptera; family Culicidae; genus Anopheles; species Anopheles marshallii. The sequence continues at coordinate 74,483,919 of NC_071327.1, read as the reverse complement.
CGGAAGTCAGTGGTGCGTTTCGGTCGTCTTCAGATGTCTTCGTCTCTAGAAGCATCAACCCAGTAGCTCACGCTCGTGTACTTCAATTAGATTTAATTTCGTTCCAAAACTGACACGGCTTAGTCTCGTGCAATGGGTGACGGTTGGGTGACATACCATCACGCCACTTCGCCTACGCGAAGCGGGAAGGAAGGTTTGCCTCCTTCATTTGCACCGTGCGTTCATTCCGCATAAGTGAACTTCCTTGTTTAAACCACGAGTTTGAAATTCCCTTTGGAACGCTTCCCGTCCATTGATCATCATTTGCAGCAGCAGCATTATTTGGTCGGGAGCCTGTTTATGCTGGCACTGGTGACTTGGCGCACCGTGTGGGATTATCATGCCATGAATGTCTGGCGCCATCGATACCCGCCGTGTGCAGCGACTTCAAAAGACCAACACGTTTGGTATCCCCAAATGAAGGAGCAGAAAAAAGGGAACTTTGGAATGAAGACCGAAAATTCCTCAGGATCCGTAGCTCTTTGTGTATGTTGGACGCGCGAGAGCATTCAGGAAGATTCAGGAAGAAAAGAGAGGAAAAAGCATCACCAAATGTTCCTATGGAAGTTTTTGTTCCATCCAGCCAGAGCCAAAACCTCACCGTTCAACACGCTCGTACGTGTTTTTTCGACACAATCAAATTCAAATTTAATGATAGGGTTTTGGAAACCCATCACAAGTACGGTTCCGAATCTATGGATGGTCGTCTAAGTTTTTTTCTCGTCTCCTTCTATGGACGTAAATGAAGAAAAACGTATGGCTGACTGCGCACACGCCAACAGCAGGATGTTGCGAGAGGTAGTCACCGGGCAAACCCATAATAATCCCTCGTTTTCCGGTTGGATCTCGCACGTTCCGATACCGGGCCTGTTCCCGGTTTGCATCCCTTGCGATGCAAAGAATGATGCTGGAATTAATTTCATTTGAAAGCCAATCTCATAAACGTCTGAAAATTGAACCACCCTCAGGTATCCGCACGCTGTACTACACCCATATGGTTAGCTCATTGCGTTGTGTTAGACCGAGAGCCGCTATTGTTGATTTTTGTGTGCACCATAAAATAATATACATACACACACTCATTCAAACGAAGGTAGTCCCGAGCATATTGAAACAGATGGGATGGGATGCGACATCCTGCCGTATCGTGGTGGAAAACCAAGGGTGGACCTTTATCGTTTGTGGAGTCGTCCGGCTACGGGTACGCTTGCTTTTGCCGGTAAAGTTAAGCATAAAAGTAAATGTTTGTTTTAAGCTTTCCGATGTAGAAGAGAGCAAGAGTTTTCTCAAACGATCGCGCACCGGCAAAAAGGATGCCATTTGTAGCGATTTGATATAAGGATGTACGGGGGTTCTGGTAAGCAGCATGATTGCTATAAATATTGCTAATGAATGTTAAATATTGTCACATTATTTCGGAATAACAAGCAAATGGAACAGATTGACGATGGAATTTGCAAAGTTTTGAATAACGATTTGTACATAACATCTTTACATCCTGTTGCAAGTTTGTTACATGTTATAGAATTAATCATAAAATATATAAATAAATAAATTATTCACAAACAACATTTCTGACTGAATTAGAATATTAATTTTACCAGGATGTCTTTCAGATTATGAAAAATCAATTAAGAAAATTACATTTCCTTTCTCTGAAACGGAGTTCCAAATACCTTCATACAAAGATATCCTTTCAGTAACGTTCGTTGGTTGACTCTTACTTGAACTTTAACTTTTTACGTTTAAGTAAGAGTAAGTACTTAAACGAAACCTTAATCAACCCCCAATGTGTAAAATCAATCAATCAATAAATGTGTAAAGACTCACTTACAGGTCAATCAATTCGGAACTCTTTTCTATTAAAGGTTTACACTGAGTGATGTTTTTTAAACCAAATAAAACCACTATCAGCAACAGAATAAATAGGTGCGATGTACGTAATATGTATACAGTAAGTCATACGATGCCTTGTCCGAGCCATGAATCAACTCAGCACTCTTATCAATTCAAAATCTACAATTGAAAGCAAACAAACTTCGCACATTAATGGAATAAATATAGAACAATAAAATGCTGTGTACATCACAAGTCATACCATGTCACGTAGAGGCTTTCTATTTCAGCCTTCCTTCCTTGCCTTCTGTGGCCTTAGAATTAATAAATAAAATGACCCAGTACCCGTCAGATGTACGTAATTGTAATTGCCGAGAATGATCCTTGAAAAATAGATATCCCTAACAACAAGCAGTCCTATTTTTACGTGCTGTTGAAACCTACACTGCATGGTACTTTCTTACAACTCATCTGTAGTGCTTCAGTTCCAAGTCGGATGTTCCTCATTTCTCAGAACATCATTTCTCAAACGAATTTGCCCCGATACCGAAAGGTACTTGTTCGCCTTTCAAGTCCCTTGAAGCACCAGAATGAACAAACGAACCCGTTACTAAGTACGCAATTCAATTAACTTTTGATCTTTTCTGCTGGATTTAGGCTCCCTGTGTCCGTTTGATGATTGAAATGCCACTCGAAACGTACACACGCTCACTCTCTCTCTTCAATGACCTCCGACAATTCGCTCGAAACGAGTGCCTAACACAGTGTTGGCTGATTTCAATTCAACTCCCCCGGTTCATTAACAACTGTTATGCAGCTCCCGGGGTGTCACGCCAGACTGGCACTAGCTACTTTAGTGCGGAGGTAAAAGCCCAACGACACTGGAAAGACAACCTGGGTACTAATTGAGTTATCCTCGCTGCAAACTTTTCCGCCTTTCCAGAGCTTTCGGTGACCAGAAGGCTAGAGATCTCAAACCGCTCACCGCTCAAAGTGACCAAACCATCGGGAACCTCTTCGTGCACGGTTGAGTTGGCTAGCTTAAGCCTACCATTAGCTGCGGGTTCCTTTGCCCGGTCCCGTCATTAATCATCTGCTGAATAATTAAACAACCCGTTGCAGCGACGCTTGCCTAGTGTTGGCTAGGCTTTTTTCATCCAGGGTGAAATGGCTACCCCTGCCGCATATCAACAGGCTGTGCAGGAAGAGCAAAGGTCGAACGAACGAAGGCGCTTAGCGGGCAATCTCTGCACGGTCCGGAATGGTTGGCTACAAATAAACAGTCGTAAATTATTCCGCACCGCAAGAAGCAGAAGGCGATTGGTGGTGGCTCTCCAAAACAAAACAAAAACTTCACCGACGTAAGTACGTACCCATAGAGTGTGTATGTGGCTTCTTAATTTGAATATCCAGCACCTTCTACACCCTTGCACAGAACTTGTAGCTTCTGACTACCCTTTGAATCGGGAATCATGTTACTACCACTACTACCATCCCTGATGTAACTGAACCCCTGACTACGGCGTAGGTTTTGGAAGGTTTCCACTGGGATTAATTTCAGTGGGAAATGAAACAGGTGAATTTCCTTTTACGATTTGATGGGTACGAGAATTTACCGTCGGTGCAGCTGCAGCCGTACGGAACGAACGATAGGTTATAAAAGCCAAACTCTTACCTGACGACCACGTAGCTGGCACAGCCACCATCCTTTCAGCCCATTGGTATCTGTTTCGATGACGGTCAATGTTTCGCCTTTGCGAAAAGCCAGTTCGTCCGTACTTTCGGCAATGTTATCGAACGTAGCCTTGGCCAGCAGTTTCTGAAACGATGGAAAGATTTGGAAGAAGCGTAAAATAGATGCATCTTTTCGACCATTTAGAGTACAAGGTTTTTTTTAGCTAGTTTTCGGGTGGGCGTGATTGGTCCCGATGGTGTCTTTCACTGCGAAGTGACATGTAGTTCCACAGGCGAATAGGCAATCCATCTTAATACCTTCTAACCTGGAGCACCTGGCAAATTTTGGGGATTATTCGGAGACATATTAGACTCTTGAGAGTGCGTACACCGGATAAGGTACAAGTCACTTGGAACGTTCTCTTTTTTTTCGAAAATTTTACGAAACATGGTAGCAAACGAAGATATTTGTAGAAATGAAGTATAAGCGGAGTGGAGTTCTAACCGAAGATTATGTAAAATTTCCCCAAATCTTGCTTGGCAAACATGTCTATGCTTTTGGGTAGCTGGCGACAGGCCCGGTCCAAAATCCCATCCGGACCAATCCTCCATACGCAGGACTTGACTATCCAACTACGCACAAATAAAGTCAAAGAACGCCACAAATGGCAGGCCTAGACCTCTTGAGGTTGTTATTGCCGGTAAAGGAAGCAAATATGTTTATGCGCTTTAAAAGTTCTTCTTTCTCACAGAGTAAAGTAAAATGTACAATCAATAATAAACAAAACAGCTGCAAATCCAGAGATTTATGGCAAAAGATTTATGTCTGGTAAACAGAACTCAAACACCTACTAAATGGCACCGGGGAAAACCACTCCCGAGGGACAGCAAAGTGAATGGCAAAGGAAAACAAACAAACGCATTTTCACTCAATCCCCGCTACGGTGTTCTTTCTACCGTAAGTCACTTTGAACCGTAAAATCAAAGAAAACCGTGCGAGAAACACAGGACGCGCTAGGAAATCGGCAATCGAATGGATTGTAATGTGACACCGAACCGAAAAACATGCGGCACCAGGGAGGGTGGCCTCTTCTTGTGTGTAGCATCTTTAAAAGTCTCACACAAAAACGAGGTCACCTACTAGAAGCCTCTCGGGTTCCTTCTCTGTCGTTTTATTATGTTTTGCTGTACGGTTCTTTCAGTTCGGTGATCAGCTTTCAATTAGTCTAATGATATTTTTCCCGAAACAGTCCTACCCCGCAAGCACTGACGAAGATTTAAAGATGACATCCTGTTCTAGATGATATCGCGGGAAAACCTTTCCGATTTCATCACTTCTTAAAACAACCGCCAGTTCGCTTCCATTTTGCCATCTTCAAAGCATTTGCGCACGGCAGGAACTTTATTCAGTGTCGTTCCAAACCCGGCGTTCGAGACGTTTCAATTTACACGGCGACTTATTTATCTATCGGCGACAAACATATTTCCTTAAATTTAACGACATCCGCCAAAAAAGACCCGTGGGTTGTAATGTGGAAACGCAATTCCATCACTCGCTCACTCACTCACCCATTACTCTGATTGATGAAGGCTTCCTTTCTCGACGATAACACATCATGCCGTCGTTGCCTTCTTTTCATTTCTTCGGGTTCTTTCTTTTTTTTGCAAGCTACAATTTATGGACCTCGTTTCCGAAATCGGCGCAACTAATCGACACTTGATTTTCATCTCACCCAATCGAGACGGGTTTCCAACACTGGCACACATTTCACTTGTTCGCCTCATTCTCGGTCTGCTTTTCTTCAACAGTCGGGCGCAAAATGCCCTCAGCCAGCAAAAATCTGGCACTAACCGAAATGGCAGATAATGTTAAATTGTGACCAAAAAGAGAAATCGTACGGGGACATCGCTTCCGGGCGGTGGATTGAGACGGCTGGAGTAAAATGGCAAAAATTGGCTTAAACTGTTCAACAGATGCGCCCTACTGATGGTGATGGGGTTTAGGATGGTTAAGATGCGATGATGATAATGATGCGCGATGATTATTCAACGCGAAAAAACTACTCCAAAAAAAAACCTCCATATCATCTTATCTCCATTTGCTTCCATAACCATTTGGTAGTTGTCAGCAGTGGGGGTATGTTATTGTTATGCGGTAAACATCTTTAAACTCGTGTCTGGTTGTCTCATCAGTGGGGATTTTTTGTTGTTATTGTACGGGTAAGGAACGGCTTATAATGTTAACAAACAATGACGATGGGTTTATCTGTGCGAAACAAGCGCTGAAAAGCTTTCGGCGGTGATTTACGTTTTCCGTTTTGTTTTGTGGTAGAAAACAAAACGTTATTACCGATAAGTGTTAACAACTTCACGTAAGGGTGCCTGTAAACGATTGCAATGTGCACACTTTTCGGTCATTAACCACTAACAATTTCACACGAAAAAAATGGAGGAATAAAGTTATTTTGGTGTGTCTTTGAGTGCTTTTTGATGTAGACATAAGCCTTTTAACAACCACACGATTTCATTTCTATTTCATAAAGTTTGAATCTGACAGCTTTCAGTTACTCTAGAATAGAGTCAAAAAGGTTTTCTCATGTGTGATTCAAGTACAATTCAATTCATTTAATGCAATCGTTCACAAAAACAATGATAAGTGCAGTGTACATTGTACAATGTGATAAAAAATAGCACACTAGCATACTCTTTTACGTAGTACGAGAACACTAATAAATTATCATTACAATGTAACACTTCGCACGCTAAAAGAACTACCAACAAAGTACCAGAAAATGATTTATAATTCGCACAAAAGGCGCCTCTCCAAAACGACTAGCCACTACAAAACTTTGTCGACATGTTGTTAAAAAGGGATAGTAAAATAGTCTGCTGCAACCGACCACAAAAAATATAACACGGGTAATGCTTACCCCGCGAGCAACCGAAACGCAACCAAAAGCTTGGGCAAAAAAAAAAACAAACAAACATAATTCCTATTAACGCGAGTGCAAGCATAAAACTATTCTGCTTCGCAAATGTTTTTGACGGTTCGGAACATTTTTCCCACGTACAATTGGCAGCACGGTTGGTTGCATGAGCAAAACCAAAGAAAGAAAAAAAACGTGTTTCCACTAGACGAAGAGAAATCCCAAAAAAAGGGCCACCGTTTGTTCGCATTTGAATAAACGCGAGGCACGAGTTAACGATGCATAAAAAACTATTTAATGAAAATGAGATTATTAAAAGCAGAGGAAACAACAACAACAAAAAATGCCGGAAAATCAGAATCATACGCTTGGGTGGTTTAAATAGTATGATGAAAAAAGTGCACCGAAAACGAAAGAGAGCACAATTTTAAATGATTTATTTGCGGGTATAGAGAGGCCAACAAATGTAATAAATGTAAAACCTAATTTGTGAAGTGAGCCGCACTTACCAATGCACTCGAGTTATGAGGAAACAAAAATCATCGGATCAACATAAGTGGAAATAATTAGCCAATTCCCTGGTTTCGTTTTATACGAATGTGCATCAGAACAATGCAAAGGGTGGGGGGGGGGGTAAAGTGTGGGGAAAAATTGTTTACACCACCATCGATAACAATTCGCGCTAAAGGTAGAAATGATGCATCAATGGTGCATGGCCATGGTAAGAATGGGGAACTGCACTCGGATGCATTTTTATCCTGACCGCGGTGTGCATTTTATCCAAGCGCTAATAGAACTATTATGAATTAACACGAACGGTCGGTTTACGCTCCTCGGACTGTTTCGCATTAATTCACTGCATCAGGGCGACCACCGGAGGTTAAGGGAACGTATCGAACGGGTGGAACCATAAATAAAACGCCAATGGCCTCATTAGCATATAATTAACTGGATGTAACCCGTCCCATCCTATTTCCCGCGTGTACGTAGGACCCAATCACGACCACAGACGGTTTGATCGGTGTTTGACGTTTGATTTTGTGCAGCAAATTCACGCATCGAACCAGAAAAAACACTTTCCCACTTTGAGAGTTTGCGGTCGATTTGACCGTTTGATCGACCGTTGACCTTTTGGCATGGGAGAAGGGGTGCGCAAAAAAGTGAAGGTAAGGTTGATGCTTTACTCCACTTCTTTCATTTTGGAAGGCTGGGGATTTCAGCATGGCTAGTTTAATAAAGACATCATACGCACGAAGGTCGGAGAAGGAATTTAAAAAGGCTTTCACTAATTTGATTTTCTCAAAATGAACGGATGAAGTTAATTGGCTCTAACATACCCAACGATCTTCACACAAATGAGATAGATATCAATTAGTAATTGATTGTTTGATGATATCTTTATAAATAAATTAAATCAATTTGGTAATTTCATGTACAATTTCTCTTATACACCGCAAGTTATCGGTATGATTCAAAGAAATAATATATTTTTCTGGTTAAACTTCTGGAAAAATTGAAATAAAAACTCGCAATTTAATTTCAATTCCATTAGCACAGTTTCAGCGTGAGATAGCATTTGATTTATTTATGTTTGTGTCCATTTATATTCCTTCCAGCAGACCAAACTTCGTGTATTCTAATCGGCACACATAAATAATAGACACGATTCGTCCAAGCAACATAATCCTTTGCTCGCACTGCACGCATTCCACTGCTAATGAATTCCAGCTACCCGGCGACCCGGGGTGACCACACCACCGCACTGGTCAGTCCAACGTGCAGAACATAGGTAATGATTCAATCCATTACCGGTGTGTGGGGCAAAAGCATTCCGAACGGTTCAAGTCACGACCAAACTGACCGCAAGAGAGACCCAAAAACAGTGACTCGTGACTTTGGTACCAGTTACGCACCGAGCCGGCCACATTTGTCAGCATCTCGGTAAAAGTTGAGAACCACTGTTTGGTTGGAATGCACACACACACACACACACACCACAGTGGACAGCAAAACCCGGACGGTGTGTATTTATGTGTCTAATAATGAAATACGATGATTATGCGGTGATTGAATTACATTATTTATCGCGCGATTAGACAAAATTATAATTTTGTGAAACGTGTGCAGTGTCAGTTTGCGTCTTTTGTTGGTAAGGGAGCAAGGGTTTTGGCCAGGGACCCGATGACACCTCAGTGTTTTACCGTGGCGCAGTGTTATAAATTTTGTCCTGCTTGACTACGGGTCAAGATAGCACAGCAGAATGGCTGTATTCTGTGTTAATCCGACGTGTCCCCAGCTAAGAAGCTTTAGTTAGCGTGTGCATCTCCACACCATGCACACAATCTGAGGCCGAGAAGATTCCATTAAGCCTCACGATATATACAGAAAACACCCAGAAGTGTTCATCGGATTTTTGATGCATTAAATCGAATTCTTTATGGGAGCGACCGCTTCGTATCACGGCTAAACAAAGCCAATAATAAAGAGCATGTTTAACAAATGTAACGTACCTTCAAACCCCAACAAACGATGCTTTATAAAGGCTAAATGGATTGAAAGTGGCGGCAGTCGTGGAGGTCGTCAAAGATAGGCCATGTTCCGAGAATTTAAAGCCATGATACTTGGAGACATCTTCCACATAACAGGTAGACCAAAACATCAAGCTATCGAAGGGTTTGGAACGCAACCCCTCTGGAAGTGGAAAACCCCCAAAATCTGACAAGCACCTTTATCCATTTTACGTCCTCTATGCGTTCGTCACAGATTGCTTCTGGATGGAACATCAAGTGAAATGGACATGTTTTTTTTTCACGTGTCAGAATGTCATTAAGCTTCACCGATGCGTGCGTCTGCTTTGGACAGTTCTTTTACCAATTTACTGTAGATAGGTCGGTCCCCCAACAGGATCATCTAAAATTTATTCCATTCCATATCCTCTGTCCGAATCGATTTAGTGCCGGATTCACGTCGCGTAATTGGCAGCGTTCTCTTTCTTCCGGCATAGGATGATTCTGGACTTTCACAGAAATCAGACCATGAACACCAACTCATGGATATCTAGGATGTCGGGCAGGTTGGAGTAAGAGCGGCCCAACGGTCGTGGTGGGAAGCTCTTGAACTACTGCGCTTATCCATATCAACCAACTTCACTCCCTTGGCGAAGTTCCGTCAAGATCGCCGGGTAAACTCCGGGTGGAAATTCCACGACCAGCGTCCTCTTGGTGTCGGATCGTGTTTGGAATATTCAATGAAGTCACAACAAAGCTCATCGCCATTGCTTCAGGCTTGGTCATTGTTTTTCAAACAACGTGCACCCTCCCGGTGACCATTCGATAAACACCGAGTATGATGACGAACTACACATCACGATATCCCTGTGCATTCGGCACACACACACACTCTGAGGGATGTTTGAAGGTGGATGCAGCGAAACGGATGCGGCACTCAAAGTAAACATAACTGTTGATTGATTTATCCAATTCCTTTGCCATTCGAAGGAAGGCTGTTTGGACAGGGGACCACGTCCCTGTGTTCTTGTTCCTCCAACACTCTCGGATCGACACTTACCGAGGGTGTTCCAGGGCAATCAGACGGGTCTACCGCCCACAATTTCCGCCGTGCCTCGAGGGACACAAGACTAAACAAGTTCGCTTACGAGAGCAAAAATCGATTTCTAGCATAACCGATCCAATGCATTCCCTGGGTCAGAAAACGGGAAGCGCTTGCTGCACCGAACAAACATCCACACCAGTTCCGCAATGTGTTCAAGACTGCGGAACGCTCCTCCCGGTATACGGGGCAAATATTGGCGAAATAGCGTAGCATAAAATTGCACACTTAATTACTTTGTTGCGAAGCCCGGCTGGCAACTTCCTGTCGGTGTCAAAGTGTGTTTGTCCTGTGCCTTTACGTGAGCATTCGGCGCTACTACTTGACGGGCTTTGATCACTGTTCGAGCATCGGAGGAACTGACCAACCGTACCGCAGTACAAGTTCTCGAGGGGAACTCAAAATTAGATCAACAGAGGGGCGAACCCATTGATGAAGGGTCAAATTGTGTCTAATTTGTAATTTCCTGCTTTGATGTTCAAAGCCAACGTTGCAACATGCATCCATGCACGTATGCATACGGCAAAGGATGAGAAGAATGGTGTCCCTTTTGCAAAGATAAACCTTTGAAGAGTCACGGATAATGTAACGTTGCTCATTTTACGCACCAAAGGAGGGCTTCGATAAAGGGGACTTTTTTGGCAGACATCAAATTGGACGAGCTGTTTGGTGTAAATTACACACCATCTGTTGTTTCACAGTTCCTAACAGTAACAACATATTTTCCACTATCGATAACATTCGAGTGCCGGTAAGCTCACTCTCACATTCCTACCAACCTATTTTCCTTATCACATGGTTCGATAAAATAGAACTTATGAGGTGTGGAAAATGCTTACATGCGACCCACACACCAAGCCGTACCGCAGGCACTGGATGGTGGTGTTTTTCGAGTGAACGTTTCGCACCGATAAGATAAAGCTGGTGGACAACACGAGGTGATGCCAACGCAGCGTTTGCCAGCGCAAAGTGGTTGAAAGTCGATCGAGGTTGCGGTGTGACATTTTGCTGCATGCTCTACGCTCGCAGTACGTCGGCAGGTGAGAAGAAGCAGGCGGATCGTTAAAGTAAACGTTTGTAGCAAACATTTGGAGGAGGACCTGTATTTCTGAACAACACTTGATGCAGTAAGTGTTTAAAACTATTAATTACTTGAACAAAGAAGAGGAAAAGACTCAGAATTTACGTCACATTTGACAGTTATAACAATTGTTTGGTTTTTATTTTATGTTTTGAGATATCACGTCATGTTGTATACTACATCAAATCATCCAGTATTTATTCTATTTCCTTTTCCGACAATCATTCCGAGCTTATCGACACGTTGAAAGATAAGCTCAATAAGCTAACAAAAGTAACACTGTTCACATATGCAAAACAACCCAGCCCGTCTCGGAATATGGGGAATACCACGTAAATGGTAAGCAATATGTAAACACTAATCGACCATCTGTCAAGCGTGCGAATGTGGGTGTCAATTTTGTCTGGCCGGTGATCAGAAACCAGCAGTGCAACAGCTTTCGATCAACCTAAAACACAGCCTCATCTTTCCTCGGTTACATCCGCGATCGTACACGCGATCGATTTCACCGGTGATGAAGCAACACTCGTGTTGCTACCAAAGACGGATTCGTCACACCAAGGAACGTCAAATATGGACTGACCTGTCGTACGGTTTTGTTGTGTGGGAACTGGTTTTTCTCATTCTTTCAGTCCCTGCCATTGTACCTGCTCCAACGGGGCCTTAGTATTTATGCACCAGCCGTGGAATGACCTTGGACGTGGTCGTGTGTCGGCCCAAGAGATGGTGTGAAGGAGTCCTATGTTGGGGGGTTTGTGTGTGAAGTGAAATGTGTGAGGTACTTTTAGCTTAGCTGTGCAATTTTTATCCAACAAACAACTGCTGTTGTATGCCCAGAGCCCAGCAAACTGTTGCATGCTAACACCATTGCATTATTGCACGCGACATCGTGAGTTTATTTTCTTGTTTTCTTTCCTGCTCGTTAAAACTTTCAACTAGTTGCTCTTTTCCAGCAAGAATTCGGTGCTATTTCGGGTTGCCACCAGTCAAGAAACCGTAAAGCTATTTCGACCACCGATCGTACCAGCCGTTCAATATGCCTTGGGCTATGGAAAGAAAGAAAAAAATGGCTGAACACCACAACCGAACGGTTTGTTTTCTTCCGAAGTCTTGCGTACATTGCACCAGTCGCTGATGTTTGCGTGGCGTCGGCCGTTTCAATGCCAAACCTATATTACGATACGACAGCGCACAAAAAAAACCCAACCCAACGAAACGAAACAAAAAGCAAAAATCCCAAATCACGATCGGCAGAAACGAAAAAAAATTTGTATGGGAGGCTTTTTTTAACCGCCCGATCGATCGTAAAATTCATATTGCCGTAATACGTTTTGTGATGAAGACATGTGAAGAAATATGAAGTCGACCTACAGGTTACTCGGTGGGAAGAAACGCGTCGAATACTTACGAATACGCAGATACTTCAACAGGCAACGAAGTAGAAGTATTTGCAAGTTCAAGTACCTTACAAAGATCGCACACAAAAACTACCACCGAATTGGATGAAGTCAGCAAACAGAAAGGAATCCGAAAGGGAATACTTTTGGAATGGGAAACTAAGGAGAAAAAAAAAATGGAACATTCCAATCACATGACTCCGGGAGAGTTTCGGGAATTGGAGAAAACTTACTGATTGTCCAGAAGCTGTTGCTACTGCCTTGGTACAATTCCGGAACCTCGGCGAAGATATAGGCGAACAATTATTTGTAACATAACTTGCTCCGCGTAATCTGACATTTATGAACCATGTTTGTTGAGTATGTACATCTGCTGTACTCTCTCAGATGCTTCTGCAACATCCGGAAGGGTGGACCGATACAAGTTCTTACCAATACTTCGCGCCGTCTAACTTGAAAAGAGTCCGAAAAAAAAGACGTCGACAACCGAGTCGCTGTACACGGTAAATCGTGAGTCAGTATTTTTTGCCTGTTTGCCTCCAACTCGCGAAACAAAACGATCGATGAGTTATAGCGTGCTCAATGCTTCAGCGCGAAGTTGCGAAGCAAGCGGAGAAAAGGAGCAACGCGATGAACTTTATTCCGTATGATGGTTACCATCCGCCAGCTTTTCCGCTGACGAATGGACACTAAAGTTCCCGACAGTCGACGTAAAAGAAAAAGACAACATAAAGGAGGTTTTTTCAATTGGCTAGCGAACATTGAATTATCGTCAACAGTGACCAACGCGATATGTAAAACACTGTACAGAAGAAGGCATTTAGCCTCCTGCGGAACGTGCCCACCACAATGCACAATGCAACATTTGTCATGGGGTCCCGTTGTTACCATCCCGGACAGTGTATGCGTTAGTTTTCGCATGTCCATTTTCAGTTCATAAATGTTTCAATAACGTAAATGCTGGTGGAAAATTAGCGGAACGGGAACAACCGTGTAACAATGCGTGTTTTGCATGCCGAAAAAGGCAGGCTCGGGAATGAAAATTTATGTTTCCGAAGCTGATTGGGAAAAAGGGTGATAAAAAACCGACAGACTTCCTTTCAGAATTGAGCATGCAATTTAGGTGTCTTTTGCATTGTTATTTTAATGCGTTGTTATTTTCAGCTAATGCTGTTTGGATGGAATTTGAGGTTGAAGGGAAGGATTAATTCCTGGTAAACATTGGATTTCTGCAAGACGATCACAGCAAGTACAATGAGACGCGTCCACGTTTTGCTTGATTTGCAGATTTGCTTCCACCGCAACCAACTGTTATAAGCCAACTGTTTGAAACCTATAGCTCAGTTAAGACTCTGCTTTATGCTGAGACTAACAAATTTCCGCCCAACTCCCGTCATATACTTCATACAATACAATTTACCAGCACAGCATTTTGTATGCTGGAATTTGTTCGTAAGTCCAAGCGGACGAATCACGATACGTTGAAATATAACTCTGGAAATTGAAGACCAGGTTAGTTGAGTGGTACATGAAGGCACCACGGAGCTCAACTCGAGAAAGTGTTTTAAGATGTGCTAAAACATTTGTTGATTAAAAATTAATTAATAAAAGCGCAAAAATGGTTAATCTCTAAGTTTATGGATCATATTAAAAGGCCTGTCAAATTAGATGCATTAAACTTTATAAGCATTTTCGGACAATTTACGATAAGTCAGTAGATAAGCCTATGTCAAGTAAATTACTGTTGGAAATCCCAGACGTCCGTAGGTTAGACGTAACTAAGTGAAAATTTGTCAATAGTACAATAAATCCCATGTTGTGTGCTTTAAGTATATTGAATAGCACGTAATAATGAAACAATTTGCTTGTAAGTTACAGATCAATAACGTTATAGAAATATTGACACACTTAACAACAATTCATCTAACTCTGATCAAAATAGTCTTGTAATGTTTCTTTCAAATACTAATCATCTCCACCAGCAGGCCGTTACCAATTCAAACATTCCGTTATTTCACCACGTGTGTCGAAAGGGGTATAAATATGCATTTTTTCCTAGGTTCCCTATTTCTGCCACTGTAACCACTATAACCACTGTAACAACTTACACCATCTGTTCGTACAAGCGCCAACGATTCACAAAACTTCCATATTTTGCGGCACACCCCTGGGAACACTGTTCATTATCAAAATTATCGTCCAAGCATGATCACGACCAACTATTCGGGAACCGTTGGACATTCAAACGCCACCTGATTTCTCACTTTGCACATCGTACAGACAAAAACGATAACTTCCTGCTCGTGCACCAGCCTACGAACTGCTGGGTTCCGGCATGTAACATCGACCATCAGGTTCAAGCGCACTATCTGCGGCTGATTTCCCGGGTGTAGGGTTATGTTTTGCGATACCGATATGCTGCACTGGCTGCGCTACCAATCCCTACGGAGGTCACATTAAGGTCTTGGATCGAAGATAATCGACTTGCAGACCTGCTCGCCGTCCTGCAGGTTGCAGAAAACATATGCATATGCGAAATCACTCCCCGAAACATCCCGATAAGCTATGCCCAGCTCAACACAACGTACAAGCAACCATCTCATCAGCCTTCTTTTCTCTACCGACGGCTTAGTAACGCTTGTTCGCCAGAGCACGAAACCCGTTACCCTAACCTCCCGGTAGTCGGTGGCCGGAACACTCCGGGAAAGGTGGTTGAACTCCGAGCGCCACCTTGAAGCGTGCCATTTGCCAAGTTTTCCTTTTTCCTGCTCGCAAGAAGGTATCACTGGCGGGGGGAAAGTTTCGGTGCTGCCGGGCCGTGTTCGTGGTCGATGGAGCTAATATTTGCGACAAGCGTTTGGTGCACGGGTTAGGAAGCTGCACGTGGCACATGAATTGTTTCAAAGAAATCTTTCCACCCCGCTAGGTTTTGTTTCTGCCAAACGGGCAAGTTTGTCCAGCTGGGTGAATCCGTTCCAGGCGGGTGAATCGTAAAGATGGAGCCAATTGGAAATAAGTGTTAAAACTTGGGCACAATTCACATAAAATTCACCGTCTTGAAACTGAAACGGTAGAGCATTTGACATTTGAGACAAAGGCGTCGTCGGTCGAAAACTTTAACCACGCTCAAACTGTTTGCGGGAAAAGAAATTGTTTGTGGCAAAAAGCATTCTTCTCTGTTTTAGACTTTAAAATAAAGTACTTGCTAGTTTTATAGACAAGCAATGCAACAACAGTTTAGATCTTGCATTGTAGAGGACGCTAGTGATTTTAGTAGTAAATGAGTCGTTGTCATGATCTTAGTACAAGTATAATATGATCGTAAAATAACAAATTTAACACCAAAGTGTCATCGCATCGTACTATCATGCAAGTCTGACAATTAAGAAATCGATTATTTACGCTACAAAGGAACTTTCTACCATCATGCTCTTGTCATTAAGCATCCATCGTAAATCCACAAAAGTCATCAATTGCAGGCCGATAAAAGCTGTCACGCTTGTAACAGCTACGAGACACTTCCGATGGAAAATTCATCGTACCGGAGAAGAACACAACAGTGGAAACATTTTAATGAGCGTTATATTGCCATTGTGGCAGATTGCCTCTATGGTAAAACGATGAGGTAAGGTGTATAGGTTCGTTAGCCATTATTGCTTCCTTTGCATCATCGCTGCTGATAGCAACATTTCCCAGCTCTCCCTACTATGGAAAATGCAGTAACATATACGATCGATATGTTTGCATTTCGTTTAATAACTTGAGTCTCCATCGTCCGCATTGCATCCCCGACTTCCTCTTGTTCGAATGCAATATTTCAATAGCTAGTAGCTGATAGTGAGGGTGATTCACAACGTCACCCACCTTCAGCAGAAGCGTTTTCAAAAGCATTACGTCCAACACCTCGATGTATGATTTAGCTGATGCACAACGAATAAGACACAGGCATGGTTTCTCGGTGCTGTCATGAATACACCACACAACGGCAACACGGCGGAATCGCCTTTCATGAAACAGTTTTAAGTAGAATTTAAATCTTCCTAGCAACTACTACTTTCCTATCAGTCACATGACTTTCCTTCCCATTACAGTTTAATCTGATTTCTAGAAGGCCGTTTAGTACTTCACCTGAAGTCACTTTTATGGATCACTTATAAAGAGCAAAATTACGAAGCCTTCGTCGCCATTTCGTCTACCCACACGCATTAGTTCTAATGTGTTTTGACGTGAAAAAATCGAACCTGTCAACCTGCTCATAATTGTAATGCCCCGAAAAATGTGTATCTCCGACAAGATAAGATATCATAACTCCACCGGCCCTGCAAAATGACGCAAAATATTTGTCGCAATGTACGTGCACCCGAATGACGCCATCGCGCCTGGTCTTGTAAGCACTAGCAAGTGCGGGAAAAATGGATGCCGCAGTGTTTGCGTATAGCTGTTTGCTAATTTTCCAACAAATTACCGGACTTCTAAAAAGGCCAAACAAACAGACATAACGAATGGTTCTGCGAATGAACTTCAGTAGGAGAGGAGTTTTTTTTGTGTGAACAATTTTGAGTTTAATGTTTACGCATTTTCTATGTTACAACCACCAGCACACACACTGTGGAAGATTTGATTAACGAGTTACGGGTAGGGAAACCCGATACATCAGCGACGCTTTCGACCGGATTCTGTCGACTAATGAGACAGTAGCGAGGGAGAGAAGGTGCTAAATGGCCACCATCTGGTAAAGTAGGTATGTTAGGCAATGGTAGCAAAGCGAAGAAGGGGAACGCGGTTATTTTGATAGCATTGACCGACCGCTGGCCTCCTGGTGCTAGTTTTAAGAGCTTTGATCTGAAAAAAAAACACCCCAGCACAAACGGTCAAACTCGCTGACACTGAAAGGGAACGAATTTCTTCCATTTATGGGCAGCGCAAGTGGCCGCACATGGTGGGTGCTGACCCCACCGATGGGGGTCTTCACAAACCGAAGGGGTGAGGGTGATGGTCAACAATGAACATGCATTTATGCGCAAAAACGTTCGAAACGGTCGGTGGGGCCAAACGGTTGGTCCGGGGTAGGCTTCTGAAGCCTTCCGGATTATGCTGACCACAGTGCGATCGATTAAAAACGGGTTCTTCGCAGACGATGTTGCTATTTACTGATGCCCAAGTATTTTTTTTGCTTTTACCTCGTGAGGAGGCTTTTGTTTTTGCTGGCGCTTGTGTGTATGCTGCATCCAGTGGCACTTTTTACCACCCCTTGGGAAACCTTGAAACGATCGGTGGCTTTTTTTAACCCAAGAAGATTCGAAGATAATGTGGCACACACTGGGAGGGATAATGAAATGAAGCCAAATTCGCTGCAGATACGGCACACGACGCGTGAATCATCGTGCTAGTTGCGGTGAATCAACGTTTTCCCATTAGCGTTCGAACTAAAACTTGTACCGCTAAGTTTTATTTTGCAATTTGCAGGGCGTAAACCACCTTTGCCCGACGCCTGACTAATAATCACTGCTCTGGTGTATGGAGATTATGCGCGTTTGCTTGAATAATCGGATGCAAAGGAGAGGTTTTTATGACGACCGACCACAATTCGACGTACGTGTGATGTAATAGGATTTAGTGGAAGTTATTAAAAAGACGCATATTTTATCGCTTAGCTCTGTGCTGCAGCGAAGAGTGTTCAGGTTGTATTTTTTTATTACGTTACAGCAGAATGATATTTCTATTGAAATGCGAATTGTCGGAAGAAAATCGCCGATAATTAGAAATTTTTCCGCCTTACGGAATGCATTTTCTTTTTTATTCAATTAATTGATTTCCTTCCTTTTCGCAACCGGAGAAGCCGGATTCATCTGCAATGGAACTTCATTTCTTGTTGCAAAAAAGAATAATCTTCTTACTAGTGCAGGGGGCCCCAACCATGGAAGGAGATGCGTTATTCAAGTACGAGAAATTATCTTCTCGCTGATCATTAATAGTTGACTGTTCATTACTGTTGCCCCCCGCCGTATCTCGTTGTGTTGCCACACGGTGCTGATGTCCCTTATCGCAACGCAGCACAGTCTCCTGGCGAATGCCAAGGCTGCAAAACATCGCACACCGGCAAAACGCAGGCTCATTTATCATACTCATCATTATCTGCGTCAAAAGGCTCGCAACAAACGCAACCTGTCCCCTTGCTACGGTTGAAACACAGTTTGACGAGGTCGTTTACTGGGTGTTTTGGCACCAAAATCTAAAATGTTTCCCTGTCTGCACGTGCGTTTGAATCGTTTTGGATGCGGGAAGAAAGGGAAAAATAATAACACAACCCGAGAGATCAGTAACCTCCCGCCAAAGCATCAAACACAAAACATGGGCAAAATCTATTTATGGGTATTGCAAGGTTTTGACTAAAGTTTGTCAACCGTTGCCGCGGCGATGTACGTCGTATCAAAATGATTTCGTAATCCATCATACAACACATCATAATGGCGCGAATTAGGTTGCCTTCACTTTCCTTTCTTTAATCGGCATATAAATGCCGGTTCAAAGGTTTGGATAAGATACCAAAAATGCTTCTACACGTCAAGTTAATTTTTTTTACTTATTCAAATAACATTAGACATTAAAAAAAAAGATTAGGAAAACCCGAGGTTTGACGAGTGTCGACATTCATTAATTATATTCATAGCATATGGTGCAAATGGTACGATTGGTAAATGATTATACATTATGAGCTACTGAAGTCTTCTAGTTACTATCTCGAGGGATTTAAAACTTGAACTCAAAATTCAATCTTTTTTAGTCCAAATGCGATGACAAGTAAAAAGATGTTTTGAAATTCTGAATTAATTAAATTATTGGATAGTTCTAAATTTAGTTTAAGGGTTTTTGAACTATTAAGTCATCTATCCAAATCATCATTCAAACATCTAATGCTTTGCGATGGAAACTCCAAGGAAATACGCATATTTCAAGACATTCTACTAAATAACGCTTAGGTTTGCGAAATGTTAAGTTTCCATTAATGAACATTATAAAATCAGAGCCTTTTCTGACCTCCAATCCACCCGTACGGCTTCTCAGCTTGTTGCGCAACCCAAAAGCAAAAGAAAACTGTTAGAATGTTGGAATGTTTGGTGCAGCAATACTGAGGTTTCTCTGTTGTTCCCATCCCCGTAAAGGAAACCTGCAACAATTCCTCCACAACCAGTGCACAGGGCAGTGTTGGTCAGAATGTTAGTAAGCACACTTTCTACAGCTCACATCGCACATGTGGGCTTCGTCTCCCTTTCCCAGGTCATCCAGGTGTGTTAGTTTATAATTTCATGCCAAGTTTAGCTGAGCAAATAACAGCCCCGGTTAACTCCGACGTGTATTCACCATCCGTCAGCTTCACGAGCCGTAACTTGACGACGGAGTTGATGATGATGATCGTGGTGTTGATGATGATGGGCGCTAAAACTAACCTTTGCCGGCTTGGGCTCGTCGTAGTCGTACTCAACCAGATGCATGCTGCTACTGCGGCTACTGCTACGTGTGGAAGGTGTGTGCGGTGACACCGGTGCCGATTGTTGCAGATACATGGTGCTGATGGTGGTATTCTCCGAAGGATATAAACTCTGACAGAAGATTCTGTATGTTCTGGAGTTATGGTCAGGGTTTGTGATATAGGTTACAACTTATGCCGTCGGTTTTAACGGTATGGGATTATTTCGTATGTGCAAAATACACCTCAACACTTCTTCACCTACATCTGCCAAATTACTCGTTTTTGTGTTATGCTTATTCACTTATTGCTTCAGCGCCGAAGGGGCCACAATCTCCACCAACTCACAACGACCGGTGGATAATTAAACGGTAAATCTAATTATCGGTAGCATTATTCAAACCCCCTGGCAGGGAGAAGGCAAGCAGGGTTACTCGAACCACTCACACACAGGCAAAAAATCACACAAACGCACACTGAAAAGCCTTCGTCGACACTCTGCATATTAAGCTTCGAACATCTGCAACGCAGAACCGTACTCCGCTCCGCGTCACTGTGTGTACATAAAGTTGCACTGCGATACAGCAACCCTTCAAAATTAGCATAGACTTGGACTTTCGCACATGCACACACACATAGAGACACTTTACAATCTAACACACTTGTGTACGTGTGCCTTGGGAGGGTGTGTAACACCTTCGCTTTATCTTCGGCGCGGCGGACGTGCGGCAAAAGCTGTTTTGATCAAGCGAAGATAATTTAATTTTCACTCACTAACCGTAACAAAAAAAAAATATCGAATGGAGATAAAAAGAGATACGCTGCTATTTATTTATTTCTCTTTTTCACCAACACCACGCGGTTGTAATGCTTTTTTTTCAGTATCGACTCTTGCGCAAGGAAATTATTTGCGTCGCGTGTCATAAACTGCTTTCACTGTTTAACACCCAATTTTATTCGTGAAAGGATTTGTATTGAACATTCGCAATCCTTCAACAATCATCACTTTAGGCTACAGGATTGTTTAACAAACACACAATTTGTATGGACAATTCCACGCCAAGAAATATTATCTTCTGTTAAGAAAATGTACCAAAGCACACTAACTGTAACAAGACTTTTTTTCCACCTCTAAGAGCACTGGTGTGGGGATTTCGGTTACTAAGCCCACAATTTCACCACCATTATCGAACACCCATCCCATCTGCGATGGGAAGCTACACTTGTGTTTTCTTAACGCGACACACCGATGGCACAGCAATGACGATCAAAAGCTCCCAAATCCCTCACGTAGGCACCGGGAAGCTGTGCTATATTAATCACATTTGCCTAAACAAAACTCCACACACAAACACACTCCTTTCCCACTGTACGCATACACAAACAATGGGTAATAAAGCGCGGTAGAATTGTAAACAGCTTCGCGGCTCTATCCGGCTCACCGAGAACCAAATTCTTTCACCCAGGCGAAGGTGCTTGCTCGTGGATGTCGTCGCCTTGCGGTTTGAACATCGAAACCGGAGACCGACGAACGTGCGTCCACTTGCTTTCTATGCTACGCAGCGAATGAATGGATGAATTACTGCTGGAGTCTGCCCAACCTAACCGGCATTGGTATGTTGTGTGAGAGCGGACGAGCGAGTCAGCCGACTGCAGTGCGTGTTTCATTCAAATTTAAGTCTCTCTCTCTCGCACGGTCCATTCATCGCAGCCAAAGAGAGCGTTCGAGCAGTTTTATGCTAAATCGAGCAGTGTTCATGCATTCACGCAATGCCCAACTGTACTGTACTGTACATCTTGCTTCTCAGCGCGGTAAAAAGCCGGTTATTGTGGAGAGCATTTTGGAGCTTTGTTACCGGTTGTGGAGCTGCTGCTCCAGCTGCTACCCTGTCCGTCCCTCCGTGAAGGTCGTTGCCTAGACACCGGAATGACGCGAACAGGCTAAATTAGCTCCCGTGAATGGTTGCGGTGCTAAATTGCATCACCAAGCAGCGCCAACTCGGTACACCCTTTTATCAGTGGGATTTATTCATTCTTTGCCTTATCAATAGCCATGATTCCTTGCTTCCCCTGATAACGCGTCTATCACCACTGGTCAGTGTGCACAATGCACGTTTTATAATTTATTTTTATATAGATTTATTTTTTACCTTACACACATCCGCTCTCAACATACTTTTACTGTACCGATGTCATAATGACCGTCGCAAACATTTTCTGTGATCAACTCCTGCCCAAATTGCCTCGAGGCAGCACACGAAGTCGAAAGCGTGTTTGTTTTCTTTTGGCGTGCAATTTTGCGTTCCTTTTCCCACAACTCTCTCAGTGGCCACTCGCCCTGGTTAAGAGTTTGCATGCTGAAAATTATGCTAATTTTTATGACCCCTTCGCCTTGGAACGGTGAAGGATCCCCCAGCCCAAGACAGAGGAGGACTGTTGAACCTTCCGGAAGGTTGCTTTACCTGTTCTTTGTTTTGATTTGCTTTTTTAAAACAAAACGCAAAACGAAATATGACAAGAATTGGCATCCTTCCTTCAACTGAGACATACGAAATGGCATGAAAACAATTTGTCTTGATTTAAGCTTTTGATATAATGATTCTTCAATTTTGCATGTTTTTATTTTTTATGTTCATGTACAGCTTTTATTATTTACGAACATTATGTTTTGTTTTTGTTTTTTTCATTTTCAGTGGTTATTACACAACTCAAAAAACATGATAAAGAGACAAACAAACAAAATGAAAATTGAATATAAAACTCCGTATAATCTGGAAGTTTTACAAACTATTTATCAACGATCAGAACATGTCGGAATTTTTGGAAATAAATCAACCCAAACAAGCCAAGAAAGAAACGGAACAGAAGTAGGAAAAGAATGAAGTATCCTTCTCTATGACCCTCTTTCACGATGACTCCAGATTACAAAATACACTTTCCAATACACTTCCGGCCGGAACTGTCTGTAAACGAGCGTGTTGTGCCCGATTGGTGTCGCCAAAGTTTTCGACAACAGGAGAGACAAAACTTCTGAAGTGGACCTACCCCACGTATATGGCCATAAACCCATAAATCCACACACGAAACTCGCAGAGGTTAGTTGGTCAAACTGTCAAATTAGGAACCGGGAACAAACAATCACGTACTCATAAAGAAGGTAAGGACATAAAAAGGTTTTGCCAAAAACTATCGTAAAGTGGAAGATGGTCATAGGCAGATGGACCTTCTGGTGGCCGAATACAAGTGTAGTTTTGTGAAAATGGGTCTTCTTAAAACCAAAGTTCCTGCTTGACCTGTACCTTCGTATGGACACAAGTGCAGTTGTAAGTTCTTTATGGAATAAAATTCATATTTAAGTACATGCAGCAAAAATGTATATAACACCGGAAGCTAAACCTCGCACAACATTATTTGTTTAGAGTTTTTGGAATGATTGAATTGACGACTTTTGCGCATGTAAACAATGAGCTCTTCGGTTGATATTTCATTCGACATCTGAAAGTAAATTAGTTTTTTATGGTTATATGACAGAGACAAAATTTAAAACTATGGAAACAGAGCTTAGTATAGAAACAAGACTCTGTATAGATCATATAATCATGAAGTTGTTATTTCATCTAATATGACGGCTTGAAAATAATCATTTAGTTAGTAGTTATATAAATCATATTATAGTAATCATAAATATAAATAATCCACATTTCAATCAATTCCCTATCATGAGTAATTGAGAAACATTATGGTGATTAATGCCATTGAGATCCGTATGGATGAAGACATAATTTGCAACAAACCGAACTTAACTTGGAACGAATTTACTCATTTGGCATACAAGTGCAATTATATTAATAACACTAACCTTTGCGGGTCTACCGTTCTTCATCATAGATGCTTTTGCTCTTGGAATATTTATATGGTCAATTTAAACCAATAAGAGATATACAGGATAGGAATTTTGCTGTTATGTTTTACACGACCTTTAGTACATCTTTATGACGCTCAAGTAACAAGCAAAATGCCATATTTAACTTTCATTTTTTTTCATCACTCGGATGCCAAATCAAAGTGCAACAGTACAAATTCCTCCGGCCAGTTTACAGCCATCTGGCCGCCAAACGAAGCATAAACATTTGTACATCTTCAGCATGCGCATCTCAAGAGTGCAATTGCTTGATTTATTGCTGTCGCTAGTGCTTCCTTCCCCCCATACGAAAAACGTTGCCCAGATCGCGCTGCAAAACAATTAAGCGCCCGAAGCACAACGTGCAGCGCGTGAGAAGGTTTCGCGGCTCCATTTGGGGAGGGCGAAAAAACAAGGAAAATGCGACACCAGCATTGATGCGGCAACTGGCATCAGATTGCATCGAGCGAGAGTACGAAAACGCACTAGATTCGTTGCAATTTTTATTACTTTCAACTCGGTTTCCTGTGCCAATTGACCGTGCTCGAGTCCGGCCAATGGGCCAAGAATATGGAAACGAACAAAAAGTGACCTCCCCCAACCATGAAAGATTCGTGCATTCTGATTAACACGGATGAATTATGCGATCGTGTCAGTTTACGCACGTTCCGCCACAGCATCAAGATGTGCACCGGGCATGCGTTGGTGGTTTTGTTTCGTTGCAAGAGTAACAGTTTCGAGAAGGCGAGAAAAACTCCTCGTTTCCATAGCGAGAATAAAAACCAGAACCAGATTGTGCAAGCAACAACAACAGCAAATTACAGCTTTATCATCCGCCAAATGCTTCACACTCGCTTTGGTAGTGTGTTCAGCAAAGTGTTTCCAAGACACGCACAACACATTTGTTTGAACACTTTAAGCTTCAATACGAGGCAAGACACATTTCCTGGAAAACGCGTAAATCCGTTTGTCTTCAGCGTAAGAAGAATTACGTTTTTCACTAAAAGAAACCTAACCTTTTTAGGGAAAGGAATTACAAATAGAAGAAATTATAGCAGTAAACATTTAAAAAATATACAAAGAAAAAATTTTAAGTTCAGTTTAGAAAAGAAAAAGATACAAAAGATTAAATTTTAATTCAATTTGAAAAAAGGAAAAAAATGAAATAATAAATCAAATAATTTAAAAATAGTTGCAGATTTAAAACATACAAATAAAGAAAAAAAATATGTAGACTTATTGTTTCTGACAATACGACGAAAAACTGTTAATAATTAAAGAAATAAATAAAGTTTTCATTAAAGAAATATACTTTGTTCTGTTAGTACCATTGATAACATAACTTAAAAAAACTTGAGACCAAAAATAAGAAAGCTACTGTGGATGCTTCGAAATATTGTTGTTCCCTGTTGAATAACACAAAGTCTGACAAACTCTGCAAAAAAACTCAACAAAGGGAAAAGGTAAAAAAATACCCTCAAAGCGTGAAATGAAGAACTGATGGTTGGTTGGTACTGAGGCAATAGCAAATAAAAAAAAAAAACACTCCAAAGACTGTGGAGTGTAATTTAGAAGAACAAAAACTTGAGAACGAAGAACTTACTGCCGACTTTTTGCCTTGGTTCAATTCACATGGATTACCACATCTGGTATTAATTTCATCGTGTTGGAATATAAACAGCAAAACCAGATTGTTTGACACTTTTGTAGTTATAAAAAAGTGTAAAGGAAATATTTATATAAGTTTATAGCAAATTGAAAACTATATTATACATAAAATAATTTGACTGTCCTATGTTCTGGAGTAGATATTTATTTCTATTGCTACCTAACAGATAGTAGCTTCATACAACGATGCAATTGCCTTCAACTGAAGGATACATAAGTTTTCAAAGAAAAAATCAATAAAAAAACAATCACTTTTCAGAATTCCTCCGTGGCATCACCGTTTGAACAAACCGCTTTGCTTACACAACTGTAGACATTTTGTCGGAGGTCGGGATCAGTCTAGTGGCCAACCCACCATTCCTCTCGGACAAAAAACGCAAAACACTTCGGTTTCGGTTACTGCCAAATTCTAGGAATGCCACCAAAGATGAAACTTTTTCAAAAACATTACCCAAATCCGAAGGTTTCAATTTACATAAGAGCTAATTATAAACACCATGGAACAGACCGCTCCGTTGTCGGCAAGGAACTGATTGAATTAGAAAGAGAGACCCGTTCAGTCATCGAAGAATTTGAAATGATTAACGCTAACTACCGAACCTTCCTGCCTATTCGTACAACGAAAATGAATTTCCCATTCCTAAAACCCTTAAACATTCCACCTAAATATCGATCCTGCGATCCTCTTTTCTTCCATTGCAGTAAGCTCATTAGCCGCTCAGGGAGACTTCGCCGTTGGAGCGTTTTTTTTTCGATTTTTTCCTCCATTTAAATCTAATCTGCTCGAGGCATCGTGGTCGTGGCCTTTCTTCGCCCAAATCACGTTTGTTAAAGGTATCCATTTTGTTACATTTTGTCTTACAAGATGCCCATCTATCTTCCGGTGCTGAGATCGCTTCAGGGTATAGCACACAAAGGGGAACTTTTTTAGTGTTACCAAACACATTTTCACTTTTTCTTTCACTTTTTACACTTGTACCATCATGACAAGCAATGGTAGTAGTGATAGTAATAGGGCAACACGTTTAAACATTGAAAACATTATGTTAGCGTGGCTATGACATGTGTAAAGTTAAATATCACACAACCGCGGCAAAGACTCGAAGCGCCGCATGGTTTAAACGAGTTTGCAATAGAGAAGGTTTACATTGGCCAATAAATGTCAAATCTCGGATTATGCTGTAAACATTTAGGTATAGATTGGTCAATCTTGCAGTACTACAGACCTGGAACGTTAATAAAAAAGGTAACAATAAGCGAAAGCAATCATAATTGTAGATTATAAAACCTATAAAAAGAACAACAGTAATAGAAATGAACAAATAACGATGGAGGAAATTTATGTTTATAAGAAGTCTTTAGCGGACGATAACAATCAAAGGAGTATTTAAAGGATTAATTTGTCTAAACTACTTGTCTTATCGGAAAATCACCTCTACTAAAGTTACATAACAATAATCTACCTACAAACCTGATGGTTATCTTGAAACGTACGAAATATGTTTCACGTCGCTTTCGCCAATCACAGATTCACTTATGTCAGTCTACGAGCCAAGTTCCCGTGCCGGTCGTACCAAAGCCCTGCACATGCCCTTTTTCCTTTGTGGCATAATTGAAAACTCCCGAACCACAAAAAGACCCCAAAGGAAAGCAAGAAAGCAATCGAAAAACCGCAACGGAACCCCACGTCATCCATCTTCTCGCGCGTCGCTGAAGTGCGGGACAAAAAATCTGGAAGTTGGCGGATCGGTCGCTTGTCAAAGTTGCTGCAGCAGAAGCACAGTAAGCGTAACCTAATTGTAGTTCGCTGATGAATTGCACTAATGATATACCTCCACACATGGCTTTCGCACGTATACGAAAGAGCAACTGAACATCGGCTCTCGACCGTATTGGAGAAGAAACGGGAAGTGTTGGCACAAATTTACTCCACCAAATACACTCAACACCAGCATCCGCTTGCCTCTTCGTACGCTACAAACTTGATGCAATTACTTTCTGCTCTACGTGTACCCGGGCTTGGTGCTTGCTGTGAGTGCATTCCGGCACAATATGATTGAGTTCTGCACGACCATAGGTGGCGCCTTCCTACACTGTATGCCCATACCGATGATGGTCAGCAGAATACTCTTCCGAAATAGGGAAACTGGAGAAGAGAAGGTGTCGTAATTTCAACCACAATAACCCAACTTGCTCTCCGGCTCCTACTAACCAAACATACTTCTTTCAGGAAGTTTCATTTAAGTTTCGCTACCTATCAAACAGCCCGTCCCACATTTCAGAAGTTTCCATAAAACCGCAACCGATAGAAGAATATTTCCGCCGATGCGAAACAGAGCAAAGCAAATAACAAAAAAATGCCATACCAACATCACAGTTGTGTTCTGCGAAAAAAAAGACACCATAAAAAAAGCTGTGGATGGATATTCTCAACAGTGATTGATTACTTTCCAACTTACGGTCGTTCTGAATTATAAAAAAAAACCTGGAGCCAAAGTCCGTTACGCGGACATTAAACTGACATTAGAAACTGGACTGGACCGTGACGGAGCAAACGATTCCCTGGCGCCCTCTCGCTACCTTTTACCAGCAGCAGCTCGCTTGATCGGATTTACTGCGAGCGGTTGCCCTAAGCCACAATTAGAAATCGGTCACAAATGGAACAATCATGTCCTGGGGATGTCGGGAACGGCGCAAGATTAAGCATTGCTACAACGTACCGCACGGTTAGCGAACGTCGTTGAAAGCATGATTGAGCGTGTAGTAACGCATGATACAAAAAATAATAATAATGGACCACTTTAAGCAAGCGCCAAATGTGTGCTAAACGCTGGCTTTCGCAACAACCCAGCGCAATCCCGCAGCAGAGTGTGCAACCACGAACGTTCCATCCGGCGAGTGCAGCCCTTTGGAGCTTCTTTCCATCAAGAATCGTTTAGCACGTTCGATGATCGATGAGTTTCAACATAATGGTTGGTGCATGCAGTTGGACGTATCGTTCCCGATGCACCTTACGACCTTGCCCGATCACAACACACGTCTTGTTGAGCACATTTTGTAGCGTTTTATCTTCTGGGTGTGGCACAAACTTCGTCCAAATTGATGGGAAGGATACATTTTGCAAAGTTCTAAAAAAGATCAAAATGATGTTATCGAAACCATATGCAAGCAAAACTCCTGGAAACGGTTTTTAAGTGAGTGTATAAATCATTCCACGGTATCGAGATTAACATCAGCGACAGGATGAGATTTAAGAACGAATAAACATATCCCGCTAAAATCTCGTCAAGGTCGACAGGAAAAATTGAAAAACAATAATTAAGAATATAGCTGGGGCCTTCCATCATGGGGCGATCGATCCAGCAATTCAAACTTGCGATGAAAAAGGAATCACATGACTCCTGACAGTTACGTGATATGGCAATCCTTGACTGTGTACAAATCGATTAAAGCGAGCCGCGATCACTCTGCTTCGTTCAAGAAATAAAATATAATAAAATGAGAAGCAAAATTACAGTTGAAACGCATGGAAAACTGGGGCTAGGCTAACGAGTCGCCACCATTCATCAATCCATACAAAGGCTTCCCGCCCAAAGCATGGAGAAGTGAGATAAAGTGCAAGGTGCATTTGCCTGATCATGTGACCGTAGCCTATATAGAAATAATTAAGCTGTTGGTTGATAATTAATACAGGAATAAGACTAAAACTGATACGATATATTACAGATATAATAAGATACTGATATAGAGACAGGTAATTGAAGAATATACTGAAGGGAGTTGTTGTCTAACGACTTCAAGTCCTCAATTACAACTACCAGCAACAGCAACTACCTGAAGCAGAACCCAACATAAATTAATGTTTTTAATCACTCCGTCTAAAATGCCAACGGAAACAACGAGTGATAGCCGCCCCATTTCCCGTAATATCCAACATCCGGCGATAATACCAAACCCGGTCCGTCCACATCCACCTTTACATTTCTCACCTCAAAAGTTGTCAGTTTTCTTTTCAACATTGCCGCCAGCCCAGCAAGATCTACCGGAACCGGGTTGATTATGAACCGCCGGCCTGAAACACTGCGGTCAAGCACTTTTCGTGCTGTACAAAATAAGGCAACCATAATAAAATGTTGTTTTTGTTCGAGATGTACACAGCGAAATGCAGCAAAAAAAAGGTAAATATGTTGAAGAATTGTCAGACAACAAACATGAAACAGTAAAATCCAATGTCTCCGAACCGGTTCTCACTTTCCTCACGGTCACTAATGTTGTTTCTCGCTTTCATCTCCGGTGGGCAAAGTAAGGGAACCGCCTGCAACAGGCATACAGAAGCGTGTTTTGTATGCACGCAATTTGCATGCGGCACATTTTCTCCCCATTGCCTATTGCCATTCGTCGTTGGCGTTCGAAGGCATCTCCCGGCCACCGATAATTGTCGACTTACGGGGCGAGGTTCTGTTGGCGACTTCCGTCCTGGACTTTCTGGAGCACGAAACCACAGAGCTATTGTGGCCTCTGTGGCACGAATTCCGCATCTCCTGACTCCATCCCGGTGACTGTGGGGAGTGTTATCGTAAACAGTTCTCCACAAAGTTTAGCGGACCATACTGCAACAAAAGCGTGAAATAGTGCGCATGCTAAAGTATCAACAAGTTCGCCCGAAATGGATAGCTTAAGACTGTTAACCTAGCTCTTCTCCTATACCCCACAAATGATCGTGCTGTTGTTTGGAGCAGAGTAGGGTGTGCACGATGCAATATGGCACCACTGAGGTATCGAAAGCCGAAAAGGTCATCGTAAACTGGCTCGATTCACATTCACAACCACCGTCACCAAATACAGTCGTACAGAATGCAAAGGGAGTGTGTGCCTGCCGATAACGTCCCGGGTTACGCTGCGCTGTGTTGAAGTGAACCTACAATTAAATGCACGCAAAATTTACATTTCATTCTGGGCAACCAAACCGGCGAAGGGAGATTTGCAGTCGCCAGCAAGTTTGCAGAAGTAAAGAGAGGGTTAAAAGTGATCGTGACTAAAAAGATATCGAACTCAAAGCCACAAATGCGCTGAAAGTGACTACGAGTTTTGGTTCAAAATGGCCGATGATTTCCAAATATGAGCTCAACGAAATATACCCTTTCCACATTCTATCGTAACGTTGAAGATCAATAATACAGTCAGCTATTGAGCGCTTAATTATACCGAAACCCGAAAGCTCTGCAATTAAAAACTCCTCCACATTTTTTGAAAATCTTCTCGCCACATAGAAAAGATCATAAAAACATGAGTTTCTCTCCACTTAACAACCTCCTTAACGTATCAATCGTTAGTCAACTTGCTAAATCAATTCCCTCTCTATCGGCTCTACAAATTCCGCTATAAAACATACGTTATTAAGCATGAAGGCGCCCGTCGAATTCACGCCATTCAGCTAATGAAGTTATCAACCGATGCTTGAGATGGCGGCACGCTGACACACGCGTCCAAATTCCAAAACCTCCGCCAACTCGACCAAACAAGCCTCCGCGAACCTTATAATTAAGACAACGTTGATGATGATGATGATTATCGCCGGCACAACCAGACACTTGAAAGAGAACGAATGACACAGCAACACAATTAATAAGAAATAAAAAAGCATCAAATTGTTGAACGGACCCAAATGTTGATCCAATATGCTTAGGAGGTTAAGATTTTGTTTTGGGGTTTGATAGAAAACACTTCCTGGATGTCGATATTTATAGATATTGGTAGGCAAAAGCGTTCCGACAGCGCTCTAAAGCCCATCGAAGTTCTTTGGTCGGCAGATTGTGTTGGAATGTTGGACCTCAGGCGGCTTAAAGGGTGTCAGTACTTTAGCAGTACAAATGTTATCTTCAGTCTTACGCGTGATTGAGCTCGTGGTCGTGTGTTCCATTTCCATTAAGCCCAACGTCCAACGTTCACTTCGATTCCCCACGAAAAGGTGTAGGAGGACATAAGTAAACTACTGTACAGGGCAAGGAGCAAGGAAACACTGTATTGTTCGGGCAAAGGGAACACCGATGCCATTTACTGAAGCCGGTACACTTACAGCGGTAGGTGAGCTGAGACAGCCACCGTGTTACTTACGGGCGTCGCATGCGAGCTACTCGCCACCGTGACACGTATCGTCCGCCATCGTCATCCGTATCTTGTCCGTATCTCGCCATAATAATTGGTTTGCTTTTAGTGAAGCATTTTAATGACCGCGCCACAACAAACAAAGCTATCCATTGAGCTAATCTACCGTTGAGCCGACAGACGCTGGAACGGCTGCTGTCGACGACTCAGAACTCGGGACCGAAGTGATGAACGGATTCGGTACACTCCCGACCCACGGCGAAGAAAAGCCGCATTATATTCCACGAGCGAATGCCGACGCACTACGAGGTTTGAGGTAGCAATAACACTAATTGATTCGTTCCATCTTGGAGGGATGCCTCCGCAATTTCTGAGGCGTCCAGTATTCGTGTTGGCTCCATCGTCACGCGTAATAAATCCACCCGAGATCAGAAGAGTGCTTGTGGTCCCCCTGTGGCACATGTCTAGCATTACTCAATACAAGTAGAACACCGCGATTAAGCAGTCGAATAAAGCATTTTAAAACCCAAACAACATACCTGTACGTACGTACGCATTCAACAGCGCCGTACGTGTTTCTGGTGGTGTGTTTCTTTTTTTGGTGGAGTGTAATAACCAAAAGTTCTCCGCACTGTTTTTGTTTTGTAATATAGAAAAAAAACAGAGAAGCTATCACGCATGTCACAGGCTCAAGGTATGTGACAAGAAATTTAATTAATCAATTAGAGCTACTGGCCTGTTCCTGGTGGACCGAAGACACGCAATCTCACGCACGTACGGATGGACGTGATAGGATTGTGGTGGGCAGAAAAAGGACCCAAAGATTCTTACCGTGTGAAAAAAACAAAACACCGCTTCTGGTACAGTTACGGTGGTGGTTTCTCGAAAGGAATTGTGGTTACTTTTCCTTACGATGTCCAATAAGATTTCGTCGGCTTTATCCGATTAACGGTTCGCAAACCCTTCCAGCGCTGGTCCATTCCGAGTCTGGTCAATTTAACGATCGAAGATAGGAGAAGGTTCTTTTTGCAACCATTTCGAGAATGGGTTGGGCCT
Organism: Anopheles marshallii; assembly: GCF_943734725.1. Lineage (NCBI taxonomy): Eukaryota > Metazoa > Arthropoda > Insecta > Diptera > Culicidae > Anopheles > Anopheles marshallii. The sequence goes on along the minus strand of NC_071327.1, from coordinate 74,451,158 downwards.
TTGCCTTGCCGTTGCCGGCTTGCTTCGATCGCAATCTAAACTGTCACTCACATGTTTGGGTTTCGCAATCGAGTGTTTATCTTGCCTCGGAAAGGACCGTCGTCCTAATAACAGGAATCGTTCGTCTAATTCCTCTGTAGCGAAATGTCCCGCACTTGGGTGGCAAACATTCACTCAATACTGATTTATAGCCGACAGCAGGCATTGATACGCAATGACCACCCTCAACGTATTTGAATGAAATATTGAATTAATCCTAACTCATGATCATAATGAAATCGGTTGAACAGCGTATGTGAAGTGGGCTCTCCGCTATGCTGCACTGTAGTTCGCAAGTGACGGCCTGACGTGTTGGTAAGGTTGCGGATTGCGTGCCTCGTGCTGAATCACTCCGAAATAGCACGATAGCGTGTAAGGAAGTGCTTAACATTCTGGGCACATACATGACCGAACTCAAGGTGCGAAAATGGCATTAAATGCGACGCACGCGTTTGGCAATCCCCTTTTTTACATTCAATCTTGACGCACTTGATTCCACTCAAGCCACTAAAAATATAAACAAACAACGATAATGATAAGTGAGAATTTAGAACCAAATACAAAAACTCCCGCTGTCGACATAACAGTGAAACTGGCAAAAGTTTTGATATGGCACACTTAATTTTGTAACAGACAAAATACCCTTTAAACGCGGTTAAACGTAACCAGAAGTACGATTAAACAAAAGACCTTACAATTACAGGGAAAGGGAACAGTGCTTTACATTTTCCGCAAAACGTGCCGCACAGTTACGATTCGCAATTGATTTTAATTAAATTAATTAATTCAATTTTCTGCTGGTTCGTGGTGTTGCTACCGTTTTGCATTTTACTTGCTTGCCACTGTCCAAGTGGGCTAGCTAGTTGACGATGAATCTTACCGAGCGGCGGTATCACGGCACAAGGAAAATGGTACGGTTTGTGTTTGGCAAACCAATCATGGGCATCGCGACTCTTCCGATGGAAAGAGCTCGGGCGTGAACTTGAAAAAGTTCCATCTGCCATCGTGTCGTGACAAGAACGCAATTCAATTGCTGGTGCTGCAGAATGTCACGAAACTGCACTCGTGGCAAAAAGGGTTACAAATAAACCATTGGACATAATTTTTTTTTTTTTCATTCTCTCAAGCATTTGCTTCACCAAATGAAGCATCATTTGATAGAATAATGTAACGACTTATTTTGTAATTGCATATAAATTTGCTTAAATCAACTCCATCATCTACCAAACGCCTCTCAAGAGTATGGGGCCCAGCATTTCAATTGTCCGAATGGAATGGTGCAGTCTCCCTAAAGGAGGGTAAATAGTCTCCGCCGACGTTGGTTCAATATTTGCTTCCGGTGACCATCATAACAACGAAGTTAGTTAGTTCAATTAACTGGAAACAAGTTTCGTTTGAAGATGCCGGCAGAAATATTCTGCAGGGGGACTGAAAGCAAAAATAGGGAGTACGGAAAAAGGAAAAGCAATCGCTGTCCAATTAGATTTTAAACCTTTGGAAGCCTATGTTCATATGCAAAATTAGAATAATAAAAAGATAAATATAAATAATAAATTAAATTGATTTTAGAATACTCGAAATTGTGCTCATTTGTTCCATAAAAGACGTTCAATCAACATAAAAAATAGTTCTATAAGTTTTTCGTGTCATACACCTGATAAAAGCTTCATGTTTTCACAAAAAAATCCATTCCATTGAATAATACAAATTTTAACTCAAAATATAATCAAAAATCCCTAAAAAGGATGAACAATAATCATGATTGCATTCGGTAATGCGTCAATAAAGGTTCAACTCCGGACGCAAAACGAAACCACATTTGAAACAATTGATACCAACCGTACAGAGATGCAGGAGATTCCCGAATTACGACAACATTCGGCTCCACTGATGTACGATCGTTTAGCAAATGGCACATAAAAAGCAAAGCTTCTACAAATTGCACTTAAAAAAAAACAACGGTTAAATAAAATTCCGGCATTGTTTCTCTCAATTTCTTTTCCATTGAAGCTATACCGGAGCATCCCTTTGCTTTGTCCAACCAATTTCATGATCTGTTATCTCATGTATGACAAAAAAGAGCGCATCTTGTCCTGGCTTTTTTTTCAACCGTTTTCATGAGGCAAGTTTAAGACAGCCTGTCATTTTTTTATTGTTTCACTTTTTGCGCTATAAACGATCATCCCTTTCGTAACATCAGTCATTTGTTTCTCCCTGGATGTTTATTTTGTCTTTACTTGCCACCGATTTGCGGTTTCATTTTTTACTTCATCCCTTCAGAGTCTGAATTATCGTGTAACATTGTTTCTGGAGGAATCGTTTTTAAGCTTTGCGGTGAACCACAAAATACAATTAAACCATTTTAAAAGGATAATGAATGTCAGAATTGTTTACCTTAGGAGAGAAAAATCACATTATTAGTTCTGTGTCACATTCAGTGAACATTTGAGAACAGTATAATAGTTACTAACAACAATTCGGTGTATCATTTTTTCAGGTGTAATAAAGAGTATTCGATAGTTGAATGTTCGATACACGATATTAAAATGTTTTAAAATTATGCTAAAACTAAAATAAGATCATTATTTTTATTTTCAAGGACACATTTCAAGGCCTTTCACGGTCGCATTCATTTCAATTGTTCCATAAAAATTAACCATAAAATTTTAAATGAGTTCAAGTTTTCCAGGAGGGTCTCGAGGGTCCCATAGAACCCTTCAAAACCCTTCTTGAAAAATCGAAAGACACATTGAAAACGTTTTTCACACCACCATCATCATAAAACGTATACATCCAGCGCGCTTGATGCATTTATTTTTTATTATTTAATTTCTCGTCCCATGCACCACCTTTTTTCGTCGATGCCCAACCGTTTCCTAATTCATTCCAGACTCCAGTCACGTGTCAATCGTCACAAACAGTACCGTTTGCACCAGTAGCCACATACCCACGGGTTTTTCCTGCTCGCTTCCAAGCGGGGGACTTCCCCGTTCCTTTTCCACTGAAGATCCTTTTCCACTGCAGACAGTCACAAACTGCTGCTTTTGAATGAGATTCTCCTCTCTTTTTTTCAATTGATCTCATGCTCGTCGCATGTTGGAAGCGAAAATACACCACCGGGGTTGCGTTGAAATTGAAAAGTCATCATTGGCAGCAGAGTATCCGCTGCGCTGAAACTGACAGAACATTGGCTCACATATGCCTCCCGAAGGCACTGGCAAACGGTGATGATTACCCAGCGGACTTAATCAAATGCCACCCCCGCATGTCAGTGCAGCAAGGCACCCTCCATACTCTCGCCATGAAGAATCGGGTTTGGAAAGTTTGGCTAATTTAGAAAAATTGGTATTCCACGCGAGGAAAAGCAATTCACTGCTGCTGGTCTACCGTCCGTGCGTTGGGTATCTGCCATCGGATCAGATGATGATATAATTTTATACGGAAGACCGCGCGGGGGAAAACGGGTTATTTCCAGCTGAGGGCAAGTGGGTGTGAAAAAATCGTGGAAATGATATGCGGGTCGTTTGACTTTATCTACGAACCTATTCCTTCTCTTCCCCTCGGTCACGGTGACGCTGAATATGGTGCTCGATTTTATGCGTGTTGAAGCGAGCGAGTTGAGAATAAAAAGTGGAATCATAAACACTATCGCGCAGCACGTGACCGGGCGCGTGAATGTGCAACAATTGTGACCGCGTGGTTGTGACTGCTTTAAGAAAGAAAATTCAAAGTTTTCTAGCAATGTCCTTCCATGACAATAAACTTTCGTTTATTTAAAAAATTTAAAAACAAACACTTTTCTTTAAGATTAATGTATTTAAAACAATTATGTTCCCTTTAACAATTCAAGTATTATTTACATTATCCAACGTGTGATGGAACACAACGAAGGTTTTTCCCAATGTCCGCCCTTAAATATAAATATTCTAACCCACAATGTGTTGCTCACATGTGCAGAATGCAAAACTGACCCTTCTGCACCGCTCCGAAAACGGCTTTTTACCGCACTAGCTGGGCATTTCTCCTATTTCAAACAACCAAACGCCGACAGCGGCCAAAACGGCATCATTTGCAATCGGACCGATTCCGGGATGCGGTGTATTACCAAAAATGGGAACCACAAATCAGAAAAGAGACATGAAGCAGCGTGAAGACGCTATAAACTACGAGAAGATACGTCCAAGGGATTTGAGGCACTCCGAGAATTCGGTCGCAGGGACGCCGGTCGAAATAAATCTCCACGCGTCGCCTCTTCGTGCCTTTGATTCGAATTTGTTCCCGCAAAGAATAAACATAAAAACCTTTTCAACAACACTGTAAAAAAAACTAGTGAACGCAAAGGAAGACAGCAAGAAATTTAAACAAAAACATGTCATGTGTCAAGTTTTTTGTCCACCAGACGTTATACACGCCCGGTTTGCTGACAGGGAGCATTGTTTTATGGGTAGTTGATTGGGAATGGAATCCCATTAAGCATGATTCCTTTGTGCTTCTGATCTGGATTTGGTTCGCTTCTGACTAATGTGCTTGGTCCAATAAAAACCGTAATACCCATTTTAGGTGTTGTAGAACCGAACATTTACGAACGCAGTATAACATAAAAACACAGACACAGTACAGTTCTAAATGGAGGTTCCAAGAAAGGAACGGTACGATGCGAGGACCGATTGATCAAAGAAACGGAAAACTAGGCCAACTGCAACTTGTGATCGTTCGGTGCACCTTAAACATGGTTGTAGATCGTTTAAAATGTCGTAAATAGTAATAGGATGTTTGCTGTACTATTTTAAGACTTCTTGGCCAAATTGACAAATGTCCGATACAGCAATGATTGTGAAATATCAAAATCATAGCTAAAGTATTTGCTTTTAATAAGAATATAATAAATTATTTTCCATAAAAATAGATAATAAATTAATAAAGTTAAGAAAATCTTCCCCTCGATGAAATGTTGACCACTTCCGACCAGATAAATGCAATGCTATGAGCTTTGATGTTTAGCAAGAATAATTCCCTTCGTCATCCATAATGCAGCGGCGCGAACCTTTCGTGCTTCAAAGCGTTTCAAAGGAAAATTACATTTTATTCCCCACGCTGTTCTCGATAAATGAGATTTTATCCTTCGCCCCGGACTAACAACAGCGCCGTGGCGTGATTAGCGATTATAGCTGTCACGGCGCTCGTGATGAGAGGGTCCACAGCTACTGTACGCGCTAAAACGCACAATCACTTTCCCCATTGACCACCGCAGGAAGGGAAAGAAATGGACAGCAAAATAAGCCTGTTTAGAAATTCTCAAGGATTTTCACGTCTCAGGTCACAGGAGATGGCGCGTCCGTTACGCCATTATTCGTCGAACAACAGAAGCGGCCGCTGAATCCGGGCAAAGAATGCAATCCAATGGATGATGAATATTTATCGCAATGTGGCCGTCAGCTCGGTATTGGAGATGACTTTCCACCACGCTATTGCCATCTTAGTTGAATTTGCGTGAGAAACAGGGGTTTGGCTTGCTACTCCATTCACACAGGCGTCATCTCGCGGATTTAATTGCAATCTCATCAATCATGGCTAATTTTCTGTTCGTGTTTACTCATCCGCTCATTAGATTTCTTGGCGCGGTTAGTTCCGCTCCGGATGTTGAGATGCATCAATAAAGTTAATTTAGAAAATAAAAACGAAAATCTTGTACAACTCAATGTACGGATGTTAAAAGGTATTGAACAGTGCATTAAAACAGAAATACATAAGAAACGCAATTATATAACTGATTTAACTAATTCAAACTTTACCTAACGTAAATTGGGAGTGGCAATATCAGCCTAAAACCAACTTAACTAAACCACTTGTGAGACCGTTTACCTTTCCTTTTAAAAGTCTAACACATTTAGCCTTCAAATGCGCTGTGTGCGCCATTACCATATGCCATTCTTGGTGCCTAATCGCCTCGCACTCGCTGCCGTACGTCAGCGATCGCTTCAATTCCTTTCCCAGAATAGGTCCCAGAAACATCAACAACCTGAAAACACTTCATTTTTATGTTTACGCCACAACGACGACGTTGGTAACGATGGCCCTTTTTCCTGATCCGTGTGTGCAGGCCCATTCCCGAACAAGGGTCAGACGTTCGATGAGATTTTTATGACGCTCCACACCGAGAATAGGCTGTGACCACCGACAACTGTTAAACGATTTTGTTGTTGTTTTGTTTAGCTCTTCCCAAGGAGTGAAGTGTTGGCTTCGTTTGGAAGAGTCGGTTGAAATGTTTTAAACCATAAACACAGTACGGTTAAATTTGGACGCCATTTTCAATTTTCTAACAACCGCAATGATAAAGGAAAACGTGAACGTTCCAATAAAACGATTTTGGCTAAATGAGGCAGAATAAACAGACCCTTTGTTCTCCACAGTCCAGTGTGACGGATAATTGCGTTCTTCCATTCCGTACACGGTGTGTTAATTGGCGATGTTCGGAGCGTCGAATGCACCACAAATTTTGCTGACGATTTTCCCAACCCAAAATCCAACCCTATACCCTGGTCTGGTACGGAAGTAACCATCTAGAACCGCATTCATAATGTTTGGTTACAAATCAACCCAATGACCCAAATAGCGGATACCTTCATCCATGCTACGTGCAAAGGCATGTGAATGAGCGAATGAGCGGACGTGCCTTATCGACAGGAATGTCTCACATCTGGCTTGCCACCGGCAAGGTTCACGGATTAGTGGAAAGCTTCGTACAAGGAGCAAACGCTCAGTAACTTTCCACGGTCAACGAGCCAGGTCCAGTTCCCCCAGTAAAGGGGGCGAGATTAAGCGTAATCCTTCTGGTCGACTACTGGAGGGTGGGAAATTCGCGTGGTTCAAGCAGGAGTGCACAGCAAAAAAAAAAGATTAAATAAAACACAAAGCACAAAACACCTTACCTAGACAAATTTCCTACCATTCGTCTTCTTCCTACTCCATAACCCCGTGACCCCATGGGAGAGTGCAGATGATGCGGTGTGGTTTGGCTCAAGACAAATGTTACTCCATTTTATGGCTTACCGGAACAACATGGACTTCTACGTGCCGCAATGTGCCACAGTTCCTGTTTTTTTTTTTTTGTGCCAAGACTCACATGAACTCAGTTCGAATGTTCCTAACCTCACATTTACCGTAGCAAAACCCACAAATAACTACCAGCGCTTGCTGGATTGCTGATGATGCTTGATGTTTCGTTGCTTGCTTGGCTGGTTTCGCTGCATAAATCATCTGCAGGACGGACCTCCAGAAGAACCTACCCGTAGCGATGCGAAACCTTATTTCATCCCCGTTTCCATTTGCGTTGCGCAACTCGATTTCGTGAAATAATCTGGCACCGAGTTTTCGTGCTACAAACGAGCGAAAATCTAACAAGAAAACTAAACATATTTGCAAGCACAGGAATAGGAAATTGAGCGTATCGTCGTGGTGCTGCGGTTGCTTCTCTACTCATTCCAGGGCTTCTTATCACGAACGAACGGTTTACGCTAATTTTGCACCATAAAACATTCAGTCCGAGTCAGAGAGATGATCCCTGTTAGGGATTTCGGTTACGAAATGTGGTTTTGATTTCATTCTTACCGCAAACACATTCAACCGTTCATCGATTTTTTTTTCTTCCCTGTGTTGGTGTTGAATTTGAATGAGAAATGTATAAGCAATAGTGTAACTTTGGCAAGTGATTTGGTTACCCCGTAGGCGAAACCTTTTCAAAACTAAACGAACACAACTACGAACAGACGCACAACTTGAAACTATCATCTCGCGGTGTTTGGAACTCGTCCATCAGCACGTCTCATCTTCTAGGGCTCAAGGGCTCACGAAGCAAGACCTCCACAATGGCGCAAACTACACTCGAACCACACCCTCCGCAAGCGGCCTTGAACGGTTCAACAAGTTCTCTGGCCAAGTGTAACGCCACTTTTCTTCGTCCTTCGATGGTCAAGTGCTGGTGGGTGTGCAGCTCATTTGAGGCGAAGCCTTCTTCTGGGTGTCAGATTTCGATGGGCCGTTGTGTAAAAAACACAACTCATAAATTCGTGAATAGGTTCGAAACCATGTACCATGTAGATATTTATGGTGTTTCCTCATAGCGGCAATGTAAAAAGATCCAGAAAAGGATCAGTTTAAGGTTGCATGCTCAAGAAAATAATGTTTCCCAGAAATAGTTGTTTGGAAAATACTGCCAGAGTGGGAATAGTTCAATTGAAGTGTTTTGTATACATTCTAAAAATATCTAACATCGAAAAGTGAACCACTTATTACAAAGTCTTAATGCACCTCCAGCCTAAGTTCACCGCAAATAAAATGGTTCTAATTGTCCTTTTTTAATCTTTCAAAGCGAATAACAACTCACTATCCATTTAAATAGTATAAATCCGCTGAAAAAAGGGTTGAATAGGGAACCATTTGCATTCAACGGCAACATATTTCCATAATTTCTAGAACCTCTTTCGCCTTTCTGCTAAATGCCTTTTTAAACTCCAACACCAATAATTTAGCAATTTATAAAACTCTCCAAACAGCAATTATAATGTGGCCAAACGCAAAAAACGCGCAAAAAATAAAAACAGGTCAATTGCGATGGGGCACCATAATGGGAGCCGAAAAACGCATTCACGCGAACGGTAAAAGTTTAAAGCTTGCGGAACAGAACAAAACAAAAAATGGAGCCTGTAAACAGCTAGAGCTCAGTGTAGCCCAGTGGATAAAAATGCCCATCTCAACCAAAGTGGACGAATGAAAATTCGCCATTAATGATGACAAAACGCGGGCCCAAAACGGAAAGAACGAACAACTGTCCTTTGCGTTCGGTGTGGTTGCTTTTTCGGCGGTTAATTAATAATTCATCACAATGCCTACCATTTTCTACCACGCAAACGCACGAACTGCTGGACACGAATTGTACGACCCGGAAGTGTACTGTGGGTCAGTGATACGAAGAACTGGTAATCTTTTCTGCGTGACATTAGACAGTAATCGCTGCCAGTGCGTCCTGGAATTAGAGAATATGCTTCTGTAAGCCTTTTTCGCTTCGGTTTTCCGGGAGAAAGAGTTGAAGCCAAACCTTGTCCCTTAATGTCCTTGTGAGCGTGTGTCTATTGTTGACCAATCCAAAGGATCGTATTTATACGGCATTCGGGATAAAACAAACCCAACAAATTGAAGTGCCCCCCGCGAATGAAACGCACCAGTGTCTTCCGGGTACAGCGCAACACAACATACAAACATATCCGTTGCGTGGAAAAGCGCCACGAAAATGCATGAATTTTCCCACTCGCTACGGTACGTTTTATGGCCACTTTGCGGTTGTTGTGCCACTGCGCGTGAATTGTTTCCGTGCACCGTATGGTGCTTCGTACGGTCATTTTGGGGGTTTTCTGGAACGGTGGAAAAATTACACCCAGCAGTTGGGAAAACATTGCCATTAACAGCTATCCACGGTAGGAGGATGTTAAGGGTTTGTACAGCCGCCGACAAGCACGGGAAGTACAGGAATTGAGCACGTGCACTTTCGTTTGTCCACTTTTCCATCCAATTAAACACACACAGACACACATTCGCTTTAACGTCCTGTTTTTTGGTGCAAAACTCATTGCCCTTCCCGTTAGAGGACACATTTTTATTGGTCATTTGGGACAAGCTGGACAAAAATGAACCGAGGAAAAAAACTCCACTCGCGAAAGCCAACTGCTGCGACGTGATTATCGTTTCAATATGGAGCCCTGCAAAAGGGGATTGTCGGAAAAGTGACACTCAGTTTAACACTCTTTGCACTGAGTTGTAGCAAATGGCAAAATTTCCTACACTTACCACACCGCACACTAGCCACCATTAATGGATTTAATCCTTCAAACCCTCTTTAAGGAGCAAGTTTTGTGTGGAAAACTTGCCCAAAGAAAGCTGCCGGGATAATAAACTTTCTTGCACAACTTTCCCAGCGCACAGGTAACGGAGTGGTAACAATTTCCACCGAAAAACTATACACTCGAAGGCATTTTCTCACCCTTTGAAGGAAGGGCTCCCGACGTACATAACTTTTGCCTACCCTATCGCCTTCACGCCTTGCAGGCAATCCTTTCGTTTGGCAAATTATCAACAACACCGTACAAGCAAACACCGACAACAAATGGCACAATGACACCCGTGGAAATGGCCCGCGGGAAATTGTCGAAACACACTGCTTCGCTGCATCCGGCCCGCTTGATGTTGGTAATTTAGCAAAGTTGTTCGATTTGCCGACTTTTGTACAGACAAATCGACCGGTGTTCGTTTGTTGGGAATGAGGAAAAGTTTAACTTTGGCAGTTGATGCTCAAGCTCATTTCCATCAAGGCTTATGCTGTCGGCGGGCCGAAGGAAATGGAGTGGTAAAATATTGACATCGGTTTTGCGAAGAGGCTTTCGGTGATCTTTGGGGTTGGGGAGTGTTCATTTAAAATCAATTTTCAGTCCAGTCATCCACAAAGTCAACCTCACGAAAGCAAGAGCTATGGTGAAGTTTGTCTATGAAAGTTGAGCAGCACATTTGATAATAGCTGTTGACTAATTTACCACACTATCTTAAAACGGAATCAGACAAAAGACGGAACCTAGCTGAAAGCCTAATTGAACATTTCATTTGTCAATTAAGATTTTAATAAAGTTTAAAATAAACAACTTTTAAACCAAGAATATTGCTAATTTACTTCAGGGTTATTAGATCGTATAATTAAATGGTTATTTTCCCATGATTTTAAGATAAGTTGAACATATCCTTTTAAATTAGACCATAAATAGTTCATACTGGTTTGCAACAGATGGCGGTAATAACGGTGAGTGGTTTATTTTAACACTTAAAGCCAACTTTGAGATCCGATTAAAGTGTTAGAGAAGTGAAATGAAAATTAATAATAAATGATAAATTAATGGGTTAAAATTGTTGGAAATACTTGTTCACTGCACTTTACTCTTATTCCTAGAATCGTAGAATATGAACTGTACCCAGTACTGTATCAAAACGGAACGGATAACATATGAACATATCCGGTTCGAATCTATTTCCACGAAATTGCACTACAAACGGACATCCATGTCCCTATGAATAACGCCGCAATGCAGTAACTGTGCTGTGCTAATTGGAAGAAATTAGTTGATATTCATGTTATGCTCACGATAGAACTAGCACATTCGTCAATGTTTTTAATTAGGGTCACTCGGACCTCCAACTATATGCATGTTATGAAAAACCTCACAAAAGCAGCAAAACATCGCGCATATCGTGGGCAAGGACGAATAAACGCGAATACACTGAAGCAGCCTGTATCGATCGTTCGATCAAATTTGCAACAACAATTGCCTTCCAATTCTTTATACCGTTCCACGGTGGTGAAACTCGATTCGCCGTGTCGGAAAAATCGGACACCCAGCGTCCATTTTCTACGACCATGCATCATCCACAAATACACACATTGTATCAACCTGGGCCATTTTCTTACTGCTGCTGCTGCTCCTGCTAGTACTAAGTTTCCCCACCTTCCAGATCATCCTTTCGCTATCGTACACTGGCCGCAATGTCGTTCACGATTTAGTGGCATAGATTTGGTGGAATTTGCTCCCATTGCGAAGGAAAATAAAAGCGGCGTAAGGTCGTCACTTCGCTTTCGCAGGGCTGCCACAAATCCACCGGCTGGTCGTTACGAATCATGACGCGAAACGCATAAAGCGAACCGATAATTTACGCTTATGGATTTTTGGTGTCCTTTTCGAGAGAAGTGATTAACTATAAGTAGCTGATTTACGATCGGTACGCAATGAACGGTCTGATCGAGCATTTCTTTTTACCTTTTTTTTTTTGATTATGTCTTCCCTAAGGGCACCTTAAAATGTGGCACGAAGTGCGTTCAACCGATCGTTTCATCGCGAGTATGGTTTTTGCCTTACCAACAAATAAAAATACTCCATTCCAACAGCAACAGCCTACGCCACAGAGAATTCGGCGCTACCGTACCCCGAGGGCGCTATCGTACCACACAAGGGACGAAACGCGAGAGGAAACAGAAAAGCATGGTGAGTTACGGTGAAGATTATTACCATTCCCGGTGTATGTGTTTACGAGCAAAACGAGAGTAACCCGAAGGGTGTACAAGGAAATCATCATCACAAACATGAAATATTTACCCATCACGAACAAGCAGCAAAAATTGATGTACAAACAGTAAAACAACAACAGCAGTAAGGGAAAGATTTGATGGATAAGAAGGTAATAAGCGAACAACTCATAATTGTGACACGCTGTCCGAACGGTTTGTTTTGTGGCGTATGTAGAAGATCGTAATACAGTTGGATAACAACTCTTATTGATGTGGTAAGAAACATAATTATCCAACTATTTTTTTTTTAATTGATGGCTTCGTTTCTTAGCCTCGGTAAAGAGAATACTAAAGTAAGAATAAATTAAAGCAAAACGGCATTTTACGGCAACATTTTAATCCACAACTTTCCATTTGAGCTTCTAAATCTTTTCTCTCTCTCTCTCTCTTGGTGTAGTCTATCGAACGTAAGCCACACATAGAAGTCAAGGCCTAAAGACATGACTCATCATGCAAGTATGCTCATCATGATACTCCCTTAACGTCTTGCGGCACAATTCTACCCTTTCGCACAATGTTCATTCATGAATGGGTGATTCTTGTCGGGGCCAGACCGACCACGGATGGCGCACGCCAGCTGCAGCATTTGCGCCTCACTATTCATACTGCGACGGGTAAAACGTTCAGAAATATATAAAAAAAACCGGTCACTGACTGCAGTAATTCGCGGAAATTATGCACTTCCCGTCCGGGAGACCCATCGTACTACGATGACTCACTTCAAACATGAGTACCGGCCTTAACGTTGGCCTACCAATGGTATCTTGAATCGAGTCTTTGTCGGCCAGCAGCGGTGAAGAAACCCAACAGCGACACTTTTAAAGGTGCGCGTACCCATTCTTACTCTACACTAATTGAACCGATAAGCATCGTGTTAGGGGTGAGAGCAGAGCATACTTCCGATGTGTCTTACTTTTAATGCCAAACAGCTTGTTGTGTCGGACTTTCCGAATATGCGCCTTTATTTGGTACTTCTTGTAAGAAACGTGCGAGGCGTCGTACAATTGAAGGTTATGTTCACTGCTTGACAGTTCACTAGCCCGTTACTAACCAGCGATCGAATAGATTCCGAAAGCTTCCCTCACTGTCCCTGTACCGTTCTACAACAAAATGGTTTAAATCATTAACATTGCTGATTGCTTTTTTATGCGCAAACAAACGCACTCGCGCCGGTGTGCAGACCTCACCTCTATCTAGGCACCATTTATCGCAAAACATAACCTATCAAATCGATCCTTTCGTTTCGTTTGGGCTTACCTACACACTGTCAGCTACTTAAGCTTCCATCGATTCATTCCATCGTTTCATCCACCTTCGCAAACGAACCGTTCCCTCGAGTTGGCTCCAGCATTCCCGAACCAACCATCAACTGCCCTAGTATTTGTACCATAAATGGACATTTTCCTTCGGCGATACGTCAAATGAACGTCATCATTCGGCTGAGCGGCACAGACAGTGGCGCCACTGTCGTAGGAGCTCTCGCTCGACACATTACGGAACGTTTGTTGTATTCGAGCAGGCTGGATAATTAATTTCAACTGCCGTTGTGCTGTGCTGCTGGGAACGTTGCAGTACTATTGCCTTCCCTCCTGGATCGTACTGTACCCTTCGCGGACGAACACGAATCTCCGACACGGTCAGTGGGTTAGCGTACGAAGCGCCGTAACTCAAACCTTCCATCGGCGATTCTGTACCAGCTGAGCATCGCAGATTGAGCAATAACGATTCCTATTTAGCGAAAATGCGAATGTAGCATGAATAAGGTTCCTTCATTCGTTTGCATCCTCTCGCTCATTTCAATAGCTGAACGTCTAGTCTCCACACCGTCCACCAAACGAACTCACGTAGTGTCTCGGCCAATGCATCATCTAAAATACTGGCAGCCAAGTTCCGTACTGCTCAAGGTATGGAAGCATAAGCACGTTTTAAAATGCAACGAGACCATAAACATCAACGCTTTTTTTCAGGTCAACTTCACGGACAATGTGTGTTCTCACCGACGGATGCAGTTAAGCAGGGGTTTAATATGTGCAAAATAGATGCCAATTCTTGCTATTCATCTGGAGCGTAATCTTCGGCGATTAGGGCAGAATTAATCTTTTCATCATGAAAGTGATAAGTACATGTATCGACACCATGCCTGTCCTGTAGTCCTGTAGTTACTTTTGTTTTGAAGAATGTTAGTAAATATCTTTGGCTTTGGTATGTGTCTGCATTCCAGAGTTAGGTGGCTCTAGTCACGAAAACTTTCCCAATTTGTCCAAAATATTCTTCATGACCCGGGTACATGAACACACAACACCGGACAGATTATAGCCGCGTGGGAATTGACTGATCGTGACCGGAAATCCGAAGCACTTTTACCTAGGCGCCTTACTTTCTACTATACTTCAGGGCTATAGTTCCGAACGAAGAGACTTGTTAGTTTATCCTCAGGTAACAACCCTAACAAAGAGAAACCCAAGATTCGATGATCTGTTAATGGACCCATATCAGGGCGTAATAATCTAATCGAATGTCCCCGGACGAATGTCGTACGTTACCCACAAAACGGTAGTAACGATCAACGACCTGCTGGAGCCAGATCCAGCTGCAATAAATCAATGAATCAGGATCTATCAGAACCATCATTACGTTATCCCCAATTACACGCCGTATATTCCTGTTTTTATTTGCCTGTAGCATTACAGAGCAACCATTGACCATTTGTCGACTTAATCACTAGACAACATTTTTACCAACGAAGCTTGTTTCGAAACCTATCCATTTCTGCTAGAAATACCTATCGCTTTTATGTGTCCCATTACCTTTGCTGGCGGGTATTGACCAGGAAAAGGACGATCATAAATTATGGAGATGCACACCGATTCTTCACCCAGTTAGATTGTCCCTTTGTACGCTAACCGTTGTTTCAGAATTCATCCTCTCTACTGGCATCCTCCCCGGTCTAAACTTCTCCGTTGATGTTTAATATCAAGGATTTGGTACTCTTTTCTTCTCCGTGTAGCAAGGTCACACCCGCACATCAGTCTCAAATTCGTCGACGTATCGTGGAAAACGTACCCAAAACGAAACAAAACAAAACGGGGAAAAAAATAAACTTTTGGGGCCAATAAACAGACCCGAAATACGGTGCGCCTGTGCTCACTATGCCATAAAAAATTCAAAACCTCCTTCGAAAGAAGAGAATCCTTCATTCGAGCAAACGAAAACAATTCCTTAACCATTCGTTTAAGGAAAACGAAAACAAACCAGCAACCAAAACGGAACACAGCTTGTTGATACTTTATTTTCATCATCGCCCTCCCGGCCCAAGACCCACACCAAAGTGTATGAACCCTCGCTGTCGGGTGAAAGATTTATGCGACCAAGTTATGGGAAAATTAAAGGGCACTCCCGATCGGCTCGTCCTTGCGGGGTCCTCACAGCGTACAGTCAACCCCAAAATGATACAGCGCGAGCCCAAGGAATCCTAGGCGCAATTTATCGAACAACAGCCGGTTTGCGTCATCCGTCATGCCTTGTCGAATTAATATTGATGTTGACACAAGCAGTAGGAATTAAATAACAAATAAATATAGCAAACCATCACCGAAGGTTTAATAAGAGGTTTCCATGCTGATGCAATTAACTTTTAATTCTAGGGCTCTTTAGTATCCATTTTAGCAGTCTGCCATTACTTTGGCAAATGTTCCATTCAACGTGTTGATTTGTTTGAATTAAAGATCAGCGATTTTGTGTTTCAATATCTTCTTCTTCGTGGCACTACAACGTTGAGGGTTTACCCCGCGATTTTTCGATATTACTATTCCAATTGGTTGTGCATTTCATCCGGAGGAAGAATAGTTTTGCAGGGTTAGAGTAACGAATTTTAGATTTTTAGTTGAGGAAGAATTATTCACTCTATTATTTATTATTCTACTCTATTATTCTATTACTCTATTATTATTATATTATTATATTATTATTATTTATGAATTATTCAGTCTAATGTAGTATCCTAACTATTCATTGCTCTCATTTACACTACAACAGTGCTTCAATCTTCACAACTATCATGAGATCACCATCTCTTCAACTGCTCTCTCGTGATCAATATTTTCTCTTCAGATCTTCGTTCATGTTGCATCGGTCATTAGCAAATATCACTCTCGATTACACGACCTGACCAGTGTGTCTTTCAGTGCCACTCGTAGCGAATTACCATCTAGCAATCGCCGATGATGTCGCGCCGCGATTGTGACATCCTCGCCAATGCCAAAACCAACAAATCACACACAACAACCATCGATCATGTTCGATCAGTGCCAATTATGCAAAGCTGCACCGACATGGCCGCGCTACCCACAGCAACACAATGCGCAATCTGCATTCAATGAACTCTCGGTCGCCATCAAACGTAACACACCATACATTTGCATACCGCGTGCATCAGCGCACTTAGTTTCTATCCCCCAACGCTTTTGCACCGTTTCGCCCTAAATGGTGTTAAAAAGATGCACGGACGGCGCCGCCACACCGAAGCGGATCGTTCGCCAGCGAGGCACACCACGAGGTGGCAAGAAATCATCAACTTATCTTGTACCGCTTGGCAGCATCTTAGCCGGCGTTGTCGGTGCACATTCCCGCAAGATCATAAGAAGTCGATCACTAAATCATCGTTCGGTCAATCTCCACCGGGGGTGGTATGGATGGAAGCTACCGTGACTGCAACATGCCCCCGTACACTGGAAACATTTGCAAGCTTAGAATGTGACCGCAGCAGCCTGCACCATCCGCAGAACCTGTTCCAGGAACTTGTTCCTCGTGGTGAGCAGAGGTGGCTCCAGTGGAAGCCTGCGAACATGATCAAGCTTTGCAAATCAGCAATAAAAGACCACCTTCCTGCGGATCAGGTGGAACATGGTGACAGACGGAGCAGGAGACTTGGATATTTCTGGGCTCTGATCTCATCTTAAAAGCTTGAGCAGAGTTGGACGGTTACGCGTGCCTTGCTGCATTTACCGCACTGAAGTTACAGTGCTCGACATAAAGTTCAGTATACTGTACATACAGTTTAAATATTTGTATCAGCATTTGAATGTGAGAATTGTTATAATTAGATATTGATATTTTGGAATAAATTTTGATAAAAATGTCAGTGGAGTTTAAATTATAATAAATTGTACCATAATCTAACATTTGTAACGAAATAATCAAACGATACTAAATTCCTTAGATCTTAGCAATTCTACATAGGTTCTTTGTCTGCACTTTACTTTAAATTTACAAATTTAATTCATGTGCAACTCCATCAAGCGATCATATGAGAACGATTACAATTACTCATACATTCTTTTGCACAATATGACCTCAGCCAACTAAATAGTGTGGGCGACCTGCTGCTGTCCGTTTATCCTGCTTCAAGGACGATTGTAGCCTGTTACAAACCGGATGTCGTTGAATGGCGATTTTTGCCATCATATTTCAACTCCGCAGACACTTGACAGACCGATCGGGCCGGTCGTCGTACGAAGCAAATCAATATAATCAGTCAACTAGGCTCGAGGGCTTTGGCATCACGACCAGGGTGTAGGGAAAACCCGCTCCAATTGCCAACGGGAAGGACGGCCTTCGATGAAAGTATATTACCTTCATCACGCCCTTCCCAACAATCAGAATCGAGCTTCTTCTCGTTCTGCACACGGCGTACCTTTTGCAAGGATACTTGTGCCACGAAGAGGCACACTGCAAAAACGGCACGTAATTGGAAATAATTGTATGGTATTAAGCAACGCAAAATTACCATTTTCGTACCGAAAACCTTTCGGTGGGCATTTCTCGTTTTTCTTGCGCTCTGATGGGTTCGTCTTCTTCAGCGGTAATCGTTTCATTTAATACTGCCTCTCAGGGAGTCTGTCTGTGGTGTCGGGAGTGATGATGATCTTGCCTTAAAAGTACTGCCCGGGAATCGAACCACTTGCACAATGGGGAAACTATAACCGTACTGCAATCAAGGGTAGCGTAGGGAAGACGGCGCAAGTATCGGTTTCCTGCCACAATTACCTACGGTGGGAAGAAAGTACGCATAAATGAAAGTTACGACATACGACTGCACACGGTTAGCGTTGGTGCTTGTTACTTTCGTTCCGTTATCTCCTTGCTGAGTACGAGCAAACCACACCACACGACGCTTTCCGCGTTTTATGACACCAATTTTTCTGCACTTGCACATTAACATGCTTCTCGGCCGCATACTGGAAGACGGTGGATATCAGTAACAGGTTCAATCATTTTTCATTGTTTTGTTTTTGTTTCCTTTACCGATCGTCTGTAAAAGGAAGTTACAGTTGGTTTATAGTTATTGACCATTTTTATGGACTTCACTCTTGCATTTTGGATGTCGTCTTCGTGAAGAACTTCAAAGAAAGATGAAGCTAAAGTTAGAACTTTTTAAAGGAAAATAACAAGTTTCTTTAGATCGACTTTGATATATTCGATAGGTGATCATTCGAACATTGCTAAAGACGTTATACAACATGTTACTTCATACCAAAGGATCTCAGTGCTGACGAATGTTCGAACGTAATAAACAACCTACAATCCAAGTCCAGATCGTGCTTTTATTGCCACACGCCATGAAAGGCACACCAGACATCGGCAGCCACCAGGCATTGATTAGATGAAGCTAATTTTAAGCTCATTAGCACCCGTCGTGAGGTTTTGTTAAGAGAAAAATAATCAAAAGCAAGCCGAATGGTGGTTTCCTGTGGTAAAAGAAGAGAATGCACTGCTCGCCTGTGGCAAGTAAGAAGTAAAATTCAACCTAAAGAATTTCTGGAAACGAGACCACCATCAGCATCATCGTCAGAGATCGATCTGTTCAGATACGGATGCCCACACCCAAAATGGGGAACGGACGCACAGAAGCTGTAGAAAGATCTCGCCTGAATGAAGCATGATAATCTGTTTGTTCAACAAACGGGCGAAGCGACACGAGAGAGCGGTACACGTTTGACCCCAAACGTCTGTCAACTGCTTGTGCCGCGACATTTGTTAGCTGGAGCTGGACAAGCTATTTTAAAGTGGACTCTAGAGAGGAGGCAAGTGATACATGCATAATCAGAGAAATAAACAAATCCGGCAGGTGTTATAAACCTTCCTGCATTGCCCAAGAGTGATGCCTGAGGTTTGGAGTGGAATTTTGCCATTAAATTCTTTTTAGTACAATTTTAGTACAACGAACGGATTTTAGGAAATTGCTTTTAGAATGTTAGGAATTTCTAGGTCTTTCAAGTAATTTTTCACCTTTTTCAACATACAAAATATTCAGAACAATCCTGCAACATAACAATATAATGCATAGGTTGTAAGGAATGAAGGAACATTAAGCTGCCACCTTCGTTGACCTAAAACCAGATACGCTCTTTAGAGTGGCCAGTTCCCCCCAGAAGAATGAAAATATGTTGCACAATCCGCGCAAAGTAGACGAAAAAAAAATCAACCCTCTTCTCTTAACGGGCGCTTGCAATCACGTTATGCTGAAGAAAGATGAATAATGTAAAACATTCATTCGCATTCGCTGTGTACAGCTTCTTTTTCTTGTGCCAAGTCATAATTTGCACTCCGACTCCGTAGCAAAAACCCATTATTTTCTTCGTTCAGATATTTGCGTTAGAATCGTTTCTTTCCTTTTTTGTGCTTTACAAGCATATCCAAAAAAAAAAAGTTTTCTCAACTTTGCTGGAAAATTCCATACTCAGGATGCGAAATAATGATCCGTGGGTAGAAACGGGGCATGAACACAAACGCTTCGGAAATGGGAAAATGGAACAATTTTTACAAAACACCAAGAACGCGGCACAGTAGCAAGTAGCGTGCGGAGTCTGGATGGATCATATTCAATAGGGCTGTTTAAAAAAAAAAAAGATACAACGACTATTGTTAAAGGATCTTTAAATGAAAATAGGGGGCGGTTTTAATTAGCCATTTTGGTTAATTAGAAAGCGAACGAACGTAATGCTTTAGGAGGAACCATTGGCGTAGATAGGTGAGTAAGCAGCAGGAAGACTGATTTGCATATCAGTTTCAAATTACGCAAATGGTAAGGATGAATTCTTATGAGATGGAAATTTTTCGAGTCCCATCGTGTAGTTAAACTTGTCTAATAGAAGCTATTGAAATAGATTTTGCGTACGTACAAAAAACGCTTCGGGTCCCTTAGCAATCAAGCTTTAAATATTGCAGCAAACGTTAGTTGTTTTCTGAATGCATTTAACAGGAAGTGAGACACAACAGTAGGTCAGCTTGAACAAACCAAAATAAGTTTTGGTAATGCATTTCCACAAGGAAAAGGATCATCCTCATACTGGCTACCGGGTGCTAGAAGTAGACATTACGACTGTTCCTTCTCACAGAATCCCACCCCGAAAGCGCCATCAAAAGGGCCTCCCCTGTCGACCTGCTTCATATACCTCTGACCCCATACCCACACCCTTCTCTTGGCCCAGACAATGCTACTTGAAATTCCATTTCCTTACAAGCTTTCCTGTTGTCACAAATGCATCTCACGAACGTCGACACGCTCGCGTGAGGACGCCTAAGCAGAGCGTCTTCTAGACGGCACCGAGAAAGAAAACTATCCGTTCCGGTACGGTTGTGCTGGTTGGTCCGTTCCATTCGGAGCAATGGACACTAACGAACCGTCAGCGAAACAGAACCCGCAGGCGGTATGAAAAAAGTCTCTTTTCTAGCGTAGAACAGCATCAGACTAGCGGGAGAAGAAGACCAAAGAAAAAACACGTGGACAAGAAATAATACAGACACGTGGAGCCGTCGATGGTGAAGGGATTGGAGCATTCCAGATGTCCAAAAATTGAACAGTTCCCGTGCGGTAGAAGCAGAAAACTTCACGCCGGTCAGGGAAAAGATTTTCTCTAGGGTCCACCAAGGGGTCAAAGGCTACCACGAACCGAGGCCGGTAAGAAAGTGCATCTATCTTCGAAGAAATTGAACCCCAAAGACGCAGAAGGTCAACATCATGCATCGAATGTGACCTCGGTTTTTTTTGGGGGACGGTTTGCGATGAACAATCACGATCGGTGGTCACCCCCCCTTTGGGAAACACTCCCTTGATAGGAGAACGTAAACACGGTCCGATCATCCGAAACCCTTTGAAAATTGCCATCTCACCGATTGATTCGATATGACTCGAAGCGAATCGTTACTCAAATCGTACTCCGATACTCCACTGCTTATCTGTCCCGCTTTTCCCTCTGGCTTGTGGAACACTCTCGTGCTCCATCCGTGCACTTATAAAACAGCGACAAACACGGCAACGTTTACGGCTGCGGACACAGCAACGTCTGATTTGCTGCGGACAGCGATGGTGTTCCGGTGATAAGCGATTTTTCCTTCAGTTTCTGTTGCGCAATGTGTCTGTAGGTCTGTGCCCTCACGACATTCCCTTTCGTCCCGATCGATCAGGAAAGTAGTTAACGAGCTGCAATAACAATAGAACGAGAACAAGTTGTAGACAATATGATACGCTTCTCGTGGCGATATGTCTGCGAAGGTTTCACGTCGAAGAACGCGCCCATTTCTTATGTTTGACCGTTTATTTTTATCACCGTCTTGTTGTGTGTGGGAATATGGAACAACACGGCGCACTGCTTCTGTTCGGGGCAGGCTTAACGGTAGCCCAGAGATGGTGGATCTTATCATTCAGCATTTAATTAAAAGCAACTCCAATAAAATGGTAGCACCGCATGATTGATGAGAATGGAATCGCATTCGCTATTTTAATATCTTAATAGACCGACAGAAGCAGAGTTCATATTAATTTCATTAATTAAAAAAGACTTCTCCAGATAAGCTTAGATACCTCCCAGAAATCCGGAAAGACCTGCAGTAACTGAATATCACAGATTACTGAGCAGTATATGTCTAGCCAAACCACTGAATAGTATTATCAGAAACACGTTTCACCCACAATCGGTAAAGCTCCAAAAATTCAATCACCCAAGAAAGACATCCATCATAAAACGATAACAAGGCTGCTCTCCTTTCATGGAAGCGGTAAACATGTGGTCACAATTAGATTATTATGTTTGATGTTCGCGCCAACGAGCGGAAGCGTAAAAAGGGCGACAAAATGTTGCGTGCATAATAAACAACCCGGGTTTAAGCTGAACCAGAGAAAAGAAATCACCGTCAACCTACCGCACACAGCATTCCGTACCAAAAGGCAGATAACCAAAGTAAGAAAACACACTTGTACGGCGAGAAACAGAGAAAAAATGATGGAAGAGCAGAAGAAAGGCCCCAAAAGGATGTAAACAACAATTTATTCGTTTCTTTGAACAGACAGTAACGATACGGGGAAGATCATTTTTCGGAGAAATCTCCCAAATTCCATCCGCGAGTTTGTCGGCGTTTTTTCCCTTCGTAGGACAAATGCAACTGTAAAGAAACTCGAGAAAGCCACAGCATCTTGGTGGCACGCAGTTAAAGCGGGCGCGACAATTTCCTTGAGAATTAAAAAAAAAATCTTGAAACTCCCAACAAAAATGAAAAAGGAAGGTGTACGATTATTTTATAATAGCCTCAGATCGTTACGATCGTTAGTTGCCATATTTAAAGTGTCATATTTTTCATAAATAAATGCTAATGAAATTGAAATGGTACGTGGAAGAACTCACACGTCGCTATTAATTTCGATCCACAGATGGTTCGATCGTACCATATTAGTCGTTTTATCGATCGTTTGCTTTTCGTTCATCTGATCTTTGTTATTCTAATTTAAACATAAATATGTCTCTTAACAGGCGGCACATGCTCCGCACACTGGCGCACGAAAGAACCCACGCAATCCGAACTTTATTGTTGTGGTCTTGCTCATATCTGACAAATCAACAAGTCAGCTCCCTAAACTGGAGGTGGAATTGACCTTTTGACTGTGGGGAATCTTTAGCACGACCGAAAGGGATGAAGAATGTATTCTTTATAATGCTCCAAAAGAGATACATGGCGTAAAATATTTAAAAGGTATTGGGGAACCAACAACCGTTCATAAATCAATAGCAAGATCCTGTAGGAAACGGTCGCTAATAAATCCACCACCATCCATAAATAAACCACCTGAAACAGAAATAAAACGCTACCAAACGTGGGTTAACCACGCCAACAACTTATGCTATTTGGGTTTTAGATTGACTCGCACAATGAAACAAACGCTTACATCTCGAACAGATTGTTTACGAGTGGATTACAAATCATTAACAATATCCCAAAAAGGTATATAAAATTAGTAAATGCAACTGTTATACATGTACATATTCATTCGCCTTACAGTATTCAAAGTTATTAATAACATTACACCCCTAAAATATGCAAAGCTAGTAAGAAGAGATACCTCTAACGTAAGCATCTAAACTACCCCGGACTGGAGATCTTCCACCCAATGAGTAAAGTTGAACGTCTCAATGGGCAACGCAAACATGGCAAGCCATAAAGCACCTTCGCCAGTGAGTTTCGCTCCAACAAACCCCATCCTGCACGGTGCAGCCCCCGCCAAGCTTCAACTTTCTCACTTTCTCCACAAAACTGTACGGAAACTGAGGAGTTCCATGACCCTCAATTATCTCACCGACCTCCACTGGACGCAAGTGCATTACGGTGTTTCAAGTGCCATGCATCAACAAGTTGCTAAAATACGTCCCCTTCGGGAACGACGGGGAATTTTACATTTCGTACTTTCTTGTTTGTAAATCACATGGCGACGTATTCCGATTCCTCGCTCGTTTTTTTCAAGCCACCCGTTCAGGTTGCATTTTTATCCGTTGTTTGAGTATCACATCAAGTGTTTCGGCTCCATAGCTTAGGCGTGGTCAGACTAAAATACAAAAAAAGAGTGGATAAGCAGTGGTATTAAAGCAAATACGTTGCGTTTTCAACAGTACCACGGGATGGTCAATATTTGGTGACAGCGATATATCCAACTGGAGACAAGGTTTTCATCTTTCTAACCCAATCGATACACTTTTCTCACGAAAGGTGCACCTCTTACCTTTGTGATACTGCTAGAGGTGTGGCATACTGCTGGTACAAATCGGCATGTTTGCCTGTCAATCGGTATTCTCCGATAGCAGGGTTCATTTTATCGCAGCTAAACCTCTTATACACAGTGTCCCAAACACCCCGAGGGCATCCAGTTAACAGCAAATCGCATCCAGGCCACCGCTCATCCTCCGTGCGATGTGTAAAACCAACACCAAACAACTACAAACACGTGTTTTTACGAAATCTAAAGCGAGTTTTTCGGCTCGGGCAAAGAAACACCCAAGCCGCAAATGGATCAAACGGAAACGGTGTTAAAGCGTGGTAATAGCGTCGAGGGCTTCGAACGGCGAAGTAGAAATGCACCGAAGGACAGAAAAGGTAAAAGACCTCAGAAGACTCGGTAACGTTACAAGTGGTCCTTATCTTCGCAGTCGAACACGCAGCGCCACAGGTCATTCCGTATTTATTTACATTTTCCCATTTTTTCTTTATACCTCGCTACACTGCGTGAAACGAATATTGAATGTATGACGCGTGAAACTGTGTGACGTGTGACACTGTGGTCCTAGTGTTACAATTGATCGCCTCTCTTGTCTGAATTGGATTACTTGCCATGGTATGTTTAAATTATTGATATTTGTAAGGAAAATATACAGAAAATAAATGCAATTTATAAAAAAAACGACACAACATCTTTTTAGAAATGCCTTGAATCTTCTTCTTCTTCTTGATATAATGACCTACTAAGTCACATGGCTGCCATTTGTGACCTGCTATAGTTATTTTACCACGCCTATCCGAGTCAGTCCTTACTATGAGCGATTGGTTCGGACGGGATTTTGGGACTGTCCCTTCGTGTGACGATCAACGCCGCTACCGAATATTTCCATCAAGTATTGAACATAATCAACAGATAAGAATACTATCTCCCTTGATAGTTTGCTTCAAGAAACCTGATCTATATTATCAGACAATATTGTCCCTTTGCAGAATATTTCTGAAGAATCGATTCGTTAGACTCCGGAGACTAAAAATGAACCACAAGTAACTGATAAGATATTCAACATTCTCACCGATTACTCACATCCGGCAGATAACCAATTCTCAACCAGTCGTTCAACCATTTCTCACCGTGGATTAGCTTCAACGCTTGAAAATGTTGGAAGGAAATAAAAAACTGGATTAGTTCATTAGAGCGCTCTCTGCAAGCGACACATACAAATTGTTATTATGATAGCGGTGCTTCAGTGCCCGGAGACCATCACCATTGAAGGCATCTCTCGGTAGAATCTTTTCGCCACCGCCATTGTATAGATTGCCAGATTATCCGATGAGACACGGCGGAGTTCGTAGTAAAACGACTTACACTTTCCCCACCCAACATCTTTGTCACCTGACCCCACTTTGATTACACCTTGGATGGATTAAACCTTGATTACAGTACGGGTGAAACCGGCACCACAACGCTTACTCCTGCACAAAGAGTGAACCGAAAAGCGAGCGGAAGTCTTCCAGCTTGGATGGCGCTTGGAGCGAATCCTTAAAGCTCAGCGACGGGTTCCTTTGACCCTCCGCGCTGCCGACGTTGTGTTGTTCGGTCGATATTACTTTAATACTTTTCACCGTTGCCCCTAGAGACGCTTCGTCCTGCTTCAGCCCAAAGGAAGGTCCGTAAGCACTAGAAAACCTTGCGAAGCAGGAAGGAATGTGCTTGATAATCCCACCTTCTCCTCATACTTAATTCAGTTCCGGGACGGGCTTGATTCCGAAAACTGGAAGCACTTTGCACTGTAAACGCCGTCCGAAACCCAAACTTCACCCAGTTCAACCAACTGCGAAAGTAGAAAGCAATCTTCCCGTGGCTGTTCCTGCGTTCCCACCCAGAAGAATGCTCCACATATCCACTATTGGTTGCCTCTTGTACACATTTAGCCGCATATGGCAATATGGCAGCCCCACTTGTACGGGACTCGGTGTTCTAAGAGACTCGGCATGATTTCCAGCAACTTTTATGGTATGCTCTATGCTGTGACCGGAGTACCGGAGATCGATTTTCTTTGTAGAAGGCGTAAAGGGACCTCCATCTACCGATTCCAGATGCTGTAGCAGGAGTCCTTTTTTAAAGGATAATAGGACTGTTGGGAATGCGCTAAACTGTTGCATGGGAACGAACTAGAGTTCGCACTTTTAAGTCAATCCGTTCATTTTCATGCCTTTCTAAAAGAAAAAAAAACCCTTCCGGATACATCAAAGCTCAGTTCACATGAAGTTGAAAAGCATTTAAAGCTTTTGGGGCATTTCTTCAATAAAATCAGTGAAAAGTGAGTGAAAGAGGAGTGATTGCCAACTTACCTGCTCCTTGGCCGTCCCGGCAGGCTGTTGCGTATCGGGCAGTTGTTGCAATTCCGTCAATTCCGAAGCCCCGTCATCGTCATCATCGTCATCCACTGCTGCAGATTCTCCATTCGTTGCCTGTTCCGAGTTTTCGACGACAGATGAACAATGGTCCGTTACTACGCCACCACCTGTGTCATCCTTTGCTGGATGAACAAGTTCCGGCTTTTCCTTCATTTCGTCCACCACCACCGCCCCCTCCTCTTCCTCCTCATCGTCATCGCCCATGGCGAGTAAATGGTCCAACGAAGGGCGTACCGGAAACACGCTACCGGTTAATGATGCAGGTTGCTCCATTGAGGAAAATAGTGTATCGTATCGACTTGCCAAACTAATGTAAATGGATCCACACCCGATGAGTTCTTGTTGGATGCGCACCGTTCAACAGATGATTACATAATTGAGTAAATTCGCACGAAATATTCTACACGATCGATAGAGGGCGACCGAACGAACGCCGAACAAATTCCGCGCGCACCTTTCACACTACACTAAAGCGGACGCCCGAATACGCGACACCAACACGAAAAACCGAACCATTAATATTATGTCCACTGCAGGTCGGAAAAAACTGTTCCCCCTTTACTAATCGATGCGAAAACAATTGCATCTACCCAGCGGGATAACGATAGTCATCGGAACTAATAGTATAAAGCTCACACACGATGCGATACACTGCTGGTAGTGTTCACCTGGTCCACACTATTGATACACACACGCCCGACTACCGTGCCGTACGAGAGAAGACCGTGAAAACTGCCGTGGAGCCGAATGAAAATGCGCGCCCGTACACACACACAAACACACAAACACCCATATAAAACAAGCCGCCGTCCCCTGTCGCCTGTTGTGCAAAAAGGATCACCCTTTCACGACTCTTCTCACCCCATCCAGGGCACAAGGAACGAAAGGCAAACTCGGAAAAACACTGCACACCGATCGGAACTTCTTGCCAGACTCCGGTGCGCCAGAACGCAGAACGTACTGGATCTGCCGTGTACGGTTTTCCAACTTTTTTTGCCGAGAAAAGGAACTCGGAACTCGCTACGGATCGGTACGAGTGTCGTCGTTCGTGCTCGGAGATGCGGATGCTGTTGGTTCGTTTGGTCCACCAGCAAAGGCATGAAACTCAGTGCCGGTGTTCCGGAGTTTTCTAGCGGATGGCAAAATGAGCCACACTGGCGGACAAATATCACAACAGCCGCGGTTAAATCGGCTAATGGCGGCTCCCGCTTGCGGAGTGATGGAGTTCTTCACACGCACACTCGCACCGTCCGGGGGGGTAGCCTCCAAAACAATTGGACTTCCCGTCTGCTCCACCCACCCGATGGCACACAACAGACACAACACACAGCACGAACGCCCGCCAGCAAAGCCCGGCCACAGCGTAGCGGATGAAAACCTAAACGAATTACACCGTGGCGCTGGGTCTGCAACAATTTAGGTGCCGCGAAAAAACCCAACGCGGTGGCTCGGTTATTCACAACCGTACCCAACCGTATATTCACAAAAGCGCACCCGACTGCTCGATGTCACGAGATAACAAAGAGCCTGTTATCCTTGGCAGAGCAGGATGCGGCGCAGTAGAGTAGGTCGGCATCTCTCTCGGTACGATTACCGGTTCTCGCTGGTCGTATACACGTCGGCGTCGGTTGTCGTCTGGCGCTGGAACGGTGCTACTCGGAAAATTTTCGTTCGCTTTTCCACTGCCCTGCCATGGCGCACCAACTGGAAGGGGATTCATTTTCATTCATTCGCTTCAGTGAGAGATGAAAGTGGAAAACTTTACCGTTTGCTGCCTGGGACCGGTACATCGCATCCCTCTCACGCAAAATCGTCTGGAAGCTGCTGCTGCTGCTGCTGCTAAAACGAAACGTTCCTGATGACGTCAGTACGTCGGCTGGGGCCGTTTGTACGCTACACGTACGTTGACACGGTGCGCATACAGGTGGTTTGGCATGGCGGGTGGGTTTGGGGGTTTGCAGGACCTTCACCGGCTACGGAATACGCAATGAGCTTCATCGCACTGAACAGCACATTCGGATTAGCTTCGTGTGCCGGGTTAAATACAGGTGCCGGTAAAACATCAGTTCATTGCCTATATTCGGATGAATGATGGACATGTAAGGTTCATTCGATAGTTTTGGCGTCAAACCTAAGAGATAACTTGTAGGCAATATAGGGATTTCAAGTGAATACCATCCTTAGATACTTAAAAAATTCTGTGCATCATATGCAAGCGCGATTAGGAGTGTTGGCGATCTTCGGTAAAACGATATCCCAATCTAGCCGAAAAGACATTTTACACGAGAACCTTCAGTCCTTCTGGATGATTGCTTGCTGCTCAAATGTGTCTGGTTCGGAAATATTTCTTCAGCCTCCAGAGCGGACGAAGAGATCAAACCATCTGGTCCAACTCTCACTCAAAAAATGAATTCAAAAAATTATAAAATAAAGTCTAATAAAGGCTAAAGTGTTGATTAGCGCTAAAAATGGTACTATTCCAGATATATTTCATCCAACTCTCTTGCTTCCGACATCAGAATATCCAAGCAGAGTGAACAATTGTTCCCAGTTTCAAGCAAACAATCCTGACAGTAAATTCCGGGACATTCTGGTCTCGAACACCTTACGAGTGGATCTGAAAACTCTTTCAATACATCACCACATAATATACATCGTACAGTTCCTCCCTGGCCCAACACCGTTCGGCAGATCCAATAACGATTAGTCTTCGCCCGTACCACATCCAACCAATGCACTCTTTCCTGTTGGTTACGATCCCTGGTTCCAATGATGTGCGTTCTTAGAACCTTTAATAAGTTCTCTCGCTTCAACAGAATGTCACTGTAAAGCCAGATCGCACGGGCACGAGCCCTGGCGGGATAGTATCGTCGCATTACGAGTTGTCTAACGCGCAATCTGTACGGTTCAATAAACGCAAAGCACCAACAAAGCATCAGTAATGTTCCGATCTGACCGTAGCGTGCAAATCGTGGCTGAGATGCATCGGGAATACACTGGGAAGGATCTATCGCCGTTCCGTTTATGATCGGTTCGAACGAACGTACGATATCACGCAACGTATCCGCGAGTATGCCATCACCACTGACGCCTACTACCGGAGGAGTTACGGCACTGACAGTGGGTCCCTTCATATTAATGGATCCTTCGTGCATAAAATGTTTGATCAACGTTAACAGCCAGTAGAGTGCGTAATCCGCCGCTAATTGGCCACAAATTTGAACAGTAGAGATCACTAAAAAGGTAACCGATTTTGCTATACGAAAGCGTTCCTTCCAAGTCAGATGAACCGAGGTTAAAGTCACATAACGATGACTCTCTTTGCGTGTCAATGGAAAAAGAGTTTCTATGTTTAATTCCAATCTTCGGTTTTCGATGGCATAAAAATCTTCGGTTAGAAAGTTATTATCATAACTATCTTTTTTCAAGTACCGCTTCCTGTAACGAATAGCTCTGTCGAGAAGATAAGAAATATGTGCCCAAATCCGATCATTGGATCGACTACAAGACTAACCTTAAGACTATGCACACAAAAAAGCCACTAGTAACCATCTCCAGAACGTTAAAAGTTCTCCTTAATGGTAAAGTTCGGTCCACAATTTCTTGCCTTATTTCTGCACCTACTTCAGCAAACGTTTTCGAAGCATTGGTGGCAAAGTCAAATGAATGATCAAATTCAACTTTCACGCGAAAGAGTTCCTCCAAATTACGCATCAGGTTTTGAATGCCTTCCGTAGGGTGATTAACAAATTCAACAGTGATATGTGCCGTGTAATGGGGGAAACGGAAAACGAATGTCTCACTTACCCTGCTCAATTTCCTCGATAACAGCGTCGCTTATAAAATCAACAAGCTCACAAAAATAGTCTACCATTTTTGCACCGTAGCAGACTGTTTTGCCCACTTGTGTCACTTCGCACAGAAAGTCCATGTTACCCATTTCCTCTTTACAACTTTCGATCGTTTGATCCAAAGCATGAAGGCAGCGTTCGGAAGGTGTTCCCAGCTTGTCATTGCAAACGGATACTATGTCCCGCAGCCAGTCGTAGGCGCTCTTAATGGCGTGAACTGTAAAAACATAAAATAATAAGTAAATTTGCTTTTACCCCGATAAACTAAATCCTCACTTACGTATTCTTTTGACCAACTTTAACATTTCCATCATTGTTCTTTGCACTTTCATAAAGGATTGTTCGACAGTTTTCAACAGTTCATCGATGATCTGTTTCATCGCCTGGAAGGGAACCTTCAGTGCACCAATCGTATCCCGGATGGCCATCTTTAGCTGCTGCTGGGTACAGCTTAACGTTCCCCCCAGTACTTCTACATTGTGCATCGTGTTTGCAGTTGGTCCCGTAACAGTGAGTAAAAAAATGTATCCGATAAGTGCTGCGCGGCCTCGTTTGCTTAGAAACTGTGGAACTAAGAGCATTGACACGCAACGGGCACTTTTACTACGAGTCAGCAATAGCAGGGCGGTTACGAAAGAAATTCCAAGCAACATCCAGTGCAAAGCAGGCCGGAAGGAAAATTGACTCAGCAGTAGAATATTCACAATGACCGTTTGTATAGCAGCAAGGCTAATGATTTCAACGATTCGCCAGGACATTTGGGTATGTTTGCACCCGTACCACGTCGCATGACCACTAGGCAAAAGAAATATCCCAAAACGAACGATAAACACCACCGAATTGCCTGAACTGTGTTGAGACAAACTTCTGCAAAGCACTCCGTTACAAACTTTTCAAGCGTATATCATAAACAGTACACAAATGTCAGTTCGCGCTGCTCAAGAAGAAGATCGGTTGAAAACAAACTAGCATTCTTCGATTTTAGCAAATCCCTGCGTTTTGTTTGCTTACATCGACGCAAACTCGAGTTTTTTCTGCTTCCCTGTCCCTTGAAGATATGCAATAAAGCTAAAAATTATACAACGTGCATCCACATGCAGCTTCCGAAGACATAAAAGCAAACTGAGCAAAAGAAAACCCCCGCAATGGAAGTGGATATGATACAAAAACCTGCACTGGCAGTTGATCCACCGGATGCATCTTTCGATCCAGAAATAACGCCGGAAACCGGCGAACAGTATTTACAGAAGGTGATGTACGAACGGGGTAAGTGTCCGGTGGTAGTTGTTGCGGAAAAGCCACAATCCTTCATTGAGCAGAAAACCCTTTCCGGACTGGCTGCCCTTCCAACGGTAAGCATAGCACGCACGAAACGTCGAAAATTGCGCAACGAAAATTTGCTTCCAAAAATTGCGTCTTCCCGTTTTAGGACGAGGTTAAAAACATAGCACACCGTGCACTGATACCGACGCGGGAATGGGAAACGATGCAGAATCAAAAGTTCTCCGAACTTCGTGACACCATCACATCGTACCGCAGCAGTGCACAGTACCAGGAAAACCTCCAGCGAACGCACGTATACCTCAACTTTGACGATCGGAAACATCTGCACGAATACTGTGCCAACAACCTGCCGTACGTGAGCATTTTGCTTAGCATCCCGCAACGAAATCTAGAGATTTTGCTCGAGTATCTGCACGAATGGTTGCAGGACTCGGATCAGGGTTCGTCGATCGCTTCACAGCAGCTGGACGAACCGTCCGACCCGGAACTGTGCGATACAACTACAACGATGACACCGTCCACTATCAGCAAGGAACTGCATCGTGGTGAAGGCTACCGCAAGGATTGGATACCGCAGTGGATTTACGCGATACTCGCCTGCTTGATTAAACCCCTGGAACCGTACATTCATAGCGTGCTGCGAGACATTGCAAAAACATGCATCGCATTGCGCAACGAACTGAAACAAGAGGATGAAGCGAAAGTGCTGCCGCTCAATCTATTGATTAGTATAATTTCGAAGCACTTCAATCAATGTGATTTGGGCGATAACATTGCCTGAGGATCGAATAGCCGGTGGAAGGTCGGAAGATGGTCTCCGCCCGATGCACGGAAGGCGGCTTCGTGATTGTTTTTATTACTTCTATTCCTATACATGGTCGAATATTTAGCGAACTCTAAAATGAAGCGATTCATACTCAACATTCGTCGTAAGTTGTTAATCTTTACATTATTCATTCCCCGTGCATATTATCACACGACCTTGTGTCGCAAAATTTTTGTCATCGTAAGTAGCAAAAGAAAATCTAAACACGCCACAGCTTCGTTGTTAACTTAAAGAAGGAAAGGGGCATTGGTGTGTGTTGGTTTATTGTCCTTACAGTGTAAATTTCTGATCCTTATAGTGAAGTATCGGGGTATCTAGTTCCGCTCGCAGGCACTTTGTAAGCGCTGCCAGCACCATCTCCTGTATCATTTCTACCTGCGTGGCCGGTGTGTAGTCATCCTCGCTGGATCGCGACACCGTTATTACGACCGGTGGACACGGCAGCTTCTCCAGGAAGCGTTCTAGCTGACCGACCATCGTTTCAATCTCTTCCTGGCTAGATTCATGGTGCGGCAGATCGGTCACGTCACACGTGCAGCCCGCATCATAAATCATCGACCAGTCGATCTCCTCTTCCTTGTACTCGCGCTTCAACGTCCGCACCAGTGTGGTCACCTTCTGCAGCAGTCCAGTATACTCTTCGCTGATATCCTGCTGATAGTCCATTAGAAAATGCTTCAGATTGCCCACCTCCTCCAGGTACAGGAAGATAGATTCGAGAAATTCAAGCTTCTCCTCACGATCGCGCGCCACACGCTGCAGCTTCTCGAGATCATTCTCCGCGTCGTCGGCCAGTTCGGGCGAAACGAATATATCCTTCAGCTTCTCGTACAGCTGCACCCGATCGTAAATCTTCAGGAAGGGATTGTGTGTGCTGAAGTAATCTAAATCGATATCGAGAATGTAGCCCTTTGCTAAATCCGTGTCCTCGGACACTGAATACTCTTCGACCGAGCACACTTCCAGCCGAAGTCGCTTTCGGTTCTCAAGCTTGTCTTCCGGTTGGTAGCAACCCTCCGACACGAAGTACTCTAGCGTTGAGTCCGTCCGTATCGAACCCTCAAACTCGCCAACATGGAATTCAAACTTGCCCTTCGGGATCTGCTCCGACCATGGCGGTTTGATCCAAACGATGCGTTCCACGTGTCCGGCGAAAACGGTTGGCATGAGCCAGTTCTCGATGCTGATACTATCCAACAAATCGTCCTTGTTGAAAACGTAGTTTGCGGGCATATGCTTCGGGATGCACATGTCCGGATGGGAGTCAAAGTGCACAATCCGGTTTCCATGCAGCGGTAGATGCTTCGAGCCGAGGCAACGGTAAAGGAACGTGAGCACTTCGTGATGATCTTCCACCACGAAGATCGGTACTTTTTCGAACGATCTGCTTTTCGGCGGGGCCGAAGATGCTTTGGAAGATGAAGATGCTGTTGCGTGCCCCGAAGACGGTTTGCCGTTGGTAGATTCCTTCGGTTCATCCTCGCATTGTTTTTGCGGTTTGTCGTCCTTATCCACCACGGACTGGGTGTTTGACGTTTGGCTGGTTTCTTCGAGGCTTTTTGTTTGTGTTTCCTCTCCCGCCCCTTCACATGGTTCGTTCGACTTCTGCCGCTCTGTAGAATCATCTACATTTGCTGAGGTCTCCATTTCGGTTCACTTTGATACCGTACAGATTAGGATCCGTATAAAAGTTTTCGGAAACACTTCTTTCTTCTGACACTGTACATACACTCTGGATGATAAACTAGCAGACAGTGAGGGAGGGGGGTAATGTCTACTCCTGGCTCCCAATCAATTTTCACTCATTAGCCTATGCTCAAACACACGCGTTTATTACACGGGGACAATCGCGGTGTCCACATGATCCAAGACGTCCTGTTTATCCGCTATCCAATGTTGGATAATTATTCTCGAGGACGACCTCTGATCAGAAAATTAAAAAGGCCACACAAAAAACTAGTACGCTGGAGCTGGATCCAACTTGCGATGCTTCTTTTCGGGGCCCTACGCACGATGACGGTTCATTACGACACCCTTCTCAAAATACGCTCTCAACTACCAACAAACGCACCATGGCAGTGGTGTCGCATACAATAAATGCTCGATAACATTAGGCTGGTAAATCATCTAAGAATGAAATAACCTAAACAATAAATGAAATTTTGCTTTGAAAGCCCCCCTTAGTGTTATAAAGTGTGAAAAATTGCTAATTCTACGTAAATTCAAAGCCTAAAACCAATAAACAAAAAAATGTGTAAAGGGCTTGTGTAAAAATGAGTCCGACACCTCTGTATTTACGCACGCATTTTGACATCAGTCGTGCAATCGTTTAGATCGCATGGTTTAGAATGTTGCTTATCTTCAATCCATTCAAAACAATTTGATAGGCGTATATTTTCCTTACAATTTTTCAAGAACAAACTCTACAAATAATACAATAATATAATGAAACAGTACCATATGATTATGATTATGAAATTCATTTTGTAATCTACAATTCAGTTTCCCTGTTCCCTGCAACTTGTTTGTACAGCACTGTACACATTTGTTTTCATTGGTGCAGTGACAGTTCTCGTTGTAATTCAAAACAAAATAATACGTACAGTTTTTGTTCGCGAGCATGGAATTCCGGACGACCCAGAATGTCGATTCTGAAGTGGATCTACTGCTGCGTGAGAAAATAATCCACGAGGCAAGCGTACAGTTTGAGAAAAAGTTCGAATTTCAACCATTGCCACCAAAAACTCCACTTCCACCGCTAGAAACCCTCTATCAAAGTCCACCGTATGATGTGGATGCTCTGCAGGATCAGAAGCGGCGTCTGAATGAAGTAAAAAATCGGCTAAACGATTTTGAAATAAGCGACTGGCATCAGCACACCCGGAAACGATCTTCTCTGTTGCCGATTTTAAACGAACTGCGCTACCGAATCAAGGCGGAGTTTGTAACGCAAGCCTTTGCCAAACTGTACGAATGTGTCTCCGCATACGATCTGATCAACACGGAACTGCGAGAATTGTACAGTGTGCACTTATGCGAAGCACCGGGAGCTTTCGTTACTGGGTTGAATCACTACATACGACTGCACTGTGCACCCCGTACGCAATGGAATTGGTTTGCTTGCACGCTAAATCCTTACTACGAAGGAAACTGTCCGGGTAACATGATCCCAGACGATCGGTTCATACTGCACACGCTTGACTCGTGGTGTTTTGGAGCGGACGGAACGGGTGATATAATGGTTCGGGAAAATCGTAACACTATCATAAGACGTCGGCAGCGCTTTCCATCGGTAAGCTTCACGTCGTTACACGATCATCTGCTAACTATAAATAAACTTTCACTGCCATACGTATCCCGCTTCAGGTACATCTAGTTACAGCGGATGGATCGATTGACTGTTTGAACGTACCAGAAGAGCAGGAGGAGCGTGTCGCTAAGCTTCACCTAGCCGAAGCCGTGCTGGCACTCAGCTTACTTAGCCCCGGTCAGCACTTTGTACTCAAAATGTTCACCCTATTCGAGCATTCGAGTGTTAGTTTGCTGTTCCTGCTAAATCACTGCTTTGATGAGCTACACGTGTTTAAGCCTTGTACCTCTAAACCGGGTAATTCAGAAGTTTACATCGTGGCCAAGTACTACCGGGATCCGGACGGGATCGATCAGTATTTGGAGAAAATTTACACCAATCTGCATAACAATTCGAACGCAATATTTGATCAAACGACGGTATCGGAAAGCTTTCTGGAGCAGCTGCGTAATTGCACCACCCACTTTGTCCAATGGCAAACAGACGTCATCGAAAGCAATATTCGATTCTATCGTACAAGCGATCCTCTCGAAGACCAAAGACTGAGCATATTTAAGCAAACCATCATGGAGATGTTTTTCAACCGGTATCGTATTACACCAATACGCAACAGCGAGCGAATCGTACGCGGTGTTAAAGTGTCCGGACCCAACATTAATCAGAAAGAATCGAGAGGTACATTCAACGAACGGGTCCAGCTAGCAGCTAACGCTGCTGCGAACCTAACGGAAAGGTTACGCTCACTGCTCGATCGGTTAGACTACTTCACCCTAACACGTCAACTGTTTCAGCCGTTACTAAGCAATACTCCGTTGAGAGGAGGTCTAGAGAATGGTTTTACCGTACATCACGAACTGGGTTTTGCCGTTGGAAAACCTATCGAACGGGTAAAAAGCTCCAAATTCGCGCTTATTACCTGTATTCGACTATTAAACGACACAGTTGATTTGTATCGCATGGTAATAAACGCTGGAAAGATGTCGTGTTCCGCAAACGATCCCGTAACCGTGAGCGGAAATATCATCTCGATCGATATAAATTCCTACCCCTCGATCACGGATATCGCACAGCACGAAAAGGAACTTTTTCGCACGATCGTTCGAACGCTGTTTCAACTAATAGAACAAAATTGCATCCCATTACCATCACGTGAATGTGCACTAGAGTTAATCCTGGAAAATTGGCTTCCTCTTACACAGGTTAGTGTGGGTTTGCTGTACCTACTGAAGCTGTACGTGTTTGAAAACGTGGAACTAATGTCACCGACTCGTCTCATATTTCGAGGCTTACGACAAAGCGGTTTTAAAAGTCTGGTCGAAATTCACGAAGCTGTTCTGAAGGCATACAGCAAAGCTTCGAATGCGCCCGGTGCCACCAAATCGGTTCTAGCGATCGTTCCAATTACATCGCTACTCAATGGTGACTTTCACTACGCTATGTTGAACTATAACAGTTCACTCTGCTTAATTTATTGCGCTCGATTATTGCAAGTGCTTAAAATGAACATCGTCTGATTGTGGTATTAATTGTAACAATTGTTTAGCGCATGTTTAACAATCATTTATATTTTATTTTGCATCAAAGTTTTGATAAAAGTGGAAAAGATTAGATGAGATCTGTTTGCGTAAATTGACATTTATAATGTTACTTATTTTGGATAGGGATAAAATTATTAGTCAGAAACACACAAAACATCATGTTATGTGCATTTAACGATCAGTTAATAATTCGGCCAATTTTTAAAGTGTAAAGTTAATTTTTATTTAACATCTGTAGACATAACAGCTATATAAAAAATAGTTTATGTTTATGTTGTTCATATGCAATAGATGTTCTAGAATAGTATCAGGTCTCCTTAAGTCACTCCAACGACACAAACAGCCGCAAACCACATAAATTATCAAATTACATGCACCATTAGATTAAGTTGTGATAAGTGAGTTTTTTTCATTATTTTATCAGTAACTCTAT
The DNA here is from genome assembly GCF_943734725.1 of Anopheles marshallii. NCBI lineage: Eukaryota > Metazoa > Arthropoda > Insecta > Diptera > Culicidae > Anopheles > Anopheles marshallii. The sequence goes on along the minus strand of NC_071327.1, from coordinate 74,413,263 downwards.
ACGCTAAGTTTTAAAAAATGTAACATCTTTAATAAAAATAACTTTATGCCTTCTGATCGAGATTATGTATTATAAGCTATAATAAACAATTATGTCATAAGGAATAATTTAAAATTTTTGCTTGGAGCAAAAATTCACCATCGATAAATTGTTATGATTTATAAAATTGTTACGTAATAAGACCCTCTGATAAGCCAAGTAGTCCTTTATCCTTTGGGAGCTGATCTGATCCGAACAGCTGGATATCAGTAGCAACCGTGGATTAAAGACACAACCTAAAAACCATTAGATGTTTTAAATGCAAGAATTCTTCAAGCTTCTCCTAGTTGCTCAACCACCACTTCATACAGATAGATTTATCTCATGAGATCGTGGAAAACCCTAAAATAGCATCCAAGATATTCTTTTTGAAACCATTTCATGCAAGAAACAACATACCAATTATTGGTTCTTTTGAATGAAAATACACACATCGCCCAAGCACAAACAACGCAATGGAATGTACCCATTAGAACACATCGAAAATTGTACGGAAACACACACAAAAACAGTCTAAAAATTGTCTAAAGATATGAGCTTGCCTCGTACGTTGCGTTACTCACCCACCCCGCTGCATCCCCATAGGAAAGGGAAGCAAGTTCTGACGGGCCCACACAGCAGCAAAAAAAACACAGCACCGGTAGTGGTGAGCAGTTACAGTAAACCGTAGTAGCAGCGCACCGTATTGATTGGCAGTTGATGGTTCCGTACACGGTCCGCGCACTGTCGTTCGATCTTATCATCGACAACCGACGACCTTTAGTATCTTTACCAGCACCCACAGCCCGCTGGGGTCCGGGTATCAGCGAATGTGAAAAATCACAAACAACTATTCTCAATATAAATGATTTTGGCTGCCATCAGAACGACGTCAGTCTGTTGAAGATCATTTTTGACTACGGAGGTATTGCGGAATTGTTCCGTGACATAAAGCGAACAAAGTTTAAAACACATCGACATAATGCGTACAGTAACGCAACTGGTAGCACTCGTTGGTGTGACATTAGTACTGCTGCTAGTATTCACCGAGGTGGCAGCCTCCAGTCCTCTGTCGCTGAGTAAGTAGCTGTTGCGCAGTTTGTTCAAGGCATTCCTCTTATCGTATTATCGCATCTGCACGGATGTAGATTCTCCAGACATACAGACACGCATGCAGCCCAATGCATTACCCATTTCGGGTGGTGTTCAATCCCGTAGCGCCATGGTCCAGACACTCACCTGCACGAATCCTACCTGCTCTGCCCAGTGCCGTGGACGTGGCTATCGTCGAGGATCGTGCACCATCGGGCGTTGCTTCTGTTCGTACGTTTAGTGGTTTGCTAGCAGGCAGAACTTACTGGACAAGTAACACACGCACAATGAAAGCAGTTTGATGAGATCTGTAAAGTAAGATTAGATAATACATGCAGTGTCGCACTGATATCAGATGGTTGCAACGGAAGAGACACTACCTCCTTCGCCTGCTTTCTTCACATAAAACATGCACCACCGGACAGGCATTTTGATAGCAAAACACCGGCGGCAACACAAAATCCGGTGGCATAGATCGTGTGAAAATTGAATAGCGTTTGTGTGTACACGTAGTTGGAAAAAATTGTAACACAACTGCCAGCAGCAGATAACGAAATTTTCATAATAAACAACATTATCTATATTGTTGGTAACTTACTTACTCACTAGCTTACTTATATAGTAAGCAATATGAGCCCGCAGCTCGATTAAACCAGGTGATGATAATCATTTCATGTGTCGGTTGGTCAATCATTTCGGTCTCTTACGCTACATTTATTTTACAACAGTGAAATAGCTCAATAACCTTCAGGTATTTTTTGTTAGAAATGCAACCTGACATCAATTGCAATTCCACCAATTCGCCAAAATCGAATCCAAATCCATAAAACAACCACATGACATCGCGAGACTACCATTAGTCGTTCTTGACTCAAAGTCGCTCTTTTCTTCCAATACAACTTCTTTACTCAGGCACAACAGCACACAACATGAGACCCAAAACAATTACCACCTATTAACAAACGACCGTCACAACGGTTACGAGCTTGGACAAAAAAAAAACTTGTTGACGACATCGATTAGAGTAATGGCTCGACTAATAAATAGAAATAAAAAAAACAACAATTTAAAAAAAGAGATAATTCCCTGAACACAACCCGTCCGGTTCAAGTGTATCACCGTCGTCAAAGACAATGCGCCTCCATTATGGGATCAATCGCCTAAACATCATCCAACAGTTTTCTCGCATTGATGTTCAAGTGCTCTAGACACATGTTTCCCATATGCAAATAAGGACATCTGGCAAGGGCAAGGGCAGTGAAATTAATCTCTTATTTGGCTTCGATTCCTTCAGATAATCCCGACCGTGAAGTTTAACTTAAAAAAAAAAAAGCGATGAGCTTTTTTTATATTTGAAACGAATGCAATCCCATGGTAACGCGATGGAGATCTCATCCTGGCTGGCTTCAATTTGTAACACACAAAATATTCCCCAAAAACTCAACTCGACCACGATACAGGCAGCATCCTTTCGACGACTAGGTTCTCACCCTTATATTAAGCCCTGCGGAGCCATACATTCTCAATAATATACAGAGCCAAACGAGAGAGAGAGAAAGACCCATGAAACACGAGCGCAAACCCGATGGTGGCACGAACGGTACGCATACGCAAATGTACATAAAAACAAAACCAACGTTCGCGACGTTTTATCACGCGCAAATTTTATCAGTCGCGGTTCGTAGCGCGTGGCGTACGGACATCCCGATCACGTCCGGATCAACGTTACGTTCCACTGTACGTGAGCGTATGTGTGTGTGCGCGCATTTTTAAGGCATTTGTGGCAGAGCTCAAGGTATGGTGTTGTTTGTTAGGCATTTACCATATTGTGAAGTCGTGATACGTGTTGAAAATAATACCCAGCTTCCAGAACACTTGTGTTCGGGGGAGTGTGAATCTATACATGTTGGAAGAATTGGGCACTAACCACGGCAACAAACACGTGCTAATAATAGTACAGGCTCCGAAAAGCAAATAATGTATCAGCTGATCTTACCACCGCTGCTAAAAACAGTGCGTTCCCATTAGACATCCGAAACCGAATGCTTGTGTGAAGTGGTTCTTTAAACAGCTTCGGTCCTGTTTTGGAGACAGAGTGGAGTTTTTTTTAGAAAATCCCCCCCAAAAAAAAAAAAAAAAAACACATCACCGTTCAAATTAACCGATCCATTCGGTCGCGATGGCAACCGTTGCTCGACGTCATACCTCATCTGACAGCTTATCATCTGCTGCTCGGTTCGCGTGTAGCACAGAATTGGACACTCGGATTGCCAGTTACTTCGCCAACAGCGAGCGAGTCGTCATATTTGCAGTGGTGGTTGTTTTGTAAGTATAATTTTAATCCCAAATAAATTCGTACCATCGCGCCTTATCTTACTCATTCTGCAAAGTTCATCTCCCTGGAGATGAAAACCGGTTGAGCTTTACAAAAGTGTGACAACACATGATTCTTACACATGAACTAAATTCAACCGGACGTGGCAAGTAATGCACGAGCGAATAAACGTTACACACACACCCCAGAAGGACGAACGAAATCCATTTCGAATGAAGATTGGTATTACTCTTCTGTATACGCATCCCTCTGTGTACTGTGTTGTACATTTCTCTACCGTGTCATCACGGTCCATATCTATGTCATGGACTTGTTGTTGCTCGATTTGGATGCAAGGAACAATTTGCTGGACCACCAGCGATTACACATGCTGCATCACTACATTCGTGCGAGAAGAGGCGCCCGTAAGCACTGTACCATTTGGCTTAATCCATGTTTAAAGAAGCTGTTAGTGAGATAGGGATATTTTTGGAGGTGTTAATGTGTCTGATACCCGACAAATGTAATCTGTTAGTGTGACGCGTTCGGGAGAAGAATCACATTCGCTCGTCAAATGGTAGCCTTCCGGAGGCAAGATAAAGTTAGAATTATCTTTTCTTTGTACTTTTACCTCCCAACCATGGTGGAACCGCCGTATTTGGAACGGGTACGGCCTGGAACACTGATACAGCATGCAAACGTCCACGTGGGGTGCGGTAGCAAAAGTTTAAACTGAAATCAAGCAATACCGGCAAAACATTAGAAAGAGATTACTTATTTACTTACCGAACCGTGCCGGACCCTTTTTTTGGTCACAATCTGCTCCAGAGCTCAAGCCATCTCACACGAAACAAAAAAGGTCACGAGTTTGGGTGGTGTCTTTCAAAACCTTTTTCTGACGTGTCCACCGTATAATGCGCTCACTTTTGTGGTTGCTTTCTTCTGAGCTTGTTCTGACCTTATTAGTCGATTTATTGAGAAAAAGAAAATCCTAATTGAATCTAAGTGCATTAGGCACCGTATTACTGTTTCAATGTGTTGGCACCGATAAGTGTTGGCTGAATCCGATTCAGACTCATGAATCGGAATAAATCTTTGAACTGAGTGAATGAATCTGAATCTCTAATCCAAAGATTCATGAATCATTCAAGATTCTCCCGGTCATCGATCGTCAAGATTAATTAATCCTCTAAGATTCATGAATCATCCAAGATTAATGTCCTCCAAGGAAGCTACTAGACCTATCCCCTCCCCCCACCTCCCCTCTCATCAAACCAAATAACCATTTCGCTTAGGACCTTCCAAGGGTAAGAGCCATTGCTCTGATTATTCATCTTTTATCCATTCGATTCCTGATTTTGAACGGTTACTCACCAAAGACTCAGATGGAATATTCTTCTTGAAAGCTTCATTAAGCACTACCGATGAACGATGAATGAGTTGTCCTGTAAAGCGATCAGTTCACGGTGATACATAACACAATTATCTGCTGCATAGGGAATACGCGATGACAAATGCAGCAAGAGAAGTAATATTTAATTGAATGATTTTCATCCAAGATACCCGGTAAAAAACTGTCTTTAATTGCTCTATACTAAACATCATAGTTCCCCCCATACCGGGGGGACGCTTTCTTTTTCCACGCTTTCGAAGGCTACGTCCACGGTGAACGACGACTAAAAAAGCTGAACCCAAAAATCATCAACCCGCACAGAATAACACCGAACTTGTTTTCGTTCCCTTCCACCTACGATGTCTGGACAAATAAAACAACCACTCTCTATGAATGTAGATGTGTGTGGTCACTATCAAACTGACCCGGCTACTAAGGATCTGATTTAGTTTACTAATTTCGAAGCAAACAAAATCACACCTCACTCACGCAAGCTGTTTACCCAAACCGTCTGTGAATACAATCACATTGCTGTACAACCAACAACTCTTGCGATTGACTGTGTATGTATTATTTTATCTAATTATCATTCGTCTGCGTACTACTTTGCTAATTGAATCTTGCTAACGAGACAGGATCTGGGTGGGTGTTTCTAAAGGGCGTAAGAAGTATAGCAGTGAGGGAAGTACATCATAATTCTAATAAAAAAACTCATGAATTTTTGATGGTCGTGCTTATTTTGCAATTACGCACAGGATACAACACTCTTTAAAAATTCTTTATGATGTAACACATTTAATATCATCCCACATGTCTGCGGAACTCTGATTTAATGACATACTTTAAGGTCGTCCTTTGTACAATACGCTCCGGATGCGTAGAATTTCAAGCGGCACCCAAAGCTCCGGTTCCGGTGCTGTTCGATAGCGTGGTTCGGTTTACACAACTCCCACGATTTAAAAGCTTTGCAAACGCATTCCTTTACCGTATCGATATCGTCTTATCGAGATCACATTCGAAAGATACATCAGTGTACATGACAAACAACAAATGAGCTGCCCGTAGCCTTGGCTGCGAACCCTTTCCCTGCGCAGAGACTTACACTCACCCTTGTGGTGTGGGGCAGGATCAAAAGTTTTCATTCCTTGCCAACAATGGGGCAATGTGTGCGGTGATATCCATGTACGCCGCTGGTACCATATTTCGGTGCTGTAATTTTGCACACCGAACTAATGCCAAACGTTTATTGGCAACCCACAGCTTTTAACCTACAACTCACTCGCATTTCCCGCCCGTACCTGACATTCGAAACCTCCCAAAGACTCAAGGCAAGGGCACAAGTTTAGCAGTTGTTGTGGGAAGTTACAACGGCACATCCTTCCGGAAAGTCGAGATTTCCGTCCTCGTCCCGGTTTGTGCCATTCGCATATACTTTTTTTCTTATTGATTCGTCAATGCCGGCACCCTTCCACGGTTGGAAAAGTTAATCACCTCTACTGGGAAGGTTTGCTATCATCTCGAGATAAGTAATCCGAAGCTTCTTGATATGCTTACAGTTTGCCGTAGCGATACAACAGTTTCCGCACTATGCTACCTTTTCGCCAGCTGTGCCGGCGTGCGTCCGTACGCGTCTAGTTCACATCCGCTGGAACATCGTGTGCAGCGTTTACGCTTCGTTCTACAGATTCCTTGTGCTCCCTTTTTCAGCCCAAAGGGTAAAATATGCCATACCGTGCCATGCATATTTACAACAGAAACGGTGTAGTCTTGATGTAACGAAAATGGTTTTACAGTGAGATAAATCTGAAACTATGTTTCAGATGTTATGTTAATGCTTACAGCCAATGCTGTATTTGTTGGGAAGAAAGGTTCACAACACCTATTGCAGAAACCGGAACAGTTATCTAATTTTTCGTACAGTAGAATATATTTGGAAATGCAAATATAAAACAAAAAATATTGACTATCATTTATTCCACTATATTCCAGCACATGAACTTTTTGTGTTTTGATAACAGCTCCGGCACCTTTACCAGCTACGGATAATTCTAAGTAAAAGAAAGCTACAAATGTATGACGGAAAACTTCCGAGGTTATAGTGAAACAATGAAGAAGCTTACGACACACATCACATCCCTTTAAAGTGGTATTAAGTATTAAGTTTGCCGTGGATAACATTACAGTTGGCATTTAGCAAGCGGTTGCCCATTGTTTAGACCAGTATCGTGCTGATCTCGTTGTATTCAAACACAAAGTATGCAATCATGAATGCATATTACAAGGACAAAAGCACATCATTTTGGTTCTGAGAACAGGATATACCAGTCGTTCACGGACATTGTTGTGATAACGAAGGTGAAGCATTGGTGAATAGATTCGGACCGGGGATACTATGAATTTCTCACGAGCTCATGAATGAATTCTGTATTCTAGCAAGAAAGAGCCGTACCGTACTCTTAACCAAACTTGGTAAAGACCTTCAGACAATGTTCCAATCCAAAATACTTGTTAGTGCTTTCTGTGAATGGCATCAAAATGATTCCGCCAGATATCCGTGTGGGAAATCCAGAATGACCGTAAAACTTGGAAAACCCTAACATCAATGCTAGGGTTACGATCGATCCGACTAATCAACTTAACTTAAACTTAAATTGGAGAAGTTACCCTCCATGAGGGGACCCATTTACCCTCCGTTTAGACATGATTTAAGCTGATCAAGACAATTTTGGGCGGCCCGGTGGTGTATTGATAGCGGCGCCGGCTTCACACGACTGGACCGGTCTAAAATCTCATCCGGACCAATTTTCCCGAATGTCAATGTCACGCGCTAGACTGACTATCCTATAGACCTCTTGAGGGGTTATGTTTTGCCTATAAAAAAGAAGTTAAAAACATTAAACTGGATTATAACGCCTGGAAGTTTGTTTCGTATATCATAAAGGTAGGGAATTTCCAGAACTATCTGTTCTGGTTCAAGTCAAAATGCTCAAAACTTCCCCCTTTTACATTCCTTGTTCCTTCGAAGGTCAAACAGAAGTAATGATTCTGAATACTTTTTGATTCTTGGGCAATTCTTGGAACAGTGTTTTTTTCAATCTCGAATTGATGATGATGGTATGACCATCCAGAATCATCCAGCAAAACTGCAACTGACGTCTCCCACCCGTTCGTTTGCGAAACCGGTCGAATTTTCGACCCGAAATCAATAAAGTTCCTCCCAATTGCCTTAACATTTATTGGTGATCATGCTATTGACGGAAATTACAATATTTTTGCCCGTGGGAGAAAAATGGAAAATCATTGAACAGACCTTTGGCCCTGAGCAGGGAAAAGGTCACCCATCCATCGGAAAAGAATTGCTCGGAATTAATTTTTTTGTAATGCTTCTGCTGTTCTGTTTTTTTTCGTGTTTGTCCTTACATAATCCACCACAATCACTTTTCCGGCCTTTGTACTACGCTCGTTATCTGACTTGCATCGTTAAGGGAATCTCCCTCGAACACCAAACAAAAACGGGGCACCGCGTTTCGGTTACGCAAGAAAAACAATCGGACAGCTGCAAAGCTTTTTAAGTGGTCACCCCACCAAATTGTGTTACCAATGGACAATTGGGTGTGAGATTTTTTTTTTTATTTATCCACCGCGCAATCCTCTCCTGATCATGATTCGCACTTTGCGATTCGCTTGTTGTGCACGAGAAGCACAAAACAAGTGTACGCTAAAATTTGTTCCACCAGTTGGGCTTCCCCATTGATGGTTTCGGGCAGTATTCTAAATGTTGATGAAAACAGGAAAAAAAAGATGATATTCCGTAAATTTCGCGGGCGAGACACGACCCCGGCGGCGGCGGCATTAACGACAAGGTGCAATCAAGGGCTTTAAATAAATATCGGGGACGGGATCGGGGTTTTGCAGAACAAACGGCAACAATCTAAACGGGCACGGTGTGCGCAAGCAGTAAAGGTGCCCGAATGCTGTTTTTTGTTTCGCTTTTTTATTCTCCCATTGATTGATTCCTTGATTGATAGGTTTCGATACCAAGTAATTAGTAGATGCAAAAACAGGCATCCTAACAAGCAAGTGGACCAAACAAATAAATGAAAAAAAGAGTGAATAAGGTGAAATATTAGCATACGGTAGAAAATAAAAGTACATTAAACCAACTTGAAATGAGACTCACTTTTTAAAGCAGTCTGCTTAAAGTTACCAATACTTAGACACAAAATATACGAGAGATGTGTTAAAGATTAACATTTTCAACAAATATTCTCTTACATGCAACAAGAAGATCTCTTTTGCTTGATAAAAAAGGCAGAGTGCAAATAGCAAGTTAATAGTAGTTTGAATGTACTTCCAGTAAATACGATCTTATTATGTTCCGACTTAGTCCCAATTTCAGGGCACCTCTAAGGATTCAACAATTTAGCGAAGTCGGACAAACTTTTCTACACAGCAGCGATGTTTGCAGTAGAATGAACTAACAACGATTATGGCCAACTTTTTCTAATAATTTCTACTACCAGTCGAGGGCGGTCCGGCGGTGTATTGGTAATGGCGCTGGTCTTCACACGACAGGACCGGTCCAAAATCCCATCCGAACACATTCTTCGTACGCAGGACTTTACTATTCAACTGCGGGTAAATAAAGTCAAAGAAAGCCAGAATTGGCAATAATTACCATTTGCTAGTCTGATTAGACAATTATTTCTTCCTTGATTTTGGCGACCTTAAGTTTTCTTTTATATATTTAAAAAAAACTCTCCAACCGGTTCTGATTGCCAATTCGGAAAGCTGTCTATTTACTATTATGCCACTTGTTGGACATGTGTGTTCAACATTCATCACCAATTCCGGCCTAAAGTTGATTTTTATTGCCTACGCAAACAGCAGCCCTCTTCGTATTCATTGAGCGCGATTGTTAGCGATTGTTAGCCGACATATCAACCATTCGGCACCGCGCCGATTCGATTCCCACTTAACATTCATTGATAAACAAAACTGCCTACTGTCCCAATTTAAACTCACTCGCACATTTCCATTTTCCCCGCTACCGTTACAGCATTCTTCTAACGACCCCAGTTAGCGCCCAGCTCCCACTCAGTCTGCAGAATCTCGTCGTTGAGAATGTTGCCATCGGAGAGTGTGCTTTCCGACCGCCAGCATCGGCCCAACAGCAAGCCGTATCCCCTCCGGGCAACCCGTCCAACCACAACAGCAACCGTCCCGCGTGCTTCTTCACACCACCGAACCGTACGGTGTGCTTCCGTGGAATTGAAATGAAACGGTTCCAGACCGGAGGCAAATTTAATCTCACGCGTTGGCTGATACTGTGCGATTGGCCACTGAAAACGTTCGACCCGCTTATATTAAGTCGATTAGTGCCACGTATCGAAAGGTTAGCGATAACGGGACGCGTACTACAACGACTGGTACATGATTTTCCCGCCCTGTCGTATCTGCGGATGGTCAACATCACCGGCACCCGATTGAACCATACCGGTGTGAACGCATTCTACGAACTGGAACGATTACAGGTGCTCAACCTGCGAGGGAACGAGCTGGAACAGATACAACCGTACCGCTTCCGGAGCGGACACGTGGAGGTCTATTTGCAGGGTGAGTTTTCGTGAGTTGGCAGGTTAACAGTCCTGCGTAAAGATGGATTCCATATAGGATCTGCAGTTTAATAACCGAATTCTAATTCATCATTTCACATCCGCTTTATCATTAACTCATTGGAAATTCACGATTTCTCCAGGTAATCTATGGAACTGCACCAACGACATGATATGGTTGCTGAAGGAACAATCACGCCAATACGTGGACAAACCGACACTCGTGTGCAAAGATTGGAAGTACACTGGGCGGCCTGTCCTTACCGCCATGGAGTACAAGCGCGTCGTCCGGGAAAGTTGTCTGCATGAAGAAATCTGGAACTGTAGCTGTCACGTGTCCTATCTGCGGTTGAGTGATAATGGACTATCCTTCCATCCCATGATCATGGTTAATTGTAGCGATCGAGGATTCTATCAACTACCACAGTATCTGCCAGGGAATACAACCGTACTGCATATAGCACGCAATAAGCTGCAAACAGTCGACAGTTTAACAACGAACGAACATTACCAAAGCGTGCAGGATATCTACCTGGATGAAAATCGGATCACCACGATCGACATCCTGGAGGACACGATATGGTTGGATAATTTCCGTATCCTTAGCATACGCGGCAACCGACTGAATCGGGTAAGGGAACGCATCAAGCATTGAAATGCAAACGTAATTAACAATTTGCTATTCAACACCCAGATACGCGTGTACAGTGTCGAGCATGCGATAGAGCGGAATCCGGCCGTGGGGAAGCTCTACCTTTCCAACAATCCGTGGCGATGCGGGTGTCGCTTCGCGATACGATTCCAGCGATTTTTGCGCAAGCACGAATCGTTGGTTGCGGACTCCCGCAACATTACCTGTTACTTCATCAACGACGATGATGGCCGAAAACAGTACCTTCCGGTGATGACGGTTACACCCAACGATATATGCCGACCGTCGGAGCACAATACCGCCGCATTCTACAATACGCTCAGTATTATCTTCGCATCACTCATTGTACTTATATTCACGAAATTAGCGTACGATTACTATCACTATCGCAAGTATGGTAAACTGCCATGGTTAATTATGAAGATGCCCTGATGTTTACCGGTGATGCTATCGCAACAGCACCAGCAGCAACATAAAGCAACATTTTACTTAAGGTAGTGGTTGTAAGCTAAAGACAAAATCTAAAAGAATGATTGTGATAGTTACAGTACACGAATCTACATTTGAAATTATCCAAAGCCAGCGAAAAACAGCTCGAAAATATTGCATCAAATCAGGGACTCTGTATGTTTAAGCTAACCTTTCTCAAATCTCCTTATACTAGTAAGAAAAATATTAAGTTTTAGCAAAAAATATGAATAGTCGTGCGATTGTTTGTAGCGATCGTTGCCAATAAAAATGATTACTTTATTATCTGCTGTTATCGGGCTGCTTTTTTATACATATCCCTTCGCTAAACTATCTTTTACCAGCCCGGTTGTCTGCTTGCATGTGGCATTGTGCTTCAGAAGCACGGAAATCGTAATCAAATGCAAAGAGAATAAATATTGAATCAAAAGGAGATCAACACTTACGAACACAATTCCACTCGGCAGACGACACGCCGAAAGCGTGCGGATCTTTTTACAGACCCACCACAGTCGCGACTCGTCCCATACATTTTGCCATGTTCGGGTTGATATCTTTCGCAATCGTGCGCTGCACCTGTTTAACTGCGCTGGTAAACGCAATGTCGCACAGGGACAGCTCTCCACCACCAAATCCGGCAGCTTTGCCCAGCTTGGAACCAAGCGTTCGTAGGATCTGTTGACGCTGCTTAATGTTTTGCTTGTTGAGCAGCAGATAGCACGAATCCAGGATGGAGTCAACCTCATCCACGTTGTCCTGCTGTTCATAGTTGAACTCGCTCGGACCACAGCGTGACAGGTAGCGAAGGATGTTCACCTCACCACAAATCGGTACGTAGGACGTGGGTGATGTAATCATTTCCGTGTACGCTCCAACTAAAGGGAAAGAAAATTAACGTACCACTCATAAATTATTCCTCCATCGATCACAGTTGTGCACTTAATACGAACCGTTCTTCCAAATTAACGTCACTTTGATCTGCGGAAGGTTGGATGCCGTCGATTCGCTGTTTGTAATAGCACTTTGGAAAGTTAGCGCTTCGTCACTCAACTTTGGTACAGTAGAATGGGTGAAGCATTCCACATGCAAATTAAGCCTATTCTTCCACAAATTCTTGAGCGCCAGCAAGCTGTAGGGAACGTATTCGGGACTAGCATTTACCACGAAATCCTGCAGATAGGTGAGCTAAAAACGAAAAATAAGTTCAATCAAATGGAAAAACATTCCGAACGAGCTTTCTTACATTAATGGGCTCTGCCTTCAATTCAGCTTCAGACTTGAGCGAAGTGGACGGTTGTGCAGGTGATTTAGCGTTTAGTTTCAGTTCGGTGCGCAATGATAATATCTCATTCTTCAGTTCCGCTAGCTGCTGCAAGACACGTTGCTGTCTTTCTGCCAACATTCTCAGCTCGTCGTTCTCTGCCTGCAATGAGCAGATGCAAAACGAAACCCCCGGAAGGGTAAAAATAACCATATGCAATAGCGTTCGAGACGGGACAAAAGGGAATGGTAGGACGGTGAAGCAATCCTTCTATTATAAGGCCGAAACGATTTAATATATTACGACCTTTAATATATTATAACCTTTTGCAGTAAATTATCAATTTCGATCGACATCGGATCGACGGTAACTCCGGCACCTCCAATCTTGTTATTGGTGAACGCTTTCGGATCGAATGCAGCCGTACAGACCGGCTTCAGGGTGTACATGCAGGAAGGAACCTCGCACACGACGTTCGGGCTCATCACCGGTTTTAGGGAATACATTTTTGAGCACTCTTTTGTGATGATACTAATGCGAAATTTACTTCCTACACACGCCACTAGACAATTACCATAGCACGCAACTCAAAGGCGAAGAAAACAGCTATTGCTTGGTAAACTTTTCACTTTCCACTAGTTTTTCATGTTGCTCACCGCACGCGTGTTGCTGATGCAAACCGAAAACGACAAACGTCAACATATGACATTGTTGACGTTGGAGCTGTTTGTCAAATTTGGCCAAACGATTCTGGAAGCCAAGTGCCCAAGAAACGTTGCTCTAGAAACGCATTCATAAAAAGGGCCATTGTCGCATTGGAATGACTGTTTGTTGGCCTACGATCAACTCGTTCACACATTACAACAAAACACATCAACGTAGATTGGGAATAAATTTCGAAAACACATTCATATCCAGCAATCGCGTCGGTGAATCAAACAGTAAATAATCGAGCCATTGGCGTAAAAAGAGCAATTTTATGTTAATAACGTCTTCCGTCTTCCAGTTTTCCCACCTATAGCGGTCATCGAAAGCATGTACTTCGGGAAAAAGGAGAAAACAATCCACCGAACCAACCATGCAAAATGCCTTAAATTCAAAGATGCTATAATTTATAGTTCCATGATTTTTGTAGCTATGTGTTTATACTTCCTAACTCACTACGGTTATTTTTCGCTCTTTCTCTTTCGCGCTCTCTTTTCATATGTCAACGGTGTGTGTTTTTCGTTGGATCGTACGTAAACAAAAATATCTGTTCCCAAACCCTTTCGTCACGCTTTTATGATCTGCTACGCATATTTTATCTGATAAGAGCTGTTAAAGAATAAAAAGTCGCAAATGTTGCCATTACACTATCGCTTTTGCTAAAATTTGTGCATTTATTCACTCTCAGTGCCTGTTGCTTCACTGTATAAAGTGTTTTTTAAAAGAATGTTTCGTAAAATATTTCCCACAACGAATGTGGTGAAAGTTGCTCAAAGATGTATCCATAGAAATGTTAGCACTACAGTACGGCCGCGAATCTGCATCGTAGGGGCTGGCCCAGCTGGCTTCTACACTGCCCAGTACATCCTGAAACATCTGGACAACTCTGATATCGATATTGTAGAAAAACTGCCGGTTCCTTTTGGATTGGTGAGGTAAACATGGATTGGTGAGACTACATGCACTGCACTACATGATGAAATAATCTTCTGTTGCTTGCTTGTATCATTGTAGGTACGGTGTAGCACCAGACCATCCGGAGGTGAAAAATGTTATCAATACATTCACCAAAACAGCTGAAAATCCTCGTGTACGATTTCTTGGAAATTTGTGTTTGGGAAAGGATTTCACACTTGAAGAACTGCGGGAACGATATCACGCTGTGCTACTTGTAGGCATACATAATGTACAATCGAACCGGACTTTAATGCTAAACGGTTTACATTCTTCTAGACCTATGGGGCAGAACAAGACAATACGTTGAACATTCCAAACGAAACCCTGCAAAATGTACTCTCGGCACGAGAGTTCGTCGCTTGGTATAATGGGTTGCCCGGGTTTGAGAACTTAAATCCTGACCTTAGCGGTAAATCTATGACCTTATTAGGGCAGGGAAATGTAGCTGTCGACGTAGCACGGATCGTCCTGTCCAGTGTGGACGATCTAAAAGTAAATGAACCAACTGTGGATTTATTTAATGCACACGTTTTGATAAGCATATCTTTCTCCGTAGAAAACTGATATTACTGAGTATGCTCTGGATACTCTTTCGCGAAGTCGTATCGATACTGTTCATCTCGTTGGACGAAGAGGTCCTTTACAGGCAGCATTCACGATTAAGGAACTGCGGGAAATGTTGAAACTCTCCAATTGCGTCACGAAATGGCGGGTTGATGATTTCGATAGTAAGTGAAAACACACCACCCTCGAATGGCTTCGTTAATGGTTACGCTTGTCTTCCTGTTCTACAGATGTAGAAGAATCCATACCAAATCTACCTCGTCCTAGGAAACGTATCACTGAACTGATGGTGAAAAGTTTATCAGAACAGCAACAGAATAAAACTCCCCACTCGGAACGATGCTTTCTACCAACATTCTTCCGTTCGCCGGTTAATTTCGTTGGCACCGACAAGGTAGAAGCTGTAGAGTATGTCGTCAATAAGCTGGTTGAGGGTAGAGCCCTTCCAACCGATCAGCGGGAAACGATAGCGACGGATCTTGTGTGTCGTAGCATCGGATACCGTGCCGTGAGCGTGGACAATCATATCAATTTTGACGATCGCAAAGGTTGTGTTTTCAATGCTGGAGGTAATTTCGGGAAAACAGTGCATTTAATTACCTTCGAAATTCTCACATCTCCATAATAATTCCCTTTCAGGGCGTGTTTTAAAACAAAATCTCACGGGAAGTGACCAAACAATTGACGACATTGAAGATAAGTACGAAATTGGCCTGTACGCATCTGGGTGGCTTGCAACTGGGCCGACGGGCGTAATTCTTACGACGATGAATAATTCCTTCGGCGTTGCCGATACGGTGTGTCGTGATTTCAATAGCAACACCATACGTTTAAAGGGTTCGCGACCCGGACTAGACCTTTCCGGTCGTACCTATGTCAGCTGGAACGGATGGAAAGCCATTGATGGCGAAGAAGTTAGACTTGGTGTTGCAAAAGGAAAACCACGAGAAAAGCTTACCTGCGTTAAAACTATGCTGCAGATTGCATCAAATGCAAGCTATTAAGTTCTTTGAGAACGCCGCACAGTTTGTTATTGCCAGCACCTGCCGCTCTGATGTATTGGTAGTTAGATTTTAGCAACGTTTTTTTTATTACTTTCATCCTTCAATATCTCTGGGAGTGGATCATACAGGCGATAATATTTAACAAATAGAATCATCACTCACGGCACATTGATTGTTGTTGGTAGATTTAGTTTTCTCTCAAAACATATCACCATAATGGGTTTTATTTTCTCAGCATCGCTTTAGATACTTCTTCGCATCCTTGCTATCGTTGCCGAAGGTTTTCCCAAACCTGTAACATCGAAATACGATAATTAAAACCGACTCAATTCACCATTTAATTGGTCTCACCTAAACATAGCTCCAGGAACGTGCCCTTGATAGTTAGGCAGAAGACCAATCGTTTTGTGATAGATTTCATTCACCCTCGCCGATGGTTGCGTCGTTCCGGCACCGGCCAATGTTATCGGCTCCCAGTCGGTGCTCCGTCGGTGATTGTAACTGTTGGTAAAATCACAGAGCGCTTTCGACGTAAGCGGTACGTTCGCTTCTCCGAATCTTGGCCAAAGGAACGGTTTGTGTCCAGTGTATCCTAAATTAAGATAGAAAGAAGAAAAATCCGTGAGAAAGATGCACACAAACACACTAAAAACCGTTTCTTCACAAACTCGTAGCGTAAGACATCCTTCTGCAAAATGTGAACTGTAGCTCTAAAACCTAAAGTGCGTCCAAAGTATACGATAAGGAGAATGGATTTAAAATGCCTTCACTTGCAATAAGCTCCCGTAGCCTCCAAGGCAGTGCCCGAAAACAAACTAACTGTCATTTCTATCGATCAAACATTCGGCAACATTGAGCTTGCATATTGGGGTTTTGCACATCAAAACGCAGCGGAGAAGTGCTAAACTAGGCCAATGCTAATCAACGGCCCGGCGCGTCACTACTGGTTGAAAGTGAAACCAAAGACGTCAATCAGCGGAATTGCAATGCGAAACACGTATGGGTAAAAAAGATTGCACCACAATTGGTAGCATTTAAGCGGATTTCTCATATGCTAATGATGATTGGTACTGGTGGAACTTTTTGTAGTATTTGCAGTACGACAATAGTTAAATTCATTTCAAATTCTTTCAAAAAATTCAATTTCCTCGTATGTATTCTGTCGTACTATGATATTCTATCAAAAGGGGGATTTTCCTTTGATTCAGTTTTTTAAATCGTGTTCAAAATTCAAAGTTTCTATTTATTATTTACCTAAAAAAACTGTTAAACGATTAGAGGTGATTATATCAAATGAACCATTCAACGCAACACTATTGCACAATCCAAAACAACAACAAACTTCAATTCGTTAAGCTGGGAAGAAAATGTACATTTAAATAGTCTAAACCGAACGCACGATTAGCGGTTAGCTATGTACCGTTGCAAGCATTACCTAGTTTGATCCACTTTTCCGGATGTTCGTTCGGCAGTGCCATCGGTGGTGTATCGCGGGAAAAGTAAGGTAAACCGGGCAGTGGTGGTAAATTTTCCATCGGTACCTCCTTCACCACGCTGAGCGCATCGGGACGCACCAATCGGAGCGGAATCTCATAATCGTTCAGTCGAAGCTGAAAAGGATTAAAAAGAGGCACGCTTATAATGGCAGCAAATTTCGGTGCTGGAAGTGAAAAGAAGTAAAAACCCCCCAAACCCCGTACCATCCGTTCGCCGAGACTTCCTTTGGAGATGGTTGAGATTGGTTGTGCAACACGATGGCGCAATCGTTTCAGCTGGGCCCGCGTTCGCTGACAGTCGCGCTCAAACTCGGACAAACCTTCCGTAGTGGTGACGGCATACCGTTTGCCAAATTTATCCTTCGTCCTCGGTATGTAACCCTCGTAACCGGGCATCGGCGTGTGATGGTAGATCGTGTCCCGCTGATCATCATCCTCCCGGCGTCGATCTTCCTCGTCCAGCTGTGTAGCAACGGGTTGTCGTTCGATCTAAACGGAACGATAACAGTACAGGAAAATTGTGTTTCGGAAAACAGCAAACAAGAATAGGATATCTTACCGAATACTCATCATTTGTTCGATCGGAAAGGATCAGCTTTTCCGAGTGGGCCACCGTCGGATCGATCAATAATCGATGCGTGAGTGATGAGTATGTATTACCGATCCGATACATGTACTGCGGACAATATCCTGTATAGCTGTAAAATATAATATTGGTTACTGGAAGCGTTCATCATTTTAATGGAGACGCCTGGTCATTTGATACAAATGCAGTGGTTGGTGTCATAAAACAGGATCTATATTTAACACTGCACGATGTGTTGTCTGCAAATATACACACACCATATTTTATTAGATTCTCTCACATAAATTCACCCCACTATTGATTATCGAAATCCCCCTGTTTGACTGCATTAAGCACAGCTGAGTCCAATCGCACAAGTTCAAGGTGAAGCTACCACTAAACCACAATTGCCAAACAGTAATTCGCACCAAAAGTGGCATATTGTGCAAAAAAAAAGCAACGCAAAGGTCCCATCCATTTTTTTGTTTATTTTTCCTCTTTTTGGAAAACAAAACTGCGGTTCAATAAATATCACACCATCGAAGCAAACCGCTAAGGGTCTGTCACGTCCCGTATAACCGTTTAATGTATTATTTTCCTTTTTTCCTTTTTCATTGACGCATAGCGTGTCTGCTATTAGCCCGATGGCATGAAAATGGCACCCCAGAACGATACACCCCACCGTGGGAAAATAGTACTGCATGTGTTTTAGCGAGAGACGAATGCAGCCGGGAGGCCAAAGTCTCTATAATTCAAATATAATAATGTGTTTTAGCGACCGGTGTAGCTACTGTTGCGTGAATTGCGGCAGGTTTAGATGAACTTGGGTACACACAAGTATCGGTTAACACCTGCCTACAAGGAACAAGCAATGTCACGGTGACATGACCGACGTAGAATTGTGAAATAGGGATGTTTATGGGAAAATATACTTTAATCTTTCAATAAAGTGTACTTTAGGAAGGTAAAGAAGGAAAATTTGTGGTGAAATCTTTTAAACATACATCTGTTACCACCTACGTTCGAATTTCGTACCGGTTGTATTGAGCCTCGTGCCACTTGTTTCGATTCGCGTGCCAGTACGATTGACTCATATGCCACTACCTTCGAATCGTTGTGCCACCACCATCGTATTTTTGACGTCTCACGTTGTTTATTGACATTTGAACATGTCTTGTGGCCAGTTGAAGTTGGATATCGTTTTTGCAATATGCAACAAAAATATTCAAATATTCCAAGTATGAGTTGTCAAAAATACAATGGTAGCGGCACAACGATTCGACCCGTAGTGGCACAACGATTCAATCGTACTGGCACGCATTCCAACCAGATGGCACACGAATCAAAGCAAGTGGCACGAGGTTCAATGCAACCGACACGAGTATTGAACGCGGGTGGAAACAGGTGTAACTCTCATATACGAAGCATAGCGCCGAAATAAATCACTACTTACCCAGGCATAAAATGTGGCTGAGGTGTTGAAACACGACCTATATTGGGTAGTGACATCCTTGCAATATTTAAATATATTTGATCACCCTAATTTTTCAACAGCACTCAGTTTCGTGTCGATTCTGCCTTGAAATTAAAACAATAAGCAAACAACAGATAACATTAGCACAATTTTTTTTTGCGCTTGATTTCATTTCCAACACTGCAGCAGCAATGGTTGTAGAGCAAAAGCAATTAATACCAACGATCATAATTGGGTCGTTAAACTGCACAACTGATGGGTGCAACCGGAAATCACAACCAACTCACCTGTTCGAAACTTCCGACGTTTTAGACCGTCTGATGCAGGAAATGACTGTAAATTAAGTTCTTCCCTTCAAAACGATGGAAAGACCGCGAAAACGGAACAGTCCACGGACGGAGCTCAGGAAATTGCAACGCCGTTCCAAACTAGCTGCCCACAGCTCGGAGCAGGAATAAATCGGATGAACTTCAAATTTGTTATATTTGCAAACAGAAATTCGAGATTCCTTCAGTCTTTCAGGCCCTGGACTAAGCTGGGTACGATTTGGGATCCGGAAAAAACCTCACACAACTGAACTGATTTGTGAGAACGCACGTGTAAAAGGTACTACTTTCCCGTACGTTCTGTCGACGCCTTCTGCGACCGACTGGATTGAGCTACCAAAATACAGCGGCAATACTGCACGAACCCTAGCGCACAACTGTTGGACATGGTGGGCTATGAAAAGTTCGATTGCTTCACGGTTTTAGCCGTTTCGGTTCTGAAGTGTACCAACTGTTGGGCCCCCTCCTCTTTACGTGCCCCGCTGCTTGGCACACAGCACATGGCGGCCGCTTGCCACTGTTTGAACGTAACGACTTGTTTAGTACCGGCGTGGAAAAGCGCACTTGAAGTTCCACGGCTTGGAAAAGGTCCTTTTCCGTGGAGGTCCTGTGCCACGTTCAACGATTGTTCAAACAGCAAAGGGAGGCGAAGAAGAAAGGGAAAGCATCGCGTTGTGTGTATGTGTGTGCATTGCAAATGAAACGAAACGCACTACGATGTCTAATAAAATCATCCACTTTATATGCTGTGTGGAAGTTTGAAGCAAACGGAAGCAAATACATAAATGTGTTTTTACCTTATTCCTTTCGGCGTGGTTTTAGCTCGTCTTTTGCAAAACCTTCAAATGATAGGACAATACGTCTAGTCCAATTTCTGCTGCATGATATTTATCTAATCTCTTCGCATTTCGCCACAAAAAGTGCAGAAAAGACAAAAAAACCATTTCGTTTGGCGGTCGTTATCCTTGTCCTTTGAACGACTAGCGTCTTAATAAACGGAGCTCATTGGAAAAAGGAAATGACTCCCCTCGGGCTCCCTATTCACCCGACCAATTCTGTTCCACACTAATAGCAGTCAACCCTCCGCTCAGCTGACGATGATGCAAACAAATTTCGTTGGCCTACGACGCGACTCCGCCCCGACCGACTTTGGGAAAGGGCCGTCGCAAAACTGCAACGGAAGGACGCGCCAGTTCATAAATTGTCAATCATTCGGCAACCTTCTTTTGATACCTTCCCGTCTGGTGAGAACCGTCAAGAGAACGTCGTGATTTATCGATCTACCACCAACTGCTCTCGACCCTTAATCAATTTGCAACGGCTCAAACGAAGGTCCCTTTTGTTATTGGGTTTGCGTTCTGTTTTTTTGTTTCTTCTCCGTTTGCGGGTTTTAATGCTCGACTGGCATGCACCGTGGGCTGAAACTCTACAAGGGCCATATACCTTTGACCGTCCCTGTCGTCCCTGTCATCAGAGCAAAAACTGATTACCATCCGATAGATGACAATGTTTAAATTTCTTACTTCCATTAAGTGGCTATTGATTGGAATTGATGTTTACTGTAATTTACTATCTCCTAAGGGCTTCTCCTTCTATACCAGCACACGAAAACCTCAAGAGGTCTAGAAGTGGTCTGCCATTTCTGGCTTATTTTGACTTAAATAAACCGTAAATGCTGGATAATTTATCCCTGCGTCTGGGGAGGATTAGTCTAGACGGGATTTTGGACCGGTCCGGTCGTGTAAAGACGAGTACGGCTAGCAATACACCATTGGTACGACCCCATCTTAAGAGTTTAAGCTTTCTTATCTAAGCTATGCAAATAACCTTGATGTCAGTTATATTGAATAATTAACGATCATCATATTTTTAGATTAAAATGCATTTTCACACAAAAAACATGCTGTTCTTTAGTGCTTCGGTACGACATATCCTCAAGGTCTTTTAGAACTAACAATTCCTGGTGTCATATTTCGATACAATGTACCGTATTGTAACAATTTGCATAATGAATAAAAATAACAGACGTCAATAGAAAAAGAACATTGGCATATCAACGTCAATAAGCTCAAACAAATAAAACAAGTACGCTCGCAGTACGCCCACACCCAACCCTACAGAGTACATGACTTAAATCGTGACGAATTAATTACGTTTCCGGTGGATATATTCGACAATAGCAACAACTGCACACTTTACAATCTTCCCAACATTGTGAGTAATCATTTGCAAAATCACCATAAGGTGCTA
This sequence comes from Anopheles marshallii, assembly GCF_943734725.1. Classification (NCBI taxonomy): domain Eukaryota; kingdom Metazoa; phylum Arthropoda; class Insecta; order Diptera; family Culicidae; genus Anopheles; species Anopheles marshallii. The sequence goes on along the minus strand of NC_071327.1, from coordinate 74,391,109 downwards.
ATTAGGTTAAAACATAACCCAGTTCAACACTACTCAATGCGGTCCAATTGTTTCTGCTATTCGAACTTAATATCGATGAGTAATCGTGTAGATCAAACGATACCACTTCGGGATTTTAAAATTCCAGCGAACATATTCGGGTGACAAATGTGAAAAGGAAATGAATCACATGTGACTTTGTCCATGTTATCGGCAGCGCTAAGGTGTGAATCGAATGATCGGTGGAGATCAAATAAATACACGATCGTGTCCGCAGCACAGTGTTAGTCTTTGCCGTTGTGTCGATACCGAAGGAAGTGGCGACAAGATACAGTGTTGCTGAAAGAAAATTGTGAACGATTCCGTGATTTATAAACAGCTCTGTTGGTGATTATTTCGGCGAGGTTGAAAATGTTGTACAAAATTACTGTAAGTTGTTCGTTACCGAAAGCTGTGAATATTTGCTAGTGTTGTGTTGCCTTTACTGATGTGTGCTTCTTTTTCATCGCTACAGCTCACTCACTTCGTTTGTGCGGCTATCGTACTAAATGTCGTTCATAGTGCACCGAGTCAAACAAACAGGGAAACATTACCACACCGACATGAAGATCGGTTGCTAGCTACGAATCTTCCTGCCAGCTCTTTAAGCCATTCGAACGATCCCGAACGAACGGTCCACAATGGAGACGCATCACACGATAATCAGCAAAATGGATCATCGCGTATGAAACGGGCAATCATCTTTAGGCCACTGTTCGTTTACCGACAGCAGGAGATTAAAAAGCAAAAATTGAATGAAATGCGACAACAGCAGCAACAGCAGATTCAACAACAGCAACAAAATGTAGCGTCTGCTGCGTGTGCTGCTTGCCAACATTATCAGCAGTCCACCAGACAGCCGGTACGATATTATGCACAGCAATATCCGTACCAGCGGTGGTAGTAAAAGGATGGTTGTATAAACAACAATTTGACCGTATGCGAAAATCATGACTAACGAGAATCTCATTATCATGCACGTACCAACCACAATATGTCGTGTACATATGTGATGATTGTGTTTGCTATTTATTGTGAGTTCATTCTACAACTGTAATTTATTTATGCAATAAAATACGATGTAAACAATTTTTATATTGTCCTTTGTTATTACATAGTTTTGAGAAAAACTTGAAAATTATATTATTTGAAAAAATTTGGCCTAAAGCTACTTGTGAAATTGCTAAAATCGGATAATTCTGCAGTAATGTAAGCAACTCTTTCTTGCGTTATACAAACCCGAGTGAACGAAAATTTGAATTTACCACGTGCATGCTCCATTCCACGCGGCAATTCTCATCTGTACCACACAATTAAATTTTATTGAATGTAGCTATATGCAGCCAAACACTTTTAATTTTATCATTTCTGTGTGTGGAGATAATATTCGAAAAATTATTTTCAATGCAAGATTGTAATACATTCACGAATGTTGAATAGATTTATGAAAATTTTAAAACTTTAAAAATGGATCGAACACTGTGCTATCCTTACGGAACGGTCCCATTGCCAACCGCTTACCGCAAAACCGGTTCGATGTACTGTGGTAATGTTAAGAATGACAACAATCGTTTGACGTCTGTCGCATGCACTGTGTGTATATTGTTGCGTGATTTCTTTCTGCACCCGTTGAATTCTGCAATTTTTTGGGTATTTTTGTACTGAAAGTACCATAGAAAATTTTACACAAACGCTACTACAAAAATGCTGTCCCGGGCGTGTAGACTTATGTCGAAGAATTCTCTCAATGGGAGAGCTGTTTGTGTGCAGGTAAAGATCACAAAAACATGCACCTCACCGGGCGTTCAAAACCTCTGATACAAACATTGCTTTTTCAGGAAGCATTGGCAGCAAACTGCTACCAACGAACGCGAGATTATCACATTGCGTCGGGAAATGTCGGTTTGCATAGGTCAGCTACCAAACCATCCACATTGTTAAATACGAAATTCTCCACCATTACACCGATTACGACTACAGTGTTGGTGAGAAATCTCAGCACAGCAGATGGAGATAAAACGGCCCTGCTGGACACTATCCCGGAACCACCAGCGATTCCACAAGCTGCACCGGAGATTGCCGACATCGTATCCGGTACGGAACCAGCTTTTGCCACCCTTGGTTTGGGTGGCTGGACGCCGGTCGGTATTGTGCAAAACTGTATGGAATTCCTGCACATTGGGCTCGACCTACCGTGGTGGGGTTGTATAGCAATCGGAACGGTTGTCGTACGAACGGTGCTGTTCCCGCTGGTCATTGCATCACAGCGCAATGCGGCTAAAATGAACAACCACATGCCCCAGCTGCAGGTGCTGCAGATGAAAATGACCGAAGCCCGCCAAGCAGGGAATGCCATCGATTCGGCACGCTACGGTCAGGAAATGGTACTGTTCATGAAGGAGAAAAAGCTGAACCCACTGAAAAACATGCTGGTACCACTCGCTCAGGCACCGATCTTCATTTCCTTCTTCATGGGACTGCGTGAAATGGCAAACACGCCAGTCGAATCTATGCGCGATGGCGGATTGTTTTGGTTTACGGATTTAACGATTTGTGATCAATTCTATGCGCTACCGATCATCACCAGCGCTACACTGTTTCTAACGATTGAGCTGGGTACGGATAGTGCACGAATGTCGGCAGCAAATATGCAAACGGCCAAGTACATCCTGCGTGCACTGCCGTTATTTATCTTCCCGTTCACCATTAACTTCCCGGGCGCGATCCTGTGCTATTGGGCGTGCAGTAACTTCTTCTCCCTGCTTCAAGTCGGCTTTCTGCGGATACCGAAAGTGCGAGATTTCTTCAAAATCGATCGTATCGTTACACACAGGCCAGAGACGCTTCCCATCAAAAAGAAGGGATTCACAGAAGGCATCAAGGAATGTAAGGAATATTTTATGTTGTGTACCTAGAACATTATTAACTTACCTTTCTATTTACCTTTAACTGTTTTGCAGCCTGGACGAACATGAAAATAAGCAAAGAGCTAGAAGAACGTGCCCGGGTCGATGAGATTCGTTTCCAAAAGGCTGGCAAAGGCCCTTTGGTGAAGACGTACAAATACGATCCCACTGCCCCGCGAACAGGCGCGCCCAATGCGGTTAATGCGAAGAAACGGTAATGCAACTTATCGCGATCACACTTGATCAGCCGTACTACACACCAGTGAAAAACCAAACCTTTACAGTAGCTGCAATAAAGCCATGTCCTTAGAAGAAAAAGGCATCCAAATCTGCCCTTTCTTTTCGGTTTATTTCAACGGCATTCCGATACACTGATTGATAACTTCCATCAGATGTGTGTTTTCCAGTGCGGCCGCCACACGTTCCTTATCGGTCAGCTGCTTATTGACGGCGTGCTCGGAAGCATGTGTGCCTGGATTAATTTCTACCGACACCTTAAATCGAGGAGGCAATGCTCGAAGAAGCTTGACGCGAATCGATAATCCAATCAGCGTTGCCATGCTACAGTGTGGGATCGTCGGTGTGAACAGGATATGAACAGTGCTTTTCTCATTATCCACCGTGATTAGACTTTGCTCCAGGACATGCAGTTCCTCAAGAGTTAGGGGATGTTCCGGATCGTTAATGTTTCGTATCAGATCTATGCATTGAAAAACCAACGTTGAAAGAGAGGCTATAAAACACATTCCCTCCATTACTTACCGAAAATTTCTCGCTCATCGAACGGATCCACCACATCCTCGTCCTCATCGTCCTTCGTTAACTTTCGATCTTCACACTTTTTGTACACATTTGGATTAATATTTTCCAACTCTGCCATGCTGTGGCGTATTGCAGCAAGCACAGATCCACAACAAAGTTTACTGCGCTGTAATTTCCCGATTCGTGAACCGGTTCAAAGCGGGCTGTGTTTTGCTTTTGTAACGAATTGTCATCATTGACAGGTACCGGCTGTCAAACAGAACGATTCGACGCAAATCATCTGTGGTAATCAAATCCGCAATTCATTGTACGTTCTTCGTAAAGCGAGGTTTTACGTGTTTTGGTACATAGTTATTCGATTTTGTTTGTGAATTATACATCGGTAGAGAACATGTCGTCGAGATACGATCGCGCTATTACCGTCTTTTCACCGGACGGCCACTTGCTGCAGGTAGAGTACGCCCAAGAAGCGGTCCGCAAAGGATCGACCGCAATCGGAGTGCGCGGTAAGGATGTTGTGGTGCTCGGCGTAGAAAAGAAATCTGTCGCCAAACTGCAGGAAGAACGTACCGTCCGGAAGATTTGTCTGCTGGACCATCATGTCGTGATGGCATTTGCTGGCCTAACGGCCGACGCTCGTGTACTGATCAACCGCGCCCAGGTACAGTGCCAGTCACACAAACTCTCGGAGGAAGATCCCGTTACGCTGGAGTACATCACCCGCTACATTGCTGAGCTGAAGCAGAAACACACGCAGAGCAACGGACGTCGTCCTTTTGGCATTTCCTGCCTGATCGGTGGCTTCGACTATGACGGCGTACCGCATCTATACAAAACGGAACCATCCGGTGTGTACTGCGAGTGGAAGGCCAACGCTACGGGCCGCTCGGCGAAGACGGTGCGCGAATTCCTAGAGGAGCACTATTCTCCGGCCGCGGTCAGTACAGAGGAGGGAACGATCACGCTAGCAATACGGGCCCTGCTTGAGGTGGTGCAGTCTGGACAGAAAAGCCTAGAGGTTGCGGTAATGAGACGCGACGAACCGATGAAGATGCTGGACGCTCAAACGATTGAAGAGTACGTGAAAAAGATTGAACTAGCGAAGGAGGAGGAGGCAGAGAAGAAAAAGGCGAAGAAGTGATTTACCCTCGCTGAACCGCGCTTTCGGACTGCACTGTCATGTTTTCTTATATCTAATTTCGCGAAGGACTGCGGAGGATCAAGTCTGATGCGGTGGTTGATATAAAATATTGCATTAAAATCACTGAATACACTTGATGGAATGGATGATCGGTTAGTTGTTTGTTTGGATGATTCTTGTACGCCGAGATATTTGCGAATTCCGAAACATGCTTGAAGATCGTTCGGTTTTGATCGAATTCGAAGGTGTATTACGTAGAATAGAGTTTCTTTGTATTGTTTGTACTTGTTAATTTAAGAAAGATTTGGTATTAGTCGTAGAAATCGTCGGCAGTCATAAGACAGAAACCCGTTCGTCATACAAATCACACGACTGGATCTGAGATAGTTCGACTATTGAAACTGTAACGGTTTGAGATACTTCATATGGTAGAATGGTCTTTCGGTCTTGAATATAAGATTCAACATCCGGTTCACATCGAAGTAAAGACTCTGGGTGTATATGGGATTCAAATCTCTCAAAATATTAACAGACAAGGAGTTATATAAAAAAAATGCATACAAAACATATTTATTCATTCATAGTATTATGCAGTTATGTTACTGATCAGTCGGTATATAAATGCACAGTAATTGTAGAACGCACAAACATAAAATCAGTACACTTGCTTAGGATATTGGTCCAAAGCTTCCTTTAGCCCCAAACATTCGGTACGAAGAGTTTTTTCTTCCTTGGACGCCGTGTTGTAGTCGTTTCCGGTTTAGTGTCTGGCGGTTGCACGGAATCTTCCCGCCTGTGAGGAAGCAAACGGATTTGTTCAATATTACTCGTAATTCTTTTACGACATGAAAAAGATGTACCTTTTGCCGTTATAGTATGCTGCACCATCGTTTCGTTTCCATCCACTACCACCTCCACCCCCAGTCGGGTAGGGATAGTAGTAACCATTGTAATAGTTGTTCCACTTCCATCGAAGGTAAGGATCGTTCCAGACATTTCTAGAACCCGTTGTCCAGTGATCCTCATAACCAGGCACACCGTAATAGTTGGGATTACCACTATAAACGGCTACATTTTGTGATTCAGCAGTGGTTGGTTGCTGATAATAACCGTAGCCATTTGCCGACGGTCTGTTATGCGCCATGAAACAAGAAATCGTATTATTTCACGTAAGTTGTGAAACATTTTAGCACAAACGATCACTCACCGTATGGCTGAACCGGTGCCGTAGTAATACTGTGACGATGGATAAAAAAATGGATCTGCCACGACACAATTCCACCGGAAAGTGGCACAGCAGCACAGCACAGCCAGCAACAACGATCTCGCCAAACCTTGATGTTTGCACCCTGAAGCCATATTCTAAACTGTCCCTGAAATGGACCAATTGCACCTAGTTTTGATCTGTCTCGACTCTTCGTAACCTCGTTCCACCGCTAACCGTCCGGTGCATGAATCGGTTGAGGCTTCACTTCTTACAAGGTGCAGATGTTGATGGAAAACATTAGCACCTTCCGGAGCAGGAAACGATCGCTGCTGCGCCAACCTTTTTTCTTCCTCTTAGCAGCACAAGCAGGGTGCTAAATGCGTGTTTTGATGCCGATCCGATGATCGTACTGGAACCGTGTGCTAGACAATCTGCTACATTTTAGAATGCCTCGTAAATGCCATTACGCTTACTCACACGATGCAGTTAGCGATGCGATACATGAGTCAACCTTCTTAGTTGCATAAAATGTAAATAGCTGCATAGCACAGGTAAGTAACCCACTTTAAACTGGCGGTGTGAAGAAAAAGCAGCTTCAGAGAAAGCGAATGTGCGAAACCTTTTTTCGCCGTACCGAGCACATTTCACACATCCAGTGTCGTGACCTGGAAGCAGGCTGAACTTGAACGAGGGACATAATTTACAGCCAAACTGTTTGAGATGTGTGGTGTCCACGCGTGGGGTCTATTTTTATGATGAATTAATCGTGCCATTCTACGCCTTTACTACCAATTCCACGCTTCAAATCCATCCCTAAGAACCCATCTGTCCAGCATGGTCAAATTCGAGCAACTTAACCGTAGGGTGTAAAATTCGGACCCTCCGTTCTAATTACCAAACGAGTTCAAGAATTCATGTTCCTGATGTTAAGATATCGCGTAGATGTGCCACAATGTTTTTTTTTTTATTAGCTGATTTAGCACACGCCAGCACAACACTTCAGTATAAATAGATATCGTACGATTACGATTGGCTTAATTTGCTAACAATTATCACAACATGCGCGCCCAGTATGGTAGCAAAAACAACCCCCAATTCTATCGACCCGTTTGCGGTATTAAAGCGTTCTGGACGCGTTGCTTCTTGATCTGCTGCTGCCGGTACACGAACAGTGGACGGAATATGATGGCACGTTTGCTTCGACTGCTCGATGGAATGGGTGTGTCGACGGATTCCACGTGCGATAGCGGCACATCGGCGATGCCATTTTGCTCCAGCGGCAACACATGCAGCGCAGGTTCGATCTCGTGTGTTTTCTCGACCGTTGGTGCACTATCCACCGTAAGTAGTATGCTGCATAACAGTAGCCCAAAGAAGATTACCACTTGTGTCAGCTGCAAAACGGGAAGTTTCAGTAAGTTATTGATTGCCACGCGTTAACATTTTCAATCACTCTTACCTTTACTTTGCACTTCATTGTAAATGTTTTGGTTTTATGCTTTAAATGTTCACACACTAATCAAACACTAGGTTTTCAATCAAATTTCGTCCACACTTAAGCGCTGCTTGTCTCAAACTGATGCTCCAACCGAAACAAAGCATAGTAATTTATACTTCGTCAGACGATCGCCTTCAACGCGTACCATTTAGCACCTCCGTTTTTTTTTTGTCCCTATGGCCGTTTTGCCGTGGTGCGTTGATCAATCCCAAAATCCGGATGACGTTAGGAACATACGGTGGGCTATACGTAATTTTTGGTTTTCCAATCGCGGACAGCATTGAGTCAGCGTACAAATCAATTAACTACAGATGACTTAATCTATGTATCATGCAAGCTATTTTTAGAACTAACGCTAACGATGGGCAGGCGAAAGCTCGCTAAATGATGATTAGTTGCGTTTTCTGAAAAGGACATCTAGTAAACGGGCGGAAATCGACTTTTGTACTAAAATCCACTTAAGATACTAGGCGCCTCCATTCGATAGAAAATGAATCCAGAAGGCAACAAAAAAAATGAATCAAGAAAGCTTTGACCTTAAATTTAACATGATTGAGAAAGTAGAATCTGTTGAGCACGACCTAAAGCATGTTATACTATGATTCTAAGAAACCTTAGATTTAAACTTTTTTAATTAATAATTATACATTGAGCAATGATTATACAAACTTTTCTCCGTAGAAACAAATAACCTATCAGGCTGCAAATGCAAAGATGTAAATGTTCTGTTTTTAAAGTATCTAAATTTAACCAAAAATAGACTTTCATCTATTACTGCTGGTTGTTCAAATGCAGCAGATAGGTTCAATGGTCCTTGAGGGCCATGATGAACCATCATTGGTGCGAGTGTGATCAAACTAAAAATAACCCTACAGCCCTGTGCCATCATATCTGCAGCGGTATGATTCCCTTCTGAACATCCCTTGAAGGTGTGTGACCCTGTCATAGAGCGTGCACTGTTTGTTTAACACATTCTCTGGAACTGTTGGGTATATTGTACAAACATCTGCTGGCCCTGAATGGGTTGTAACGGACGCATACGAGTGTGTCAGTGGTGCTGCTTTACAGAAATTGATGATTTATTACATCACACATTACGCCCTTCAACGAGATCGACAAAGTGCTAGCGTGCACAATCATCTTCTGCTATTGGCTCACATTTCTTTCCATGTTTACTAAACACTTGCACAGTGCTCGATAAAAATGCGTTCACTTGTGTTACCAATAAATAGCTCTATTTGTTTTCCTTTTTCCATTTCCATGATTTTAGATGCAATTGTCACAAATTTGTATTCTGTTTTATGTGTTTTTTTTCTTGTTTGCTCCCGTTTTGCCATTTCGTGATAGTAGATGAAGCCGTGCAATGACGTTCACCGGTAAGCTAACTTGCACATTCTTATAACCTAACACGCGTAGCATACACACCGATGAACAGTAAAGCTGCAAAATATGCTCGAACCGTTTTTCCAAGGTATTGAGTTTACGTCTGGCTTGTTTTGCTTCTTTGTCACTGTTTTGTAGCTTTCATTTCTATATTATATTTAAGGATGTTTAAAGGATTTTTTGATTTGCTTGTTCAACTATGACATAGTTTATAGGTTCATTAAACACTGTAATGTTTGGAACAGTTTGCGCATTTGTAACATGTTTCTGTGTTGTTTTGAAAAAAAGTAATTCAATAATCGCTTCCTATTTATGATCTTCGCTTATTCGTTGAAGGTATAAAAATAATTTCGCTTCAGTTTTCTTTGTCTGTTTCATATGATGGTTTTGTTTGTGTTTTAACGCTCACCTACCTCAGGGTTGTAAATAGTAGAGACAATTTCGTGCCATTTCTTTCCATATTTATCATTCACACGTCGTTCATCTTTACGGGCTTCCCATTCCAGTAGGTATGTTTATTGCAGAAACACTAGCGAATTCGATTTTTACGCATGTTTTCTTCACTTTGGTGCAAGTTTCAAGATGTGATGTTTTGTTTGTTTTTTCTCCTTGCAAAGATGCAAATAAATCGATTGTGAAAACTGCGCTCTTTTAAATTTCGCTTAAAGACGACCTTTCTCTTCACCTCAATTACTATTATTCCCCACAATATCTTGACAACATCGTACGACGTTATGCGGGTATTATAAATTTCTTTTCAATCTTTGCTATTGAATGCATTGTTTGACGCCTTGCTACTGTTTATTTTCTTTGTCCCTGCTATTCCTAACCCTTATAGCTTATATCGTTCAAGCAAACCGAAGCGGGCAGTGCAGTGGTTCGTTTTTGCTCATTTTGTAAATTGAATGGTGTCCCATCGTTTGCACATTGCGATTGCGATTATTTAATTACATATCCTTTCGTTTCGGTGTAATTTATACGACTGGCGTACTGGTATGTGCGGTTGTCTGTTTGCATTAGTTAAATTATTTTCATTTTAGTTCACATTCACTCCGGTACGCGTTAGGATGGTGTATGCTAGTAGAACCGTTCGTATAAATAAAACTCATAAATATCTCTAGTTGCACAACGCGTGGCTCTGCTTCCCACGCGCCCGTGTTTGCTTTTGTTTCTAGTTGTACCCACATAGTCCACGCCTATTTAAAATCTACAAATAGTTGCATTAAGGCTAGCTGAATTTTTTGTTTGCAATATCCATATCTAGTAAGTTCGGGTGTATGCGTGTTTATGTGTTCGATTGTGGTGTGTGTGTTTTTTTTTTCTTCGTTATCGGGTTATGATGCGCGGGTTGTAGATGGAGTATGTCCTTCAGTTACCTTTTTTACTCGTCAAAACCCTAACTGACATGTGCAGCAACAATTAACAGCCCTTTTCTTACAGCGCACAGCGCACAACGCTACATAAATGCATTAGAATCCAGCCATAGTTACGACGAACCATACGCACAACTTGAATTTCGTTTCGTTACGGTCTAGGCCAATTTGAAGCTACAAGCGATCTGATCTTTGATTGCCCTCGACTGGCAAAAGGGAATTCAGCTATGTATTTCACGTAAACGCTCCGTTTTTGTCCCGTCGTAGATTAAACATGTTGCTTTGTTCGCCCTTTCAACCAATACATTTATAAATAACGATGAAACAAAAAACTCCAAATGTTACGGTCGATAATTGTCAAGCTAATGTAAAATGTCCAATTTTCAAAGTATACGGAGCTGCAATCTTAAGAAAAGATGCTACCTACGGAAGCACCACGTAACGTACACTATAGAGAAGCTATAGTATTGTTACATAGTCAATAATAATAATAATTATTATAATAGTACATATTCGCGACCGTGTACCCAGCGCACGTCCACATTAAACGACGAAAAACAAAACAAAATAACACAAAACAGACGGCGGGTACATAGGTAATAGCACGGATTTGGTTTGAATCCTCCGTTTCGCCCGGCAATGGAAGATACTTCAACAAGCAGGAGTTTGCATTTGCACGTGCTGCATATGCTTGGTCTGCCATTGAGTTGCACTGTAAAGTAGATTGTTGGGATTTGATGTTTTAAAACAAGCGTGCACGTCGCTTCATGTCATTGCGCTTCCACTGGGGCATACGGTAAAACTCTGGCCGCGTACATTGAAGAATGGCTTCAAACTCCACATCCGATAGGTGACGCTATGAAGGGACAATAGAAAAGGTCGTTAGCATCCTTCTCTTCGCAATAAATCCGGATTCCGGGAAACATACCTCTAGATTACATCTATCGACATCAGACGGCAATCGGTAGTTAGTGATTAGAAGCAGATGATAAGGATAAATTTTGGCCGGCTCGTGCACCAGCATCGAGTGGGCCATATTGGGCAAGCTGCGACGTGTTGGTTGCTGCGGGTAGTGATAGGAAAGTGCACCGGAATACGTACTGGAGGCAGGAATCTCTGCACCCAACGCACGACGATCGCCTTCAGTTATGGAATCGCCGGAAACTGGAACATCAAGGCAAAACATTAGCATGCAGGCATTTAAAAAAACAACCTTTTGAAACTTACTGTCGCTTTTACCGCAGCTGAACTCCGTACTGTGGGTCTTATCTCCGAGTCCGCTGAACGAGAAATCCTGCAACGATTTTACCGAACGAAGTGTGTAAACATAGGTGTCCGCCGCAGTGCCAAAGATAACATTAAAATTAACAAAAATAACTTGCACCATACACGAAATAAACGAACAAAACATGCACGAATACAGTTAACGATACCACTATGATACAAACCGAATGTAAAAACAAATAAAAATAAATTAAATCACATACACTATCTAGTGATTAAAGCCAGGCATAGTGTTAGTGCTTCTAATTCCATCGATCATCTAAGTAATCCAGCAGTGATTGAAAGTAGAAGAAACAAAATAAATCATACACAAGAAAACGAGCAGAAAAGCACAGTGAAAAGCATCGCATCCCTATCACAGTCGTGATTCTACGGTACGGGAACGTAGAAGGACGTAAGGTTGCACTCTAAAAAAAACTTGGCCCCATAAAGCAAATTTATTCTTGGCAAGATTATGGCAGTAGATAGTGGAAAGTACAATTAAAACAAAACATTTTCATCACGTATGGGTGTACACAAAATATAACCATGCACTTGTTTTGTTAGTGAATGAGAAAAAAGAACAAAACACAAAAACTCAGTAATTGACAAAAATAAAACATATTCTACATAACAAAAAGGCCAATAGTTGTTGAAATATCTGTAAGCCGATCAATCATTGAAGAAAAAATATTAAATTTGAAGAAAAGATTTACACCTTTTTAAAAATGTGTTCTTAGTTTAAAAAAAACGCATTAAAACGATCCAGACAATAGATAATGAGAAGAGTAAAACAATTGTGTGAATTAAGTAAAAACAGAGGTGAAAATGAAGAAAAACACATATAAACGTAGCTACATGTAAAAGCCAGCTTACAGGAACACCGTGAGCAGAACCGGACGTAGCGGAACTGAAGGTATGCGAACGAGGGGCCAAGCCGTAACCCGGTTTAGGTACTTGTCGTAAGGAACTCACCACTGCCGGTGTATGATCATTTATGGGTGGTTTTGTAGTATGGTTAGTTGGCAGTATTTCAGTGTCATGTGTAGTGTTGTGCGGTTAGGAAGTTAGTTTACATTATGGCAGAACAGTAGGTGGTAAGCGTATGGGCGACGCACGCATATAGTCGAGGCAGATTAACGTTGGTTTAGCGCGTATCGCACAACATTCGGTATACCCAAAGGAAGCATTCACCATCACCACCGCAAGCAAGCATCGAGGCCGAAATATTAGATGAAATTTCATGGTTCGTTCATCCGCCAAACAGGCAGTGAGGCACAATCAACAGATGACACAGTATGACGACGAATGGCGAGTGTGATGAGGAAGATATAGGAAAATTTGATGAAAGAAGAAAAAGAGAAGAAAAGAGAGAACAATCATATGAGAATGTTGCGGTTAGGCACAGTCACAATTTCCCTTCCGGAATATCAGCTCTGGACGAACTCGCTAATGTTAATTACTTCCATCTAGCCTTTAATGCATACAGAGAACACCAGCACCAGTATTAATATTCTATCCGGCTCCATTAGATGTGTCGAAACCGGTGCATATCTTTTACCAATCGCCGGAAGGATACACCAGTATTAATTCGCACCAACTTACGACGAACGTACAAAGCATTTTAGTAGGGTTAGTGGACAACACACAAACCTAACCAAAGATTAGTAAACGTGGAGCGATGCACAAGTAGAAGGTTGTGTAAAGTTTAGCAAGTGGAACAAGATAGAGAACGTATTACACTACGGATGCGTGTTATGCAGTTCGCCGAACCACCCAAAACAATTATCATCCATCGTTCATTCACGTAGCAAATGGGGTATGTGAACAAAGGGAGAGAGAGAGACTTACGGAGCTGTAACCGTTTCTTAGCGACGGTGGCAGTGTGGACGTTTTGAATCCATATCCCGGCTTCGGAGGTGACCTGTACGAATGGATGGCTAATGGATGGAGAGGCAGGGCGTTTGAAAGAGAGGCAGGTGAAATTGGGTGTGCGAAAAACAAAAAAAAAGGCGAAAGGATCCATCAGGATATGAAGAAGAACAAGAAAGAAAGAAAACATTTTAAATCAAACCAAGAGTCAATTATAAAAGTTTAAAAAAACAGCACACACATCACACACGGCAACATAAGTACATTACAGAAGAGGGGTGTCACGCTCCGAAACGTGTGATGAAAAACAATATCATTCAGGACAAAAACGATAGAGAGAAGAAAACAACAGCAAACACACACATTTTTTCATCCCTTGCTCTCCTGTGTGTCATTCCTGTTCATCTGCCTAATGGTTAATGTACCTCTATAAACAACTTATATTGGTATCCTCACAAAGTATTTAGTTTATCTTCAAATCTTTTTCAAGTGTTTGGTTATCTTCAACTCATCTGCACAAAAGTTGATACAAACTTTTAAGGAGCAAAGTGTACACAGGCAACAACTCCTTCTTTCAGGATTCAGGTTATTTCAATGCTATCACACCAACAATGTAAATCCTCGCAAGATTTTTGAACAAAAGCTTGGCCCACGTTTTGCTTACCATTGTAACTGGTCGCGTTTCCAATGGCACGACCGACCGATCCACGGTAACTGGTGGAGCGATCGAACTCATCCTCGTAGAATGGTTTCTGATGGTCTAGGTTACGCGAAGGCGATGCACCAACCGGTGATTCGTAGCGCATTCGGTGCATTGGCTCCTTCGCAGCGGACGGCGTGCGGGAAGCGTTGCGTGGGTCTAGATTTTCCTGCTTCCAGTGTTCGTAGCGCTTCTTCTCTTGTAGATCCTTCAGTATAACCGTACCCATGCCGGATGATTTCAGTTTGCGAAGTTCTTCTTCCTCCTTCGTGTGACGTCTATTGTAGCGATATGGAAGAAAAAAAAAACACACACACAACGTTTAATCACATTTTCCCTTTCTTTGGACCCTTTGCTTTCAGATGCATACTTTTCCGTGACGTTTTCCTTATTATTCGCATGATCGACTTCGTCGTCTGATTCAGGTACACCCTTGTACGAGTCGGAATAGCGGCGACGACGCTCCGGATCCGTGTACGGGTAAGGCGGGGCCGGGAAATCATCCCGTTCGATCTTTGGTTTCTCGCCTGGCGGAGGCTTCTTAGCCGCGGGATAGTGGCTCAGCTCGATCGGCTCCTCGTTGTTCATGCCCGGGCTCTTCGGACGGGGTGTTTCCGATCGGATGCTATCGACCAGCACCTTCATAGCGCTGCGACTGCGCGAGTGCGAACGCGAACCGGATGTGGACCGCGTACCGACACTGCTGGCCGTACCACCCATGGAGGAATAGTGTGCCGGTCGGTGAAAGTGCGGTGACACCGGGACCCTATCGTACGGTTCGATTGGGCGCCGCAGGTAACCGGGTTCCTCGGTAAGGTAGCTGTAGGTATAGATACGGGCGATATCCTCATAGCCTTGATTTTTGTATTCTCTTAATATTAACCCCGGGCTGGTGGTGCGATGATACTTTAAAAAGAGATAAAATAATAAGAAGATTAAATAGGGTTTCTTACCGTTTTGCAATAATCTAAAGTAAGCGCGCAATTTAATACGTAGCGCCAATCAGCAGACTTTTAATGCCGGAGCTGTGCTTATGGTTACGAGACAAAGCATTACCGTACGTAGTTAACACTGAGCATATGATAACCATACTTAACTGAATGGGTGACAAAATCATAAGATAACCAACGATACTGTCGTGTCAAATAAAAAAAAACTAACCTTTCTATGCGTGTAGGGACTATAAACTGAACCATTAACACTCGGAGTTTGTGAACGATACGTGAACTGAAAAGAGCAATATAGAAAAAATAGGAAAGAAAAAACAGAAAGGAAAGAAATAGAGAAGAAAACGAAAGAAAGAAGAAAAAAAAAAAGAAAGCAGAAAGTGCAAAAAATAAAATAAAACATTGCAACATTAAAACACATAAATACTTTATAGCAATAATGTATCTCATGCTAGCTAATAAGGTTAAACCTAATAGATTATGGATGAAAATATAATTCAGTAATAATGTATAATAACTTATGGATTTGTTTCATTAACAGCATTAATAAGAGTTGTGCCAACCAAAAAGACGTGTAGTAAAGTTTGAAGCAACTAAAAGTGTGACGAATGGAACATAGAATTATATGAGGCATGAAATAATTACTCAAAAGACATTAAAACCAAGATTACTGCATACTTTTAGGCGCTTGAAACTTAACACACAATTACAACAGGAATTACGACGAGGAGAGTAATACATTTAAGGTTTGATCTTCTTCTTGTTTGTGCTTCACTTTGATTGTGCTATAACTTAAAACTTGAAGCTTTTATTATATTGCATTACACATCGTAAAATCTTTCAATCTGCCAGCAGAGCGGTAGCAGCTTGCACGAGGAAAGCACACTTGTTTCAGAAACAGCCAGAAGTTCTTACCTGAATTTCACTCATACCACTAGTGCTGGTGCGATCGAACTCCGTCTCGGTGTTAAAACCGTTCGTATCGACGCCGTTCAAGATGCCGGCTTCGGACGACGGTCCGGGACCGCATCTCGGGTGCCAGATGGCGCCACCCTGCAGATACATCTCCTCTCCATCGCCGAATGGATCGCCGCACTTGGTGCAACGTGCGCACGTGGGATGGAAGTGATGGTTATCACCGGCTTGCAACACCTTGCCGCTAATGTACCGGTTGCAGTGTGCACACTTGACACCGAACGACTTCTGGAAGTCTTTCTCACAGTACGGTACACCGTCCTTACCCATGTACTCTCCATTCAGTGTCGTACCGCAGGCATTACATCTACAATACACAAGAAGTACATTCAGTTAATATGAGAGCCAGAGAACGCATACACACTTCCACACCCGACATAATACTCACTTGAAGCACCAAATATGCCACTGACGATCGAGAGCAATCAGTGCTTGGCCTTCCTTCAGCTGCTGCTGACAACCGACACAATCGTTCGGGTCCGGTTGTTTGCCACCGTTCTGAAGCAACTGCTGCTGCTTCTTAACCGTCTCCTGATGGTGCTGTAGCGTGGCAGCTTTCGTTGGACTCGAGGTGATCTCCTTGATCGTACGCTGCTCCTGCTTCTGTTCAATCGCACGGCTCTTGGGCGAAACTGTGGCCGATGCACCACCACCAACCGTAGGCGACCCAACAGATGCTCCTCCACCGCCTACCCCGCTACCGGGTGGACATTTCACACAGCCCTCGCACAGCACCTCCTTGCCGGTGTTGGTAACCTTTTGAAAAATCGTTTTATCCCAAAAGACGGGGGATAAAATGTGGTACAACACATATTAACAAACAACGACACATTAAGTATTCACGTTATCATCAACGCTTATCACTGAAGGGATTATAGGCCCGCAACGGTCCTATTACTTTGACAAAATTTTGAAAAATATTCTAGACCGATCCAACACAACGATGGTGATCTTCAAAGTGCATGGCACCTCTTCTTACCTTGCTGCCAGATTTGAATGGCTGTTTGCATTTGCTGCAGGTGAAGCACTTCTGATGATATGTGTTGCCCATCGTTGACACAACCTCACCCTCAACGTACTGACCGCAGGCGGCACACTTGGTGCCGTAGAGCTTCTGATAGTCGAATGTGCAGTAGTAGGAACCATCCTTCGAGAAAAACCCCCCGGTAGCTAGCGACTTGTGACACTTGGTGCACTGGAAGCATGTCTTGTGGAAGTAGCGATCCGAAACGCGCAGCACCTCGCCCGAACACTTTTTCTGACACTTGCTGCACTGGATTTTACTTTTACCTACGAATTATAAAGAAAGCAGTACCAAAAGTTAGCTTCGTTAAACTCGAGTTATATTGTTCAAAGTGTACAAATATATTGTTTGATGCAATCTAAAACCAAGCTACCAACAACCACAATCTATTCACACCCCCCTTCGTATCCCATTAATGGTAAAGCAATTACTAGCCATATTTAACCTCACAATGTGTATACGGTACAGCTCAACTAGCGATTGCCGTTAACGATATCAGGTGCGGCAACCACCCCAACCAGAAACCGTGAGTATCCTCCCCTTCCCAGACAACTCCCCAATGAAGAGATTATGAAAAATAAAATCGGACATGATTAGAGCGCACATTAAAGCTTCAATCTACACGCTATACGTGTCGCTATATTAGGCTGTTTATAATCATCCCCGTCCATACATGGTTTACCGCTCAGCCATTGCAAAATGGAAGCTCGTACAGAGGAGATATTTAGAGTCGATTACTGGGAATAAACATAAAAATCGATGTAATCTACCAACCATCAAACAAGTTTCTCCGCCAAACGGGGATCTCTGGTACAGTATATAAACCTTTCAGCCGAAGGTTATCGACGACGACGGTAAACATTTCATGATCGGTTATCATCAACAGAGGTATGTAGAGATAAAAATGAACACTCTAAAATTATTTCTACTCTATAAGAAAAATGATCGAAGTTATATATTGGACTAAACGGTAGAGCTGTGTGCCATGCTAAAAGGAAGTACTTAATTATACATTTCATTCACGAGGTAACATTTAGCAGAGACATATATGATGTCACATGCCACGCACGTTTTCGTTGTTTTTCGGGAAGATTTATCCTCACGCGTCTGCCGCTAATTAACAGGAAGAATCAGTTATAAATAATCCAACAATTAGTGGTTCAACATCAACATGTTTCAAGTCAAGATCAGTATCGAGTTTATCGGGATAAATTTGGACAACGCGTTATGTAATGTGCTTCCACGACTGGCCCCACCCCATAACGATATGAAGAGATCCCGGCACATGTACTCCGTTCGTCATATGTGTCCCATAAATATGGCATCTCTCAGACACCTCTGCTAGCTGATGTTAAACCGTGCCTCCACATTGTTACACGTCCGCCTTTGCTCAATGGCAGTCTGTCAACTGCAATGCAAACGACGATAATCATCATAATCGATTACCCTGTGTAGGATGTGTCTGACGCCAATGGAGGAGAAGCTGACTCGAAGGAGAATGTTGAAGATATGCTATTCCACAATCCTTTTATTGCTCCCAACAACCCTTCATACTCCTTCCAACGAAACTGTGGTGCGTCATACTGTGACGCTGGTTAGAATATGTCCCCGCCGTTCTCACCTAACCTGAGAGTCTTTTCGCACTTGCTTCACGGTGCTGGGGAAATGTGTAACAATTTATCACACAATTACCATGACACGTTGTTCATGACCCATCAATTGCAGAGGATGGGAAATAGTGTACATGAAATGGGAACAACTGGAACTCGTCCGAATGGGACAGTGCCGACGAATCTTCTTCGATAAACTTCACTACATCTTGCCGTTCCGCTGATTGTGGCAGAATCAGAAAAGAAGCGTACGATAAGGCCAGCAAGCTGATAACATTGCGCTCAAAACATGCCATGCGTCAAATTATATCTAACAACAGACCAGTACGATGACAAACGATACCTATACACACACACCGGCCATTCGTTTCATGCTCACACCACACTGGACCACCAGGGACGTGTCATTTCGCGAGAAATGTCTTGGAACTGACAAACCCTCATTATTTGTTATCACCTGTGCGTTAGGTGCTGCTCCACCAGGAGCCCTGCCGTGGGCCAATCAGCGTTAGTCAGTGGCAACAATCAAGTTCATGCGCCATTAGCTACACAACCGGCGGTAAAACAAGGAGGTTCTTCACCTGTTGGGCAAGGGTGATGCTACCGGTCCATTGGAAGACGACAGGCACGGTACCGTGTTCCTATATGCCCTTGCTGTGCTGATGTTCGATGGGCAAGGTCTAAACTTTCTGACATGTAGTGATGATGGGCTGTGATGTGTGAATAGTGTTCCTGGGGGAGGAGTGCAGTTTGTCGCGGTATTTCCCAACGACCAACCATAAGTCGTCAATTGACCTTCAAGGTGAGGGTGCTAATGGATTCCAACAGTGACAGACAAGCTCGCCAAAGCAAACCTGATAACGGTCCCACGCCTGGAATAGATTGCCGAGCGTGAAGTACTTGAGATTTCTATTCAAGAAAAATGTGATTCAGAGTTCAGTGCAATGATTTTTAATTTCTTTAATGGATACCATCAGCAATAATAGTGAGAAGACGTGAGAAAGGCGCTTGTCTGCTTGTCTGCCTCATATCGGTAAACATTTTTCAGAATCAATCCGACAAGAAAGGATAACATTTAAAGTAAATTAAATTAAGTTCGTACAAACAGGGTTGTCACGTCATTACAAAGATCCACTACTAATACGAGCTCGAAAACCCTAAGCATTCCAATAGGGCACTCAAGACATATGGCTAAACGTACAACACCTCACAAACACGCTATAGAACATCATCAACAACCAGCGACATGCGACTGCTGCGATCCATTTTTCGTTCTTCAGCAGCAATAAATAGCACGATGACCGCAACAAGAGTCCTACCCCCAGCTCAAGGCGACTACTCTCGCGACTACCCACCGTGCATGTTAGAGGAGTTCGACTTAAAGCTGTCGTAGAAAATGACACCCAAGAACAAAATCTGTTCAACACTGCCGGAAAATGTTCCAACCCAAATGTATGCCACCCTGGGCCTGGCAACGTTTGCCGGGTGGTACGGTTTCGATTTTAGTCTATTTTTGGGTTTAACACACCCCAAAAACGGACGGAAACCAGACGCAAAAATCCAATCACAGAAGTTTTAAACGAGGGGATGCGGAAGGTGGGAAGATGGAAACGGAAGCGACAGTACGATTGCGACATATCGATCCGCGAAAGGAAGAAAACAACAAACGACCGAAAACGAATGGCAGTTGGCCACTGTGCTCAGTTTGTATTGATTTTATGCTCTTCTTGGCATGGCTATAAATTTATACATCCTTTTCGTAACATAACAATTTCTGACCAAACTTTGGTATCACAGTACATTTTATTATGGAGTTATAAACGCAAAATAATAATTCAAAACATCATACAATTTGACTGGCGACATTTTGAACCACACTGAAGTGATAACTCTGACCGATAACGTATACCTCATGTTTGCCAAAAAGGCAATAATAAATCACACGCAAAACAAAGCACGATTTTGCACTTTACCCAGGGTGCAGCTGTCGGTAGTTAACCTTGTGAAGAAACAACTAACACTAACAAACCTTAGCCAACTGCCAAATTTAATTCACTTGCACATCATTGCCAGACGTGACGGAATGATGGACTTTCATCGAACAGGTCGCGCGTTTTTGAATGCGCATGACCTGCGTTCGATTCACCACGATTCGCTTTCATACGAGTTGACTTTGTCCTGTGGACCTAAGATGCGGATGTGGACAAAAGACAGCCGATCGGGAAATAGAATGGATCAAGCGATTCTCTTGCCAACCTAAAGGAAGAATACTTTATCATGTTTTAACGCATAAGCATATGAGTAGTCCCATAGGCATTATGGTAAGTAAGCAGTTTCGTACAGCATGCGACGTGGGTTCAAGTCTCCGCTGGAGCCCCAGATACTTTTGACTGTGATAAACTGCACAGATAAACGATGCTCATACCCCCGCCATCTGCCTCAGCCTACTTCAGCTGTGGTGATCTTTACAGTGTAAAATTAAAGTCCTGCGTCTCTGCGGTTGCTTAGACCTGTGTCTCTGCGATTGCTTAGACATGAACATCACCCGCAGAGAAAGTTTTACAGCTGGACATTTGACAATTGATAAGCAGCAATTTTGTTTAATCCACTCTGATGATAACAATATTATACTTATTTTGGCAAATTAGTTAAACTAACCAAGACACTGTCGTCGAATATTCGTCCAAGAGCGATCAAGTCGTGAGGATCGAATTTAATTTATTACCGACATTTCATATCTTATGAACTACACACAGGACGAAATATTCAATCATAGGCTGTAATGTTTTCTGCGTAACATAAAATTTCGTTATGCTCAAGAAGTAAATTTTCGCGAAAAATTTTATCACGTATCATTTATTTCGCTTTTACTGACGAACCGTGGACAGATGCGTTGAAGACTGGCATCCATTGCAAGATGGGCGCCTGCGTTGTTGTTTCCGTGGACAATTTTTTCTCCAACTGCCCTAGTTCTGTTTTCTTTATGTCATATGTATGTCCCATATCGCGGCGCAAACTACCCGGGGTAGGAAATTCCTTAACGATGGTTAAGATGGGACGAGGACGGTCTGACAGTTTACTTTTAACGGTCTGATCAGTCCGGAGAAGTTCTAAGGGGGTATTAATTACACTAGGAATCAGTGGTGGACTGTACTGCACTACTTCATATTCACTGGAGTCGTCTACTTCATCCTGGTCGTCCTCTTCCCAGCTCTCGTCCTGGAAACCATTGGTACTGCTTTCTACCGCTTCGGTTGTGGGCAAATTCCCATCCCAGACCGAATAGGCTATCGTATCTTGAGGCGCACTAGCGGCCGCAGAATCATTCTTCTGTCCGCGAACACACGGCAATGGGTTCGTTCCAATAAACGCAAACAACAGCAGTAATGGCGGATGGATCATCCTTGCAATCGGCAACCGGCGCACACACAATCTCTCTTCTATATCACACAAGCAACAAATTCGGTAAAACTCGTTATGCCATTCCCACACGAATGTGCTGTGGATTTTATACAAAAATCGTGTCCCTTGGTAGGGGGGAACCCCATAACAATCATTATATCATTTTAAATTTTGAATGTAAAATCCATGCTCCACTTTTAAATAATTTTACACGTGACAATCAAACACAAGGAACCACAAATGGATTATCACATTAGACGTGCATCATCCTTGCAAATAGAGCCAAATTTGGCGTTGTAAACAAAACTGGGACAATGAGTAATGGCTCGATGCAATTACCTTTAATGCATGTTCTGTACTACACTGTAGTTAATTGAACAGTGTTTAGACATTTCACCAGGACAAAAAAAAACCGGTATGACGCATAGCAAAAGCGCGAAATTAATGTGATGCTAATAATAACTCATTATAAAATAATAAAATAAATTCAAATAACTTGACAACAATTTTCGACTTCAAATAGGAAAAAATGAAACAACTTGCGACCAATTACTTGTAGGCCACCCTCGTTGATTTGTTTGGCTGTTCGCAACCAGAACAGGCTAAAATAACCGATTTTCCAACAATTCGCAACGATTAACCCCGATGAACTGAACAGAATCGTTTTGTGCCGTGTTCGTGGCAGACGTCTAAAGGTCGTGCACGATTGTCGGGAAATGGAAGTACGATCGAAATCTCGACGGAAAACGGGAATAGCGCGCAATGTCTAGCATCTTGCCGTTGAGGAGTAAGCGGTGCGAAATTAATCGCTCCCCACTGGAATGGGGAAGGTACCCCCGTCGGTAAGAGTTTAATATTGATTTTGCAATTGATTGCACCAGCAAACGATCGCGAACGGTTGTATGGTGAGCGAAAGTACGTGAATGGTAAGTGTGACTTATCGGAATTAATTGCCTTTTTAAATCAATTTTCTCTTTATAGTTATGGCAACGCAACTGTTTGAGATGAGCGTAACTGTTTCAACCACCAATCTGCGCTCGGATGGCGATCTGCTTTTGCTCAACAACCCTTCACTGCCACCATAAATCACCTCTTTTAGGAAATTTCTATCCGACCAATCTTCAAGGGTGAAGAATCTGTTTCCGAAAAAAAAAACACACACAAACGATCCTCTTCGGTACCACTCCAACGTCGGTGCGTCCGAACACTGACGCAGCTTTTGGGGCGTCGGCAGCAAAGTGTTTCATCAGCACGACACGTTGTCTCGCAACCCTTCCATCCAGCAGCAAGAACGGCATGGGTAACAACAACCGCGTCGACTGCTTAACCACGTTTATTTATTTGACCTTTGGGAGAGGTCTTCCCAAACACTTAAACCCAAACGTTCGCCCCACAAAACATACAAACTGAAACCATCCCGCACGGCACACACCAACGCTACGTTCGGCTAACCTTCTCCTCCGAAGCATGATCTAATCGATCACGAATGCACCGCGCGGCCTCTGCATGTGTTCCGTGGAGACACAAACCATAGCTGACGCCTCTGCATCCAAAATGTAAAGCATAATGTCGATAATGTTTTCCCGTTTCGTTTTTTTTTTTGCCTTCAAAAAGTTACAGCCGAGTACAAGCTGAACCAAATGTCACCACCAAATGACACCAGATGTGTGCAAAAGTCGACGCTGGGAAAAGGGTGAAAAGAATGCATTACTAAACCGCAAAACCGCATAAACCACAGCACCACCACCGTTCCACCCGGGGGTGGCGTTCTTTTAGGATCTTGGCGGTTTTAAGCCGACCCGTAGAACAAGGGAAGTACAGCTAAGTGGAGAAGGAAACACAACGCCAAAGAGTAAACACAAAATGGTTGTAACAGCGTACTAGAGGCAGGACTACAGACAGTGAGACGCAGTGCAACGGGCAGTTTACGAATTTCATTATCATATCATCAAGTGGGCTTGCTTTGGTGTGGTGTGGTACTGGCGGCCAAACACTAACTCTTTCGTTCACAAAACGGGGTACGGATTATTGAAATCGCGCTATTCGCGCCGGAAGAACCGTTGACGATGATGATGATGTTTATGGTGGTGTTGGCGATGGAAGGCAGACTGGCTGGCAACGCACCGCCACCGGGAGTGCGATGATGAACGATGAAACCGTGAAGCATATATTCCTGCTCCTGCTGTTTCTCTTCTTCTCATCTCTCATTAGATTAACTACGGGGGAAATAGGGGGGAAATGCGCGAGTGTAATAAAAAACAATGAGCATTTGTTTATGATTGAACCATTGAAGCATTCGTGGCATAGTACTTCACTCACCATGTTTGTCCACGGTTCCCAACAATGCTTTCAGCCAGTCCGGTGACATTTCCTGTGGTGACTCCCGTGTTTTAGAGGTCACTTCATGAGAATTCCCCCAACATTTGAATGATCAAGATCAGATTAATCCTTCATCAATTTGAAACCTGCTTTATATGTTGTTTAACTTTTTCAATTTCAAATACAAAATGGTTTATCAAAGGATGATAATTTGACTAAAAAGCTGTATATTAATTCATAGCTTATTTTAAGTATAACATTTCAGGTATATGTTAAATGGACAAACATGCCAAATGAAGAGAATACTATACTGTTGGCATATTATTCAACTAAATTCCTCGACGACACTCTGAGAGCTATTCAAATACCATTCCATTTTAAAGTACTTTCTTCCGTCGTTATCGATCAAGCTAATTTCGAAATGTCACGAATACTTCACCAAAGCTTCCACAACCGGCCGGCTTTTAAGGACCAAGATTCGTCGAGAAGATTGTTGTGATTGTCGTGTGATTACGATGCTTTCGTGATGGCATTTGCTCTCGGCAGGGCTAGAGGACGCCAGCAACATAAAAGAAGCAGCACGGTGCAAGTTTGCGTCGTGCCACGACATAAGACACTAAGAAAGCGCGAGGCCAGGTAACGAAGCATTGGCGGTGGGGAGATGGGAAGAAGGGTTCGGTCGCAACATACTACATCACCACAGATGGATAAAACGGATAAGCATAAGCTAGGTAAGGTACCGTAGACTAAGTGAGATCAGAGCGCCGATCCGAGACGAAAAAACCGTGTGTGTCGTGATGGAATTTTCGAGCTTATCATCCCGGTAAGTAACTTCCACTGTGCTGTATGTGTGTGTGTTTGGTGTACATAATCTTTCCAGTTCGTCGCCCAGCGGTCCCGCATAACTCACGACCCAATGTCCTGCTGCGTTTGCCGCAAATGGAACATAGAGTTCTTTTATTTTGTATTTTCCTTGTTTTTTGCATCGATTCTTCAACAACACACCGACAGGCACGGGCTCTGCAATCAGTGACAGATAAGAAAACCATCACCGTACAACCTTTGATCGTTGATAGAGCATTTATCGTTTTTTTTCCTTCTTAATATTGTTCCTATTTTAATAAACAGACTGGAAAGATTTCCATGATCGATAGGTGGGCAAAATATTAGGTTAATGAATTAATAAATAAATCTCATCCACACTATATCACACCACTACGTTTTATCTATTCACTATCAGCAAGTTTCTTGCGGTAAACATCCTCCCCTAAATGGGAAACCACAACCCACAGTCCGTGAAGTGACAGTGACAGAAGCCCACTGAGCTTACAAACCCAAACTTGGACATCGGATGGTATAGGCTCAGTTTAATTACTTCTTGCTTAATCATTCCACCGTGGCGTATGTTGTCCGGGGCACGTTGGTTTATATCGCCCGGTTTTAGTGCCTTTAGGTTGGCCAAACATGTGCTCAAGCAGTGGCGTGATGTGTATGAAACCACTGCGAGACATGTTAAAATCAAATAAAAAACACAGTGTAGTAAAAAAGAAGGGCAGTAAAATGGTCGGCTGGACCCAACCATCCCAATGCGGTGGAAAGCAAATTGCCATTAAAAGTCGCTGCTTTTTGAGCGCATTACACCGGCAGCAGCATACCATTTGTTTGGCAGTGTGACAACGTACATGCAATTAATTCCATTTACTTTAATGTAACAAAATTGGAACTGACGCATGGTGATGGTTTTTAATTTATCTCCATCATTCTACATCAAAGTGAATAAAGTTTTCCGCAACCTTGTTCCGCTTAGTATTTATTTCTTGTTTAATGCAACTCGTGGAAGTTAAATGCATTTTCAAGGCACCAAGCCATCTGATCAAATATTGTTCCACATTGTTGCAACGATCTCGCAAGTCGGCACCATGTGACGATTGTTGCCTTAGGAGAACCATAACATCCTCGACTTTGTTTAGCATCAAAGAAGATAAAAGCATTTTGAACAAGAATATAAACCCGATTCTATCCAAACTTTTTAGATCGGCTAAATGGTGTGATCGTTAATGCGCTAGACAACAGCACGTACGGCGTGAGTTCAAATCTCAAAAAGGGACCCTTGGTTTTGGTCTTTATTAAGTAATTTTTCTCGCTATTCTGCTGTTAACTATATTGAAGTAAATTATTTAATTAAGCTTTACTTGGCTTGTCACTTTAGATTTTTTTTCATTCATTGATTTTTTTTCATATGATTGTTTACACATCAACGCTTACTGAAAAACAAACCTCAAAATTCTCCTTGAGATGGACCTCCAAATATACTTCATTCTCCTGATAACGAACCATGCAGCTACGGTACGGTACGACAAACGTCGACCTACATAAAACATTGATTGTGTAGGCCCCCTGAGGTACATACGCAAACTTTGGCGACTCTTTCCACAAACCGAACCTCCGGCGAAACCGGGAACCGCACAGCGACAGGAAAAGGACGCAACAATTGAAAACGAAAATACCATAAAGTCTGTCCCCGAGAACCAGTATTCGGTTTCGGGCCCCGGCACTTGGTGGGTAGCATAAGACGAGATTGGTGTCGCCGATTGCGTCATCGTTTTGCAACGCGTGGATGGATGACACTTACGCACGGCATGTTCGGTAAGCGCCTGTCGTTACTCTTCCGGATTCAGTTTCATTTATGTGTGACATTTTTCGATCCCTTAAACATTCTCACTCGATGCAAAAGAAAGGAATGTAACGCGCTCGGTAAGAAACGGATCGTGACCGGCGGACAGCGACCAAGGCGCCAGGATCGGATGTGAAGAGATGGGTAAACATCACAGCAAATAAGCTGACACAGCTCACTAGCGTCCATTTCCATCTGCAATTATTCCATCCCTTTACTTCCCACCGATCATTGTGGGTTAGAAGCAAACGAGCGCGAAAAGCAGTAAAAGCAAGAAAGATCAACCGAAAAGGATCGGTCACAAACGAGACTAGTGTTTTCTTGCTTCCTTTGTCGAGTGGTTTATTCTATTCTATCGTACACCGCAACACCGTTTCGGTGCCAAATTGCCAAAATTCGGTGCCAATAAAAGCACAAGAGTGCGGGAGATGTGACGTTTAGCGCAATATTGAGCAATCAGAACAAGCGGAAAAAGGAAATGATATACGTTGCATGAGTCAGGCACAGCACGTTCCGTTTGATGGACGGTTGATGAAGGGGTTTATAATTTAAGATTTTATGCCCAAGAAATAGATGAATAAATCTATTTTTAACCCACCAAAACCCGAATCATTATCGCTGGAAGCTGCTACTCGCGAGATGCAGGGCAGTTTAAGGCGAAATGGAACGTTTTCGGACGTACATTTACTAGTTGCCTTTCGATGGTATTTGCATAATTGTCTGGTTAGCATTCCCCGTACTTGAGCACTCATTTACTTTAATCAAAACAATTATAAAAAATAATATTTAATTCATTCCCGACAAGCGAACGGTTTCAGCTGGCGATCAGACACCCTGCAGTGGTACCAGTTGCATCCAGCCAGCGATATGCCCAACCTTGAAGCATTAATTAGCAAAACGGTTCAGTCAGTCACCCGACCTCAGCCGTGTGCGGGTGCGTACCTTTGCCCACGTTCGTACGATCTCCTCCCGCACCGTTTGTGGAGCAAACACAAATACTCCATTCGCGATCAGTCATCGTCCTCTTTTCCTATCCGCCAAACTGTACAAACCTCGATGGAACCGTGTCACGTACAGCTACGTCCACGTTGTTACCGTACCATTTACATGTTGTATTATTAGCAAACGGTTAACACCTCGTGTGCATGGAATAGATAAATGACTGGGGGTGGCAATAAGGGGTGTACAAAGCACGTGATATTGATTTAACTAAGAGGGAAAAGCATGTTTTAAAAATGCTGTAAAGTGCATCGAAAAAGAGGTTTACAAATTTAACCACTTGAAAACATCATGAAAAATTATATAAAAAGATATATATTTTAGACAACAATATTACCTTATTTGCTGTTTCATGTTTTCATGTTGAGAGATACACTTGACAAGAAGTACAAATTATAATATTAAATTAACCGTTTTACTCCTCTGCTGCTCCTTCGTTAGCTCATTAGTGTTTAACTTACAAACGCCTGAATGTATGCCAAACATGCTAAACTTCACTTGATACCCACTACTGAAGGCTCTAATGGTTATCAATAGATTTTTTTCAGAATTTCAGAAATTTTATCATGTTTTAGCATAAGATAGACCACAAAAGAT
The DNA here is from genome assembly GCF_943734725.1 of Anopheles marshallii. Lineage (NCBI taxonomy): Eukaryota > Metazoa > Arthropoda > Insecta > Diptera > Culicidae > Anopheles > Anopheles marshallii. Next base: position 74,362,439 of record NC_071327.1, on the reverse strand, counting down.
GTTGGTGAAGGGAGACTCTCTTTATGAAGATCATAATTTATAATCGGGACAAAATCAATGAGGCATGTTTGACTGATTTATTTCAACTCGGGGGTTAAAAATATTCCCATCAAACGCTCAAACTATTGAGAATTCCCCACAGAAGACAGAAGGATGCTCTATAATGTAAGAGTTTAGTAAAAAAATGACATCAGCTCCAAAAGTCCCAAAGAATTTCCAAGTTTTATAATTTTGTTCATAGCACAAGTAGCACATTTACTATTCAACATTCATGCGGCTCAATAAATTAACTATTCTTTGTGTACAATTATGAACTAAATGGGAAAACACTTGGCTGAACAACCATTCACAGCATCATGAAACGGTTTTGGTGTTTTGCCGAACCGAATACAACACCAAGCGTTTGTTTTCCATCACAAAAAAGCAACTATACATGATCTTCGTCTATGCTCTATTTGCCAGCCACTTCACTCCCTCGGTGACACAAGTATTAGATAAATAAATGCAAAAAAAGCAACAACTACCATACGAAGTTAACCTTCTTTACCCATACTCCAACACAAGAGTGGCGAAAGAAGCCAACCCGGAGGCTTAGGAGGCCATTTCAAAACAATCGAAAAATTAAACCGAAACCGAACGTTTTGTCAATATGCTACAACCCCCACAGGCTTCATAGGGTGCGCTCAAGATGCCACTGAAAAATTAACGCAAACACGGACAATTCCAACACCGTGCCGTCCATACTCCTCGCTTGTCGTCGACGTCAATCAACCCCTGCTTGAGGAGTTAGCGATGTTTGGGGAACGGTACCCGGGGAGGGAGGTCTCTTCCGTGAAGCAATCGGATCCACGCACGCAAACAACATTCCAAACCGAGTCAGTCAGTGTGTGTTTTGTTCATCTTGCCACGATCGTTCCGTGCCGCAAGTGTCCGTTACTTCACCGATCTCTGGCCCACCTCCCGGTCGAAGCTGCCAAATAGACCATACTTGAGGTTGATTTCAACGAAGCGAACGAAAAACACATGTGTCTTCGTTTTTCACATGGGGTAAGGTAAGAAAATATTTCACACACCACCACCAAAATCGACCTTTGCTTCGCATACGGCTTCGTTACGGTGGTTCCACGCAGAAGAAAAAAGGAAAAACACACATCCTTCACAAATTTAATTTTCCGCTCTGGATTGGGTTTTCTCCCCGTTTCTAACTTCCTTTCGCGCACAGGGGTATAGGCACCCAAATTGCCACCATAATTCAAATTTTCACACTCCATACTTGAGATTGTAAATCGTTTTTCATTTACGCTCCCTATCTCTCTCTTTCTGTCAAAGGCATCCCTGGAGAATTCCGGAACGAAATTCATTTAGCTCCCACATCCCAACGTGTGCGTGTCTCCAAAAAATGCAATCCAAATTGGAAGCAAACCGAATGGCGTTGAAATTTATTAAATTCCTTTCCAATTTTGGAGCATTCCATCGGCGGGTAAATTGGGAAAGAAAAGAACCCACGGTGAGGAAAAATTAGCGATCAATCAGCACTGGAGTGCCAATGGTGTGATTTGGAACATTTCTACCCCAACACTGTAAAAGTATAAACAAAAGCGGAAAAGAGAAAATACAATTACGTTTCAACCAGCACCGAACCACCATCCCCAACAGATGACGACAACATTGTCATCGATCCGTGAAAAATCACCCACAACTACTGCTGCCGGTTTCCCGGCCGGCCTGCTGATCACTTGCTTCCCCCCTTGCTTTTTTATTTATGTCTTATTTAACCAAATCTTCGCTCAATGGAGATAATGAGGGTTGCACACCACCACCACACCAAAACCACCATTATGGGGTAGAAGTAGCCGGGGGGGGGGGGGGGGGGGAGAAATATAAAAACTCCATCTATAAAACGGTCTGGCTTCATCTAATTTACGATGCAATAATACGTACCCGGCTGCAAACGCTTTTCACGCTCCTATCCGGGAATGGAAATGGGAATTGTGGACCCGAACGGCGTTGGCGGGGGCAGGTTGATTGATTGGGGGTTGGCGGTTCTGGTTGACTACTTTCCAGCCGGTGGCACGAGAACGTGGTTTTTGTACCATTGTTCCCGTCGCAATCGGTTGACAGGAAGAAGCGTGGAAAGTGGTGCTCCCAACCGATCGAAAGATCGATTCTCCTGCAACTCAACAAACCATCAGCGCTCAGCCAAGCACACCCCCAGCATTTTGACACTGCCACAGCGCGAACAAAAAGAAAATGCGATCAAGCGCATCATCCACCCACTTTACAGTGACGTTCCCTGCGGCACACGTTATTAACCTTTGCCATTCTGCCGCTAATATCGTTCGCTTTTCTTGCAACATTTTATGAGCTAGTTTGCTTTCTTTGCGAGGCGATAGTATGGCGTCATCGTCGAAGAGTGGACACCATCCAGTATTATAGAGTGATAAAAGGTACAATAAAACAAAGCTCTTATCGTGACCACCAATGGGGTACGGTTTTAAGGTCTTCTTGTAGCTTATGTATAGAAAAATAAATAAAGTGAATAAAATACACAAAGTAAATGTTAACTTCACAGGAACGACTCTGCTGTTAGCTGTAAAGTAAACGTTCGACTGGTCAGCTTCAGGTAGATTAAGGTGGTAGCACACTTTGCAAGTTTCAAAATATAGTTGTTGTTTGTGTTAAAAAAATGTTTGAAGTTATTAACTTTGTTGCAAAAATTCCCGAATTTCATTACTCGGAACCCAGCTTACAGAAGGCGAAGGTTTTTACTTTAAAAGTAAACTTAGTAAAAGTAAAGTTTGAAGGAAGACGAATTTTCAAATACGATCATCTCGAAACTTCAAAGTTGGCGCACTACATAATTCCAAAATGGCTCTCCCAATCTCGCAATATTTATTTTGTGCTAACTTTTATGTTGCGCTATTTATGATCTCAACAAGTTCCCATCAGAAGTCCCTCGTTGCTCCGAAAGAGTTGCCCAATGTAGGCTCCATGTAGACCTAAGAATTGTGGCTTTCCTTGACTTTATTCACCCAAAGCGTCAGTCCTGTGTCGGTCCTACGCACGGCTTACCATATAAAGCATATTCCTACATTATACTAAGCATTGAAACCAACAATCTTGAAAGAAGGACTAAAATAAAGCTCATCTTCAGCAAAACCACACACTAGCTAAATGAACTAATTTCACAGAAATGATTAAAAAACCAATCAAAAAACCTGATGCAAATTGCAAAAAAAACAGTCATCTCGTTGCAGTACTGTTTTGTCTTGGCCGAGTGCAGCATTCAACATTCGCAACAGTGGGGTTTTCTCTTGTTTTTTTGCAGTGAAACTCGATTGTGTTTTTGTTTTCAATTCTGTTCGCGATTCTTCCACGCGTACCCGTATAGCGTGCCGCTGCGCGTGTGTAAGTATTGGTGTCCGAAAGTGATGTAACCAAATCAAATATTACTCCCCCTGATGACATCATCTGTGCTCCATTATAAACATATGCGCGGCAGCACATGTACTCTTTCCCGCCCGTTTTTGATTATCTCACCTCCAATGCGGCTACTACTACTACTACTACTACTGATGCTGCTGCTGCTCATGCTAATACTACTACACCTAGCGCGGCCACTATCAGTGAGCACACTGCAGTAAATGGTCCCGGTGACATCCACAAACCGTAACCGAGAATGAACAACAATCTTTTCCCCGCGACTTCGACTCGAAACCCGCGCACACAGAAAAACCTTTGGCTTTGCGTGCCGTCATCGGTAGTTAAGAGCTTCGGTTTATTTCTGCTCACCGGTGTATTTTCTTCTTTTTTGTCGTACCTCCGCTGGCTCTTTTCGCGTCATTTTTGCGATAAGCAACCCCGATACCGAAGGCGGCAGGCGTTGCTGACTTTAAAACACCATTTCGCCAGTTACTTTGTGCAGCGGCGCACTACTATCTGTCATTCACAATCTGTCAGATCGGTCGGAGGTGACACACACTCGGCCCGGTTGGGATGGTTGGATGGCCCCTGCCACGAGACACAACACATCGATCTATCATCAGACCGGAGTCGGGATTGTTGGGAAGGCGAGAAAGAAACAAGCATGATGAATCTGACCGACTGACCGACTCAGAGAGCCCTACAAACGCAACGCGGTTTAGACCGACGATCATCCGAAAGCCGACCGGTCGATCACTGAACAGTGCGTGACATTCCCATTGTGTTGGTTTTTTTTTTGTCTCCTTCTTTCGCTATTTACCATTAAGCTTCGTTCATACTTTTTGTTCGAAAATTTGGCTCCTAGGCGCGCTATTTGCATACGCAATTCGTAGTGTCGTCATAAGGGTTGTGTTTTTGTATGCTTGTCAACCTGCTTTTTTCGAGGGTGGATATCACTTAACTCTCGCACTCGAGCGAGTTTGTATAGAATTTTTTGTTCGGTCTCGCAGTTTTTCATTACCAAACCTTTACCATGTGTTAAAGTGCTTTTTTGTGCTTTTGGTAAACAATCCATCATGAAGCCCTGTTATGTGCAGAGGAAGAAGTGTCTACACATGCTTTACCTCCCCGTCGATCATGTTTCGATCAGCAGACGTTACAGGGATTTACAACAGCGGCCGTCAGATTACATATCAGTGGGTTCAAGAATTGAGATATAAAATGAAATTTTTCAGTAAAACTAAGTAAAAGTATTCGTTATCTTTAAACATAAGTTTAAATTCCTATTCTGAACACTATCTGTTTCCAAATTCGAAAAATATTGTATTTTAAATCTCAACTCTTGAATCCGCCTACACGTAAACAGCGAGTAGAATTTGACATTTCACTAAATTGTGCACGCGATTCCATATCCGCTTTTTGCGATTCACTAAAGTCAATCTTCCAGGTTGATCTTATTCGTTTGTTGCGATTCAGCAAATTAGGATTGCCATATCCCTTCTGTTGTAAAACCCTGCATTGCTTCATTCGCTGATAAGCATCTTCATGATAAGCGTGTGTGTGTGTGCACGCTTGCATACCTTCATCAAGGGGCGGATGATGACCTCCAGGGCGTGTGATCTAACAATTTCAACCCCGTAGGTAACTACGAGGACTATAACAGCCAAACACCATTCGAAGTGTCTGATCGGTAGTGAATATAGTCTGCATGATCATGCTCATGTGTACGTCGTACAACAAACTATCAATTCCATCGGGGTACGTGAACAAACGGCGTCTCATTTGCGTACTCTTATCACCTTGACCGTAAGGCCCAGCAACTTGGAATGAAAGGCAACACCTTTCGATCGTCGACACGATCATGGGCATCGTGTTAGCTCCATTCTCTTACCCTACTCCGAAGTAAAGACCTGTTCCAGCCAGGTCTGTTGTGACAGACGACTCAAAAACTGACACAATTCATGCAGCCTTACAACGGTTGTTCCGAACCGTGAAGAAAACAGGTGTCTTAAAATTCATTCCCCTCACAACACATTGGGAAATGCACAATACAAACCGAGTGCGATAACCGCTCATACGCATCGATGGAAATTGATAGCTTCTTAGACGGATTCAGGGATTATTTGACCGTGAGTCAAGAAGTTTACCGAGATAGCTTAACCTGTTTTACCCAACTATTGACCAAGGACATCCAAAGTATAGTCTCTCGCTTCTTTGCGAGCGGGTGGTTGTGATATACCACAAGCAGAAACTGACTTTGGTCCGCTACCTGCATGTTTTGCAGGCAATTGCGGTAGATACTGCAAAGCATTCAAGAAGAAACTACCGAAACGAGTTGCGGCAATGGCGAACTTGCGTGTAACATGCACCACGCCAATTCGTTAGACCAACCAAGGGTAGATAAACCGATTGCTTTCGATTTTCAAGGGAATTATGTTCGCAAACGCGATAAAACTGTAACGAGTGTTGCAACGTTACGCAATAAGATTATTAAACAACTGGTGTTGGATTTACTGCTTATCAGGGAAAGCATAGAAAATACGGCATTATTTAAACTGAAGATCTTATTTTTTCGTGTGAACACTCACACCGTATGACATATGAGGCTTAGAGCAAAGATCTTAAAAATCTTACAAATATCCAAAATCATGAAATTGGGTTCACACTATTTATGCAAATTATGTTTAGATATAAAATTTTATGAAAGATCGAAATTCAGCTTCATTTACATTATAAAAAATTGAATAAATTCGAAGGTTAATTGAGAAATCTCGTATTAATAAATTAATCCTACTCGATGAAGAGTCTTCTAACAGATCCGTCATTTTTGTATAGTAAAATGTCTCTAAAAAGACCCACAAAAAATAAAAATAATATTAAATTGTATGTGAAACATTTGGCCAATGAATAGCAAAGCAAACAAAACCCCTCGCGTACGATACAATCAACTGAATAAAATTTCCCCCAAGGGAGAAATTTCCCACTCGCAAACCGAACGATCAAAATAAGACAAATAATTGCAGGTGCAACGTTCAGCGCATCGTTACCGGGCAATATTTGGCACGGGGTAATTAAAATAAATTTTTTGCACGTAACAAAAACAAACCATCAACCCCTTCCACAATCGATCGTTAGTGGATGAATGGTGGTAATGGTCGAATAGAAATGGCCCCAATTTAACGCAAAGTTACAACCATCAACACAACCCACCACGGGTGAGGAGAATTGTTTTCTCAGTTTTCTCACACGAAAACGTTTCCTTTGGAAAGGGGGAATTGAAAAAACACATCTTATTACACCCGGTACCGGAAATGCGATGACGAGTGGAGCGGACTGTCTAGGCTCGGAAGAGCTCGTGTATGCTGTCACCAATGGGTAAATGGATGGCTTTAATAGACCTAAAAAAGCAACCTAAAGAATTCGGCTCACACTATTAATCCTAACAACCCGCTGTGCCGTGCCGGAGTCACATTGAAGAAATCTTGCGCGAGCATAGAGGAAATATGGAGGAGCATGAAATTAGCTAAAGGGAGAAACTCCCAATTTTTCCCCCCGAAATCGATTCGAGCAGCACCAATAAGTAGGTCCCCATGTACTTAATGGCAAACCTTTTTCCTCAGCATCTTTACCGAAACCCGTACACCCCAGCCGGGCGAGTTCTTCCATCATCACAGGGCATTAAAATAGGAACGTTTCTAGCAAAAACCTCCAACATTCCATTCGGCGGTCAACTCCATTCCGGTAGGCCGTTAACGAGCGTCAATTAAAGGCAGATCCGGCCAGCCAAATAGACTCGATAGAAACGAAAGGCGATGAACAAAACAGCACCGAAATTCGTATGCATTTGAGGAGCGAACTCGGAAAAAAGGCAAAACTAGCATTCCACCCTATGCGAGCAATAGTGCAGTAACCAACAACTAGACAGCTCATCCCGGGGCAGTAAGTGCCAAACGCCGTGCTCACGGAAAGTGGAGTAAGAATGGGGTTTGCACAAGTCGGTCAGTCGTTAAAACGGCGGCTGACGACGGAAGGGCACCGAAAAAACCATCAATTTTAAGAAGTGGAAACAGCGAGCAGACAAACAGCACACAGCCAAGTGCGTGTACGCGGTGTGCACGGATGAGGGTTCATCCCTTGGGTTGTCTTGGTGGTGGCGCCTTGGCCGAGTTTGGGTCATAGGTGCACTAGCGGCCGCCAGAAGCATGCGTACCCCGGAAGGGAAGTGGCGAAAGGAGAGAAAATTGGGTTTTAGGTCTAATTTCGTTTCGTCGGCTACGGGGTAAAGGGCCCGATGAATCTTTCCCACTTTACGCGTGTACATTAGGCTTTGGCGAAGTGCACACCCGCGAGTGGTTGGACTTTTCCTTCATTTCCTTTTCGCATTATATTGCGGGGTATGAGTTTAACCCTTCGGGGTCGAGTATTTTATAAGGTATTGAGTTTGAAATTCTGCAACTTTATTTTTAACTTTAAAATTTCCTTCCCGTTATAAGTCGTTACAATGTTATCCATTTCTCATGTTTGAACATAATCCGACGAATGGCGATAGGAAAATTATCGTAGATTAAGGGAAAAATATCTTTTCGTTCTAACTTCTACTGTGCGGTCTTCTCGATGTCCGCCAATCAGCATGTTGTCGTTGCTGTCAGCGGTGTCTCGCAACATCTAAAGAATCCACCAAAGAAATTGCCCAATTTAGGCAAAAAAAAAATAATTTTTGTCGCCGGAAAATGGCAGCATAAACATATTATTTTTAAATTATAATTATTTTTAAATTAAAAAATTAAATATAACACATGTGAAATGTTTATCATAAAATTGCATATTAAATATCACATTACCTTCACGAAAAATAATCTGCACGTTCAATAACAATGAAGGGTTTCGTGTAGAGTCATGAATCTTCCTCAACTGTTGGCCACCATCTTAGCGCCTGTACTTACGACTTTTATCTTTATGCACTATCGCAAAACCGGAGGGGCAAAAAAAAACCCGTAACTCGAGAAGAGAAAAGAATAGCTGAAGCACATCCGAACAACCTTTTCACCGATCGGCGGGTTGCAGCTGTATGAGAAAGATCACGATCACCAGGCACAGCATGGCATACAATGTGTACCGACGGTGTACTTGTGCACCAGGCAAGCGAAGGTGAGAAAGTCCACAAGATCATTGCCATTTGAGGGCAATTATCACATTGCAGCTGGATAAGATGCTTTCGCCACGCTTTGATTTACCTTCCACACTTAAAGACTTTCCATTTTAGCAGATAATTCCTTCACCACCCTGTGTTTGTTTTGTAGGTGCAAAAACATGGCAGTTTCAGTTTCATGGTATCAACAACAAAAAATCAGCATCTATTGGAGACAGAAAAAACGACCGCCACAATGTAATATCCAATAGCTGGAACATATTTAAGGGGGATGAACGAAAAAAAGTTAAACAAAACCGAGCGCTCTTGCGAATCTCGCGACAAGTGTTCGTAACGGATCGCTAAACGGCATTCGAATTCGCATTGCCCAAAACATAAACATACGACGACGATGACGACGATCGTCAAAGTCGTCCAAAGTCACTGAAATCGGAAGCCAACCAAACCTGCGTAACGTTCCTGCTTTGACATGCTTTGTGCAAATGAAGGGTACAGCAATTGTGCCCCAAACATTTAACATCGGCATACAGAAGAATTAGGGTTTTAAATAAAACAACATGCTTTATAAAACAAAAAAACAAAACACATATGCACATTATTGTAGTATAATGTCCCGGTGGGTAAAACGACACCCACAAGCCATTATGGGTTGTCATAAAGTTGGGGATGTAAAAAAACACACACACACACACATACACTTGCATACAAACACGTGAGCAACGTCAGCAGCGAGACACATAAAATTAGGGACAAAACTTCATCAATCAACTGCCATCGTGCTGACGTGGTTCGCTTTTTTTCTGTTGGTTGTGTTTAATGATCGCCAATGGGGAGCAAAGTACAGGGCGGTGATGGGTAGTTTGAGTGCGGATAGGGCTTTGTTTTGCACCTGCCGGGAACGGGGAGTGGACGAAAGGTTTAAAGAAAGGTAGAGATGATGGAAGGCTTTATTCGCGTTCGTATTTTACCCCCCACTTACCACCACACACATACGCGCCGAACATGGAATAAATGTTTGTATCTTTATGCTCTAGTTGTTGACAGTAAATGTGGAGCAGCGAAGGGTGCAGAAAAGTGTGTCTGCTGGCGGTGGAGTTTTTTTTTTTTAATTTACATTCACCCCTAATAAAACAACCAAAACTAACATTTGCATCAATTGCAGAAAGATGATACGCGTAATGATGCATTTAGGTGTTTTTGGGTGATTTGTCCGAAATTTTTGTATTTACCGCTACTGAATTCGTCACCGTTACGGCGAAAAATAGGTCAACAATAGGTGTCAGCTTAAACATTTTTTGTTGTTTTGAGCATCAACATCTATGACAAAATTCACCAACCTAATTCGATGAAATGGTTGATAAATTATAACCATAATAATACAAATGACTCATAATGTAGTACAGCAATTGAGTCCCACCGACATCAGGACAGTCCCACCGACAAAGCAGAAAACTAAGCGTTTTGGAAGAAAAATGATAAACCAACCGGTGGAATTGAATGAGCTGATGAATTGTACATATTCCAAAATAGCTCATAATGTACTGCACCAATTGAATCCCACCGAGATCCGAATTTAAAAAATAAATGGTTTAGTGTTGGAGGATTTTTGTGATTCAATGTTTGCAATTGTTTTTCATGGTACGAATATCAATTTTAATACGAACTATTAGTTATATAAATATTTAAAAAATTATTTCATTTATCAAATTTTGTTGATATATTTGCCAGGCTTTTAAACGAGGGAATCGCAATCAATCTAACGATTTCTCACTGATGCTGAATTCCTTAAAAAATAATCCCTAAACATAAAACGACTTCAAGTACCGTCTATGCGCGTGATTCATCAAAAGAACTGAGCTCGGTCGGGGAGCTTCTAAACTTACTGTGGCCCATGGCTTTTTTTAACTAATTGAATCTCCATTATGAAGTCGACATCATACAGTAACACCACCACATCACCCAGTTGCACACACAGCTGTGCGGGGCTAATGAACCTTTCCCTAGAGCGATGGGAGCACAAAAAGGGCCGCGTCCTACGGTGCGATCCGTCTATCTTTCATTCTCCCGCTTTATCTATCTCTATCGCCCGCTCCTCTATCACTTCAAAGTGTGCTCCAGTTTACTGCTGGATTGTTTATTGCCATGTCTCTAAGACGAGCCGGCGCTGGCCGCTAGGGGCCTCATCGCCGACCGATCACCGCACCAATCAAAACGGACACACCATCACACCGGTAAAACCTGCTTCCACTTCCACTACGGGTGGCGGGCCCTTTTGTGGTTGTTGTTTCATCGGATCTCGGATCTGCGACAGATGGATGGATTGCCATTTCCTGTCTTTCGGCGAGTCGCTGATGATGATGGTGCAGATGCACGCAGGACAGTGTGTTAAAGCTGACATAAGCGCACACACACATTCCTTGGCTGTTTTTTTCTCGAACAAGTCAATGAGAGAGTGGAATGAAAATTTGCCATGAGAAAATTGCATCATCGAAAACGGTCGTCTATTTCATGTTTCTTCCCGTCTGCGCGACAGCAAAGATGGAAAACCGCATCGAGATTGTTATGGCTTGTGACAAGTGTCGCCAGATTGATGCTCTCCTCCGCCCATGCACCCAGAATGCAACCCTCGGCGGAATGTACGAATCCCTCGTGATGTTTGTGTTTGTGTGCGAGTGTTTGAAAAAGGCAAGCGGCACGATCTATCACATCATCGTCTATTTTCGATACTCACGATCGAGAGAAAGGCGGATATGCACGGGGGCAGCGATATATCTCGGGGATGGGATGTGAGTTGTGACGTTTTGTCGTTTTGGTAAACACGCTAAATAAATCCAACCGCTTCGCTTTCCCGATCAATCTTCCTTCACGTCATGCACTTGCGAAGGGACGGTCGAAACGGTCGCTCACAGTGGTGCTCACCGTTCAAGTGCCCCGAACGAACAAGTCACCGTCAAGGGATGGGCGGATGATAGTATTTTTCGACAATTTTCTCGAATCTTGCAGCCCAATACATGCACACCGCCGACAGCACCACCATTACCGTGTGTCTGATGGATCGGTAGGGTATTCGCAATCGCAATCTGCGTGACGTCAATTTCAAGGCCTTCCTCGCACCAGCAACCCTACGGTGAACCTGGACGAGTTTGTGAGCACATCCTCCCCAATGCAAATCGACTGCCCGGTCTAGATGGAGTATAATCGGTCTCATCCTGTGGTTGTGTCTCGTCATCTCGTCAAGTGTTTGGAAGCCGTGTCCCCCGTCAGTTCGCTCTCCGAGCACACAAATCCATGCGAAACCTCTGTGGTCATGAGAGTCTATACACAGTCAGAGTTGTTCGTCCGGTTGGGTGGCCCGCAATTTTTGCACTGGTAGATTTGTACGCAAAACACACTTCCTTCAAATGTGTGATCTTGTTAATGCTCCATGAAATTTTAACAATCTTACTCGATTCATAAACTCGCAGCCACTGCATGCGTTCGGATATGAAACAGTTTTCCTGCCGTCGATTATCTTTGCTGTAGCGTTTTATAGGGTGTATCAAATGAAACATTCTTTGACTGGGTACGATGAAGATTTGGTAACCTTTTAAGGTGATAAGCACCGTCACACAATATACCTGTTGGTCAAATGTTTGCAATATACCTGTTGGTCTAATCGAAAAGTTTGTAGTACAAAGATAAGATATCAGCAAATGCCGCTTGCTATGGACATTGAACAATTCCAACAAACATTTTTTTTATGGTCAGCAGGTTTGATGTATTTATCAATTGTGTTTTGTAGAAGTGTTTGTATTGTATGAAGCACAAACTATGAATATTAAGAACATTAGAATATAAAATTAAAATCTATTATTCATATGGATATAATCAGCCACGAATGGACCTTGCATAATTTTATGGAGTGTAAAGACAAATCTCTCCAACAGCAAGAATGCTCATTCCAATCACCAAGAATGTCCCGTTATTACAAAAGGTTCAGTCATAACGCACGGTGCGAATGGCATTTTAAGCGTGTTCGAAAGCTCCGGGAAGAATGAAACGGAAAAGAAAGCGCAACGAGTTCTTCACCAGCTCTGGGGTGGGTTAGTGAAAACGATCGAAAATGGTGTTTTCGCTGCCCAATATCGTCACATTTCATCACCGCACCCTTCCGCACCCGCTGGCTGTTTTTGCTTCACCGAAATGTCGAGACATCCGGGAACCGAGACCCGTTTGCCCGTACCATATTTCCGCATTTTCACACTCGGCACGTCGAATCCGGAAAGGAAAAATCGATAATAGAACCCTCGGCGTGGGGTTCCAAACAGTCTCGTGCCTCTTTTTCCTTTAATTCCGCTGTTCCGCTACCTCCTGTCTCATTCCTCCGGTCGGAAAACATTCTACCAGCAAATTACATTCATCCAACACATGGAACAGTGGGGCTCGTCGGTTTATTTCGCCCTTTTCTATCTCACAAAGATGAGTTGCCTTTGGTTCAACCACACGAAACATGCGAGCTTGGCGTACGGCGTGCGAGTTCAGTGAGAAGTTTTTGATTGGAAGCTCAGAAACAGCAGTAATCAACCGTGCTCTGTAAACGATTCAGCGGACAAGTGTGCACCGGCGTACATTTTCCCGTTTTTCATTCTCCACTCACTCACACACGCATAAGCACGCTCATCAGCAGTAGACACATTTTCCAGATTCCGGCACGAAAGCCGGCGATGGTTGGATGGTTTTTTTATGCTGCCTATGCCGCCGATAGGATAGAAATATTCTCTCACCCAGCAAAAAACAGCAACAACAACCGCGAAAGAACATCGCGAGAAGAGGCGCATCGCATCGCACGCACTATTTATAATTAGAATTCCCCGTTACTGAGGGATCGCCGGAGGACTACGCCCCAAAATAAAACACCGCTTTTATAGAATCGCCGTAAACTTAAAACGGTGCGTGCAATGGCTGGGGCCGGAGCGGGTTTGGAGCGAATGTTGCTGGCCTTTCTTCGGCGTTTTTCTTTTCTTGTCTCCTGTTTTACCGGACCAGCAACTGTTCGGAAGGAAAATTCTATCGCGCGAGAGTTGTAGCACGATAAGCTTCCCGGGTGCTGATGATCAATTTTCGAATAGTTTCGAAAATTTATCTCCTTTGCGTTATTTCACGCTCGTCTATCTCGTCCAGTTATCCCCTCCCTTTTCCATGTCGCTGTTTACCAGGTTGTGTCCCTGCGTCCCTTCTCTCGCACAAAGGCACGTGCAATGGTAGACACGTTGGCTGAAAACTCGCAATCGTTCCGATCTCGGTGGAGTGGCAATGTGCGCACTTGCCCACAGGACTTTCGCATTTTCTTCATATTATTCTACGCAGTTTTCTTACCGGAACGTTTCATGTCTAACCATCGTTTTATGTGACCTTTTCGTTCGACATTTTAAAAACGTGCGATAAATGACTTGACATCGCGGAGAAGGGTAGACAATTTGGATGTTTCACCTACAAGATAAAACTGTTAGCTATTAATTGCTTCAAAAAACTTATTACAAGCAAAAGTATACTCTACCGCACGGCACCACATAATTCCTTGCTTTTCATCATCTTGTTGGTTGCAATGTTTGTACCATTAACAGCAGCAAGAACATTTTCACACATTTTTCCATCGCCTCAATATTTTCCACCTACACGCACACTACCAACCATGAAAACTTTTGTAGTGGTGTGTGTGTATTGGTGCCATTTCATTTCCCCCTTCGAAATCGTACCGTGGGCACAGGTTTTTATCCTTCGGATGACCGTTTTCCATCCCTCAGATTCGTTTTTTTTTTTGTTTTCTTTATTACACATGAACCACCCTCCACCTTCTTTAGCACACACACACAGACATCCATGCAAGGCCCCTTTTGACGGACGACACTTTTCTTTCATTCCTTTTACTTGGCACTTTTCCCGCAGTTCTATCCCGGTTTTCGCCCTTAAAATCTAACCCAACCCCCACAAACACACTTACCCATGTTGTTTGATGATTTCGATTTTTCCTCCTATTCTCTTTCCTGCTGACTTTCGGGATTTTGTTCTATGGTGGATGAGGGCCTTTTTCACTCTCCCCCTTTCGACTTGCCGGGAATTACGTTCCGGAGTAGAAGGGATTTTCTTACGGAGCCACCCGTTTATGCTGGATCACGGGCAAGGATTATTGCCCCGGCTGTTTCGATTAACACCTCTTGCTGTTTGGGTTAGGTTTTCTGCCAAACGATTTAACCTTTTTAATGCCTGCTAGATGATGGGAGAAGAAAACTAAATTTCAAAACTCTTTGCACTTTTTTTCTGTTTTCTTCCGGAGACAGCGACAACAAACGGATGCTTTGCTATCCTTGTTCGGCACGGTGTACAGACACACGAATCTTTCTGCACTTGCTATTTGCGTGAAGCTTTTGAAAAGTATAAAAAACTTGCACTTGTAAGACTTTTTACAGCTATTTTCCTTCGCCTTCCTGCTGTTGGCCGGGGTTTCTTCAATAAGCGATACGCGAAAAAAGCACACACCAAGCAAGGAACATCTCTCGCTACTTTGCGCACACCAATTGTCGGCGCATCCCGTACACAAGCACGCACACTTACACGCAATGCCGCACCGCCACCGAGAACATACACACACACTCGGTAGGGGAAAGGAAAATTGGCCAAATTTTCCTCACCGTTTCCCGGCGATGGTAACTAATCCGGATGTAGAAATTCTTGCTCTCGACGCTGCTCTCGACGAGATAAATTAAACTCCGTTACAATTGACAAGGGTTTCTTCGCGATGATGACACCGCTCTACAACACACCCGGGAAGGGGGGTTTTAAACCAATTCAGAGAAAATTAAAACTCCCAGCGCAAAGCCACAAACAAACACCACATTCAATCAATGAACCACGGGGTCGGTGTGGATAATTTGGGAAGAAAACACAATTACCGTTAAACACTTGCCCCTTGCTTCTGACCAATGCACACAATTACACGCGACGGAATACACTGAAGACGACCGACAAAAGACGATTTCTTTGAAACTTGCTAGCGAGCGCACTTCCCGTACCGCCTGCAACGAACCACACACAAAACAATTCTGTTGATTTTCAAGCCCAGCACGAAACTGCTCGGATAATTGGCCGATGATACATTGGGCCGACGGTACGCACTTGCTGTCAAAAGAACATTTGCTTCATTGCCAAATGGAGAGAAAGGCTTTAAAATTTGTTTAAAAAAAAACTAAAATATGACAATAATTGCAATAAAGCGATGATCTTTCACTGTAAACTTTAATCCAATTGCCATGTTAATTTAGAATAAACGAAATGAAAACACGGATTTAGTACAGGAAAGCACCCCGAATCTATACTCAACCAGACAAATGACATCTGCGAAAGGCTGAATCTTGAAATATTTCAGTGTATCGGAACTATTTCATTAAATTCCTTTTTAAGTGCAATACATTGCAATGTGCTTCGATATGTCTTCAAAATATTTTTTCAAAATTATTGTATTACTGTGCTAAACCAAATTTCTAACTTCTTTTCCGTATTTGCTTGAAATCAATAATCACGCAAAAGTTAGCTTGGTCTGTACTAAAACTTCCACATCCGCCCAAATGTCACCCTAGTCCGCCTATTTGCGTTGTTCTCTGGAAATCGATCCAACTAGCAGGTCTTTCCAATCCTGTCAGCCGACGCAAGAGGTGAGTTTCTCTTCACAGCTCATGGAGCTAACTAGTAAAATGGAGATAAAGTCGTATCAATTCAAGCTCCTTGCTCTTGAGAAATGTAGACCCCCTGTGCAATGATTCTATTCAAGAACTAGTTTGGTGTAAGCTTTTTTAATGTGAATGTAGTGTCTACTGCACAACATTTGCCTGCTGCGCTCCACACGTGGAACCGACATACGCCATCTTTGATGCGGGGTGGTGTATCCGTACAGCAAATATTTGCCTAGTGAAAAAATATAATCTAACTTCGTGTATTTGGTTTTGAAATTGCAGAAGCTACTATCATGGATTCGTCGCACCTTAACTGGTTGATCATACGCGATCATCATGCGTATTTGATGAAGCAGAAGAACATCAAGAAGCCGTTCAGCACGGTAAGTTTCTCGCCTGGAACCGGTTGTATACACTTTAAGTGAAAACATCTGCACAACTAACGCCGCATGTGCACGATCGAGCTCTGGCTGCCGTGCTTGTGAATCTCTTCGAATGATGATTTTTTCACCAAGATCTCTGAAACTCATTGGCTTGAGTAGATGTAGCCTTTTTTGCTACTACTGATGTAAACGAAGAGAAAATAAGGATGCACTTCCTTGTTGAAGCACGTGGTACGGCATAGAGCCATAGTGTGGAAGATGTTTATACTTGAACACAAATACACGACGTTAATATGATGTTAATGTAGGTTCTCACTCTCACCAGAACCACCCAACTTCTTTGTAGGAGCCCGGCAACCTGACCAACTTGAGCTCGTACCGTTACAGTGGGCTGGTCCACAACAAGACCATCACCATTACGCCGGCTGAGAAGAAGGGTGTCAACTTCGTGTACAAGCGCGCCAAGAAGGCTGTAAGTATACTTTTTTGATCCCTCTAGAGAAGAACGTTTAGTTTGAATTACCTTTTATATTTTCCGTGAGGAAATGGTTTTGCAGAATAACATGACGACTACGTCCACTACCCAACGCTGATTAAATATAATCGCATTACATTCAGTCAACAGCAGTTGTCCTTCCAAGATGCTTTTTACTAAAGTTCACACATGTGTTCCTTGTATTTTTTATTTTTACAGCACAAGCCGGCGAAGGCACTAGTTAAGGTGACCTTTAAGGAGGGACCGCGTCGTACGCTGAAGAAGATTAAGAACACCATCAAGGCCAACAAGTACCGAACGGACCTGCGACAGGCCGCTCTTCGTCGTGCCAGTGCTATCTTTCGTTCGCAACGGCCCAAAAAGACCAAGAAGGGTAAGGCTGGAGCTGTTCCGGCCGCCGCTGCTGCCGCCACCGGAGCTACCGCTGCGGCCCCCAAGAAGGCCGAGTAAGCACCGGGGACGACTCTTGTTCTGTGAGAGCATTGAGGAAGATGTTCTAACTGGGAAGTGAATAAAATTAAAAAAAATCAAACAAATTTCTGCGTATTGGTCCATTATTTTCCAAAGAGAAACATGCGCAAATAATAGATGCGATGCTAGGTTATTTTAAAATCTACAGTTCGCAGAAGAACGAAATGCATGACTCGATAATACGTCTGGGTCTTGTTCCATTTTTGCAAGGGACGGAAGGTTACAACGGAACAACTTTTAAAATGACGAATAAACTAAACCAAATCATATAGTCGCAATTTTCGTTTATTTATACCTTGTTTGTTTCTTACCTAACTGATTCTTTTTATTATAAAATACGAAAGAAAACGTACAAAATCTATCGCTGACTCGTGTCGCGGGGCCGATACGGAATTCCACGATTCTTCATTTCCCTGATTATGCTGTTGGGAAGCTTTCCGGATACAGATATTGCGTAGATTCCTTTTGTGAAGCGACCTAAAATGCATTGAATTTATTTTATTGTTACTTTACTGTTGAACCGCATCATCTCGCTCCCGGGTACATACTTAATCGTTGCCACTTGCAAACCCAGCTATCGTCCGGAGTCATAACCGCAATCATTCTACAAAACGAGAAGAGCGTTGGTAAATGAAGACTCTTTAGTTAAAAACTAATTTTCTCACCCATCGAAATTGTTGCTGGTACAATCGTAAACCTGTTCCCGGTTATTTTTCATTCGTAGGAAATCCTCACAGTTATCACAGCCGTCCGTTTCGAACTGATCGAATGACTGCAAAGAGCATAAACCGATGTTTAATTACGGCTTAAACGTGTGAAATGTATCCCATCTGTTGACTTACCTTTATCAATGAACACACCAAGCACGCTCGCAACGCCCGCAAATCTTTTGGGATTGAATCAAAAGCCATTATTTTCTTTTTTCAAAACAAAACTCCAGGAACAGTGCAGCCAAAAGTGTACCACGGCGTCTTTCCCGTTTTGCAACGCTGTTGTTTATGTTGTCAATGCTGCTCTTTGACGTTTAGCCGTTTCGTTGACTTTTGGCTGACGTATGTCATTGGATGGGGTTTCTTCATGACGCCGGGCAGCGTAAACAAATTGTTCTTATCTTCACCGAAAATGATCGACATTGGCCGCTGTTATTACACTACGATTCACTCGCAAACACTTTCCAACGATGGTCGCTTCCTGTTTTGTGGTAGCAACTTTGGTGAAATATTTGTATTTAGGTAAGGATTTTTTTTTATAGCATTCTGCCTTACAAACTCACTCACGTCAATTGTATGCTTGCTTGCAGTGTGGAACGAATAACGTCTAGCAATGGCACGGATGCATCGCCGATGGAACTGGACAAACTACCCACCATACCCATACAGACACTTACCGTAACGGACCGTTGTCCGATATATAGCTTGTCGTTCCACAAGGATTTTTTGATCGTTGGATTAAACGGGGAAATATGCGGCTACCAGTGGTCCAGCAAATCGGGTTCTATTGGAAAGAAGGGCTGGACAGTGAAATTGCCCGCACCACGTGAGAGTGCAGATATGAGCGAGGTAAACTATATGTGGTTGAACGGACACGACGATATATTGTACGCTGGTTGTGGCGATAATGTATTGTACGGAATTTCGCTCGAGGATGGAAAAGTCTGCCGCGAGTTTCACGGTCATACGGACTACATTCACTGCGTAACGGGAAGGTAAGATTTTTATGGTTTTGTTTTGTAAGGTTTTGTAACTGTTTCCCGTACAATCCTCAAATCCTTTTTTGTCTTTTTAGTGCCAGCAAGTTGGCAACAGCTTCCGAGGATGGGTCGATAATGTTGTGGGACAAACGGCAAAAGGCGTCCTACGCAAAAATTGAACCCCACAAGAAACCAATTTTGCAACGTCCCGAATTCGGCCCCTGGCAAGGTACAGTTTCCATGACGGAGGATTGGCTTATATGTGGCGGAGGGCCCCGATTTTCTCTGTGGCATTTGCGATCACTCGATTGTACGGCCGACTTTGACTTTCCTGAGCGCGTGCACGTTTCCGGGTTTGTCGATGATCTTATCTACGTCGGTGGTGACTGTCGGAAGTTTTATCAGTACAACTTTAACGGTGACGTAGCGGCCGAAATCCCGACATCAGGTTCATCCGTCTATAGCGTAGCGCTGCAGACGGAACCGTACCGATTTCTTTCGATTGCCGGTGCTTCAGCACAAGTAGACGTTTGTACGAACTTTTCCTATCGCGACATTATTTTAAACACCTATGTAAAACCTTGAAAAGCATGCATCCGTTCATGTGCTCAATTGAATCTGTTTATTTTCAAAAGAAAAGCGCAAAATGTACAAAACACGTTTTACATTGCGTGTTACGGGAGACTAAATAAACTAAACGAAAAACGCCACTCGATACCATTGGTCTGTTATGTTGGTTGGGAAGCAATGAGTGTGTATGAATTGACTTCTATTTACACTGCGCAGTAGAGCGGCACGCTGCAAAGGTGCTTCACTAGGCTCCAGTTTAACTAATATCCATGTATCGAGAATTATTCGTGGGCCTGGGTCGAACTATCAGCTTGCCCGTCTCGTCGCATGACATGTTGAACTCTGCCAGCACATTTCTTGTGCGCGATGTTATTATTTGCGGTGCAATAACTAGTTTATGAATCCCAAACACGAAGAGGATCACTGGAAAGAAAGTATGGATGATTAGGGGATATAGGGACATCTCATGAAAAATTTCGTTGGTACGAAAATACAGACATAGGATGATGGTTGATATCGTGAAAATTGAATGATTCAGCAACGATTCCATTAACGGCACGATCGAGGTCCGTGGATCCGTTAGCCAGTAAAATGCACCGACGAAAGTGACCAACGCAGTTATGCCGAGCAGCACTGAAAAGAAGATCAAAGAACGTATTCTCCGATTGTACCATCCGATTGCAAACGGATAAATAAACTAATGCTTACGTCTCCATCGTAATGTCGGTGGCTGCAGGCAGGCTATCACTTCGGTCAGTCTTCTCTCAAATGCTTTCAAATCTGTGGGGATTTAAGAGGGAGAAAATAAACGCGAATTAGCAACACAACTCCTGCGACTTCAATCGTTTCCAAACTCACCCTCACAAGCCGACGTTTCCGAGGGAGACATTTTGGGGCGATTACGGCGAGCAATTGTGAATCGATGACTAATACCTTACGGTACACACTATCTTACACTTAAACAGATATACTTCTCAGCCTGGCTGGATTCTTTTTAAGCACACGGCATATTTCTAGAGCAGAAGATTCACCTTTTTTCTACAACTACAAGCGATGCGAATGTTGATGCAAAAAGATGCGTGCGAGCAGGAAAAAATAAACACACTTTGACAGTGGGAAGTTTCTATCTACCGGTCATCGAATATAATACTGTGAAGGAAATAGTCGGTTATTAAAAGCAAAACGTTTCCTATTTTAAAGAGCTGTCTAATCGAATAGCTCTACTGCCTATTTGGGATGAATATTTTATTTTATAATTAAATTTTAAGTTCCTTTTGCTTCAACTTCTACGGATCCTTGTTGACAGCTGGAAATTGTCAAAACACCGTCTTCCCAGCTGCTGTCAAATGAGCAGAACCAGCAGAAAATTAAAATTTGCTTGCATTTCCATAATCTCTGTTTGCGATTGTTAAGAAAAAGTATTTCGTTGTGTATCGCAAACCTGTTGTCATGTCCGTTTATTGAACAGTAAAACAACCCATCTGCCTTTGCTGGCTGCGTACACCTTAACTGCGAACAAGAAATGTACACACTGTGGAAATTACTGATTGCTCTGTTCCGTGAGTATGCAAGCGAAACAAAATCGATCCCGTCTAGTTTTCTGACTGTGTTTTAATTAAATTAAACTGTCGCGTACACTTTTCTCTGTGATGTTTTCAGTTTGCATCACATTGGTCAACAGTTCCCGAGTGCTAGAATTAAGCGATCGGTTTTTGGACGTTCGGAATGAAGGCCAATGGTTTGTGATGTTTTATGCGCCTTGGTGCGCCCACTGCAAAAAACTCGAACCGGTGTGGGCACTCGTCGCTCAGGCCTTGTACAATACGAACATCCGTGTGGGACGTGTTGATTGTACGCGGTTTACGGCCGTAGCGCAGCATTTTAAAGTTAATGCATACCCGACGATAATATTGTGAGTAAATGTTCCCTTTATCGCGATCGCGATAACAGAGCCACACCCAATCTCAGAAGACAGAAAAAAACCTTTTTTATTTCCCTTTATACTTTTTCAGCGTCAAAGGACCTTACGATTATGTATACAATGGGGAGCGTTCCAAGGAGGAATTGATTCACTTCGTTAACCGGATGTCCGGTCCACCGGTGCAGCTAGTTACGCGGGCGGACAGTATCGACATACTGAAGTCGAACAATCCTATCTTCTTCACGTACGTCGGTAAGCAGTCTGGGTTGCTTTGGGACGTGTTTTACAGTGCGGCAGAATCGTACCAAGCGCATGGCTATTTCTATGCCACTTCGGTCGAAATCGCTAAGCGACATTTTGATGTCGATACCGTCCCATCGGCACTGGTGTACAAGGAACGCAGTCACTATTATTTCCCTTACTCGGACAACTTCGAGCGGATTGAACCGGCCCACTTGAACGAAACACTGTTCCGGTGGGTGAATGAAGAGCGTTTTGCTACCTTCCCGAAGGTAACGCGCAGTAACATTCATCATCTAGTGCAAACCCAGAAATACCTCGTACTGGCAGTGGTAGAAGAAAACAAGCTCAGTGAAATAGCGGCCCACGAGCAGGAGTTCCGCGACATGGTGGAGATTTTCGTGCACAAAAACAAGCACAAATATCATGGTCGGTTCCAGTTCGGCTGGGTCGGTACCCCGGAACTGGCGCGCTCGATTGCGATGGATAGTTTGCCGACGCCCCACCTGTTGGTGCTGAATGCTTCTACCAATGAGCATCACATCCCCGAGGACGATCCACTGCAGCTGACACCGGAAGCGATCGAAATCTTCCTCGACAGCATCCACAACCAGACGGCACCAACGTTCGGAGGCAATTCGCTACCGGTTCGTATTTACCGTGCGTGGTTCGAGGCTAAGACTTCGCTGTACGAGATGTGGATCGGTAATCCGGTACTTACGACGGTGTTGTTTGGTCTTCCGCTCGGCTTCCTATCGTTGATTATGTACTCCATCTGCTGTGCCGATATTCTCGATGCGGAAGAAGAGGACGAAGGTGCTGAACAGCGACATGAGAAAAAGGAGTAAGATGCAAGAAGCAATTCTCTTTTGCCGCATATTCCATGACAGTGTGGCCTGACTCTTCACAGTTATTATATTTTCAACCTTATAGTCATGGATCTTGCACTGCTTTCAACAGCCACAACAAATCAGGAAATCTTTGTAGTCGTAACTCGAGTTTATTATGGCTGCTAAGAACAGTACAAGATCCATGACGGCTCGGTTGGACATACAATTACTACAAATCGACCGTCACTACAGCAAGGACTCCTGGAGGCGAACGTTAAACGGAGGACACTTTTCCCTGGCGGGAAAGCCTGCTCACACACCTTCTCTAGTCATACTATTTTGATTTTTTCGATATAATTAATAACTGTCCATTCCGGCGGCTCGTTGGCATTTGGCCGTGATTTGCATGATGTGTCGCCAATGACTTACTACAAGTTAGGTAACAAGTAATAGGATCATTTTAGAAAATTTTTAAAAACCCCAACTAACTAAGCCCACATAGTTCGGCGGGTGTTTCGTACGTGTTTATGTGTGCGTGTGTGTGTGTATCCGATGTCTGTTTAGAATGTTCTCTTTTTAGCAACGAATGAATCAGAAGAGAAACTCATAATTTTTACCCAAAATTTTGCGTCGAGCTGAGATGGTTGTTATTGCCGTTTATTGAGTTGCGTGATGACATGTGAGCTGTGCTGGGTTGTAATATCGGTGTTCCAACAACTTGTCCCCATTTTTTAGTTTCAGTAAGCTAAGCGACGAAAAGCCTTTCAACGCGAGCAAACAGAAGATATTAAATACCATAATCATCATCCTCCTCGTCGGAATCTAATGCAGCCCGCCTTCGGTCAAACTTGACCGTCGAGTTGCTCCGAGGCATTTGCTTATTGAGGTTTTCGAGTAACTTCACAAGGCTCGCATCATCTAGCTTGTCGCCGAACTGGCCCATTTGTGCCATACGAATGATATTGGCCTCCACAATTTGTGCCTTTTCCGGTTTGCTTAACTTGAGCGTGTTTAGCCGGGCACGTGCATCCTGATCTAGCAGCTGGGCCAGCATCGAGTTCTTCATCTCTTCTTGCGCCTGCCGTTGTTCCTGCATGGCCTTTTGTTGGTCCGGATTAGAGCCCTGTGTATGGGAGAGGCCTTATTAGATAGTTGTTTCCAGCGATATTTTTATAATTTCGCAACTTTCATTCATGTTGCTACAACTGATTCACTAAATATAGACACATTTCGACGCAGATTGTATGTTGTAGGCAGTGAGCAATCATTTTCCGGCGATGAGCGAATGCTTGATGCGTACCTGCATTTGTTGCAGCCTCTGTTGCCGGATCGCCTCAAGTTCTGGATCAGCCATGGCGCTTATTTATCTCTGCAATATCACTCCCCGAAGAATATTGAATATCACACTTTCATGCAAAATGCGGAGGATTATATTCGAGGCAAAACAAATCTTTTTCTGCCTTTCTTGTGTTCCACCGGGTTTGACATTTGATATGACAGGTAGGACAGTATGGCACAGGGCGGTTCGTTTGTGCAGATGTGTATTACGACCATTATTATGGAAAATTCTTGTTTAATACATTGATGAACATTAAATAATGTTTAATCAAGAACTCTTCTTCACAGAAAAAATTTAAAAATGCAACGCAAAATAATTAGCTTTCGTGCTCGCAAACGAAAACCTATCCGACAGTGGTGCTATCAAATTTAAAAAAATGGCTACATGGAAATGAGCACCATGGCCACACCTGCTCAATGTATATTGTTAGCATTCTGCGTTCCTGGAATTCGTTTCATACGCCGTCTGTGCGTTTACAATCCCGCGCGAGTTCAGTTCTCTCGCATCGCCCGCTTCTCGACGTTCGCTGCGCTGCGGCTCGTGGGGGGTTTGTTGCTGCCAGGAAAAATATCGCATCCCCCAATGCTGTTTATGTGTAGTGCGCATCCCAATCCAACCCTTAACGTGCCCACTAGTGACCCACTTGTCGTGTGTTGTGAATTGTGAGTATTTTTGTGAACCGAATCGGTTACCTATCCCGTTTCGTGTCTTCGGAAATTGGGGCACACATCCCACCCAGAGTGGGAGCGGGAGGAAAATAATACAACGTATGCATGCACACGCCGCATACCAAGAGTGGCGTTCGCAAGCAAGTGGTGTGAGTGAAAACGTGTTGCGGGCAGGCCTTGTTTCACCCTATACAACCCCCCATCCTGTTTTAGGCCCTCTTTTGTTGGTGTTTTTTTTTTCGCGGCATCCAAGCAACCCATTGAAATTTGTTCGCGTGTTTAGTGTGTGCGTGTTCGATGGTTTTGTAGTAGTCACATCTAGCGCGGTGTTCCCGTGGAGTCGCTGCACCACAAAGGAAGAAGAAAAATAAGGGGAGCCATTCAGGTGCGTCACCTCCCGAGCACACAGCAGTTGTTTTGTTACGTGGGGTTACGCGGTGCGGTTCCCGTGAGAGTGTGTGGTGGTGACTAGCCCCAAAATTGTGTACCCTTCTTCGGTTCGAAGAAAAAAAAACCGAAAGAAAGCATCCGAAGCGATCGGGGTTGAATAAACAACGCACATGGAGTTGAATAGTTTCACCTTCACTGTGTAGTCACTCCAGAGCGGATGGCATTTCGTGGCGTCGCGGAAAAGAATGATGGAAAGGTGAAAGAAATTAGGAAGCCGTAAAAAGAAAAAATAAACATAAACCATCCGCGCAACCCCCTACCGGGTGGATATATGGGTGTGTGTGTGTGGGTGTCGATCGTGAATCTTCTTTGCCGCGGCAGGAAATAAGCAGGTATGCTTCTTATTCATCATATGCTACCCCCGGGGTGGTCGGACAGGGTAGGAAGCTGTACACCGTTTACTGCAAGTTGTGCAAACACAGCAGCACACGCCTTATGCACTGGCGTAAGTGAGTTTTCTATAGTGAAAACGAAGTAGCCCTTGGGGTAAGCGGCATTTTCAAGGCGGAAAGAACACCTGTACAGTGGAACGGACGGACCGATTGCACCGCAAAGGAGGCGGTGATGGATGGGAGGGTAAAAATATGCTCACGTTGTGTACGATTCGAGCCGAGTGTGAGAATTTTAAATTCAAAAATATGCTCCATTGCAACGGTGGATGAAGTGAGACGAACGACCACAAAAGAGGAGAGAAAGAGAGGAAGAAAAACCAGGAACGCAAACCGGAGTTCTGTCGGGGAGTTCGAGGTCCAAGGAAGCATAGTGGTTTGTCATAATCCGCGCGTTTCAAAAGCGCGTGGCGAGCGAGAATTCTACTAACGAGCAAGAATGGTGGTTTGACCGGGCACAGGTAAGCACAAACAAGTTTGGCTTTCCTGGCTTTCTTTCGCTCCCCGATTCCACCCGGATTACGAAGGGCGTCCAGATTTCAGTGACGTGTTTTGCTGCCGTAATCAAGGTGACGCTACGGGGTTTGGTTCCATTTATTTTGGCTTTCCCCTCGGTTCTTCGAGGTTTGCGCGCGTAGGAGCTTATTATGCAAATCGCTTTCGCTGTAAGGAACGCGGAAAGAGGAAAGGGAAGGTGTAGAATGTGGTGGGGTGTTGATATCTCTTCAGAGTATCGCCACGCAAGACAAGAAAACATAACGTCGGGTTGAAGAAAAAAACAAACCGGTATCAACCAAGACGCGCCCAGATGGATCGTGAGCTGTCAACTTGGCGGATGGCAACGTGCCGGGTTTAAAACAAAAACCAACCGAAATCCAAATCAATGTATGTGTATTAATGGGAATTCCTGTCAACAGTTGCGGAAAATTGGAAAAGCTTTGAGCTTTGAGTTGAGAAAAGAAAGAGCTAATTGTCATGACATGCTAGGTCAGAGGATGCTAGGCGCCAAACAGTCTAAGGACACTTCTACACATGGAGCACCTGTCGCGACGATCAAAACGGGAAGATACATCTGTAAGACAGGAATTTGTCCAAATTGGGTTCTTCATCTTTATCCTCACAACAACCTCAAGAGGTCTAAAAAGGCCTGCCTATTTCTGGCTTTTTCTTTGACTTTTTTTACTCGTCGCCGAATAGTCTGTTCTGCGTAAGAGCGTTTTGTTTGGATGGAATTTTGGACCGGTCCTGTCGTGTGAAAATCGGCACCACCTACCAATACACTACCTGGTCGCCCCTGTAGGGATAGACTATTGTCATAATTACCCAGTTTTAGTCGGACCGTGTGGTAATCTTGAAAGCATCAGGCATATTTAATGGACTATTTCGTAAAGACGTCCGTACATCGTAGAGCTACTTGGTATATTAACACTGTGTGCACAGCCGGCGCTCTTTAACCCTAGAGCTGAAACAAATTGTTTAGACAGCCGGTAGCAAGTTCAGGCCATGGAGAACGGATCAAAAGCTAGGAATACATTGACGGAAGTATTCCTGAATTGCCACCTCAATTGAATGATCAAGTTGATTAGGATTTCATTCAACGCTGTGGAACATTGAACCTCAACTGAGAGGTTTCGACATTGATACATTAAAGCTTTTTGTTGCAATTTATTCAATTATAATATGCAATTTATTAAATAATTTCAATTTATTTGTTTACCACAAAGAATAAAGAACAAGAGCTTATCTCACACTAATAATATCCCTATCCTAACAAAAACAGACTAATCTAAGAGAAAATGATAAAAAAAACATTAGGAATATTTTATTTGCATTTTTTTGTTGTAAAGACTAAAGTAAAAGCATCCAAAACAGTATGTTCATTTGATACCAATAAAATGTTTCTCTTTTTAACACTGCGTGTAGCAATTTTGTTTCAACCCCGTGTGAAAAAAACACCACAAACAACCGACAGAAACTTTTGATTTCGATCTACACTGGCGCGTTAGCAACGTTTCACGACGGCCATTTCGCAGTGAAGCTACACGCCGATGGACGGAACGTGGCAAACATTTTACCTTCGCTTTACGTGCACCACTGAGATGCAATTGTTTTGCGTTTAGTTTTTTTTTTTGTATGCGTTCACTTCACCGTTGCATGATAATGAACTGTGTGAACAAAGTTTCCATCAAGCGAAAGGGGGTGTTTTTTTCTCGCTTAAAAAATATGGCCTAAAACTATCCTCGGGAAACTCTCTTATCTCATGCTGGTGGGGGTGTTAAGCACCAGCAACAGTATTTGCTACGCTGTTAAATTGTATTCCTCTATCAGCCGGACAACTCTAGCATACAGTAGACTGCTTTTTTACCAAGGGCACAAAATCTATTTTTTCGAGCAACATTTTGTTTAATGAATTCACCGCAACGCCGGTTGGAGCTGGATCGCGCGTCGGACGCATGGACACGGGTCATGATTCATCCGTTCCCTCTTTGGCGCTGGTCACGCACGCCGGTGCTGCACTACGTTCAATTTCTTCTGCCGTTTTGGGCCGCTGGCAAAGTGAATGGAACAAGACAGGTGGAAGTGCGTTCCCATGGTCACATTCCATTGCAACCGGCGTATCATCAACAACCGCATGCTTTGTTCGCAAGTGATGGTCGCAAAATATTTACTAGAAGTTGCACAGTGGGCGCTGATCAGGATAAAAATTTTTTTTTTCATATTTTGGATATCGGTACTCGCAGTTGGTTTGCATTGAAGTAGATATTTGTTCATTAAGAAAGCCAAAAAATGTAGTTTGGCAACCCTGTACTTTCGGAGAAATAAATTACCGGAATGAAAAAAATGCTTCGCAAGGCCATGAAATTTGACAAATGAAAGTTTGAAGTTATCTGTTTCAGAAAGGTTGTTTATAATAGTCTTTTCAAAGCAGCACTGCGCCCACTGTGTAGTTGGTTTGTCCAATGTGGGATATTATCGTACTTTCGAGAAGATGTTTTTGAAAACGGTACAAAATTCATGATTAGCTGTAAGAATATGTAAACATCTAAAGGAAATTGTATAACAAAAAGGCATTGCAATATTTGGTAGGCAGCCATCACTAATTGGTGCATTTGCATATGCAACACTTTGTTACAAATTGTTTTCACTGCTGCAATGCTTTCGGGTGGGCCTACTTCGGGGGTCGTGGCAGATGTAGACCACGATTGTGCGATTGTTCAATATTGCATTATGGTGCGCTCAATCTACCAAACTCCCCCCCCCACGCAGTCTAGTGCGTAGATTCGTTCGCGATCAGAGCGATCGTAACACTCCGACACAAACAAACCACCTCGCTTGCTGGTACATAAATCCGTGATGATGGGTTGCCGAGATGGGTTCATTAGATGCAAACGATCAGCTTCTATCGGGAAGCATCATCCAGGTCAGCGCGACGAAGCCCTCTATCGGTCGGTTTCCTAGCGTGCCGCCGTTGTCTGCTACTCATCTGCGATATAAGATACGCTGCATAGGATGAGACCATGATAGTATCGATGAATACTGATGACCTTCTCGGGTGTTTGGTTGCACCGGGCCGTGTGCATCGGTGCAGCAACTATAGCGCCGTGAAGTGATACATACTTAGAAGAAGAATGATATTTTATACGATAGCCCCCCCCCTAGAAATCCATCTTCCAGTGTGCGTTCGCTGGCGATCTCCGATGGATTCTAGACGTAGCCTAGAGTAGGTCTAGCCGGTTTAACCGACCGGAGATCATCGAGTGGTGTGTTTGTGCTAAACACTCCCAGACGCAGGAGTGTTGGAGCTCATGCGAAGTATACTTCGGCACGCCAACGAAGGCCAACACGCAAACGTAGCTGCGTTTGTGACCGGCTTTTGCAAACTCAAGCGAGGTCTGTTCGTTTTCCTTTCGCACAACGCCACCCGGCGCACAGCGGATTAGCGATGCAACGGAAGTGAAAACGGTGCTATCGGGTCCAACGATCGGCCGTTGGTCACATGGATGGGAAGCCGGATAGTAATTATTGAATCACGTTGCAAATCTGAACACACACACACACACACAAATACACCTTGAGTAACATTAGGAGTGCCGGTTTATTCCCTTTCTCCAATTAATGAATGTCTATTTTTTAATGGGAATTTCTTGCTGACAGACGATATTGTTTCGCTTTATGAATATTGGAAGTATTAATTGGAAACAAACTGTTTCTAGAATACTTTCGATTGTTTGCTCTTTTTGTTGTCTCTTCTATAACCTTAATCTCACTACTATTTTTCGTGGAGTTTGTCTATATTTATCATTTGTTAACTGATGTATGATCGAAGACATTAAAAAATGTTGTACAGAATAGAAATTAAAATTTATGGTTAATTATAACAAATACTAAGAAAACTAAGTGCAAAGTTATCATCTACTGTAATCCTCAAAAATTTCATTGTGTATCTCAACTATTGAACCAATCGATGTGTAAACCGATGGCCGGTATTCTATTCACTAAATTATGCAAACGATTCCATATTGAGTTTTATGCGATTCAGTAAAGTGGTTTACGTTTCACTATCAATCTTCGCGTTTTTGTCATTCATTTATGCGATTCAGTAAGTTTTGCACGCCATATCCGATCTATTGGAAACCCCTGTATCTTGCTGAGTGAAGGGAAAGTGTCTGATGGGAAGGGTAATCTAGAAGATTAATGAGTAATTTAATTAGCTGATCTATAATTCGATGTGATTGTCTGCTCTATTCATATTCATTTCCTAACATTTTTGTTACAACTACTGATATCATTAGTCAAGCAATGTTTTCGTAAATTATGGTCTGGCATCGTATGGTAATCTTTGATCAACAAACCATTTTTGGAATATTTGCGAAGATTAAATCCTGTGTCATTTGCACAACATTGCCAAACTATCGAACGCTGGTAACCACACTAAATAGGTTGAGGTTATTTTTGGTCTAATATATCTCCCAAACGAAACCTCAAGATTGGAACAGCTTGTATCTGTTTCTTGCTTTCAACAATACTACCTCAAGAAGTCGGAATTTTAAGGTTTTAATTTTTTATTTGGGCCTTCCTTTTTCGTACCCATAGTCGGAATTTTCATATCAATTATGTTTCATACTTGCTGTACCGCTCCCGAAATGCCTGCCAGCCAACATATGCGCCGAATGCAAACGATCCCGAATTTCCGATCCCGTCCAATGCATTTCATGTAACGAAAATCCACCAAACCACTTGTCCATGTTTGACGTAAAACGATCATAACGGAACTCCTCCCGTCCCCTGAGAAGCGGAGAGTGCCGAAACAGTTACCCGGCTAAGTGTAGCAATTGCACGCGTGATTTATCTTTCGACTTCCTTTTTTTACCCATATTCCAGCGATATTAGTAATGACCGTGGATGTGGTGGTGCCGTTGCAACTGCTGCCTGCCAGGAAATTAAAAGCTCACCCCCTCCGCCTATTTGCCCGACTTGTCATCATGTGAGCGGTGTGTGTGTGTGTGTGGGGTGAAGAAATGGGGTGCAAAATTGGACCACAAAGTATTATTCTGCTCGCTCTGGTTGCGAAGGTTCGCATTCTGATGCTTCAAGAAGTGTTTATTTTCGGAACTTCTGCCTTAGCCACCCTTCTGGCCCGCTAAGCGTTGTCCATGACGCTTTCTGCTTCATTACACTTCGCCCGGCGATTTTACAGCTCAGTTCCGATGCCGATGATTCGTTCCGAACGCTTTTGGAAGGCAAATACAACCCCGAGATTGAATGGAAATTCCTATGCGGTGTCTAATTCCACCAGAAATCCAACCTAATTAACATACACGTTCGGGGGGGGACGTGTACGAGTTAGAATGGAAGACAATGTTCCGTTTCGAACATCTTTCGAGCGTGCGTTGCTAAAATTGCGTTGTGTATGACGTTGTGAAACGGATTACGAAATCGATCAACGGGAGGGAAACAAAATCTTCAAACAGTGTCTCGACCCAACGACGGGCATTGAATTCCTTTCGTGCCATACGGTCTCTGTGTCACCGGGCTCCACGGTTGAACGATTGTGGTTTTGAGCTAGGGGAATGGGGATAGTTCTAATAA
Source organism: Anopheles marshallii (assembly GCF_943734725.1). Classification (NCBI taxonomy): domain Eukaryota; kingdom Metazoa; phylum Arthropoda; class Insecta; order Diptera; family Culicidae; genus Anopheles; species Anopheles marshallii. The sequence continues at coordinate 74,330,624 of NC_071327.1, read as the reverse complement.
ATTCTATTACTACAGAACGAGATCGATGATGGTATTCAGAGATGGTTATGTGGTGTTTATTTTGTTGGGTTATTGCAAAAGTAGTTGAAGAATTTTGAAAAATAACTGGAATTTCATAAATTGCTTGAAACTGATTTTTATGCTCATTGCTTTGCTGCATATGATGAATGAAACTCATTTCTTATTTAAATTAGAATGATTAATAGGACATGTTTGAATATCTTCCAATGATAGAGACGGTCCTAAAGGTTCGAGAGTTGACGTTCAGTCTACGCTGTGACCAATAAGTTGAAATACAATACAAAAAACAGATAATATGTTTTGTTTTTAGTTTTTTTGCTATTGGAAGATATGTTTTTAAAGAACGTTTACAAGAAAAAAACCAGAAGCGCGTGCCCGAGATTTGAAAATACCGCCATGAACTTGTCATGATGCATAACTGTCATGTCATACATGAAATATTTTGTGTCTTTCTTATGCAATTAATAAATAATGGTTATGGAATCTTAAATACCAAATATAATAAATTTAGAGTCAAAAATGCACCAAAACTTTCCCAAACACCCATTCGTTCTACTTAGAAATGGCGACGGGCGCTTTATCGGTCAGCAGCACAGCTAACTAGATCGAGTTGCATAATGCAACAGATTGCTGACGCCCTAATGGGGTCCGGAGCATTGTTGAAAGGTCGTCAGAATGGGAGAGTTTCCTGACTGGGGCTGTGGAATCCTAGCAAACCGTGATTGATAAATTGATTTAACCGTCTGAACTTTCGTTCCATTTCACGATATCGGCACCCGGGTTCTACATTAACCCTTCGGTGTACGAGGGAGCAATATCGCGAAATGTTTTTTTTTTTTCATTTTAAATGCATAATGCAGACGGGATGGTGCAGTTTGTAAGGGTGTATCCCACCTGCACAAATGACCCATATTCACTTTGCCACTCAATGGGGAAACATTCAACACAATTCCCATTGTTTCCTACCGCGCTGAGCGTAGCCAATTAGTCCCGCATGATATTCACCAATACCACCGTCACAATACATACACTTGTAATGAACGGTAAGAAAATTACTCCACGTCGTACGATATTCAAATGAGATGACCACTACAAAAACCCACCCTCCGTATCAACATCTCACCCTACCCCTCCCTCTCTGTGGGTCCGTCCCTTGTTTCTTACATTTTGCTATTGCGTCGTTGTAAATTCCCTGGAAATCTTCTTCACCATCGCTGTGCATTACACGCAACTGCATCCGATGGTATGTGTATGCAATTGCATACACTATAATACCGTCTACTAGTGCGCCTACCTAAACAATACACCAAACAACCAACAAACAATGTAACGCATCATAAATATTATTGCGCAAAGTGGTTGTAGAATTGTTTTTTGACACAATATTTCACATATTCCACACAAAACGCTTTTGCGGCACAATGGACAAGCGGGTGAAATAAATTCTATTCCCAGCAGAGCAAACTTGTCGTGTAGCTCATATGTGCTAGTTTGGAACCGGCGTAACAGGGTAGCAGAAGGGCGAAATGGGGCGTAAAGCTATTTCGTGCTCTGGTGCTAATTTATTCCTTTTACTTAGCGGGAGTCACTCGAAATGTGCCCCACAAGACTTACGCAATATGCGTTCATTTCCATCAATTAGCATAATTACTTTGCGTATTTGCAATGACAAGCGAGGGGGAAAAGACTGGAAATCGCTTAGAATAATTGTCCGTTTGCATTAAAGATGGATCTTTTTTATTGCTTTCGGGGAATGTTTGGAAGCAATCGAATGAAATCGAGGTTTTTAATTACGGGTTGGTTTTAAATTGCAGCTTAAATTTACATTTGTCTTCAATGGTCTATCTGCCGCTATTGCAACCTTTACCCAACTTAAGTAAAAGCGCTGTTGCAATTTTCGTTAAGGGCGTAATTGTACACCCTTGCACAATCGTCCCAGCATCAAAGATCAACTGGTGGTTAAGCTGTTGAAGTGTGGCAGAAAGAAACAACAAAAAAAAACCTCTCCCTCTCCTCTGTTTTAATTGTGTTCTGCTAGAGGCGAGACAGCCAGACAGGCAAAAGAACACATCCGGTAACGTTTAATTTTCATTCTAAAAACGTTCTCGTATATAATGTGTCACTGGTGGGCAAAGGCAAAGGTGCACCCTTGGTGTACTATCGGATAACAGCAAGGGCAAAACCCTAACCTACATCTTGGCCGTCGACCATCTCCTGGGATATTAATTTCATGATTGAAGATTCACCTTCCGTGAGGGGATGACGGACCGGTATATGGCAATGGGTAACACGTGGGCGTTCGTTACGGCGGCACTTGTCTCCGTCCACAAAACCTAGTACGGGTCTTGTAAGCGGTGGTCAGAAAGGGTGTCTACTTTTTTTTTAAAACGTAACCACCCCATGTGGACACCATCATCATCATCATAATTACATTGATGTGTGGTCACCGTTGGCTGGTAAGTTTATAGAGTTGTTGTTTAGTCCGCGAGGTGATGAGTTCATGATGAAATAGACAACCTCCATCAACTGTGCCATTTGGACGTGTATTTACTGTCCAACCAGGAGGGTGTACATCCCATGCCCGTCTTGTCCCAAAAGCTTTAAGTAAATAGATGCGTAGATGAGATGTCTTTCGGAGTAGCGTGGAGTAGCTACACAGTGTACCATAGTTCTAGAGATCACTATTCACACTAGATGAGGAAATTACGATAGAACTCTTTAATATACCTCATCACAACTACAAGCTGCTTTGTCCGGTTAGAATGTCACGGGATGGAGAGGATAGAGAGAGGATTTGAATTATGGACGAATTCCTACCTTCAAATACAAGTGTTCTGAATAGCGAAAAGTTATTTCTATATTATTTGTATTATTTGATTTGATGATCAAATTCCTTACTGTCGAAATTGATATATTAGGCTAATCAGTAAAGAACGAAGCCATTCCTAATGCATATTCCTATGGGACACAATATAAATAGTAAGTGTAAAATTTGCTTTACAAAGTGTGAACCTTCCTTCATGTAAATACATCATTCTGGTCGCATTTACTCATCAACCTTGTGGTAAATACGTTCACCCAGGGATTCGTTCGGTGCCAATTTAACCCTTCAGACACAATGTGCCATTGAAGAGGCAAGACTAATTGCAATCAGCCCGCCGGATATGCAAAAACAGTCGTTGCGCCCCTCTGTTGCCGTTGCTGTACACACCTATTTGTGAAGTCCAACCACGGTTCGCTCTCGATGCAATCTTTGGAATTGGAATTTTAATTACTTTCCCAAACTATCAATCGCAGTACGGGCGCACTAGACGTTGTTGGAAAGGAAGGTACGGACGGTGCTGGTGCTGACCACGGTGATCACCGCGTGTTATACCGAACAGGAATAACATTGCTCTGCCGGCACGTTTGCCAGTGAGAGTTGAGCTTTCCGGCCGGTTCCTTCCCTCCCTAGCTTCATATGCAGGTCTACTTTAAGAGCCGACGGAAAACGGCCGAGGCACGCGCCTTTAATCGTTTAACTCATCAACAATTCACCGTCCGTGTCTGTGTGGTTTGTGTCGTCGCCTCCGGGGAAAAAGGGAAAGAACTTGTCTTCGCGTTCGCATTAATTGATTTGTTTCTTTCTGTTTTTACTTTCCAGTGCTCCGCTAGTCTTATCATTTGTACCGTGCGCTCGAACCGCCGATCCGTTTACCGATGTGCTAAAAACCGGTCAACTCAGCTCAGCTAATCGACGACGGTTCAGCTGGAGAACAGTAATTAAAAGGAACGAAACCGGGGGACCCTGTCTGTGCAGTTAACTGGACAAATCACAGACGCCGAAGAAAGCGATCCACAAAGAGCGTCCGTCGCCCGTTCTTGCTTCCTCGCAAGGGACCAACTCGCAGCGCGCGAGATGCGACAGCATTTGCGTGAACAGCTAGCGGTCCGTTACCACCTTCACCAGCGACAGCACAACCAGCAGCGACGTCATGCCGGCAATTAAACCAAACATCTACGCCGTGATAGTGACCTCGGTGGGATTCCTCTGTCTGGTCATCAGTGCGACAGCGGTCGGGGTGCCGGTATGGGCGTACTACGAGGGCCGTGGCATAGGTTAGTGTTGGATGCGATAGGAGGAAGCTTTCGTGTTTGTTTTTCATTGTACTGATTCGATTTTGTCTTTTTTACAGAGGATCGTGGATATTTTGGTCCTTGGCAAAAGTGTCAGGTGCTCAGCTATCGGGAACGGTGCGGTGATATTGGACGCTTCAAACCGGATGGTAAGGATGAACATGAAGTGAAACGTTAGAGTTAAGAAGGATATCAATTTATTAACACAGTAAGATCGATCGAAGTACTCACAAGATCGTTCCAGGATATAATATCGATTAAACTATGGTCTGGTGGGCATCCCGGTGGAAAAAAGAGAAGAGCATCCCGGTGGAGTCAAAGAAAGCCAGCAATGGCAGACTTAGATACATCTTGAGGATGTTGTGCCGATAAATAAGAAAACTTTCGTGTGCCCCTGTATACGGTTTTGGACAAGTAGTCCCGCACTTATTATATAAAAGAATACCACTACTGCACAAAGAGGAGAAAAAATTACAAATGTTTGGCTCTATGTAGAATCATTTTATTTCGCTGCATTAAACAAGTAATGTTGTTGATTAAAACACGATGAAGATTACAATTATTTTCCAGATCAGGGAATTCTTCTTACATGCTTCCATCTTACAGCTTCTAACAGTATGTCTTGTACGATTTTTTTGTCAGAAGATCACTTTGTAAGAAGATGCCGTACATAAATGGAAGGATCCGTGTAACTTTAGACAAACCCTTCGATCGTACTCGGGTGTGTGAATGCCGTTATTAACCGATGCGCCCATTTGGGCTGATCGCGCGGTACCATGTGACCCGCATCACGCACCAAAACCTCCACCAGACCGAATGCCACCTTAAAGTAGGCCGCAATTTCGCCGTCTATCTCTAGCTTCCCTCTTGGTACGCTCCGGTAGAAGTTGGCACCATCAAACAGCAACATCTGCAGATAGTTCACCATCATCGGATAGGCACAGATAATGTCCAGCTGACCGTTGTAGAACATGATCCGGTAGTGTTGCAACAGCTCGGCAATCCATGGTGCAACGCTCGCGAACACATCCTCCTCCAGGAATCGTGCGACCATATTGTCCTGGTCGAGATCGTGAAACGGTTGATCACCGACGTGCAAAGCGCGTCGCGTTTCGTCAAGATTTAAGAATCCTACCAAATATACTGCATCGGTAGGATCTTCGGCGGAGTGCAGATAATTGTAGTACGTTTCGAACCCGCTCACGTTGCGAAAGAATGAACCACCACCGTTTTCGTCACCATCGAGCAAATCGTCCATAATGTCGAACGCACAGCGATAGTTGTCCTTGGTGAGGCAGGTTGTGACGGTTTGCTCATCCTGTTCGAAACGTTCCAGCGCATTGCTATCAATCAATCCGAGCTGGTACAGATATTCGCCGTAGTTTAGTTGATTCACGGGATCACTGTACCCGTTACCAATTGCCATACCCGCCAGATTAACAAAGAGTGATGTTGGGTTGATATTCTTCTGGTGAATCGTATGACCTAGCGTAGGCACATACTTTCCCGCATACGATTCTCCCGTAATGTAGAATGGAAGTGATTGTAGCTGCGGAAAGAGTCGCAAGAACTGCACCACAGCTGAGTAAAGCTCCTCGCCTATCTGCACCTGGTTGCGTGCATAGCCCGTTTCACTGTCGGTGAAGCTAAATCCCGTCCCTACCGGATTATCAATGTACAGCATATGATGGTTCTCGTACCAGGAGTGCTCCCGTTCTACTGCCACCAGATCGCTCGTGATACGTAACGGACCATTCTCTTCGAACAGTCCGAACAGAGATGATGCGCCGGGGCCACCCTGTAGCCAGAGAATGAGCGGCGCCGTTGTGCGATTCGCTTTCGCCGGAAAGTACCAGAAGTAGAGGTTTGAGTTGAAGCGTTTGTCTACCGTGAGAAATCCTGCGTACGACTCAATCCCTTGAATACGGCTGTGTTGGACTCGGGCCGCACTTTGACCTTCCGATATGTTTCCGCTTTCGATGTAGGGTGTCAGCAGTAGAGGCTTTCCATTGTTCCCTTTCGTCGGGGAGGACAAAAACTGACCACGAGGCCATATTTTTTCGTACGGATTAATAAACAGACCGTTGGTAAACTGAAGCACTAATCCTAGCAAAAGGAATAGTTGTCCCATCGGTAACAACATGATGATCTTCAACTGATCGTCTCAACAAATCTGATTCTTCCTCCTACAAACTATAAGCACTAACTAACCGACGGTACGCTACAGAAAGCAAAACTGACCGGGACGGTCTTATCAGACAAAGCGAGACCTACAAATAATGATGATCTTTAAAGGTGGTTGTGATGTTTCGTTTGCGCCACCAGTAGAATTGATGCATGACCGGGAGCTTATTGAGTCTGAACTCTGATTTGTGTACTACTACAACACAACAAAACGGCGTTCTATTGATAATCAGTGAAGCGGGGCATCATTGAAAGAAGAATTCAATTCCTCACACGATTCGCCCGTTACTGTGGCGAAAAGCAAATAAGAATTCTGCTAGAGTTTATGTTTGTTCATCATGCGTTAATTCGTATTGCATTCTAGCTAAAGTACTTAATTTTTAATAACTTGATACCAACGATTAATGCTTTTCAGAGTTGTAATTTATTAGTTTTATTATTAACATTCGACATTGTTTGATTTGATCTCATTTCAGCCGTCGTGTTCGTGAGTGGACTGTTGGCGGTCGGTGGATGCGCACTGTTCGGGATCTTCTGCGTCCTGAGCATCATCCAGATTGCGATGATATCGTCTCGCGATCGTGTCTGTATGAGCTACAAAGCACTGGTAATGGTGAAGCTAGTCGCAACCGTACTAGCCGCCGGTCTATCCATAGCGGCTGCAATTCTGTTTGCGCTGCAAACCGATGATTATGCCCGTGGCTATCAAATCACCCGGGGGATCTCCTTCTATCTGCAAGTTCTCGTGACGGCACTGTCCCTAGCGCTGCTCGCTTTGGCCGCGTACGATCGTATCCTTACGAAGCGACCCGACGGTGACCCAACGATGCTTTCGAACGCGACGTCCAACGGACGAGGAGGTGCTCGTACCGGTTCTACCTACAATAATCCCGGATTTCGAGACACGTCACACAATCCCAATGGTAGGTGGTAGATACATGCTGAACCACACCGATCGCGACTTACGTATTTGCTACTTCTTTCTATCTTAGGCATTGCAGTAACAGATTCATCCGGGCGGCCATATTCTTCCGGCATGAACGGTAGTATGCAATCGGTCAACACGACCGTCACAACCGTCTCGAACGGTTCGACGATCGGGTCCGGATCGGTAACGAGAACACCGTTACGATCGAGCCTCAAGAAACCCCGCCCACCCAACACGACAACGGACGGGTTGGGTATCCGCAATCCCGGCTACTCCGGCGGCAATCAATCGCCGCGAATGCAGCGGAACGGTAGCGTTAAGAAGGTGCGTATCCAAACGCACAGCACAGATGTTTAGTGAATAGTAAAATCAAGAGCAAAATCATAGAAGAAGGATTTAATCGAGGGTTACTAAATGTAGGATAGATTTCTGTCGCTCGCAACACTCTCAAGCATTCCGTCCAATTGTAATCCAGCACGTCCAAGCTAGAAGCAAAGTGAAACAAACCGTACTGATTGTAAATATAGTATTTATGGGCAAACTTTATGCCACAGCCTGGCATACAACGGACGCCTGACCCACAGGCGTAACAATCCATACTAGAGATAATCAATTGAATAAGTATAGCACGCGAAGGCGGAACCATTGGCGTATACACCCGCGTACACGACCCGAATCGGCTAGAAGCGTTTTAGCGAGCTGCTAGTTAGTAGAACATAAGTGTCGACAGTCAAAATGCACAAAAAGTGCTTTGGTGTAAGTTTGTACGGTTTCTTACTGCTAAGGGCAATTCTCTTTTCACCAGGACCAAGTAATACAGGTTGCCTTACTACTTACTAGCGACAACATGCCACTTAAACGCACGTCTATTCGTTCGTCCATTTTGCCAAGCAAGTATTAGTTCCCGTTTTTGCCACTTTTAGAATTCTTTAAGGGCCACTACGGGAGGAAATAGTCGAATGCTGTATTGTTTATTAGCAACAAATGAAGGGCAAACATGTTATTCTAATACAAGATCGTATTACAATACGGTACACAGCTGGACACACTCTCACACGTAGCCTTTTTGGACGGGTTACGCCATTTGTTTTAATCACTAGCTGTTAAATTTACGTTTTTAAAGTCTTCATAGAAACATATTTCGAGAGGCGTGCGTGGATAAGCAATGATTGTGGTCTTCCAAGGTTGTTAGTAGCGTGTAGTAAATGTAGCAGATAAGTTCATTAAGCGCACGTCCGCATTCCGCATTGAAATGTATTCCGTCCCGAGGGAGAAGATTCTCGTTAAATTAGTAGCATTGTAGTTTAGTATATCGCATTGTTATTATTCATATTCCACCCGGTGCAGTCACAGCATTCCGGTCAGTTTTAAATCTCTCCTAACAACCGTCCGTTTGTGTTAATGTTTAGAGTTTGGGGGGTCCGGTGCGAGACTGTGCTTTGCACACGGAGCCTTGTTTATTACTTAACCATAAGAGCAATAATTGCAATTTGTAAGCGAAGACCCTTAGGAGGGTGAGTCTCCGCTTTATTTTTCGCGGAGACATTAACAAACAGTATCTGAATTAAAATGGTATAGTAAAATTACGAAAGACAAAAGAGGAAAGGAGCATAACATATCATCTCTTGCACGTAAAGTATAAAATATAGCGATGCGATTTTTGCTCCATCGTTTTCTATTTGTTTGAGTCACAGCCAAGCAGCGCTTGATAACATGTACGCGTGTGAGTGTATTTTGTGTGAAAGAAGCACAGCTTTTTTATCTATGTTTATAAAAAGAAGAAAACATTTATTTGCTAGTTATTTTTTTACGCTAAAGCAGTGAAAGGCAATACAAGCGAAATGTGGGCAAGGGCATCACGTTCTCAACCATGGGAAAGACAGTAGCCGGTACTGTGATTCATTCAAAATGAATTCTATAATTCCTGTTCGATCGTATTACGGTGTTTCTCGGTTGTGTCGAGTATTTCTTCTTTTTTAATAGTAAGTGGTGTGTAAAGTGTATGAAAAGGAACAAATGACAATGAAAATGCGTAATAAATCAAGAAAATTGTTCACACTGCTGTAGTAAAGCCGAGGGAAACCCCGAAGTTGCAAAAAAAAATCTGTAGTACAGTTGTTTTGTATGGAAAAATTGAAAAATGGTGGGGAGAGGAGGAGGGGGGGAGTGAATGGCAGAGAGATCATAGGAAAGTTTACATCCGAATTACATGCTTGAGGTCATTTGCTGTATACTTCATATGCAATACTACCTCAAAGACACCTGCTGTTGAAACAAGCACATACTGCAAGTACGGGTCACATGGAACAGTCCAAATGGATCACTGGACGAATGGATCGCAACCAAATCAAAATTAAGCCATTTGTGTATCTATTTACTTCGCCTCACACCTACTGTAAAGCACAATCTTCATTTGTTAAACTTTTATTGATATCTTGTATCTTACGAATAAGCTTTTGGTTTAAATTTGATCGTAGGATATACTTTACGAATAAGACGATAGCTTTTCCAAATAAATCCCATAATAATTTACCCAACTTATGCTTTAGAGCATTATTCATACTGTGCATATTCGCAATGCTTCTGGTTATTCGCAGCAACAAATCCTCCAATCTGACCATCGTATCTAATTGTTACTTTGAGGCTAATAATAGGAGTTTGGTTGTTCAGTGAGGAATATAGTTCTCCAAGTTACGTCCTCTAAATATGATCATACCAACGTTCCGGAAAGCCCGGTGGTGGTTCTATCCAAAACGAAGGCTCTGGTTGCTGCTGCTTTTTAAACAATTCGCAACACATTATCCTTTCTAGCCAACGAGCAGACGATCCAATATTCTTCTTGGCTGTAACTGATTTTCGTTTCTTCTCGCTCTGTTCAGTGACGAATTCCTTTAAAAAAGAAACACAATTTACACCAAACGCAAATTTTACATTCAACAAAAACAAAAATCTTCGGTGGAACCATCCACAACCTACCGCATATGTCATGTCGCCATTTTTATCAGAAATGGGTGCGCTGGTGGAATTCATCGACTCCGGTACAGTTTCTTGCGGTTGTGTTCCATTTTTATCGCTTCGTTTCTTCCCGCAGCATGGGAAACACTTAGGCAGGCAGTTTGAGCAACATTTACCCATTGTAGTTAAACACATTTTAGCTGTTTATTCACTTTTCTGTTCAACAAACACCCGGTCGTTGTTTTGTGCAAGGAATGTCCGCCGATTTGGAACTGTTAGTACAATTACGAATTTTGACAGCCTGTTTAGTACAGCTCGCAGCGAAGATTTTAGTACACGGCAAAAAGAAAAGGCGTGCACCATCTCTATTGATTTCTAATTCAATCAATTTTGTTGCGTTTTAGATAATATTTTGGGAATGTACTGGAAGAAAAAGGCCAAATGGCTCTCTTTTCGTTGATTATATGGTAATGAATGATCGTTTGCTACAATTTCAATAAATAAAGAGCAGAATACATGTACGTCTATCATAGACAAATCATGCACGCTGGGATGTCCTTTTATTTACATGTTGAAACGATAATCAACTTTTATTCTTTTATCAAACCGATAACTTACGGTAAGCACTCTAAACAGCTGTTTCCAGAAGCGTCTTAGTGACGCTCGATGAGGAAGTTTCCCATGAAACTGTTTTGAGGCATTTGGGGTTGGCTGTATCCTTTACTTCCTGTGTGATCGATGACAGTGAAACGGTTACCTCATCAGAGCTGCTGTTTCCGTTCGGATCGGTTGCCGATGCGAGTGCCGATAGTGAACAACCGCGCCGTAGCTTTGGTGATTGAACGGGACTGGGATTGAGTAGTTTGGAATCCGCATGGAGTTCGTGGAATGGCATTGAATGAAGCTCGATCAAACATGTCCGAGGACCGGTGTCACTTTGCATGATCGACCCATCAATAGGCTCCTCTCCAAGTAGAAGTGTGGTACGTCGCTCCAATTCCAGAAGATATTTCAAACGCCGCCGCTGCTGTATCGTCTGATGTTTATTGTACAGGCCATGTTCTGGAAAATAGCAAAAACTAAGAAACATAAGCCAGTTTCCGGGCACAAAGCACATCACATTGCGATACGCTACCTTTCAGGAAAAGTTTTAAAAACGATTGTTCCAGCTCATCGTTTATGTTCCTTTCCGATCTAAAATTGCCGAATAAACACCTGGGCAGACTGCACAGCAAATAAACGAAAATATATTAAAACACGGTTCCGATACACATGGGAGCAACAAACGCGGTAGTACCGGCACTGATTCGATTACCTCTGATGGAGCGATCCGGGTGTCCAGTTTGTCTGCTCAGTGAAGGCGGATTCGGTCGATGCTGCTTTTGCCGGCTGCACACAACTATTCCATCGGAATTTGTTACAATTTTTACGTTGTTTATCCAACCAGCTTTGCCATGCAGACAGCATTGTTCGTTCTGTGCACTAGTTTACGTCTTGACACTTTGAGTGGCGAAAGGTAAATGAAGCAAAGGATCAATGCAGCCGTGATTCGCAGAACTTGTCTATTCGGGGAACCCAAAAAACCAGTTCGATCTTGTTTGTTTTGAACAAAATTTCCTATCCCAAAAATGACCTTATTGTTCATACACAGTGGATTGCATTTTGCCTACAATTAGGCGCAAACATTTTAAATTCTTGCCGACGTCTCCACAGAGATCATTATATTTCGAGTAATTGGTTTTCAAATAGCACATTATGCGTTGTTCATTTTTTTGGTCGTAGAAGCAGGGTTTTACTTTCTTCAGAATACATAACGTTGCTAGGAAACGCAACCGCTGTGTTGATTCGAATATGAGTTGCCTGCGCCTGATTGTGCGCAATTCGGTAATCATTAAATCCAATTGAATGGGAACATTTCCTGGATAATTCGTCACGTTAAAGCAAGCTCGGAAACTATTCACAGCGAAAACCAACAACACATAGAACACTCAAGTCAATCACAAGCGATCAGCTGATAGTCGATATTACTCGAAGTAGCGACATGGTAACAAGTGAAGAAGCATCCTAATGTTGTGCGGATGGCAATGTCGCATGGTAAGCGAAAAAGGGCACCACAATGCATCGGTACATATGTTTACAACCCAAAACGGCGACTACTTAGTTCGTTTTCTGAGCCTAAAAACTGGAGACCAGGAACGAAATGCCACCAGAGGTAACTCTTTCGATCTTTGTCATTTCAAAGCAATTTGATTTCAGCTCTCTTATTTCACAACTTTCCTAGATGACGATATCCGAACGGAAGTCAAACAATAAAAGGAGAAGCAATTGTTTATGAACCACAGTTCCTCAAAGGTAACGTAATGTATCAAGATGAGTTTCGTGCTCGAGAATATTGTTATATTTCTACCGTTCTCTTTTACCAGGACATTAAGCATTATGAAAATCGTTCGGATCCAGTTATATCTTCATGCTTAGAAACTGAAGTTTAAAACACCCCCCTAACACAGAACAACTCCTTAACGCTGCTGCTTGACAGTTAAGTTACATAGCTTAGAAAGTAAGTTTTAAGACAGTCTTCCCAACAACTAATTCCATACTGAAAGCACGCACCGGTACATGGTTTCTGGTGAAAAACTATCATTAAACGGCTCACCTACGAAGAAAAGGGCTTACTGATACCACATTGGTAAGTCACATATGCCCTCCTCCTCCCGCACGCTACCAACCGCTAAGATTCGCGATCGTTAGATCGGCATGATCTCTATTATTTGCTTGCAGTTACAACTCCATTTAATGCCACCTTACGGGTTACGACATCGGACGCAGAACCTATCGCAGCCGGTTCGGTTCACACCCTCATCATCATCGTCGTAACTTTGTGTCAGTGTGTAAGCATCATTAAAAGCTCAACGCGAAACGCGACGTACATGACCATAACTCTGACCCGTGCCCTTGTCCCACAGACGGAACGATTCACCCAAACCTTCACTCACCATTGATCGTTCGGTGGAGGGCAGGATGCGTGTGCATGTGTTGCATTTGCACACTGCTGGTTTCCCCTGCTGTCGGTTGCGATTAATGCATTGGGGAATGAACGAAACGAAACAGCGCGCGCGCACGGGATAAAGCTAGATAACGATGAAAATGGCACGAGAAGGCGAAACCTGCGTGTAAGTTAGAGGTTAGGGCGCTGGTGGTATTGATGATAATGGGGTTTGTGTTTTGCGAGCGACCGCAACGGGTTCCAGTTCATCAACAAGCTTCGTTCGGTGATGATCGTTAGGTTACGTTGCTAAGAATCAAACGACCCAACCATCCTTAGTAACGGTTTGATAGTAGTCATGGCTTCCTACTTGGAGGATCTTGTCGATTCGCTTATAAGCAGTTCGGCGCTCGTTACCTATTGGAACTACATCTTCCCAGTGCTAGTGGGTCTCTATCTAGCCATCTCACTGTACGACAAGCATCGATATGGTCGCAACAAGAAGCTGAGAATTACGGAACCAGCTGCAACCGAGAAGAGTGGCAACAAACTGGATGGTATCGAGTACGTTGGAGGTAAGAGGGATAACATACGGTTGAGTTATCGCATATTCAAAGCATTACATCCCTGCCCCCAGATCTGGAATATGCAGAATATGACCCGTTACCGGCACTGGAGGAAAAACCACACATTCCATACAGCGGTGCAACGGTAACTCTCGCGACAGATCCACTAGAAGCGGCCAATCGGTTCTATGCCATTGCCAACAATCGGCGTAGTGTGCGGATGTTCAGCTCTAAACCGGTCGATGTTGCCATCGTGGAACGATGTATCCAGGTGGCTGGTACGGCCCCCAGCGGAGCCCATACGGAACCGTGGACATTCTGTCTCGTGTCCGATCCATCGATCAAGGCAAACATCCGGGAAATTATCGAAGCCGAAGAATTCGTTAACTACACCCAACGAATGGCGAAACAGTGGGTGACCGATCTGCGTCCAATCCGCACGAACCACATCAAGGAGTACCTTACGGAGGCACCACATCTCGTGCTAGTGTTCAAACAAACATATGGGTATAAAGATAGCCCCACAGGCACCGACAAAAAGCAACATTATTATAACGAAATATCGACCTCGATCTCGACTGGGATGCTGCTCTGTGCGTTACAGTGTGCCGGGTTAAGTTCGCTCGTTACCACGCCACTAAACTGTGGACCGATGCTTCGCACACTGCTCGAACGACCACCGAATGAGAAGCTGATGGTGTTACTTCCCGTAGGATATCCAGCGGATGATTGTACCGTACCGGACCTCCAGCGAAAACCGCTGGAAGATATCCTCGTGCGTTATTGAACGGACAGGTCCATTGCAGTGGTTTTTTATTTGACGAAAGAAATATCGAACCTACTTTAATGCAAAGGGTGCGAATGCTGCACAAACCCTAGAAAAGATGATAAAATTGGATAAGTTAACGATAAGAGCTGTGTATTATGCTGGATTAGCGCAGCAGTCGGATGTTGGATTGTGTGAACGGCAATTTCCCTTTTGATGAAACCCCTTAACCATGATTTATTTTTATCAGCGTGCAGATAACGTTTTATTTAACACGTATAAAGACAATAAAATTGCATTTGTAAGGAAATAATGCGAGAACATGAATGCTCTCCATTCATGCGGTCCGAAAAGTAGTCAAGCAGCATGAAAGGAAAAAAAACTTATTTTCTCACACAGATGCGAGTGCGACCGTGACAGGACTCGAACCTGCAATCTTCGGATTCGAAGTCCGACGCCTTCTCCATTAGGCTACACGGCCTAATATCCTTGAGGGCGCTTATTTACAACCACCTCCTCTTGCACCCCGCTCGCTGCTTTGGAGCCTATCTTTAGGCGTACTTCTCCTGGGCATGATCTACGCACGTTTGTGGCGTACACTATATTGAACCGCGCCTAACGATACACTTACGGTTATGCTAAAATATGTACGTACTAGTGATGTTAATAAGAACAACTCTATCAGATTGATTGACTCAAAATTAATCTTCTACATTAAGAGTAAACTCTTTTCTAAATACGTTGTAATAAAACTTGATGATCTCATTAATTCTGACATCGCTGGTACGTACCATCCCTATTTCAGAATTGTTCTCGGAAACAATAAAGCGGGTTAAAATTATTTCATTCTCGATTAACCGTTGACAAAACCTTCACTTATTGCGATGATCGGTACTAGATCGCTGGAGATTATTGATCCACCTTCTATCTCCTAGATCTGCTTTTACTTCCTTCACCTTTCGGCTGTTCTTTGACTCGTTTCTTGCTAGATTCACCATTGTCGTCATCATTATCGCTATCGTCGTCCTGGAGCAGCTCGTTAATATTGATCCCGACCAGCTTCTCTGCCTTTGCCTGTGCTTGTGTGAGAAATAACTCCTTCAGGAATTTCAGCTCCTTCTTTTGGTTGTCTATTTTATCCTCCAGCACCTGGTTCCTGAGCCGCAAATCGTTCACGCGCTGCTGGGTTTCTTCCGTCTTCATTTTAGATTTCACCCGGCTGCGTTTAACTGCCTGTTGGTCGAGGTTGGTACAGACATATTTGAAAACAGCATTAGCATCTTCACCGATCGCACGTTTTGCCAGCATGATGAAATCTTCGTCACATTTTACCTGATTATTTCGGTCACGCTTGCGGCGATATTCATCATCTTCCTCATCGGTTGTGGACTTTCGTTTCGGTGGCATTCTGTTTCGTACTTTAGCGATTGTGGTTTTAGTATCGATTTGCGCCAATTACACGAAAGCGTCGGGCAAATAAGGTAACTCGGAATTGCACTACTTGCACTGCGCACCACGGTCTGCTTCAGTTGTGTTGATAAACAAATAATCACTGACGTTTCTGCCATTGAGAAACCTAGTGGTTGATTGATAATTATTGAATAATTATAGTTTTAAATAAAAACATCCACATTAGTTTTGTTCGATGAATTGCATGCAAATCAATGTTTACAATGAGTCCTCAAACTTTATTTTAGTAAATTAAAAAAATTACAATACGTTTTGTTTATCCACTTCTTCCACACCGATATTCTGTCACTAGGCACGCAGCATTTTGACAACCATCCCGGTTTCAAACTGTCATTTGCCGTCAGATTGCGTGCACATGTTTCGCTCGAAGTAAACAGATTACAAATTTCTATACTCCAGCAGCACGATGTCGGTCGGTGGAGGTAAATTTAAAAAGAAAGGCGAGAGAAAGCGCTACTTTGAACCGCAATCGGAAGAGCCAAACTCAGCTGTGCAAGCAAACAGTGATGTGAAAACTCGGCCGGGAAAAATAATATTCGATGACGATGGTGAGCAACGTGTGGTACCGATTGATTACACGACCGAGGAGACCGGTAAGCGCAAACATGTGCCTGCGACCGGGAATTCAGACGGTGAAGACGATGAAACCGATGACCAGCTAGCCAAGCAATGGTACAAGCATTACGAAGCGTACAATCAGATAGGCCAACTGGAGGATATGAAGGATGCAGAGATAGCGGAACTAAGGCGTGTTTGTCGGACGGCATTTGAAACGGAATGCCGTAACCGTAAGAAGAATGATCCATCGGATGGGAAATGGTTAATTAGCGCTCTGGAAAAGGGTACTTTGCGCGATCGAGCCAATGCCGGTGCGCTGCTCGTGCAAACGAATCCATTCTGCCACCTGCAGGCGCTAGATACACTGGTGGGCATGGTGAAAACCTCGAACAAGGGCTACCTGGACGTAGTCGAGGTGTTGACCGAGTTGATGCTGAAGTCTTTGATGCCGTCGCACCGCAAACTGATCACGATGCCGATGCGTGGTTCCGACTGGAAGCATTTACAAAAGCAGGGAGACATGGAAAAATCCGAACGGGATACGATCTACGCCCATTGGCACTTTGAGGATCAGTTGCGCGAGCATTACTTCACATTCGTTAGCAACATCACCACGATCCTGCACTCGGGACAGGAAGACGGCAAACTGAAGACGATCGGTTACGCCGCAAAACTGTTGGCCAACGTACCGGAAATGGAACGTTTAATGCTGACAGCGCTGGTGAACAAACTGGGCGATCCGTCGCGTAAGGTTGCCTCAAAGGTGCTGTACCACCTGCAGCAGATTGTCCGTCAACATACACTCATGTCATTGATCGTGACGTGCGAAGTAGAAAAGCTGCTGTTCCGTAACAATCTGGCCCTTTCGGCGCAACACTTTGCACTGTCCTATCTGGCGTCGATCGCATCGTTTGGTGATTATGCAACGTGCCAAAAGATGATCAACATATGCTTTGCATTCTTCAAAATTCTTACCGAAAAGGGCGAGATCAATTCACGCACAATGCAATCCATTCTCACCTGTCTCCGGAAAGCGATCAAGAATGTGAAGCGGAATGTGGATCTGGCGGAGGTGGTGGATCCGAAGCTGCTGAATGTTATTCACCGCATGGTACATTTGGCTGACATATCGATTGGTTGCCAGAGTTTGTCGCTGCTGCTGGAGATCACCGAGCGAAAGGGCCGAGAGCAGAACCGGTTTTACAACGCGCTGTACCGGAAGTTGCTAGATCCACAACTTGCGTTCGTTGGGCCACGCATATCGAACATTTTCTTCTACATTCTCCATCGGGCGATACAGACCGATCCTTTTCCGCAGCGTGCCCAGGCGTTTGTGAAGCGTTTGCTGCAGGTTGCGTTCCACTTTCCGGCAGCCCGGCTATGTGGAGCGCTGATCGTGATCAGTAAGGTATTGCGAAAGCGTAAAACGCTGCTGCTGGATGGGCTAGAACCACCGACAGATGATGCGTTGGTTGTTGTTCCGGAAGAACCGAACCCGGACGCAAATGACGAAGCAGGGGAAAATACCGGGGAAGGAGGCGAAAAGGTACCCACGAATGCGGCACCAATACGAGTGCCAAAGAAGTACGATGCATTCGGTCGGTCGTCTGAATATGCTGGAGCGCAGTACACACTGAAGTATGAACTTGTACGTTATCTTTCCTACTTCCATCCAACGGTGCAAAAGTTTGCACAATCTATCCTCACTAGTAAGTAGGCGCAATAACAAACCCAAACCGTTGCTATGCAACCCTTACTGATATTTACGTTTGCTCTCCTGCAGATTCTGCCTTGACGTACTACGGTGATCCATTGGTGGACTTCTCACTGGGTCGTTTCCTCGATCGGTTTGCGTTCAAGAATCCGAAAAAACCTCGAACAGAGAAGGATGAAAACGGTGAGGAACGATTGCGTCCACGAATACTCGGTGTCGCTCAGCGGAAGAGCGATTACGCACCGACTGGATTCCGTGCCCTGCCCGTGAATTCACTCACCAAGGATCAATGTGCGGAAGATGATGAATACATTTTCAAGTGAGTGTGTGAAGTTATATTTACAGTTGATTTACATAAAACCCCTTTCAATAAACCAATTTTCTGTTTACGCTTGCCTTTTAGGTTCCTGGAACAGAAGCGATTCCGAATCCAGCGGGCTAAGGAGCGTAACCAGGCGAAGGGCAAAACAGCGGAAGATGATATCGATTCGGACGTTGATTCGCTTAACGATGATGAGTTCGATGCCTATCTGGACACACTGGGTGTGCCGGGTGCAAGTCATGATGCGGACGTTGACGGTGAAACAGATGTGGACTTTATGCAGGAGCTCGAACAGGAGATGACAAAGGAACGGAAGGCTAAAAAGGGTCGTCGCGGTGAAGAGGATGACGAGGAGGACGATATGGACGGGCTGGACGATTGGGACGATGTGGACGACGAAGCCGAGGATAGCAACCAAGAGGATGCATCGGACGATGATCGACCACGTGCCGGACGCATTCGTCGTGATCCGATCGATGAGGATGGAGAATTTAGCGACGGTGGAAGCATTTCGCTAGATGAGGACGACGATTTTGATGGGGATAAAATGATGGATGACGCATCGGACGGCGACGGATCAGACGAGGAGGAGGAGGAGGAACCGGTCCCGAAGAAGCGTAAGAAGCTTTCCTCCAAAACGGGCGGTGGATTGGTAAGCGAACGAGAGTTTGCTCGGAAGCTGAAGACGGCGGACATGAGCTCGTTGTTCGCGGCGGCCGATGACTTTTCCCAATTGCTCGAGAGTAATGTGGAATCGGCGATGGATGATAAGCGCGGTGGCAAGAAGAAGGGTGGTGGTTCTATCAACAAGGCAGCAAAGAAGCAGCTGTTTGATAGTCACGGTACGGAGGCCGAAGTATTCAATCAGGATGAATCGTCGGTGAAACAGTTGGCCTGGGAAGCGACGCGGTTTAGTGATCGCAACAGTAAGAAGATGGGACGAGGAGGAAAACATTTCGGTGGACGTGGTGGTGGAGCAGGTAGGTCGCATTTCCAGAAGCGTGGAGGTGGTAGCCGGGGTAGAGGACGTGGCAAACTGTTCCGCGGTCGAGGAAGACCTACGGGCCGTACGTAAGAGTGCAGGAAAATACGGAAATCGAAATAAGAATAGAAAAGGAAAAATGAATATAACTGATTTAATGTGTTTCGAAAAATTATGCATATTCTGTATGGAGTTTTAATGAACAATAATTAATTAATGAAGAAAGAAGAAAACAAATAGAAAGTGGAGAGATAGAGATAAAGAGATTAAGCAACGTTAGGAAGTACGGAATAGGGGGGGGGGGGAACGGTGATGGTTTGGGGTGCGGTGTTTATCAAAACATTGTGACCAAAGTTAATCGCACAAACAACGCCTCTCAGGTCTACACACACTACCAAAAAAGCTCAATGTTGCATCGGCCGGGAATCGAACCCGGGCCGCCCGCGTGGCAGGCGAGCATTCTACCACTGAACCACCGATGCTCCTGTTTGGGTGGGCTATTCATACAGCATCAGTTGATCGTACGACTAACCGAAACGTTAAAAGTTTAATAATAGTAACTTACTAAAGAAAGAAGTATTAATAACAGCAATAATATATAATTTATCATAAACTAGACCAATTTCTCAGCAAAATTTCCCATGCTGCTGACTTGGCGTGATCGTCATTTTTGAAAATACGATTTATTAAAAAAAAACAAAGAAAGATTTAAGCATACTAGAAGCAAATAAGGTAGACGAGGTATACCATATTTTGATCATTAATATATTTCATCATTACGTTTTTGATTTATTGATTCATGCCTATATAAAGAAAGGGTTGTTTTTTTTGTATTGTTAAGTAGTCGACGATCGTTTGTCACCTGCAGAAATCATTTCGAGTCCTTCTACCGACCATTTCACATCCTTCCAATGCACACATACATACAGACTCACACTCACACATACACGCTTACGTAACACCCGTGTATCTACATCCGATCGGTAAATCGTTTAATATATATTTTGCCCGTATATTATTTCATTGTCGAGTTTACTACGGTCTTACGGGAGGGGCTGTACCTTCTACAAATCAAATCCCGATCGTATTTTGTAATTGGTTTCGCTGCAGCTTAAGTTTTCAACCCTTTTTGGTGCAAACATTATCTGGGGGTGAGAGTTCCACACTATTTCGATAGAATATTTTCGGGGGTGGTTTTTTAATGGAAAAATCGGGAGGTTGATGGTTTTTATAAGCTATGCCTCTAAAGTGGTTTTGTTTGTTTGTTTTTCGTTTGCTTACATGATTAAACATCACTTTTCTTGTCTTGCGTTGAACGAACATTAAGTTGCGTTAATAAATTTATGAATTGTTTTTTTTTTCTGTATGTGAGTTTGTTTGTTTGCCAGCATTAAACGAAATGTTTTTTTTTGCTTAGAATATTGCTACATTATTCGCTGTGTGTGTGTTTGTTTGTTTGCTGTGTGTATATTAGCTATTTCTAGTTTTTGATTGAAATATATTATTGAAGTTTTCTTTTTCTCTCTGCTCTTACATGTTTGTTACGTGACGGTGTTAGATATTATTAAATTGTTGTTGTGTGTTATTTTTCTACCCTTTCCTTTTGTGAAGGTTGTCTGTTTTTTGTGTTTTGCGTTTAAGAGCTAGCAGAAGGATTGTATATTTTAATTGTGAGTGTACTTTTTAATTGTTGTTTTATAACTTTACGCTTTTACTTTACTATTTTTCGACATTAGTAACTTGTTTGCTTGCTCGTACATAATCCAATACGCTGTCTATTTTTAAACCGTTTTTTGTTTGTTTCGCTTCTCTCAAATGTAAATCGCTTTTGATCGTTGCGTGTAATCAGTTAATTGAATATTTTGTTTGCTGTGTTTGTTTGTGGTTTATGTGCATTTGTGTGTGAGAGTGGTTATCGCTTTCGGTTTCGATTATTTGTCCTACATACACTAATGCTTCGCTACGCACAAACGACCTGTTCTATTCATTGGTGATGTGTAAAAACCGTATTTTGCTGTGTTAAGTATGTATCGAGTTTGTGTATATGCGTTTTTTGATTCACTTTAGCGGTATTCGGTATGTGTTTATTTTTTTTTCGGAACGTACACTATGAAGGTCCCAAAAAAATGGTTGCAAAATGGAAAACTGACCAGAAAATAAATAAATGGATTTCTCATGATAGTTAAAATCACTTTGCTTGTTCTGGCAGCCTTTTTTTGATGGAATTCTACTCAGAAAATGATGGTGAAACTATTACTCCTTTTACTTCATACTTCATTTTGCTTCCGAATCTTTAATAGTACACTTGTTTTCCAGTGTATTGATTACTATTTTTTCATCTAAAATCGCGTTTGCAGGTTGGATAGTTAATCATAAATAACAAATTGCTAGTAAAGTTTACCACACCGGACGACCTTCTTCGTGTGCAACGTTGTTCAAGTTTTATCGTTTAATTTTTTCCTTATTTTACTACTGTTTTGATTCGTGAGTAATCGTAAGTTTGATTGAAAATGTGTGTATTTTTCTTTCGATTCTTCCGTTCGGTTCGGAGTCTTCCTTCCTTTCGTTTTGTTTTACCAAATTACAGCTGGTTGTGGTTGTTCTTCTCCTCGATACCTTACTAAAACTATCTCTCTGCGCTTAATTTACTAAATTAGACTAGAAAATATTATGTTCGCATTTGTTTATCAATTCGTTTGATTACACACACACACATACAAACACTCCGCTAAACGGACTCGAGAGAACACACGCCTGACCGTATTAGTGCGATGGATAAGATCCGCATTTAGGCGTGCATATTCAGATTCCATCTTGCCATTCCATCTCGTATTGAATTTCGCGCCGTTTATAGCAGACACGCCTAGCTAACTAGCCTTTTGGTTGAGATATTGGAACAACGTTGGAAGCTTTTTGGAACTAGCACACGCTATTACATGTACAACATCTTCTTGCGGAACTTTTATCGGTGATTATGGTTGAGGAAAGGAAGGGAAAGAGGAAGACGATCCGCTCCGTTCACTAAACGTTCTATTTGTGTGGAAGTGATGAAATGTTCCGCGTTTCCGTGTCTAAAACGTGCGTGTGGGATAGGGCATTGATTGATCGCTTGATCGCTAAGACGATCAGGGCATCCTCTTAAGGAGGAAGGCTTAAAAGGGAGGAAAACGAGGGTAACTATTGAGGAAGAACAGCTCTAAAACATTGCCTAGTATATTTTAACGAGACGGAGAGAAAGAGTGATCGCAAAAATCGTTTGGTGATTTACTCAATTATGACATCTCTTTCTCACATGCCGTCGTGTCCGTGTGCTTCTAGTTGTACCGAGTATCGGCAAATGGAAACAGTGTAGTGTGGTAGTAATACGGCTGATGAAATTGACGACCTAAGATCAGAACCTTATCCGTTCCGTGACGTGCGTACGTGTGTAATAGCTACCATTTTTTGTTTGTGTCGATTGATCCCACCAGTTTTTGCTCCACGAACCATGAAAGTTAACGTTGTATCTCTTCACTCGCACAACCACTCCGCAGACTCATAACACACTGTTAGAAAGATAGAGTGAGAGCGTGGTTGGGCCGATGCTACTCCCCTGTGTACTACTACTTTGAGTAATGAGACTTAATCCTTCAAATAATAAAGGGTAATAGGTGTATGTGCCCAACGAGTTTCTTCTACGCGGACTCGTTCCGTACGTAAGTCAGTAGCCCTTATTTATTGTTTTCTCTCCAACGATCTGCGTCAACCCTGCATTTTGGCCTGCAAAACAACCCGATCGTATCCGTTGGTAGTCTATCGGCCTGAGGCCTTCCCCAGTGTTGTGATCTAACAAATGATCTCTCACCATCACGTGGCATCTACACAACTCCCGCGAAGAATAAAATGCTTCTTCTCGTAGAACCTATCAATACACAACTACACTTAGTCTTAGTAGCGAGTTTAAACCTCCCTAGTCATTCTTACTTAATCTTTCAATTAACGTTTTTCTCCCAGTTGGCGAACCGGTGATCTGTTTGTCTTCGCGAGGCACACACACACACACACGAACTTGATGGCCGTCATTGTTGTTGCTGTGGAGTGAGTTATCTACCTTCATTCTACCTAGTGCTTCACGCACGGCCACATCCCATCCCTACATGTCTGTCCCGTCTTTGGCTTGGTTGGATCTCGAGTCTCCTGGTTTAGCGGAGATTGAAGAGATACCTTCCTTGGAGTGTGTCACAGCTCAATTCCGTCGCCGATAGCCGGCGCGCTCGGTCGGCGGGGACCACCGGGGCGGTGTCCGCCTCCGGTGTCGACGGCCCTAGGTCAGCTGCATCTTCTTGCAGTTGCACAGCCACTTAATGATGCGCGCATTGCGCTCAATGATGGACGGGGGTTCGCTGGTGCGGTAGAGCGGCGGTGCACCGGCACCACCAAGAAGTGGTGCACCGTCACCCACCAACGGACCCGGACCACCTGTTGCTGCTGCTGCTGGCATAGGTCCCGGTCCTCCAACACCCATCAGGTGCGGTCCGGAAGCGACTCCCTGTGCCTGTCCATTAGCCGTTTCCGTACTATCCGGCAGCTTGGTAGAGTCGATGGTGGACACGTCGGAGAAGAAGACAGCGCTGGACTCATCGGAATCTCCACCACCGCCACCACCACTTCCACCACCAGCTGAGCAGTCGTCCGAAAGGCGATGAATGTCGGAAGATGCGGAATTGCTGTGGTGTGAATGATGGTGATACGAACCGGACGAACGCCTTTGCAGCGAACTCTTCGGTGCGATGTACCGATCGTACGTTTCCTCGTCCAGCCCGAGCCGATCGAAGAACCGCTCCAGCTGCGTTAGGCTGTCCGAGCGCGAACGCTGCTTCTCGAGCTGCTCCCGGTCACGGTCTCGATCTCGCTCTCGTTCACGATCGGCTCGCCGCTCCCGGTGTTCGCGAACGTCCGCCGCCACCGGGAGACTACGCTCCGGCTGGGTGCGATTCCAGTACCGATCGCTGATGTCACTCTTCGAGCGCAATATCGGTCGCCGATCGTCGTCGAGCTGTCCGCCACCTCCAGCAGCCCCAGCACTAGCACTCGAACCTGGTCCTCCACTCGGTCCACAGCGGCCCCCAGACGACGGTGATGGATTGCTGACGGCCGACTGGCGACCGCTGCGATTCTTGAAGCGCAAACACTTCTGCCGCTTGAACGTACCGAGCGGTGGACTAAGATCCAGCTGCGACTGGGGCTGATCTGGTGGCGAGAGTGGAGACACCGGCGACAATGGGGACATCGGAGGCCCTGGCACGTTCTTGTAGTACTTCCTGCCACGATCGTCGTAGTACTTCGCGTGCTGGCCCTTGGACAGCGAGTGTTGCTGCTGTTGCTGCTGCTGGAGCTGGTGTTGCTTCTCGCTGTACCCATCCTGGAACGCTTCCGGGACCTCCGGTGTGGTGAAGTTCAGCAGACAGTCGGCCTCTTCGCGTATTTTCGCCCGACACTCGATGCAGTCGTAGCGCAGCGGAGGAATACCGTAGGCGTAGTACGAATTGCCACTGTGCTGGGTCGAGGAGCCACTGTCACGCCGATAGTCGCCCAGCATCATCATTGACTCGTTACCCGGCTGTCCTCCTGCCTGTGACAGCGCGTTGTGCTGTTGCTGCTGCGAGTGATGCTGCGTGTAGTGCTGCGGATGATGCTGCTGCTGTTGTTGCTGCTGCTGTTGATGTTGCATCAACATTTGCGAGTGCGGAACGTGTGACAGCTGGTGGTGGTTTGATGGGTGCTGCTGGTGCTGCTGTTGCTGCTGCTTACAGCACGGTTCGCTGTGGTGCGTGTAGTGACCCGAGGAACCGCCCGAATCCCTGTTGAAGGAGCTACCGGAACGGTTGGACCGATTGCCTCGACTGCAGCAGCTCAGTGCCTCCGAGTGTGGCGAATGGCGACTACTTTGCGAGTGTAGATCCGGCAGCGACTTGTGGCTGTTGATGTTGTACGACTGTGTCGGTGAGTAGTCGGATTCATCGGTCGGATGATGGCCGGAACCGGTCACCACGGCTTGAGAGTGCGAGTACGACCGTTGGTAGTTGTAGCGACTGCAAAGAGATGTCAATTTGATTAGTCAAAACTGAACGACTTCACTAGTGTTGTGCTTAATGAATCTTTTGAGCAGAGTCATTCATATGAAACTTTAATAAGAAGTCACTCAAATCAGAAATCGACATCCGAAAAATTCAAGAATCTTCAAAGCAGATTCGGATCGTGCCCCTTGAAGGCCTAAAGCGGAATAGTAGTTGGAGCCATATTTGGCAACTGGTGACCGGAAGGGGAAGATGATTCAGGTATAGAGATACGGATCCATCCATTCAGTTCAAAGATTCACTCAAATTCATGAATCTGAATCATATTCACTTAAACTTAACATACCCTCTCGAAAAGATGTCTAACCGCATCTTGGGTTCGAGCTCCTAAGAGTATGCAATCACTACATCGATATTACACCTGTATCGATGAGTTGTGAAACCTCACGAATAGCTCACCTGTGGCCACCTCCCATAGGATGTTTGCTCTCAGGAGAACCGCCATGTTGCTGCTGCTGCTGCTGCTGTTGCTGCTGTTCCGCATACTCAGCCGGCGGACTAATGGCACGGTAATCATCGGTCAGTACCAGGCTGTCGTGGAGTCCGCCGTACAGATAGAGATCGTCATCGCCGCCCGGATGCGGCGGTAAGGACTGTGGCGATAAGAACGCACTTGGGAAGAACACGGACACATCACTCGGTTGCTCCGGGTGCACGGTCAGCTGCTGCTGGTAGTTTTTCGGCGGCTGAATGTATCCGATGTCATCCAGACTGCCGGCAATTCCGCCGCCACCGCCGACCATCCCGGTGCCGATATAGCTCGTTTCCAGCGGTTGGCCATATTTAGAATTGATCAGACCCACGTCGACCGGGGGCATTATTGTCTCTTTGCTGTCGGCAGCGTTCAGCAGCTTGCGTAGCTTGGTCTGCAGCAGATCGGAACCGGACGAGGCACTCCGACGGTTTGTTGGTCGTTGCTGTTGCTGCTGTTGTTGCTGTTGTTGCTGTTGCTGCACTTGTTGCTGGAGCGCCTGGCTCACGGCGGAAGATGGCAGTGTCCTCGACGGTGATACCATATCTGTGGAAAAGTTGGAATGTTAATCATCAATGGATTGGGCAGTGGGAATGAAGGTTATCAAAATAAAATCTTTGCACTATGCATCGGCCGGGAATCGAACCCGGGCCGCCCGCGTGGCAGGCGAGCATTCTACCACTGAACCACCGATGCTTGTCGATCAATGCGCTGTTCCTTATCGATCGGGGGACCCAAACATTTCAATTATTCACTGCGATCTACGCATTTGACGTAGATATCTTATCGAAGATATAGATAGCTTTGTAAGCAGTTTCCTTCAAGCGATTCTCTTTCAAGGCCACCGAATGAAAAGAACACATATTGAATTGTTGGAAACAACTGTAAAACGCCACTAAATTACTTAGAAAATAAACATCACACCCACGCGATGGCACAGATGTTGAATGGCAAAAATAACAGAACCATTCACGAGTAAATGATCGTCAGACTTTGGACAAATATTTACAAGTTGCAGTACACACAAAACAAACCAGTATCAAACAATGCCAAATGTTTTGTACCGGTTTGGTAGTGATAACATGCGATCATTAACTGATCTAGAGTATAAAAGAATCTGGATGGGGGAACATTCGCCATCAGTGGTATCAAGCACGACAACCAAGCAAAACCTCAACTTCCTTCCGCAAGTTCCTTTTCGCAACATTCTTCGCACTTTTGGCGACTGCCATGGGACAAGTTGCCGTATCGGTGGAGTCAGTAGAATCCGCAGCATCCAATTCCAATGAATCCTAAAGATTAGATTTCGATGGACATAATGGTCATCCAGAATGGAGAACGATCACTGCGACTTGAAAATGAATAAAAGAAACTAGAAAAATGTAAACTTGTGAGAATATTTTGTGCTGTTATTTATGAAAGACTTGAACGTTATTGAAAGAGGGCATGACTGAACTGTGGAATTTCAATCTTAATATGTTTTTGTGTAATACTACAGGGTCAGTACTCATGCTAAAGCTCCTCCGGTCGACTGTTTCCGTGGTGTAGTGGTTATCACATCCGCCTAACACGCGGAAGGCCCCCGGTTCGATCCCGGGCGGAAACAGAGATTTCTTTTTGTAGATGGGATATGGCTCTCTTCTATATCATTTCGCTGTCTCTTGTTATTATGACGCTCGCTCTCTCCCTCTCTGTTCTCCTCTTTGATGACCATTTTTGGCTGAGTTTGTACTTACATGAACCGCTCAGCGTACCGGTACTCCCACCGACTCCATCTCCAACACCAGTTCTGCTCTGCTGCGATGGTCCACCACCACCTCCTCCTCCGCTGCTACCACCACTACCTCCTCCACTGCCACTTCCACCACTCGAGCGCTTGTTCAGCAGCTGCTGCTGACGATCGAGCACCGTTTCCGACTTCACGTAGAACGGTTTGCTTTCGGCCAGCAGCTCTACCGCCGACTTCCGCTTGGAACTGCGCAGCTGATGGTAGCTGCTCAGCGTCTGTGAGTGCTGTGGTGGCAACGATACCGACTGCGAATGGTGATGATGATAGTACTGTGGTTGCGATTGCTGCTGACCACCACCCGACGACTGCTGCGACGAGATGGCGGTGGTGGCGGAGGAAAGGTACGAGGTCGGCGGTGTGATGATCTGCGATGGTGGCGACACGGACGATACCGAGTGGTGGGAATGATGGTGACCGGGCGGCGGTGGCAGTGTGTGATGCTGGCCAGCACTGGCTGACTGCGTATGGTACGGTGAGTGTTGAGACAGCAGATGACCCTGTAAGGTGAGAGATGTAAATGAGTCAATAGGCTAAGTTTATAACTTGGTAACATTGATGAGGATCTCCACAGGGGTTCCAACTATCTCACCTGATGGTGACGACTGCTGTGCCGCGGACTGTTCCCATACACTACGGCTGCCATAATGATCCTTTTTTTCAGTTGAGATTGTAGCAAACTTGTTGTTTTGTTCACTCACACGTACACACAAACGTTCGAGTAGCAAGGATCAAGTGCGTGATCGTTTCTCGGATTATATTATATTTCGGTTAGAACGGTCTTGCTAAGTACTGCATCCAATATCGGACATGTCGGCGATTTTTTTAATAATGCTGTAATGAAATAAAAGTAAGGAAAAAGTTAGTTTACTTTTGTGAAAGAACAGATAAATTTGTATCTTATCGATATGTTCTATATATTGTGACACTCATAAAAACACCCCCAGAGCCGTTTAAATTGTAAGGGAATACATAATTTACATAAATAATTTCCTGTTTTCTAATTTTTTTCGAAACAAACCCGATTATTCACGAGCAAAACCTGGAGATTAACAAAAATCCTGCATCGGCCGGGAATCGAACCCGGGCCGCCCGCGTGGCAGGCGAGCATTCTACCACTGAACCACCGATGCCTCGTCAAAGATCACATTCTTATCACTGAATGGGCGGATTAACCAAAACACGCCACAATGTTTCAAGATAAGCTTCCCGCTGAGTGATACTTTGAACGCTTCTACACTTGAAATTTCTCTCTGGTCCACTGTTTGCCTCAATATTATTTAATGAACCGCAACTTTATTTTCATAACGCTCTAAAGACAAAAATCACCTAAAACAAACCCTTCCGTCCGGTACAACGATTGACAGGATACTGACCTAACTTCCGCTTGAAAGCAAGACTGACACCGCCCGGAATAATGGCTGGCGTGTACTAACGGGGCCCAGACACTCTTTTTCTTGTTGGGTAGTTTGGTTATTTTTGGACTGGCTAACCGTACACAGTTTTATGCAAACCAGCGCACTCGTCCCTACTTGCTGTGTTTCTTGGTTCCTCCCCTCCCCTCAAAAACTGCCATGGCGTCTTGGCGGGAGAGAGAGAGAAAGAGTAAACTCCGTAGCTTGGTACACCTGGAACATCATAACCTCAAAACTCCCAGCGACCAAATCGAGCATATGGGACTGTTGGCAACAGGAACCTCCGTTCCATTCTTTCGTACGATCGTACGATACTTTTGGCGTGTGCCAATTGGTGTGTGCCTCTAAGCGGTGGTCAAAATATAAAACACTGTCAGCAAGTTGTCTACCGAACATTTGGAAGCAACCAGGAAAAAAAAATAAATAAAACATCCCTCACCTGAGCTACCCAGTTCGCAACATTAACCGTCGTTTTGGTGAACAGTTAAAAAAAACAACTCAAGTTAACATTTTTTTTATACAGAAACTTATAATCATCCAGTGGACAGAAGGGAATAGTTCACGCCTAGCACGTTTGCATGAGCACGGACTGGCAGATGGCACTGTTCCGACATTGCGATCGGACACTTTTCGCGTGCCGTATCAGCAGCTTACGCAAGCGGCTCCCAAATTGGTGGGGTATCAATTTATGAGCGTTAATGTTAAATTTCGCCCACGTTAAGTGAGTTGATTACTTCAGCAAAATAGCTGGGTAACAAGGGAAGTAAAAAAAAGGGGTGAGTTCTCAAAACAAATCAGCAAGTTTTTATTGATAAGTGGCGAATAAAACACAACGTAAGAACTGACGGTAAAATGGAACGTTAACATGATATCGAACGATCGAAAGCAACAACATGATCGTACGATAGTTTTTTTAGAGGTCGCGATCGCGCCATGGGTCGCTGTTTGTTACCAATACCGAAATGCAATCGTTTAATGGGCTCTAGCGTCATGAAGTACGACAAGCAATGGGGCCAATTGTAAAACAAAATCCAAAAATTGTCACCCCTGCAAAGCAACAGTCTTTAGTGTTGCATCAAGACGCAAGCACGAAATAGTAGGGCAAGAGGCTGTACAAATTCAAGGCTGACATAAATTATGAGGAGGGGTTTTGTTTTAGGAAGGCTGCAGTTTGTATGCTAAACTTATTCTACTTAATTTCGTAGCCATGTAAAATAAAAATAATAAAAACTCAAAATTAAGGCATGCAAATCGTGTACATGGGGCTTATGGATGCATTCATATTTTTGCTAGTGTTAAATATTGTTTTGTGCTACATTTGGTTTTGGTATGATAATACGGCGAGGAGCGGTCATAATTAAATTAAATAAAATAATTTTTAATTTGATAGCAATGGGAATCACACTTGCATTGATTTATATTTATGTCTTGTGCCGCTCCAACACCTTCAAAAGGCAACTCCTCCCAAATTGTGCATTTCCAGTGCGCTGTGCTGTGCAGATCAAGCGATCGTGATGCAACACGGCGCGCTTGCTGGCAAATGGCAAATTATCCATCCATGAAGCTGAAATCGGTGGCGCCCGTGACCAATCTATCTTCCTCAAGTCATTGTTTTTATTTTGTCTTCGCGTTTGCGAGGGAAGCAAGGCACCGGGGCACTGGGGCACATCTGTTACACCTGGCGTTACGACATCGAAATTCTGCAATTTCTGGTTACTAATTCTTTGGCACGGGGTGGAGTAAAGTGTGCTGAGAGCAGTCGGTAGTTTAGAAGGAACAAAATGGCGGCACAACTAACACAAACTAATTGCAATCGTGTTAGATTGGTTTCCTCCTGAGTTACCAGTTTAATTACCGTACCGGAATGTAAAACTGTGTGCAAATTCTACCGCAGCGCTTGTTAGGTAATAATTTTGTAGCAAACCAGAATGTGTGACAGGTGGTGGTTATGGGTGAGAAGACAACAATAATCACTACAAATTAACGTGGAGAAAAGAAGTATGTCACTCGAGATCCGACGAGCTGGGGACACGATGCGTGTGCCGTCTTCGTGGTGAATCTCCCCGTACACGATCCGCAAACATTACTCTTCGGCACGATCATATCTGGTGGTGCCGTTTCTGCAAATAATTCCACCAAGCGGAGGCGTTCGACAGCAACCGTTCTCATTTGCATCGATGAGCAACAACAAACAGTGACGATGAATGAAAAACAATAAAAATACCTCTCCAAGCTCCTACGCTGCACGACACGTTTGGTTCACGGCAGTGTTGGACTTTGCTGAATGAGACAACATTGCGCACGAAGATCACTTGGCGGGTAAGCAATATGAAAACAAAAAATGGACCAGAGAAGATCGCAAAGAATTTTTTGAATAACAACTCTATGCGCTTGATGATCGAGAGTGCGTGACGTGGATTTTATTTGCCATCCGTTGCGGTTCAGCACGTACCCATTAGCAGCTAACTGGCGCCCGTAACTGATCTGTTAGTGTTCGACAGAGTGTCCACCATACATCCCGAGGAATTGTGTGCCCGATGCCCATCTCACAGCTCACAATTAAAAGCTGACACACACGGCAAAGGAAACAAAAGTATTCACATTCACAGTTCGGGGACAATACAGCGCCTGGAACGAAATGTTAACTTCCGGATAGTGCAGCATCACCGGTAAAACAGGGTACGCAACAGCGGTACAATGAACTTGACCGCAGATCGAGGCCGGAGAGAAAAATGCCGGAAATGCTTTGGAAATGTACGGCCAATATTGAGCGTGCGTTCTAAAAGTGAAAAGCAACAGCGTCATTTGTGTAGAACGTTTTGGAGCGTGTGGTTTTTTTAGGTTAGCGTGTCATCAAATTTGACAATATGGCGGCGTCACTTTCTCCATTTCTTTTGTAAATAAATGCGTTAGTCTGTACTAGGGTTGGGTAAGTCATTAGTTTTGTATGCATTTGAGCGAACCGGTTCGTTCTTTGTGAAGAACTGAACGAAGGGTACAGATCTTTCGTTCTTTTGTCTTTCATAAAACAATGTGTCAATCATACTTTATCTTGTTCACATAGTTCGCTCAACCTACCTTCCCAGGTCGTTCCAACTGCGTTACATTCCGTTCAACGTGCGTTATATATCGTTCATCCTGCGTTACGGGCAGTTCAATCTGTGTTATATGACGCTCCAGTTCCAAGCTGTTCAACGTGAGTCATTCAACCTTCTTTACACGTTTCGTTTGATTATTTTAAAATTTAACGCATAATTCGCTCGACCTGTGTATGGACTATTCGCGAATCGTAGCAACATAATTTGACGAACGAAGTTCGTTCGTTCACTTAAACAAACTGATCGAACTGTATAGGGTTAGTTCATGTGACCCAACTCTACTCTCACGATAACACGACATCAGCAAGTGATCATGACAGGCGTGTGATGAGATGAAGAGTGAAATAGCGGCTTTTCAACGGACAGAATGTGTTACAGTTAGTGCTTGCGAGTATCATGTACCGTTGCTGCAGTATGTGACAGAAAAGGGGGAGTAAAAATAAAAACACCGGCATTAAATATCTCACGATGCGCTTTAGATAACCGTCTATGGTACGGCTGGTACAGTCTGATCACCATCTAGAACGGAGTCGTAATCGGTTGGCACTACTTCCTTCCTCCAGCAAACAGGAAGGAAGGAACCACTCCGCGTTGTCATCTACTACTCCTCTACCTAGTCTTTTTGCACTCTGGCGACATGCCCAAGAACCGGAATCGGAACCGGACTAATGGGATGTGCGGTTTGCGGCCGAGAGAGAAATGCCCGACGCGGGTAGGTTCATTAAAGTTTAAGTTATGAGCAAAAGAGTCATCGAACGCTATGGCGATGTTCTGGCGTACACTATTTAGCAGATTCAAACTTTACGACCGTACACAAACAGTATACAAGCCAGTTTTGGAACGGGACGGCACAACGACGGGAACGACTGGGAATGGGTGGGAAGCGCGTAAATGTTTCTACGTGTCATGAATTATTAATCGATTCACTTGTCTTCGTCTTCACCCACATTTGGGCAACGCCGTGTGGCCATGTTTATGCTCGAAGAGAAGGAACCGGCTTTAAGTCTCCTTTTTCTCGATTGCGTCCTAGTCCAGTGGTTGGCAAGCTCTTTGGATAAAATGTAAACTAATGTACTTGTGGGGTACAAATTACCCAGTACATTACCTACATTTGGGGTCAAGACTCAATAGTCTGCAATGGTGGACTTAGATTCAAGCCCAAAAATTTAAAGAAAGTATAGAGTACAAAGTTTCTTCACATAAGTTGTCAATGAAATTGTATTAGGTTTAACCTATAAGTATATCAATATTTTTCAACATAGCATATTTACTCAGCAACATCCTGAGCTATGAAACAATAAATAGTGGATCATTCGTTTCGAAATAACCAATCTACTTCCAGTAGGATATTTACTGCTTCTTTACGCTGAGTTCACGATGCAGGGATCAGCCAATTAAAGGGACTTTTCAAAATCATAAATTTTTCAAAATCATAACTGATCTGATGGAGGTTATCATGTCTTTACTGGTTAAATTATAATCTTTTGGTAATTTTTCTTTTCGAAAATGCTCAACTTCTACTATTCAACTACTCGGAAAGAATAGTAAATACTTATTAGAATTGGTTGATGTCTTGGCATTACTCTTGACAAATGGGGAACTTGATCTCAGTAGTAAGTAATAACTCTATTCCACATTTCTATACCGCACTTGTCATTGTACGATCAAGACATCTTCGACTGGGTATCATGGCTTTGTTCAG
This sequence comes from Anopheles marshallii, assembly GCF_943734725.1. Taxonomy (NCBI): domain Eukaryota; kingdom Metazoa; phylum Arthropoda; class Insecta; order Diptera; family Culicidae; genus Anopheles; species Anopheles marshallii. Next base: position 74,296,470 of record NC_071327.1, on the reverse strand, counting down.
TAAACACATTATCGACCAAACAAGTTTGTACCCTGTCGTATAGTCATAACCATTCTGACTAGTTCTCCATATCTCAATTCACTAGAACTACACACGCATCGCGTCGATATGCCACCGATTGCCGACCACTGTCCCGGCCGGCCGTTTACCGAAGACGTGCCAGCGTGTCCGGTCGGGGTAAAAAAAAGGAATGCTGTGTCCCAAATGGGCAGAAGCGGTACGTTACCCTTATTCTTGGCATACGAATTTGGAACGAAACCCAAACGTCGGGAAGGAAATACGATCGGATACGTAGTAAACAATAAATTTAATAACGGTTTGATACATGGACAAATTGGCTAACCAATCGGGCTGTGCGGGTCAATGAATAATCGAAGCGAAACCGTGGAGTGAAGGTGTCTAAGCAGTTGGTGTCTCCACCAGAAAAGGTCAGTTTGTTGGGATTTTTTGACCACTCTCCAGGTTGGGTGGTCTGGAACATTACGCGCCAGGTGTGTCAATATTAATGTCCTATTTTTTAATGGGAAATTTTCTTCCAGAATTGCTGGACCATTGGAAGAATAGCTGGAAGATTTTTTGGTGTGTTCATGGAGTACTGAAGCTACTCAATGTATGATCAGTAGTCTTCCCTAGTTCATGATGTAGGTCGTGACACGGAAAATTATACACATGGTGTTAATTTCACACCACATCCTCGAAAGACGCACGATGTGTTAGAAAGGCGCAAGATGGCGATAGAAGTGTGATGAGTAGAGCAATAATATTATTCGTTTACCTTTCGCCTAGCCAGGGTTATGTAGCGTAGCGTACGAATAAGTGTGACTTTATGAGGCAATCAGCGCCAGACGATGGTCCAGCATGGGGAGTTAGCCTTGCACCATCGAAGGAGAAAACCCCGAATCTTCACAGTCGCTCTGCGGAAGTTGTAAAAAACTAGTCCAACCTAGGCTGTTTCGAGCACAGATTCGGTTACTATTAAGAACTAGGTCACAGTCAATGTTGGACTAGACCAGTACCTGGAGTTCTAGCATTTTTTTTTGTAGTAAACCACATGTATAAGACCTTCCGCCCTTGGATGTTTTCACTACTGAAGCCCCACTGTTTCTGGTTTCAACAAAGGGAATTTTAACTTCCAACACGTTCGTCACGTCTCGCGCCACTACTCTTTCCGCGTGCAGTGTGTGATGGTAAGCATACTCACGACCAGCACACGCAGGAGAAATGTTGTGGACAAACACGCATAAACCAGCACCAGGAATGGGAGGGGAGGCTCGTGGAGCGTCTTCCGTGGCGGCACGGTGTCGGCGCGTTTACGGTGTAACGCTAAAACGTGTGAAGTAAATTTGTGTACCGATCGGTGGAAGTTACGGACGCTGATCGACAACCACGGTGAGGTTAATTCTTGGTGTCTGTGGTATATCTGTTCTTACCGGATACTGTTGCAGCGCGTGTCTCTGTTGCAGTGTTCAAGTGTCGAGCATTCGCTGGAAGTATCTTCCTCATGCATCTTGTCTAGCAAAATTAAAAACTGCGGTATTGGCTGCATCTTCAGCTTGGCCGAGTGATTGGTCTTCCATTCTTCCAAGAAGTGGCTGGCAACATAAAAATCTCAAATTCCCATAAAATAACACAGCTTGACGAAATGACTACATAAATCAAAAGCCTGCGGTTTACAGGCACCATATAGGCGATCTTCTTAGCAAAGCTCCGGTTCCGTTCTGAACATTCGTTCAGCGCAACTATGTTGAACGAATTCATAGCACCGCCAAAGACGGACCACAACCACCGAGGCAAAGCCAATCCAATAATCGGTTTGTTGCCGTGTGCTTTTACCGTACTGTTTCAAAGCAGAAAAAAATGCCGCCACCGAAAAGCAAAACCACGGCGCGTTCGTTCAACACGCATTAACTCTATTTGTTTTGCTCATTTCCGATTCGATTGATTTATTTACTAAATCATTAACGCAAGTCGCCGTTGCCACCGCCGCCGGCTACCGGATGGGGGCTCCTATTGCTTGTTTTCCCTACCCTTCTGCTTCGGGTGGCAGGGGACATCCTCCCCGTAGTCAAACAATGACCGCGCAATGGACCACACGTTTCGAGCATAATGACACACGATAGTTAAGGGCGGGAGCCCATCGACCCAACAGCGTAGACGATAACCAACCGACCCATTCCCTTTGAAGACACGCGAGATTCCGCATCTGCTGTTGGGTTGCTACCTTTTAAACACCACATGTCAGTGTACAATTGCGGTGTAGAATTTAATGATTATGAGCTCGACCTATCGTGTCGAGATTGTGCGGCTAGTGATGGTTGGTGAAGGTTCAGAGATCTATCGAACGCTTTTTGATGCCTTGGTAGAAGAAAGCTTTTTTTTCCTGAATGTTTCCAATCGCGAGTGGTAGTAGCGCTTGTGAGAAGCATTCATTGGCAACCGATCACTTAATAACAACTGTTAATTCATGGTCACGAATGCATTTCGTTCCCTGTGCTGCCTGAGAATCGGCAGCGCCCAGCGCTCTCAAGCGAAACGAGGCGAAAAAGGGAACAGTCGTGGGTTGTGTGGGGCTGCGTAGCGACCGGTACGAGGAAAGAGGACGATGTCCAACGACTTGTTGCAGATAGCAGCATGCTGTTGTTGTTGTGTTTTTTTTTCTCTCCTGTACGTTTACTGCCGTTGCATTACTTCCCACCTCCATAATCGGTCAAACTGGGCAGACTGGCTGTCTATGCTGCCGTCTACCCTGCAGCACCCGTCTGTCCCACGCGCATCACATCTGATGGCGGGTCGTCGTCTAAAAGGGGGCAAAAAGCATTCCGCGCAATGATGGACTCCACAAACGTCCCGAACACACCCCGGCCAGGTCCCGAGGTATGAAGGCTTATGCGCACATCCTCCAGCCTGTAACTGTATAATCCTTTTTCCGGTCTTTCACGATCATTGCCCTTCGCGAGTGTGCGTTGCGTTTTGTGTTTTTGCTGTTGTTGTTTGTAGAGTATTTCATTCTTTATGGCGTGTCCGTCAGTTTTGTACCAGTCGCAGCAGGAAGACAAAAAAATCCCAATCCATCTTGCAGATAAAGGTTGGCAGGCACACGCAGGGGGAAGGAAAATTATGTTCATCCCAGTGAGGATGTGCACTATAATTGTCGTCCGCGACCTTTCGACCATCGCACCATTCGCACGTAGCAGTGCCACCGATGAATCTCCGACGATGAGCCACCGACACTCAATCGGACGGGATGGAGGAAACAAAATTCGTTGACATCGTTGGCTAAATTTGTTGCCCCCGGGATGGGCGGATGCGGATATTAATTTGCGACGATGATACCGTCTGTCTGGGGTGGCTGTATTCGTGTGTCTTGTATTTACTGCAGTGACAATAATTATGACCAGATGGTTGACAGACATCATTATCCGGGGTCTGTCTGGTATGTCCGTACAAGGGTTCCGAGCGACGAGCATTAGTCATGCTGGGCATGTACATTAAGAAACTGCGGAAATACAAGAGCGATATGTTCAATTGAGGGAAGTCATCATCGAAAGATGGGCAATATTTGACGTATGATTCCAGCAGCAAAATGTTTTATAGTGGCAGGAGGTAAACGATCGGATGTGGATATTAATAGACGGATCAGACAAAAAGAACCTCATTGTTAAACAACAGCCCCTGTAGTCAAGGAAGGAATTCCATTCTGATATTCCTTCTGAGCGATCTTCCTTTGTCCAACAAAAGAATGTTTTAGCAATCAAAGAAATCATCTGATTAAGACTTGGGTCAGTAACAACTTGAGGCAAACCCATGGAATTTATCAATTTATCACTATTTAGAATTGGTCTAAGTAGTTTGTAGATCCAAAAAAAAGCAATGATTCGAATCTTCTAATTATAGTTGGAAGAACTCCGACCGTTATGGTGTCAAAGAAAATATCATAAATGAGCAGCTAAACATACAAGCTTCAGCTGTCGTAGGCAGATGCCCGCTTTATAAGAAAAGAATTTTAGAAGGGCACGCAGTGTAACCAAAACCTTGCCAGCTCTGAAAACAAAAACACAAACCACTAGTGACTGGAGTTGATTTGCTGTCCGTAAAAGCAAATCTGAAGTTATGGGGACAGCTGTATTATGTTTGCCCAATCCTAAGCTCCTACAACTAAACCAGTTCTCAACCTCAGAGGAAAGGATTTGTCAAACGCTCTCAATAATAAAGTTACTAAACATTTTCTCCCAAATTCTGACAATTTTACAAACCTCGTTTAAGGTTATGTTTTGGTTTTATTCAAAGGGTCAGACACTGACCTCCTCAGTTTCATGAACATGACAACAAACGTCCGCATAGTTGTGCAGAAAACCCTTGGAAGACGCATTTTGCTGACTGGCAAAACCGATGCGAGAACCAAGTTCTGACAGGGCTGGCCATGTGAGTCATGGTGGTGGAAACCATCGGATATGAATAAACTTGGTCACCGTTTGTGCATATTTGGTTTTCCGATTTGGGGACACTAACCTCACCAAGAGCGTTGGCGTTGATCCACTATTGGGCGTCGGCAGAATGAAAGAATGATGTAGATGGAGGTTAGTTAGCTGCCAGTCACACGTGGGACGGCAAATGGATGAAGATATTTGAAAGCCGACAATCAAACGCAAATGGTTCGACTTAAAAAAGAATAGCTAATCCTCATTCGCTGTGCAGGATCACGCGTGCAGGTTACCCGCTCCACTATCCATCCTCTCGTGATGGATGCATCTACGTCATCACCATTTTTAGCGTTAACAGTTTGTGGCGCATTGGACAAAAAAAACAGTCGTAAGAAAAGCATTGCTTCTATTGCGCGTTTCATGAAGAATTGGAAAGTTGTACATATGCTCAAATGATCTCACCATCGACGAGCTTTGTTCGTCACCATAGTGCTGTAAGGCTTAACTTTTTGTTTGCCGACGTCTGTGACTCGCGTCCGTAGCCTTTACTTCCATTAGCATGGCAGAGTATGGCGGTGTGACACCTTGGAAAAGAAACATATTGATGCGCGTGGCAAGCGCCAGCTGCTCCACAGAGCCATTAATTAACGAAGTCTGCACCACGTTGAGTGCTTTTGATTCGTCGCTGGACGATATACGAATGCAGGGTGGGTGTGCAATCAAGGATTTAAACGAAGCACATAAGAAGTGGTAGGTTGGTTCTTTGAAGATACATTTTCGGGATGTTAAAGCTCACAATAGAAGCAGTTCCTTTAATGTTTTTTAACTCATTGCCATAAATCGTCACAATGTTATGACGAATGGTTAGCTCAGTGGGGCAGCGCTTGGGTTAATACTCCGAAGGTCTTGGGTTTGAATCTTTCAACGACCAAATAATTTAGTCATTGGCGGATACGTGGCGTCGTTGCATTTCTTCATATTCATATCAGTTTGTCTACGTTGCATTTAATACCTGGACATGACTTTATTTCCTGTAGAGAATCAGCTTAGAAGTCGACATCCTCATTTGCCATTTGAGTCATCTGTTTCAAAGTGCACAAATAAATTGTTTGTACGCTGTATAGATTCATTAATTACTTTTGAACGTTTAAGCAAACGGCAACAAGAGATAGTCAAAAGCTTTCGTAATATCTTCTAGTGTGTGGTCGAAATGGAGAAGAAAGTCTTGCTGCACCGAAAAGACACGCTCTCCCGCCGATCCCTTTCCCCGAGGATCTTGGTCCCAGAGCTTTACAGACACGCAAACACGCAAAACAAGCTGCCAAACGGGCGAACAGACGACGCTCGTATATGTGCCGTCCCGTTGGCGCATGTTGTTCACGCGCCCATTCACCCCTGGGTTGGCCCCTCGTGGAGAACCCGTGATGTCCGCGGTCACAACTCTAGCGTCGTGGCGGGTTCAGAAAGAAACAGGTTTAGCAGCCTCCTACGGTGGCGTGTGGTGCCGCGTCGTGCAGGAGAACAGGTCGGTATCGGGTTTTCTTGGACTATCTTCTCGGAAACGGTTTGCCTGAGGTTGGCTGGTAGGTTTAACTTTTTGGTGTTTTGCAGGGGTTTCTTATCGGACGTGATTCCAATTTATAATGCTTATTACATGTACAACAGATCAGTGGTAACTTCTTGGCAGGTCAAAAATATGTGACGTTTAAAATAAAAGGTAAGCGACATAAATGCAATACAGAATCGAATGATATTAAAAATTCACCTAACAACCCCTGTGTGCTGTTTTCGAACGTCACAAAGCGCTCGATCCGGTTCCTATAAGCTCCACCGCCAACCTCCGTTAGACGTCTAATGCGGGCAGCTGCAGATCAATTTCCCGTCAAGGCACTGATTATTATTACCTGCTAACTGTGTGCACGATCGCACTTGATCGCAGAAGGGACTGCCAGGCCCAACTGCGTCATCTGCGGGACTCACCGGGATCTCCACGGTTTGTGGGAAGCATACGAAACACACAAAGCACTGGCGCACTTGGTCCGTTCATTCATTAAAAGAAAACGAAGACGCCGATACCGAAACGAGTACACACACTCACACCGTTAGGTCCCTTGAAAGGGTGTTCCAGCGTGTTCAGTGTGCAAAGAACTTGGTGTAGTTTGCCGTCTGAATCAAGCGAATCGAGAAAAGAAAGCCTCTCCAGCTCGACCACCCTCCTCCAGCTCGTCTCGATGCCCGATTCTTTTGAACATCTTCCGAATCGTTTCCACACCGCACGGTGTTGGGTTATGAATCGAATGAGTTGGAAATGCCCGCGTCAACCGTGGTGGTCAGTGCAAACACACTGGTCGGTGCGCGTCCTATTACGGAGATTGCTTCCCGGGGGCTCAAGTCGCTCAAGAGGTCCCGGACACGCACGAAAAGATGCCAGAGCCGATCAATGGTTTCTCGTTTCGTATGACTGATTTTGGTCTTTGGCTTGCGAGTGCCGAGCGGGTGAGACGGATAATGACGGATTGGGGTTTGGTTGTCCAAGTCGGGACCTTTCGCTGGTAAGACATTTCTCGTGTGATGCTCCGCTGGAAGCTGTTTGTAGAAAGATTTAAGTCTTTTGCTGGAATTGCGTTCAAATATTGACCGTACTTGGTTGTAACTCAGTGTTTTCGTGAGCGCTATAGATGTACTGACCGCCCAAGATCTAAGTGTATGGCCACCTGTTTGCATATGCTCATGTTGTGTTACATACAGTGGCTGGGTTATGGTAAGTGGCTGTAATTCCAACATAAAAGGAACATTCAATTTAAGCGACTTCGATCGATCACAAAATGACTAGAGTCATTTCAGACATACTTTTCTCCTGAAAGAAAAGCGATTTTCAAATTCTAAGTAGTTTAATTGAAATATTTCAGAAGAACTCCTGTCAGTACTACTACAATAGCTCAAGATATCATATTTGGACAAGGATCTCCTGTCAGGGATGAGTCTTGTACGATGTGCTCCTGTGTTGTGATGTGAAGAACGATGGTTTTTAGATTCTATTCGCTCTTTAAGAAGAGCTAGAACAAATATTATGAAGCTAATTCTAGAGAATGTTAATGTTAGGAGTAGTAACAAATTAGTAACGATTATATATTCTAGAGCTTATAAATGTCTCGTTTATTTAATGACTGACTTTTCCACTTTCTATTTAGTGCAACAATGTTTTTAAACCCCCCTCTTAAGTGTCTAAATCACACAGAGGTGTAGCTCCGATCAGTCGTACTGATCTTCTTCTGCTGCTTATACAACTCATCCACGCAAGTGCGCTAGAAGCAGTAAAACGACAGCGTGATACCATTTTACAGCCACACTGGGGCAAAGGGGTCCAAACATCACCAACGCACTCCCATCGGTACTGACCGTGCGGGTACCTCGCCCTCAAGATCATGATCGTGGTGCGGGTTTTATGGGCGGTGATGTACATGATAGGTTTGTTGCTTTCAACTTTTATTTTACGATGCACTTATTGCGCACATTGCACGAACCGCTTCCGTGGGAAGGAAAGGAAGCTCTTACCCTTTACGGTTGACATCAAGAAGAGAAAGATCTATGAAAAAGTAGGAAGAACGTCGAACGAGCTACAATGTTTGGAAGTTACTTTCGCACTGACGCACTGACCAGACGGCTAGTACCATGAGAGATTGGCGCAAACACACAAAGACTTTGCGCCAACCAGCCTATAAAACAAATGCTGGATCGGTATCTATCGAAACCGGAGCATAGTTTGCCAAAAAAAAAAAAGCTTCACTTGTTGCGCGGTTTTTGGTTTTCATTTTGGGTGAGTTATTACTGTCCACCCACCCGGGGATGGCTGGAAAGAAAATTGAAACTTTCACCGTGTGGTTATTCATTTTCTTTTTTTTTTTTTTGCAAGATAATCTCGATAAATCTAATGTGTGTGTGAAAGAGTGCTCATTCGTGGTTGATGACAACATGGGAAAAACGGGCCACGGGGTTTACTTAACACTCTGCTCCCCCTGGTAGCGACACAGTGCAGTGTTCGATCGACGACCATTATGTTCAACGGCATGGGAGAAAGCATTACGTTTGTATGTGAAACACAACAGCAGTTTAGCCATGTGCTTCGGTTGCGCCGCCATCGTTGCCGTTGATGCCGTAAGCAGTTTTGTATGCCTGAGATTCCCTCAGCGTTCTGAGTGCGGCGATGTGCCGCGGAAATATTCCTCCATCGTCAGCAGGTGCGTTACGTGTCGCTTGGTAAGCTTTTGTTGCGAATCCCTATGAACGCGATAAAAGCGACCGAAGGGCACCGGAATGCAGTTGGTAGATCGGTGTAAAACGAGATGTTGGTGTCGGCATCGGTCCAACCCTTGCGGCGCGCGTAATGGGAACAAAGTTCCCTTACCACACCGGGCCAATCGCACAATCGCGCATTATTATTTACATCACTATTGGCATCTTCGGGGTAGGGGCGGGCTGATGAAGACGGTCTGTGATGCAAAGTTTTCTCCCTGGCCGGGTGCAAACAAATAAGTGACAGGCGTAATCATAATCGTGCCACCATAATCAGCATCGACCCGTGACGGGCCAGTCATCGAGTCAGATCAAACGGCCCAATGCGTGTGAGCAGCGCACACCCACACCGGTCCGGGGTTGCTTTTTTTTTGTTTGCTGTAATTGGTGATAATTCTTGCAATTGTTTACAGCGAAGCAATCGAAATTGGTTCCAGCAGCAAAATGTTTTCGAACTGATAAGATTATTATGCAAGTGATTTTATGTACGGAAATTCAATGAAGGTGATTTGTGTTGTCAATCACCGATCGTAGCCTCATCTAACTTTAGAAAACAATTTTACTATGTTAACATCAATCGATAAGTTCAAACACTTTGCGAAATTTGCTTACCTTCAAGAGAGCCTGCTTCTCTTGGGAGTAGTGTGAAAATTTCTATTCTCCACCTCAAAGAAAAATCACTGCGGCAGGGTTCAGTGGCCAAGCAAAATGTAAGCCGACTGGCAGGCTTGGCCTCGCCAATCGCTCACTTCCCAACAACTGTATGCACACGCGATTCAGCGCAAATCTCGGCGGAGGTGAGTGAAAACAGTTGAACCCACCCGTCAGCGCGTGTTAGCGATTTGTGTGTTGCCACAAAAAAAGGCAAGAATACGACAATCGTTCAATCAACCGGGGGTTTGCACTCATCGCAACCTTCTCGCTTTGGGATGCCGAAAGGATGCACGAGCACACGATGGACGCGTATGATGAAATGGCGTTGGAAATGAAATTTACCGAAAAAGAAAGTGAACGCCGCCCCGCACACTGTAAGCATAACTTTGAAGGGGGTGGTGAAGGGTGGAGGAGGGGAAGAGGGGCGGGGGGCAGTTGGACGGGAATGGGAAGTGGGAGCTCATGTACCCCATTCGCCCGTGGGTTATGTAAAACATTAAATTGAAGTAAAACACCGCCCGGGCGGTAGACGCCAAAACTCGATGACGGTGGCCATCCTCTACCGCCTCCTCTGTTCCAAGCCGTCTCCATGTCTTATGGTTCGATTGATTTCGAATTGATCGATTTTGATCGATTTCGATAGTGGACCGGGGGTGAGGGGGGGAAGCGTAGAGAAGTGGTTCGGTTGGAACTGCTGCGCACGGTCGATTAGTGATCGACGGAACTACGGAGGGCAGAGAGTAGAGCCGAGTGGGCAGGTTGACGATGGCGCGTACAACGCACGCACAAAGCTGCGGCACGCGTCCGCTGCTATCATGCCGGTGGTGGATGCGTGAAAATAAGTGAAAAATTAGCGTGCTCGTGTGCGCTATGTGCGGGCTCTGGTTTTTGTGAGTTGCTGGTGAATTTTCCACCGTTACTGAGCATTTCGGATGGGCAACCGGTGAGCGAACTTTCAATTATTGCTGATTTATCGGAATGGTGGTTAGCGGTGGGCGGGTGATTGACCAAGGGCGAGTATGTGGCCACATAGTTTTACGTTGCGAGCTTTACCTTGATAATGAGTTGAGAGCTATGTTTTGGATGCGTTGCAAGCAAACAAGATCAAAGGTGTAAATAAAAACGTTGAATCCGTTCCAGTCGTGTAAAGACTGGCGCCGGTATCAATATACCACCGGGTTTGATCAACGACCCCTGATCCAATGGCAAATAATTGTATTTCTATGGACTTACTGGTAACATACTGTTCGTGGCAGAATGATCATAGTGAATAATACATCTTTAAGGTAGATTTTCCTCGAATGATGCTTGAATCATGATGTAGTCTATAAATATATAAATCCACTAACATTGACATTTATGTGCGGAAATTGTTGGTTTAGGTTTACAATCTCTTTCATCCACCCAGCTCATCAGTGCAAACGAAGTATTTAACTTAGTAAACCATATGAGTTGTTACAGATTCGTATGAACACGCAATTTCCGATTGTAAATGTGTAAGATTGTTTAAATTAGATCTCAATAATATTGTCATCTAAGACCATCTTGCCAATATCATCATGGTGTTACAGGCTGGCTTAGTCGATGAATGTTTTGCTGGAAGGACCTATTAATTCCTTGGAGAAAAATGGTACGCCTGGGATATATTAAAAGTCTTGTTCCGTGAAGACTGACATTAGTTCTTCAACATTCCCAGGCTGTACTAACATTAATACAAAATTACTGATTCAAAAAATGTGTTAAGACTAAACGTTAGGTTCTTGTTAGGCTCAGTTAGGTCTAAAGATCTCCATTTACTTACGTTACGAAATAAAAGGCGATTAAAAGCATCATCCTAACCGACGTAACTAGCATGATTATGCTTTTAAATTGTAGAAAAAAAAAACACTCACACCAACATGCAAACACACCATGGGATGCAGACGACCTTTCCGTAACGAGTTCGATCGGCGGGCGCGATGCTGTTTGATGCTGATCGCCCACCGAGAATAGGGAATCTGCTCCACTGCAGATCTAATCAACCAGAACAGAACGTTCAGTCACGATTTGAACCTTCGCCAAAGTGATTCGATTGACTGCGAATGATTCGATTGCTTGTAGTGCGAAGATGGTGGGGTTGGGTACCACTTTTCGCTCAAGATTCGAATCGCTCCCACCTACACTCACCTTTGCAAGTTGGGTTTTGCAACCGCGATGGGGATGATGTAGTTTTTTTTTTCTTGTGTTAAAATATTACGATGGGTGGGAGGGTACTTTTAATCGTCTCGGAAAATAGCTCTAGCGTACGGACGATACATTAGAACAATGTGAGCAATGAAGACACACAGAATACCACCCATAATATAATATACCATAATACCAGGCAAAGGTTGATTATTGCTGGACTGAAACGTCAAAGTGATGATCGAAATAAAATCCCGATGAGATAAATGTGAAGCAAAACATTACCATAATAAATCGCATACACATCCGCTCAGCTGGTGTTGACTTTTACACTTTGGACTCTCTGGTTTGAGTTGCGTTTCCTGCCATTCACCTTCCCCGCTTCGCTCACGTTACGTCCAATAAAGACAATCCATTAGAAGCAATTACACTTTCTGCACCACCAGTGGATAGTCCATATCTGTACGCTGGTATTTTTTCGTCAGTCGTCAACGGAGTCCCGTGTACACGAATTGACGCTAGCGACCGCAACCAATTGATTTACGACAGTTGATCGTTAGACCGCAAGTCAGTGTCAGCAGCGAACCCACACTCGCGACACTTTAGCCACAAGCTTGGCAGCATGGCATTTTGCACGCAACGCTGGACGAGATAATTTCACATGCTTTTCATGTCCTTCCAGCCAACTCTTGTGCCAATTCGACGACAAAAACCTACGCTGTCTATCAAGAACTTGTTCTGCAAATCTTAACACCTGGTTGTTTTGTCTTTTCCACTTACAGCTTAAAGCTCAGTTACCGAAAGCTAGCTAATGAAGGTCGTGTATTCTTTGCACCATCCAAAAACATCCAAGGGAAGTTCGTCTAAGACTCCGCCTGTACGCACTCCGACAACCGCCCGACAAGATCGCAGATGTAAGCTGTGGAGGTAGTAAGTACTCTTCCATCCGGAAAACAATCAGCGCACATCTTCAAACCTCAAAACGACACAAGAAACAGACCGACTTCCTTTCGAGCCCGAGAACTCAACCTTCGCCCACGTTGGGGATTGCGATCACCCAAGATCGCATGGATCCACCAAACAACAAAAACGGTGCCTCCATTTCTTCACCATTCAAAACTAAATTCTCGAAGGAGCGCCAATCGCATCAGGCGAAACCGGAGGTGTGTAGGAAAAAAGATCAACAACAAACCAGACCGTGAGAACGGCACCACACCGAAGGGTACTGGGCGCCGTTTCGTAACCGAGCAGCAGAACAACACCTTCACCGTCCACTTTAGCAGATCTTTCTCGTTTGCCTCTCCGCACGTTGTTTCGAACGGTTGGCTGGCGGGTTCTTGTTGGAACGAACGATCGCAACAAGGATCGGGAGTTGCGTTGTGAGGCTGAAGATGATTCGCCCTGGATGTGCCGAACTGGAAGTCGTACCAAATATGGAAGCTGGTCACCAGAGAGCTGGTGAGAATGTTCCAGTTCGCAATGTGGAAGCTTCTTTTTTTTGGCACTTTACTGCTTCTCCAACCAGGCTGTCTTTGGGCGTATGGCAGGGAATGACCTCATTCCGAGGCTACCTGCAGTACTTAGAACTTGCTGTACCCGGAAATCGTGAACCGAAGGTATTAACTTCAAATAGAACCCACAATTTAATGCACAAATGAAGCATAATTCTTACCTTTAACGAGGCTTAATACACAGCAATTATCACGTACCCATGCAACAACTTCTACAAAAACACAGGTAAGATATCGCCGGTGGTACTGGATACAGGACACCTCGTCAGGATTGCCCTCTGAACTACTAACAGTTAGAAACACACCTGCGACAACACTGGCCTACCTCTTTCGCTTTCTGGTTTTGGGAATCGATACACCGGCCCACTCTAGTGCGCTACTGTGAAGACTTAAATTCAATTAGAAGGCACCCTTTTCCGATTCCAACTGGTCGCGTCACCAGGTCAAATGGCCACAATCTTGATAGGTTGCCGCACGAACGACAGACCTGTTTCACATCTACTTTATGCTGCACCCTCATTTCACTTGGCCATCACACCACCAACATACACACACACGCACACATTTGGACACAAGCTGGCTGTACGTGCACCCAGCCACATACCACGGGGGAGGATCAGCTTGAGATCGAAAATTTGCAAAAAAAATCAAAAAAACACACCCTCCTTCAGCTACCACACACAGGGTACAGCACACAAACGAACACTGCACACGTTATGGGGCTTTGGCTCCACCTGGGGGTTTTTTGCCGTCAGCCGACTGCCGACTCTTTCTAGGAGCTTTGGAAACGAACCTACTCGGGGAGAACACCTTCACAAACGCTGGTACAAGTTTGCGGCAGGTTTCGACGGTTTGCCTTTCCGATGGTTTGGAGGTTTTCGCTTTCGTTGCTTGAACATTAGGCACGCTGGAGCTGGAAGGGAGTCGGGACACGTTAAGGCACTCACGGGCGCTAGGCAAATTGGAGGGCTTTAGACCACGCGGGATGCTTCGGCGATATCTCAGCACCGTGCTCAGTTCCACCGCTTTTGTGGTGCACGTATGGTAGCCAGATATACGCGACAGAAAAAAAAAAACCACACAACACACACACACCCACGACACTTCCACACGGTCTGGACGGGCGATGTTGGGTTTGGGCTTGCGTGCGCGTGCTGGATCGGACACCGGGTTTCACGTACCGTTCGAGCCGACTAACAACGAACGAATGGGTCTCGGATGGAGAAGCACACCGATGGAGATTACTGTTGCTGCTCCGGCATGAGAGAGTGAGAGCGAGAACCATTTTTAATGTTGATGAAACGCAGCGAAAAAACGCATCCAGCGGAGGTTGGTTGTTTAGCTGCCAGAGTGGCCATGCTCTCTAGAAGACTGGCTTTCTCTTCTTCTCTCCACTTCTCTTATGGCTGTGGTTCTTTTATGTTTGTTTGCACACGTAAAATGAGCGAATGCGATTGTGGGGTTCTCTTTTGAGATTGAAGGGATGCTACGGCTTACACAGCATAACGCAGCATGATCTTTGACGGGTCCCGTCGTGCGGCATACTGGTGACGTTTGCATACACATGCCTACACCCACACGAACGTGGCAAGGGAAGATGCTACACATTCTGCTAATTCCCTCACAATTGCTCTCCGAGGAGTGTGCCATCTCTCCGAATAGTCCGAGTTTGTGGCACGAAACAATAGTCAAACCATTCGGTACGGGTTTAGGAACTGTAATGTGGACATTACACTGTGTAATTTGACTAATTTTGTACAGTGCTAAGTATTTGTTCCTAGTAATAGAATGTCCAAACATCATGAAGTCACTATTCAAACTTTGCAAAGAGCTAAGCTCAACTTTTAATAAACACGAAATAATTAAATTGGAGGTGATTAACAAGATTAGAGAAGATTAGAACTACAATATTTAAAAGATACATTCGAAGAAGTTTATAAGTTATCTTTGGAGACATTCACAGATAGATAAATAAGTGAATAAGTCCCAAGAACATAGAACACAGGAATAGACTTTAATACTACACTTTTGAAAGTAATTAAGTATTGTTAATTCGAACCATATCATATCCCAAACCAGGAATATACTTAAAAATGAAATATTTGTTGGAATTTTTTACTAGGAGCTGCTCAATCTTGGCGAAAACATAAAAAAATCAGATAAACGCATTTACTAAAACCCTGATATCAAGAAGAATTTAACGAAATCAGACATTTGGGTTTCCTAATAGTACTTACACTTTCTACTAAAACTTTCCACATTTAATAGAGAATTGTTGTATGTTTTATGTATATTTTTCTCATCTTTGAGAGTCTAATGGGAAGTAATATTCATATGGTCATAATTAAAACCTCACTAAAGGAATCAGAAATTAGCTGAAGTATGATGTGAAGAGTACGATCTAAGCGACGGACCTAATATACAGGCATATTTTCAACACCTTATCATTATCTACAGAGTTTGATTCTAAATTTCGAAACTTTTTGAAATTAAGAATTAGAATTCTTTTCCCAATATGTTCTAAAACAAAAATGCTTATACCATATACAAATAAAATCGATTACTTATTAGCAATTTGTGCGTAGAATGCGTTGTACGCCATTGCCATACCCGCGAACCAGACATCCAATTGCACCGTTCCAGCACACGCATCTTCGCCACATTCGCGTGTGTACGTGCTTTACTTTTTCATCAGCAAGTTTACTCACGTTATCCCTGTGCGTACGCTGCCAAACCACTCGAAGCAGCGGGTGTCGGTTTATTATCGTTATGCTGCTCCCTGTTTGGCATTTGTACCATTGGAGGCCTGCCCGCACCCGGGCTGGTGAATGGAACGTGCATTGCTGATAGTGCTACCGGTACCGTTCAGTACTCTTTCCCTTGCGATATTGTGAAGTGCAATAGGTCTACGGCGTACCAGTCTCATCATCGCGTGGCATATTATTGTGCGTTTTGTTGGGTAGAGAAGATGCTCTATCTCGTTGATGTTCTTCCATTTGCAGTTTGTTCGTTTGTTTGCTCCCGTTTACTCTTCTGCTTTCGTCCCTCACCGCCCTCCTCCCCTTTCGGTGCAGGGGCTGTTTTTTTCCTTCTTCTAGTTTACATATCCTTTATGGAACATGTTTTCCTTACTTCAAGTTTTTTGCACTTGAGTGCCGGTACCGTACACATACATGCGCTTGTTAGTTGCGTACGTCTGTTTATTTCTTTTATGATTATTTCTTGTTTTTTTTTTGTTTCCTTCACTTTTACGACACATCCCCTTCCCGTGGTAGATCTTTTGTACTAAGCCTGCTGCACCTAGTGTCTCTAACCGGGAGCGCTAGATGAAAGTCTTATTTGTTGTTTTTCACCCGTTTCTTGCCGTTTCAACTGCCTTCTCCCCGTTGCAGCACCCTTTCTTCCACCGGTGATTGCTCGCTTTGTGAAGGTTACGTCAGTGTGCAGTTGCTCATAACCTAACCGTCCCGTGTTGTTGCCAGAATAAATGACGTACGCAAGGCAAAGCTCAGGACTACACGATCACAGGCGCGCAGGAGCGGGATGGGCAGACAACAAAAGGTGCCCTGAACCGAGGGTGGTAACCAGCCCTTACCGGCAGAACAATTCCATGTCTGCTCGCCTGAGCCTGCCTCGTATGGTCCGAGTCCGAAGAGGTCGTAGAAGGTGATGCGCCAAGATGTTCATAAGCTGGGAACAAAATATTAACGAAAAAATAAAAAAAAAAAACGCTATTTCCATTCATCCGCTGGCTGTATCTGGCTGCTCATTTCGGGACAGCTTTTTGTTCGATGTCTGGAGGCACATCTGGGTGCTGCCAGACTACGGCAAAAGGACAAGGAGCAGTAGTTTCCAGCTGCCGGTGTCCTGTGTCATATTGCGAATGATATGGACTTGAGAGAGAAGCAAACGTAAGGAGTCTTCCTTCGCTGTAAAAATGGACTGTTGTTTTGCTGCTTTGTTGTAAAATCCACCTTCGTAGGTACGACAAATCACATTGTTGTAACAACCATTTATATAAATATTTTAATGTTAATAAACATGGTGATATTAATCAACAATTGTTAAAGCATTTTCATTGTGTACGATGAAGACGATGATTTGAAACATGTTTGATGTTTCATGTTCAAACATGTGTTATTTAATGTTTTTTCCAAAGATTCCAATGTGTTTAATGGGATCGTACGACCTATTTATACTTAACAAGTTCGAAATATTGTTTTATGAGTTAGTGAAAACATACATCAATTAAGGTAAAAGATAAATTCTTTCCATAATCATCTTTGAGCTATAATTATTTCTTGTTTTCCAAACATTGGTCATAGTTTAGAGAGAAAAACGTCTTGCAAACATAAAAGGTGATTCTGACTTTATTTCGATAGCGCCCTTAAATCAAAAGAATGGAACGATTTAACATATCTAGCTTAAACACAAACAGATATAAATTATTGCATAAGCACGGTATTAGCATTTGAAAAAGATGAATCTAGTCTACATTCATCTAATGCCGCACGAACACCCGATTCCGGCATCAAGGGACGGCCGGCAGAAACAGAAACATTCATTAACAATCGGTCCTTAATGGCGTTTATGGAGGAAGCAAACGTGACGATAAATAGATGCCGATGCTTAGGGATGCGCTGGCAAATGGTAACAGCCATCGGAGCGACAGTCAACAACCCATCGGTAACACTTTCGGGGAGCGAATCCGGATCATCCCAGTAGGAAGATGCGGCCTCATTTTCACGCTTGAGGACCCGCCGCACGGTCGGAGGCGGCAGCCCAGCAAAAGCATGACAGAAACACAACATTATTCTACCTTGGGCCACCGAAAAGCCCCGATCTTCCAGAACTGGTTGTGCGGGGTGGTCGAATCACGAGGCACCCGATACACCGGGCACGTGTTCGAGAAACCGCTGCTCTGTGACACAAATGCAGTCCGAAGCAGGGTTGCATCTGTGCGTGTGTGGTGCCGCATCTCGTCTGGTTCTATTTCCTCCGGTCGCTGTTCCCGCAGAGGTTTCCCGTATGGCAACGTGTCACAAGGAGGGTGGTTCACGTGATTGATTTACGCATCACCAACGACGTACGACGTCGTAAGTTGGATACGAAACGTAGCAAAACAGAAATGATGCATCTATCTTACCCCGTGTGTCTCGAAAAAAAAAATAGTGTGACATGTTGCTTCTTTCCGAGTAAAAACAGCTCAAAAAACCATTTTCCTGTGTAATGAGGTCAGGAGTGGTAGAGTCTCATATCTTGCGTGATGTACTGCCGTGTTACGATGAGCCGAAAACGGGTAACTGGAGCTTTACGGTTGCGGTTCCGTTCCGATACGCTGGGCATGGATAAATTCGTTGCCAAAATTTAAACTTCATGATTCTTTAATGATTTTGCTTCTCCAGAAACCGTTACACGCGGACTCTTTCCGTTCGAGTTGTGGTATTTGTTGCTGTTGAACATGTAGAGGCAGCATGTGAATTGTTGTCATGTTGTTTATTTAGCACTTGTAAAGCATGAAATTATAAACAATTGTGTATGTGTTTAGGTCAAGTAGTGTGTTTTGTTAATGCCGTGCTTTGTAGGATTAGAAATAATTAGACATTCATTAGAAATAGGGAAAGGCAACAGCGTAAACTGTTAAAAAGTATCACATCGATAGCATGTATAATAAATTTTTTGGAGTATTTACTATTTCTACTTACACATTCGGAGCCGGTCGGTGGCATGATGGTAGCGGCACTGGTCCCACACGGCCGGACCGAGATAAAATCCCATCCGGACCAATCCCCTATAGCAAGGAATAACTGTCCAGCTACGTGATTAAACTAAGTCTAGTAAGCGAGAAATGGCAGGCATGACCTTAGTAGATCGTTACGCCAAAAAGAGAAAGAGAGACTTATACATTTCTAGCATCTATTTCTTTATTTACCAAAAAGATCTTTGTTGCTGCGGGGAACATCTCTGCACAGATTTTGTGACTTGATTCAATTTCAAGTAATTTAAGTCCCCCCATATACACCTGCGTAATGAATCTTCGGTACTAAAAGGGCGTTAACGTCTGCACTATTACACCGGTTTGAGAATGTATGAAAGGTTTGGCAACATGTCAGAGCTCGATCAGATTTGAATATGACTTCTTTTAACTCGGCCTCTACATAAGACGACAGATGAGATGGGTATTACACTGACCGAGCGTTGATTTCTGGCTCATTATTCAAATTTCAAATTAGCCATCCAATCCTAATCTAAATGGAGCACTAGAGTATGGGTTATATCTAAATTTTCTAACCCAAAATAAGTCAAATCCAAGGAATGTGTAAGTTAAATGAACGATTTTTTGTATTATACTGAAGTTATTCCCTATCAAGGAGTTCGAAAACATAATTCAAAGGCAATAGCTGTTCTAATTACATCCCACCACCAGGCACATGGAAAAGGTTAAGACAGTGTGAAGAAAACTAAAGCTCCCTTGCAAATGCAATACACAATCAACTTGTGAAACTATAAGCGATTTCTGAACGAAACTCGCTACGAACTAATTAGCTAATTACTGGTTCGCTCCTCCCTGATCGTTTATCGTGATTTTAGCGTACCTGAAGCATAGCCGAATGTGGCCAGCGGAAAGAGTACCTTGACATGTCTATGTTACTCAAGCAAAAGTCATCTAAAACCCGTCCCAAGCCCTCACGCCCCCTTCCCCATCTCAACAATGCAACGCAAGCATTCAACGATCCAATGTTTACACCTCGAAAATCGAAAAAACAAGGAGAATGAAGAGTGAACACAACACATCTAGCGAACGGAACGTCGCTTTTTCTTATTGTTTCGCGGTTAAACATCGGCATCTACTCGAGACATTAGGGGTCGTCGTGTGGAGTTAGTTTTCGCATCAGCTATCGTCGAGGTTGGTGTAGTTTAGGTTAGCGATTTATAGCGAATTGACACGAATAAACATTTGGGTTTGCCGTGCTGCGTTGTAGAACGGCCGTCAACCATTCACTGTCGTTTGGGTTTTGCGGACACTCTGTTGGGCAAATGTGTCTTGGATGTGTTTAAAACTAAAGATGCGATTAATTAGAGCTGTTTACTATGACATTAGGCATTAGTAAAGATTCCTAAGTAAACTGTTCATTATACCTCCAATGTGAATGTAATCTTCCAACTCTAAAACTACAAAGTCATCTGAACAAAGCGTGTCCACAGCATCGCATCAATTTATCCAGTGTTCTCAATTGCATAGGACATCATTTATCACTTTAGTGTGTCTGCGGTCAGAAGTAAGCGATCAACGTCCACACATCCAGTGACCCAATTTCAGCCTCATAACTACCATCCATCACATCCACCAACATATCAACACAATTTAAGGAAACGCACGCAACACAACAACAGTGCGTGCCCCGATCGGACATCCGTTGATCAAAGACTTTCGAGTTTGGCTTGAAGAACTAGGTTGTGGACAAAAAAAAAACAGCAGATGCAGATCGTCTCGAAGATGAAGAACACAGTTTATTTAGCACAGTTTGCATAAGCCCACCTATTCCCGGGGATTGAGTTGACCAATCCTGTGGTATATTTACCATCAGGCCACACTCGGACCAAGCAACCAAGCTGCCCAAGCAGACCGATCCTTTCGTCGCACAAATAAACATTAACCGAACACCCAAGAAGCGCAACGCACCAGATATCTCGAAAGGTTCGTTTTCTTCCGTTTCCATGTGCGAAGAACATTTTGCAGATAGAGCGATACCAGGGACACCAACACACCAACCCGCGGTCGGTGTGGTCCCTTTTGCAGGAATTTGTGTTTATGTGTTTTATCAGTGCATCAGTGTGCACGCAAGTCAGGGTCGTGGTGGGATATAAAATTTGGAACTCGTATCGCTGACGGAGTAACCATAAGCCACATATGTCCATTCGCCTTGCCCACGGGTAGTCCATGCCATGCCGGGTGACACATCGATGCGGATAGATTCTTCCGGACCGAAACAAACAGAACAGGCAAACTGTGTCAATAGCGTGGTGCACATGTGTGAGGCAGCTTTTTCAACCGGAGTGCATGCCTGCAGAGACGGCATTCTAATCGTCTGTACAGCAGGCGTTAAGATGCCCTTGCCTCGAGTGCGGACCATCTTCAAGATGACATAACTGGGAGGCAAAGCAACGATCCACCCTGTTGTTGAGCTGATGGGAATGGTAAATGTTTGCGATCCTCAGACCTCATCGGTGTTGCGGTTCCGTCTGACCGATATAATGCTGATCAGCGATCGTTTAGCCTCATCGGCTATTAGCATAAGCTACCCGTGACATACAGAGCGCAGAATTACATCAGCTTCAAGCTTTTTTTTCTGTTCCGGAACCACGCTTCCCTGGCCCATTTTGACCTACCGATAAATCAATCATGCAATCGGCGAAACGATCCCAATTATCCAAACGATTGACTCTGCTCCTCCTTTTCGGCCAACGGCCAACGAACGCCACAGTTGCTCCAAGTGGCACCAGCGGACGGTGTTGAAATAGACGAACCCAACCGATCCTCTCGAGGAGGCGGATCGTAGCCGTAACACCTCGAACGAACCAGGAAGGCGCTGCGGTACGATAATTTGGAAATCCAATTGATCGGCGAACATCGCAGAGGTACATCTGGAAGGTGTCTTTGCGATCGAACATTCGGTAACTGTTAGTCAAAGATCGTTGACGATTGAGACCTTTTGCGCTAGTAGGTCGTGGACGGGTTCAGGGCTCTTTTTCTTGCGGTTTTTTTTTTCTTCAACTCGTCCAAAATGTGGTGCAATAGTTAATGAAGGTGTCACTCTGCCCTACCACAGATGCAACCGATGCAACGCGGGTGCAAAGAAACACTTGGGTGAAAGTTTGCCAACCGTGCCCGCGCGTGGTGTCTTTCAAGTTGAAGAAGGTAAGGAGCGAGGTGTCATGATTGCCTTCCTATTCCGCGTGTCCGGCAACTGCCTTGGCCGTGATAATACACCAAACCGACAAAAAACCTATGCAGAACCTGTTTAGCTGCGGAATCAGCGAAGCGCAACGCGAAACCTCGCCAAACAGTGCGCGTCCTCCGATACGAGGAAGGAAAGTGGTTTTATAACCCTTCATAAGGGCATCAAGCGTTCCCCAAGCGGTCGAAAAGACGAAGGAGAGGTTAGGGATGGTACGGAAATAAAAATTTAAACAAATTATATCAAACCTTTAAAGGGGTGATTTTTTGTTTTGGTGGCACGGCGCCAAACACCTTATTAAAGGCAAAGGTAGAAACCCTGCCAGACGTTCGCTTTCCTTTGCGGGTCGTCTTATGATTGCGACCTAACACGATCTTCTCTAAGGCAGAGCAGAGCTAGTGGTCGGTTTTTGAAGCTTTAAAGACTGATAGCGAAAGCGTACAAGATTGCGCAACACTTGAGACGTTATGTCGGTGAGCACTTAGGACGCGGTGAACTTTAAAAGGTTTGACTGACTTACAATCATTCGTCGGCATGCATCCACAGCCATGCATGGCGGAGATGAAAAACAAGGAACATCAAGAAATTCACAGCAAACCAAACGTGAATAGCACTGGTAGTGTGTTAAACCATTTCCATTGCTCTAGCGCCTAGCCTTGCCGGCGCACTGTTTCCCGATAAAGGCTAAAGGTTAGACATTTATCTAGCAGCGCTTTTCTTAATCGATGGAAGCAAATTCATTGTGTGGCGTCGTCGCCGATAAGCACCTGCACCGAGCCAGATACGATGGCCGGCTGAAGGTCACACCGTGCACCGTGCGATGAGCAATCCTTTTCCGTCCGCCAGTCCTTGGCTGTGTTGTGGCATGCGGGTTGCCTACCATTCAGGCGCCCGTTAGTAGAGAGGCAGACGGGTAACCTTTGACCTTTTGCACAATCGCTGGCGAGGGTTGTGTGCGGCCAAAGTTTGGTTGCCATGTGTCGCTGGGAAAAATATGCTGCACACACACACACAACCATACAACGGGATGAGAGTATGGAACATAAAGTGGTACGAACTTTCAGTGTTAAATGATAATTTGTGGCACATTTTTCATGAACTTGTTTTGTTTTCCCCTGTTTCGCTCGTTCCCGATGTTTTAATGCTTCCATTATTGGGTTGTAGAGTTTGCACCACCATTAAAGCACTGCCAGCGTGTGGATGAATGTTTGTTTGTGTATATTTTAGAAGGGGCGGGTGAGGGGAGGAATGACAGTTGCGCATGCAAAGTTATTCCTTTTGCGCGCTTCTGGTTGTGCTGCCCGAGAAATTTATGATTTATTGTTTGGTAAAGTTTGGTCACTCTCTTTCCGGTGGGGAGCGTAGTTTTTTTTTCATACAGTGACACAGAGGTCCTAGAAGTTACTTCGAGGGTTGATTGTTCAACTGTTCCATTGTACCGCATGTCTCTATGTAGGGTGGAAGGATAACGGACGCCTGAATGTATGCTTTTCTCTCGTTGATTGGTTTCACGTTTGATTGCTCTCTACTATAAGGTAGACCAGAGGTTCCCCCAAATTCTTTTCAACCACATAAAATTCACCAAGGACTCAAGCTCACCAAAACGAAGCGGAGATTCAGATCATTAAAGCTATCAAGCGAAAGGTTAAAGGTCACACGGTTCGACTCCCATTAAAGCACTATTTCAACGTCGGAAAGCCTTACTCCACTCAAAATCGCGTTTCATTACTTCATACACCCAAAGGTTAGCATTGTTGGCGTACGCCAGTAAAAAACACAACCACACGTTCTTATATGTGACGTGCTGTGTGTGCTTCAGCCGCTGCTTTTTCGATTAACATCCATCAATCCCGGCTTCCCAAGACCAATACGGTTCTGGGAGAGCGCGCGCGGAAGGAATTGATTATTCTATTTTCGGCGCCAAATCATGGACTTTTTTTCCGACAAACTGGCCGGTGGTGTGTTGTGTGTTGTAAGGAAAGAGAGCCTCAAGCAAGGCAGTGCGTGTCGTTCAAACGTTTTATGTTTGCAGCCGTTCAAGGTGATGGATGGTATGGTGGAGTCTCTTTCTGGGCAACATTCAGGACATTTTTATGTGCCATTTTTATACGACAGCGGCTCTCAATTACATCATCATCTTTCTAACGGACCACCAGAAATACGATTGTGAGATTGTAAGTTTATGTTTGCGTATAAACGTAAAAACTTGAAGCATGAACTACAATCGATGTAAAGCGTTCTCCAGTGCATAGCGTTACATTAGGATGGATCACGCCGACTGGAAATCAATATCCGGTTAATAAGTATGTGAGCAGGATCGAGAGATCATTAAAAAGAAAGACAGGGTAGGTTGGCTTTAATGCAGCCATTAGATACGCACACAGCTTACAGGCATTGGAGAAGCGCCTAAAGTTATGCAAATAACACATCAAATCAGTCTTATCAAAACGCGGCTCTACAGCAGAACCATTTCAATTAACATTTCCAGGTCCCGCGGGACTTCTGGATCGCTTCCGTGTGATGTTGTTTATCATTTTGAATCAATTTCATAGTCACACTGGGAGCACATCTTGACCTCAGTTTAGAGCCTTTGTGAAGTGGATTGCCTCTTTTGTTTTGCTTTTAAATCATCGACAAACAACACCGTGTAGGAAATTCATGTCCGGTAAGCCACAATTACAAGCACGCAATTGTAGCAAAAGGGAAGAGTACCGTGGTCGACTACCCGCTTGCGTGATAGTAAAGGAAATTGCACTTACATTAAAGTTCCACTCGGAAGCGATGGTCCGCTGCACCGGCGATGTCGTGTTTTCGATATGCCTCTCTTCCCTCTGCGCTGCCAAGTGGAGAAGGTGGCTAGTTGCACTTCCACAGGGTAGGTTGTAGTGCTAACCGTGCTATGGACAGTCGACAGTCTTCTGTACCCCCTGCACGGTGCTACAGGCACCCGGGGTGCATTCGTTTGTGTTGTTGTGGTCGGCTTTTCGTACCCTCAAGTTGATTGCATGATCGACGGCTGCACATGACTTACCAGTGTACTGCTGCGGAACGGTGGCCCACCGTAAAGCAATCTGAAATATGAACAGAATAAAAACCCCAACGTGAGGGAGGTGTGAGATTCATCGAAACAATTATAGGGGAGTAGAAAAAAAATGTAACTACCAATTGAAGGTACATATGAAAAGGGTGGTCGGATGACGTTGAGCTACGATAAACGGAAATTGTTTTGCCGTCAATTTTGAATCGATCGGAATTGGTAGCATATCATCATGAAAACATGTGATCGACCATTTCCCTCTCTATGATTGTACAAGTCGTGCACGCTATTAAGGGCAAAAACTTCTGGTCTATCGTTGACACAGGAAAATAGGAAAGAAAATGACTATTCTATAGAGAACTGCCCGGCATAAAATACACTGTAGAAAAACTTCTGGTCAACCTCTTCCCAACTTTCGTTCGGCAGATTTGTTGTTTTGTTTTGATCTTCCGGTTCCAGCTCTCTAAGTGACAATAATTCAACACACTCGCCCAGCCGCGACGTACGGGCACTGCAAGGATGCCCATAATAAATGGCACTTTCGGTGTAACATTGTAAGCGGATTGGTGCCAACGAAAAAGCAAGTGAAGGAAAACTAACAAAGCACCATTATGGAAGTGCCTATTTCACCAACCTGTCGGACGCTTTTAGATGGCGAACGAGTCGAAAAACTCTGCGCAAAAACGTGATTTTCCCTGTGGCCTTCCCAGCCGCGACACTGCACAGGTAGACCCGCCTAACCCGTTACGAAAGATTCCCATCCTGCAAGGAATTAAGCCTGGCCTCCGCATAATAGACGACCAGAACCGCTTGCCTGTAGCAACAGTGGCGTCAGCCAGGGCTAATGCATTGAGCGGTAAGTTTTCCACACGGGGAAAGAATCTAGCCAATTATAGGCAAAACTTTCCCGCGGAACCAACCGAATGTTATCGCCGCTCAAGGATCGGGGCCTGGTCCGACAGTTGTAGCTTCGGTCGGTTGGATAAGCGGAGTTGCACAGCAGCTACCGTCCTGGGGCTTGGGAAAGCCTTCTAGACACGAGGGGCAATTTATTGGTTCCTGCGTGGCCTAGAACTGTCTGGGAATGGGAAGGCTTCCGAAGCAACGCAACAGCAGCTAGTTTGCGTATTGCATAGCAACAGTGTGGCCGCTTTGGCGCGTGTAACAAAGTGGTAATTTACGTCATCCACCGGTAAGGGATGGTTATTGCTGGTAAAAAGGATTAAAGTGTGCTTATTGGTGTGCCAGCAACATGCTCCTGAAGTGGTGATTTCTTGAGGGGGTTTGGTTGCTTGTTGCTACCACCAAAAAGCATGATCGAAGTTCCGGTAAAAAATCGCAGAACCAGGCAAATAACTTACATTGAAAGAACGAATACCAGAGGTAATAAAGCATGACAACTGATTTAAATAAGGTTGAACTAGAAATCGGTTGTTTAACTCTCAGAAGAGAGGAATTATTGAATAAGCTTAAATTGAACAGAAGAATTCGAAAGAGTTTCTGAAAGGAAGCAGAATTATAGACTCGAAAAGACGCGTTAATATTTGGGATATAACACAGACAAAACCTTGAACAGCTAACCTAATAACTCCCAAACATCTTCTACTTTATCAGCACAACAACCTCAAGATGTTTCTCTCGGAGGAACTTCCGATTTTGTAATGCCAAAAAGAAAAGGGTCATAGTTAATCAGAAACGAAAGAGAATATATCAGGCATTAATTCATTAGTTTATTGGGTTTGTAATGCTACGAGTCTCCAATTAATATAAAACCAAGTATACTGTAATGATGATCTGCAATTACATATGAGAATGCCACAAATAAAAACTGTTAGCAAATTTGTTTTGTTCCGTGTTGACATGCTACACGGGACTATCGAGATCTTAAAAATACTCCAAATATTTTCCACCAATACGTGCTAGTGGCACATGGCGAAATACTAACCTCGCTCGATCAAGAATGCATTGATCTAAATTCCAACCTACTGCTCATTAAAATTCAACCCTTTTTCGATCGGTTTCATTCAACACCATCTATAAACCGCTTTACGATGCGCGAAGAGTTCTGCATTCTGCACACCGCAATGCAACTTGCGCAAGCAGAAACTCACTCGCCCAGACATAAACATGCCTCACTACTTGACGCTGTTTACATTTACGAAAGCTGAAACAAACGCATCAGATGTGGTTTTAACCACCCCCGAAAAATACCAACCACGAGCAACGAAATAGGAATCGGTTGATCGTCAGCGTGATCCACCGCTAATGACTCCCGGAGATCGCATTACAGAACGACGCAGAGGTGAACCAGAAAGGGAAAGGTTTGTGTGCGTGTATGTCGACGAAAACCATTTCCCTTCTCCCGTAAGATTATGGCAATCTTAGAAATTCGATACCCTCGCGCCGATAGCCCACCTAGCTAGCACCCTTGAACGCGAAAGGCGAAAGGCCGCCCAACGGTTGATGGTGGTTGAGGTTATAATTTTTGGGTTGATCGGAGGATTAAACTCATCTCATCACCGATGCACACAACACGGGAATTCCGGGGTTGTCCATTCAATTTTGTACGAGACGAAAATCCAATTCCCTAGTGGAGCGCTAGCGCCAGTGAGAGGAGATACACTGGTTTTAGATGAAATAAAAAGGCAACTCAGTGCAACCCACCCAAAAGTGACGACAGCTGGTTCTAATCTTAAGAGCGTTAGTTTTCTCCTTTCGTGAAAGTTTGTCCCTACATCTGTCGAGAAGGGCGGCATGTATGCGGTATCACGCGGGACAATATTGAGAAGTTTATTTTTGGGAAGATTTTTTTCTCACTCGCAAGATGCGTCCGGTAACATCATGGTGAAGCAGTTGCAATCGTTTACTCTTCATTCCATTGGGGAGGGGGAGTTGTGTTGGGACTTGTTTGTATTACAAAATGAAATTTCATTCACGATTGATATTTTGGGGAAGGAAGAGACTATTTATGCGTCTTGTACGTGATCCACACCATGTTGTTACGGAAAGGTATCTCACCAAGATGATCGTTTACAGCTTAAGTGATCAAGATCTTCATGTCTAATAATTTAAGCACAATCCACACGAAAGAACCTAGCGTCGATAACAGTTGACTCATAAGGGACTATAAGAAGTGTCAAATGAACTTACGCGATGTCGTGATGTATGGACGTTGCGGACATTGTTGGAAGTAATGCTGGGTACAGCACCAATTTACGTCACATATAACCACACAGCCAGATTTAATTACCCTCATCCTCCCTTTATAGGAGGAGTTCCAAAATAGTTCAAGATATTTAAAAATGTCAACAAATTGAGAGTGTATCCAACTCTAACTTCAAACACTATGTACTTCCTTTAGACATTAAAAAAAAAATAAAAAAAAAATAAAAAAAATAAATAAAAGACATCATACAGAGTACTTGTTTCTTCGATAGTTTATCGCAGTGCTGTGCCTCGGACTCTATTCTTGGAAGTAATGTCTACTTATGTAAAGGTTTTCTCTAAATCGCACATTTGTGGAGAGGATTTGGAAACATCCTAGATCACCGTCTAATTCTAGCCAAAAATCCCAACAAATCAAGAAAATAGCTTAAGTCAGCTTTAGTTGTTGCTACTTTGAAGTTCAATATAGCAGAGATACACTTGTGTCTAGTAAAATTCTACTATTCTCGTAAGATCACGAAAACATTAAGAGAAGAACCCATGAAGAAACACATCCCAGCAGTAGAGAGTGCTTTGAATAATGATAGTAATTACAGTAAATGGCAGCAATGCAATAGCTTGTAAAAATGTAATTCACCAGAGGGTTCAGCACAGCAACGTGATCGTGACTGTCTGTAACAGCGCTAACATAAATCCAATCGTACTCGACGGACTACTCTACTGAACCAGAACATCGGATATGTTATATGATTCTGCTTAGTTTTAAATTCCCCACGAGTATTGACACTTGCACGAATGTGTCACTCAACAGTGAGAGAGTCGTCCGATTGTTTGAAAGCATCACAGCAACAGAACACTGTACTGTTGGATTCTTTTTCGGACTCGTCAAGCGGACCTTGAAGCCCTTATTAATGGGCCTCATAGACCACTCAGCGCGAGCTAAAAAATAAACACATGTGTAATAGCTTTCATAACTTTACGAAAAAAAACACTCACACACACACATTAACTTCAATGTCACCATTTTTACAGTGCCAAAGCGATGCGGATGGTGCGGATGGCTTCCAACATCAGGCCAATTAGGTATTATGTCGACAGAAATTTGAGGATCGCAAGCACGATCTCCATGTGTGTACCGCATCCCGCGGCTCTGCGGACGAACAAAAGCGAACGTGATGCACGGTTGCCTTCTTCCTACAAAAACCTTGAAACGAAGCAATATCGCACCGCCGATCTTCGTCCATGTCGTACCAGATGTGTGGCACGCACGCATGTCGCATCGCATCGCGATCGCTCTTCGTCGCAATTTGACATCGTAATAGATTTGGATGGTGTGTGACCTGTCCCCGATACGACCTGCGCCGTTTCGCAGGTCTCCCATCATCCAATGTGCTCTCCACTAATTGTTTTCATGTGCACTTTCGTCGCGCTGTTCCAATTCTCGTTGTTTTGTGGGCTTTGGACTGAGGCCAATTCAGCACTGTGTTCCAACCTAGCTGGGTTGGAGCGTGTATGTCTGAGAATGCTTTTACTGGGTAAGGTTGGGAATGGAAATTCGGTTTGAACCAACCCCATACCCTACATAAAATCGTCACTATCAAAGGTACGGAACGCAGGAAAAGGAAGATTCGCTTCGTTTTCGTTCGCTGCAACACGCAACACTCCCGCTGGAAAATGTGCACGGATGAAAAATCAACCAAGGGAAACGAGTTTCACAGCACATTTTCGTGTAAGATGCATGTTTTTTTGTGTGCAAACAGTATCGGCAACAGCAGCACATTCATCTCCCACGACGCTGAGTTAAAGAGGCGAGTGGAAGCGGCTGGGTTCCGAAATTGTTTTCCAGACGGTACTGGTTCACATAAAAGCTAATGAAATAAAAACGAAACCAGCGGAAAGTGATGTCGTTTTTTTTTTCCTTTACTTTGCAGTTCGATAAAAGTGAATAGTGGGTATTTAAGTGAAGAAACACATAAATGAAGGGCAGCTTAAGAGAGAGAAGTAAAAAAACAGCAAAAGAAAAAGATAACTTAGTTTTAAACTCGACTTACATATGCTCCAATAAAACGAAGTAAAAAGGGAAAATAAATGATTGTTTTTCTGGTGTTGCTCCTGTACGGCAGTTAACGTCACAAAAAGGGAAAACGGTAAAAATAGAAAAAAAAATGACAGAAGAAACGTTTAAAACATAAGTGTGAATTAATTTAAGTAAAATAGTTCAAGTAAAATTGAGCAGCAAGGCTTTCATTCCAAACCTGCAAATTGTTGTATAACAAAATCGAACAAATTTAACGAACAAATGTTTTATGACATACGCACATGTGGCACATTGTCACTTAAATATTTGAGTGCTTTTAATACGTAACTTTATAATTAAGAAACGCTTTGAATACATTTGTGTATTTGTGAGCATTTTGCTTTTATATATTTTCGCACAGTTTCCAACCATAAACATTGGCACTTAATTGGTACACGAATTAATCAAACCAAACATTGAAAACAGCAAGTGAACGCTTAACGTGTGTAGCTATAAGAGAAGCATAACTTTTACTTGAGCCGTATTTTTTTGTTTCCTTCACTTTCCACCGATGAAACATTTGCCATTTTCACCTGCTTCCCAGCGAGCAAACAGGCCCTGGGAACGTATGTATCATCGATTGTGTCTCTCGCCACCCGTTTTCGCGCAGCAAAACGAGTTTACGGGTGGCGGATGCATGCGGAAGTCACACCAGTACGCGCGATGTACGCGATGCACATGCTCACGGCTGCTGGTTATTTCTATGCAAATTCTTCTTTTCTCGCGCTGGCTACGCGTAAAGTGTTTCTCGGTCTCATCCCCGGACCGGTCTGCTGCACCGCGATATGGGCCGAGATCGAACGACGTGAAACAGCGTCCGGAGGACGGTGCGTGCGTTTCACGAGGTCGGTCTTCACGTCTGTACCAAGGGGCATGGGTTACACATAGCTTATCATTATTGCACGCGCATTTATCGTCATGGTGCTCGGAAGATCTTCAGACGGTGGCACAACATATCCCGGAAGCGCGATGAATGACGCGCGTGGTAAAAGAAAGTGAAGTTAAGCGATAAGTGCAACGGGCAAGTGCAGCATGCAACCGATTGTACCAACGAATCAGGTGCGGAAAGTGACAACACGACCCAATGAAGCCACATCTTAAGATGCTTCCAAGAGTAGGGGCACTAGGGAAGGCAGGGCTTTTCCGATAATCAGCTGGTGGAGGCTGGTTGGAGCATTGCATGGAGTCGTTCTCGTACCGCTCTTGATGAGCTTGAAAAGAGCGATAAGAGAGGATAAGTAAAAGCGAATTTTCCAACCAAAAGCTCTCCAGCTGTCTCTTTCGATGGGGAGGATTTTCTGAGATTATTTGGAGCGCGCAAGAGCGTTGCTGTTCGCACTCAGCCTGTGCTTCCACTGTCAAGAGCGGAGAGTTGAAAGCTCTTCCCGTTCTGGGGGGGGACCTGTCAAAATCGACGACAGACTCGCCTGTGACGTGCCTCTTCTGTTAGCTTCAGCCTTTGCCGCCTCTTGGACAAAATGGCACGAGCGGGAGAGATAGATAACGATAACGATGGGATGCTGGGAGTGACCCCCATGTGCGGTTCCCCCAATCCCACTACCCGGGAATTATCCTTGTCCAGTATAGCCCACCAAACGGCGAATGACCTGATTTCACCGTACGCCAGACTCTCCCATTTCCCAGCAAAAGGGAAGGGGGTGGGGGCTGTGATAGGGAGGATGTCGCCTTACCAATGACGTCATTGGCTGTGTTCACTCAGCAAAACCCATTAGACGACCGAGCAAAGTACCCATCACAATCAGGAACTAATGGAACGACGGCAGTTCTCGACGACTAGGCGAGATGCATCCGTGGGGCAGATGCAGTGTTATGCAACTGGAAAGTGCAGCCGGTATTTCTGGGATACGATCGATCGATTGGGTTAGTGTACTTAGTTAGCTGTTGCTGCATTTACACCGTTTGCAGACGTCATGAGGTTCGGAAAGCACACCGAGTCCAACAAGTAAGTGCTGCTCGATACGGTCGCCGTCGTAGAGTGGCGGGACGTTGTAAAAATACCTTTTCGTTTAATCCAATTATAACTACCAAACCATAACGCAGGTAAGGATGGGAAGTAGCAAGCGCTCGAGCATAACCGGGCAGCATAACACCCATGAAAAAGTGTGAGGTAACTCACCTCTTCGCCCTTCAAACTCTTCCGCTCTGCATCTGTAAAAGAAGACCTTACGGATGTTCTACGACACGAGACTTTCTTTAAGTCAAAAAAACTCCTTTTTTGCCCGCTAGAGGTTTTGGTATGACGTTATGCAGTATATTTAGTGCTCCCTGCATAAAATTAGATTCATTAGGTGACCGAGTAAGAAGCACTTTTTTTCCTAGCCATCCATCGTTCGCAAAGTGCGATGGAAATTGGATCTAGCCGGGTGGCGTCAAGACCGCTCCTGGTCACGGCACCACGCAGGAAACTGGCAAGGTGCTGTTGTGCCTTGCGGTTTTTACTGTTTTGCCACATTCCATACATACGCACATTGAGCAGTGCTTTGACGTGCTGTTCGAACGCAACTGCACAGGGGCAACAGGGTGGTTGATGCACATGTGAATAAAAAGGCTTTGAAAAAAGGAACATCAACATCGTGCACTGCACTGTGGTGGATGAAATAGTGCACTGCTCATGTATCGATGCAACAAAAACGCATTGCCGTTTTGGTGTGGTTAGGAAAGGTTTGTCTAACGGTGTGCGTATGTGTTTGTGATGTGATCCTACCGAAAGGGGCTCGATTTACAATACCGGTGGCAAAGATCCGTTTCGACAAGCTTTCCACCCGTCACTGGACACCCGAAAGGGAACGTGATCGTGGCGACGGGTCGTGTTACTGCTGCACCGTGCTAGCTGGAATTGTGCTTCGACAGCGTAAGGTGACATTGCACCTAGCTGTGGTGTGACATCGGGCCCATTCCCCGAGAGCCACGGTATACCCGGTGTATCGACCGCAATAAATTGGAGAAGAGCTGACGAGCAGGATACATTGAGCAGCACCTCGTGGCTGGGCACATATCGACTGCCGCTAATAGAGGTGGTTGACTTGTACAAATGGTCGCATGGTGGCACATATTGTATAGGGTTGCATATTTGGCACGAATATTGATCTTTTTTGTACATAAGGGATAAGGGAATAGAAAACTCTGGCGGATAGAATAAAGGTAATTTTAGGGATTTTTTTAAATTATAAACTGTAAATGTTTGACGAAAACGGAATGCGTATTTTGTTGTCCGTATGAAGGCTAATAAACATAAAGTTGATAGTCTATCATGTATATTGTGAAACCCTAACGGATAACCCAAACGATAAAACCCACACACTTTCTCTCTCAATGTCGCATCAATGCCTGCCTAATGTTGGTGTTTCCGTTTTGGCTGTTCGTTAGAATTTCTCAATGCTATGAAAGTTGGGCAACTCCCTTCTAACTCTCACTAACCATGAGTAGTGTGTCTCTTCTGATGGCAAACTTTCTAACCTCAGGTGTCTAATCAAGTTGCGGGCACCAATGAAATGTATGGATTTGACAGCTTCGGTAACATTTCGGCGGCTGTCAAATGCATACATTTCGCACAGCAACATTGTTGCCCGCAACTAAATTAGACCCACGAGTAATAGTGGTGGACATCATGGAGTTCGTATCGCCGAGGCTAGTGAAAAACCATTATTTTTCGTAAAATAAAAATAAATTTTCTTAAATCGTTAGTAGGATATTTTTCCACAAACACGTAATTCTTTAAATTTTTTATAGTGTACCAGCCCCTTAAAATAAAACCTAGCAAATTGATTCTAAAAGTCTGCATCTTAGTCAACTTAAAATTTATCAAGATAATGTACATCAGGCATCAGAAACTAGATTTATTTTCACCATATTGATCCCGGTCCTCTTCTTAGCAATAGTAAATTGAAACAGTAAATTCTCTCATTTAATTATAGTTTCTGAATTATGAAATATTTATATATGCTCTCTAGATCACATGCTTCGATAGGAGTCAAATAATGTGTGCGAATTTCGCGTTTCACTATTTCTTTAATCCAAAACGACCAAACAGACTACTAACAGATTTTAAAAATTTGCATCAAATAAGGCAGCGAAGAAAATATGGAAATTTTTAATACTTTCCAAACTCAAACACAATATGGTTCGCTTAATCGCCCTGACAGACACGGGGATCGTTTCGCGGTTGCCAAATGTGTGTGTGAGTTGGGTTGTGCAAAAATTAACATGCAAATACGCACACCCACACGCCAGCCACAGGCCGGAAAGATTCGTTCTGTGCACATCCGTCATGGCAGCCGCTAACCACGCGTTAAGAAATTAGTGGAGATGAAATTAACGAAAGAACACCACCGCTTTCCATCAAACCGTACCGTACGGGGTAGTTGGCACCGGATGGCGTGGGTTCTTTATTAGACTGAAACTCTCATTACGAGAGTTAAATCAAGACGGGACGCAGACAAAAAGTGTTAATCTGCAGCATGTATGTCTAGCGCAGATGAAAAACGCTGAGCCAGACTGGTATGAAGGTAGGTTTGAGTTGACAAATAAAAAAGGGATAATAAACATCCGCACGTTTTATGTATTCACTTACATGTGTACTCGAATGAAATAGTTTTAAAAATGTGTCAGAAAAAAAACTTCTTAATTGAATCGAATAAATAGATCATTAGCACAGTATTTTCCAACAAAACATCTTCCAAAAAACACCTCCAAGGGATCGGAACCAGTGTACCCCGGTTGGACATCTGTGCCAACACTTTATTATTTATGGTGCATTCTCAATTGGATCGGCGACCCTAATTGGGTAGCAATTGGTTCGTCCCATACGAAACGGCAAAGCGCAAAAGGAAGAGACGCAAATCCATGAACGCTGTCGTCCCACATCGAGCACAGTGTTGCTGCTCCCATCACGATAAGGTAAATCTCGTGCTGGAACTCGTTAGCTTACACCCCAGCACCAGCTGGAACGGTGAGCTATCCCCATTTGTCCTTGTTGACAAATCGATGCGCCTTGTTTTGCGCGGGGAAGGCAATGATCCCGGTTAAACCAGGCAGCCGTCCTATATTTCCCATGCTTGCGCTTCTTCACGTCCATATGCTGCTGCTCGTGTCAATTGTTCCCATTTATCCTTGCTGCTTAGGAACCCCGTCCCGCAATAGGAAGGGTTTCGTCCAGGAGCCGAACATCTTGGAGTGATTATTTGCAACGATTGACACGATTGCTCGACAAATAATGAGTGGCATGATTGTGTTTGTACGCGTCAACGGTTCCAAATGGCGTTGCTGCTACACAACACGATGGCAGCAAGTAATGATCCTAAGCATCGGTTGGTGGTCGGGTACATCCGTATATACATCCGTATATATATATGTGCGTTTATAAGTGTACCAACGAAGGAGGACATAGTGTCAGCAACCTCAAAGTAGAGCAACATATCCTTGCACCGGTCCAGACATATACCGTGGTCACCTCAGATCGTTTCGTTCATTTATTGGAAGATTGCAATGGGTAGTGAGCAATGGAGGCACAACCCCCAACCACCGATGGGTTACTGTTGCTTAAGGGTGGCTTTACGTGAGCGTGAAGATGAACTTTAACTACCCCCAGATGGAGGTTAAGCATCTGGATCAAACCATACCGACGGGCGGGTTGGATGAACTCTGCCCAAGGACCATAATTCGGATGACACTCTTCAGCAACTGGCACGAATTGGTTGAAAGAAAGCGAATAAACCTCTCGAATGGAGCGCGTAGCTCTGCTTGAAGATCTGTGCAAATTTCTCGGTTTGTGTGTCAACGAGCTTTGAGTGGTGTAAATTATAGAGGAATCAACTGCTATCTCCACACAGGACGTTATGCGATCTATAAAGCAACTTAACGGATAGCATAAGTGGGTAGCTAAATGGCGCCAATGTTAAGTGATTGGCTTAACACACTGCAGTCCGCGGGATCGAATCTGGGGGCGGACCACGAATGGTGTGTTCTGTCTCCCATAGTTAGCGAAAAAAACTGTTCGTATACGGTAGCATAAAACTTTGTCGGTAAGCAAAAATAAATTTAGTTTTCACTAGAGAAAAGATGGTATTTTTGTTGTGTAGCTCCGTGATAAAATTCAAGAAGGGCTATTTCAAGACAAGACACAGACAGATCAATGAGTCACACACATAAATGTGTAATAAAGCTTTTAAACTTTCCATTTTTAGTCACTTTCCTATAATCTTGCAGCAGTAAACATCCCAATTCCATCTAATGGCCTATCACCTTCCATAGTCACGATTCCAGGTCTATAACCCACCAAGTAACTGGTGTCTAGCGCTCTCCAAAAAGGATTATAAAACGTATAAGAAACGGGTCATTCTTCGGTATACGTCTCATCTTCATTACATCATCTTAACCGATTACGTGAGCTGTTCGATTGTTGGGTTTCGATCTTCTACGGATGGATTTCTTTCTCTTCCCTTTTTTCGAACCCTTTGGTGTGGTCCCTTATGTTCCGACGATAAGCATATGACCATCAATAAAGCACTTCACAATCCAGCACAATCAAGAATTTTCGTACGAGAAAGAAATCGAACAAAGCCTGACATCATCACATCGTGCTGATTACAATATTGCCACACACATCAATTGACGCTAGTTTGTAGGAATTCATTTTGACAACAACAACACCACAAAAAAAATTCGAAACGAAACAGTGTTTTTTTTTTTATTTTGTTTCAACGCACTGTTCGTTGTGCGCAGCTGGAATTCCCGTCCACCGTGCATCTACATAATTGCCAACAGTTTGTGATTAATAACAATAATGCCCAAGGCCCCCGTTGCCAATACAAATTAAGCTCCACACACACACACACTCCTACAAGGAGAGAGAGAGATATGTGGTGCAGTTCAGGGTGAGGTTTTCATTAAAAATTTACATCCCCATGCACTCGGGCATTCGCACTGTTACGCTTGCAGGTGGGTGCATTCCGTGTTACAATTTGCATTTGTCGCCCACTCGATGCACTACCGCGCAACATTGTTTGAGCTATGTTAGTGTCCGGGCACCGGTAAAAAAAACAGGCGAAAACAAAAATGAAACTCAACCTGTCCATACACGGGACGGTGTCAGAATGCATCTTAACGCCTTTCTGGCTGCTTTCACGTCCGCCATTCTGCGTTTTCTTTTTTGCCCCTTGTTTTGGACGCGTTATTGCAATTAAAAGTTGTGAAGAAAACGTTGCTTTTAAAATATATGGCGTGAATTGCTTGGCGATGCAGGACACTGAGGAAAGGGAGGGTGGGAACGGTGGATAATAAATCCCCTTTGCCACGTTTGCAGCCGACCGTTTCCCAGTTGAGCTTATCCGCGATCGTGAAGAAAATCCTGTCCGGAAGCGGAAATTGGTGCAGTTTTCCTTCCACCGGTTGAAACCGGATTTGATGATGGAGACGGCACCTTCAGCCTTCACCGCTTCCAGCCCCATGGCAGGGCTGGTTTTCCCGCTTTTCACTGCACTTTTCCAGTGGTATCATTCCTGTCCCCCAGATGACGAGCTTATTAAAGCGCGACTAACGAGCGTGTTAGGGCTGTTTGCCGTTAACTAAATTTGCCTGCAAGTATGCAACCCGCACAGCAAGGCAGCTTGTCCGGTGTAAAGATAATTTTGTTCGCATTATTCTTAACGCAATCTTTTTAGCATCCCTTAACAAGACGCTGGGCTGGGCCCGGTTAGGTCGCTTTTTTCTTCGCTTACACGCTCAATGTGATTCCGGTGCAATGCACTTGCTTTTCCTGCCAAAACAGCGTACCGGCAGCTTCTGTCGGCAGCCTATCCCTCCGGCGTTAGATGATACCGTTGCAACGGGGCGACACGATTACATACGGTCTGGTGCATCACGGTACGCCCTCCCAAGCCCCATCACCCTGCATGCCTGCCTCCCACAAATGAAGCATCATCGCGCCGAGTCTAGCCGGCCTGAGTGCTGGTCCGGGTGGTAAAAATTCATGCAAATTCAAACAGTCGACTTGACGAGAACGTTCAGAACGGGATGTATGTTTGTCTGATCCGTCGGTTAAAATTCTCCTGCTAGACGGTGCAGGACGTATCACACCGCGCGAGGAGAAGAAAAAACGGTGTTAAATAATTTAGTCCCTCTAGATTGGGACGGTACTTCAACTCACAGTACGGGCGAATGAAAGGATCCGCCTCCGGGGGTAGATTCCACCCAGAGAATCAAACCAAACCATGGCGGATGAACACAGAAATAATCCAAATCGTGCAGAAACTCAATGGTAGCGGTACGTTAGAACCATACCCAACTACCCACCAAATTATGAATAGAAACCGTGAAAATCATTACCATTTTCGGGGTAGAATCAAGCAGCTCAGCAGACAGCGCATTGCGGACGTGAAGACATTTTTCCCTTCGTAGACAAAGAAGACAAAACGGAGTGGGCAGGAAAATCAATAGCGTCTGTCAACTGCACGGCAATCAGTGCTTCACGTTTTCCCCCCGACGATATTGAGCGTCGACGCCTTTTGTCGCCGGTTTTTTTGAGAACATCTCCGATCACACACTGCACAAGGTGTAATTCTTTACATGCCAGCTTGCTCTTCATTCCGTTCAATTTTGATATAGCTGGGGAAGTGGTTGTTATGTTTGTCAAGATTACACTAAAAAGAAGCTCCATTGCAGTCAGCCATATGAATGGGGGTGGTTTTTTGATTAGTTGTTTGTACTTCAGCAGGTTCAAGGTCCGAAAAATTTAAACCTTATGTTTCAATATTGACACTGACATCAGGAAAAGGTTTGTGTAAAAGAAAAACAGTTTCAGTTTTTGCGAAATTACGACAAAAACGCGGCATTAGATATGGAAACGCGTACACAGTTTAGTGAATGTCAATGTGAAATAAATAAACGTCTTTTGTTTTTGTGTTTTTATTTGGTATTCTGACATGTTTTTTTTACTTTTTATCTTAAATTTACTTAACTTTAAAATGGTTAATTATTATCCTATATTTGTTTACAATTGTGCAAAACATTTGATTTTATTTGTTAACTCTTGAACCGGCCTATGTATGCACAACATCAACATGGTTTGAATTTCAACTCTTGAACCCGTCTTCATAAATATCGTTCAATAAACTGTGTACGAGATTCCATATCAATTATCAAGCCAATAAGCAATTCCAGACGTGAAAGTTACGGAGTAGTAAAGAAGTTTATTAAAACCAACTAAATCGTTCCCTCGCAATCGTACAGGAATAATAATCATAGACCAAAATTATATAGTGCAACGTTCATTGACACGGAACAATAAAAGCGCCCCTTCCTCTCGTATCAACAACGAAAGAAAAAAAAAACACATCGAACAAAATTGATTCAATAGATCATTGATTCGCAGCGAGAGCTCGGCAATTGTTGGTACAATATTGCTTTCGTTCTAAGCTAGGAGTGGTTTGGTTTGATTATGCATCAATCCATCGAAAAACCCATCTTTGCACGGGCAAGCAGCACAGAGAAGCAGCAGAAAAGTGAATAATTGCGTCCATCCGGTGCTCAGAACGGAAGAGACGGATGAGATTTTGCTTTGCGATTAACAATCGTGCTCGCCTTTTTATGTTTTCACTTTTCATCGTTTCCCGCACTTAAATCGCGCGGATCATTTTACGAGTGTGTCTAGTGCCGATAAGCCACCATCCGGATGATTAGGAAAATGGTTGCGGACGTATAAAATTCCCATTATTTGATGTAATTCGAGCAAGTTTTAAGGCTTTACAATTTTAGAGAAGATGAGTAAATATAGATATTTAGAATTAATATCAATCGAGATCCGCACTAAACGATAAGCAAAAAGCAACTTAGAACTTAATTTAATAGTGGAAGATTTGCGATAATTTGTAATAAAAAATATGAAATAAAGAATAATATAATTGACTCCAATTTAATTTACCTAAAACCATGGCCAGCAATGGTGTCAGAAGCAAAAACCTTTCCCTTT
Organism: Anopheles marshallii; assembly: GCF_943734725.1. NCBI lineage: Eukaryota > Metazoa > Arthropoda > Insecta > Diptera > Culicidae > Anopheles > Anopheles marshallii. Next base: position 74,256,204 of record NC_071327.1, on the reverse strand, counting down.
TATGTTCGTCTGCCATGGTTGCTTCTCAATTTGCTCGTACCCTTCTCACTTTCTAATTGAGCCTACTAAAGGGACGGTTTTGTGCGTTGATAACGGGGCAATTGAGTGTGCATGTGTGTGTGTAAGCGGGAACAAACCCTCTGCCATCATCGAGCCTCTCGAGCCATAACGATTGGGCAATCAATCGCTGCATTCAACCGAACGGTATCACCCACTTGGTTGCATCTGAAATGCAACTGGAAGGCAAAACGACGAAAAAAAAACAACACGAAACAGTGCTCACAACAAAACAAAAAAAACTAGGAAAATGGAACCAAAACATGTGATCAACCAGCTGGGGGAAGACGTGATAAAGCATAGACCACCCGTATCAGCCCAACTGTTGTGATCCGATGTTTCTTCCATTTTTTTTTTGTATTTTATATTTCTTATATTCCTAGACCATCCTCTGCGTGGCTCTACATTCGAGAGTGATTGTTGTATGCCACACCAAAACGGCCCCGAAAAAAAGACCCACATACATACATATAAAGCCATTATCAGCCCTACGGGATTGGAAATCGTACCCACCGACTCCGGTACATTAAACTCGGGCTCACGCTCCTTTCCATAAAACATAAAGATTAGAACGATCGCCGTGGTTGTATGAAGAGAAAGAGGAACCACGCGAAGAAAGGGAGGAAAGAGGGTTGGTTAGATGAAAAGTGATGCTCTGCGATTGGGGGCCGACTGGTAAGTGTGGAAAGCGACTAGCCAAGGGAAGTGAATGATCACGCTTGTTCTGCGCTTCGCATGTGTGTGCGGTGCAACAATTCTTATCGACTATCATTCATGGACCGGAAGCAAATCGGTGTTTTATGATTCATCCTGTACGCCCGCGGGACCAGTAGCTAAATGCAACGCCATTAATTGTGGTTTGGTACTTTTTCACCAACAAAAAAAAAAAGAAAACCTTCCCGATGTCTGGCGAGTTGGCAGTGTAGAAACAGTGATTAATTTGAAGAAAAGTTTGAACATGCCTACGTGATAATAAATGGCGAAAGGGTCTTGGCTTATGTCCAACGAGGGTGGATGTTTTAAATTATAAATATAGCGAAATTAAATCTTTCACACTAGAACTACCGTACCACTTGGGACGCTTCCTTCTAATCGTATGATTTTTTTGGGATTAAATAATTCACCAGCACCAAAAAATCTCTATTGTGCGGTGTCAATATGCACATGGACACATAAGTTTTATGTTTGACGCACTTCGAATTAGGCACAGGTTACAGCAGTGAGCGCATATAATCCAAATCCGTAATCGTGCGATGTAATTACAATGCTCCTATTACACCACTTTATCGGCACAATTTATCGTACCGGACAACACAACAATGCTGTCCGTACATTTATTCGCTTTTCCACACGATTCCCTCTATCGGAAGGTACACCCACACGAACTTTGGATTTCGAGTGTGCTCAATGGGTGCACACCCATGGTCCGGTATCAAAGTGCCTCCCCACCGCAAGAACACCTCAATTATGTGCCCCGCCGCGAAACGCTGCTAGAGAAAGACCGGCGGACGTCGATTAAATACACCAAGGGAGAGGAGAAGAACAAAAAAAAAACCTCCTCGAAAGAAACATGCAGAAGCGTAAAGGTAATTTTCGGTTTCCTTTTAGATGGCGCCCACCGGGATAAAGCGGGTACCGGGTCTCACTCACCTGAATATCGATGCTGAATATGATGGTGTATGTGGGTTAATTGCTGAATTGTGGGGAGAGTTTTTACGAAACCGATTGAAACCCGATCCGAAATGGATGTTAAATTAACAAAACCTTAAACAAGATATTGCACACGATCGTTTCTATTTTAATAACGAAGGCCAATATACTGTACCAAATTGTTAAAAAAAAGGTGATAAAAAGCATTTAATCAGCGAAATTATGTTTCATTTTGTTAACAAATGCAAAAGAATCGAACTTTTTTGGCAAATTTCAATCCTTCCAAATGATCCAAGTGATGCAACCTTTTAACGAAGTTTCTAGAACGTACACGCCTGCATGTATGCAATATATTGTTATCACCTCACCAAAAAAGCGATCCAAAACGTGACAAAATGGACTGTTAAGTAAAATATATATATTTTCTTTTAAATTACAAGATAGTATAAAAAACTAGTAATTGTACTAGTAATTGCATACTTTTAGGCGTTTTAAGCTCAAGATGCAATGCAACAAACGTAAGGCTACGTTCAAGCGTTTTTTTTTAAATGATGCTTACTTAAAACAAATACGACCTGGATTATGGTTTACTGTACGTTGTAGTTTGTACTACGATAGAATTGTTTGAACCCAAAAGTTTATGTAATTAAAATAATGCACAGTAGATCTAGCATTTGGATCCAAATGAAATATTCAAAATTCAAAACAGATTAAGGTTGTTATGAAATTTTATGGAAAGTATGCTGGTAGAATTTCCTCTACATTTACACTGTATTTCCTTACACTACTTGTATTTCTGTACTAAAGTAATGGGAATCTGTCAAGCAATGTTTGTCCTATCCATCGCTTTATTTGTTATCATCTTTATTAACCTCTCTACAAAGATGCGACCAATTTTAACAGGCGAAGATAACATATTTTTTCTCATTTCATTACTTTTTTATTAGCGAAGCGATATATGTTTGAGGTATGCTTGACATCCTTATGATATATCGTGAAATTGCACTGCTAGCTCTTACGTAGTTCTGGAAGCGAGGTGAATCGCTAAACAAATTACAAGCACACACACCTTCAACAATTGCATTCCACTGCACGCATTCGTGAGTGCTGTGTTGGACCTGCGTCATGCAAAAATAGATACACCTACACCACCCAACAGCGACAACATTCTGCTGCCGCGTTTGCTTTCCATCATCATCACATATTAAATAATAACAATATTATTAATCACTGCAATCGCGTGAACCCACGGTGTTTGGGTGGGTGCTGCACACAAACAATAGCAAACACACCGCCCTCGTTTCCACCCCTGTTCTCTTATCTTTTCCTTTTTTCAAAATAAAAAAAAAAAACATTAAAAAAGAAAACAAATTCATCACAATGTGCATGTCATCCACGGCTCAATCGTAACCGGAGTATGGAACCATCGCGATCCCGACCCAGTGCAGTGAGGGTGGCGACTCAAATTCCGAGCCATAATGCCAATTATATAAAACATCCATTAAAAATAGATGGAGAATTTGTATCTGCGTGTCCGCAATAGATTTTTTTAAATTTTCGTTGTTGTTCCATTCGTTTGATATCAAGATCGAAGTTGAAGCGCCGTGTGTGAGCGTTATCATTCACATAGCTACACACATGGAAACAAGCTGTTCATCCCTCTAAGTATGCAGACCCACACTGCCACAAACTCGGTCACCGGGGGCTGTTTTTTATGCTACGGAGATCATGATTTAATTGTTAGACCATTTTCCTACACGAACAGCAGCGGCGCTCTTGTTTCAAACGCGTTCATACCACTTGATCGATCATTTTGTTCATTCGATCGATCATGATTTCGGTACATCTTTTGAAGATGGAAATCGTCGATGTGGTTTTTTTTTTTCGTTGTGTTGAACTGAAACATTTTGCCAAACAATTTGGAAATTTCGCGATGTTACGCTTACTGACCGGGTGGATGATCTTGCTGGCGCCAGCGCTCAACAGGATGTCGGTCGGTCACAGAACAGGTGGTGTAATGGCGCTCGGTGTGTGCCCGCTTTGGAGTGGAGATGTTTGCAAAACAAATAAACAGCACAACAACAAAAAATCACAAATGGAAAAGAAGTGTATAATAATTATAATAGCACAGCGAGCACAATTCGCATGACCGATGTGTGCCCGACGCTTCTGTCCGCTGCGAAGCGATGGCCGAGGATGGGAGATACATTCGGAAAGAGAAAAGTGTGATGCGAATATTAGACTTTTTATTTGCTAATGGCGGCAGGTTGCAAAGATACATAAAATGGTACAAATGCACAAACAAATCGATGAAGAACGTAATTTTGGGGGAAAAATTCATATGCAAAACAGAGCAACAAATAATGATACGTTATGCTCGCTACCACTACGGTAACTGGAAGTGTTGGGTAGAATATAGGAGGCAACTATATGAGGTTTTTGTCCAATAGTATGGTGGTGTTGGGAAATTATGTTGTCCATTATTTTTAACAATTTGTGTTAAATGCCTTCAGACTGCGCACTTACAGGGTTTTACACTTCAGTTTTGACTGGCAGCACACCTTTAATATTGCATATAAACGAGTGCTTCAAACTCAAACCAATCTTTCACAAGGATAGTTGAAGTACCTACTATCTAACCGCTTTTACTATGAATAACTTCTGTTACTTTCTTTATTTGTTATTAGTAGTAAGTAGTGTACCGTAACAAGCTAGTAACAAGAAGCACAACGAGCACAATGATGATAAACGAAACCGGGTGACGAAGTACGGCAGACACATCCGATTCGAACAGGACATTGATTTATGGCTGCCCCTTCTTCTCATTGCCTTCCACATCCACAGCAGTGAATGGTTGCCAAAACGGAGCAAACTTTGCTGAATGAAGATATTAATCTAATTACCGGAATGACTCGATGAATCCGGTTGCTCGTCAACCCGTCAAAGTAGTTTTCCGTTTTTCAACTCCCTCGGTCCCACCTGCGAAGCGGATGGGGTAAAGTGGGGCACAGCGATGAAATTGTGGTTAGTTTAAGGTTAGGTAGTGATGAGCTTTTGGGTTCGCTCCTTCAATATGGTGTATGTGTACGGAGGTCTTCTTTCCTTTCGATGTATTTGCGCTCTCTTTCTCGCCAGAGCGCGCGGACGTATATGATGATGATGGCGACGGACGTAGTATGCTGTGGTGAAAATCTTGAACTTCCCCGCCCCTACTATATATCCTTGAACTTGTTGTTCGCACCACTGGCACAGAGTCGTACATTTTCCTAATGAATATATATTGTGAATAATAATTGCTTATCGTAAGCTTTTTATTGGCTTGTTAAACGATGAGCACATCAATTCATACCAGCACTTACCTTACTTCGTACAAAACAACGTCCAATCACACCGACATGATGTATTCCTTGTTAAATGACACCCACACTCACACGAACGCAACCATTCGCCACGTATTGAACACTTTCCTCTGCTTGCTTTGACTATATTTGCGGAATTTCTATAAGCTACACTGCCAAGATCTACCGATGCTGGGTCGCTTGCTGGAAGAGGTGTTTTTTTTTGCTCCCGTATTCACAGAAACCTTTCACTAACATTGCACTGTACGCACCATCGAACTCATCTTACACCCTGTGTACACGGCAAGACACTCCCGCACACACGCACCTTTGTAGCACAATGTCGAACCCAAAACAGGCACGGGGGCTTTCGCGTGCAGATAGTTTTCACGACTGTGTTGCACACCGTGCACCGTCCTTTGCTGTCGACCGCACCCCACACACACAGCACAGCGTACGCACACCAAATCTAACCGACCGTGTCCTTTGCACATCTATCACGGGCACTGTATCCGCTTGGCGTTCTTCACTGGGCGCCTCCATCGTCTCCAGGACAGCGAGTAACGTTGTTGCTGTAGAAACGAACGGTGAGCGGGAGTATGTGAGCAGCGAGAGAGCGCAAGAGATACGCTGAGCAGTCCATCTCGGTTCAGTTCGAGAGATAGAGGAAGAGCGAGAGAAATCTTCCGTTCTCACGCCGTTCCCGGGCAAGTTTGCTGTTTAGTATACGCTCTGCAAGGATGCTGCACTGTGATTGTTGTTGCTCTGCAGTCGGCGATGCTCTTCTCAATAAACACACCGCGTTAGTGATGGCTGACTACTAACGGCAGGATGCGTTGTGGAGCATTCGTTCTCAATATTTAAACCATTCAAGTAATAAAAATGCAGTTGAAAGAAAGGATCATTTTGTTTAGATTTGTATTATTCAATATGTTTAGAAATTGTATTAATTTATTCTTGAATTTATATACTTCAGGAAATAGTTATGCTATTTTTCGGGTACATTGCTAAAGTGGGCTAGATTGAGTACTGAAATAAACAAAGATAAAACAAACAAAAGTTATCGAAAATTTTAAACAATCCCAAACTTATTTATAGAAAAGAAGTAAAATTAGTCAAAATAATTAGTAAATATAGTGGCATTTTCGTGAAACGACAACTTCTTCCCGAGTTAATCCTTTTTTATCCAAAACAAATTGTAAGTAATACAAGAACTTTGCATGAAACATTTAATTGATGGACGTTCATTTCTTCTAGGTGTGCTCGTGTGATAAAACACAGCTTAAATTGCTGGACACCTTTTGACAACTAAAAAAAAGCAAACAAAATGGCTAATTAAAAATTGAGTATTAAATGTAACTATAGATAATTAACATTGAAATTTTTGTATGTATTTTACTCCCATTCGATTTTGTCTCGAACTTGCAGCTCCTGAAGGTATGTAATATCTTTTTCTAGGATCACTTGCTAGTAGTATACGATGTGACCAGGATTAATACATGAGTTGGTCCAATTTCTCCAAACTTTCATCAGGTGACTTTAAACTAGTGAAAAGAGGTATTACATACCACCTCATGATCAACACAATCTAAACATAAACCACCAATGTACTATCAAGGATACTAAAATACTAATACTTGAACAAATTTAAAATAAAGCTGTTTAGCCAATTTTTAGACTTCTACAGATGCCTATAGTGTCGAGTGTATACCTTTAGCCATGCATGGTTTTAGACAGTTAGTAAGAGATTTAGTTTTCACGGAAAAAACGGTGTCGAACAGTACAGAGGGATAAATCACGCCTAAAAGTGCGAATAATACAGTATCATAGTTAGTTTTGGTATTGTGCCATATTGATGTCAGCGTTGATAGTTGATGTTGCGTTGAATCTTTCCGCGTCCCGAAGGTTCCTTTTCCATTCCTCCATACTGGGCCGAGTGTCGTCCATTCCTCCCGCATCGCTTCTTAGTACGAAAACAAACGCCACAATGGTTGGCCTAACAGGCGGGATGAATTGGTGAGTTGGTGAATGCCGGTAGGTATGTGTGGGTGCACAAATCGAAAAGAAAACAGACAAAACATAAACATACAATTACTTGGCAGATCCTTTTCTCTCCAACGGCGCTATTCGAGAGGGCCGAGTCGTGGCGTTAAGTAACTTAGCACAATGGGTAGCGGAGTCACAACCCAATGGGTTCTATGGGACGTAAGCGTTTGGTCTACTAGAAACTCATCTTCATCCCTCCGTCAAGCGCCCCGTGTGTGTGTGTGAATGATAAATGAAGCCAAGTTGTACGAATGTCCAGGCTAATCCGATGCCGTTGGTGGTTGATGATGTGCGATGGGGAAATGATTTCATGATGGGCGACACGATGCGATCATCGATGAGTAATGGTTTGTCACGTTGCGCTACATCCTTTCAAACGGGAAGGTGTGTAAAGAACAGAAGCTGAAATAACTAAAAGCAAAAACGAAAGACAAAATAAAAACAGAAAATAATGCAAATTTTCTCCAATTTTCTCCCTGAAACGATAACAAACGACCGGGGCGAGATGGTCAATCTAAGAGCGGGGGTTAAATAAACCATCGGTTTATTTGTTTTTGTTTTAGTATTTTATCTTTGTTTTATTAATTACTCAATAATAATAATAATAATCATAATCATAATAATCCATTACTTATTAAAAAGTGTTATATCAATAATTCTTCTGTTTCTCAACTGCAACCACGCGCACCCTCCCTCTACTTCTCTTTCGGTATCTGCTTCATTTGTTTTGTTTTTGTTTCTCTTCTGATTGCAACAACGTTTTAGCTGTTAGTATGACGATTTTATGTGTTTTTTTTTTGTGAGTGTGTTTCGTTTCGTTTTGCCATTTTTCGGGGCGGGAGGTTTGCTCCCGTCGCGTGTTCTATCTGTTTTGGTTTTGTTTTTCTTATTTTTGAGAACGTTACACGATGTTACGGTTTCCTTTCTTTTGCTGAAAAGAAGAAGAAAATAAAAGAAAAAAACAGTGGAGCTGGAAAGTACGGAACCAGCGTAAAATTTTGTTAGCTTCACATGTTCTAATTGTTTAACAGCAATTTGTTTTTCTCCGGGTTGATATCTCCTCAACCTCCTCCTGCCGAGGAGTTCCAATTTGTTTCCTCGTGCTTTAAAACATCGCTTATCTTTTGACACCCTTACATATTCTGAGTGGTGAAAATGTATGTTTGTTTGTCGTGAGTTGGTTGTGTTGGGAATATATGTGTGGTGTATATGTTCGTTCTGTGGGTTCTTCCTTCTTCATCTTCTTCTTCCGCGTTTTGTATAAATCTGTACCTATTCAACGCGGGAGCAATGAAGAAGTTCTGTTTATTTGTTTGTTTGTTTCTTTTCTTTTCTTCTCACACTTGTATTAATCTACACTTTCCCCGTCTGTTAGTTTTTTGAAAACAAAAACGCAGGAAAAGCGCACGCCTATATATCTCAGCCTACCTAATATTAATGCATTACACTTTGTTATAAAGTTCTTTTTTTTCTTCTCTCCAAACTCCTCTCTCGGTTTTGTGTCCACAACGTTTTGCTTCGACTTCTCTGGCACCCCCGCAACAGTGTGTGCCCCCTTCCTGGGTCAGGGTATAGAGTTTGTTGGCTACAATTTTTTATCAACCATCGCAAACCCCAGAACCCCGAAAAGGATATCTTTTTTTTTCTTTTACACAGTTTTAAATTTTGCTTTTACTAGCGTGTGTGTTTGTTTGTTTTTTTCGATCGCACTTTTACAGCTATTTTGGTAAAGGAGTTTCCTTTTTTCTACTTTATGTTTTTACTTTTTTGCCACTATTTCTTTACCTTTCTCTCTGTGTTTTACGCGCGTTAGAGCACAGGGTTTTTGTGCGTTGCACCTTTTATCGCCAAGTTTTCGGCATGCACAAACAGAGCTTGCACAACACACAGAACAGACACACAAACACACAGCGATTACAAAAAGCGCATTCGCAGCCGGACAACAAAACATCTATACACTTTTACACGGCGATTGAGGGTTGAAAGATAGAGTGAACATATAAAACCGATGCGTTATAATCAATTATCCTTTCGGAAGTTTGCCTATGGCCATGACCGTTTTTTTTTTTTGGCATGGGCATATTGGGGAAGCAACTGAAGCCTTTACGGAAAGGTTTTGATTTCACCCTTCACTAAAGCGATGTTCAGTGAATGACTGTTCCGTGATAGTAAGAAATAGTGGCACCATCATCGCCTGCTGTCGTGCAGAGCCGTTAAGATCAAGACGCTAGCAAGAAAATGCCCTGATAACATTCGACAATTAGATCGCGGTCGTAAAGTATGACTTAACAAAACGCCTTTTCATTACACGCCTGGACTGGACCGCCATCTGTACGTATATGAAACAAAACCACAACAGTTTAGCCGAGATGTTGCATAACATTCCATGCTGCAGGATTTCCTCCATATGATCGTGATTCGATTCGGTAATGTTTCAACGCTTCATGCCATTATTTCTAAAGAACAATCACCACGCATACATACATACAGACATACGCAGGATGCGTACACGCATGGCAGAGACGCATGCATTGTCCTTTCGCTTGTTCGGTCAATGTTTGAATCTCGAAATTTGTGTGTGTTCATTACACACATACACGCGCTCGCGCGCACACATACACATACCTATCTTACATAGTTTTGTTTGATTTTAGGTTTGTATCTCTGCAACCCTCCTCCTGTTCCTTCTTTTTTGTATATATGCATTTTCATGTTACCGTTCGCTGGTGTAATTGTTACGGGGGATTTTCTTTCTCCCATTTCAACTAAAATCTAACACCACACGATGTTGATTCTGTACTAGAGCGGCCCGATTCCTAACTCTCCTTTTAAAAAAGGTTCTCCATTGTCATCCCACACACATAACCCTTTCTCCCAGTGAAACGGCATTTGAATTCGTTAACAGGTGTGTTCAATTTTATCTTAATTTTCCTCTTTTCCCCCTCCTGAAGTGAAACAAAGAAGAGCGCCAAATACATGCCACAAGTGCATTCATTTTTATAAGATTACAAACGATCTCATACAGCCAACCTATCGAGTAATTGTAATGTGAGGTGTTACAAACATAAATTGAACAAAATTACACAAAGTAAAAGAAAAGGAAATATCAATTAAAATAACATGAAATGTACTTCATTCCTAGTTGTACCAAGTATGTACAATAGTTCAATGAAACGCTAAACCAAACAGGGCGCACCAAGCATGAAATATTCCTTAAACAACGAATTAAAACCAACCTTCACAATCTGCTGGGAATGGAAATTCTGACATTTCAGCTTAATTTTAATAAACTGAATAACAAAAGCAAAAACTAACTTTCTTTAATCACAATATTCTTCTTTAAAGGTGCATTAAAATATCGCATGTAAAATTTGAAGCGAAACTTTCAACTTTGTTTTCTAATCTGCTGAGCTATATATAACTATATATATCGTGTGCCGTACAGGTTGTTGCCGTAGTTATCAAAAAATACAATTTAGCATTTTTCCTTTCACTAGCAAAACAAATCGGGACAAGTATATCGGAAGTTGATTGATCCATTGAAGTTCATCTGAAACAAAGAAAAAGAGAAAAGTGTTAAACATTATTAAACATTGTTTACTAGTAATAATATTGGTTTAAGCAACGAAAGTAATGAAAATACAGCAATATGATAGTTACAGTTTGGATTAATATTAGAATGCACAAAAATTAGGCAAGAGTAAATTAAAGCATAAACCCCAAAATAGCAGAATCACTTATCTACACCTTTATCGCATTCCTTAAAAAATACTAAAAATACTCTTGGTTGACAAATTTGCGCAATATCCAAGTTGTATGTACATCTACAAATGGCAAAAAATAAAAAAAAATCCCTCAAAACCCTCAAGATAACAAAAGAGGCAAAAACATATTACGCTTGGGCCTATGACTAATGCCGAAATCCATAGGTCCGCCAAAAAACAACCACATATTGTAGAAAAACCCTCGAAAGCTTATCGCAGCACTCAATCTCTGATCAGCGGACGAACACTCCACTAAGCTTAGACAATGGAGAAAGCCAACACCAAAAGCCTACAGCCGTGTGTCCAAACGATCTGAGGCACGCTTTTGAAAAAAAACATTTCGTGTGTTCCGTGAGCATTCCCAATAACTAGCACCTTAGCACTACCAAGTCCAGCGCGTGACCAGCTTGGTTTGTAAGCGGGTTTTGCAGATTCGTTACGATGGCTGAAGATGCACCCCACACACTGACCCAGATTTGGATGGGACTGTGATTGTAGGCGTGTGCGTGCGCGAAAACGAAATGAACAATAATTGAAACACTAACGAACGAATTAACAATTTAAAATAGAAAGCAATAGCTACAGAGCTAAAGCGTGTACCAGCTAATCGGTAAGATGTAAGTTTTAATTACCTTTTGAGCTAAACCAACCAATACGGTTGTGCACTATTCGTCTCCCGGCGCGGTAGGGGAGGATCTTGTGCGATGGGCCATGAAGAAGGCGGGACGCCATTCGCCAAATCATCAAGAGCTGCTACCGGCACACCGGCTAAATGCTGAGTTATTGCGCTGTTTCGGTATGTTATTCCGGCGTTATCTACTGCAATATAGTTTGTCACGTTCTTACAATGCGTTGTTTGCATACATAGTGCTTCCTTTGTTCTGTTCCGGAGTACCGCCAATTGCTCTTCAGTACTTCAGTGCCACCCAATACATGGTATTAACAAAATAAAACTAAACTCAATAAAACCAACTGAACAGGACATATGAGAAGGTCATGCCGCTCCCGGCCGATGGGCGCCAACCATATGTTCTATGATAGAGACGATAATATGAGCATGACCGTGGTGGGGAAATGACGTGTGAACGAACGATGGCTCGATGATGGGATCGTTGCACTGTGAATGCATTCTTTCGACCGTTTTGTAGTCTTCTTTTTTCGCTTCCGCATAGATGGCTTTTTTTGGCGTGGAAGATGTTTTCTAACCATTGCAGAGTTTTCTTTTTGCTCCAATCGCTTCGTTCCAATTGAAGTGCAACGCTTCGTGCCTTCTGCTGCAGGAACCAGAACGAGCATTCATTTGCATCTGGATATTGGGCTGGTGAAAACATCTTTGCCGATTATGTGCGTGTCTCTGGAAGAGGGTTCTGATTGCGCTGAATGTATGATATCTTCCCACGCGTGTGTGTTGTGTCCTGCGCTTCTTTTACTCGCTTTTTTGTTATTTTCTTTTTCCCTTCGTTTCGTTTTACTGGGAGAGAGAGAAAGAGAGGAGATGCTGGTGGATGGAGGGAACACAGGAACAGGGATGAATGTGCCATTTGGAAGAACTTTCTTCATACGCACCCACAACCATCCGCAGGGGGTGCAGGAGCGGAGAGGTGGCCACAGAAGGGTAAGGGAGAGGAGAGCTAGGCAAAAGCGCGATTGTATTCTTTTGTTTGTTTTGTTTTGCGTTTTTAAAAAGAAAATAAACCAAACAAGCTTTAGAGGATGTTACACTTGGGTTTCTTCTTCGGCGGTATCATCGGACAGAGGACCGCCCGGATCGCTTCATCGAACACCGTTTTCAGGCCCTTCTGCGTCAGTGCGGAACACTCGAGGTACTTGACCGCGCCAATCTCCTTTGCCATTGCCAACCCTTGCGGGTACGTGATCGGCGACAGCTTCTTGTCACGCAGCTTGTCCACCGTGTTTTTGTCATCCCGCAGATCGAGCTTCGTCCCGACCAGTATGATCGGTATGTTCGGACAGTGATGGCGAACCTCCGGGTACCATTTTGCCCGCACGTTCTCGAACGAGGCCGGATTGACGAGCGAAAAGCAGATAAGAAATACGTCCGTCTGTGGGTAGGACAGAGGCCGAAGTCGATCGTAATCCTCCTGACCGGCCGTATCCCACAGGCCGAGATTGATCGGTTTGCCATCGACCATCACGTTCGCTGAGTAGTTATCGAACACGGTCGGGATGTACTCGCCGGGAAATGCGTTCGTTGTGTAGCTGATCAGCAGGCACGTCTTACCGACGGCACCGTCACCGACGACAACACATTTGATCGCTTGCATGTTGCTGCTGCTGTTGTTGGGGGCCGGTCGTCTGTGGTTTGTGGCTTTTCACTGGGTGTGAAAACAACACGTTGGCAGTGTGCGTGTGTGTGTGCGTTTTGCCTTTACACAACCGTGCGGGAAGATGAAAGCGTACGCCGTGCCTTATTGTTGTTGTCAACTTTCCGCCTGATCACATGCAGCACCTGAAAAGAGACCAAAACAAACAAGTAAGTTAGACGGTTCAAACACGGGCGTTTAATTAATGTTTTAGTGTAGAATTGTTTGATCGAAGTTGGCAGTGCAATCCCTTCCGTTTATAAGACTATCGTGAGCTTCAATATACGTGACCTTTTCGTGCTTTTTCTTCACAACATTCATTACAATGTCCGTTTAAACACACACGCGCCAAAGTTCTGGGTAAAACGTTTATCATTTTCACTAAGACCGGTAGAGCAAAATATGGTTCCACAAATTCTTTCGCATAATCATCACAACGCGCCACACAAAATCTCCACGGCAAAATATTTTCCTCCACTGAGAAGGTTTTGAACGAGGTGATAACCGTTCATTTTTTTACTGTTCATCAATTTTATAATCACGAAACTCACACGCACGCATCCACACCGAGACGAAAGATTTTTTCGCTGATATCAACTGTCGAAACCGATAGATAAGAAAGCACAACCCATTTTGCGATACACATGGCGCGTCCAAGGGTTTTTCTTCCTATCAAAACGGTCAAGAAGGTCTTTAGACGGTATTTGCTATACAATCTACCTCTGAAATTGTAAGCAAACTTTTGCAAATATCGTCGTACAATTCAGATTCTCCAAAAATGTCGGGAGCTCCAGATCCCCACGTTCCAACTATTAATTTCAAAGCGTCCTAAAATACCATAGACCGAGTTCACGTCGATCGACGAAATCGTAAATCTGCAACGGTGTTCCTAGCGTATACCCCACACTGGTCATAGGATCCACCTGAAGAGCAGAGTATCAGTTGACGGTGACGATATTAGGGTAGTAGAGGAGTTATGCCTCCGGTTGTCGGTCGATACGTGCGGTGGTCCTCTATGATCAAGAGTCTTGGACGATATGGGTCTTCTGCCAACGTTCTCGCCATTTTTGCCGCCAGAAGAATGAATCACGAGCTAGCTGAGCTATTTGACGGATCAGACATCCAGACGGTGGCCAAGGCAGGTACGATAAAATGGATGTGACACATGTTGAGGATGCCGGACTTATGCCCTAACCTATCGGGGATTGCATGCATGCTTAAATAAGGAGAGCAACCCTGGTTCAAGCCTTATTCCCGTTTTTCTCTCTCTTTCTTGGCGCAACTTATTCTACGTCATGCGTGGCATTTCTGGCTTACTAGACTTAATTTTACCACCAGCTGGATAGTCAGTCCTTGCTACGGGAGATTTTGGACCGTTCCTGAGTTGTGAAGACCGACACCGCTACCAATACGCCACAGGCCGCCCCATTTCGTTTTCCCGTTTTTATGTATGGGATTCCCGTTTTTCCCGTTATGTATGGAATACTATCACTCCTTTCGGTTTCCATAATTCGCAAGCTAGGCCCCAAAAATAGAGCACTACCCATTTGGTGTATAAACAACGCAGTGATGACGGCACTGGTAGGTCAAAGTAAACATAGCAAACGTTTAGAAACAGATGAAAGGTAGCAACAGCAATTGAATGAATTGGGCGGTTTTTCTGTCTCTTTCTCCCACTCTTTTCAGGAAAATCTGTGCTCCCGCCCTGAAATCTGTGTGAATTTTGCAGTTTCTTCGTCGTAGAATTTAGTTTCGCTACTTTCCGTTTGACATCTTTAGAAAGGGTTGCCGTATCAACGAACGAATGAATGGATGACAAAAGCATGGCCAAATTAGTGGAAAGAGCCATTCATCTTCGCGTGGCCCTGGGAACGTAGCATTGAACCAAGTGATGCCCATATGATGAGATTGATCAATTGATGAAAATTAGTGCCACTTTCACCCGGTGCAGCAGGTCTTTTGCCGCGAGGGTATAACTTCCTGGGTTTGTTATTTTCCGGTAACAAAAGGGTCCGGACACTCAGCGACTGGCTGAGGGCAGCGATGGTGATAATGGAGGGCATTCGTCTTCTCGACTATGATGTTATTCCTTCCCCTTCGTGTACGACACAGTATCGATCAATGACCGGCTAACAAATAATCCTTTCGTAGCCAATTGTCTCCTCATGCGCGCGCTCGCGAGTTTCCTCGGATGGATTGTAGTAACTTGATCAAAATCAAATTATTCAACCTTGTGGGTCTTTCTCCTCTGGTCGTGGTGAATCATAATTGTTGGCTCTCCATGTGCAGTCCACGGACGATGTGTTGGTCATGTTTTCCTCCTTCCAGCGTGTTTACCACCACATTTTAATCCATTGCCCTCGGGCACGTTTTGCCGCGATGACACATACAGTGCGCGCGTTTTATGGGTTCCGCATAATCAGATCGTTACAGACATTTACAGGGCGTGGACGGATTTGCGGTGATTTGCGGGACGTTTTTTTTACCCCGCAACTTTCCCATTGCAACTACTTCCGTGCAGGTTTACGATGTAGTTACGGTGAGCACGATCGCAAAATCAATGTTGATCGACACAAAACATAGAGCTCGAGCTTTTGCTTTACCGCGTTGGTGGTTTCGATCATTGCAACGATGGTGCTTACAGACAAGACAACGACGATAGCACTGCTGGCTACAAGCAAAATGAAAAAAAGTTCAATGGAAACAAAATTACACTTTTCCTGGCAGCGTTTCCTTTCCATTTCTCCTGCCACCCGTTTCCGATTGCAATGCTGACTCAACCATGCATCGACGTCATCGATTGAAATACACACACGCATCGCCCTCGGGAAGGGTAGAAGAAAGATCCAACAATAAAAAGCACACACACTCGTATCTAACCCACACAAACACATACGAATGCGCGACTACGCGCGTATTTTGACGGCTGGTTGCGAATGATCACGGGGAAGTCAGCTTTACCTCACTGCAACATCTTGGCACACTAGATTTGGAAGAAAATTCCACATACGTACACGCGAGAGACAAACGCACTCGGTTGCGATTTTCCGACCAACATCAACCCAAAATCGAGGGTTTGTGTCAGATGGTCGTTTTGTGTGCCGTCATTCGAAGGCCATTCATCTGTGGGAGTCAGTGTGGATGGCAGGTGTGACACTGGTGCTTCTCGGGCACCCCAATGCGTTAAATCATCATTCTCGTTCCAACAACCACAGCAACCGAGATCATTCCATTCGAGAGCTGATGTTCGCTAAAAAAATATATACACACACTGACAGTTGCTGCTGCCACTGTCGCCGACATCCACCGCACCACCACCAGTAGAATAAGGGCGTGTGGGAAAGGAAGAGCTACAGTAAGACCTTGACGGACCGGAACTTGGTGCGTGGGTTAGAGCAGGAAGGCCATCCAGGGACACGGGAACCGATCGGAGGACGCGCTAGATCGTACCGATCGAGATCATTTGTGACCAGAAGAAAGGAATTTAGCACGCGTTGCGAAAAGATTTTCGCAAATTGCTTTGACAAATCAATGTTGTGTGAGTGTTTTCTTGCACTTTTTCCGTTTTTCTTATGTCACTTTTTTTTCTTTTCTTGGTGGACCAGATAACTGAGATACGAAGTAATACAGCCGTACACGGAGCGATGGAGGATTACGTTGTTTCACTTTGGTCAATCTCCACGCATCCCAGCACCGACCGCTATCGTCCCCACCCACTAACAGGCGCTCCGTTGGTAGTTTTTCTTGCTCTTCTCGTTTTGTTTCCTTCGATGGAAGGAAAACTCACTTTTCTTTTCCCACACAATCCACCGTCCTGTGGGGGAGTATGCTGGTGGAGGGTCGCGGACACCGTTACCACACTTATTGCGTGTACGCGCTGATTACGTTAAACACCACCCTAGCAGCTAATCATTACGATTAGGCAGAATATAGATGAACCAACCGCTTTTTACACCTCCTGCATAGCTTTCCCTGCTACTAGCATATGACACGGGGGCAAAGAAATATGCACATACGGGTCTCGGGTGGTCGCGGCGCGTTATCTATTCCCTGCACACACATACACCAAATATGCACACGTATACGCAAAATACACACTCTCATCTGCACGCACCTCGTTGATAAATGTGGGTACCGTGTTTTTGTGCTGCTGCGGGATGGAAATGTATTCCGGTCGCTACTGAATCTCTTTCGCTAACACCCGCTTTCTGCCTATTGCGGCCAGTAATTCCACAGCCACACACAAATGTTGGAAGTTTGATAGCTTTTTTCTCTTCTTCATCAATCATCCACTCACAATGGGCGACTGTTTGGTCAACTGCGCGGACATACGGGTGGAATTTTTAAACACGAATGATTTTTGAAATTTTTACCTAACATTCACCAAATTTCCAATTTGTTGAGTATGTTTTTACCTAAATGTGTATGTTCGTCATTCCATGCAAAGAAACCCCAGTCTTCCTAATCATAATCAGAAAATAAAAATAGAAAACATTTAGCATTAAAATTTTGTCCACGCACGTCTACTCTTCCAGTGTTTACCCAAGTGGTGATTCAAGGCTGAAGGCAGCTGACAGTTGCTATATTATTTTTTCTTGCTTGAAGCATAATTCAAGCAGTAAAACTATCTTGCAACGTATTCAAATCAGAAAGCCGAAAATACAAAATTTTGTGCACAGATTTCCCATGTGTTTACGAAATGCGTTCATAAAAAGAAAACATACATCGTCGGTTTGGAAGAGATTCGTGGGATAAACTTGGATAGAGCAGTAATGAAACGTGATTTGGACTTTGTGTTAAAGAAAAACTGCTGCTGGTGATTTTGTTTGTGATTATTTTAGTGTTGTCCTTTGCAGAAAAAAGCTACATTGTTATAATAGTAAATGCATGACATGCGTTTTGGTTGTTAAGCTGAAGTATTTCATTAAAACTATCATCCCTTCTAGCGTATCCAGAAGCACCTTCCGTCAACAAACAGATGACAACATAAACGAACGAAACAAGCTTGTTTGGACGGCGGGAAACATTGTTATTGTGCTGAAGGACAACGTCCTGGATCGCCTCGTTTGAGATTGGTAGGGACAGGAAAAGAGTATGAGCAAACTGCGCTCCTGCTGTGTGCCTTGCTGTAAGGATGAAAAGTTTCCCCTTGTACACAAGTTTCCCTCGGACAATGAACGGGCGGAACAGTGGCGTCGGGTGTTGGGTATCGACAGCTTCATCGGCCTACCGATTGACATCATTCGGAAACGGTACTACATCTGTTCGCGTCATTTCCGTGACACGGACTACAAAAATAAAGCGTCCCGCAGTATTAATGTAACGGCCGTACCGTCCATTAATCTCGTCGCGTTGAACGATCCGGAAGGACTGAACCGTGATTTGCCGCCACCGAACCGGGTTGGAATTGTTCCCGTACATCCATTCCTGGAAGTAGCAAAACAGGAGCTAGCGGGGGAGCGACAATTGCCCGAAGGAGTCCCGAAAATGGGAGAGAAGATATTGGAAAGTCTAAGAAAATCATCAACAGTGAGCCAAGAGTTGAACGATGTAATCAAAGAGCCTTTCGCGGGAGACCCGTTGATGTTACCCAAGAACGAATCCCCGACGTCCAACGTGCCAAAGATTACCCCCACACCCCGAACACCACCCCCGGCATTGAAACGAATCTTCTCTAAACGGTCCATCTCTATACAATCGCCAAACGGCAGCCTGGAGGAACCGAAGCCAAAAAATTCCCCAACCGAGACGAATAACGTGCTCAGACGGTCGGCGATTATGAAACCACCGATCAACGTTGTCCCACTGACTGGATTATCTAGCACTGATAAAGGATCCCTGGTGTTGAAACGGGTCAAGATGCCATCGTTAATGGTGGAGCGTAAAAGTAGTTCCCTTACAAACGCGATGACGCAAACGGATGATATGTCGACGCCGGTTGATAAGCCACCGGAGCAGGATGATGGAGGAGAGCAGGACGAGAAGGATGTAAAGAGTCCACCGACCAGCACGAAAGTACTAGCCCTGCTCGAATGTACACCAGACAATTTACAACGATTACAGCGCAAATTGCAGGACGAGGGTGGTGCACTGTGTCTTGACGAGCGCCTGTTACGATTAGACGAGGAGGACGCCATCGAACGTGATAAAGGTTAGCGTGTCGGACTTTGACCGTGGCTGCGTTTGCGATTCGTTATCAGAAAAAGCACGAGCCATGCGCTAATTTTGTAACTTATAAATGGTAATTTTAGTGCTGCAATAATCGTGACTTGATCTTACTTACAGCAATGAACTCGGACAGCCCGGACGCAGCATTGGACAAGAACCAATTCCTTACCGTACGGAACGTAAATACGGACGAATCCGTATCGGTTAGTTATGTTTGGTTGCGAGATCACTGTCAATGTGAGGATTGCTACAATGTGGCCACATTTCAACGGGCTACCTCCATTCTCGATTTACCGCTGGACATACAGCCTGCGTCGTGTGAAATTTGCGATGAAAAGATCAATATCATCTGTAAGTACACGGTGGGTTCATCCAAGGCTTCGATCTAATTCCATTCTCTAATAAACACTCTAGGGCTAGATGGACATCGATCGTCGTATGATCTGAACGTCGTGTTTGACAATCACGCGAACAGCTTTCAGAAACGACTGGAAGAACATCGTGCGCAGCTTGTTTTATGGGATCGTACGTTGATCACTGCCAGCTCACCCGGATACGCACGTGTCACGCTAAACGATCTGCTCTGTGAAGATACCGTCGTGCGGCAGGTCGTGAGTAGTCTGATAAAGTACGGATTTGCCTTCATTACCAAAGTCCCACCAAATCAGCAAAGTACCGAGATGGCAGTCAAGCGTATCTTCCCCGTGCAACGGACACTATTCGGTGACATGTGGACGTTCAGCGAAAGCAAGATGGATCACAGTGACACGGCTTACACGAACGGGTTTCTCGGCCCGCACACGGACAATACGTACTTTAGTGATGCGGCCGGTCTGCAGGTATTACATTGCATTCAGTTCAATGGGCAGGGCGGCGAGACGATACTGGTCGATGGGTTTCGTGCGGCGGAAAAGCTTCGTGAGACCGATTCGGCTGCCTACGAGCGGCTGTGTGAGTATCCGCTCGAGGCCGAATACATCGAAGAGGACAAGCACCATCGTTATGTGGCACCGGTCATACGAAGACATCCGGCACTATCCAGTGCAGTCGAACAGATTCGCTTCAATCCGTACGATCGAGCTCCGTTGCGCACACTGGCACCTGAAAGAGTACCACAGTTTTATGCCGATTATCGGCAGCTCGCCGGAGAGTTGAACCGGGAGGAGGCCCAGTGGAAGTTTCAGCTTACACCGGGCACCGTGTTGTTCATTGACAATTGGCGTGTGTTACATGGACGGATGGCTTACAGCGGCAAGCGTGTAATGACCGGTTGCTATGTAGCACGAACCGAATATCAGAGTGTTGCACGTACAATGGCACTGACCGAATGAACGTAAGCTCAGTACGATCATCGCACACACGCATTCAAACCATGACGCAACAAAAACTGCCTCCACCAAACGACCCAATTCGCCAAGAGTCATTGTAGTAAACCATTACACAGTTAATTTAGACAAAACTGGTATGGGAGTTCAGTGAGTTTTCTGATTATGTAAGATTTCTTTTAAAAAGCTTGCCACGATTACATCAACTAATTCAGATTTTTCTTTTTGGAATGATTTATAGGATTTACGTTAACTTAATATGGAAGGATTTGTTTCATTAAGACTCCGCTTATAGCGTAACTAGTGACGCTTTATAATTGGGATTAGCGGAATTGGTGTAATGCTGCAAGTAGCATAATAATAAAATAATTTTTAATTGTATTAAACCGTGGATTTTGCTTTGTTTGTGTCAAGACTACCATGTGAGTATTTCTAAATTCTAGAGACCCATAGCTTATCGACTAAAACTTCATCTTGCCTTAGCACTCTCACTGAATGGTCCGCTTGGCAGACAGATTTCGGCACCTGATTATATTGTGCAAGTCGAAATGAGTAGTATTCGGTATTGGTCAGAAATTTATTTTTTATTTATTAATACTTCACTCTGGTCACGCTTATCGGCCACACTTTACTTACAACTAATCAAGCTTAAAAGTCTTTTAACGTCCAACATCATGTTGGCTGCCTGTTCACAAATATCCCTTGGAAGTTCTCCTTTGTAGTAAGAACGTAAACACCACACCGAAAAGAATCACAAACACGCTAAGCCTCGTCACCGCTACCGAGGATGACGTTAAGTCGAAAAATTGAACCTGTATAAAGAGCGGCACCCGGATCTCTTCATCCAACCGGAAGCGTAGATTAACACGCGGTCCAAAAACGATCTCAGCATCATGAACGATCGCCTGATGCCGAACGTCACGAACGCGTGTTCGGGCGTAATAGTACCGATAACCCACATTGATAAGCATATTGCTGCAGGTAAAGTAACTGTCGGTGTTGGGCGACGATTCGGATCCGGGTTCCGCTTCGAGGATGAAGTTGGTGGAACGCACCCGCACCCATTCGGTGGTACGATTGATCGGGTTACCATACTTTGAAACGTACAGATTCAGATAATCATATCGTGCTCCACCCATCGAAGAAATGTCCGAATAAATGCCGTGTAGCAGCTGTGCGTTCAGTGCCGTCTGAAGATCCTGACAAAATTTGGTATAATTTTGAATGCTACCGCCCGTTTGGTTCATAAGATTGGGCGGAATGTAGTTACACCGGTGAAACACATCCGTTCCAAAGTCGACCGTTCTGTGGTGATCTTCGGTCAAAACACAACGATTCCTACGACTGATTGGGATGCGTAGACGAAATGAAGCGTCCGGTAAGCGTGTTCCGTTGGTAAAGTAAGCTAGCATGCGCTTTGGTGGATTCTCCGTAGGAGCTTCCACCGGGGGAATAGTTCCGTTAGCACCAAGCTCTAGATGGGACACAATCAATGGTTTCCCGACGAGATAGCCTATATTACCGCTGATAGCGCGTGTTAAATTCACTTTCGAAGGAACCGACGGGACGATAAACTTAACGTTGATACGTTGCCACACTGTTTCCATCCAAAGCTCTCCGTTTGAGTTTCGGTCCGCGTAAGCAGGTGTGCACAGGAGCTTCATATGCACCTGCTGAAGGTTTGTATGGTTGTGGGTAAACAAAATCTCAAGCTCTCGGCAAATCGTGCCAGGATCTTCCTCGATAGTTTCATCCACAGAGACAGCTCCATCAGTCATGTTAGCACCCAGCGTACAGTTCCAACCATCTCCAGCAGTGTAATAGCAAATGGAAATAGTAGCATTCAGACAATCACCATCCTCCACACAGTAGTGCTCCATAACGGTGGACTTTTTGGGTGTACGAAAGAACCGTACCGATGAGGATGCTTGCCGAAGAATGGCTCGATTATACTCGCCCAACTCATCCACCGTTCGTTGACAAAGGGTAGTGCGGTCTTGCAGGAAGCGTACAGGTTGTTCGACATGGCACACCGTACCGGTGAGTGTGGTGGGAAGCGCTGAAAGTAAACAAACACTCTTCATCAGGCAAACCAAAAAATTGAGGATCGCGTATGGAATTGTGTCGTTCTACCAAACAATTGGACCAGTTCGCTTGTTTCGTTGTAGACGTACATGACGTCATCTACTCGGTAGTAATCGAACCGCATATCTTCCGATGAAGCGGGATTGGCTAACGGAAACACTTCCTTCCATTTTCGTCGGGTCGCAGAGGGAAGTCGTCCTGGGTTATAGTACTAAAATGGAAACATAAGAAATGTATATTAGACGCTCAGACAACTCTGTTGGTGCTAACGCACACTATCATCTCCTTCCTCGTAGATGGGTTCAACGAGACAAAACAATCCACCTTGCACCCGGCACGATTGCAATCCTTCACCGTGATGGTACTCGTCCGTGTGTAGTTGCTCCTGATCGCAATTATACGTACGTAAGATGACCGCATTACAATCAATATCACAGCAACAATTTACATCACACGCGTTAATCTGGTGAAAGTAAATTAAAACATGCGGTTAGTATCTCTTTGATTTACAGGGAAGCTGCAAGTATGCAACCATCACCATTAGATCACATCGGCAGTAGTATCCTTTTGGAACCAACTTTGCAGCACGTCCTGTTTTCAGCAATGGGTACGAAACATCTGTCGAATCCATAGTAGGCGTTGCTCCAGAAGCAACAGTTGCCGCGGTACTTTCCGCAGTAACAGTTGCTTCCGTTGCAGTTGTCTTGCTAGTTGTCGTAGAAGAAACACTGGTTGTACTACCTTCGGTCATGGAGGATTTGGTAGATGTCTCCGTAACTGGTTCGCTGGTAAGTGTTGTTGTTGAGCTAACATTCCCGATCGTATCTGTCGTATTCTTGACGTTAATCTTTGCCACATCTATCTTCACGAAATGCTGTACATTTCGTTCGCCTCCTTCAATACACGGTGTGATTAAAATTATCCCAAGCCACAAAAGCCTACAGGCCATGTTCAAATTAATGCAGTTCGACACCATAATCCGCAAAGTTCTTAAATATCAGCATCAAATCCAGTTCGACCGAACCGGCTGTCTTGGTTAATAGTTTGTACCGCTCTATGCCCGTGAACGCTATGTCACTCTTGGCAAGCGAAAACCCACCCGTGTGGAACTTCTCCCGCACCGTATCGGTGATACGAGCAGATGAAACTTTCCACGTGGCTATTCGCACCCGATGCTGTCCGGGACGCACCGGCACAAAGGCGAACCCGTACCCGACGGGCCAGTAGTGCTGGAGGGCGTTCACCGCGTACACTTCCACGTGCAGCTTGGGCCAACCTTGCAGCCCGCGAGTCACCAGATGCAGATCGATCGGTGTACAGAGATCAGACCGCTGCTCTATACGAGATGTGCTGCAGCAGGACTGTCCTTCGGTGTGACCCTCGATTGCTTTCCAGTTCGAGCCGTACTGGACGCTCCAGCGACAGAACAGGTTGGGTTCCTCAAAGTCGACCGCCGTCTTAAGTTCACCGATTATGTGCAGTTCCGCCATCAGGCGCACATTGTTCGAAGGGAATCCTTGCAGAATTCTTGTGGGATTTAAAACAATTTTAGAATAGAACCTGCACCCTGAATAACGCGCAACACACCAAATGCGTTCGTTTGGGTTTGCTTTGCCGTTGCTAGGCATTGGAGCAAACATTCGGATCACTATGGCAACCATCGACAAATGTCAAGGAAGTAAGAATTACAACTGTTTTTTTTTTGTTATATTGCTGTATGGTTCTATTAGTGACCAATTGATAGTGCCATGGGCAAAATTCTGGAATGTCTTAACTAATGTTAGATACCATTGGCGATTCAATTGGGATCAAAGCTTTTATAACCATATAATTGACAGCATCACGAACCGAACTGTAGTCTCACTGACTCCTGAAATACTCGATCAAGAGGAATTCTATACCCAATTATTTCGGTTAGATTCTCAACGGCTCACCTTTAGTTCGGGCGTGTACAAGAATTCAGGCCTTAACCACGTTTACTAACTCAATCCACTGTAACACAACATTCACACAATTTTTGCTATCCCAGGAAATGTAATTGCTTTTATTGGTAAAAACAGGTCACAGAGTTTGTTGGCTGCCTGTAAGATGCAAAAGACCGCGCCATTCTTATGTATTGAGTGAAATTGTGTATACTAATGGATTCGCATAGAAGACAGAAGATACACTAAACAGTGCACAACAAGCAAATAAATAAACACACACGCCCCCAGATTGCCGAACACTCGATGAGGAACAAAGATCGTAAGGATCATTCAGGTGGAGATAAACACTACATTCAAGAAAGATAAAGCGAAAGTACGGCCAGCCAGATGAACGACGATCCACCAAAGGTTCTAACGAGTTTGGAGAGAAATAAAACGTTACATTTTAATAAGGTGAATTGACAAGTCCATTTTGATAAAATTTTTCGCGCATGTTTATTATATAACTCTGGCAACTGACAAAATACATACTTGAAAAAGCTGAGGTCCTAAGCTCTCTTGCTTCAAATTCTCGTAATTCAAAACCGTAACTAATCCCTGCTATTTTGGCGTACTTAAAAGATCGTTGCACTTCAGAACACCCGAACGCACAGTTTTCCTCGCGTTCCTCACATTTCATTTAAAAAATACGTTTCTTCAAAAACCTCTTTTGACAAAATTGTTATCTTCTGTTTCCATTTCAAGTAAAGCATATTGGCAACAGAGTCATTTGTAAACCAGCCCTTCGTTTATCAACTACAGAATAACCGTAACTTGAAACGCTTTAACATATTCAGCCGCTTGGATACTTGTAGTTGATACCTGCTGTTGTTGTTTCTTGAGATGATGGGTAACAGATCAAATTCATTTGTACTCGAGTTGATCTGTTGAATGAAAGAAGATAAACGTTAGTACTGAGTCACAGGGAAAAGTATGAGGTTCAAGAGCTTTACCTAATAGTTATTTACTCCAATGCGTGAAAGATTTCGTTTCGTTAACTGTTTTCCAACTCTGAGTAGAATAAATTAACCTAGGAGAATAACAGCAAGGACTATGATTAGTTTGATGATGGCTTGAAAAATATAATGCTGTACACCCTTACCGTGCTTATCTGGGTTTCCTACATCGGAGCAGACCAACGCTATCCATCATGCCATTTGCAACATAGCTCCACGGGTACATCAATTGAAATGTGCAGCAATCTTGAAGGATAAATGCTGCTACGGGTAGTAGGATGTTGTTTGCGGTGAAGAATATTTCCATGTCGTTTGCCGTGAAGAATTTCCATGTTCACATTTCCGAATCATTTTCAACGGATTCAACTAATACTGGATGATTTGTGCTGAATACTGAATCCTGATCGAAAGGTGCTGCAGTAAGCGTGAGCTTCTACTTCTGTTCCGCGATAACGTGATGCTTTCCTGGGACCCTGTATAGGTTTCGACTTCCACAGGAAATGTCTGCGCGTGCTGTTGTCTCGATATCCGTGATACAATGATTTTCCAATTCTTTTTCCCTTCATGGGTTTCATATATCAATCCGATGTATCTGTGAGATCATTAGTGTCGCACTACTTGTTATCTTTTAGCACCTCTTCAGCGTATTCGCGATTCCATCCTTCGTCCAGCGAAACACGTTTACTTCTTCATGAGCATTCACCCGCAACTGATCTCAACTGAATGTACCCATGTCACATATGTTGCATTTCATTGCGATGTCCGGTCTTGCTCTTGTGGCGTACGTTAAAGACTCTTATTTGATGATTCATTTGCCAAACATTAACCGAATCTTTAGGTTTCCCTGTAGCGAACAGTGTAAAAAAGGAAGTTAGATATAGATCTAAAGCAGAACCGGCACTGTACATGAATGTGGACAATATTTCACTTACCGTTACTCGCGGTCATCAAGATAGACGGTTCTTTTCTCCCCGAAACGTGTACTTTTTCTTTGAAATGGAGGAGTAACCTCTCTGTCTGTAGCAGACGATCTATAGATACGCATTTTATCTATCGTATTCCTCATAACCCTAGTTCTCCTACATCTTCACTAAGATTCATGATAGTATCGTAATGTTACTGTTACATGCTCCGGGATTGCTTTTCATGTTGTATAATTCCTGCCATTTATCAGTGGTGTTGTATAATCTTGAACGAACATATTTGTTTTTCATATTTAGCATTCTGACATCTGATTCTGGTGATTTGTTGTTCTTTTATTATTTCATACTAATTGATATCCTTTGTATAATGTGTTTTTGTACTTAAAAAATGTCTTTTTTTGTGTTGATTTAATGAAAGCTATTTTAGGACACAACAAGTGAACATAAACTAAGATACGATTAAGAATCAAAGACGGACAAAAACTTGCTTGTTGAATTGTGACAAAAATGTGGGAAATTCTAAATACTCTTTGCAGTTGGTAGTAGCAAACGTTTTGAAGATATCTTTTGAAACAATTCGCCACGATACTAATATCCTTTTTGGGGAATTACTTAACAGATTTAAGGATGCTCAATATACAACCACTCTTTTCACTTCTGAAGCGAACTTTTTTTTACAAATTGCCCATGGTAAAGCACGGTCAGAAACTAAATTGAATTTGATAACGATTTTTATTTTGATAACGACTTCTGTTATCTTCTTCTTCGATCTTCTTCGATAACTTCTGTTTTATATATATAGGGGGATATATATAGAAAAGTGAACTGCGTAGTAGGATTGCCCATTTTCCTCTGTTGCAAATGCAAGCGTCTGAGCATCTGCATTGCAACATAGGATACCATAATAGCACAGGACGCTTGGACGTCCATAATATAATGCATAGCCAATGGCAGTGGCTCCAAGCTTCCACTACCTATGCTCATTTCATGAGATTCTTTTGAGCTGTTGGAGAGCTCAATTTCCTCTCTTCAATTTCGCGATCCAGACCCATAGCATTGGTTCCAACACTCCAATACATGAGACGGATATGATTTGCCTTTTGTACTAACATCGATGTCGCTAGAGTTGGGAGAATCCCTCCTCCCAATCTTGCTCCTTGGTTGATAATAACCGTTGCGTAATCGTTTATTCCTCATTAACCTTCCTTGATATCTCTTGCAACAACATTTTCTGAACCGAAGTGTTTTCCGTGTAATTCATCCATTGAAAAATTACTCAAATTGCATGATTAACTCCCACACCTTCTTTTTTTGTATTTTTTATGTTATTTTTCTCGTACTAAATAGCACGATTTTCCAGGCGTTTGAAACACATGAGTTCGAGACCCAAGATAAGAGCTTATACAATACTATTGACCTGGTTTAGTATTGTTGTAGCACGATGCACACCTCTCCCGTCGTGGACACTTGGACGTCCACTTCTTCACCTATGAAAGCCTACGCGTTCGGGCCAATAGCAATGGCTCCAAGCTTCCATCACCGATGCCCGGTGCACAGCACTCCCTCTGGGCTCGGCTCCTTGGTAGCCCGTTTTTCCACCTTGAGTTCTTACGCTCCTCCTGACCCAAAGCATTGGCCCCAAGAAGCCAATGCCGATGCCCGGTGTAAGAATATCATGGACCTATGTACTAAGATCACCCCTCCTGATTAATGATCCGTTCCATGGTCGCTTGCTCCAATGTTGTGGACCTTTGTACTAAGACCATATGACACAGGAGTATGGAGGTTCCCAATCTCCCTCCCGTTTAATGGTCCGTTCCATGATCGCTCGCTCAATGATCCTCGTGCAAGGATTTTGCAAGGACCATCGTGGTCAGGTATGATACTGATTTAGGAAGAGCACAAGACATTCCTGCAGATTCATACCGTTCCACGGTCCTTTCCCGCTTGATGGAAAGCTCCTGAAAAACCAACCATTAGAAATCTGCGTTCAAGCCAATAGCACTGGCGCACTATTTCCAGTGCCGATACAAGATGCACAGTTCCCCTTTTAGACGCTTGGACGTCTACAACCTCTTGTTGGAGTCTGCGATCGGGCCAATAGCAATGGGCTCCAAGCTTCCACTACCGACACCCGGTGCACAAAATTCCAATGGGCTCCTTGGGTAGCCCTTTCAGGTATGTTCAGATTTAACACTTCAAGCCATTGATAGCATTGATCCCAAGAAGCCAATTCCGATGCTTGGTGCAAAAATCTTCTGGACCGAAGTGTTAAAAAAAACCTTCGCTCGTCCATTGGAACATACCCTCCCCAATGTTTGATTATCTCCCACACCTTCTTTTTTTGTTTTTTTTTTATGTTATTTTTCTCGTACTAAATAGCACGATTTTCCAGGCGTTTGAAACACATGAGTTCGAGACCCAAGATAAGAGCTTATACAATACTATTGACCTGGTTTAGTATTGTTGTAGCACGATGCACACCTCTCCCGTCGTGGACACTTGGACGTCCACTTCTTCACCTATGAAAGCCTACGCGTTCGGGCCAATAGCAATGGCTCCAAGCTTCCATCACCGATGCCCGGTGCACAGCACTCCCTCTGGGCTCGGCTCCTTGGTAGCCCGTTTTTCCACCTTGAGTTCTTACGCTCCTCCTGACCCAAAGCATTGATCCCAAGAAGCCAATGCCGATGGCCGGTGTAAGAATATCATGGACCTATGTACTAAGATCACCCCTCCTGATTAATGATCCGTTCCATGGTCGCTTGCTCCAATGTTGTGGACCTTTGTACTAACACCATATGACACAGGAGTATAGAGGTTCCCAATCTCCCTCCCGTTTAATGGTCCGTTCCATGATCGCTCGCTCAATGATCCTCGTGCAAGGATTTTGCAAGGACCATCGTGGTCAGGTATGATACTGATTTAGGAAGAGCACAAGACATTCCTGCAGATTCATACCGTTCCACGGTCCTTTCCCGCTTGATGGAAAGCTCCTGAAAAACCAACCATTAGAAATCTGCGTTCAAGCCAATAGCACTGGCGCACTATTTCCAGTGCCGATACAAGATGCACAGTTCCCCTTTTAGACGCTTGGACGTCTACAACCTCTTGTTGGAGTCTGCGATCGGGCCAATAGCAATGGGCTCCAAGCTTCCACTACCGACACCCGGTGCACAAAATTCCAATGGGCTCCTTGGTAGCCCGTTTTTCCACCTTGAGTTCTTACGCTCCTCCTGACCCAAAGCATTGATCCCAAGAAGCCAATGCCGATGGCCGGTGTAAGAATATCATGGACCTATGTACTAAGATCACCCCTCCTGATTAATGATCCGTTCCATGGTCGCTTGCTCCAATGTTGTGGACCTTTGTACTAAGACCATATGACACAGGAGTATGGAGGTTCCCAATCTCCCTCCCGTTTAATGGTCCGTTCCATGATCGCTCGCTCAATGATCCTCGTGCAAGGATTTTGCAAGGACCATCGTGGTCAGGTATGATACTGATTTAGGAAGAGCACAAGACATTCCTGCAGATTCATACCGTTCCACGGTCCTTTCCCGCTTGATGGAAAGCTCCTGAAAAACCAACCATTAGAAATCTGCGTTCAAGCCAATAGCACTGGCGCACTATTTCCAGTGCCGATACAAGATGCACAGTTCTCCCCTTTTAGACGCTTGGACGTCTACAACCTCTTGTTGGAGTCTGCGATCGGGCCAATAGCAATGGGCTCCAAGCTTCCACTACCGACACCCGGTGCACAAAATTCCAATGGGCTCCTTGGGTAGCCCTTTCAGGTATGTTCAGATTTAACACTTCAAGCCATTGATAGCATTGATCCCAAGAAGCCAATTCCGATGCTTGGTGCAAAAATCTTCTGGACCGAAGTGTTAAAAAAAACCTTCGCTCGTCCATTGGAACATACCCTCCCCACTGTTTGATTATCTCCCACACCTTCTTTTTTTGTTTTTTTTTTATGTTATTTTTCTCGTACTAAATAGCACGATTTTCCAGGCGTTTGAAACACATGAGTTCGAGACCCAAGATAAGAGCTTATACAATACTATTGACCTGGTTTAGTATTGTTGTAGCACGATGCACACCTCTCCCGTCGTGGACACTTGGACGTCCACTTCTTCACCTATGAAAGCCTACGCGTTCGGGCCAATAGCAATGGCTCCAAGCTTCCATCACCGATACCCGGTGCACAGCACTCCTCTCTCTGGGCTCCTTGGGTAGCCCTGTCTTCCATCTTGATTACTCTTCACTCCAGGCCCTTGGCATTGATCCCAAGAAGCCAATACCGACGCCTGGTGTAAGCGTTTGAATGGACCTTTGTACTTAGACCATCCAACACAGATATAAGGAATCCATCAATCCTTATTCTGTTTGATGATCGTTGCACTGTCCCTTCCTTGGAGATCCTCGTGCAAGGATCTTGCGAACCTACGCGGTCGGGTATCACACTGGCTCAGGAAGTGGAGCGGCGTCACTTCCTCCAGATTCATTACCGTCCCACGGTCGTTTCCCGCTTCTGGCTTCTGGCAAGCCAACCATTAGAAACCTGCATTCAAGCCATTTGCACTGGCGCACTATTCTCAGTGTCGATACAAGATGCACAGTTCCCCTCTGTGACGCTTGAACATCCACGGACGCAATGGATCCAAGCTTCAACCACCGATGTCGGTGCACATGTTCCTGGACTGTCGCATAGCCCATTCTTCCATTTTGAAATCCTACACTCCGTGGTCCATAGTATTGGTGGCAGCTAGCCAATACCTATGCCCGGTGTAAGAAACTTCTGGACCTTTCTACTACGATCGTCTGACGCAGGACCAAGGAGGTAACCAATCTCCTTCCTGGTTTACAATCGTCCACAGGCCCTTCCACTGTCTCTTTGCGTCGCAAGCAAAGAGAGCAGCACCGTCCCTTTGGTTAGGTCTTGGCCGAGGTGACGAGGCTCGCCAAGACCGACATCCGGCAGCGCCACGTGGAGGCAGGGATCGGATTTTGCCAGTGGACCCCCATGTTCTCCTTGACATGTGTCCACTGCGAGGCGGGGTACCTAATCCCGGCTCGTGCCATTAACTGAAGTGTAAATCATGTATGTAAATCAATTTGCTTTGCTCCGAAAGCGACTACAGTGACATCCATTATGACAGACCCGTCTGTTCCTTAGAACGATGCCGAGCGTTTTTTTAAAAATAATATTTAACTTTTTAGGTAACACAAACGAGCATGCTATTTTAATCTACTTTTAGTAACTTTCAGTAACCGCGTTCACCGCTACGATCCCTTGCAGTTTTTAATTTAAATTAGAACTATTCGACGTTGATAATGAACGCGTATGCTTGCTCACTGTGAACACCAAAGGGTTTAGCAGATAAGCAAGGCACATACAAACACACGCGCAAAACAATCTCGCACATTATTGCCGGTGTGTCAGTTTGGAAAAGATTACACAAGCGTAGTTTACCGTAAAACACGCTTACCGGCAGCCATTCTATGTGCCTGTTGTGTGTATGTTGGGTTTTTTTTTCACACATACCACTATACTATACCGCTCTCGATGCCAATGTCATACTATTCCGCAGTATGGTTCGAGATCGGTTCCAACGTTATTAAACCATCTAATCAACCATTAAACCAAACCAAAATGGTATAATGTATCATTGTCATTGTTCCATTGATTCCTGAACACCTTTCGATGAATTTCCATGCATTGAAATTTTCCAACTAACCTGATTGTAGAATATACGTTTGATTATGGACACTCTACACACATGGTTTATTGCTAACACTACACTTGAAACTTGTCCATTCCTGTATTCATCAGTTTCACACGCACGCACACACAATTACACAAGAAAACTTCTACTGTCGAACCAGCGCGTCATACAACCGACGCGCACAAGAGCTGAGGCCGAACTGAGCATGAGAATTCCATCGCAGTAGATATACACTCTGGAAGCAGGGGTAGACAAAATATTTGACTATCGTTGTAGTCGTGCAGTTTCGCATGGATCCTTCTCGAGATGGTTAATTTCGCTGAAGGGAATTGTACCGCTCATTGTGTTAAGGTAGAGCCAGCAGCTGTATGATCCAAATGGCCATCTTGTGTACCCTTTTAGCAAAAAAAAAAGGCCGGGACGGGCAATTTTATTTACCCAGCCTACTATTGCTCCACAACTACTGATTTTCGCGAACATCACAATATGGGCGAGAACGGCGATGCGAACCGTTGAGTTTAAAACTTGAAACACACACACATAGGGAAAAAATCAAATTGAACACGCCGAACAGAAATACGCCTCTTTCGCAGCTGGGAAGGTACGAATTTTGTCAATTTATGCCTGTCAGTAAATGTCCTATAATTACTTCTATCGTATCGCAAGGGTACACTGGAATACAAACTTTCATGTTTCGTCCGGTCCGGTTAAACAAAATGTTAGATGGGATTGGCGAATGGGATTTATATTAGTTATACGATGGCTTAATTTTATCTTAACATCATTTTTAGCGTCTTTTGCTTTGTATTTGGTGCTTTTTCCCTTTATCGATGCTGCTTGCAGGAAATGAATGCTTTTTTCTAATGGCACGCAAAAACACCAATCCAAAAAAACATGTCGCGTAAGCGTAATATGAAAGAGATATTGAAGGAAAGCAAATCAAGAAGTAGAACAAATGTTTGCTGCGCAGCTTTTTTTTATTTGTCCCACAAGGCCAAGGCGCATAATTGAGTGAAGAAGATTATGTGAGATTAAGAAATAGCTGAAGCTTACCGTTGCTTTTGAATAAAATAAAATTATGAGTTCGAACTGTATGATCGCTAGAAGCTGTTTATGATCTAGCCGACCAAAAGATTATTTGATCAGCGGTTATGATGCATGCTATCGCTTAATTTGAGGCGGAAACTTTGTCTGGTATGATTGGCGAACTTTTGTTTCTCTTTCATTTTTTTTAAATCAATTTACAATAGCCTAAAATTATAGTTGAATTTAATTTTGTACGATGTTTGGATGATATTGAGTACTACCCATTGTTGAGGATAACATTTGCTTTCAGGTAACAAAGATAAATTATCAAACAGAAAACTGTAAATTATAGCTGGCTAGCTTCGTATTTACCTCGAAACTGTACCTACTGGTTGATATGCACATTACCACATAGTTATATGACCAGCAAGGTAAAACAGGGAACATCGTGCAGTATTCAACGTTAAGCCTAAAATCCTCAATATTAAAACTGTATGTGCCTTAAAACAATAGAGACGCAAAAACCACGTGTTTTGTTGCTGGGTACCGAGGAGCGTTCAGAAGAACGTAAAGAAGTACAGCTGTAGGGGGTAAGAAGAAGCCAACAATGAAACGGCAGGGAAAGAAACAAGTTTGGCCTGGGTGAACAGAAAACTCCGACGAAGAACGGGGATAAGTGAGAGAGTGTGGTCCGAAAACGACGCTGAACGGTTTGCCGCCAAAACGTTGCTGGTGTGAGTAGGAAATGATGGAAAGTGTGTCCAATTCATGCATTACTGGACATATGAAAGCAAAACAGTGCATTTGAGGCTGGCCGCTATCACTTGCAAGCCCAGTAGAACGTCGATTATCCGGTACATGTTTAATCGACAGGCGGGAGTGAGAGTTAGAGAAAACTCTTCTAATCAAGAGTTTATCAAGTTGAAGTCCTTAAAAAATGTTCCATATTGTTAATGTACAATAACTTCTAATATTAAAAACATTCGAATATTAATATTGCATGTACAAAGCTGAAGCGGCCTGTTACCTGTGGAAATCGATTAACCGGAATGCGGCCGGAATGCTGCCTTTTTCACAAAGAATCAAATACACAGTGCGGCCAGACAGTTGTGCCGTTTGACACCCCTGCAATATACAATTTGCCGTATGCGATGCTTTCGCTACTCTCCGCCGTAGCGCTAATGTAGCTATAAAGGCCTGAAAGGAAAGGGCTTGTAGATGCTTAAATATTTGAATGTAGCGTACATAATTGCAGTTATTTCCCTTCCCACAGAGTGGGAAGCGTTATACACCATAATGCTTCATAGGTTCACATGGTTTTTTCTATGGAGGATTTATCGTTGTGTAGCATATCTATTATTCGACTGTCACTAAATGCCTCTATGAAATCAATAATGTATCATATTAACTGGTACAGCTTCAGGACACAGCAAATTAGAGCAATTTGTGTCAAAATGTAACGAATCGTGTTTAGGTAGAAACACAAAGGCGTCACAAACATTTTGC
Organism: Anopheles marshallii; assembly: GCF_943734725.1. NCBI lineage: Eukaryota > Metazoa > Arthropoda > Insecta > Diptera > Culicidae > Anopheles > Anopheles marshallii. The sequence goes on along the minus strand of NC_071327.1, from coordinate 74,221,343 downwards.
AGGCAAAAGAAGGGAAGATTGTTCCGGTAACAGACAATCTAAAAAAGCATAAGCTGCGAAGCACAAATAACTGATAAAATGCAGAAAACCAAATAAACTAAATAATAATAAAATGCAGAGAAAAGGCCAAAACTTTAAAATGACAAGAACAGGAAACCAATTGAACCGGACTCAGGAAATTGAAAACTCAGGAAATAAGATGTGTTTTCATTTTGATGGAAGGCTACCAAATGGAGGCTACCATAAAGGTTCTTTTTGATAATTCATTCGGCGACGTGTGAAATATGATGATCTCTTTAAATGATTAATTGGGATAGCATTAGAAGACTGCAACTATGGTTGCTGAGAACAAGCGAATATGAAAACAACTGATGAATTGGCCGTCAGTATATCTCTTGGTGTTCAAAAGAAAACGGTACGGATCTAAGCATACACAGAAGATATCCAACTGGAATTACGGATGTTATAAACATTGGACCGTAACATAAAAGAACTTCGACATTCACAACGAGCGCAAAGGTACGTAGATAAAGACAAGTTCGTGAAAATGGAAAGAATAATGACATTTGTTTCACATTCTACTTTCTATTTCAAAGATTCAACGGTTGGGCAGCGACATCATGCAGGCGACTTCACAACATGCTTCAGTTTCTTCAAATCTACAGGTGCAGGTTAAAATAGCAAACGTAACTTACAAATAAAAATTATATTTAATTCGTTTTGATGATTAACTGTAGATTACAATAACAACATTGTTCTTAGTGACAAGCGATAGGTAATATCGTGCAGGAAGTTAGTGTTACGTATATTAAATGAAGGAGTGACTAAAATAATTCTAAAGCATTATCAAAATCAGTTACTGTAGTAGTTTATAAGTTGCAAAGTAAACTATGCAATACGACTCAATTTGCAAAGGAATTAGAAATAAAAATCGAATTATAATAAATTCATAACAATTTGTTGAAAAGGTCCGTTCTTTTTTGAAAATGTCAAACCGATTTGATAGGTTGATTGCTATAAAAATGGAGATAATAATTAGTTATCCTCTTACATGTTCGCATCATTGACGTTCAACTGAGAACTTGAGAGAGAGAATTGGCTTTTTTTCTGTTTCCAATTTCGATTACACACAAGCGAATTGGGCGAATAGACTTAGTCATGGGAAGGAAAGGTTTGCTCTTACATGTCCGGTCAAACAGACGAATCTGATCAGCATTATTCCAGCGCATCGGTATTTTTCTTATGAATGAGTGAATCTTCTCACTCGGGTTCTATTTTGGTATTCCCTTGAAAGATACTTGGCCTTTCGGATTGGGATAATGTAAACAATTCGAACCATTCTCACCACGGATATACAAAACTCGAGGCCATCGAGTCTTTGTGGCGGCAGTTGGCGGATTTAGCGCTCAGTAAACGCAAAGCTATCGCCCGAAAAGTTGCCCGTTTGCTGTTCAATTGATGGTTAGTGGATTTGGGAATGGAAATATAATTATGTTGGTAGACATTTTTCTTCTCGCCATACTGGCAAGGTGTTCCAGTGCCGTAAAGTGTTCTGCATCACAGAGCATGTTCGAAGGTGAAGAATCAAATACAACAACCGACGATGGTTGGCATTGTGAAACAGTGACAACAGACTGTTTAATTGTGACTACCGTCTACTATCGTGTACCGGATAAGGAGTTTTCCATCAATTTCAACTGCAACGTGCCGCCGATTAGAAACGCTCATTCCGATAAAGTATTCCGCAGGGTCACTAGTTACCGCCTGGATGGAAGTGCCGCATGCAGCGAAACTGGTTTGGGTCTAGAGTATTTAAGTTTTCCCGATAAAATAAACCGCCTCGCGCTGGAAGGATACTGTTTGCCCACGCTCGGGAATGGCCCGTTTCAAAGATTCCGTAATTTGGAGCAGTTGGAGTTTACGGCGTGTAAAATACAGCACGCTATTAGTGATAGTTTTCGCTATCTAGCCGTATTACGGAAGCTTGTGATAGAAAGCAGTGTATTTACGACGATGACCCATGACGTACTGTTTCATCTGGAACAATTAAAAGAGCTCATCATTCAGCACAGTACTGGTATAGATTTTAAAGCGAGTGTGTTAGCAAGCATCGATCTGATCGATATGACGAACAGTACGGTACATAGCATATCGTCCATATTCGATCCTCTTCCAGTGATGTTAAAAGAAATTAATTTCTCAGATATATCATCGCAAAAGACTTCAAAACTGATACTAGAATCGCCCGATGAAGGACAAAGCATGGCGATGGCGCAACGTATTACGATGGTACAATGTTTGCTCAATTCGGTTGCGGTAAAAAATATGCCCCTGTTGGTGTCGTTAAATCTGTCGAAGAACTCGCTATCGGAGAGTTCTGTAGAATTGGTTAATTTGCCCGCGCTGGTGACATTGGTTTTGAGCCATAACGAGTTCGATCGAGTTTCGCAATCATTGCTTCCCGTTGAATCGCCTTTAAACACGATCGATCTTAGTCACAATCGAATATCATACTTAGATTCCAAAGCGTTTGAAGTAGTACACTCGCTACGGATGGTAAATTTATCGCACAATCTGCTATTCAACATGGGCAGCTTCCAACCGCATCCACGTCTCGATAGCATCGAAATCGATAGCAATCCGTGGGATTGTGCGTGGTTAAATCACAGCCGGTTAAAGAATCCGACATTCTTCAACATTCTGCGGTACCACAAACGATACGACACGCTTTCCGTGTGGGGTTTACCGTGCTTGTTGCCAACTACCGCAACGACTAAATTCCCGTCACAATTTGATCCTGAGCAAAGGTTGCCAACAATACACGAACCATTCATGTCTTACCCGGAGGGGAAAATTATGCCACTGGGCAAGAAAATATCCATCTATCAACCTCGGTTTACCATTGCAAAACCATTGAAAGTGATCATATCGATAGCGGCTGGAGTTTTAGTTTCAAACGTCATCATACTGCTGTACAATCGTTATCGGAACATTTTGCGCGAACCGTTCTATCGGTATCTATCGAAATCGCTCTCGGTTGGTGATGGTGTAACGGAAAAAAGCACTTCCTTCTGGTATGAAGTTCCCGTGAGTAATGACGCAAATGCAATTCCACTCAATAACATTTACGAAGAAATTTGTGAAGCAGGACCACATCGTGATATATACGACGCACTAAACTTCCAACGGGACGAGCAGCAGCAAGTGTCGTCCGATAGTGCTTCCGTTAGTTAGAAGTTCCGATACATACAATATACGATTGTGAGTACTATTATTTAATTGTGACGATCTGAAGACAGTATTAGTGTATGCAATACACCAAAAGTTAACGAATATTAAATTGCTCCATGTACAAACAAGAAAAGTATGCTGCATTTTGGGGGTTTATTGAATGAGAGTGATGAATGTATTTTTTTATTAGCAATAATTGCTTGCATGATGAAACGTACAACGGGTAAGTAGAGAGAGAGAGAATTATCAACTGCTTGTTTGATGACAAAATGATTATATATCTATTTAAATTGGTCTTATATTACCGATGAGTTCGTACAGTGTAGTTCATTCTAAACAGTTTCCATAGGAAATGTGTCTATTGCTAATCGGGATAACCGCACATTTCTGGCAGATCTCCACCAACTAGAAGAAAGAGTAACGAAAAGAAAGATTTCGGGAAATCATTTATACGCTGGCAAGATTTTCAACATACCGATACCAAGGAAGCAGGTGATCTCTTGCAATTATGACAACATTGACCGAATAAGCAATCATCTGAAGGTACATTACAAATGGTTTTGAATAAAGTAGCATTGGATTAATAAAAAAACAAAAGCAAAATAATTATACCGACCACAAGCGATAAGAAACAAATGACAGCAACTTTGGCGAGTTCTTCCCCAAATGGATCGTGGGGCGATTGTTGAAAACGTAACACCAGCATACAAACCAGTGTCAGCATGAAACATACAAATGACAAAATGGAGTAGATTAGCAGATCAGACTACAAAAGAAGAAGAAAAACATTAGAATGTTTTGAAAAGTAGTACGAGAGGTAAGGAATGATAAATACCATTAAAAGATTATGATTGTCCGGATTTCGGTACCACACTAACACCGATTCGCAACATCCATATCTGTTAGAAAGATTAAGGTGTGAAATTGCGATCAAAGTAACCAGTTTTGGTTCGACCCATCTTTCTACTGATCATATAAGAATACAACACATACCGAAGCGTTTCGTGCGTTTGAAACGAATGTAAACACAGTTCACATCGTGTAAGTCCGGAACGGTTCAACCAAAGCTCCAAACATTCCAGATGCACGTACTTCATCGAGCCTTTGCACAGACACGGAGATATCATGCTGCCAATTTTACACATCATAGGCGTTAAATAGGTTTGTTAATATGTACACATTTATGTGCAGTTTTTAAGTGTGCTTACCTAATTTCATCGTTTGAACTTTGGCAAATACGACACACTACCCAATCGTTGCTGCTACCACGGGGTTGAGTGATGCAAATATCCGAAAAGGAATGTTCTCTGCCAATGTCACTCGAATCGGACGATGTTTGTAAATCCTTTTCAGATAGCTTGTCGTTCATGGTGCTTAATACTAGAGATTTGTTCAACTTTGAATATTGAGTTTGAGCTAGGATCGATTTTTGAAGTCGAAAGTAAGTTTTATTTTGGGAAACTGGTAAAATAAATAAGTAATTGACAGAACAACATGACTGTGTTAACTAGATGTCTACAATTTGGTACAGTGGTGAGTAACAAAACAATGGTTGCTAAGATGTATGAACAATGGTGTTGTTAAGAAATGTCGTTATCGGTGTTGTTAATCCTGAAACTGAAATGCATAAACACTAAAGATCAAAAATCTACACCAGAAGTAGTCAAGATCTTTTAAGATCCAGTATCCAGTGAAGAATGATTCTTTCTTCAAATATTTCAAATAATGTCTCCAAAATATTTCATTCTTTCTAGCAACTTATCGCTTCGGATAATGAAAACTACTAACTATAATCCAAATACTTGTACAGTTGTTGTGATTTATGTGCCTGAAAGAGGTTTGTTTTACTTTAGTTTACGGAATAAACTTCATAAAAGTCCATACATGAAATAAGTGTTTGTTAAGGAACTAGAGTGGATAGATACTGGAAAAGCTATGGCGTTGGCGACATTTTTCAAGAATTATATTCGCTTGCATGTTGATTGATAAAGTCCACATAGTACGAAACCTTGGTGAGCACGCCTGGGTATGGAGCGATGGCACACGGTTTGATACTCCAAGATACGATGCCTACCTGGAACTCTTTGTACATCAACGGTCCACCAGAGTCTCCCTGCAAAGGCGAATCTCAAATTACAGGTAATCTCAAAAACTATAAATCCACTCCACTATAAAATACTTACACTACACTGGCCCTTTCCACCACCTGGTTCGGCTGCACAGATCTGCGTAGGATAGATGTGATTGCCGTGGATGAGATTGCATTCGTCGTTCGGCACTGCATAGTAATCGATCTGTTGCAAGGTGGTTTGCACCGGTCCTTCTGAGGCATTGCGACCCCATCCGACGAGCGTCACCACGTTGGAGTCTTGCGTGTCAATCTCAAAGAATCGTTTCGGCATCCGAACCGGTCGCACCTGTTCGCTGAATACCAGTGGCTTGCGCAACTTCAACAGGGCAATATCATCAATATAGCTGTCGGCCGGATTGTAACCGGGATGGATCACAACATCCTCGATCGCGTATATGGATTCGTCTTCCGTTCGCGAAATGTTCGTACGTCCCACCTGAATCGTTTGGTAAAGGGGCGTAGTGTAGTCGACACAGTGAGCCGCCGTTAGGATCCAGCGGCTGTTCAGGATGCTGCCACCGCACGAATGGCCACCGGTGGCACCACGCAGAGACACAACGAATGGGTAGTTTTCAATCGCTGCATCCGTACCGTTGACGATCTTACCTTGACCGAGCGAACCAGCTGCGGTGTGACAAACGAAGAATTGTTTAATCCGAAAACAGAGCAGAGCAGTAAAAAACATACCGTGCGCTAATCCGGCACATGCGAAAGACACTACCAGTAGCAAAAACATTGTGGTCACCACTTCACTTCCCAGACGCCAATAGACGGAGCTTGGAAATGCTGGCTAGCTTAAGTACGCAACATCATGCAGCTATATTTCTGATAATATAGCAATCGGTTACAGGCGATAGATAAGCGCGATCTAGTTTTAAACCATTTCTATTATACTTTTTGGTTTCTGTAAATCTCTATTGTTGATAATCCACCAATTGAGTTTTATTACGCTGGTAGAGAATTCTTATCTGATTGTGGAAGAAGAGGCAATTTATTGTTTGGGGAAACAAGGGGTAAACACTTTGCTACCTTATCACAGGCTTCCATTTCGTATCGTCACGCAAAAAATCTATGCTGTGTTTTTTTTAGAACAAATATTTTAAGTACGATGTAATGCAATGGGTCTTAATGATATCACCCTTCCAATAATCGTTCAAAGATGTTCAGAAAACATTTCGTCATGATGATAGCGAGGAATGATTAACGCTGAGACGTAAGTTAGCTGTTGGATCATCATCATGAAATTATGAAATATCTAGAAATATGTTGCTGTAAGACTAATATATGGATGGAAGACTGCATATAGTCTTGTAGTCTCGTCCACGAGATAAAAATGTAAGCTAATATTACTGAGTTAGATTTTCAGGTTTAGATGTGCATAAGTTAGATTTTAAACTAATTGTAACTTTAATGTAAAATGATTTATTAGTTACATCAGGATTTGTGGAAGTATTATTTTAAGAAATAAATTAAACCTGATAAAAACATATTTTCCAGCCGCAAACCCAGTACAAAGCTTTAAAGGGCAAAAGCTTTTGTATACAAATTTGTATACAGCATGACATGCGTTGAAGGGAAAGCTTTGTACCGGTTGATATACAAAAAGAGCCGTTTGAAATCGGTTTGTTTTGAAAATTAATTTGATTTGCGTTGTATTTTGTCTTAAAATTGCAATTTATGTAAAGCATCATATTGAACGGAAATAAATTAAAAAGATGAAGATAATAAAATGTTAGAATTAAGTAAGATTAAAAAAATCCTTTACATTTAAGATTCATATATAACCTAAACGGAAAATAGAGAATTTGCTAAACAACTACATAAATGGCACAATTTCAATGAAACGTAGTCATTAACGTTTGATTTCTTATGTTTGTTGAAAACGAAGCTCGTAAAGAGATTCGTTTGCTGCAAGCGTTACATCAGGCTTTACCCTGCCAGCTGTTCAAACAACTCACAGTTGTTGTATGAACTCTGGGTAACCACGACAATTCATATCGTTCTCGATTAGCTACGGCCAGTTCAATCGCAGACCAAAACACGTAAGAACCTACGGAACGTCTCCCAGTATGGCTATTACTGCACATATCTCAGTTATTATACTGTATCTGACAATGCTCGGTGTTTATAACGTTACATGGGCCAAGAAATCAAATCCGAGAACTTCCTCAAGCTCAATAGAAGATGAATTGGTAAGGTTTTTGACCCGTTGCATTCACTGTAAGGAAAACTTCCTCCTCTTTTTATGGCTTACAGTTTCCCATCTACGAGTGTGACGAACGAAGCCGGGACTGGACGTTGCGTTGCCTCGTACCCTTGACCAATGCGCAAATGTCGGTGGATCTGTGCAAAACCGGTGAGGTATGGTTGCTGCCGTTTGTACTCTATCAACAGTAATTTGAATCTTGCGAATGTTAGAACCCCGATCAGCTTTTTCTCAAACGTTGTGCTAAGGAATTGCAAATTCTTGGACAGTCCTGCCCTCAACCGGTTGCCGTTGCGGATATAGCTAGAAATATGCAAGTACACAAGCCTCCTCCCATGTCGCACGATTCGCCCAACATGCCGAAAGTTCCAAAGCAACCGTCTGCGGGTAGCAAGAAAGATAAATTCTCATTGTAGTTGTAAAAGGATGCACAGGTTTCAATAAACATGTGAGTACAGCAGAGAATGATCGACTGATGAATAAATTGTATGAGGCTGCACTTAGCGATCGTAACATAATACACATATTTTAAATTGCCCAACATCGCGCACTCCATCGCGGAGGTCACAAAGTCCACGTCACTCTATCAGACACGATGCAATATGTCATCACCGCGTGCACAGAACAGAACGGTCAATCAGTTACAAACAGAGGAAGGCATACGCTAGCCAATCGATGGAAACCATTTACCGGTGACAAGCGAGATGAAAGCTTACATTAAATGAAACGGTTGAAACGGTTTCACCATCAGCAGCCATAACCGTCACGAAATAACATTACCGATGGAATTTGCTCCACTTTTAAGTAGCGCACACATTGCCGAACGTCTACACGCGGGAGATACATCGAAGATGCGTGTTCCACGAGCATCAGTTTGTTGCGTGTACGTACGTTCCCTTACCGTATGTTGCTGCAAACGTGAGAATGCACGCACCGACTCCGAGCCCATGGTCTCGTGTTGGGGGTTCTTCAGCAGTGAGACTCTTCAGAAGTGTCACTGCCAAAAACGCATCCTGCATTATACGTGCACTGCAGCAAATGGTGCGTACGCATTTTGGGGTGGATTAGTTCGCAACTCAAAGGCCACCAGTTTTCCCAGTGTGTGGGGTGATGTTTACGGTACGCGAATGTTGCTGGCATGTAGCGTATCGGTTGTGCCGGCAGTACCAAAATTGCATTTCCGGTTTCCTGTTTCACGGTACCTGGTAGGAATGGTGCGCAGTTTTATCGATGTCGTTAAAAACTAATTATCGGAACGGTTGTTGTGCATAAACCGGAAGCAAGCAGGGAACGCTGCTATTTTAACTGTTTGCTTGTGTCCGGATGTATTAAGGACTATGTAAAACTGTGTATGTTTCATTAGGCTGGATTTATTGTTGTCCTGAAATGCCTTGCCTACATCAGTTTGAGTTCATGTAGTTTAATTTCACTTTATATTCAAGCAATTCTGAATTCTGTTCATATTAAAGTAGAATAGTTGAAGGTAGAAGAAAGTTAACAACAATTCTTTAAATAGTTTTCTTAGCAGTTTTAAACAGCAGATCTATCTTCGAAGTACCCAGAGCAGGTTCCAGCTTAAACAAATAAATTCAAACATTCTGTAAAGTATATGCTGGTAGCCGTTGTGTTAGTTTATTTACTGACAGACTGATTAACTGACCATTCAGACGGGTGGTATGTCAGGTTAGGCATCGCATGGCCAGCAGTAGGCCGGTCTTTTTAGAAGAAATATTAACTTTAAAATTTTTAAGATTTATATTTAAATTTGAGTTTGAATTCACTCTTCGCGTTTTGAAGAAAACATATGATCGTCTGAAGTACGAAGGCTACGTCAAGCATTGACATCTGCCCAAGAATAGATGTAATTCCTTACACCTCTTTCCGTTAGTAGCAAAAGTTCTCAATAGCGAAAAAATGTTAATTGGGTTATCGAAGTTATCGAACTGGTCGACCTTCCTTTAGTATCTGTGCAAAGTATAAGGTGGCAAAATAAATCTTCTATTAAGAAAACGTTAGATGGAATAGTAAAACCATTACCAAAATAATCGATGGAGATGAAACTTGCATTGTTATGGTCTCCACTCGTGGTCCTAGAAATTGACGTCCAAAGCGTCCTGGATGCAAGGATATCAATAAGCACCACATAAATCCTAATTAGGCAGATGAAGATTTTCAGCCTTCTGGAGCAACAAATGTTTTATCGGCCCTTCTACTCCATTATCACATCCAACGGAAACAATGGGATTCTCCGCGTGTTCCGAAAGTAAGCTGTACGTGCACCGAGCACTGACGATATCCTTTATCCGCCCTTCTTTACCCAACTTTAGAGCCATCCATCGGTTTAGTGTGTCGGGAAACGGGACACCATTACACGATGGTAGCGCTGGAGAGCGCGCGCTGGACAACAGTGATTTCGAGTCAATATTCGAGTGAAAGTGGAGCCAAAAAAAAAAAAACCCTTACCACAGATTGAAGAATGCGGGATCCGAATGGTACTGGGGATACGATTGGAAAAAGGCAACTGCCCAACGGTCGAAGGACTGGCCGACTCGAGTGGCAGATTTCGCTGACAAGAAGCGTTCGTGCCGGACGGTCCTTTCTTGGCGTTTCTTTTGCCGTCTTCCGGTGGCGGGGTGTCACATTTTATGGTCAACCGGAAACCACCAAAATATGGCGTGGGCGAATAAGTGCGTGAGTGCCACCGGACGTAAAGGTAGTAAAAAAAACGACCAGAACAGGAAAGAAAATTGGGATAGTAAACAGTTGATGGGGCGGGAGACACATGACACATTTGTGTGTGTGTGTATATGTATTGGTGTTGGTGGTGTTGGCATTTAAAGATAGTGGTGTTTTTAAGTGTAATAGACAGGATGACTTTAAGAATAAGCAGGAATCAGCTCTATATTTTCAATCATGATATCGTCTGCAGATTGTCCTCGTTTCTTAAAATTTAAATGATGTATAAAAAGGTGTGCTAAAGCATAAATGTATCATAACATATGATATACATTGTATTTGCTACTGTATGTGCCATTGATCAGCAAAAAGAAATCGATAACAATCAGAAATGCATTTATGAGATCCTTAGCATTCTCCATTCACTCACCACTATCATAGGTGACAGTCCGTAAAGCTAATGGTTGAATACCAGTAAGGATACCGTGAAGAAAAATGCCTGAAACCTCACACAGAACGAGGAAAATACGTGACTTTTCACGAGCTGGAAGCTGCCCATTGCCGAGACGGCGCTTCAAACCGTACCGAAGAAAATAAAGCACCCGTCGATACGGAGAAACAAACGGATCGCTCGTTAACGCCGGGCACAGTTTCGCATATTTCGCAGCAAGTGCGTGATGCTGGAAGTGGCCGTAAATTTGTGCGCTTTGTCGAACCTGGCATCCATTTGTTTTGTCGCAACCGCATCGCCTAACCGCCGCAACCGTAATCGTGACACAATCGGGCACGGATCCGTGTGTTGGTCCATGGTTGGTGTTGTGATTCAACTTTGCGGTGTGCCTTTTGCTGGTTCTCCTCCCGAGCTCCTTTGATTGACGGCTCGGCAATGTTTCAGCGATGGTTTGGGGTTGGGTCAGCGTTAGCACTGGCATTACAATTCGTGTGAAAGGAAAAGAACCCCCGGATGTCGTAGTGCCGTAGAGTGCTCATCAGGCTGGCTGGTGCGGAAATGCTAAGCAGGAAGTTCCTGTCTTACTGCTGGCTTACGTCCTGTTGGACATTTTGTGTCTGGCAGGTAGGTTTTGCGCTACGTTACCGGGCAATGGCCCCAAAATGGGAATGGCGGTACGACAAAATGATTTCTCATTCAATCAACCGGTAAAGGATACATGGAGGGTGTTTCTATTTTCGTCGTTAGGTTTAAGCAAGTTGTAAGTAAACATGTCGACCATTTCAAATACAATTTGGGTTTTTAGCATTTTAGTAACGGTAGAGGCTATTACATACTATATTTAATAACTGTAAGAACGCCCGTAAAAAATGGCATATTGTGCAGCTTGTACCTAAAACTACCAGCGACTCTAAGCGATATTCGATCTGGCCCATTTTCGAGCAGAAATTTAACACCGTTCAGCGTAACTCCTGCCACCCACCGGTGCAACGTGGCGCCCCAAATTGATAACCGAGGATAAGTTCATTTCGCTTGAACCTGCACCCATGAACATCGACCCAGCTTCGCCACGAACAAAGTTGGACAACATTTCGAGCGGAAATCGTTCAAATGGTAATTTTACACAGTATTGACTTTTGATCCTTTGCCAACACCCTATGCAATCGAATGCCTGTTTTGGTACCCTTTCGGAATCCTCCACCCCATTCCCGAGGTAGCCGTATGATGGATGACCAGATGGATTAGCCACGTTGAAGGATTCGATTACATGGATCGATTTTTATATTTTTGGCAATACCATCAACCGGCGGCGAGGGTTGGAAGAGGAATGTAGCCACTCAGTAGCAACGTTTGTTGTTTTTTTTTTAAGTGCAGCAATTTCAAACGAAACGTAATGGTCATCCGACCATTAGCAGAAGTTTGTTAAAACAATATTTATATTTGCAAAAAGTTTCATTTACTAAACTGTTTCCTTCATTCCTTTGTGAGGTACAGGTTGTTTTTTATAACTATAAGATTTCGGGGGTTATATCACTCTGAAAAAGTTGTTAAAATTGGAGATATAGAAGAGCTTATGTTCCCCGATAGTCGATCGGTTGATCTTGAAGATCGGCGACGCCTATCATTGAACAACCGGGCTGCACCCTAGCGGACAATAAGCACCTGCAGAAATATTCTGTTCGAAACATTGTACATTATAAATCCTTACCCAATAAACAAAAAAAAAAAACAGTCAGCCGTAAAACTTTGACGTCCATTTTTTCTTCGTTAGAACTGCAAGATGTCAAAAGTGAGATTAAATTGAGCACAAAAGCACGATTCTGAAAGACCCGTTCGGATTGTTTTAAAACAAAAAAAGCACGAACAAAGGGCATGAATTATCGAGCACTGGTAGAAACGACAAGATCAATTCAATATGTCAGAAATGGAAATTCTGCAAACACAACACAAACCTTAACATGCCTCTATTGAGCGGGCCATCACCGTTCCATGGTTTCCTGTGCAGCAAGAGCGGGGCAGGGGAAAGCAAGGATACTGTAAACTGTCGACCGAAGGTGCAAGATGCTGCCTAGGTTCAGATATTTCATGTCCGAAGGGTACCACGAACCGGGGCCTCGTAAGGATTCTGTTTGCTTTTCTATGAATTGACCGAAACCAGCGTACAGGCAATTCTAATCTTGTGACCAGCCCGGTCTTGGGATGAGGTGGTGCAGGCATTGTTCAGCTTTTATCATGCGAACCGGTGTGCCATTCATAAAACGATGTGCCTAGTATGCAGGTGAGCTCCTGGTCAGTAGCGGTGCAGAGTGTGTTTGTGGATGTGTGCATTGCAATTCAATCGATACCGAAGACGCAATCGGTACGCAGAGCCCGTGCGGACCAGATGGAGACGCATCGACCTAATAATAATGTCCCGAATCGGTCAAACGAGCTGCAGCGCGTATTGTACCCACCGCACCGGGCAGGCTTTATATTCCACCACTGAACTAATTGCACGTGCAAGCGGGAAGCGTGCGTCAAGCCGGGGTCGGTGTGGTCAACGTTTGATCGGGTTTTTGGCCCACTTCAAACTGCCTGCATACAGCGGGATGCATCTCCATGCAACCGGAAAGTGTTCGTGAGCCGCATTCTGCTACCACCGTTCAATGTCATCTACATCGGTCATTCTATCAAGCACCGGAACAATGGTTTGCAGGTGCACATGGCTTTCCGTGCCGCTTTCGGGCAGGTTTGTGTGTGTGTTTTGCGTGGAAAAGCGATCCCGGGATAAAGGAGCCGATCCCTGTCAGCAAAACCCCTGCTGGATGGCCGCTAGCCATCGTGCCATGATCTAGACCGTGCCGTGACATGTACGGTCGCGTTCTGGGGTGTTGATTTTTGCGGTTCACGCAACCATCAGCAAAAACGTGGACGTGGGAAAAAAGAAGAACCCGTCTCGAATGAAATTATTGATTAAAATTTGCACCCGGTGTTCGCATGCACTCGCGGTAGCATCCGCAGTGCCGCGTGATCGGAGCCTGGGAACGCATGCAAATATGAGAATTGGTTTGCCGCAGCAAAAGCAAACCATATTTGACGAGCCTGGCTTAAGTCCTAACCGCGACTGGAACAGGTTAGAGGCACGTTTTGAGGCACAATTTGCAATACCGAGTTCTGCCGAGAATGAATTATTTCCAGGTATTAAATTGAAAGCAAGAAAACATTAAAAAAGCTTATTAAAAATTATATCAAAATAAAATTCTTCAATTAAACTTTCTACAAAAAAGAATAAAAGTAAACAAATAGAAAATTTTCGAGAAAAAAGAAATGTTATTTGCCAAAAAATACAACCTCACAGGAAGAAAAGGACTGATAAAATGTAACTCAAACTGCACAGTGAAAGATTTCAAACGGATAGCGTTCAGTTGCAGGTTAACGGGGAAAAACAACCTGGAAAAGGATAACAAATTCTACAACATCTACAGGACGTAATTCTCAAACGTATTGAAATCCATCACCTGACGTGTGTGTGTGTGTGTGTGGTGGCTGAAATTGGATTCATGCTCCGCGTCAGGGACCCCTATTTCCGTTGTCACTGTTGTCAGTACGTGAAAATGTTGATTAACGGCATTCTTCTCTCAAATGGGGCACCGAGCGACCCTCATCTCGTTATCTCATAAATTTACATTACACGTATCGCGACCGTAATAATGCAATGTACCTAGTGTAGTGCCTGCCTGGAGAAGACACCGGCACCGACAGCTTCGTGACGTGAGGAGTGCTGTTGTTGTTGTTCACCGCCGTAGCTTCCGTCCGGACACGTCGGAAGTCGCACGTCTTCGCCGGTATGTTTCAGGTACGCCCGTTTCGACGTGCGTTTCGTTGCCGGTGCCCCGAACAGTGCACATCGATTGAGAGATGAGGGTTGTAAGTGGCTGTGTAAGGGACACCATGATTCCCCTGTTGCCTTCCGAAAGAATTTCTACCGGTTGGATGGTAAAGTTGATGGTGCAATCAGTACACAACACCTGAAACACAATCAAATGTATGTACGAATGATTTTCTCACACTGTTGCTCAGTTTGGTGTTTTTCTTTTTAAACTTTGCACAAAAAAATAAACGACAAAACGATTTCCGTTTTGATGAATAGGGCACAATCAAATCAGAGAAGCGAAAAAGGTTAAACAGTTTTCTTTTACGAGACAAGTTTGAGGAATGCATCGTACTATGTATCCAAGAGTTGTCAGACGCTAAAATTATAAAATGTAATCCATAAGCTTTAAAGAGCACATGGTAAATGAGCTACAAATAAACGAACAAGTTTGTAAAGATGTCTAAGATGATGTTAATATAAAGCCTTTACTGCAATCAAACGATCACGATCACAATCGCAATCAGATCCCAAATCTTGATTTCATCATTCAAAGTGCTTTTGAAAGCTAAAATTCAATAGACACAATTCACCACAAGGGTTTTAAGGATTTCATACTGAAAGAAGAGTGTGTTTTAATTAACCAAGCGCAAATTGCTCAGCTTCAGAATTCTTCATTTAGGTATCGAAGAATACAAGATGCGCTACTGCTTGGTTGACATAAGAGATCACGGAGACAGGAGATTTTTGACACTCCTCATTCAAGCTAATTCTGGTAGGGTAATCTCTGAACCAAGATCTTCTACATACTCTCAAAGGCAGAAGTGTGCTATGGGTAAAAAATGTCAAGAATAATTGAAAATGACAAGACAAGTTCTTCAGAGATACTAGTGTCTAAATGACAAGATAAAGACAAATAGTTAAGAATTCAGGAAATTAAGGGCAGAGATTCTTGATCCAGTAGTCACTGATTCTAAGGCGAGTTGGTCTCTTGCAAGCAGAGAACATCGGAAAGTTTCAAAGATATTGATCATATTTGATCTCAGCAGTCAACCAACTGTGGTAAGCTCTATTACCAATAAATTGTATCAGCAATATTAAATAAAAGTGTTTAAAAAGCGACAATTAAAGACCAATTTTTGTACTCGGATGATTTCTTTTCATAAAAGTACACAAAATTCCGCTAATAATAGCACATAATAAAATTGTAATATCTATAAAGGATGCATGTTTAAATATACGAATTAAATACGTTTTAAAAACGTATGAGTATCACTTCAAAAAATGGCAAAAGCAGCGCAAATGGAAGCAAAAAAAAAACATGTAATGCTGGTTTGTAAGCATTTGTCGCCTGCTCTAACCCCTCCAAATGGTGCGATGGTTTTGGTAGCATTGAGTGGCCACTCCCGAGTGTTATGCGACTGGTCGGAACCGAAACAGGGAACCAACTGTCACGTGTATTGACGTCCATGTGCGTCCCAAACATCACCTCCAGCTCCGTATCATGCCCCAACTGTACGTTAGCTCCGAAAGGACACAAGAGCACCAGAACGCTCCGGAACGCATTATCGGACCGAAAGAGGGCTGTTGTTGGCTGTCTCTAGTCGCCGTTCGTTTTTCAAGAGCCCTTAAAAGTCTTTCGGTTTGTTGAAGGGTTTTTCGGAGCTGGCTCGCTCAAGCGCATTCGCCCATCCTGGGGGCGAGGGGGAGGTTTTTGTCACACGCAGTGCTAACGACCGCACAAAATGCAAAACAACCCAAAAACCCTTGCGCGTTTGTCGTAGACGTCGTTTGTCGTCGTACCTTCTTGACAGCATGTCAGCAAATGTAGATACGTTTTCATTTCGCGCTTTTCTTGCAAATTTTTGCTCCCGTTTTCTCTACGGTATTCTCTTTCACGGAAATCATTGACACGCGCTATTTTGCGGACGTATCTGCGCATCGCATGGCTGAATCCGTCGATCCGATGGGATTGCGATCCGCTCGGTTCTTACCGTGGTGGATTATGTTTTTTGACAGTGATAGCGCACTGGATGAAATCTTGCAGTGATAATGCATGTGATAGTGTGACAAACGTATATAAATAATACAAGCAACCAACAAGCAAGCAACATGACTTCAACACAACTTCCTGAAGTTCGAAGTGAGTCCTTTAGCAGTCTAAGAAGTATTGCTTCACATCTGTAATGATGATGCTAAAACATTTTGTGTTTATTTGTGTAAATCGTCTTAAAAGCATTATAAAACAACACCCTTTCGGGAATCATTATCCTGTGCCTTACACTAAAATCCTAACCCCATCCGTTTCTCTGCTGCTTGCGGAACCAATGGTGTTCGTTTCTCATCATCATTGCTGCCTGGACTCACCCGCACCGCACCGGTTCTCCAGGTGGGTGCTTATGTGTTTTCCCTTTCTTTTTGTGCCTCCGCTTCTTTAACCACTTCCAAAAAGAGGGTTTAATTACTCGAGAATTCTACCACACCCGCAGCATGTGTTTGTGTTGATGCAGACACTGTGAAGAATGTTGCAAGCTAGCGGCAAGACATCTCTGCCATAGATGCAACCGGCATGCACCGTGATCACCAGGCTGCTCCATCCATGTGTTCGCGCGGGTATTGCGGGTAATGGGCACGATATGGTCGAAGAGTATTTCCTCCGCATCAGACAAACTGTGGCCGTGTTTGTCAGCAGAACAAAAATTATTCATGTCCTTCTTTAAAAAAAAAACTCTCCTCATTTACTTGTCCCCGGCCAGGAACAAAGTTGTGTGGGTGTTAGGGCAACACTGTATCCATATTTACATACCGTCTCGTTGCATCCCGCAATAGCGAGGGAGAGAAGAGCACCAAAACACTGTAGAAGCAAATCAGAAAGCGATGAAAAGCGTACACTTTTCCTGCTGCTGCTGCTTGGTAAATACTTTTCCTTTTGCACAGTTCCTTGCATTATGCCGCGGTGTTCGGGGGCACCCCTTTTGCCAGGTCTCAAATTTCATCGACATGTCTCGCACGGTGATGAAAGCATTAACAGTGGAGTCACATTCCAACCCTCCCCAACCGGGGGTTTGGTTCTTTCATTTTCATTATGCTTCGCACCGTTCCGGGAGGGGATGTATTTTTCGAATTACTTCTTTTTAGCCCGTTCCGTTCCGGGACCGTTGTTGAGCTGCGGCCGGTTGCATTTTTAATTCCAGCGCCGAATTCCAAGCCGGTTCCTTGGAGCGCTCTGCCCGGTACCGTTCCGCGCACGGGTTGCCCTCAGCGGTGCAGCGTGTACCGGGGCTCAAGTCTCAACGACTCTTATGCCATCCGCCACGGACGGTACATACACGAGCGGGCTTTTGTTTTGTTTTTACTTTTCAAGTGCAACGGGTTCGTCATTTTCGAGGGTATTTTATTGATTTTTCCCCCCCTCTGTACAGTGTATGTGCGCCTTGTTTTGCACTTGCCGTACTTCAAAAATTGTTTTGCTGGTGAAGATTTTGTTTGTCGAATGTGTGATGTAGGGATATGGGTCGATGGTGGATTACGGTGGCAAAAAGAATACCACAGTTTTTTGGTGCCAGCGAGCGAAGTAATGTTGGGCATTATTTTTCGCTGTGTTTGCTGAGCAGGGATTAGCGAACGGAATGAGCGCGAGCTCGCTCAGCTACATTGAGGTCAATTGAATGTTTAACTGATGATTTTACTGGAATAATGAATTGGTACAGAGCAGGTCGCACGTCCCAATTTAATCACCATTTTCAAGGTGTCATAAATGGAAATGTTAACAAAAGCCATGGTTGGTTGGAAAGAAGATGTTTTAACTCATAAATGCTGAATGCATATTTTGATCGCTACAGTGCGTAGTATAATTTTAATTTTTCATTGATTAAAACCTAAAATTCAACAGATAATTGACTGTTATGTATAGGATAGGAACACGTCTTTACATATTTTTCTCTGATGTCTGTAACCTCTATGTCATATTTTTTCGGGACAACTAATCGTTTCAATATTTTTTTAGAAAGAATAATAATTTTAATATACTTCCAGTATTGTTAATAAACTCTGGAGCTTGCCGACCTGCGGGGGATAACTGTCCAGCAACTATAGACATTGAAAATGGTCTGTTTTATTGAAGGAATCTCACCATTGTAGCTTTTATGCTCAACTGTAGATTAATAAGTTTTGTACTCACTGGAGGTCTCTTTACTTGGTACATTCAAATACCTGGCTGCAGATAGAGTGATGTAATAGAGCTCCCTTTGCATTCAGGCAGCTCATAAAAAAGTTTTAAAAATTCATCTCGTTGAAAAACTTTTCACCCTCTGCTGATTTTTTTCGCCCTACGAAAAAGATCCCACACCGGATGGTTCTTGGGAGCAACAATCTTGTTGATAATGATAAGTATATCTTAACGACAAAAATTATTCAACTTTCTTCTGTATTTTTAGTTTTTTGCTTCCGCCATACCACCTAATGCCCCATGGCTTTGGTGGGATGAGGCGCGAATAAGAGGAAAAAAAAAAACGGGTGTCAGTGGCTGCGGAAAGTGAGATACTGAAAATCGATTACGCTTTTTAACGAAGCAAAGTGCAACGGGTAAGAGAAAGTTTCCCTGATCATGGCATATTTCTTTTGGCCCGGCGTTGTGTGTTCTGCCGGTTATGTATTTCGCCTTTTTCTTGCATTTGCGTCTGTTGTAAGGCGGTCCGGTGATTTTTTCTTTTCGCCGGGCATATATTTCACCTACAAGTAGTAGCGCCCCGGGAAGAATAACTGTTGGTGCAGCGTCGGTGCAACGAAGCGCATCCGTGCAACCAACTAGCGCGGAAGTAGACGGAAACCAAGGATAAGCACCGAACGCCTGGTACCGGAAATGTAGCGCCCTCTGCCAAAAAAAAAGGCAGCATCCCGAAGTACCGAAGGCAAACCGAGCAGACAGACAGACGCAAAAGTCCGCTGCAATTCCGAATGAAAGCACAAAAATCAATTTGACAAGGGAAATTGCATTTCTTCCATCGGGCGGACGAAGCGAAAGACGGTGGCGATAACGTCAACGATGACGCGACAAATTGAATTTGACAGGAACGGGAGACGCAAAAGATGCAATGCTTATTTTCGTCGCTCGTCTATGTTTCCCTATCACTTATCATCGTCCGTTTTCCTTTGGCAGTCGTTTTTGTTGTTCGTTTGTTTGCCGATGGAAGATGACTCACGCGTTCGGTACGGGTACGTGCTGGATGCAGCGAGAACGATGGCTGGATGCTTCTTCCGCTAGTGCGAGATGTTGTCACTGGTGCGTCGATGCAATGATAACGCGTTGAACGAATTGAGCACCAACGGTAGAACATGAAGTATCATCGCGTGATTCAAAGTTTTTGAGCTGCATGTATTGATGCGATAGCAGAATATTTACAACATTTGGTTAATGTGGAGTTTGTGCCGTTTGGATATCATTCAACGTGTAACGTGGAGTAGTCGTGGAGTAGTAGCAATGACCTCGATACGATGAAGCTATTTCCATTCGTAAGCGGCTGTAATCTGTCAGTGTGCAATGCTACCGAATTGTGGTATATGGCAAGCTTGAAAAGTTCTTCAGCATAGTTCATGTAACGAACTCATAAAAGGATGGTACAACAAGAATCCTACCGCACAGTGGTACGAGTAAACTCTGAAATTGGAATTGACATTTGTTTTCAACAGCACATGCCTGTAATCGGGCAGTTTCTGATCCGATATCAATCGTATTTGTCGTCACCCAACATCTATTCTGGGTCAAGGGATCCGAAATCTGTTGGTTTGCTGAATATCTTATTGCATTCCGTACGAGAATAGGCGGAAAAACGAGTTTTAATTTCGGACATTCTGGCAGTTATTGCAGGACATTTATAGTCCAATGACTTTTGTTGGATTGGATTATTTATTATTTATTTACTATTCGGATATTCACTTAATGGTATTAGCATATATCTTGAGAATTTATTAACAGTGTAGACGAAATAGTATCGTAACTGTATAAACCACTTATATATAAATAGAACTGTATAAACTGTATAAACAACTCAAGACTTACGACTTGAAACTAATGTGAAAAGCCACGATAATATTTGATTTGGCTATAGTAGCTTTAGGTCGACTTTAAAATTTGAATAAAAGGCCATAATATTAAAAGCGGAATTAGAAACAATGAGACATTGCTCAAGACCAAGTAGGAATTTTACGTTCTCGTTTATGTCACACCATCGAAGTAAACCACCAGAGTAATATATTTACAAAACCATTCCCGTTTTTGTCCCTTGATACACATTTCAAATGAATTTTAGGAAGGAAAATAGTGTAAAAAATAACAAACATTTTTTGTCGTACTGCATCGTACTGGGAGTGTTTCCGTTCCGATGCGCTACAGCAATTCCTGCAACAAAAGCACTCGCGCGAGTATTTTGCTGATAATTTATGGTCCGGAAATGTTAATTCTTGTGCATCCTATGCACCAAACAGCCGTAGCTGAAGGATAGAAATGTTTTCTTTGCTCAACCGAAAAGCACAGAAGACAATTGATTCACTCTCACTGCCTTCCCTGCATGATCCTGTTTGCCGTTGCTTCGGCGAGATAAGCTGATCGTGCGGCATGGCGCTAGAGCACCATGATTCATTCACGGTTGGTGGTAAAAGTTGCCGTAGGTAAATAATTGGCATGATAGTGTAATGTGTTGGCCCATTGTATGGGTTCGTGCTAGTGATAGTGAGTGTTGAACACCAAACTCACCACATTTTCTGTGACACTTGTACAAAGTGCTATCATCGATCAAATACAATCTTGAGCAACCCGTAACCGATAAGCAAACCCGATAATCGAAATTCCGTGCGGGCTTTCCTTCCTTTCCTTCGATCCCACCCGATTCGGTTGGGAATTTGTCAGTATAAAACGTTACCAACCGTGACAGGCAGCGCGTCAGTTGCGGTTTGCGGAAGCATGCGGCAGTATCGGTGGTGGTGGACATACATTCCCGGTGGATGTTAAGTAGGCACTTGCAGGCAAAGTGACATTCCGATCGTTGACTGCTTTTTCCTACTTTACATTGAGTCCTGGCTTATTCAACACACCTTCACCGAACGAAGCGTTCGTCCCCAGTTTATGTGGTTTCGTGTGTGTGTTTGTGTGTTTGTGTTCGTGCTTGTATGTTGTATGGGTTAAAACAAAAAGGTACCCTTTCGTACGAGTAAAGCTTCTCATTTAGCTGGAAAAGGTGAATTTTAATTTTGGCTAAAGGTAAACATTGGACGCTCTGCCGGTTCGCCGGCAATCGTCAACAGCTGCTCAGATGGGGCACGCAGCTAGGACACGTTTTGAGCAAACTCTAACCGTCCAAAAGCACCCTCACTTCGCCGGGGTGGACATTTAACGGAAAGTAATATCTTTCAGGCAGCCCAACCATCCTGGCAGCAGGTCGGGAGCTGGAGCAGGTTTCCGTACGTACAGTTCAGCCCCTTATTCCCGGAACGAAACCGAGCAAAGTTGGAAAGTATGCTAAGCATAAGTATTTTTAATAGCAACAGATGTTCTCCAACTAGCGCTAGACATCCAATCGAGCGCGAAGCTCTGAAATGTGATGCGGCAAAGTGAAAGTTAGGTGCGAAATGCTCCAGAACCCTCACCATTTACCGCCCATCGGTGCTCACACCCACATACCCTTACACGGTGTGCATCGTTTCAGGTGGGAAAGGACGCATCGACAGGGTACGGCAATTTTGGAAAAAGAGAAAGTTTTAATTGCTTCAAGATCAGCATCCGGTCTTAACAGGGACGCCTGTCGGATGTACAGCTACTTCTGGGAGCTGATTATATGTGGGATCATACGTTGCTGGAACCGTGTGCGGGAGTGGTTTGCTGTTGCATCAAAGGTAAATTATTTGCATCTCCTGCGCTTTGGGAAGGTGTCTAGCGTTGCGGTTAGGTGTGTTGGTTCTTGTCACGGCCATTGGTTGTGTTTCCGAGCGATTGAACTTGGTTAACATTTTAATCCTCACAAAATGTACACCCACGGTCGGGAAAACTCCATGCAACATATGGCTTTTCGGAGTGTTTGATATGGTTGGTAAGTATTAGAATGTTTTCCTGGTGTTTATTGTTCATATTCCTGTGAGGAATTTTCTACGTTCCACAAAGCACAGCACACAGCAGTTACATAACCGTTTTGGATTATAGTGCAGATGCTTGTACAAAGTTGCAATCGTTTGCTATTAACTGCAACATAAAAGGAAATGTTTAAATATTGTCTGCAGCTAAAATGGGATTCCAATTCCCGGAGTAACGTCCACCAAACTATCTTGGGCAAAGCAATTTGTAAAAGTAATTAGTGCTCACGGCAATTCATTCGCTTAGAGCGTCTAAATGTTTGATATCCGTTTCGAACCGTAATCAAGCAATATCGGTGTACGGATTACAGATCTCCGCAGAAGATTTGAGAGCAGTTGCTACAGGGGAGGGCAAAGGGCACGGAACTGTAATCGATTGGTTGTTGCGTTTTGCCTAATCTTTAGTGTACGTTTTGCCTTGTGTAGCGTGAAACACTTGGGAAATGAGTTTATACATTTTTTATGCTTCATGCCATTTTAAATTTAAAGAAATCATTCAATAGCTAAAACGATTAGTCCTTGGCAATTTGCGAAATTGTTTGAAATATTTAAATGTAGTTTAATTCGATGTGGGATCTTGTTTAGCTTACACTTTGGAGATTAAGGTAGAGAGATATTGGAGGAACCATTGATTTAGTGCCTTCCAGTCACTTAAAAAAAAAACGTCCAGAAAACCAATCATGACCTAGACCTAGAATGATTGTGTTCTTCAGTATATACAATCCCTTAGGACCTTCATAAGGTAGACGAGCCATGGAAGATCCAGGCGATGTGGAGCACAGTTGAGTCATAGAAAAATATACTATAGATGTACACAGGCAGTGTTTGAAAGGATGTATTTATGTATGTTAATAAACGGTTTAGATGTTATTAAGTGTAAAACATAAAAGAAAATGTATAAGAGTACACAGAATACATGTTATACAATCTGTTAGCTAGTAGCTAATACTAACTTAAATAATGAAGAACAAAATGAAACACATTGAAATGAACAGAAAATTGAGAACATAATACAGACAAATAAACATATGTTGACCTTTCACGGTTTGGAGAAGGAAATGTCTTCAAACGATTGTGACTTGTATCTTAGATTAAGCTACCCTGTTAGTTGTAAGCAATACGGCCTGGCCGTCCTTATTGAATAAAAAAAAAAATACAGACAAATAAACCAATATTAACATGTCGATAAGAAATACATAAACATTCGACTTTAAATGATCTCTTGGAAGCCTTTCTTCGGTGGTGATCTTCCGTACCATTCCGCCTGAGCGCATCTCTATACCAAGGGAGTAAATCTTAAGAATGTAAACGATAGCTAGCGAGCATTTCGAAAGCTTCATGTTAAGAAAATGGAAAATAGTGGAGAGAAACATTGTACGAAATTCGGTGCGCATGCCCTCTCAATTTCCCCACCGGGATTTGACAGCTGACAGGTACTTCCAACCGCCGGAAGCATGTCCGACCGAAGAGCTAACGGTGCTAAAGGTAAAATTTCAATGATGTCGTCCTGCAGTTGTTGTACGAAACGTACATCAAGCATGAAATCGTATGTAAAACTTGATCGTTCTAATGCCTTTTGATGTGTTGAACAAGTATAAAGGAAGAGTATGAGGTTTAATGCAAGTCTTAGTAAAACAAATTACTTTCTTTTTTTAACAATCAATCCACTTTTCATTGACATCGTAACGGCTACAAAAACAGTAGACAAAAGCTCTCAAGGATGCTGCAGAGAGCGAAAAAGCTCTTGGTGATAATAAGGAGACATTACTTTCTGTCTCTCTCGCTCGCCTTCCTGTATCATTTCATCTCCAATATTCCGCAGATTTGTAGCCGCGTAATCACGGATGCGATATATTGCAAAATGCTTGCTCTCCCATTTTTCTTATTTTCTCTTGCCATCGCATTACATTCTCTCCCAGCAGTGGTGAAGGAATGCATACATTAAATGGGAAATTTTGCGCGTGTCTGCGTGACCATTTTCCGGCAGGAAGTGTATCGGGTCGGGGCCAAAAGCTTGCCCGAAGCGGACGAGTCCTCTCAGTCGTGGAGCAAACGTTGTGTCGTTCGGATTGCGAAAGGAAAGAAATGCGCTCGGCTTGAGTGAGTCCAGTTGCCAAGCCAACGGACGCGGGAAACGGGCTCAGGGTTACCACCGTACCCGCAAGCGGCAATGCGGTTCGCACCCCAAAAGGGTGATCAGCAACCCTCCCAGGAAATCGCTTGCGGCAGGTCGACCACTTAACGAGGGTACACGCACCGCTTCGGAAGTGGAGGTTAGCTTTCGCAGGACACCGAAAACCTTACCGTCGGTACACGGTGATGCTGAACGTTGGATTTTTTTTTAAATAGTTTTTGTGTTTTTTCTTCCGTTTGTTGGTAAAGTTTCCGCCAGTGTGTTGAAAGAGGTTTCCCTGTGAAGTTGTAGTGGTGAGTTTTTGGTAGTTCGCAAGTGAAAAATACGAAAAAAAAAACACACACCATGTGGTCGCGCTCGTTCCTATCGACGGAATCTCTCCGCCGGCATTGCACTCTGCCAGGAAGTCTCGTTCGCATCACCAGTGTGCAAGCATTGCAACGTTGCAGTTACTGCCAGTGCATACCCTAGCTAGTGCTGCAGGGTAAAAGTTGTTCTTGAGAATGTGTGTGAAATCTTGTTTAGGCGGGAACGCTTGAAGTAACGAGCAATATGTGCAATGCTTGTGGTGATAAAGGAAGTAGGATGCATATTATAACCAAGAACTGATAAATTTATAAATAGTTTATACCCGTTCTGACGAATGGTTGAGAGTTGAGATGTTAAAAAAAGTTCATTAAACGATTTATGGCTTTTTTTTTAATTGCTAAGCAAAGGAATTTGTAAACAGAGTAGGCTGATCAAACTGACACCATAGTATTGCCAATCTCGCTCGAAGTGAATTCTATAGGAGTTGGAATTACTTGTATCCTTAAGCACAGTAGTGAAAATCGACAGCAGTCAAAAGGTTGTGCATCAGCTCGTTTTTAACTCCCTTGCAGTGTCCGCATGGATATGGACCACTTTTCCAAAGCCCTCGGCAGCTGCTGGCTGCCCAACACTGACAACGTTGTGCCATGTGAGATGAAGCTGTAGCGTATGTGTGGCTCTCTGTGTACGTGTATGTGTATGTGTCCAAGTATATAGTGTATGTGTGTGTGTGTGTATGTGTGGCGCCTGTGTACGTATGTGTGCGTATGTACGTGGAGGGTGCAAGTGAATATGTGCAAAACGGTGCGTCCCGTGTACATACCAAATACTGCACGCCAGTAAGTACTATGGTCACACAATGTTGCACAGTGCTAATGGTCATGCCGATAGAGGGAAACGATTGGAAGTTTGTGGGCAGTTTGTGAAAGTGGCCGGTTAAAGCGAAACCTTTGATGACGTACGACCGACCGACGGGCTCGATTGCATCGATTGTGATCAGTTAGAAGGTGCACTTGCAGGCAACAGTGTAAGAAGAGGAAGAAAAAGATTGGAGAAAAAAGCATAAAGAAAAATATTACACTGAAGTGACGGCATTACCATCATGGCATATGAAAATAGGATGTGGAATAGCAGAATATCGTTATTGTTGGGTTTCCTCATTTTATGGATAAGTTGTGGTAAGTAAATGTCGTATGAAACTTTATAACTTCCTCTTCTTTAAGTACTCTCTTTGGAAGCTATCTTTAATCAAACAATGTTTCACTTAAAACTGCATTGGAATTCAATTTCTTTTTAATAATTTATCTATCTTCATGGAGGCTAAGAATTCTGAGTAGTTGAAGTTTTGTGTTAATTTCACATTATCTCTTAAAACGGGGTATTTTACTTAACATCAATTTAAATAGGGAAAATAATCATTAAGTTATGAAAATTTAAATAACTTAAAACGTGGAAAGATCTCAATAATTCTTTTCCGCAATACGATAGTATATAAAGCACATATTTAGCCATTTTATTACAAACGAAAGTACAAATCATCACACAAATTGCTGAAATATTTTCATTTTGATTAGCCATTGAATATGCAAAACAGTTGATAAGAACACGAGGGATAACAAAACAACAATCCGTTCCGCTTTACGTAACACACGAACGGAAACTTTATGAAGCACTTATACAAAATTCAGCAAACGCCACCAATACGCATCAGTTCTGTGGTATGCAAAATTAATGCAAACCAGCAGAACCACCAACAATGTAAAACTAAAAATAATCTTAATCCGCACGGTCGCAGATGAAATGGAACGGCCAAAAGCAAAATCTCATTCCGGTACGCTTTGTATTGAAAATCGAAACGCAAGAACAAAACAAAATCGTTTCATCGCTGAATTATTCAGCCGGGCGAAAAAATAAACACAAAACCAAACCGATCTCGATGGCTATCGAAACTATTGCACCGGGCAGTCACAGTCAGCAGAAGTGATGAAATCGGGACTGGCGGTTATTGGATTCTTTCGTGGTTTCGGAGAAATCGAGCGAACCGAATCCCGTAGCGTAATCGGGTGACATTTTCGGGGTAGGTTTGCTTTTGCATGTGAAATAGTGCACCGGTCGCTTCCTTCGCAAGTCGCATGCTGTACGCGACGCAGTGAGGAAATACACAACCGGAGTCTTGCGCCCCGTATCCTGCGGCGTACCGACCAACGTATCGTCGGAAGACATTTATTGGCAAGATGTACCGCATGCTGAACATTCGCCGCTTGTGTTCCGGGATTGTGGCGGTGGCACTGCCAAGAGCCAAACGGATCGGTTCGGCAAGGAACAATATCGTTCGTACATTCGGTGATGGAGAGTTTAAACGAGACACCGGAATACGGTTTGCCCTAACAATGCTCACTTGCCTCACGTTCCGTGACACCGCAATCGCGCCGTATTGCGTAACGCACAGTTGGTGTGTAGCAGTGCTTCCTGCTGTTTGATATCGTTTCTGTGATTTGTTGGTAAATCATATCGCTCCATGGGGCAATTGCCCATTTCGCTATTGTCTGTGAGTGAATGCAATAGTTCCAGGAATTGAAAAATGAAATCATAATCACAAACTGGAATACAATTTAAATTAAATGCCTCTTTAGATTGTAACTTTTGAGGTTTCTAAAAACATTAGATTGTGTCTCGAATTATTCATAGCTGTAAGAGGAAATCGATAATAAACCGTTTTCATTTGTTTTTGCTATAATGCAACTTTGCGCTGGTTTATGCACAAACAGACAATATTGCTCAATTAACTCGTTGTAAAATCTGTTCGATAAAATGATGAAGAAGAGATTACAATGTTTCAGTTTCGTAGCATTATAAATGTTCTACCATCAGGCATTATTTGACATTTAATGAACAAAATAACTACGATGAGTGTAATTGAATTCCTCATATTGGACAATTTTGGCCAGAGTGCATATCATGAAAATGTTCGAAATGTAATGAGTTAACGCGAATGCAACGATCAGTGTTAGGCTTTAGTCATCAGCATTCTTCGTCTATAACTCTTTTTCAATCCCTTGATATTTATCTATTAAAATGGCGTGGATGGAATAGTTTTGTTACCCATGTTTTGGTTTATGGTAACTCTTCCACAACAACTGCCAGATTTCTGATAGTAGATTTCTGAACTAAATATGTTCTGCTATCAGTGTACTTTCTAAAATCTACGTAAAATTCTACAATACCCGGGATTTTAATATCCTTGGTGACTGGTGGACGACGATATAATGAATTCTAATTATCCTCAAGCTTCGATTGACATGAGGTTATCATCATACACAACGTATTTAGCTGCATACTAGTTTGAGATTCCTGAACCTCGCTTCAGTTTATATTTAGAATATCTCCACTGCATTATTTCTATCCCAAAATGGAACCTTGTATTTTACTAAGGGTTATCTAAGGGTTTTGCCCTAAAAAATCTATCCATCCAACAATAAGGCAGCCCGTGGTCGAACCAGCTGTACAAACACTCGACGAAAGTGTTGCCGGTTGTAAAAGGTTCCGAGAGCGAAACACCGGAAGCATACAGCATCCCAATGGATCCCGCCTTCCTCCGCGCTTTTCCAGAATTGGCTGACATTTGATTCCATTCGCTTCGGCCTGCTAAATCTGCTTTCCTAAACTGACTGCTAATATGTTTATACGCCTGCGGAGCACTAAGCCGCCCACTAGAGACAAACGGCTACGGCATCGGCAGTATTGCCTCAAATAATGGAAGCGCAAAGTGAACGAACCGATTTGCTTTTCTCTGCTGGGGCTGCAGTCGGGGAAAAAAACAAAGCATTATAAACTCCTGCTTGAGAAATTCACTTTCCCGCTATCGCATTGCGAACGTCTTGTGCTTTGTAACCGCATTTTGTCGCTTGTTCCCGCTCCCGCGGGGATGAACGGCAAGGGTGTGTATTTGTGAGTTGGACGTGAAGTTCGAAGTTGAAGCTGTAACGCTCGCCACCGTTCTAGCATTGCAGCGTCGTACAGTGAATTCTTAAGCGTGCCAAGACAAATATTTGTTAAGAAAACAAACGTCTATCGCAGGTCTAGCTCACCCACGAAGCTTGAAGGATTTAACCGTTTTTTCATGAGATTAATTTTGTATCTCTTCGATGCTTTATGTTGGGATTTTTGTTTCAATTACATGAATGTTGGGTAATTGTAAAGATTTGAAATAAAATTTTTTCACATGTGAGCATTACATTCGGATTTACGTCGAAATAATTTTTTTCATGATGACCGTTTTTTTACTTTTAGTGGTTGCTTTTTTGGAAAAGCTTTTACTGAAATTTGACAAACGAGAATTTGAATTTCAAGGGTATTTTCCAATGGACTGAAATTTAAACTTCAAATCACACTGCTTCAGAACGGAAGTACGTACGCAAAATGTCATTAAATGGCTTATACTGAAAATGTACAGAAACTTTTATTACCTTTATTTTTTATGAAATTTTAAATTGTATCATGTACACAAACGCAACGTTACGGATTGCTGTGTGTAATAATATCGACACGAACTTGCCAATAACTGCATGACAAAAGATCATAAAATTTTGACTGTACAGTCACACTCAACCCGCATTCGGGAGCTACAAGCCTTCGCATTCATCTTGTCGCTTAAAATCGAAATAAGCACCAACCGAAAAGATAACAAAAAATAAAACCAAACGCGATTCAATTCCATAGCGACCCGGCGGTGAAAAAAAGGGGTTTGATGTTATTCGAGGGATGGCAATTTTATTTATGATTTGCACTGCGCTTTGACGCGTCCAATCCGCAACCCGTCCCAGTTTGGGGCTGGTGAGAAGCTCATAAAACCGTCAACAACCGACCGCAACCGGCACCGGAGCATCTTGCGGAGCAAGGGCAGACGCGTGGTCGTGCGCGCCCGGCAAAACGTAGGCTGGCGTGATCGAAACAAAGTGCTATGGGGACTTACTATCTGCTGTCTTTGTGTGGCTGTGTGCGTGTATCGCGTTGTCAAGGAACGGGAAAACAATTTTCTTATCCGCCGCTCTCGCATTGGGCCGCACATTGTGTGTAGATGGTTGGTGCAAGTAAATTTCCCATCGGACCAACTCGGTTTTACCATGCTGCCCCGGTTTTCGCCTGCTTTTGTTCGGCATGCAAAAGCAAATAACGAAACAAAAAAGTTGGAGGATGGTTCAGCTTCATTGTGCGGTGCGAGAGGTTTGCTTACCGTTTTGTGTTGTTGAGCATTTTTCGCATTTTTGATTCATTTTTTTGTTGTTGTCTTTCTCCATTTCTGATAACGACTCGCCTACGTTCGTAAAGCGTACAGGCCCATCGAAATCAAACCTGCCAGGCTGCCGGCCCGACCCGGAGACGAACGTGAAGCGAAAACTTTTTAAATTAAGCGATTCCAGCAAGAGATTGTCGGTGAAATTTATGTATATTAAACACCAAATCGTTGCCGGGAGGCACAATCAGCTGAGGCAAATGAAGAGGAAAACAAAAAAAAAACATGGCGAAAAGAAATTAAAAGACATTTGGTCGGTGTGTGTTACAGCGATTAGACACGGAATCGGCTAAAGTGTTTCCTGGAATTCATTGATTGACAATCATTTAAAATAATTTAAAAATCGATTGAATTGAATTTTTGAGATTTAAATTGTTTCAAAGCAAGTATGATGTACTGGACGATTCTCAAAATGAGAATTTTGAAATAAACATGTAGAATAGTCTTTCCTAAAAATCTTCCATTAATGCTTTAATTTTTAATGTAATTATTTAAATAATTTGCATTGTTTAATCACTTGCCCTAGTTAGTTGTTAACCAAATGCGAGTTTAATTAAACAAAATGCAAAACACAACAAACCACAACACAAAAAGGATAACTTTGTGGAAAAATTTCACGAACTTATCCTACGTTTTAGATATTTTCTAAAGACGTACATCAAACCTTTGAAAGCTTCATCCGTAACAAACACCGATGAAAGGAAACGGATCCAATTATCGATAGCAAAAGATGAGATGTATTTTCTTCCATTCTTCGAAGCCGTTTCATCTAGGTGCACCAGGACAATTCTTCAACACCCATTTCCTGGTGGATAAGTGAAGCTCGTTGTGAAAAGCATATTCAAGACTATTTTTAACACCTTCGACGAAATGCGATACTTGTTTGGGAAAGCACGCCTCTGAGCAACGGAGAACAGAAAGGAAAAAGAGGAAATACTGTGAAATATAGTTTATGTAAGGGTTGAAATCATAATTGTTTGTTGGGAGAATTTAAACCCTTTCTAACAAGGATTTGTTGGGTTTTTTTTCCAAACATTGTTTGTATTTTGCATTCTTCAATAAAATTCACTTCATTTGTGCAGCCTCTAGGGGCTATCGAGTGGCCATCGTTACACCGAGCACTGAATATTCATCCATTGTAGAAGCAACCTTCCCCTGCTCCGTCGAAGGCATGCCAGAATATGCAATTTATTCATTTGATGTCACGTGCAGCATGAATGATATATTATTCAGCAAATATTTACCCCCATGCTCAGCTATTTGCAGCTATTTTGCACACTGGAAACTTTCCGGGAGCTGACCATTTTTGACCGATTCTCCGGGTTTTCTTGTGATGTATTCCTAGATTTTGTATTGTCACCAACGTGCGATCTTTCACCTGGTTTGAAAGGGGACAGGCTGGTGAAAGAAAATTCTCCGGTGGTGGTAGTTTTCCTGCTACCGTTTTGCCTTTCTATTCCCACTTTCCAACATCCTTCGGCATTTGCACCGGTAGTGGACGCTTTCTCCCCGAAACGATGGACGTGTCATTACCACGGGCAGACACATACATACACACGACTACGGCCACACATGCTCACTCAAGTGCTGCTCGTGTCTGCGTCCGGGATACTTGTGATTTTTACTGAGATTTTCTCAGTACCATCTCTGGAAGGATAAATACTAAAGCAGTCGTTGCTTCCGAAGCCTTGCTCGCTTCGCTTTTCCTTCCTACCCCTTGGGTAACACGAGTTAGCCAATCACAAACCGTGCTGAAACTCGAGAAAGAAAACGAAAGTCCTTTCGATGCGGCCGGGACGATCGGATACACACCATCGTGAGCTTCCTGCTCCGGAACGGAATGACATCACGTAAACGAAATGATGTTGCTTAACGGGTGATTGGATTGTGGAGAAATGCTTTGTTAATTCTTGACGTTCCCTTCTTTTTCCCTTTTGGCCATGGGCACATCTCGAAACGAAAGTGGGAAACACAAGGATCTCTCCAGAGTGTATGATTGTTTTCCACTTTGTGCGTGATTCTTATTTTCTACCACTTCGGCTTTCGACTCTGGTTGGCAGTGTTGGGAGGCACGTGCCGCGGATGGTGCGATTGTAACTAATTCCATTACCGAAAATTGTCACCACGAAAGCTATGTTAAGTTATGGGTTTTTGTTTTCCTTTCATAAGGTACGACAGAATGCTTAAATCTAGCAAGTCAATCAATGCCTGCATGTGATGATCTTCCACAATAGTCAATAGGATATCTGTCATTCTGTAATGGTTTATTACAAATTGATGCCTGCTGTGAGAACACCGAGCTTTTTTTTGGTGCGAAATCTGTTCCACATGGATTCTGCAACCACATGCTTTTGTTTCCGGATTACACCATCTCCGCCTCCGTTTCCTACTGGCAGTACTGGAAGCTACGTTGGGTGGGAGAAAGTCCTCAAAACTTACTTCATGTTACACATGGGCAATGAAAATTTATGAACAGCGAATACCCGCTCGTAGCGGAAAGGTTACGCTCAATGGCACGGAACTGTCAAACGAGCAGCAACACAACCATGTCCTCACCGTCCCAGGGCGCGTTCCTTCGACAATCTACCCACACCAGCTTTGCAAATGGTTGCAACCCAAACCGCGAGACTTTTCCCAACTTTTGCCGCGACACGCTGGTTCTGGTGGCCGTGTTGCTTGGGTGTCGCCTGGGGCTTCTTTATCATTCGTCTTATCGTAATCTGGAATCGCGCGCTTGGCTGTCTTACACGCTCCGGTGAAAGTTGGCTGTACTGTTGCTACTCGGTGGGAACGTACGCTGCTAGCACATTAGCACGATCGGAAGGTATTCTATTGGACAAAATTTAAATATAGAAAAAAAATGTATCAAACTGTTTATAACAATGTCAAACTTTTATTAATTAGAATTTGTGATGAAATATTCATCATAATTTTCAATTAATTGACATGACTTTTCATAAATTTGCGTGAAGAAATTTTACTTTGGTTTTCAAAAATATTAAACATATTTTTCTAAATGTTATTTTTACAATTTCTCAAGAATATTATTGTTGAAGTTTTCCACTTTTTAATACTTATCCATTACGCTCTTTTCTTTTTACCATCAAACGATTCGATGTGTTATGCTGGAAGTTCATCACTGTTGTACTGTTTACCAAATTCTTCCCGAGCCAAAAGCACTACTAATCCCTCCACCGTGCGACACCTAGCGGTTAAACTCGGTATCACCACCGCCGAGAGACCCGCTTGTTTGGGCAATGTTCTTTGTCAAAGTTGTTTGATTTTTGGACATTTATTATTCCCACAGCAGCCGACCGTCGGCGTCGTGGCCATATCCTCGCATTTGTTCGTTTTGGTTGTTGTTTATTTTTTTATTTCGTTTCCTTCTTATTACTCTCCATCTCGCCCCGCGATGGCTGCAGTGGTTCACGGTTTGGTGGAGAGATGTGTACCGAATTTTCATGTTTTTTTTGCTGTCTTGTTGGTATGCTCTCGTGGAATTGAATACAGTCACTAGATCTAGCGTATTTTGTTGTGTCCGTGCTTCGGTCCCCCCATCATTTGCGATCGTCGCACACGCTGGCGGTACAAATAAGATCAACCAAGTGACACAGCCTTCGACAAGAAACAATAAAACGAAAGCAATAAAGCCGACCAAACCCCGGTGTACACTAGCGCGGGACGGTCCCAGCGAATGGGACGAGAATCACGGCAGAAATTAAGTTTGTTTTCCTGTTGCGACCAGCCACGGATACGGGAATGTTCCCGGGAAATCGGTGGGAAAAGCGGAGAGCCCTAGCCTTTCCCGAGGGCTATGAATCGGTGGTGTTTATTTTTGTTTGCACCATTTTTTTCTTCTTGTTGTTGCCCCAAACCGTTTGCCCGAATATGTGCCTCCAAGGAGCAATCAATTAGGTGGCTTCTATCTTTTTATGCTGTTTACTGTTTTCGTGTTAGCTTTGTCCCTCCCGAGGGCCTCACCTTTCGGTACACGGGGTAAAGATTCTCGTGTGCTCCGGAGTTCGGAGTGCTTTGGACACGGTACGGTCGGTCGTTTTGCCTTCGGACATTGTTTGCCACCGTGCTGCGCCGTGCTCAGGTGATGATTGCAATAACGTTGCACATTGGGCAATAAACGCTGGTGAACCTCACGGGGAAGATGTGCTTCACAGCTAAATGTTGATTGCTTATAAGGGATTGGTCAATTTGGTGTTGGGGACACAAGACAAGAAAAAGTTCTAATACCGGCCAGGGCAATTGCTTTGAGGTGCATGTATTATTCATGGCTCAGAGTAAACACTTGCCATAATATTTTTGCATCGCTGGAAAGGAACTACCAAGCGATTCCTTACCTTTCATCTTACCGATCTGCGTAATGTTGGAGTTTGGAAAAACTTTCCGTAAGATTTGTCCCCATTCTGACTTCCCTGTTTTCCAGGCTAACAATTTTGTACCGGTCGTTTAATTTTCATCTGCCTAATTGCGCGTTAAAATGAATACCACGTGCGCCAACAAAGGGCCGCCGGAACGTCCCAAGCCCGTACTCGTACCCGCCCCGTGTTACTTCCACAGGTGGTTTTTTGCTGTGCGAAACAAACAATGGATTTTGCTCAAACATTGTCGGCGAGCGATTTTCTTCGCCAAACAAAAGCCGTCCGTATACCGCATAGCCGCGCACCGTGCAGCTGAAACCCTGGACCGACTGGCAGGAGTACTTATTTTTCCACACTGAGCACCGAGGGAAATCAAGCTGGCGAAGATGCGAAGCGAACGGTGAGCGAACAGTTTGTGTGTGTGCAATGTGATTTACCATCCTGTGACGGTCTATTAAGCTAATACACGGCACCGGTACGAGCCCCAAAGGAGACAAAACATACCAAAACATACACAGAGAAAATCGTTCGTATTTCTTTGGCAAACTGTCCATCCAACCGTCCAAACGGGGAGATGTCCTACCGTTGTGTCGTGTCTTATTCGTGCATTTGCTTTGATGATATTAGGGTTTTTTTTTATTGAGTGGTAAGGTAGCACGCTGAATGTTGTATTTCTTTTGCTCGGGATAATGTACTGTATGCGGCAAGCCTTTCAACTAGTATCGCCAACAAAGGAGTTAGTATCTTGGGTGCCTGCGAGCTGAGTTCGAACGATTTCTTTTGACGAGTTCATTGTTCGTGACTGAACGTAATGAGATGCAGGATAGTAAAAAGTCTTTTAATTGGTTTCTTTTGTTATCGTCTACTTACCTTCCAATGTTGCTCAATGAGAGAATGAAATATAGAGATAAGACTCCTTTCTTAAATATCCTACATAATCTTGCATATAATTGTTTTAAATTCTTCTAAGATGTTTGTAACAAAGGTAAAGGTTCTTACCGTCGTACGATACAACTGTGAAGACACAACACATGAGCGATTTGCGAAGGAACGAAGCCCAACGTCGACTTGTTTCGACTAATCCCTTTCTTAACCGTGCATAACGCTTACCAGCGTGGCAGGAAGCTTTCGCTGCCGTGGATGAAGAAAATGCCAATCCGCCGCTAGGCAATCTTGCCGACGAATGCTAACGACCTGCAAAAGCGAAAAGGCACATCAATCAATCATCTTAACAGACTCGCAAAGCACCACCGCGAACACCGTCCCGGAGAGTGTTGGGCTTGCAAAAACATCTTAAGCAAAGTTGTCCAAACTTATCCCAATGCTAAACCCCCCAGCGTTCCGAGTATGGGAAAGAGTTTCCGACGATGAGCCGACAATTTGGTGCCTGCTGACTGCTGTATTGCCGGTGCCTTCAGCTTGGACCCGACGTTCATCAATCACGACCAAAAAAAAAAACCACCAGAAAACCAGAGCGTTAGTTCTCGGCCAACCCAGTTGGAGCCGAGCTTCCGAGGGGGTGCACAAATTTCTCTCTGCCAGACTAATGGCTGTCATTCAACGTTGACACGTATCACATGTGTGCGGTTTTTGGGGCGGCAAGGTGCTTTGACCTGTGGTATTTGATCCGAGACCGGCGGTGAAGCGTATCGGATGTGTTCTCGTAATGGAACGGATAAGGGCACAGTCGGGTGTCCAATTATTGTAAACGAAGGATGCTAATGCAACTGAACCCTTGCTGCCGATCGGCTTAGCTGCGGAGAGATTCCGAAAGGATTGCAATTCCGGGGGTTTCCAAGTGATGAAGATAATGGGCAGACCCGGCATAAGATATTCATGAAAAAAGTACTCAATTTGTAAATTGTCTTTTAGACGGGTTGAACAGCTGCTTGGAAGAATAGTATGAAAAAAGTTTGTAGGAAGTGCAATTCAGTAGTGTGAAATTAGTTACAAATCTTTAAAATGGCCGACAATTGTTGAATTACATCTTTTGCCTCTCTTAATGTGATCGGGGGGATTGAGAAATACGGTTTATGTAAAAAAATATCATAAATTGAAAATTTAATGCAAAAAATGTACGTGTGGAATACATTATGAACAATATCTCAAAGCCCGGCGTGCACATCAGCTTTTCCGGAACGCTTTAAGAAATTGACAAGCCTACGCTTCCCCTTGGGAAGAAAACAATCATGGATAGAAAGCCAACTACGTGGAAAGCAAGTGAAAGCGAAAGGAAAACATATTATTAAGGATAATGCGATTTTTATGATGAGGAACAATTCCGGCCAACGAGCGATCACTTCCCATGCCAGAGCGGCGCCGGTTGTGTCCCCAGAGCGCTATGCTCTGGAAGAAAGGTCCCACACAACCTCGACCTTCTCGAGCCACGAGCCTGGTGATCCGAGAGCCACTCCGACACTGGATGGAAGAGATAAAATAAATGGAACAACAAGTACTCCCATTTTCCCATCGCTGGGAAAGATTTACGAAATTCAATTTTGTAACCCCACGCGAAGGCTTGAAGTATTGGTCACAAATGTTTTCGCTGCTGATACGGCACACAGGGCACCGTAATGGGAAAAGTAAATACTTGCCGGGCACGGGATGTGTAACACACAGCTGCAGTTTGCATAAACACAATGGCAGTGAAATGGTGAAAGGATAAACGCGATAGTGTGATAATCTTTGTTAAGAGAAAGCTTTTTCCCACGCAACAGCAGCCTCGAGACGGTGGAAATGTGAAATGTGCGGTTGTTATTGCTTATTGGCTAACGTCACGGATTCAATTGAAGGCACTGCGTGTCTCTTACGAAGGTAATACAACGATGTGGAAGTGATCCTTCTCACGCAAGAAAATAATCTCTTAAAATGTGATGATAAAATGCTATTTGAATCTACAACGGTTTAAAACGGTTTATACTTCCATTGGATTGCTGACCGAGAGCGTCTTCGTTGATGAGCGAAATTGATGGACTCAGACCTTAATGTACTAAAAGAAGATTTATAGGGCAGTACTACATATTATGTGCAAAGGTGAATTAGAGCAACATGAAGAAATGGTCAATATGTTTTTTTTTTTTAATATTTGATATAATGCAGATGTTCTAGACGACTGCTGGCGTCATTCCATTGATTCGATTGCTGTACATTCTATTCTTTCTTCGAAAGTAGTAGCTCCTGACATTTTCCCTACATGTCGCCACTTTGGAGAAACTGACAAAAGGATGCCTATAATTGAGGCTGTACCGAACGCGAACAACAAACGTGTCAATGTAAGTGATGGTGAAGCCTTTTTCCAAACCATTCCACTAGAATCGGTGGAGCTCAGGAGTCAGTTTCCACATAGATGGTACGAATAGAACTCTTCGAGTACTCCATGTTCGAATCACCGTGGCAAGAAGTGGCTTCTCGAGTGAAACACAATAGCGATACGATGCTTGCTGAGGCACGCTAGGGTTGGTAGTATGAATATTTTTGCGATTGAAAATCTCAAGTTGTGATTTCTTTCTCCTCTGCTGCGCATGCATAAGCAGTACCGTTGGGCAACGGAACCATGGCCGTCAGCTCGAGTGTTTTCTACCCGCGCGAGTTGTTTCTCGTACACTTTTCGTCAATTTTTTTTTGTCTTCATTTCTTCCATCGTTTTGTGGCAAGCTGATCAATCTTGCGACACCACTCATACATCGCCTGTTTGGTGCTAGTCCGTACCAAATTGCACCCCGCAAAACGCAAGCGGTTAAAAATAAACCAAGAGTTGGCTGGTTATGTAAGGCTTCTTTATGTTAAAAGTGTTTGCGACCATCCGACAGCGGCACTGCAGCAACACTTGAGGTAGATTTTTATTCCAAACTACAAACCACAAAGATGATGTCGCCCTCGAAGATATGTATGGTTGGGTATTGAGGATGTATACAATTTTGCTTTCCAAGACTATCCAAGTGTTTTGTGCGTTCTTTGGGATCATTGTTGCGAGAAGTAATACTCAACAGAAGTAGATGGAAGGGAAAAATGGGGACAATTCTTCAATACTGTTTCTGTGGGGTTTCTTTTAACCAATAGATAAATTGAATTTGAAATTGATAGAAAGTGTAGTATTTATTCATCGAACATATCAGTTTAGAAGATTATATTAGAACATATTAGATTAGATCGAGAATGTCCAGGAAAACCGACCTCGACCAGGAAAAATCTTGCAAAGTTAATTGAAAGTAAGAGCAGAAAGTTATAAAAGTGAACTATAACTAACACGTCTTATTATTATGTATACTAATTTACTACTAATCTATTTACTAATACCTTACTATTTTGTACATTTAATAAATTCTTTGCACATGGTGATTTCAATAAAAGCTAGTGTAAAATATTTATTTATTGCTATTACTGTAATTTCAATACAATTTAGTTGATTGTAGCCTCTTTCTATTAGTTAGTCGAATGTCAGTTGAAGTATTTGATTTTTTTATTTAAGGTCTTACTCCTACAGTATTTATAAAAGATTGTTTCAAAAATATTAGATTAAAATCTTATCCCACCGTCGGTTTACATAAATTCTTTACTTCATTGCTCCTTACATAAAATATACGATTAAGTGACTCATGAGGCTACGTTTTTATTAGAAACAATTACTGCAAAAGATAAGGTGTCCTCTCAGGTCATAGTTTTCACATTTTGCGACTCAACACCCACTCAATCAACAAATTAGCGACATATCCGCTTCCCTCCATAAACTTTTCCACTTTCATTGCCCAGAACCATCATCGAGGACCTCAGTTCGATATGTGTTTTTTTTTGTCACTCGGAAATTCCTAGCACGATTTCGATGGGAAGCGCTTTCCTTGCCAGCGTAAACTTGCCACGACCAAGAGACAGCACGAAAAAAGAAACCCTGACCTCCGAAGCCCAACGATGGTTCGACGGGAACGATTCGCAACAGATGCACTGCTTGCCAAAAGTTCCCACTCCGTTTCGACACAGCCATCGGAAGTGTCACCCGGTTGGGCGTTGCTGTTTTTTATGCGTCGCTTTTGCTCAGTGCAAAAGCTTTAACTGCACACAGACACCTAGCACATGCATTTCTTTAAGATCCGGTTGTCGGAGGTTGATCCATTGGGAGGGGGGAGTGGACTTTTAGTTCCTGACCTGGGCACACCGTAACATGGCAGCAACGGGACGCGCACGTACCTAATAAAGTCACCGAGATAAAACTTCTTCGACTCGTCTCAGCGGAAGCAGCATCCGGATGTGGTGTGAGAAGCCAAAAGATGTTACTTGTTGCACATCGTACCTTGCCGGGTGGGTGACCGAGGCAACCGAGGGAACCGAGAGTTTTGTCTCATTCCGGTTACGGCTCCGAGCTCCGGTTGCTCCATCGGCGGGTATGCCGAGACCGCATCGCTTTATCACAATCTAGCAAAAGCTGAAATTTCAGATCACGCAGACCGAGTAAAGCAAAGCGGAAGTGAATCCTAGCGCATCCGCAACCGGGAGCAACGTTGTGCGGTTGCAGAAAGTGCATTTCTTTTTTTGCCCACGTCCAGATTAGCGCAGCGCAGATCGGGAGTAGATCCTTTGCGAAGCGCCCATCCGTAGTCATGGTACTAGCGAGGCTAATGTCGGTGACAAAGTGCGCTGGAAAAAGGATATCCACCCGGAAGCGAGTTTGCAAGGCACTTCGTAAAGCTTTGGTAGCGGAGAACAAATGGTGTCGCTTAATCACTCCCAATGCCGACGGTGCGCTCGCTGTAATGTGGATATTATTTTTGGCTCGATTCTGAAAAGATAAGCTCGATTCAGCAAATTTCCCATCCGCGCTACTGATTGGGCAATGCAATGTTGAGCTTTTTAATTGAAATCCTAGATAAAGTTGCAGCGACGTTATTGCATCGTATGTCTTTGGACAAAGTGCATGTTTGTTTAAGATTTTGTAGAAAATTCTTTAAGCTTAGACATCTTTACGTCTAATTTTAGGTAAAGATTGTGCCAAGTTTCAATGTTATCATCAACTCTTTAATAGGAACTTTAAATAGTGTACAATATTTAGTTAACAATATTGAAAAAAAGTATTGTATTACAATTGGGTTTTTCATGGCTACTGCTCATAATGGTACTGCTTTAACCATTATTAATCGTACTAAACGAACTTAAGCTGTCCATTTTATATCCCTCAACTTATTTATAAGCTGCTTCTAGTCAAATCATGATTCTCTATAAAGTTTTTTTTACAAATTGCTCTACACAAACTAGTGGAGTTTATGCACAAGGTAGTTCATTATAAAATAGAATACAAAGAAATTGTATTCTTAGCTAACTTTATGGACTTTTCTATGATTAAATCGGAATTAATTTTAGTCGGACATAGTAAAAATAATGTACTACAATCTGTATCGAAAACTACCAGTGCCCTAGCAAACTGAAAGCGTATAAATTACGGCATTATCCAAGGAATTCGACGATTGAACAAGTCTCCTATCGCTCAATCGTTCAGAACAAGCAACAGTTTGTCCGCATCATGCATGCAGCGAGGCACTCGCCGGATAGTCTTATGATAGCAATATTATTAGTACATAAAGTTAATCAAATATAAGAATCTTCCAACGGTGCCTCTCCGGAGGTCACATTAAGTGGTCCCACAGCGAGACAAAACCACAGCACACCGACCATTCGCAGCCAAAAATCGGCGACAGATTCAACTGTTTCGCGTGCTTTTTTCTGCAGTTGTTGTTGCCGCTACTTTCCGTCCTCCATACGCGCTTTGCTCTTGCCATGTATGTATGCACAGGGCTTTGGAAACGTTTGGCCCTTTGTGTACGTGACAGGCATTGAAAGCGGAACATTGCGTGCTCTATGCTGCGAGCATCTCAAAGTAGCTTGAGGTCCGGGAGAAGCAGTAGCAGAAGTGTCTCTGGAAAACGGCCATCTTTAGTGCGGTGGTTATGTACACGATCCACTAATGTGTGAAGCGGGCCGAGGGGGAGATAATCCTTGCCGAACAACCCACAACAGCATTCGTTTCATTTGTTCAAAAGATAAGAATTTCACGGTCGTTTACCCGGTGGTGATGAATCTCTCTGCCTTAGTAGATCAAAGTGGGGCTCTTCGCAACGTAGCATTCAAGTAGCAACAGCTGTCGCTACCCAATCAACGCAGTTGAACCCTTTTCTACTAGTGCCACTTTCAGCCAGCTCGTGGTGGAGGGAATGAAAGATCACCGGAAGCTGGATGCAAAATAAATCTAAACCCAGCTGAAACTGAATAGAAACCGCATCCACACACGCTGGTCACCGCCGTGCGTGTTTGTGTGTTTGTGGTTAAAAATCGGGCAAGAAGGCGAACCAGATAAGAACTCGGACCAGGCTAATTCCGCCTTTCCGTAAAATAGGGAAAACTTCTTGTCTGGGATCATGGGTATCCTTTAGCGGGACAAAATTGCGTGGAACGAGCGAGGGCTGCGAGGGTTCCGCATCGTGCCGCCTTTCATCAGCTTTTACGAAATCCATCCATTTCCGGGGCGATCGTTCTGCCAATCGTGGGTCGGCAGTCCCTTGTACGGGGTGTTTCATATTTTATGCACAGTTTGGTTCACTTTCGTTCTTTTTTATATTTATTGCCGGAAACCGGAGGTAAAAGGCGATTTTATGGCGGAATGAACATTGAGCTAAAGGCAGCCCGGCCTGGACGGGGATGAACAGTACGCAACAGTCTCATTTTCGCTTGCCCTCAACATTGGCCAATCCTTCCCGGTAGCGATCTGGCCGTACTGGAGCACATTTTGGCTTTCACTTGAATATGTTTCGCTTTTCCTTGCTGGAAGTCCGGTCGTATTGCGCCTTGGGTATTTATTTTTTAGTAGTTTTTGTTTGGTTTTTGCTGCTTTAGCCATTACTCAACGCGTAGGGAAGGAAGGAAGAGAAAGAAACAGGAAACCATCTAGCGAAACTCCGGGTGGATAAGAACATCTTTCTTTCAACAGGCAATATTTCTTTCTCCCGAAGTACTTCTTGGCTTCACTTCAGCTTGTGTGGGAATGGATGTGAGGCGGAAAAAAACACGGATGGTGGTGGATCGACTAAAGCCATCCCAACCACAACCATTTGAACCGGGTCGGAATGGGGCACTTTGACCACCCGTTAGAAATCGCTCTGCATCGATCTGGAACAAAGTGAAAAAGGCAAAGCTCGAATAAGGCAAGCTTTGGAATCGGGAGAAAACAGATTTTTGCACACTCTTAATGGCCTGGAGAATGCGAAACGCGAGTTCCAAGAAGATCAAACTTCGGGCAGGCAACGGAAGGAATTTGTCGACCGAAACCGAGCCCGTGAGTTCGAGCGTCATTCCTTGGCACCATTAGGCGTAAAACACGCCAAGCAACCGGCGGGACGTTACAAGGGTTGATGGGGCTGCGTATTTTTCCAGTTGTTGCACCCGACAAGCAACAGTTTCGCCACGGGATGTGGGCGCCATTTTTGCAACGCGTCGCGTGTTGCAACCGTTTGGTCCCACCTCGAGGCTTCCAACCGTGAGGCGTAAATGCGTGACGACTGATGCTCCCGGGGCCCGAGTCGGCTCGGAGCTGTTGCGTGTGGCTGCGGAGCATTGCACCATACAGTGGAAGATTTATGTTACACGGTACAATAAAACTAACATTTTTACAAGCTTCGTTTGCGGAGCACGAAAAGCTATCATTTGTGCAGACAGTACTCAAGGCTCAGTTTTCAGTGTGAAAGTGTTGAAAAAAAAAGAAACAGAAAGAAATAGTGCTCGGAAGGCATGAAACATTTTTCACGCCCTCTGCTAGCAAAAATTTAGATAAAAACTACTCGACAAATACTAGCTCCATTCATAGGTATGTTCCTGCATACCGGAAAACAAGAAGCCGCCATTCCTACGGCAACCGTTTCTTAATTTTTTCTTAGGCCACTTGGCTGGTTCTGGCTTCTTATAACGCTGTTTACGTTCGTGAGACGTGCGAAAAATATAAACGCACGAAAGCATGTGGATTTGGAGGCGTATATATTTTTCATTTCACAGTATGCTCCCTTGGCCACCAGCTCGGTACGTGACGGGGAGTTTTGATAAACAAACTCATGAAGCTTAAATAATTTAAGTTTGCCAAAAAATCAT
The DNA here is from genome assembly GCF_943734725.1 of Anopheles marshallii. Classification (NCBI taxonomy): domain Eukaryota; kingdom Metazoa; phylum Arthropoda; class Insecta; order Diptera; family Culicidae; genus Anopheles; species Anopheles marshallii. The sequence goes on along the minus strand of NC_071327.1, from coordinate 74,177,448 downwards.
GGTCCAGTTTGGAATGTTTAGGTGTGACAGAAGGGGAATTTTTAATTTATGTTGTGGCAGGATTTGCATTTGTTTCTATTGTGAAAATATTGAATAAATAAACTCTGGAAAAATATGCACATCGGCTCACAGGATACTCACAGGATATGCAGATAAGTAATGAACGTAAAAAGTGTTTGGCACGAAAGTAATTCGCAACCACATACTGTAATGTAATTCGTAACAGAGTGTTTCAACAGTCGTTGTCGTATCTGATCAATTGGTTTTTAATGTTTGACGGCAGAGGGCGCTATACTGGGCCGATCTAGCGTAGAAATTATTTGCGCCGAAAATTCCCGATCGAGTAGACTGGTGGACGACAACACTGGAAATAACTAACGGCCAACGAGGACGTCATGTTTTAGCTCCTTTCTAACGACAAATAAAAGGCGGTTTGTTTTTTTTAATAATAAGGAATGCTAGTATTAGTCCATTTCTTGAGGCTTAAATGTGTTTCGCTACGTATTGGAACAACGTAGAGCAGTTATGCTTCGATTTTTTGAAGTTCTAGTTTCTAAAATACAATACTCCTCAAAACATTTTGTATCAGCAGTTACACAACTGTGTATATCTTTCATATTGAAATGAATTTTAAACTAAAATTAGCTATTAAACATAACGTAAGAAGATGATGTCCTCGTATGTACCACTATTTCTCTTGAAGTCAGTCTCGCCCCACCATTAACTAACCACAATCAACGAAATTAGGCATGTTCGGCCGAACCCATGACGTTGAAAGAATTGGACGTGCCTCACGAACGACTTGCATGGATCGTGTAGTGTACCACTTACATATCAACTCGAATGTTACCACCCCCGTTCAACAATTCTTCAACTCCTGCCTGCGACCATTTCCGCATCGGTCCACACTGACACTCTTTTTATCGGCACGACTTTATAACACGTTCGCAACCTACGATGTCGTCCCTCCGTCGTAAAAGCCACCCGAGAACCATAAACATATTCAATAATATGCAGCCCCCCATCCCCCCCCCCATCCGGAACGACTCGCATCGTGCCTTCGTGCCACGATTATAGGATGGGTTCCGACAAAAAAAAATCATAAAAGCTTTTCGCTCGTTTGCCTTCGGCTCATCTAGCCTCATTGTGCAAGTGATTAAGTAAAAGCACCCCGACAGTTGTGTAGCGGGAACCTTGTTTTTTTGTTTAACATTCATATATGATGCTTCGGAGTGTTATGTTGTGGGTAGCGCATCGGTTGGTTTGTTATTTCATTTGGTTTATGATGACATTTTTATTGGAACAACTGGTGTGATCGTACGATGCGTCAGCGCTTTCGTATGGGTGTTGCACTTTCCGAACGTTTACATGGGGCAATTATGTTGGAACGGAAATTATGTTTAGTGAGTTAAACAAGTCATAAGTGGAAACATACTTACTTTAATGTTTCGTATTGCTTCAATCGTTCCAAAATACTAATTTATTTGATTATTCGATCACCTGTCACCTGTTGGGTGAACTGTTAATTTGCCCATAAATGCCGTCCTGTACAGCTGTGAACACAAGACCGCAGCTTGCAAACCAGTTTCAACGCTCCATTCATTAATTAAAGCATCTGCACCAAAATCTATACCTTTTCGGTTTGGCTTCTGATCACCTACCAGCCTGGCCAGAAGTGAAACATGGCAAAGCATCGAGAGATTTATGAGTTTCAATATCGATGCAGATTGTCATCATACATCACCTGGGATTTTATGCCGACACATGGCAACACTGTTTTATTCATCTTCCCGCCCTTCCCACCACCAGACTCAGCAGGACAGCATTGAGGAGCTTAAGCGATCGTAAGGTGGTCTGACATCGATGTTAAAGTATCGTAAAAAATCATATTCATTCCATACCACACTTGCTGGAACTTGCTGTTGCTGGAACGCCCCACAACGGGCTAGAACCGGTTTTTTGGGTGCAAAGGTAAATTTCTGAAGCGCGCTAAAATCTTATTTACGGCAATAACTTGCACCTAAACGCTTACAAAACACGTCTGCCCGAACCAAAACTCTACCCATCCGGGGCCGGGCTTAACAGCAGGATGATACCCCTGGACGTGTTTTTGGCAGGAGAACCGAAAAAATGTGCGGCAAACGGTGTAAAGTTCTCCGCATTGGATGAAACCGAAGAAACACGATCCGGGGGGAATGTGAAGCTTCCCGGTTTGTGGTGGTGGTTCCGTGCCGGCAGGAAGGAAATTGAGTTTACGAGCTCAATTTCAGCTGTGAAATTACTTAGATAGCGTCAGTGTCAGCCATTGCGACGGTTCCACCCCCGGCTGAAGGCCAACCATCGTCGACGAGCTGTAAAAATGTAATTCCCCAACAATTTTCCACCATGTCGTTTCACGGCCACACCCGCCACGGTGCTGTTCTGCTCCCCGCTGCACGCTGGATGACTTGATAGAGCGAATCGACTCCTCGCTGAAGGATTCCCTACGTCACACTGGGAAATGGGCAATGGTTGAACGCAACCGCCGCAGGCCGTGTTTATAATTCGTAATTTTATTTTTATTTAGATTTATGCACTCCAACTCTCATCGGGTTTCCACGAAAGCAGGCTCGTTCATTCCACGAATTGCTCGAATTGTTCCCCATCGCACCGGAGAGCACGCGTAATAAAACGGCGGTCATGCCAAACAACCGGTGGTACCAAAATACCACTCTCCGTCTTTCGCTTTACCCGCGGCGTGACATCTTTTCTCGTTAAAAAAGCTGTTTTCCCTCGTTTTTTTCCCCCACGGTCTGGTAGTTCCAGCTAGTTAAAAAGCAGCAAATGTTTCATAGTCCAATCGATTTTATTTATTTATTTCACCATTCTCTCTTAACCGTTGGTGCTTGAGGCAGACGCTACAGGCAGGCAAACGACCAGTGTCGGAAGGGCCTCCCATTTTTGAGGTGTGCTGGAAATGTAAGATGGTGCGAAAGATAATATTTCTTGCCGTAGAGCATGCTGCTCGCGGTTGGCTAAATTACCAACATACCATAAAATGAGAAACCATGAGCGTAATATTTATGTCAGCGATTAATCTCCCCAGCGGTACGCAGGATGAAAGATAGCCACGCAAAACGGTAATTGATATACCATGTGCAGGAGCCGTTTGGTGGAGCGCGCTTTTGTGAAAAAAAACTTTGTAAATCGAAGTTTTTTTCAAAGTGGACTGCTTTTAATCGTAGCATTAGCCATTTTTGTGATAATAAAAATAAAACGGCCAAATAATCTATTCATGTTTGAATGCCTCAATCTGCAATAAAACGTCATTCGGAAGTGTTATGGGTCAAATGAATTGATCACTTTCATCAAATTGCATCACATGTGGATATTGTGAACCCGCAATACACTGGAAACTAAAACGTTTGATAGAGTTTAAATTAAATAAAAATAATATTTGAAATTGGGTTTTATAATAAAATATATTTGCTTAGATTTGAAAAATACAGATACAAACGAGAGCTTCCATTATAAAAATGATTGTGGGAAAGGAGTTTGACAAACCTGGACGAATTGGCGAATAAAATAAGCTGGAAGTATCAATTTCATTATTCATTTGAATTTTGACCGAGAGGTTAATATTGCATTAACTATACTGAACATCATTCCACGCCAAGATATATTCTGTACACGCATTAAACATATTGCTATTTGCTTCCTTTACCTTTTTTAACGGTAAGTTATTCAAAATGCTTTAAAATTGTACTGTATTATGTTGTAAAGATTCAAGATTTAAGATAGACTTAGATGTTATTTAGATTTCGTCATCTTTAGGCGAGTTTTGCAGTTATGTTTTATACAAATTGCCCAAAAAATTCGATCAATCATGAAGCTTCCGATTAATATAAAACGTTATTGATGTCTTTTGTTCACAATCCGGTACTAACTCGCTCTCTTATTAAAAGGTTCTACCATTGGAAAATGAAATCCACAACAAGGAATCTATTTTTGAGCGGGAATAGCACGGTCCATTGATTGGTTAATGAGCGTGAAATTGTCCGCCGTACACCATGGCAACTCGGGAAAATTTTAATCCAGACGATTTCGGTAACAATGCTCCACCACCGTAAAGCTTTGCCATATGATCAACAGACTAGTTTCCCGTTTGAGCAAATCGTTTTACTAGATCGTACCCCTGGGCAGACGCTTCATGGTTACTAATCTGCCATAAGCTTGCCGAGACACATTAAGAAGAAAACGGGTGTTTAAATACGCAACCGTGGAATGTATCACAGAATACAATCTCATAAAAACTGTTGTGATTAATGGATTAAAATTTAATGCCCCAATTTACGACTTGCTGCCCGTTAAAATGAGCAAGCAGCGTACGGAACTGGATGCGCAGTATGGATTCAACATTCAGTGTCAGCAGGTTTTGGTTGTTTTCTTTTTTTGCAATACGGTACAAAAACCGGCTCAGCAACGTGGGCAGCGTGTGAAAATTTTATTAAGATCCTTGTCTCATATCGCCCGGTAATGGAGGCGCCTGGTTGTCTTCACGATTAAAACCGTTGGCTGGTGAGAGTGAAGTGAAACAAAACGGGTCCACCACCATGAGGCAAGATTAATTAATCATTTGTTTTTATTAGCCAAGTCACCGGTAAACTATATCCATGTGCGATCCAGTGCAAAACCCCGTAACCGTAGTGCCAGCAGAAGGAATGTTGCATAGCGCCTAAGTGTGTGTGTGTTTGTGTGTGTGATCTTCTTGGTAGCGGGGTCGGCTGTCACCGATCCGAGCGTTAGCCATAAGACAGCCATAAAAACGCTGTCCTCGGATGGGGTAAGATTAAGAAGCACACCACGATGCGTAGCATCGGTATGGATGGTACGGCAATGGTTGGGTCGCGCGATTGCGTCGAGCTGAACGCAATCGCAGTTGACGAGTTGACACCCGTGCGCTATTAAGATAAATGCTTACCGTGGAGTCGGGGTTTGGCGGAAAGGTTCCGTACAATCTCGAAAATCTCTTCCCATTGCGTAGAGGGAATGACCCGAGCCGGGCCCGGCATACAAACGAAGGCGTCATCCGTGTTAATTAGTGCTGTTTGCGTGATAAATGAGCTCTTTTGTGACGGGTGAAAAATGAATTCTGTGCAATTGCTCGAGCAGCGAACCATCGTTGCTTTGCGATACACAAATTGGAAGAAACCACTGTTAGAAAGAAAACTAAAGATTGATAAAGGCTAGAATATCTGTTTAAATAGATTTCAGGTTTAAGATTTCAATGGAATAATTTCGAGTATTCAAGAAATTAATTACGTTTTGACGTGTTGGTTGTAGTTTTTTTTTTATAAAATCAACATTTAAACATTAATACTAAAGCTAATCGAAAAGCTCATGTTTGCGAATTGCCTGCGAACAGGCGCAATTATGGAGGCGCCCGGTGGTTTACATATTTGCAGGGAAGATGGTCAAGCAAATCCAAGAACGAGGCTACTGTAAAGCCAAAGGAGTTGTAGAAAAACAAGGGCCTAATATATTTAATATTAGCTTTTGGAAAACTGAAGTATATTTTCAGCATAACAAGATTCCATATTTTGTCTTTTTTCGTCAGACTCTTTAGTCGTTCTTTACTTTTTTGTCTAATCAGAATACAATTACCAGGCTAAACCTGTGCCCGTTGTTGGATGGCACAACGGCACGAACACGGAGTTTAATGCTTCGCACGAAGCAAATCAATCGATATTCATTCTCATCCGTCCTTCCGAGCATCCTTCCAGCAAATTCGCTACGCGGAAGAAAGATGGGCTGCAATTTTTCGCGAAACCCCGAAGCCAACTCGGCATTTATTTTACTATCGCAATTTTCCGAAGCCAAAGAGACACTCGTCGTCATGCTGTCGCTGGCAAAGTGTTGTGGAGCGGCTGTATCGTTTGCCCGTGTGCGCCGCCGGGAAGCTACGCCCGGTAGATATGGCGGAAACACACGTTGGCCTTTAGACACGATGGCAGTATATAGCAGGTTTCATATAGCAAACGGTGGGACCGGATACCGGAAACGGCAAGTCAGCCGTTTTGTATGCCTACCGGGCGAGACAATGAACTGTAGCCTTATTCTTGCGAGACACATCGTACAATGAGCGTAAGGAAAAAAAGGTACTAACGATGGAAACCACCGAAAAATTGCGTTGGTTGTGATTGGAAAATAGAGCAGTTAACAAAACCTGAAGGTTGCTTCACTTTTAAAATACGAAAGACAACCAAAGGGTAATGCGTAAGTAATGTACTTTACTGCACATAACAACTCGTTTACTAAAATTAACTTTGTAATATGCTTTGTGGCGCCTATTTCTAAAGCACAACAGCACCGCATATTTATAAATATCGTTTTTCATGTTCACTTTTTATCATTCCCCTATTCCTCAACAAAATAGGAACTATCTCCGAATGTCCCGCTTTCGACTTATCGCAGCCAGTTTCTTTCCACCGACAGCCCATTTACCAACTAACATACAAAACCACCACACCAACACATTTACATAAAGTTGGTTCCCCATGTACGGGTCCCACTGGTGCCGAATATAGGAATGAGTGAATGAGGCATTGGGATGCATCTCGCTCCGCGACTGTCATCCATTTGCACCTGGCCACCACCGTGCGCGTCAGGTACTACTATCACTCGAAAACGGAAAAGCGAAAGGAGAGCAATTAAAAAAAATATATATATGTGTATGTACCTGCAACACAACAGATGCCTAGCCGTTGCCCGGAGGCTTTTCGGGATGCACTCGGTCGTCGAGATTCGCTAGCAATGGGTGGATGCGTTTTTTTTTGTGCAACCCTGTGGGATTTTATTTTTTTGCTTGTGTCCTCTTACTTTCCCGATCTGTTTTCACGATAAGCAAGCCTATCGGTCCGCCGTCACCGTCCGGTGGACGTTGGTGGTGGTGGGAGCGGTGGGATCCCAACACGATGTTTAACTTTCGTTGCGCCAGCATCGCTGAACGATGCGATCCTGTAGAATCTGGCACATGTCAACCCTTAAATGGTCAGGATCTGATGGTGGCCATAGAGAGGATTTAATGTGTGTAGGAAGTAAATTATCAGAAGGTTTAAAAATGATGAATTTCAGGCGATCTTAAACATTCAAAAATTCGCATGTTAATACAATTACATTTAAAAATGGTTGTAAATAATCTAAAATACATTTATGTATAACATTTAACGGTGTCCGTTTATCCGTGGAAATCAATTAATCGGTTTGCAAGTTATCCGGATAACAACTGGACTTCTTAAGAGCAAGAACAGACAGAATATCCTCTGCCAATGGATTAGAATTGAGATTGTTCTCTTTTTTTAATATCATTTATACATGTGAAGAATTCCATCTACACTTGTGTTATGGTGCACGCAAGGGTCTAAAAAGATACAGCATCCACCCAGCTTTTTTATGCACCCTTATGCTTACGATAGCCACTTCAACCGGCTCCAGCAAACGACGGTGGATGATGATCGTGGTCGCGCCGTTCATCGACAATCCGTAACCGTCCCCTTTTCCCCTGTTCAACGAGACAAAATGTGGTCTGTAGTCTGGGGATTCGCTGGGTTGTGCAGTAGTGGTCCCATCGCCATCGCAAATGCAAATTGCAGACACAAACCGAAACCGGCAGCAAACGGAACGGGTTGAACCGAACTGGGTACGCAAGGGGCAGTGAAGAGGGGAGCCAACGGGCGGGTAGGCAGAATGTGAATAGACATTATTCTTGCCACTATCTGGTCGCTTTTTTCCCTACTGCGCTTTCACTCACTCTCCTTCTCTCTCATTCCTTCGGTTCCGTCTTCTATCGCCCTGCCAGTACGATGATGGAACGATGTGTAACGGATGTGAAATGACGTTGCACAGCGAAGAAGAAAAGAACGGAAAGAAAATGAAGAAGGCTCCCTGTCATTTTCCGTGGCGCAAGGATCCACGGTAGTATCCATCAAATGAACGAAGATTGACGAAGCATGAAGCGAACGAGCCCATACATGCATACCAAATTTACCTCGTTCGCACGAACTCTTTCGCTTAGCGTCGCATCGGTCCCCTCGGATGCGGCGTCTCGACTGCCACTTGTCATCATCCGTCGGTATTTTTTCAGCCACCGTCTTCTTCATCGCTCTTGAGCGTTTATTGACGCTGCTGCATCCCATCATGGGCTTGGGTTGATTTTCACTCTCGTCCTACCCTCGAGTTTCATCTCGTAGGTTCGATGATACATTCAACGGGAGTTTGTCGTTGCATGCAGCGGTAGGATAGGTTGAGGCAGAAAAAAACAAAGAACAAACACGGGGTTCCAATTGAATCGGTTACTAAAGTTGTGCGATATCTGCAGCAAATGTCATAACATGGCTTGGGATATTTTGAGGAAAACTCATCAACCGAAATTAACGCAGTTGTTTTTGATATGCGAAGCTTTAAATTCATAAAAAATTCATTGAATTCCTCAGATCCCAACTTGCATTTCGAGTCCGTCGAAGCTAAGACCACTATCTCATAAATCATTCTTAGAAACAATGAATCAACGTGTATCAAGAGAGCAATTTATTTTATCTATTCCCGTATCCTTCTGTTGTGGTGATTTAAATACTTTGTGTGTTCTCTTTGACCTAATGGTTTGGCTATTTGCAATGAAACATTTTTTATGCTGCCAGGAGCTCAACATGGCTATATCTATCCAAGGGGAAAACAAAGAAACAATCACAGATCGGTTCGTTTGCTCTGACCAATCGAAAGCCAATTATACATGCAGTTCCAAATCAAAGGTTCGTTTAATTGCCACAATATGGTGTTCGATACCATAAGGTGGATGGAATCCATTTCATTCCCCGAAACCCGTTCTCCCTTACCAAACTGGTCACGGTGGCCAAGTTATCACAGCCGGAATCTTTAGCGCTAAAGCTCGTATCCTTTGCAGCGGAACCATTAATTTAAGGATTAGAAATTTGAATTTCAATTATTAGATTTATGGTGGCAGGTCGGTGGAACTTCCTTAGCATATGGTTTTGAACCGATGCTGGCTAAATCAGTTTGCCAATGAAAAAGTACTTACGCAAAACCCGTTGTAGCCGCCGGTGCGCCGATGTAGTTTCGGGCAGGAAAACAATCATCAAATCGATGAGGAAACCCCCGGAAGCATGGGGTTCAAGTGCAGCAGTGCAATTAAAACAAGGTGCCTATAAATCTTGGCCCATGCTCATGTTCCGCTCCGTTTCCCTTCCCTGCTCCACGATCGGGACGCTGCTGACCGCATCATGCACACGGACCATAAAGCAGGAAGCGAAATAATGCTTCCGAACGCCTCCCGGGCACGATTCGGTGTGGGGTGGGGGCCCATATTTTATTAGCTCCCGGGGAGGAAGACGCAATAAAAGTGGACTACGGGGCTGGTCGCAACTTAAGTAATAGGAAGATTTAGAGGCGTCTCCAACGGGGTTTTATGGGTTTTTTGCGGTTTGCAGACCGGGTTTCTTTTTTTTTGCGGCGTTCCGTCCGGGACATGTCACGTTTGCTCGTACGTTTGCTAGTACATGCAGGCATTGCTGTGATAACACGATAAGAGATTGAACACAGCTGAATGGTATTTATGAGTGTGTGTGTGTGCGTGTGTAATATTATTACCGTACACTTGTTTTTGATTTGCTTTTTTTACTAAAAAAAAAAATAAAGTTTGAAGTACAGAAGTAGAAACACATGTTTGAGAGTTTTTAGAGAGTTCCGAGAGTTGTTAAGCTCCTCGTATTTGTAACTGGAATCTTTTCTTGCCGAAAGTTTACATATTTAAGAATACGTTAATGAAAGTCAATCGACGTTATTGGGCGATAACTTCCATGCATTGACTGGTAGGTGTATTGTTATCAGATATTCCAAAAATCCGAAAATAAAATTTCTCTTTATATCAACCTACAGTACAAGTAAATAAACTGTTTAGTCTTACTTTGCGTTTAATTACTCTAATTCCAGCTACTAGGTTCGATATCAAGTTTTTGGGAACGGAAATTATTGACTCAGTTAGTACGAGCGTACAATTTCGGCCATTTTGTGTGTTTTTTTTGTATGGAAGGTTTGCAAAAAAAAAAAAGAAACTTATTACAGCAATGCCTGAATCACAGCAGCCCTGCAACAAGATTGTGTGAACCAAGCTGGTACCAAAAAGTGGAAACATTGATTGCAAAGTGTTTTCAATAATTAAACCGATAGCTGCCTGTCGTTGACTCTGTCCCATATTTTGAACATTTCATTATCTTCATGGAAGGAAATTATACTTCACTTGGCTCTGTAATGTAAATTGATTGTTTACTAAACTTCAAATTAGCTTCTCTGCTGCAATAGTTTATTTAGAAAAGTCCTGTTTACACTGAAAACATTCACAACCATTCTCTAAACAGCGTCAAGTGTTGCTAATGCTACCATATAAAAGTAAAATAAATTAAATTGTCTCGCGCTCACCACAATGTTGCAAACCGTCCCAATTCTCCTGAGCAACACAGTCAACTGCACACAAAAAAAAATGGCTTCCACGAAACCGTGGCACTTTTCCTACCATCAGCGCTCCCACTGTAATCAAATCTGCCAGGATTAAAATGAAAAATTGATTACATGCAAAACGCACAACCACCAGCGCAACAACACCGGTGTTGGTACGGTTGTGCACTTCACGGTCAAGCCCAACCAGGTCGTCCCGGGTCCCCGTGACGGGAAGCAATAATAATTCATCACGGTCCCAAACAAACCGTTTGTGCGTTGGTGCCTTCTTGCCTTCGGGTCGTCGGGTACCACGCGGAGACGCACAGCTTTCAAATCAAATCACCTTCATAAACAATTTAATATTAATGTCACAATTATGCTGCGGTCAGCAAACCCTCCATACACACACAAACGCACATGGGAAAAAGCTCCATCCACCTGGATTCGTACGGTCAGGTTGTGTACGGGCGTAACCTATCCTTCCGAAAGCTCGCCATTTTTGCAGCCTGCTGTCCGGGGGATCACGTGCGTGCGTATGGGATGGGCCGACACTGACGTATGTATGCGTGATCGTACGATGCGTGCTGCTGTTGCTTTTTTATCGTTTTGTGCAGCGTATTTTTGCACATCGCATCATCAGTCATCAAGGGTTGAGCTTTTCTGGGGCGATGCCCATACATCCCGATTGCATCCCGAACAGCAAGGCCTGCAGTAAAGGGGGAAAAGCGTTCTGCCCGTATGTGCGTCACTACAGAATGAAAGCTACACTTGCGTACGCAGCCGTACGCACTATCGTTTTGTGCGTAGGTGGGTGATGACTTTACACACACACACACGCGCAGACATGGAAAGGGGTTCGTACGCACACGCATGTACCCGGAGTGTGCCTTGGCGGAGAGCACAAACTGCAGATGCATTCGACTGCAACATAACCGACCGGGTGGTTGGTTTCCCGATGCGTTCGGGCGACGGTGACTGTGCATGTGCACAGTTGGGGGGTACATAAGCCATGCGCTTCTCTATGTACATATGTAGCAGCACATGCAGGCAGGTGTACGAACGAGACGGCAAGCGTACGGCATACGATACGGTGGTCACATTCAGTGGTGCAGCGAAAAACGGCCGTTATTGAACTGACCTACATGCGTGGGAATTTGCACAAATTAAACCCCACATCTCTTGCACAGCCTTTCCACGCGGTCTATCAATTCTGTGTGTATGTTGGGAGAGTGCCATGCTGTTCGGCAGGCGTACTCGAATACTTTTTTGTTCCTTGAAATCCTTTTGCGCTCTAACACCTGCAAGAAAATTGGAAACGAAACCAAAAAAATGCACCTGAACCCGAAGTACTCATAAGTGTGTGTGTGCTTTTGTAGGATGAGAATGGAAAAAGTGAAAAATTCGACCCCCGGGAACCAGGATGGCGTAAAAGGTTATACGCACATCAACAACGATACATTGCATCTCACTTATTACAAGAAAAAAAAACAGGCGTTACGTTGTATGTGTGTGTGTATTAGTGAATATAAAAAAGATGATTAAACTCCTCTTGGATTTTGCATGTGGGAGTGAGCACTTTATGCGTTAATCGCGGGGGTAGTGTATAGTTTTTTCCCCCCACAACCAAGGCCACCCAGCACGGGGTGAAAATGTCACCCTTACCATTGATGAATGAGCCCTGTTGTCGAGAGCATGGAAAAAAGTGACCTCAACCAATACCGATGCAATTCAGGCGCACCCACACACGGAATTGTGCGGTCAGGAATCAACGAGCTACCACGCCCTGGCTACCTCTGGGGATGTGAAAAATAAGGGTCCTCAGTACGGGTGGTACCTCCCCAAGCGACTGGTTAGACCGCACATGTTCGGTTTGACCTTTGCCTGTCGATGTTGCTTCACGTTTTCCACACCCAGGGAGGCTTATCCTCACCTTCATCAGCTAGCTGTCATCCGAACCACCGTGTCGACCGTTGAGAAGGCTATATACCATGTAGATGTTACGATAAATCGTAAAATGTCCCCCTAAAGCTCATCTGCTTTTTGAAAACCCGAAACGGGCTGGGAAAACATCAAAGGGAAGGCTGCGGTTGCGCTAACTCCAATAGCCAGTATTGGAATGCTTGTGCGAGCCATGTTTACGCACGATACGTGGAATGATGCTCATCCGAGCACTAACACACACTCACGCAAGTAGACATTTGAAAAAGCTCACAAACTGCATCTCACCTGCAGCAGCTTTTGCTGAAAGTGCATCACACCGTGGCATGGCTGTGTATGTGGGTCCCTTCACAAACACACCCAACCGACAAGGTCCTTCAACAGTCCGGTAGGGCGAGCACTGAACAAACGGCAGTAGCAAAACAGTGCTGTACGGAGAGATTGTGACTTGCTGGTGCATGTTGGTACTGACAGCATGCAAAAGCCTACTCTCTACACACGTTATCAGCGCGAACATACGCACACACTTACACGCGCAGAACGCCACGACTGGCAAGGCTTACACACAGATAGTACGCATCCGTACGCAGTGGACGACGTTCGTGGCGCAGTTTTTTCCCACCCCGCCCCCGTAGCTACACCCCTCTCTGGGAGTTACCCCGGGACAGTGTGACTGCCAGCACTTTTTACTGATCCTGCGGCGTGATTTGCGTATTTTCTCATCGACCGGGCGCTAACCGGAACGGGGAAAGCAATTCTTTATGGGCGCTGGGCCTATAGCAGGCGAGCGCACACACATGTGCGGTTGGGTTTGGGCCAGGAATTCATAAATTTGGGTGTTGTTGTTGATTTTTTTCTTCCGAGGAGGGGATAACGGTGGCAATAAATAGCGTGTACGCACACCGGAATACGTGGGGGGTTGACTGGTGGTGCACACGACGAGTGGACGAGATGTGTAGAATTTTTGTTTTTCTGGTTGGGTTCGACTTTCTGCCATGTTGAACATTCGTTCCACACCGCAGCTTCCCGCTGTAAAGTGCTTACGCAGTAAGGGAACGGCACAAAGGGGGGGCTTTTATCACACATACACATACACATACTCGCGCGTCACTAACTACATTGTGCAACAAAATGCAAAAACTACTCGTACAGCGTACGCATCCAATCGATAGTTTCGCCCGAAAGCTGCCAACTCATTTTCCTCCCGAAGCGTTGATGAGAAAAGCAGGACTTTCGGTTTGTGGTTTGCCTTTTTTCGCACCGTACAAAATCTCCACCCAATTGATGTTTGTTGGTTTTTTTTATTGTTGCTTTAGTGCTGTTACGTTTCGCTTTTTTTTTGTTTAAATTGTTCAATTTTATTATTTCATCGTGCGAATGTTAGCATTTTTACAGGGCGGAACTTTCCAACCCATGTCCAACGGGTGTCAAAGGGTATTATGAAAATATGGCATTTGTGCATGATTGCTGAGGACATAGCGGATAAAAAAACAAACAAAAGCTCTCTGTTCTGATCCAGAGAGAATAGAAATGATTGATGAAATGGTGCATCTGTCGATTACAAAAAACAAAAATGGGTTCAAATGTGTTTTAAATATTTGTGCCTGCAGTACAAACTCGAAAGTTGAATGGTTTTACAAATTGTTATCGTGGCAAAGGAATATTATTTGCTATGTATAGATTGTATGTGCGTATTTCTAAAAAAGTATATTCGTAAAATACTTTCCAATGGGGGGCCATTTTTTGTGCGAATCATTGGTCATGACAGTCGGTGGTGGCGATGGTTCTTTTTTATTGTTAGTTGTCGTGTTGAGGTACGTTGTTTCGAAGCATCACTGTTTGCCCATTGCTCTGTACACTAACGTAACACCCTTAAATAAGCCCTGGCCTTACTTTCTTTTTTTATCTGGCGCTAAAACTGCTGCAGAAATCCTGTAAACCTCCCTTGATCGAGCACCATCGTCTGTCAACCCAATATGCTAGTCTTTCTAAAGAAAACATCAACGGCATCATTCCATCTCAATTTGGATCTACTACGAATGTTCTGTCCTTGTGGAAGACCTAAATAGACTTTCAGGAGTGGGCCGTCCGGTGTCATTCTAATGACATGATCTACCCAACGGAGCCTAATTCGCTATACGATAGTGAGTTTATCGTTCATTTTGTTTTTATACGGGAAATATACTCGTTCTTAGCATCCTCATTCTGAGCTACCACAAACTGTAGAACCTATCCTGGTCATGGCACCAATGCATAAATCACCCATCAAGGTCGTTGTGATTACACTAACCGAGTTTCAGGGGACAAAAAAAATTAAAATAATAATATATATCAAATGAACCATTTTTGTTACTAGTTCCACAGTTAATTTAAACAATTATGGTTGAAATATGCAACGCATATGAAAAGATGCATCTTTGTAGTTAGTGTAAGTACAACAAATTTACTTGACATGTACATAAATGTCGGAAACAGATAAGTTCCTGGTATAATATGAGGAAACAAAAAATTTGCTACGCACCAGATCATTACCCATGGCAACGAAGGAGATTGATAAAATCCTGCATCGGAGCGCAAATCACATACTACACAACAATTTATGTAAACATTTTCACCATCACCTCACCGTGTCAGCTATGCCAAATTTACTCCCCACAAGGGTAAAGAATGTTCCTCCAAACGCACGGTTTCTTTCATCCCCGGCACCGTCAGATGATCGTTCTCAATCTTCTTTGCCACAACGCAAGAGCGACAGGCGCGCAGTGACGTGGCATAAAGTAACGACATACCTGATGCAAAGTAATTCGGTCCTGTCTTGATGCTGGCTGTTCCTCTTTAGACGACAACCCCGTGCAGCATTCCGTGTCGCGAGGGTGTTGAGCTGCCGACGAGAGCATTTACCGTTTCACACGGTCGAAGTGAATTACGTGATGCCACGATCCGGCGTGCAGGTCCAACCAGCGTGTCAGTCAACGGTACCGGATGCTGGACGAGATTGAAGAATGGCGTGGGCAACCACCGTTTTCCTCCCACCGTCAACAAAGGGGAACGGGGGCCTAGGATTTGTTGTTTCTAGTCGGCGGCAAGATTAATTCTCAAGCTAAATGCTTACGGTAAACAAGATCGAAACCGCTCGGGCTAAATTTCGCACCGGCGAATCCCAACGGCTTCCCGGGCGATTACGAACCTGGTACGGCTCGCGCTATGTTCCGCCAGCGGTACAGGGAACGAAACAGATTCTAACGCCATGAAAAACCGATGGCAATATGTTCATTTTCACAATCTCCGAACGTGGAAAAGACGAACGGGCTGCTCATCCGTTCGGTTGCGCCATCATTTACCACGAAACTCCTACCCTGCTGCCAGCGTCTATAGTATGTCTAGCCCGTAATGAGTTTTTAAGAAGTTTGGGTTTTGGTGGAAAACTTTCGCACCGTAATTATGTTTGGCTATGACTCCGAGCGTCACGCTACCAACCGGTGTTTTGTTTGCCTTCCTGGGCTGTAGTCACCAAGCTGGGACGGAAGAGGCATCTTGCCAGCGTTCCCGAGAAAACCGGTCCAGAGCAAAACCGCAAATGGTGTTGATGTGTCGAGAGGCCGGCTCATTTACACTCGGCTCGGTTTCGGGGTTGGCGGATTTTGCTTCCTATTTTCCATCCTATTGCTTTTGCATGTTTCGTTTCTCCTTCTTCTTGCTACGTTTGCTCATTTTTTTTGCCCTGGCTTCTGAAAGCATGGCGCAACAGCGTAGAAGGGTAGAAGATTTCGCGTGGAGCCGAAACCGCTTGCTCCACCGTAGGCGGCAGGGTTTAAAAATATTGCAACATGGCCACAGCAAAACCGGTCTACCGTTTCGCAGCGGTGGATTTAGCGTTTTGGGTTTGCTTCCTCATGGGATCAAACCTGGGCACTGCCGAAAGGGGTTGTGCTCGATTTTAATTTTCGAAATGGATCCTTAATGATTCATACCGCAGACAAATGTTGGCCGTACCGTAGCTGCCGGTGCCTCATCTCGGCTGTTATCAATGTAATGAGTTCAGGCTTCTTTGAAGCGGTTAGTTTTGCGGGTTAAGTGGTCACGTAAAGCATCCCAATGGCTTCTGTCAGATCGATCAGTTACGCCAGGTACGCTGCGAATTCTGATGGAGATACGGATAGATGGTTTCTCTTTCTAGGAATGGTAACATATGAGCATGACAATCTTGTGTCCAAGGAAAGATGCAGTGCAAAGTAATTACTTCTCGTGCAGTGGATGCAAGATCAGTTGCAGAGGAAATGCAGTAAAGTAATTAACGAGTGTGAATAATGTTGCGCATAGTACAACCATAGAGAATATTCGCAACACTCTGCATTCGACTGCAACTGGGTGTTACGGTTGAAATAGTTGTGTTACATCCTGTACCATATACTGCATGCCATAATTATTCTTCTACTTAGGAAGCTTAATTATGTGCTGATTTATGTTTCATATTTATTATCGTTGATAGAAACTAATCATATAATAGTTATGCATACCGAAGAATATAATAAATAATTTGATCCTAAACATATGCTCTTCTGCATTTGATGTATGATTGAATTGGCTGCTGAGAAACACTCAATACCGGACAGCATGAGCAGCAGAATAGACATTTTTTTTTTGTTAAAGAAGAACGGATCGATCGTATTGCTTAAATCTATTGGAATCTTAATCTAAAGTACAATTCACATTAATTTGAAGACATTTCCTTCTGCGTAGTTAGACATTTATTACTATACTTTATGCTATTTGCACCTGGAAAAATCCCGATCGCCGAGCGCTATCAATTTTAGTAGCACTGACGATGGCGCCCTCTTTGCTCAAACGATAGAAGTTCCGATCCTGCATAATCGGCAGGCTGTGTACGGCCGAATTTTAACTTTTGTAAATGCTCAAAATGGAAAACTCTGCCAAGCTTATAATTTTACAGACATGAAATTCCGCTAGATCAAGTTAAGTCCCAAGAACTCATAACAATGTTTTAATGTCCTTTCCAATAACAGGACAAAACCTCAATGACCCTTTCTAGAGAGTACATATTTCAGTTTCTGTTTTTATTTACCAGCTTGCTGCATTCATCATTAAAAAATTCCTACCAACTGAGTTCCACAAATCGTTCGGCATTGAATGTCTTGAAGCATTTTTCGGTTGCTTCTTTGTCGATTTGAAGCTGCCGGGATTTTTGCAGGATTGTATCTGGTTATGTATTTTGAATGAAGTACCTTTTTCCGAGACCAATTTAGGAGCCATTCTCTCAACTCGCTTCTATTTATTGTTTTTCAAATGTCCCAGATTCGATGTGGCTTGAAAACCCGGTCAGCAACAGTGCGTTAAAGGGCTGGTAGTAGTGGGCAAACCGGAGCTCTTGCAGGAAAAAAAGGTTTCTTCCCCTAAAGGCAAAGATTCATTTCACTCCAAAAAGGACACTGAGTTTTCAGTCTAACGCTTACGGTTTTCGCAAGCCACAGGAGTCGGGTTGCTGTCGTTTTTGCTTGCCTTGTTTTTTTCTTGTCATTCTTTTCCCACACCGAACCCATTGAGCCACACACGGCCAGCGCATTGCAACTCCCAAACATGCCTAGCACGAATGGCAGCATAGTGTTGTCGCTTTTTTCGGGCAATGTTAGCAAAATAGAACATACCGGCCTGGGGTAACGGTGGCAAGAAAATGTTGAATGAAAATCCCTTCCCTACTGAGAATGACATTATTCTACACTGGACGCGCTAAGCTGACGGCTGGGGAATGAAAACGAGAGCGCGTACTCGAGGCAGAGATAAAGGATACCCGGTGGGAGTTTCACCAGGTACCAACGAACAAGCATGCCCATCCATCCGTTTCGCAATGGGAGGATTCTACATGAACCGTAAAATATTAATGAGCAACTTTATCCGCCGCAGGGCCGTACAAAGCTCCGCGACCCGTACGGTACCGGGACGGTTCGGACGCGCGGTAGCACGTGGGTCTATCGAAAAGTTATTCGACTCTAATGAGAGTGGCGTGTTTCTCTGTCGCTTCCGTCGCTTGGCAAAGAAGTAAAAGAAATGTTCTGTACCCAAAAGCGTCCCGACCCAGAAAGCATCGGGATAAAAGGTGCAATCAAACTTAACACCTTGAACACCATTTTTTGTAATTTTTCGAAGTGATGTTTAGTCGCGGTCTGTGAGGAATCCACTCGTTCCAGTCGTTCGTGTTTGGGGGAGCGCATAGCGAGCGAGCAGCCATGATAGGAACATGGTGTCCTATCAAACACAACCCGAACTCGTCGCTGCTTTTCGTCGATGGTACATTTAACCTCATTTCCACGTTCCACCGGGGGAAAGAAAATCGCAAAGATTCGAAAGTGTTCGTGAAAATTTACAATCCAAAGCAAACGCCCCAAGAGGTGCGGAAGAAATGGAATGGACAATGTAGCTTCGGTGTCCTTTATGATTGCTCGGCGAACTGATGTGGAAAAATTAGGTTAAAACTTCAGTGCTACCCATGGGGAATAGAAAATAGGAGATGTGATACCATACAGTTTGCTTACGTGGGCAGTGATATGCATATATCTGTGATGACTAAGGATTAGTAACAGCAGCACTAGTATTGAACCCCCCATGGAGCGAAAGACTTGAATAAAAAATGTATATTAACGTTGGTGTTTTGAAGATCAGGTAACGTTGAAAGCACAAGGTTAAGCTAATAAATCAATTATCTTCAGTGTTTATTATATACCTATACGTCATATAACATATCTTAAAAGATGCACCCCAAAATTAAACCTTAAATCTAATTTTTAGAACCTAATTGCATTAAAACCCTGACATTTGCATATAGAGATTTATCAATCATTTCAAAGATCAATTTTCAATTCAAGCGATTTGAGGACCTTATGGACTTGAGATTTAAAAAAATATATATATATACATATCAAAAGGATCCACTGAGCGAAAAAATAAGATTTTATGAAGAATCTTTCTTTACAATCAAGTTTTATTTTGAATAGTAGATTTCAAAGGTCTTTTTTTCGATCTGTTTAAAGAATTTTAACACATTTTGGTGCAAAAATGACAGGAATTTGTTTTGAAATTTGTAACAAGTAAATATTACTCGTAGTTTTTTGTGGTAGAAGTTCATAAAAAACCATAAAATTGCAGCACATCCGTAATGCGCACGTAAATAATCACTGAATAACAACATCAAAATGTTCATCCCATCTACATTCAATTCGATAGAAAAGAACGTGGTAGTAGTTTGGCAATGGAAAAATAATATTCCGATGATCGTACTCTGTACTGCTGGGAAAAAAAACAATTCAACCGTAACCATGTTTAGCCGCTAGCTTCATTTCGACAAAATCAACCAAGTGGTCCAGAAATATTCACTAGTCCCCGCTTTGCCGGGCGCGGGATAGCGAAAAAAATCCTCGAATTGCCGACTATGGCATGAAAAAGCTCCAAACGACCCCATCATCCTCCAATGAATGCCGGTCGTCTCTTGTGTTTTTGTTTTTCTTTTCTTGCCGATGCTTCAGTTGCTGTGTACGTGAAAATGAAAGAGAAAATATTAATTAAAAAAGTTTTACTTCATTCGCGTACCATTCCACGGTTGGCATTCTGTTTGGCATGGTGAGGCCGTAAAAGCAGTAATGCTACAGCTGTGTGTTCTAGCAGTAGGATGAACTGTGTGCCGATCCTGGACGAACCTTTTGTTCTGGCGCAGTACTAGAACGGTACGGAAAATCGCACCGCTTGCTGAGCGTGCGAATGGACGCTAGGATCAACGTTTTCGCTCAACCAAGCGGCAGTTTGTTACTTGCCTCCCGGAACAACATTCAAGTGGTCGAACGCAAGTTTACTGGCACGATGTGTCGGGTGGAATATTGCTACAACCTTCCAAAGGGGTCGTTTTTTATGATAGTGTAAAAGCATCCCCAAGCGTGAAATCAGTACAAAATAAATTTTGAAAATCCTATTCAAAAACAAAGGCTAGTTGTCTGATGAATTACTGATTGCACAGAAATTTAAACAAATTTACAACCGAAAGAATATGCAAGTAAAAAAGGACGCCAAAAACCCCGCTCGTGAAAAACTGTGGTAACCAAACTACCTAACTAACATGGCAAACCGACGATGGAACCTAATCACATTACAATTACTCACAATCAAAGATCCTTATTTCTCTCCACAAAGCCCATCATCGGCGAACCCACAAACGACGTGTGGTTGCGAACCCGCACACTCACACACAGAATCGAGCAGTCTCAGACCGCACCGCGAAACTTTGCCATTTCAATTTCAATTTCCAACTCCATTCGTAAGTGGCTTATTCGAGTCTGAAACCGTCCCCGGTACAGTACTCCCCATCCCGATCGCACTTCCAGAGTGCGCTTGCTCTGCTGCAACTCTATCGAGGTAGTGCAGACGAAAAAAAGCCAGCCGAATAGTTGTTCTAGTTCGTTTTACGTTTTGCTTCTTTATTTTGGTTCTTTTCCCCCTGATCCATCCTATTTGCCACACTTGAATATGATTGCATTTGGCATGTTGCACCATCATCGTTGCAGCAAAAATGGAACCGAGGCGAGCGTGTACGGATGGATCCTCACGTATCTTGGGTTCTACGGCGTTACAGCCCACTTTGCTCGTACGAAACACTCCATGAAACGGATAGGGTGAACCGAATGCGAGATGCGGCCCGTGCACTACAACCGAACAGGCAACTCAGCTCCATCGTACGGCAGCTTTTGCAGTCAGACATCCGGCACGAAGCGTCTTGGGTCTTAAAGGGCTACATAATTTTTCTTCCGTACTGCTCCCACACGAGGCTTCCCATCCTGTTTTGTTTGTCTATGAACGGCAACCTTGGCAAGATTTATAAATTGGTGTGATTTCATGTGATCGACTATGTGTGTTCACTTTGCCAGCAGGCAGCAAAAAGTTTGCAGGTATCAGCTTCCAAATGGAAATTTTGATGTGAAATTAATGATTGTTAATGTAGGAGGCTTATGGTATTGTTTGTTTTTCAACTCTTTTGTTTGCAGCTACTTTGACGAATCAATTCTTGGATTCGTTTGATTTAAATCAAAGTTTGATTATGAAATGTACTGTTTAGTCAAATTCAGTGTAGCTTCACCATATGTTATCAGTTTCCTGTCTTTTCTTATGTTTGATTTGTTATTTAAATGTTGTTATACTATACACTTTCCTAATACTTATATTGTGAGATTTTTGTATTCAAAAAATGAAACATTATAAATTACTTTTGTTAACAGTATTAAGTACTTTGGAGCTGCGATCTTGACCCTTTTACTGTAATTTTCTGCAAAATATAAAAATAACAAATATATAAAACTACATTTTTCTAATTAACAACATACCTAAAATAACAAGCATAACAAGAATCTGAACTAAATTATAAACGAGTCCAGATGTTCCTCGAATATTACTTATTTACAAATTCAAAGAAAATAGAATGTTTAAAATGGTTAAATTGATGATTAAATGGTTTACAGAACCATTCTCGTAGTAGTGCTGCCAACAAACCCCCTTTTGGACAATTCTGAACATAAACGACTACCAAAAAGAAAAAACGATACCAATAGTAGAGCATTCAACCGTAAACATGCGTCCCATTTATAACGAAATGCAAATAAACTGTGCAGAGAAAATCCTCCTCTAATTATTTATTTACCTTCACTTACCGAGGTTCACAACTGCACCACCGGAAGCGTTCGATTCAGGGCGGGTTCGAAAAATCGTTTATTTGCCGACTGCGTATCCGTTCCTGTGTGCAAGTATTTTTATCCAAACTAATTACCCGCAGTAAAGCACACCAACGGAATGTGAGTTAGTGTGATTTTTTTTTTCGATAAAACCCACAAATAAATATTGTTAATTTATGTGATTAAAATTTGCATAAAGGACAATTTTTCGGTACGTGCTCTGTGGGTAGGAGCGTCCGTATCTTTTGAATGGCAGTGAACGAAAGCAAATTGTCATTTGCCCCCCTTTTTGGGTAAGGAGCGTTTGATCGGCGCTGAATGGAAACGAGGTTGTTATCCTACGACTTCTTTGCATCTTCGGCAAAAGGCTGGCAATCATAGAATATCGATGCAGAAATAGGCCGCTTATGACGCTCCAATTTCCCAAGCCCTGTTTCACAAACGACAGATCAAAACGTTTTGCTAAATATGGGTGAAATTGTGTTCGCCCGTACACAGCAGGTTCCTGCAAAACCCGGTTTTGCACATTATGTACCGATAGCGAATGGCAGAAACTAGACCATTTCGAGGTGGGAATCGGTGACGGTGCAGGATAGGGAAGCTGGAGGTAATTTTTATTATTAGAACCAACGGAACGAACGAGCCTATGACGGTGCGGGCGAAAGTGGAACGATTTTCCGGCAAATGGAAGCAGTGCGCTAAAGCGTTGCACTAGAGAAGGAAATCGAGCTATCGAATCCATCTGCAAACCAGTGCCGTTCATTCATATCCTGGAACGACATATTCCCTTGTTCCAACGCCATCATCATCATCATCATCGTGATCGTTGGGAAACTCCTGTTTTTCCTGTGCTTCAATTCTTTCAGCTGGGCAAATGGGTTAGCAAAAATGGTTTGCCCAGAACCGTGCAACGACGGCTAGCCATTACGGTGGCCAGTTTGCTCTATTGACCAGCTGGCTCACAAGCTTTTACCCACACTCGTTCATTTCTTCCACTTGCCATTTGCCCATGTTGCAACAATATTCCAGCCGTCGCGGGCATAACTGAGATTAACGTTTATGCTGCTGCCGGAGAGTTTAGGACACAGACAAAAGAGGTCGGACCGAAGTTGGGAGGATGGGAGAAGGGGGAGGGACTGTTTTACCCTGTATCAGCATATGTTGTTCGAATGACTTGCCTCGAAGGTGGTCGTTGGGTGATTAGAGTGGGTTAGCATAAAACACATAAAGAAATGTCTTGTCTGGGAAGTGTGATAAGACAGGCGATGGGATAAAAAATAGACAGTATGTTTTTTTTTTATCCCAGCATGATTTAAATTCTCATACGGGGAATCAATGACTAAAGGGTGTAGATATAATTATGCAAAAAACACAATTGGGAAATAATTGCAAATGACTTAATCTGTACTAATATTTGGAGCTGATATATCAATATTTTGGAAAGACGTTTGCTCGACAAATGAATTGAAGCATAAGATGTTAGGTATTCTGCTTTATGTTTTTGAAAATTCAGGCCTTAATTTGATTAATTTATTTTGGAGTTTTTATTTAAAAACTAAAATTCGTTCTCAAATTTCTAGAAAACCATTAATTTTACCTCAACCAAGAGAGTATTTCCCAATGTCTGAAATCTACGGCTTGTGTCCGAAATGTAGCGATGCCATCAACTTTGGTAAAACGATGGAAACTTACTTGTACACCCAATTGTACGAGTATTCCCCCAAAAGCCAGAAATTGGTACAGCAAATATTACACATACCTTGGTGATTGTTCACATGATGTACTTTATCGAAAATGTCACCTCGCTTAAAGTTACGCAGCTCAGTAAATGTTTGCCACCCAACCGCATACATCGATTATACGTCGAATTAACTAGCGGTTAGCGTTCATCAATTGGCAGCTCCGTACATCATGCATTTGTGGTGTCGGAAGCGCCGTATTGAAACCTGCCTCAACCGCTGCCATGTACCATTCCATCCGCTCCATCCACTTCAACTATTATGCTAAGTTCAGCCCAACTTCAAGAATTGTTACGCTAGGGCCGGGCCTATGTTTCACAACCGGGGTGCATAGAATTTCCGTTTCCGACTCGGGCAGGAAATGACAACGGCAGCAAACGTCAATGGAGACCCCGTTCGTTGCCCGCCTTCCAACCGCACGCCATGGTTCAAATCCTTTCAAGTACACACCAACCAGGACTTAATTATCGTACCCGGGAGCGAAACTTCGGAGAACCGTGATTGTTGACTTTTAATTAGTTTTACCGATTAGACTTATTTACACGAAATAATCAACAGTGCCGACGTGGGGTGCCTTTAAGGTGGCTGGATCGACATTCATCCGCAGATTTAGATTTGTTTTCCAATCGAGTTTAAGAAGATATAAAAATTACTCAGCCAACTGAAGGAAGAGTCGAGCAGTGATGAAATTAGTTGGACAAATGTAGATCATTCCATGCGCTAGCCAATTTAGATATTCAATCCCTGAATTCCCGTGGCGTTCTACACAAAAAAAAAACACACACTAATGAATCGTTCTGTTTCTTATTGTTGGTTTCGTATCACACTGACTGATTGTGCGCTTCTTTCTTTATCTTGCAGAACTGACGGCAGCTTTCGATTCGCATCTCCGGGGACCTTCGTTCGTGATGGAACCACCGTCGCGGCTCGAGTTTTCCAACTCCTCCGGCGGCTGGCTGGACTGTTCTGCCTCCGGAAGTCCTCAGCCCTCCATCGACTGGCTGTCGGTGGATGGGACATCCGTCGGTGATGTCGGTGGCGTTCGGCGCGTGCTGCGCAACGGGACACTGGTGCTGTTGCCGTTCCCTGCGGCCGCCTACCGGCAAGACATCCATAGTACAATCTATCGATGCGTAGCGTCGAACACCGTCGGACGGGTCATCTCACGGGATGTACAGGTCCGGGCAGGTAAGGCTTCATCGACAACCCAATTCACCATACCCGGGCCCAGGTTCAATTTCCGCTGAAACGGCTACTAACCACGTGCACGCAACGCAATAGGTGGCTGTAGGGAATCACGAATCGCATCAACGAACACAAAGACAACCCATCGCACCGTACCGTACAACGCCGACAATGAAACCGAAAACACCGGCACGAAGGGCGAACCGGGTGTTGACCGGGGTAACTTTTCCGGTTCCGCTCGAACACGCTCTCAATCACATTATAAACGAGAAAATCTCGTGCTACGTGATTGGAATTAATTCCGGAATTTTTACTCTCTTAATCTTCGAATCTTTCCTCACACCCACGGGCTAATGTTTGAGGGATCGACTGGTACGGGTACGCAACGGTAGCGAGGACATTCCGTGCGATGCAATGCGCCCGTTGTTTGTGTTGTTTCGTGACCTCCCGTTGGCCTGCCCCAAAGATCCCGCTGGATGCTTCGAGTGCTTCGATATTGGAATGGTTTGCTTGCTGTTCCGTTCGTGCCATAGCATCGTGAGAAGTTTTGCCACCCGAAAGCGCGCGCTCTATCTGGCAGACGTAAACGGTGTGACGGATGGCGTGACTTGACAAGAACGTGACGTGAGCATTGCCCCGAGCATTGGCTATATTTGTTGACCCGCTAGCAAAAAAAAAAGTTCCTGGAAAGAAGGTTTAAGGAATGCGAATCACCACACTTCGACGAACCGCATTGGAAAGGCAAGGGTGTGCAAAGATTGGAAAAATAGGTTTTCGAGAAGTTTTAAATTGAACTTTATTTCGTGGCAAGCACTGGGATTAACACTAGTATTTCTACTTTCGTTTCTAATGTTGGCACTTGTTCCGGAACAAGACCTATGGACAGCATAAAATGGATCATTGAAAATGTGTATCAAGTTTTGATTTAGCGGTTACGATTTAATTTCGAGAATTAAATTTTAATGCATAGAAGACAAGTCGACCATCACTAAAGATCCCTAGATCAGGTCCGAAGAAGGAAGAGAACTTTTGTAAAGTTCGTTTTATTTAGTTCGAGCATAGAGCATAGAACATAGTAATTTCTACGAAATTATCTAATATATTTCAATATTATCAAAATTTCTTGAAGTTCTAGAAGAGTTTATTTAAATTCAAAAGCAAATCTCATCAAGTATAGTTATGTTACGCATGCATTACAGTCTTTCTTCTTTTGGCTTATTGTACAATACTCATTGTAACGATCGATCTCATTGTAATGTTGAATATAGTAAAGGAAGTACAAGTTAATCATTAGTTAAACCTCGCCAGACACATCTTACAACAGATCCAGTAATTTTAAACTGAATCTGCCTAATATTTTTTGCTATTTTTATTGAGTAAATGAAGTTAATTACCATGAATTGTATGTAACAAGTATCAATTGATGGGACTGAAATAATCTCAAAAAAATATGCTAACAGCATAAAAGTTTCTAATACTCGTGCAAAGTTTGACTTCTGCAACACAATCAAAGCGGGGTAAAAAACAGAATAAAAAAGTTACTCCCTTAACCGAAACCTAAGCAACCCAGGCGGAAGCACATTGGGCAACTCGAACGTACCGAGCTCGAGCTTAGCTTTTTGGCACGGAAAACTTCCACCTGCGGTAGTTATGCTGTTCGTTACGAAATTACACCCTGCAGCATACACATACGAAGACGTACGCTAGCTCGGCTTTTATTGATGCCTTCCGAAGCGAATTCTTCAGTTCCCCAGGATACCGGGCACGGTAGGATATCATTGGACCGAGTCCCAGCTTGAAGCTTGCGCGAGTAAATCAGGATCCGTCGGATGGGCCCGAGCTAGTGCGCATAGAAGCAAAATCCCGGTTTATCCCTTTTCGTACAACCCACTTCTGACCATACCTCGCAATGCCTTGCAAGAATTTTGCATAATTGGATAATGAATCGGGACGGAGTAAATTGATGAAATGGTTGGCTGCTGAACGGATTAAGCGCTGAAAAATGTCTAGCGTCGGTGGAAAATAAAGTCGGAACGAGAATAGCAGTCACCATTTCTTTTGCCGCTCCCGCCCCGTATGTCTGCCCATCCGCCCATTCTGGGTACCACGAAGCGGTTCTCTTTGGCGCGACATTCATTGGCACTTTTGCTGGACCCGACCGTCAGCGGTGGGCGTGTGTACGTTCAGATGAAAAGCTCCAAACGACCGAGGAATGAACCCGCACGGCGTAATTGAATTTCTAAAGCGTGTACTGCACGGATTGTTAGATGCAGTAGTCGCAAGAGAATAAAAAACAAACCTCCGCCTCTCGTGGTGGTGTTACACGGCACCGGGTACGCTTTTTTTTTGGGTAAAACGTTAAAAAATCATTAAAATTAACACACCAAAAAACGGCTTGAACAAATAGTGACTCGAAACAAGCATTTCAACACACAAACAATAAAAAAAAAAAACAAAACTAGCAAAACATTACTTTCGTACCTGGGAAAAACTACCCAGGGAAAATACAAGTGAACGGAAAAGCTCTGTTGGTAGAGTGTAATTGTGTAGTCATAAAAATCACCTAAAAATAGTATTTTAGAGTAGGAAAAAACACTCTGTGTTAGACAGTTTACAGAACTACATAGAACATATAAGGTTAAGTATGCTTTTCACATAAATTTTCCAAGTTTATTTTTAACTTATAACCAAATGTTTCCTCATTACATTTTTCTTGATTTCTTTTTAAACCTGCATCACACATTGTGTCCAGTGGTGGTTGGGAAATAACATTTAAAAAGAATGTCTGGATTTCTCTTACCATGTGCTTTAGTTTCTTTTCATTATGCAACAAGAAAAAAAGTTGTTCTCAACATCACAAAAATACCCGTACTTCAGCCAGCACCGCAAGTTCTAATATTTAGACAAACGTGTTTCGTTGTAGTTACAAAAGAACACTTGCAAACGCGGAATGTCGGTGCAGTAGCAGTGTTTTCGTGTATGTAAAAGTTAAATATTTGTAATTAAACCCAGAAAAAAACGAAACAGAATAAAAATGTTACACAACATAAGCACAATGGAGCCAAAAAAAAACCGCAAGTGAATGACCATCGCATAGTGAAAAGCTAAGCGGGATAAAATTAAAAGAAAAAAAAAAGCAAACCAACCTAACCAGAGGGCAGCGAAAACAAGGATGGGCGTAAGAAACAAACACAAAAAACCACACCACGGTCCTGCAAATGGCGATGGTGCTCGGTTTTGAGCAAAAGAAAAATCTAACCGGTCGGAAACACGTCGAGAAGTCATCTAATGAACCAACACCGGTCGGGCTTCAGCGGAATCACCGGTTGGCGCCCTGTTCCGGTCGTTCAAACGAATGAATTTGTTTTGCCAAGGCTATTGCACTTTTTCCCACCACGGCCGGCATAGCAAAATGGATGGGAACCCATTGCCCACGCACTTTGCTTCGTCTTTTCCTTTCTCCTCCTATTGCTGTTTGTTGTTTGCATTTTACCAGCTCTTTTTTTCTGCGAAAACTTTTTGCCTTCACGGTGCCATTTTTGGTTTTGCTCGTTTCCCGCCATTTTGTGCCGTGCCCGGTGAATGACTCTGTACAAGTCGGCCCTTTATTTGGCGCGCCACCGTTCCTCCCGGGGGGGCTGGGGCGAAGGAAACGATGGGTGCCCGACCATTTGTAGGTAACGCGCGAAGGATAACGACCAGCGTCAACGGGCTAGTGCTTCGCTCTCTCGCTAATTACTTCTGTAGCTGGGGCTGAGCTAAAGCTAAAGCTATCGCTGAACTGCTGGTACCTTCCCTTCAACAACACTGCTGGGGTCTTTTCAGCCGGGCTAGGTGGTGTCCGCTCGTACTTCCATTCCATCCGACTGGGCAGAGCGCGCCGACTGTAAGGTTTAATTACTCGGCACTGTTCACCGCCGTAGGAAAAGACTTTCTTTGGGGGTTGTTTCACTCATCACACAAATATGCTCCTTTCTGTCCGGAGTAGATTTCTTTCATTTTCGTCTTAACAGAAACTGGAAAGGACA
Organism: Anopheles marshallii; assembly: GCF_943734725.1. NCBI lineage: Eukaryota > Metazoa > Arthropoda > Insecta > Diptera > Culicidae > Anopheles > Anopheles marshallii. Next base: position 74,148,348 of record NC_071327.1, on the reverse strand, counting down.
CAAAATGGCGTCTTCAATGGTAGTGTGTTGTGCTGGACAAGAACAATTTTTACGTCCAAAATAAAATGTCTTACAGCCTTGAAGTAAACCCTTACATGTGAACGTAAACCTGACTAAAAATTACGGATAGGTCTAACCTTATTTAATGCCTATAAAAGTTCTTCGGTTCTCGTGGAATACTATAAATTGAAAGTCGCTCTTCCGTTTGGAACTTTTCAAAGGAGTGTTATTACTAAGACACTTCGAGAATTCCTTAATCGCGAACATGCAGAGCGCACTACTCTCTTGAAATTGAAAGTACAAAACCATTAGCATGCAAATATTTTTTATCTCTTGTCATACCAAAACCATATTTAAAGAGGCTCTAGTGGTTGGAGACCCCAATTCCCAAAGCAGACACCAATTTTTCAAAATATTCACTAAGAGGCTTAGTTTCTCGTTAACTACAGTCTCAGTTGCAAGCATACCACCCTGGGTGGCTGCTTGTGATAAGGTAATAAAATGTAAATAAGCAGAGCTTTCATCCTTCTCGCATTAGATAACAACCATGCCCATTTAAATGTCTCTTTTCGGTTGCGTTTTTAATAGCAAATTTCCAGCATTTTTTTACATTAAAGATTTTTACAGATGATTAACTGCAAATTTGACTGTATAATGTCACTGTGTTACAGCGCTGCTTTGAGCTTAGCATAACTAGATACAAGATAACATCAGTGATATCAATATTTATTAGCTGAAATTATAGTATGCCGCCATTGCAATAATCTTGCAAAGCTGATAGCAAAAGGATTCCTCTACATTAGTCTCGTTACGGAAGGATAAGCAGAACGTGGATCTCACAAACCCAATCATATCACTCTCAAGGGTCAAACGGATGAAAAAGATACACCCCTTACCTTACTTATCGCCCCTGGTGCTGTGGTAAGCAGGACTAGCACAGGAAAAAAGCACTCCTAGGACGTATCAGGTGTTGCACATTGATTATGACGAATGTAACGAAATAATAAAGATCCGTTTTATTTTTCGTAATATGATTGGGTTTGCCAACCTAACCAGTCCTGCAGCGAAAAGGGTTTTTTTGTTGGGTTGGATCTATCCTTTCCCTACAGCAGCATGAAGTGTACTATTGTCACGATGCCGGCTAGAGATCAAATTTTACTTACTTTTTATGGCACGGCACACGGAGATAGAACATTGGCCCCAACACACACACACACACACACACTACGGACGGGAAAAAAACGAAGGTTGTACCTTTATTTTGGGCGGCGTTTTTTGGGAAAAGGTTGATTGGTTCCGTGAAGGACTGTCGGGCGAAATTCCCACGTTTAATAAAATAGATCCGGTGCCTTATACCCTTGATGGACTCATCAACACGTTCCATTGTCGTTGACCGTTTTTGAGGATCCAAACACATCGAACACTTCGTGTTTGATAGCAGCATAATAAGAAGTTTTTTGTTATGCTGTTTCACAATCATACGAAAGGACACATTTACAGTGGGATGTTTTTGTGAAACATTGCATACAACAGTTGAACAACAACTTACATGTGAAACACACCTTCACAGTCACTAGCGTGTGGTTTAACATGCGGGACAACATTCAATATCCTGAACGCGCTTACGTTTGAATTCACCTTGATAATCCATTCTCTCTTTCTCTCTTTCTCTCTCTCTTTCTCTATTTCTCATTGCAGTCGTTGCTCAAGCGTACAAAGTTGATGTTGAAGTGTTGGCAGCTTCCCGCGGCTGTACCGCGATCCTGCGTTGTGTAGTGCCTAATTTTGTTAAGGAGTTAGTAAGGGTCGTTTCCTGGGTGCAGGAACCGGCATTCTACATTTATCCATCGCTGCAAGGAGGTAAGCGCCCCATCGAACATCCGTGTCCATATCTTTTAAAGTACATTCTCTACCGTTGCGCTAGATGGAAAGTACCACCTGCTACCGACGGGGGAGCTGCTGATACACAATCTAGAGTATAACGATCGCTACCCATCCTACCGGTGTCGGACGATGCATAAACTTACGAGGCAGGTCGTCACAAGCAATTCGGCCAAGATACGCATGAACGGTAAGTAACGGGTGGTTTGGCTCGGAACAGACGCTTCACCACTTTAGTTGGCACGACTTTGGGTAAAATTAAATATTCCATAAAATATTGAGCCTGTAACAGGGACATCCCATTTCCAGGAACAATTTCCTGCAGTTCCCACGCCACACACAATTGTTGTCGTATCTCAACATCGGTAAACAAAAAGGGACTGTTCATACAGATGGTTTAGGTAAAACGAGAATTTCCTTTGAAATGTAACGTGTGCCAATGCACATCCCACCATCGAAGTCATGAAAATGGCATCCGTTGGGAGCTTTATCTTTCAATTCCCATTTTACCGCCAACTGCGTCCAAATCGTCCACACGAACACTACGATGGACATAATGTGTAACATCTCGCACCCAAAGCTACAATGCGCTTTTGCGATGGGAGAAAAGAAGAGATAAAACCAATTCTTACATTACCCAAAGTTCTGGGTACTTTACTGCAGTGGAGTGAAGAAAAAAAAACCGAAACTCCAGTCAACCGTTCTGCGTCCGTCGGACGGCATGACAGTTTCGACGAGAAGGATCCGTTTCCGTTCAACTACCGCTTCTGCAGTGACCATCATCCGTTGTCTACCGGTCGCCAACATAAACCGGCTTATGTCAGCTTGCGTAAGCGATGGTTGCTTCAAGCGCTCCGGTCCAACCGGCCGGGTTGAGTCGAGTCGGTTGTACCGAGTCTCTCCCATAATGGGATGATAGTGGACTGAAAGCGAAAACAAATGGAACAAAATAGGAACCACTTCATGCAATTGCATCAATGCTTTCTCGGGCTTCCGGGCGGTCCCGGGCTTGTTCTCGGGCTTGCTTCTTGCAACTGTTTTAAGCAGCACTTTCCGTCGAGTCCCCAGCGGAAGCGGCTGCTAGCAGTGTCGTTGCCGAAAAGCTTGCAGCACAACATTTATTTCACGCTTCATCATAACAATGGGATTAAATCTTCAATGTAACAGCTAGTACTGGTTGTAGAGTCGGGCCCGTGAGTGGGGATGAATTGGGATGCAGTATTTCGGAGCGAAGGGCTTAGCAGTAAAAGTGTACAAAAGAAGGAACTGTACGTCCTTGTAACGGACTCATGTGAGGCAGAAGTGACCGTCCGAAACAGTTGCCGTTGACCTATTTTGTTTCGTTTATGTTACAATGCCGTGCAAGAACAATGCATATAAGTGATGTAGTTAATAATTTGGATGAAGCTTTTTCCATGACATCAAGTATGATAAGCACATAGAAACCTTACTATCGTTAAAGTGTTGTTTTGGCAAAATATATGCAATACAGTTATAGCTTTTCCTTTATAATAATAATACAAAAAGAAAAACAAGAATTGTGCATTCTACACAAAGGAAAAACCGCAACATGGTCGAAAGAAAGTTTCCATTCTTCCAGCACAATGGGAGTGCCGCATTCCATCGACAGGTATGAAACGGGCTTGAAATTGCGAAACATAATTATCGGCGCAATCAGACGCCTTTTCAAACAATCGTCCAAACTAAGTTACCTACTTACGGATACAAAAGAAATCCCTGCGCTAATGGCTCGCTGGGCCCTTCTCAACAAGAGCCTTAATGAATGCTGACGGGTGCGAAACGGGTGTTAAACGATCCCGTCAAGTGTACACCACTACCCGACCCAAAACAGCTCCGTTTGCGTTTGATCTTACTCAGACAGAGTTTCTTCTACAATTTTCTTTTGTTTTTTTCCCTCCCGCTCGTGCGCACAGAACAACGAGGAATAGTTTCGCCGAGTGTCGTCGAGCATACGTCGCATGTAGCCGTTTCGCAGGACGAAGGTGCAGTGTTGCTGTGTGTCGCCCAAGGTTGTCCATCGCCCGAATACCGGTAAGCAGCCATTTTGTTTCAAAATACACTCTTTTTTTGTAACTTCAACTCTTTTGATAACTGTAGTAGGTGTGTTATAAAAGCAGGACAACGGATATACACATGGGAAGAATTCTTTTATGAAACCCATTACTTTATGACGTTTGAATGCGTACGATTTGAAGTCATATTCTACGATACGCTTCTTCTTTATCATGTAGGAACCTTAGTTTTAAGAGTTTTATCTTCAAAGTACACTTTTTTAATTTCAAAGTACAGTTCTAGATGCTAGGTTCTAGCTAAAATCTTAAAATTTGACTAAGCGTGATATTTATAATTTAAAAGCAAAATATTTTGTCGCAGAGCACAAAATTCCTTCTAATTAAAAGTTTTCACTATCAGCTGTCATAAGTTATAGTCCAATATACGCATTTAGTATATGCTAATTTCTCCATAAGAAATTCCAATTTAAACATCCTCCACGACAAGTCGGTAAAATATTCATTCCATCAACCCCTCCAAATAATCACTCCCACGGCATCTTCCCATCCGTGGCGTGACTATGTTCGCAGGAAACCATATTTTCTACATCCATGCGAAACAGTGACAAAAATACAACCAAAACATAAACGCAGCCCCACCAATAACGGCCAACAATCGATGTTTTCCATCAATTTCTTCAGATTATCACATTCCGCAGCATAATTCGCATACATTTCCTTTCGATTCGATAGGACCATTCCGTACATGCCTCTCCGATTGTCTTGTGGGTTGCGGGATGTTTCTTCCTTTTTTTTTTCTTCGTCGTGTTATGTTATGTCTCTCCCACAGTGACACGCTTGGCCGTGCTTATGTTTGCCAGGCTAGGTTGACAACGTCGGAGCAAAATTAATTCAGTAGAGCGTCTGAGAAATCTCCGCACTGATTTCCATTGCAAATTATATCACGCTAGGGATTATTCTACTGTACCGGGTGGATGGCAAGAAAATGGGCCATGGTCGAAGCTTTACTGCGTTAGGCAATGTACAACGGAGATCGACTGCATTGTCGTAAAATCAACATACATTATTGGAAATTTCCCAATGTTTACTATGTGCGAACAAGGCTTTTCGAGATTAACGATTTAACCGTCAATCGAGTTTTTTATTTACGTAAAATGTATTTAAAACACTTGCACTAAGCACTGCAGTAGAAGACATCCTTTCCTAGCTTTATTTTCTCCTGCACAGCCGCGTGTCCTTGCTGTCCACTTGGGATAATTTAAAACGAATGACAAGCGTCTGTTTCCTAGCATCATCATGATTAATTGGATTTGGCAATTTTCAGTGCTTTTTTCCTATTTCTTCTCTGCTGCTTTTACCATCGCTACCACACACACTCACACCCACCCACACACATACACCATGTACTCGTTACGTTTGAGTATTTTCGGTTGGTTGAGTTGTTTTTTCGTTAGGATTTAATTTTTCCAACATTTTAATTTCGCTTCCATCGCTCACCATCCGAACGGGTCAAATGGTTGGTCACAACAGCACGTCATCATCAAACGTCAATTTGGGTTTTGGGGGTGCAAGTGATCGACCCCAACTTGTGACAGCACCACGATACTTCACTCTGATGTTCCGATCATAGCCTCGCTGAAATGGGGGGAGCTTGGGGGTGGTTATAGTGAGTTTTTTTTTCCTGTTCTAGACATTCCATTATACCCCATTATCCAACCATCGGTGCCTTGCTCTTACTGGTAATCAGCATATCGGTTAGTGTGTCGGTAAGCGAGAAACCTTTACGAAATGGGTTAACAAAATTTGTCGAAACACTGCTCGTTAGCTGCGGGTTGAATTGTTTTGCAACATTTAAAAATCCAGCACTCAAAAAGTAAAGAAGGGCGCTTCGCCAGTTTGCTGCAGAACATAAAAACGAAATCGTTAATTTATAATCCCCTGTTCATCAAGGTTCGACTGTTCTTCCACTGGAACCGGAACAAACCGGAACGCTGCGAACGGTTGAACCGAATAAGTTCCACCATTTTGTTTTACCTCGATTAACACGAAGTCGCAGCGACAACGGTTGCCCGGCTCTAATCACCTCGGCTCAAGTTCATCAGCTTAGTGCTTAACCCTTGATTGCACAAAGCGCTCATCCCGTGCGGCACCACCCACACACATTCATCAAACCTGGCCAGGCCCTTCGGCCAACCCGATCGGGGCACTGCCGGCAGCATCAACTGCAATTATATTCATTTCCGCTCGTTCGTAAATGATTGCTAATTACGGTTGGCGGAACAAGGCATCGTTTCCATTTCCACGACACGGTTCCGTTCCGTCCGACCGTCCGGTACACCAGCCAGGCGGCCATCGGGGCGAAGCACATCGTGTCGGAAATGGGAAAAGTTTGCACTCATTTTCCGTAAAATCGCAAATGGCGTTTTTGTTTCGGAGGCCTTAAAGTTTATTGGCTTAAGCGTTTCGTTGGGTAAAATTGGTAAACTTTGGAGGGTGGGATGGACAGAACCTGACGGTTTCCCCTTTTAAAACTTGTGCCGCATCATTCAGCGCTTTACGACAATCGTAAAATATTGCTTTGTTTTGTTTTGAGTTAACGGAAAACAAAAACAAAATGGAGGATATAATGCCAATGAACATTTGAGCTTTGGTGGAAAATTGAAACTATTCCCCGAACGTGCACTGTAGTTAGTGTTGGCGCTATTCTCACCCGAATGAAGCTCATTTGCGGATTAACAGTGCGCCCTCCGAACCGAAAGCTTATCATATCCACTCGACAAGCTGATGAACATCGGTTGTTCCCCGTTTTGTCGACTGTCTGCCGTTTTTCCTACTTCCGACAAATGAATTGCTGGTGGCAACCGTGGCAAACCACTGCCAAAGAAAGTCAGTAGTACAAAACCGATCAGAATCAATCGAAAAGTACTTATCGGAAATGAAATCGAGAACTTTTTATTCGTGCCCACCACCCACGCGTTCCACCTGCCGCACGCTTCCTTCTTATCAAATTTGAAAACGGAAAACAAACCACAAACTTGCAGACACTCAAGTTTTAAGCCTTCAGCTTCCATGTTATTTCCTGGATTTTTTTTTACCGTACCCTGCCTCGGAAAACGGGATACCGAACGGTGTTCAATAGGGAGAGGGCGAAAACCCCTTAAGCCGTTCGTCGTACTTGAGACGCGAGAGTAATCTTTTTTAGCTTTTGTGGAACAAACTTTTCACTGTACGATTTCTGGTGAGAAGGAAATATACAGCAGCAGAAAAAAACGGTACATAGAAAATCTCTTTTTTCTTTCGGTGGGTTCTGTGTTTTTAGTCATGTTTCCTGCTCCCTTGAACAGCATCCACCGTCCTGCACCAACACGTACCCGTGACGTGACCATTGTTTGCCGAGCTCAATCGGACGGAAATTAATTTCAACATTCGATTGACTGCGAGACGACAAGCTGTGAAATCGACTTCTTGATGGTTGTAATCGAACTCGGCAGACAAAGTTTTTTGTTTTCGTTTTTTTTTCTCTCCTCTCTAACACACTTTGTGGAAGTTACAAAAACTCGTTCTAGAATGTGGGTCGAGTTATTGAAAAGTTGGAGTTTCTTTTTTGCTTGCTGCACAGCTGTGTAAGGTACTTTCGTTTTTCCTGGTCATTGTTTGATTGCTGGAATAGTCATTTTTCGGGAGTGAAACGTCTTCTTAGTGTAGTTTTAATTGTTGTACTTGTGCAATACTGTTTGTTTTACTTGTGTTTACTTATGTAACAGCATTTGTGTAGCTGTAGCTATAGAAACTATCACCCAAACATAAGTAATTATTTTTTTTTCTATTACTATTATTTAACTATTATTTTCCGATTTGTTTTCCTTTCCAGATGGTACACGCACAACGGTCCCGAGCCAATACCCGTCTCTTCCGGCCCACGGATACGACTGCTCGGTCCAGTCCTGGCGATCGAGGCCGTCACCGCCGAGGACGGTGGAGTGTACAAATGTTCCGCGGCGAATGCGGGTGGCGAAGCCAGCGCCGATCTGCGGCTCACCGTCTCGACACCGATCCACGTGGAGATCACACCGAACGTGCTCAGTGTGCATATGGGTGGGACGGCAGAGTTTCGCTGCCTGGTCACTGCCAACGGAATGTCGGCCGGGCCGCAACACATCACCTGGTTTAAGGATGGCCGCCAACTGCCCAGTTCCGGCCGGGTCGGTGATACGCTACAGGTGACCGGTGTAACGCGCGAAGACAAGGGCATGTATCAGTGTGTGGTGCGACGGCAGGAAGGCGATTCTTTCCAAGCTTCTGCCGAACTGCAGCTCGGAGGTAAGCAAACGCCAACAAAAGGTCCATCTTAGTACAACAAAAAAAACCTGAAGGTTGGTTTGATTAGGCTGGTCTTCGTCTTACGGTCGACCCAAATTAGCTCCGTAACCCATTAAACGCCATCGGTTATTAAGAAGGTAATCAGATTAAACGAGTATTCTAACCCACCAGCCAGCGGAGGAAATACCTTCGGGGGAGGGTTAGAAAACGGATCATTTCTCGTTATGGTTTTTTTTCCATGCCACCTTTCCGTCAGCTCATGCCGGAACGCGTTCCGTGTGCGGTGGAATTCATTTTCGTACTTTACACTTTTATGTTCGTTTTAATAATCTCGACCTGGTGCCAGATATTTAAGGACCTCTCCAATGCAGGGCACTTTAAATTCCATTCTTTGGTTTGCGAGTTCCAACGGAAAAGGGGGTTTTCCTTTCAATTCTTTTTGACACCCTACTGATGGTTGGATTTTTTGTATTCAGAGTTCACTCTTAACGTTCCCAAACATTCGCCGAAAATCCACCACCAACACGATATCACCAACGTGGCACGTTTTCAATCCCATTTCCCATGGTAAACAGAGCCCGATTTATGCTTCGCCAAGGTTCAGGGTCCATCCAATTTTCGTTTGTTGTCTCCATCTGCGGGCAAACGTTGGGCGATTGCGTCTTTTTTCCCTTCATGGTTGTGTGTTTGTTTTTTAATGGCCATAATTTTTCTAACCAAACCGTGGAGGGATTTATTAACACCTTCCGCACCGCTGGCAGGCGTAGGTTTAGCGTTAGCAAAAGATTTAACACATTTCGGGGGGGCCGAGGCAAAGAAACGAAAAACGAGAATAAAGAAAACACATCCAAATAGATGAGGTTTCTCGTGCTCTCGGCGTATCCTTCGACCGGTAATTTCCTGCCACGGTGCGGTTTGCAACCACAAATTATTTCCACACCGACGCACACCGACGCTTCTCTCACCGTGTCGCCAACAGTGTCCGGCCCGGGGAAACCAGGTTTTTGGCATCACTTTTTTTGCTTTGTTTCGTCCACCTCGCACTTCAACGAAAAACCAACCAACTTATTTATGATAATTATTACCCCCGTGGTCCGGGTGATGGTGTTGCGCTTTTCTCATTTCTGCCGTGTTTTTTTTTTTTACTGCCAGACGCTCCACCTTCGCTGGTGTACAGCTTCATCGAACAAACGCTTCAGCCCGGACCGGCCGTTTCGCTGAAATGTTCGGCACAGGGAAACCCAACGCCACAAATCTCCTGGACGCTGGATGGATTTCCGCTACCGACCAACGGCAGGTAAGGCACAACGATTTGGCGTTCACACAGAAAGCAATTATTTTGCTGGCGAAGTATATTTAACTAATCTACGGCTAAATTGGTGTAGGGGTAACCCTCCAGGGGTACAGGGTTTCCTATCATGTTACAATGTGCTGCTGTAGAAGATCATTTAAAGGATGTAAAATTGCGTTGGATAAATCGGTTGCAGATTCATGAATCTGAAAGAATCATTTAGGCAAATGAATGACTCAAAATCTCTGTAATGTGATCTTGCGATTCAGATATTGGCGAACGTTTGAAGATTTATTAAGCTTCAGCGATTTATAAATCCTTACAGTTTTATGATGATTTATTCGAATCTAATATAATAAGTATCCACTAAAAATGATTTCTCGCTCCTTTGAAATTTGCCACCATGGATTATTCGCTCTGAATCAAATAAAAACCATCGGTTGTACATAAAGAGCAATGGAACTAGCTCTTTCTAATGCACGATAAATAAACTGGGCCAGCTACTTTTGGCAGCCACATGGCTCGTCATCGGTATGTTTGATTTGGTCACTAAAAATATGTCGCATTTTCATCAAACCCGAACCTCACACCAGCGTAAAGGTTATGGTTAAATAGAAGGATTTCATCCCTCAACTACCCCAACATACCACCCATCCCACACCAACGTGGCCCCTTTTCGCGGCGATTCATTTCTAGTTCACATTTTCTCATTTTCCCGTGGCCGTATTTGAATAATCTCGTTTATCTTCATGTTTGCTGTAGCAGACATTGACGGGGCGTTTTGAGTGGTTGGGATGGGATTCAATTTTTTCCCTCCCGACACGCGTTTCTCTTCCTTCCACTGTTCCTTCCACTTAGTCCCGATCCAGCCGGGTCCGCTCGTTCGTTCTACATTGGGCGCACCCGATAACGGGCGCAGGACCTTTGCCATCATTGCCAGCTCCGAGTCGTAACGGTGATGCCAGGGATGCGTGGGGTTTTACTAGGGAATCATTTTTTCTAATTTCCTTCTTGCCGTTGCCAGCTTCCGGCAGGCATCATTTAACGGCATCTTGTGCCGCGGATGGTGCGCACGGTGCGTTACCGCGCTGGCTGATCCGTTTTCATCAGGACGTGGACGGAACGGACAGGTAACGGTAACAGGGAAAGCACAAAGCACATTAACTTTCCGGTGTGTATGTGGAAATGTGTGTTCAAGATTGGCATTGTGTGATGTAATGTAATAAAACAAAATAAGTAATATAAATATATATTTACACTAAGCTTATGGAGGAAGCGTAACGCAAACACAGTCTGTTCGGGTCAATTTTCTTTAAAGAATGCGTATTGACTAAGGAAATTGTAGGAAAATACCTAAAATAAACAAAACCCTTTCCAGTTAACTTAATCTTTCGTATGTCCACAAAGACATCGAATCATATTACGAATGAAATGGGACTTTCAAACGTTACCTGCGTCTTGTTGAAAGTCTTCAAAATAGCTTAACTTTAAGAAAAATAAACAGAAACACGTTAAACCCCATACACATTTCCCAGCAACCCACCATGCAACGAGATCCGGGGGCTTTCCCAAATGGATTTTAAATCAAATAAAATTTATTAGTTCGTATGGAAATCAATCTTCGCCCTGGTCCGTTAACCGTCATGTACCGAAGCTTCACCACGTTTCACCGACATGCGCGGAAGATTGGATGGATCGAAGAGATGGATTTTGTCCGTTCACTTCAATCGCTTCACCGATTCTTCTTTTCACGCTACCCGATGGATTGGAATGCTTTCGCATTGCCCTGAGCTTCCGGCTGCCGGATATCGAATCCCGCACGGAACGGAGTACACGCGGAGTAAGTTCCCGGACGGTCGCTTCGTAACCGAACGGAACCGCGAAGCGTGTGGATGGACTATTGTGATTAATTAGTTTCTGTTCAAACGTTCCACCAGTACCCACGATGTGCTCTGTTTGTTGAAGTTTCACCCGTGTCCATCGGGTCCGGTACGCGGTATGGACGTTTCAGCTGCCGGCTGGAGACAGTGTGCTTCCGCACGCTGGTAAGCCCCGGTAAAGCTTAACCTTCCCCAGTAACGGCAAACTTAGAAACTCATGTTGCCCATGGACAGCGAATCCTAAATTAATGACTTTTCCATGATGTGCCCCGGTCGGAACGTGACCACAGTAAACGTTCCGTCTGCTAGCGAGTGGAGGGTCTGCATTTTTTGTTTTGCTCTGTCCAACAACTCCGAAACATAACGTAACGGCAACGCTTCGAACGGCTTCATTTCATGAGTTTCATTTTGATCGATAGCACACAGCGAGGGCGGTTGACGTTGGGATGTTTTTCTTGTGTCATGTGCCGGTTGTGTTAGCTAGCGTGCTGCAGTTGATCCGAAAGTATAATGAACGTAAGGAACGGACGGCAAAAATGAAAACTGGTGCCAAAGAAAAAAAAAACACACAGTTTTAACATACATCCACGTACACGAACATTGGGTACGCTCACGGCAGCACAAGCAGCAAGTGCCAAAAAACACACATTCAAAAGCGTCCAGCGTCTAGAAAAAAGGGAAGATCCCGGTTCACACCACCTGCTTCCTGCGCGCCAGTGTTCTTTCCGGTGGTGCTCGAGCACACCCTGACGAGGGTCGCATTTAAGTGCCATTTGATCTGTGGTTGATTGATTGATGGGCTTCTGGGGGCCCCTCGATCTGAGTCATGCTAGGCCTAATGAACCGGTAGCAGAGAAATTAAGCCGCCCTTCAATCTAATAAAGCACAAGCAAACATTGTATTGGGAATGAAATTAAAACACCCGGTACCCCTGCTGCCACCTTCTGCTTGTTTTCCACAATCGGCAGCTTAAAGTTCTGTAAAAAGGCCTGCAATAAATCTACCCCCTGCATCTAGCGATATAAATGGGAATAAAAATCAAATGAACGATTAATAACACTTTGTCCAATTAAAGACGTGCTTTAACGATTTTCGGGGTGGCCCGCCAGACCATCTATTACTTAACTTGATACCGTCCCAGTTTCCAAGGTTTTGGTGTTGTCAACCACTCGACGATGTGCCTATGAGTGCCTAATTTCCGCATCAATCTGTTTCGGTGGACGAATGCCTATCAAGACCCCGCCACGCAAAAGAGGTTACGCGCGAGTTTAGCGAGTGACAATTTACCGTGGCAAATTTTAATCGCATAATCGTTAAAATCTAGCCTCTGTTAAATTCAATTTGTTTTCTGACAACTCCCGTCCGTTCGCTAGAATCCCGTTCTCGCTGCCGCTGCCTGTGCGGATGAGTCCCACATTGCTTTCGGTTTCTCCACACGAAATATGCCCAATGAAAAAAGGTGTTTCAAATGCTGCCGGGCGGTTTCATGGTTCGCTGCAAAACCCACCAGGCGAGTTGCGAGTCCCGCTGGATGCGTAAAATGAAATGTAACGGAATATTTCAGCATGATAATTTAATTACAACCCCGTCCAACCGTGGGACCACCACCGGGATGGTACATAATCCGTGACCGAAGGAAAACACTCGTTCACACTTTGCACCTTTTGGCTGTGCCGTTTTATGTGCTGGGCTGGGTAGGTAAGATGGAACACAGAGCAGAACCGGATCTATCCTAGCCGATCCTGTTGAGCTGTTAAGATATTTTCAAAAAGAGGGTGTGCTTCTTTGCCCCATCGCGCCCCATTTTGCTATCCTACCTGCATACAGCCGGTAGCGGTACCGGTGCAACCGTTTGTGGGTTGTTGCTAACTGGTGGTTAGGAAAATATTTTCCATAAACACAACAACCGCCCGAAAGTGAGCAAGCAACTGTTTGTGTAACAATGGCTTGTAATCCGGTAATTTGGTGTATCGAAATGGGCGCAACAAAATGAAGTTTAATAAACTTCCCGTATAGCTCACCAAACAGCTTATCGAGTTAATACGATGGTTTAGAATGGAGGAAAGATATTTAATTAAAGTTCTTTTGCGTGAGGTCCACGGTTTTACGCGTTGCTTCTTCTCCGTAAAACCTTTTTGGTTCTTTAAAAATTTTTAAATGTACCTTTATTATTTTATTTCTCCATGTTTTTCAAGTTTTATACTTTTTTGTTATTTTAATATATTTTTTTTATATTTGCTATGAAATGTGTTCATTTGTTCATTTGTTTAATGTTTGATGTCCGTAAACTGATATTATCCCAATTGAAGCTACTTTGGTAATCGTAATAGATTTCCTTGTTAGTTTGCATCGTTTTGCTATAGATGGCGCTGACATTTCCAATTGGTAATCAGTGTCAAATTTAAATCTCCACCCCTACGAATCGATATTTATATAAATCGTCAAAGTGAAAGCTAACTTGCAGCCAGAACTTTAACAGGAACCTAGCATGTCAGACTTTCCTCAAAACGTTGCAACTTAAAGTTCTTCATGGCGAATACTTCAAGGAATTCATTTCTTTCATGTAGTACTCTGAAAGGTACAAGAAATGGAATGAACATTGGATGGCTAGTACAGTCGTAAGTTGTCAAAGAAATGGTACCGTAAAACCCTCTATGTTTGACCAATACTTAAATATTAAAAATTACTCTTTTTACAATCAAAGTTTATAAATATTACATAAGAAAGTTAAGGTTCTCTCGGTATTCTTTACTAGGGAACGTAAAAACTCCTATCAATGTGCAACATAAATTCCAAAGCGATTACGGCGCTGTCCGCTCTGTGAATATCCTTGACATAAGCCTCTTGGGAGGCTACACTCTGTGTACCAAACATAAAACTACATACAACTGATAGTTCGTTATGTTAGCAGCATTTTCCACCCGAAAAAGCATCCGTCCTCGACAGCCCCTTAGGATGCTGGAAAAGAAACACCAACCATTTTCACATCGATCAGCCCAATATGTGGTACCGTGTAGCGCACAGGCAGTACATGAAACTATTTTTTATGCTGCTCAAAATCACCCCTCCCCGAACCCCCGCAGCTTCTCGACCATTTCACCACACGCGAAAGTGTTTCTCGCTGCGATAAACTTTTTATCTGCAGCCCATGCAGTGGGACAAGAAACGATACATGCCGTCGCTGAAGGACGTGCCTGTTTTGTGTTTCCGTTCGAGCACATACAACCCGCAACGTGAGCGTGGTGTGAGCTGATAAACTGTACACATGCTTGCATCGGCACAACTTGCCCCCATGCCGGGGAGGAAATGTGGGGGCAAAAAAAACCGGAAGTGCAATGATAGGATGTTGCGGCTGCTTGTTAATATTCGACACATTTTGGTACGACACCCTAAGAGGTCATGTGCTTAGGGTTGTACGGTTGTCTTCCATAAAACGGTGTGTAATGAATGGTGTTTTAAATTATTTCAAGTAACGTTCATTGCTTCTAAATTTGTTCATAAATAGGCATTTGTTATAGCAGCATTAAATTTATGCAATCTACTGCTATCGAATGTTTATCAGAAGAACAACTTTTGCTGCAACTTGAGCAACATGAGGGTAAGCGTAATTACCGTATAAATAGTATCTGGAATAGTTTTCTAAAGATCATCATCTGTTTTTGGTGTTGTAAGCTTTTACCAGATGCCGAAATGACTTATCGATGCTTTTTATTCATTTGGTGCTCAATAAGAAACATGTTCAGAGTTGGAATACGTATTCTGAATTGATCGAAAAGATCTGTTACATACTTGGTCACGGCCTGTCTAACATGCCACAGTAGAGATATTTTCAGCGAGTAACCCTGCAGAATTAGTGAGAGATTATTTATACGATTGAGATTAATGTATCTTATCTGTTATCAATACGTCCTCATAATGAGTTATAAATGAACGTTTAATTTTGGCTTTCGAAAGTGCGACAAAAAGAGCATGCAAAGCAGACGTTCTGCTAGTTCCATTAACTCCTTTCGTAATGGTCTCCTTTCCGTTTAGTTTTGAAGGCCTTTAATTGTTTCCGCAACATTCCTCTGGTTAAATTTCCACTTGTGCCATGATCTGCATCTTATCCCCATTCGCTCAAGCTGCTAATAGCTGTGTAATCATAATCAACATCATTATTTTCATCGCACCGTCGGCGCCTGCTGCGAAACCGTTTATACTTGAACTTATCCACAGTGTCGCATATATTTTGTCACGTCACAAAAGCTCAACGATGCGTCCGCCGGAAGCGTGCCGTGCCGGCAAAATTCAAATCCGACAATGAAGCGATAGGGAATTCATGAGAAAAACTTAATCGAAGTCATTGTGCAACGCGGCACTGCGCACCAACCATATGGTACGGCGTGGCGTGCAAATGGATGCAAGTTGGTCGTCGTTCGTGAAACTTTTACTCTGCTTGTTTCACCGTGCAAAAAAAGGGTAGTATGGCATACGGCTTTCTTGCACTTTTCGCGCACTGTAAACTTTCACGATCAACGCAAACCGGAAGACGGTGCTTCGCCGGGTCTGCTGCCCCAACGACCTAAACCAATCTAGATCTGTAAGGTTTTTGCTCTCTCTTCACTCATACAGTCAGTTAAACAGTCAGATTTCTTACGATTTCCAAGTGCGAAACGCTGCAATACAATGGTGGCAGTAGACTAACTTTTGCGTTGCCAAGGAAAAAGACAATCTACAACAATGAACCACGGGCTGACAAGGTTAGCCCGTCGTTGTCATTTTTGTGAAGCATTCACAATGCTCCCAGGCAGGGCTGTAGAATATTTCTGCCGCCAAGAATGATTTTCCCTCTCTCCTAGGAGTCCTCTCCAGTTATCGGTAAGAAGTGACGGAGGTAGAAAAAAAAACACTTTAACGCTCACAAAGAATGACTAAGCCGCCTGCTGGCACCACAACATCACCACGTCAGCTACCTCAGCAAAACTCCTCCACCGTCGTGTGTTGCGAGAAAAGGTAGAAGTAAAGTCAAACATGAAATCGGTGTTGGTGAAAGTTGCAAACTAATTTAAATTCTCCCAGCAGCACCCAAGCGCACGGTTTGCGTGACGCCAACGGGAAACTTTTGGGCGAACACAGACAAACCACCCCGGGCCCGGCGAGGAAGAGTTGACTTCCCGCGCTCTCAGCTAATAATGGACAGCTACATTTTCATTCGTCTCCCTTAACCTCACATCTTATGACACCCGGCATGCCATCGTTCCACCACAAGCGTTCTCCGCAGCGCAAGAACCTCAACCACGTGGCTCGCCCTCAGTAAATATTCTCTAGCGACAGGCAGCGCCGAAGATCCAATTATACCGGGATACGGATTAAACTTAAATATTTCATCTTTACACGTAACCCTGCAGCCAGAATTCAAACAGTCAAAGCTGTCTCAGGTGATGACGACAGATTCTTGTGCCAGACCACCACACTAGACACTCGACCACAACATACGCTCACGTATGGAACGATTCCGTCCGGGTCGCTTCTTCATAACTTCATCCATACCGTCATTTGCACTTGGCAGACACTCAGTGGTCGTACCATTCAGAACAACCAGGATGGGAGTCGGTTCCCTCCTGAAAGAGAAGCACCAGAACAAGAGATGTACACCTTTTGCAACGAAAATCTTCCACTTATGCGAGCTTAAAATCGTTGATACCGATGCGAGATGTGACAATTTTTGGGCGGAGGAGTGTGGAAAGTTTGTGACTGGGTGTGAATATTTTGCGCTTTTGCGGTACCCAAAACACCCGACTTCAAATTAACTTCTACCAGACCCAAAACGGTTTGCGGTGCACCGTGTTGCGGATGGCATAGGGACCGTAGTGGGTTGTCGTCTTAGCGGGTGGCACTGGCACATTTGCCTACGGGGGGGTTATCGTCTATTCGAACGCTTAATTAGTTACCGCATAAGTTAGCATGCAACGCGTGGGTCCACAGTCCCAATCCTTTCGACCCGTAAAGTAACTTTCCAATCTACTCGCTGGTTAAATGAGGAGTCCGAAAAGTTTCGCACACGACCTGCATTAGTTGGTGATGCTTTCAAGTAGCAAGTGGCACATTAATCAGCTTTAGAACAGCTTAAGAGTTCCGTGAGTTACGTTGTCGTTTTCTCATTGAATTTTTTCTTTGCTTTCTTTCTTTTCTTGGCGCAGGTTCATGATCGGCCAGTACGTAACCGTGCACGGGGATGTCATCAGCCACGTCAACATAAGCCACGTGATGGTAGAGGACGGTGGCGAGTACTCGTGTGCGGCGGAAAACCGTGCAGGGAAAACGTCTCACTCCGCTAGGCTCAACATCTACGGTATGGGATGATCTAAGTGCATGGATCGGCCACACGTTAACTGGGCTGTTGTTAATACAATTGACAGGATTACCGTACATTCGCCTGATACCGAAGGTGACGGCCGTGGCCGGACATACACTGTATCTGAAGTGCCCCGTCGCTGGCTACCCGATCGAGGAAATCCACTGGGAACGGGGCGGTCGGGAACTGCCGGAAGATATGCGCCAAAAGGTGCAGTCGGACGGGACGCTCGAGATTAAGGAGGTGCAGAAATCGCTCGACTCCGGCGTCTACACCTGCTGGGCGCGGAACAAACAGGGTCACAGTGCGAGACGTAGCGGCGAAGTCGCTGTCATAGGTTAGTATTGCCCAAGCGGCAATCGTTTACTAATCCGTTTTGGTTTCTTTCCACAAGAGTTCTTTAGCGTATTGCGGCATCGTCAATGAACGGAGGAACTACCCATAGGATACGCTAGCACCGGAACCGGATGTTCATCGGAATTTCACACACTTGTAGTAATCGCCTTTTCCTACCGAAACCCATTTGCAGTCCCGCCCAAGTTGAACCCGTTTCATTCGTCCATCCTTTCGCTGAACGTTGGCGATCGGGCGTCGATCACCTGTTCCGTCATCAAGGGCGATATACCGCTCACCATCACGTGGCGCAAGGATGGTCGACCGATCGACCCCACCCAGCGTATGTCGGTGACGCAGGTCGACCAGTACAACTCCATCCTGCTGATCGAGAATTTGTCCGCCGACCATACCGGCAACTATTCGTGCGTGGTCCGCAACACTGCCGCCGAAACGGAGGGCCATCAGTCGCTGCTGGTTAATGGTAACTGTATCGTGCCCAAATCCTGACTCACGTCTTTTTCTTCGTTCTTTTCTCTTGTTTCTTTTCCTTCCTTTCCGACTCTCACACTCTTGTCGCTCTTCGGTTGTCATGTTGAATTTTCGGTTGTGCCACTCTACTACTACTACTACTACACAACTATCATCAAACACCACCATCAATACTATTACTTCTACTACCATCTACTACTGTTATTAAACGACCTGCCAATGTCGGTATCGGTGGAACACTAATATTGCAAAAACACCTCCGTGAAACTGGCACACTGTGACGTTGTTGTACCAACAAAAAACAAAAAAAAAAACAAAAATACCTTGGACCTTGGCCACTACCAGTTCCTCCAAACATTGAGCCGTTCTCGTTCCAAGACGGTCTAGCCGAGGGCATGCGGACGCGCACCGTGTGCGGCGTGTCCAAGGGTGACCCACCGTTAACGCTCAAGTGGCTGAAGGATGGCGATCCGCTGCTGTCCACGCTGCTCGGCGCCAACGTCTCCACCCTTGACCAATACTCGTCCCTCCTAAACATTCCCTCCCTCTCGGCGGCGCATTCCGGCGACTATACGTGCGTGGCCAGCAATCCGGCGGCCGAAGTGAAGTTCACGGCGTCGTTACAGGTAAAAGGTAAAGTAAAGTACTCGCCACTTGGTTTGCCACACACACACTTCACCCTGCCAAAATATTCACACAATTGCAAAAGAACAAAAAAAAAAATCAAGCCTGCTAACACACCTGTTTTGCCAAAATAGTTGTTGCCTCTCTTGCACCAAAAATTAAAAAACAAACTACCCATTTGAAAACAGAGAAAAAAAAAAGTCGTATAACTGTACTAGCGCAATAGTACCGTAATGTCATATACCAGTATTACCTATTCCGCTAGCTAAACGTACCGATCACTACTGCTGCTGTTTGTTGTCACTCGATACTTATACGTTGCCCGTTGAAGTTTTTGTGTTTTTTGCCTTGTTTGTCCTACCGCAAGTTGCGCAATGCCGATGCACAAAAACTGCAACCCTCTTGCATCACTGGCAATACTGTTTAGAGGATAGTAACAAAATCAAGCAAAAAAGCAAACACAGTAACCACACGCACGCATTTCGTTATGGGGAGCAAACGTTTATTCCCTGCCAACAGCTTCATCGCGGATCGCGGTATGGTCTTAATCCCGGTCGTCCGTTACGGCGGGGGGACACTATACACACGCGCAGTAGTAGTTTGTGATCCGTGCAAACGTCTCTCATCCGTATCTGTCCCGTTTTACGTTTCCCCTCACATTTTCGTTTCGCTCCGCAAGCAAGCATTAACCGTTTTGACATATCAATATTACTATTACACGAATGCGAGCATTTACAAGCCTACATAATCACCAGTTGTGTGTCCCTTTCCCAGTTGCTTTAGCACGCAGTGGGTTTGCGGCCGATCACCAGGTAATTGTTTTCGTGCACCGAACAAATACTGTACTTACGCTTCAGTTTGCCCACCAGGGAAAAGGCAAAGTATGGCCATTGACACAATGTCATGCTTTGCTGTTTAATGTTTGGTTTTTCCTTTTTCTTGCTTTGCTTTTGATATGAGCTTCCGATGTAATTTATTAGTTTTAATTTTGTATGGCTTATAACACTTGGTTTTTTTTTAGGTATGGAACGGATTTATGTTTGACTGATGTGTTTATTAAATGATATTTCATATTAGCATTATGGAGGAACAAATAAACGTTTTCATAAATTAAAGGTAGGATGTTCAAATAACGATACTTTCGGAAGATTTTAAAGTTTATATGATTAATGTGGTTTAGATATGTTGACTTTTGTACCAATCTGGTTACATGGTTATAGACATGGTTTGAATTCTTATTGGGTCTTCAAGTAAGTTTTCAGCGTTTTATTAGTAGTAGCGCCCGTAGTAGCGGACAGGAGTGTCAAACCTCATTTGCTATATTAATTGAAGTTTTCAGAAAGAGTTTTTGCCCTAATATTTTTTTAATATGAACAAAAGTACAACTATCTTTGGAGAATGCTTACGTTTTCTCCAAGATTTTTTATGGAGCTGGATGTATGCCATGCCTGACGAGGAAGCTCAACCGACTATTTGGAGAATAGTTGGTCTTATACTCCAGACTTTTGATAGCTTTTGGTCACCACTTGTTTTGATCAATGCTGAATTTGTTCCTTGCAAGACGAGGGAGTGTCTCTGCGGGCTAAATGACGTTGAGGTTAATATTTTTGCAGAATTTTTTTATAGACAATTCTATGAGGAAAAGCTAGGTAACGAATTCGTTAACGCTTAACATTTTGAGATACAAACGCTGCAAACTTACTTGTGCACCTATTTTATAGTTTTATTCCTGTTTTTTTTTTCCTTCACTAGCTTCATTCTATTGAAATTATTTCAATTTTTAATGAACTTTTTGTTAGCATTATTTTCTGGGTTGTTTCGTGCCTATTCTGTTACAAGATATTTTTAAGCATTTACCTCGTAATATTTTCATTTTATAGAACGTTTCATTTTGTTTCGTTAACACATCCAATAAACACACTACACACTGCAAAGCTGTGTTCTAACACAAATATGGGAATAATGTTGAACCAAAATTTGAACGATCACATTCGATCACATTTGCGTCAAATTTTGCCTTTTGATCTGCAACATTCAATGAAGTGAAAGATTTATTAAAATAAGTAAAAGTATTTGTTGTTTTTTCAGTTTTTTTTAAATGAATTTTTCTTGAATTTTGTTTTTACGCACACTTTTGTTTGCCGAATTTTTTTTCCTAACATACCGAAAATCAGCACTAGCGAGCAATTATGCACCCGGTATGAGTTTGAGTATAAATTATGTGAAAGCTACTTATTGGT
Source organism: Anopheles marshallii (assembly GCF_943734725.1). Classification (NCBI taxonomy): domain Eukaryota; kingdom Metazoa; phylum Arthropoda; class Insecta; order Diptera; family Culicidae; genus Anopheles; species Anopheles marshallii. Next base: position 74,126,920 of record NC_071327.1, on the reverse strand, counting down.
TGGTTTTGGTTTTAGTCTCAAAACTGCTACCGGATTTTTTTTTAATTTCATTTTGTGTTTAGAATTAAAGAAACATTAAAGAAGAAGGCCTCCGCAAACCCAAACCCACGAGCGCTACCCCCCTTTTTGTACTGAAAATATTAGCATACCACACCAGCACACTTGTATAGCCGTATGTTAGCTGACCACCTGTTTGTATGCCTTTGTTTTGAAGCACCCCACAAGCTACTTTGTATTTGTTTTTCTTCCCGCGAAATGTCTTCTTTTGATATATTTAATGCAAAATCAAACAACCTATGTGTTCACTGGCTTCACACCTTTGCAACGATTTCCAGGCACCAAATGTTATATCACCTTCCCCAATAAGTACGCAAACTGCCCAATCCATCGCCGCACTTTGCACAAAAAACGCTTAACTGTAATTTAAGCTTTACGTTCCATTTCGACCACTGTGTGCCGAGCTTTGCAATGTGTGTTTGTGTGTGTGTGTGTTTCTTGCCTTACAGCACCGTAATACCCATTCCCCGAGCAAATTTTGTGCACCGCCGCATACACTATTACAAGCATTAACTACACCCATCGCTAGCTGGCTGGAAAGGGTGCTTGGATGGAATTTGTATCGCGACCGTTGTGTTGCGTATGGAAGCTCCCGTTGAGATAGTTTTAACTTCCCTTTAGTACACAACCACAACGAACCAGGCAGCGTTTTAAGGCGAAAACAGCTCTTTAAGTTTGTGCCAAAGCACAGGGCTCTTAATACTCCGCAAAAGGTTGTTTTTATTTACGTTACTATTATTTACTTCAGCCTCATAACAGTGACCAATATTATCATCATCAGAGTAAGAATAATTGTAACGCATACGTGTACCAAAGTTTCTGTAGTATTAGAACACAGCTTTCACATACAACACAGCGTTTGCTCTACATTTTTTGTGCCATTTTTCTTTGACTATCTTACTGTTCGTTTTTCTTACTTTCTATTAAAACAATCAATAAATGTTGTATAACGAGATTCAATTCTACGTTTCTTTGTTTACCGTTTTCCTTTTGTCCCCCATTTCCGTACCTATATTTCATGTTGTCTTTCTTCACAGAACCATATCAGTCGGAACGTTTTTAATAGTGTTGTAGTAAGTAAACCGACATGATACATACTTCCTCTTTAGTGTAGCAGTAATATCTTGACGTATTGGAACAGCAGCAAAACAAAAAATGCACCGACTGCAGAAAAGAAAGTTTCGCTTTGTGCTGCAATAGTCCATAAAGCAAACAGTAAATAACATTTAAAAAAAAAACTAACAATGGTTTTGGTCACAGTTTTGGCCAGCTTGGCAAATTCCACAGTTCACAAAACCGCGATGCGACAAGGGCTTAACGGTTGAGGTTTTCGTTGTCGTGTTTTTGCAACATGCTCTTGTTCGTAAATGTTTTGCTTTTTTGCGGGAAAAATAACATAACAAAACGGCAATTTTTTGCTTTTGCCAAATTCAAACCCCATCGTAAAAGATGTCGGATAAATTATAACAAAAAAAAACACAGTAACAAATCTCAAGAAGATCGTATCGTAAAAACTCAAAACAAAACGCTACCAAGTGACCAGATATTTTTTTATTTATAAAAAAACTTGCTTTCCTTCTGTGCCTTTGAACAAGTAAATGTGTGCGTGTGTGTGCATACGCCTTTTTTATGTTGCCGTTCATTTTCTTCTCCGGTTTTTTTCCGTTTCAAAAGAAAGGGACTGTTTTCGCAAATTGACGCTAGCAAAATACGCATCGCCAAAAGCTCACCACAAACCATTTTGTGCGGGAACATTTTATACTGAGTGTATAGATATATGCACGTGTGTGTGTGTGTGTAATGTTTTACTTTTTGTTTCTCTTCTGAACTGCGAACAAAAACAAAAGCCTCCAAAGCTCAACTATAGCTCAGCAAAAATACGAATTCCAACCAAAATCGGTTCGGTATCCGTTCCAGCCATCGCACGCCATTTCCTCGCACACGCTTTCCCACCCATAATGCCTCTGTGTGTTGACGCACCCACATTGCCCGGCCTCCCTGCCCCTCACACACCCCCACCCCCCTTCGCCACGTAGTTGCCAAGAAGGAAAAGCTCCACTGGAAGCTGCACAGGCCTTGCTGAGATGAAGCGCGCTCCTTATGTTCGATGTGCCCGTCGCAGAAGAACGTGTAGACACACTGGCCTCCCTCGGAGGTTGTAGCACGAGCCTAGCCGATCCTTAAATTGCACCGCGTGTCGCTTACATTAAGTTCCACCGCTATGATTCGGGTGACGGTTGCATCGGTTGTATCGGGTTGAATAAATGAGTCAGTAATATACGTGTGGAGAGATGGGCATACATGAAAATCACCACGGTCGTACAGGTGCTTCCTAGTGTGCAGTCGTTCCATTGCTTAATTCCGTAAAAAGATACATTACTACTTCGCTAGCGGTCACCGACCCGCAGCAATGTTACCTATCCGTGTGTGTGTGTGTTTGTGTCGTACTGATTAAGCAAAAGGTGGAAACGGTAAAAAAAAATGTTACCCCATTACATCCGTCCCTGCAAGCAATGCTGACGATGTCATTATAATGACACAAACCTCTAATGAATCTATCCGGCAGCACCAGCTGCAAATCGCCTGTTTTCTACCGCCTTCACGATACCGGCTGCATACCGTGATGCATACGTTTAAAAAACTGCATGCCTGCAAACGACGGCCAACAAGGGAAAGATGATCGGGATCTGTCCCGGTATTTCACCCGCTTTGCCCACCTTCGGTTGAAAGTAAAACTCTGCCAACACAGCAAATGGGCGGCTTTTAATCATCAACCGAGACTGCCGCTAAATTGGAACCCACCGGTTTGGCACGCTAGCGGAAAGCCCAGAGGAAGCTTAACATTGGAAAATGCACGAGAAATATCATCCGCCGGGTTTTCCCCCCTCCCCCATTTTTTTCCACATCGAGTTGATGGGGGATGACTTTTTTGCCATGTGCCATGGCTTTTATTTTTCGCTTCTCATATTTCGCTGACGGACGGAAGTTTTTTTTTTGCTGTGGTTGGGTTTGAGGTCCTCTTTATTTTTTTTTTGTTATTTCGGTAGCAATCGTTTCCTGAAATTAATAGCGAAATAAAAATGCAAAAACCAGATTCGGTGACATAAATCTGTACACCCACACCGTTCGACCTCACGCCCCATTTTCCGGGTGGGAAAAATTAGTGAGCGAAAAAAAAACGTAGTAGTCGTAAGCCCGAAACTGCTCTACATCCTGTTCCTGTTTATTCACTTTAACCGATGCAACCGCCAGCAGATCAGAGACCTACATATATAACTGCAGTATAAAAAAAATACACCTCACAACGTCACATTATGTCTTCTATTCGTTTCCTTGATATACTGATCTCTTTTCATTGCTATCTGCTCTGTTGCTCTATCTCTTTCTGTCTCTCTATCGCAAATATTATGTTTACATACTTTTTCTTTACTATTTCCATTTATATTTTGAACTTCTTCAACTGTTCACATGTCTTTGCACACTCTTTTATTATATCTTTCCTCTATATAAATGTACGATGTATATGCACCCTCAGTCACCTGCGTTTTGTGCGGTTGTGTAGTTTTCTATTAGCTGAAATAATTATAAACACCTGAAAAATTACACTTTAATGAAAATGTTTATTATTATTCTTATTAGTATTATTTCTGTAACACTTTTCCTTGCGTGCTTTTTTTTCCTTAAATAAATACATTTAAGAGTACAATGAAATGACATTTATCCGTGTCCGTCCTGGTCCGACAATTACCGGTTAAGTGGATAACACGGATGATAGGTACATCTGCTTTTGGTGGCGAATATTAGTGTTGAATTGATGTTCGGTAGGGCTTATTAAGACCCTTGGTTTCATTTTACATTATGGTTCATTGTGGAAATTCGAACTATGTAACTAAAATTAAATTCCAAGCAACACGGATAATCCAATATCAGGTATTATTTTCAGTATTATTTAAACGGATTTCGGATTAACCGTGTGGCGCGGATTCGACAGTTCCAAGTACGATTCGACATGTTAGCTTTAAAACCGATCACGGCAAATAGTTAGTGGTCAAATATCCTTTAAATCAAATGTTAATCAAATGTCCTTAAATAGAGCATACAGCGAACAATTACAGCGTGCTGTAATTTTCTTCGTATTCACCGGGAATCGTGCTGTGGCTCTATTTATGATTTGTTTGTGTTTTTTAGTAAATCAATAACTTTTATGCTTTGAAAAGTCTGCAACATTTGTCACATTGGTAAATACTTTACACGCAACGAGCAATGGAAAACTACACTCGCGCTAAAACGAATATAAGAAATGTCTGTTTGCTGTGTGGCACTCGATCCTGTCCCTAATATTTTCTCATTGCACCTAGTACCAGTAACAGCAACGTAAATTAATATAAAGCTTTTGCTACTCTCCTCCCATCCATGTCTATAACTATCCCTTCGCACCAAGTTTATTTTTCTATGAAAATTCAAATCGCAGTATGTCATATCTTACATCACACATTTGCAAAGCTTTTATTTGATACTCTTCGAAATCGTACTATTTTATAAGTATAGCATCGATCATCTACCTTGAAAAGATTTTTATTTTAGTTTGATGTACTTGTACTTTATTAAATATATTCCTGCAATGGTCCATTCCTTCACATTCCCAAACTTACTCAATTCGTCTCTAAAATCAATATGATTATGGAAGATTTTTGCCGTGCGTGCAACTGCAGTAAATGGGGGTTGAGCCAAAAACAGAATACTCGAGAAAATGAGTAATGGCTTTATAAAGCTTTTTTCCACCTCACATTATTCTATTCCCCGCTCATGTGTTTTCATCACAATATTTCAGTGAAGTTTGCTGTGCTTGCTGTGTGTTTTTTCCTCCCCGACTTCGCTCCGTCGCACCGATCTACGTAATGAGTATTTATTTATTTTGAAATTCAATCGTGCAAGTATTAATTATCGGCTTATAGAACAAAAAGTCACACCAAGCGGACAGTAAAAGCGAATAAAAACATATGCAACCGATTACTCTCTTTAACGCGCTTCAAACGCACACGTGTCGCATTTGCAACTGCCCTGGATATTAATGACGTTTCATTACTAATTTAGTATATGCATCTTGTTGGTAGAATTTTCTTCAGCGATCGCAATAGAGTTTTTGCATTTGTTTTATTTTTTTATTTATTCTCGTTAAATTACGCCCATATCGTAATAAACACTTGACAGAAAGGTACCCACAGGCAAAACATTTCAGCGCAATGAATGCCCACACGCTGCAAACAAGCAAATTCAACGGTCGCATTACTGATTTTCCCAGCGGTTGACCTACTCGCGCAAACAAAACCATCGCAAAAAAAATAGTAATAAACAATCAATAATCGCAGCTAATATCCCCCATTATTAGTCAGAAATTAATAAAACAAACCCCCACACTCTCCCGGCGAACGCGTTCTCCCGGGCTATGATCCCGAAATGCCAGTACCATATCACCCAGTGGGTGGTAAGCGTATGATTGCTTTTGCCATTTTCACCTTCACCAACGTTGCGGGCGTGGGTTTTTGGCCGTATCCCATGCCAATCGTCGCCCCATTCGTTCGTTATCGATGGCTGTTACGCCGGGGAGGGCTTATGTATGCCAGCTTGTTGTTTTTTTTATACGTTCGTCTGCATTTACGCTACCTAATGGATCGCAAATTCACGCACGCAAGCACGCACGACGCATAAAAATGCACTCCCAACGTTCGATTCGATTTTGCTGCAACTGTGGATTTTTCCTCTCCACACCACACCGACGAGCTGCCCTGTGCAATTTCTGCTTTTTTTATCTGCTGTGGCAGCATTTCAGCCCAACTGCACTTGAATGCGCTGACGAACAAACGCGTCATGCAACGTTATCGATCGTACTCAGCTCGGGTGAAAGCGCTTGTGTGTGTGGTTATGTGTGAGTGTATACCAGAGATAGGCGTTTTTCCTGGTTTTCTTGTGCTTTTTTCCCGCTGCATACCATTACCGGCATTCATCTGCCCGTTGAAATCCATTCAAGCGTCCCGGTGTATCATTTGCCCGTTTTGTTTGACTTTCTTTCATGATTTTTACGCTTTGTTTGGCTGTACGTGATAAGTGAACGGAGCTTTTTAATGGTACGCTTCCGCGCAGCACGGAAAGCGTGTTGCCAAACCACAAATATATAGTGCAATTTTCCTGCTTGCAGTTAGCGGTTGGTCATCAACATTCGGTTCGGCTTTGTATTTATTTTTCCGTATGCATAAATATTGAGACCCGTTGAAATTACCCGTGTGTGTACGAGCAAAAGCGGCGTTAACGAAACAGGGTGTAGAATTTATTTTTAACGCACTATTCCATAAATTATGCTCTACTGCTAAAAGAGAAATAGAGGGAGCTTAATTTTGAAAATAGCATGTGGATTACATAAAGAAAACTCTTTCAACAAGTATTTAAAAATAAAGCGCCTTTAACTTTTACAAAACTTGCATCACACGCTACCCATGACGATGGAGACGTAGAGTGGTGGAGACGCCTGGTGGTTTTCAGCTTTTTGTAGTTTTAGAACCATTGTGAGTTTGGTAGTGCCATGCAAACAAATTGGCAATCATTAATTTTGATTACCCAACTTTGAATAATCCACTCAGTTCGGGATAAGGTTCCATTCACGTTTTATACGTATTAGTTGATATACTCATTAACTTGAAATGGAGGCGCCCAGTACTTCTTACTGTTAAATACGCTAAGAAACGAGTTCTATTATTGACAGGGTAGAATTAGTCGTTAAAAAATATACTTACGACGTCGAATTGAATCCACAAGGAATCGATTTCCATGTTAAAACAAAATTTCACTTTGTTTCATCGATTTGCAAGAAAATGTGATGTTTCATTCTTTTTCACTTCTTTTAAATCAAATAAAATGCAACATTCCCTTTATATTTGTACCAATAATAAAAGCCTTAATTGCAATTAATATGCACCACTAAACACATCGCATTTGGGACTAGTTGATAGAGCTTTATGGCGAATGTGTAGCTTTCTGCACCACAATATGCTTACATACGCAAGAATACGAACCATGCCTGCAGTAGGAAATTGCCATAGCAGAAAGTCGTAAAACACCTGACTGTGCTCGTAGTACGCTTTTCGCCTGTATCTTACGAATGCAACCAAAGCCCCAAAACAAGTGTCGTAAAAACCAGAATTCAATTACAGTGCTCACTCCGAGGTTACCGCCATGGAATGGATGCGAATTTGCTTTCAAAGTAAATTAATGAATGTTAATAACTTCCCTATTAATTGCACTAACGTATTTTACGATAATTGTTTCGATTTCGTGGCCATGTTTTATTGGTTAGTTTTGCGGTGAAGAATAAAAACCATTGTTACTTCAAAAGTCAGTTTACAATATAAGTTCTAATTTAATGTAAAAAAGTGCTCTACGAAATATAAAAATGAACGTGCACCGTTGTTTTTCTGGCAAAACCATACCCACATGGAAGAGTACCCATCACTTACCAGAACTGTCGGTTCGAAGATCCATTACAGTCTGGAAATCAATACCCACAAACCCACATCGCCAATGGATAACATTCCACCCTATCAAGCTTATGACATTCCCATGCAGTGCTAATACCGTAAAGAATAACTTTTCACCACCCGTCCGGACGGGCAGCAAACTTTCACAAGGGCTTTTCTAGACTAGACGAGGGCCCGCAAAAAAAAAGAATAACTAAACTAAAACAGATGTCAAACCGATCAAGAGAAAACAAACGAGTACACTTGTAGCTTTGCTTTGAATATGTCATAATACTTGAGCAAGGAAAGTTTCGATTCGCTTATTTCTGTTTTTGCTCAACCGGTGCCATCTTCTGGCACCAGTGTGTATGTGTGTGTATGTGTACGTGTTTTATGTTTATTATTTTTTGCTTCGGAACTACGCATATAGCATCTAGAAAACTGGCATAATAGCAGACCGCCATTTATTGCACCCGCACCGCACCAGCACAAATCTTCCGCCCCACTAACCAAGCTGCCGTCTTGGTTCAAAGCAATTGCTATACTAGAATTAAACAAAATATATCACTACCACTTTGCAAAAAGCAACAATAAACAAAACGCCAAAGCAAACCATACCCACCGCTTCCCAACGGGTTCCATCCTTGGAATCGAACCACCGTCCCGAGACCTGCCTGTAACCAGCCCCTTGTCCCGTGCCATGCAAACTTCCCTCTCACCGAAAACCTGCACCCATTTGCTCTTTGAGCAAAAACATGATCGAAAATCTACGAAAAACTTTTGCCACGGCAAAAACTTTTCTCTAGCACTCCTTTGACTAACGATAAACTTTTCTTTCCGCCACTTGCCGGCATCACCACAAACGCTGGTACCGGTACGGGTGCGTTTCTTTCCATTCTTTTCTTTCTTTTTCGCTCCAACGTACACGCTTGTGTCATTTTTTACCCCGTCGTGGACACCACCCCTTTTTGCAACGGCCCCTCCCCGGTCCCGGTCTTGCAACTCCGGGAACGAAATAACGTTTCGCCATCAACCGAAAAAAAACCCTCCACCACCCCCGAAAACTCAATGGAACGGATAAAATCGCCCCACGCGCAGTTCCACCCCGTTGGGTAGTCGAGCCGACGGACGTGAGTGTCGAACGGAACCGCCACATTATGCTTCACTGCCAGGCTCAGGGGGTCCCCGTACCCACCATTCTATGGAAGAAAGCAACAGGTGAGTGATTTGGGACGATCAAGCGAGCAGTTTTTTTTTTCTTTCCCTCAAGTCTCCCCACTTCGGTAAGGTTTTTGGGGTCGAAACGACCCGCGTTTCCACTTCCTCGCTTCCCACTCCACTTCCCAGGTCCCCCATGCCTAAAGACTTGTTAACACAGAAAAGGTATCGCCCCCCTCTCTATACTTTCGGGACGGCTCGTAAATCACTTCCATCAACATCACTTTTTCCCTTTACCCGGGCAAGGAAAGTACTGCCCCAAGGCGAACAAGTGAAGTTAGGGGGAGGGGAGGGACAAAATACACCGGGAACTCATTATAACTCAATTTCACTCTTCCGTCCATCCGTAATCTGTGTTTATTTTGCACCGACCCAACCCTCGTCCCAACCCAACAACACGCCGTGGTTTATTTTTGCACTATCTTAAGGAAGCAAATCCGGTGACTACGAGGAGGTACGAGAGCGACCGTATACGAAGCTGCTGGCGAACGGGTCGCTATTGCTGCAGCACGTCAAGGAAGACAGGGAGGGGTTTTACCTCTGTCAGGCAAACAACGGCATCGGAACCGGCATCGGGAAAGTTATTCAGCTTAAGGTCAACTGTGAGTATTGAGTGGTGTTGCCAATCGAATTTATCATTTGTAAATAGCGCGAGGAATTGGGTTTATTTGTTATATCACACTGAGCATTGAGCTTATTATTTTTGTGTAACTCATTAGTCCAAAATGCAATGATTCGTGGTCAATCAATGTCGACTTAATCGGCTCTACGACTCGTTACAGCTTCCCCTTACTTCGCTGGACAATCGAAGATGGTCACCGTGAAGAAGGGTGACACGGCGATCATGCAGTGTGAGGTGAAGGGTGACAAACCGATCAACGTGGTCTGGTTGCGCAATGGGAAGCACGAACTGAACCCCTCCACGAACTACCGCGTGTCCATCAAGCAGGATGCCACCCCGGAAGGTATATCGGCCGAGGTGCAAATATCGAACGTGGACAGCAGTGACAGTGGAGCGTACTTCTGCCAGGCCAGCAATCTGTACGGGCGCGACCAGCAGCTGGTGCAGCTGCAGGTGCAAGAACCCCCGCAGCCACCGTCGTCGCTCGAAGCGGCAACCGTTTCCAGCCGGGTGGTGAACCTGAAGTGGCAACCGCGCGGTGGTGACGCTGCCGAAGTTTCCAAGTACATCGTCGAGTACCGGGAGATCGATCGACAGTGGCAGTACATCGAGATATCGGATCCGCCCGCCTATTCGACCATCATCGAGAACCTCAAACCAGCGACCAACTATGTGTTCAGAATAATCGCCGAAGGGCCCGCTGGCCGGAGCTCGCCGAGCCAGGAGCTGTTCATCAAAACTGACCCACAGCGACCGGCTGGACCACCGCTCAATCTCGGCGCCCGACCAATTTCCTCCACCGAAATACTCATCAGCTGGATGCCACCGTCGTACGAGTTGCGGCACGGCGAAATACAGGGGTATAATATTGGGTACCGCTCGATGCATGCCACCACAAACAGCTACAACTTTACCTCCATCTCGGGTGACGGTGAGGATGGTACGGGGGAGCTGCTGCTGGGCAATTTGGCCAAGTACACGCGCTACACCATTGTGGCGCAGGCCTTCAACCAGGTGGGGCCGGGCCCACTGTCCGAACCGGTTACCGCACAAACGATGGAAGACGTGCCGAGCAAACCGCCCGAGGATATTCGCTGCATGGCGCAGAGTTCGACCTCCATTCAGGTATCTTGGCAGCCGCCGCAAGCACACCACACGAACGGGCTGCTGCAGGGTTACAAGGTGTTTTACGAGTGTGCGACCGAAGACGCCATCACTAGTGGCGAGATGGAAACACGGAAAACTACCTCGCTGACGATACATCTGTCCAACTTGCGGAAGTTCTCCAACTATAGCATCCAGGTGTTGGCGTACACCCGCATGGGAGACGGTGTCATATCGCCGCCCTCCTTCTGCCACACGGACGAAGATGCGCCGGAGGCACCGGCAGATATCAAGATCGCCATCAGCTCACCATCGTCGCTGTACGTGTCCTGGCTGCCGCCGCGAGATCCGAACGGCATCATCACCAAGTACAACCTCTACATGCGTGCCGTCAACGGGCGCGAAGAGTTGAACAACGACAAACGGAACCTTCAAGCACACCAACACCATTTCGAAGCGAAACAACTGCAAAGCCACACCGAGTACCAGTTCTGGGTGTCCGCTTCGACGCGTGTGGGCGAAGGCAAGAGTTCGCGTGTCGTGTCACAGCTCACATCGAACCGTGTCCCGGCGAAGATCGTTTCGTTCGGTGGACTCACCATTCGTCCCTGGAAGTCATCGGCGTCGCTGAACTGTATGGCCGTGGGGCAGCCGAGACGCGAATGGTTCAAGGGTGACACTTTGCTACGTCCCGGCACCCAGCACAACATACAGCTGCTCGATTCGGGTGAAATTATCGTGACCATGTTGCAGACGAGCGACACCGGCAACTACACCTGCCAGGTGGACAACGGTATCGGTACGGATCGACTCACCCACAATCTGCTGGTACAAGTTCCTCCCGGACCGCCGGTACTGTATGTCACCAGTGCGACATCTAGCAGCATTCTGCTGCACTGGAAGATCGGATCGACGGGTAATGCACCGATCACTGCATTTTCGCTCCACTACCGGCGAGTGCACGGGAATTTGGAGGAGATGCAACTATCCCGGCACGCATCTAGTCACGATCTTAAGGGACTGTTTTGTGGCAGCACGTACCAGGTGTACTTAGTAGCGCACAACAAGATCGGTTCGTCCTCCGCCAGCACCACACTGAACGTGAAAACACAAGGCCAACCGCCGGGTATTCCGCCGGACTCGGTACTGATAGCGCCGAACTCAACCTCCGTAGTGCTCCGGCTAAACGGATGGCCCGACAATGGCTGCCCGATTATGTACTTCGTACTGCAGTACCGTTCCGTGTCCACCGGGCTGGATGACGACTGGCATCTGGTGTCGAATGCACTGAAACCTCAGCGACGATTCACACTGTCCGGACTGTTGCCGTCGACCATGTACCGGCTGAAGATGGAGGCACACAACGTAGCCGGTTCGACCAATGCCGAGTATACGTTCTGGACGCTCACCAAAGACGGAGGTATACCAAGTGATGGCTCGAGCCTGTGGTAAGGAGTAACTGTAACTGTTCCCCTTCTTCTTCAACAGACCCACCACCACCAGAACTAGTACAAAGAGGACATCGTTCTCAAATTTTTTATAACAATATTCAACTCCTGATACCGATCATCATCACCATCACCGCCACAATCATTTGCATTGCGTTTACGGTGGTTTGTTACAAATATCGTAAGCATTGGCAGAAAGTTTGCTGTTGTCGAATTTGCTGTCGCACTAACGCACCTTCCCTATCTTCGCCAGGTCAACGAGGTCGGCAGCGAAAAGACACGATGGAAAGTCAACAAACGACCGACGCACAACGGGATCGCTACTATGCTACAATTCATAAGGTAGCACTACAAGCTGGTGACAAAATACCTGGTAAGTTGAGCTTCCTTCACCGTTTACTACTACTTCTTGTTCTGAGCTCTTCATCTCCCCACTTGTGACGAGTCATGTCCAACGATCGTTGGAACGATCGAGCTGGAATTTGCTACCGGTGGAGATGAACGCATTCAATTCCTGAATGAATCCTACGGATGTAATTGTAATCACAAACGCGTTTGCTTACACTTTAGTGTTTAGCAGTAGCACCTTACGACAGTTTGCTGTTGTAGGGTTTTAATATCAGGATGATGGTGGAACTGTGCCCACCATCGTTATAGCAATGGTCGCAATGGCGAATAAGGAATAGAAGGCATAAATAGAGCCGAAGGACGTGCCTTCAGCCTCTTTTACCGCGAACCGGTGACTGATTTTGTGATATTTCTATGCAGCAATGTCGTACAACTGTTTTAATTCACAACGAGACGTAAACCATCCGCAACACCTGCCGTGTAAAATACCCCTTCGAAACCATCAAATCTCGGCCAAACAAGGCAAAGCATTACATTGAACTTAAATCTAGTGCCTAAAGCGTGAAATTCGTTGGAAATCGATAATGATTTCATTTACTAAGGCTTCTCTGGTTACGCTATTTCCACGACTTGTTACAGAAACATCGGAGGACATCTCGCCGTACGCCACGTTCCAGCTTTCCGAAGCGAGCACACTGGCCCAACCGCACCACAGCGGGCCAGCAAACACACTGCTCCATTCCTTCATGTACCACGAACGCGCCATGACCGAGGGTTGCGCCTCGCCACCACCAGCAGCGGTACTGAGACTTCACAATCAATCACCATACTACAATATTGTGCGTTTTTTTACTTCTTCTACTATCCCAACATAAACACATAGCCACGCACACGTACAGACACACACACACACTGATTGGCTATTGTACGGCTTCTTTCCATTTTCCGTTAATTTCTGTGTTTGTGTTTGTGATTTAATTTGGGTTGTAACGATTAATCCGTTCCGTTCGATCCATTCTGAATGGTGGTATTGTCCCGAAAAAAAGGGAACAAATTAAAATTCAAACACTTCAACATTAGCGGCAGACGGCACACAGTGGAGGGTGCTGTCGTGTCCGCTCCAAACGAGTCCTATCCCGGTATTCCCATCATCCCATAACTTATCCCGCTCCGTTTTAGTTCGTTTCGGCCTAAGTTTGTAGCGCCATCTGGTGATTTTTCTGTTCTGCTTTTGAGTTTTGCATACATATGTAGCGTGGCCAGGTGTAGTGATGTGCACAACACCGTACACTGTACTACCAGCAATGCGCGCGCAAGGTTGCGATCGCGTAACCGCATAACGCCATGCCTAACGAAACTTTCCTTCCACCCCTTCCCTGTGTACTTCGCTGCAGAACTCGTCCAAGGGCCGCCGGAGACACTCGCGCAAAACGGAACCGGAAAGCGAAGAGTCCGACTCGGACCCGGACCAGCTAACGTCGAGCCGTACCGAATCGTCCAACCAGCTGGACGCGAAGATGAAGCACAGTAAGGAACTGGACGTGGCGGCGGGCGGCCCAGGCGACCACGGCTATAACCCGAACCACTATATGCGTTCTATTCCAGGTCTCATATATCACGGCACGCAATCGAGCACATCGTCCGATTTGTCGCCGATGTCCGAACAAAAGTCCTTACCGCGGCGTGGCCGTTCAAGGTACCATCATCTTCACCTTCATAACACTAACACCACACCACGACACAAGTCCTCCAAAGCTCAGTCACCACTAGCGTCACCCCGTAGTAGTTGCCAGAACGATAACGTCCCGATACAGCTTCCCCGCATGCCGTCCCAGTTTCGCCCCATACACAGTAGTAGAACAATCGGCTCCACCAACTCTCGTCTGTCTCCCAACTGTTGATGAAATGGGTGTGCGATGTGAGGGTGCACGGAATGAGGAGCGACGCGACGCTGTACTTGTTGTAAACAATGCATATAGCTAATAAGAACCGCTAAATCGAAACCAATCGAAGTTAGTCGACTGATTAGGCAAGGATAATTCTGTTGAAAAAAAAAAGTAAATCCCCCATTAGTACAAGCAGCAGTAGATCGGAAGCTGTGTGAATAGAAACAAAATACAAACAAATTTATCCGCCAAAAAAATAAAACCAGAGCTCATTGACCATTGACGAAACATAAAACCCAGTAATAGCAAAAAGGCGATCAAAAATGCAAACCAAATGCCTCAAGACCAAATCTATTGATCAGAGCACTAGCTAAGATGTAGTTGGATACGATCAACACAGTGCCACCTATCGTCACAAACACACCTGTGTCACTTGTCCAGCAAAAAAAAAAACAAAAACAAAACAAAACCAAAAAGAGCAAAAACAAAAACAACAAGTATACACCATCCTTCACCACGAATCACCACCACATCCCTTCATCATCAACAAAAAACAACCCAACAATATATGATCGTACCGCAAATTAGCAATTGATCACTAAAACGACTCTACCTTCTTCTCGGTTTCGATACCAACTACTACTACAACTACAACTTCTACCACTACTTCTACTACTACCACTACTACTACTACTACTGCCTACTCATCACCTGTTTGTTGTTGCGTCATCTCTCAAAAAAAAAACAAAACAAAACAAAAAACTTCAAAATAAAACTAATCAAAACCAAACGATTGTAAAACCGCTTTCTGCTATGGCTATGCTAAATGAATCTTGAAACGAAAACAAACAAACGAAACTGCACTTGACCCATGATGTACAATATCTCGGCGACCATCTTACACCTGGCGGCGGAATCCTTCCTGTCAACTTGCAACACACACACACATCCCCCAACAAACTGTTCCGCGTCCGTGTCCAAAAGTCAAAGTCAAACGCACCATATCTACATGCCCCGGGGTACGATGCGATCGTTGCTGACGCCGCTCCATCTGCCGGACGGTAGCGCACCGGGCGGTGGACCCCTGTTCCATCAGGTCCCGATCGAGGGTGGCACACCGGATCGGATCGAGCTGTCCGAGGCGGAGTGTGACATTGACACGATCAAGAAGCTGAAGCTGGGCATGCGGTCGTCGCTCTGGTCCAGACCGAACCAGAGCAACAGCACTACCGGCGGTGCTACCGGAGGCGTGAACGTTAACAGCAACAACAACAACAATGGCAACAACAACGGTGGCAGCAACAACAACAACAATAACAACAACGGAACTAGTGGCATCGTGGGTAGCATCATGGGAGGAACCGGTGCAGGGAATGCGACCGGCCATCCATCCGACTACTCGATCGCAGTGTAAACACGCACCGAGAGTATCGCACTGACGTACCAGACCGAATCAAAATGCGACCCTTTTAAGTGTGTAAGTAGACCGCAAAGGGTGTGTAGAAGGTTCAGAAAGGTAGGAGAATGGACGATGTTAAACAGAATACTAAGAATGACGTTCTGTGGGTTTTTTTTTTGGTCAACAGTGACCATGTCCGACACTATCCGGTTGCTACCACCGATATACAGCGTGCTGGGTGGAGCACTCCAATCAAAACTAGATAATGTTTTATATACACCTTGAACGAACAATTTGCACTATACACTAGTAAACAGCTCACAACACAGGGGATAAGGGAAGTTGAGATCGGGCAGCTAGGGGGTGGAGATCGTGCGGCAAGATGCATCTCTTCTCTTAGGCTAGGCTAGCTGTAAACTAAATCTTACCTAGGATCGCACGTGGAGAGTACAGCATTTCCAGGTTAGAAAAGTTAGACGCTGTTTGTCAAAGAAGCAAAAGGATCCAAGTCTTCTAGTACGACATCTGTTGTGTTTTTCTTCTTCTAAATGTAACACCGTTCCATTATGCTCGCTTATCTGTTTAATCAAACCTGATTAAGCGTGTGCCAACACAGTCCTTCGCTCTTATTAATTGCCTTCATAAACCTACACTATAAGTCCACAAGCTTTAACTACGTTACTGGTGTTACAGACAATGGGTACTGAATGCTATCCAATCTGATTGGCCTTTAACTTTCCGGGGGCTTTGCCGTCAAAACCAGGATCGTCCAAGATCTCGTTGAACGCGTTACAACTTTCTTCGCCCCATTCTTTCCAGCTACTGGAGACATTGATTTCGGTGTGGTATCTTAACAGGATCTGTAGACGAATCGCAATTGCAAGAGCACGATGAAACGGGAATAGGATGAGAATATACTACCACTACTACCAATACTACTACAACTAACTACTAGCGTACTACTACTGCAAGGATTTTGTAATCTGTGTATAAAGACTGAATTTTCATTACAACTCTTAACTTTTAAAAAAGCAGCAGTAAGTAGAACGGGTCCGCGGCGGGGACACAAACACGAACAAACCGTCTTACATCTTGCACGTGCACCCCTAACAATTGGTATGTTCCTTCACTGTTCGAGCCGCTCGAGGCACGCATGGTGATTGCAGTTTGAAGCGTAGTCCCTTTGGCTCAGTTTGCGGTAGGGCGGCAGGCATACACAGTACATAAGGTTGCTCGCGGATCCGCTGTGCACGTAGACGTGTGGGCGGACAACGGGAGCGGAGGATTTGTTCGATAGAGCGGGTATCAGAGCGGTGTATACCACAATCAAATTTACAAAATGGCCGACAACTATAGACGCTGAGCGATTTGCTAGCAGGTGTTATGCAGTAGCAGCCGTACAGTACGTAGACTAACACAAATGCACAGTCACATGCATTACCGATAGAGAAGAAAAAAAAAAATCCATCTGACAGCAAATGACTACCGGGAAGCCTCGATCTCGTATTGGCTCTGAGACTGTGGAGCACTGGAGAAATACGTGTAAACGTTAGAAGTAGATCAAAAATTCACACGACACGTGTTTCGTTTATGCTCTTTACTCAAACATAATAGAAACGGTAACTAGTTTAAAATATACATTTGCAAAAAATCCAAGAACGAGTACTGTTTTACACGTAAAAGCTAACAAAAATGTAGAACAAACGCCCATATCCGGTTGTACTGATACCTGTTTGTAAATTTTTTAAACATATTATTATTATGTTATTGTTTTTTTTTAAACTTAGAGTCTATTGTGCCAACGATTCCGATTGGAACAGTAGAAAAAACAATGGAACAGTATTATTTAGTGCTACATTTTGCTACTTAAATGTTTATAGATAAACGATTTTTTCTTGTACATTACACCGGAAGCAGGTTGATTGCTTTTTCTTCTGCTCTGCCTAAATCAATCAGTTAGTGGAGTCTGACTGGAACGGTTTGCGATTTTTCTCCGTTCTACCTGGGGAGGGTTGGTGTGTATTGTGTATGGATTTTTGAGTTTTTTATTTTCTACTATGATGGTAACATACCTTTCGAGAGTCAGGAATTTATACGTCGATTAGTCGTGGTGGCACAGGCATACACTGCTAGAAGAAGCACACTAATGTCTCTGCGCCTATGCGGTGGACATTGAATCATCACGGAGCATACGGAAGAAGGCTCATGCACAAAATAAACCAAACAAACTACGCCGTTATATAAGATACAGTTAGTTTAATATCCTCCTCCAATCGTAGCCAAATCAGACTCAGTGTGACCCCAGTGGTAGTTAAGCGTTAGAAGGCCAAACATCGAACTGTACGAATTTATTGATGAGCAAAACAGCAAACAGCCTATTCACAGCAATTCAGTATGTTAGATTGAAGGTGTAATGCAAACACAACTGCAGACAACTCATATTTAAAGCGATACAACTTATACTCATAGCATCGTCCACCGGACGGTAATTATACAATTCCCACAAAAGCGTCCCATCAGTAATCGAGCATCAGACATCACCATGTGCAAAAGTGTGTTAAAAAATCTAACGGAAAATTACAATCGCCTTTGAGATTCGTACGTTTAATTATAAATACGTGCTTTTGATTGGTTTACAAATCCGGAAAATCAGGTTGATAAATGGCAATGAATTGAAATGAAAATAACTGAATGCTTAGTTAAATACTTCGTGATAATTTTTAAGCGAATTGTTGTTCAGTTTTTTTAATGCAAGTGTTCAAAACCAAACGCTAAAGCGATGAAAAATTAAATCATTTACCAAACGTATGGTTATTTGAAAACAAATAAAATTCAATTATGATTCTTTGTATTCTAACTCGTAATTTAAAGAGCAATTATTTCTCGCCAACGTTCAGCTACTAATTCAACAACCATAGAGGAAATAAACGCATTACCCGATAGTACATCGATCCCGCAACATACACGCCATACAGCAAAAATTTCGGCATATCTTTTTCGGCCAATTTGTACAATTATGACTAGGATAGCACGTGAACCAAACACGAAGCTCTGATAGGGAAGGCGAAAGGAAGAGAGAGAGAGAGAGATGAGAAAAAAGACATGAAATACAACAACAAACAAACAAAAAGGTGATCAAAATTAAAAGCAAATTTTTACACAAACACAAAAAATAACAAACCGAAAAACGCAGGGCTCGTAGTACTTCTAAGCAAATGAAGAAAAAAAAACAAACACGATTAACTAAAAACAAAACTAAATGCCAACACAGCATCTCATAGGAAAAAAGAACAAATCGAATCAACTGCCCTACACGAATTGTGCACGGTGAATGGAAGGAAACAAAACTCAAACAGAAAACTAATAGTAGCAACTTTTAATTATAATTATTACGGTAACAACAAATGAGCGCAGCCAATGGTGATGACACAGACAAAATGAACCCAATCGAGACACTGATGCATGCAAATGTAAGGTATATTGTAGGTAAATAGTTATATATATATAAATTATAAATGTGTGACAGAAACCGGTGCAAGCCCAGGACGGTAAAAGGTTAAACCATCGTTGTGTCTGATAGAATGAATGTTTCTGTTAAAAGAATTGTAAAGAAACGCAGCTATGATCGATTGAAACCGAGAGCAAACAAATATAGATATAAATAGGTGGTGTGTGGCGTGAAGCGCTCCGTTTGCAAAGTTACTTGCTGCAGGGCGCAGAAGCTAAAGCAAAACGATCAAATATTATTGAGAAGTACGTTACACAAAATATAAAAGTAGCCAATAGTGGTGCCAGTGCTAAACAATTCCAAACAAGACCTCTTTATTTCGGTCCTCACTCAACAGTAAAATAGTAAACGGGGAAAAAGAATGCAATGTCCCGTAAAAGATACACCTCGAACAAAAAAGCAACAAAACGGGACAACCGGCGGAACTATTTCCAACTAGATATGATCAGTCAGCTAACAGACATTGTAGTGTCGTAGTATAACCATTGACTACACGATTCCAATCCAAAATTCAAACTATTAAAACACTGTCTAACGGTATAGGAAATGGCAAAAATGTTCCCTGTTCTGCAATACCCATCCACAAACGGTATGGAGAAGTGAAGGGAACATAAAAATAAATGTACGACCCAGAAAAAACCCAACACGATACAGCAAAATTTGTCACAATAGGTTGCAAATGTGCGCCACATTAAAAGAAAAGAAGAGACAGGAAACAAGGAACTTAAAAATAACATGTTAATAAAAACAAAAAACATTGTTTGTATTTAAACAAGCTGTCCAATCTTCTCCTGTGCCGAACCGTGAAAACTTTAGATGAAATAAGTATTTGCAACGTAAGTAAATTGTTAAGTTTTCTATTTGCATTCGACAGCTATACTGATGTAATAAAAGTTTAATCTTTGGTGATATTGTTTTTATCATGCTAATCTTCGTTCCTACTACTAAACTACTACTGCTATTACTACTACTTCATGCTACTAAATGCAATATCGATTTAATGATCAATCAAGTACTTCATATAGTATAAAGCAAATTCTATCTACTCGGGGTAGAAATTATTATTTCAATGATGTCGTTTTAACTCAATAACACATCACAACCAACTAATCAAGAAAATATTCAAATATTCTGACATAATTATGATATTGGATGATTAATTTTACATTAGAGCAATTTTGTATGACAGGATGAAACATTTAACTCTTGGCGCAATACTTTGCTCACAAATTTGTAGAGAAAACTCGCATTATAATATTTTCTTCTCAATAGACTAAACTAATCACACAAATCTAAACCGCTATCACAGCAATTGTAGTTAAATAGTAATCATTAGCTTCGTTTTATTTAACCTTATCGATCTTTTTTTGTCTTATTTTCACCATCACTGGGTTCCCGGGCCTCTTCAAACTTAAAATCGATCGGTTTGTCGTATCCCATTATTTTGATGTAGTGCGTGGGGTCAGGAAATAGTTGCGGGTCGACAAAAAAGGCTTTGTTTTTCACTAAAAATGTCGTAAATAATCCACCCACTTCCGGTACGGTAACATCCTCCACCTTAAATTGTGTCTAAAACGAAAAATGTTCCATTTAGCATAGAAAACATTACATTTTCAATCATTTCTGTATACTTTACCTTTTCCCGCTGTAGGAAAAACGTAATCGTGGTGGCCGTGTATTGTTGATTCGTAGGATCATAGTGTAGGTCTGTAATGTATCGCTTAGTGACCAAATGCAACAGTATCGGTGTGACGAAGGTGAAAAATCCGGCAAATCCACAAACGGCCACTATCATTGGCATGCCGCCTACTTTGCTAGCTTGCTCGAGTAGAATTGGTTGCGCAACGATACCGCCTATGCTGGTGGCCAGTGAAAACACCTTCACGGCACGTATTTGTGGTGTGAGACTTCCGTAGTATACTCTGTCGGCCAAATTATCTTCTTTGGCGGATTTCGCAGAATCCGGAACACTAGCGGCACGTGTTGTTGTCGAGAACAGTGTCCGGACGGGTGTCACTGTATCGTATCGTTGTTGGAACGCACAGGAACGGTTAGCGAAACTTACGACCAATTGTGTCCGGACCGAGTTGCAGTTTGGCATTACGCGAACGAACCGCGGCAGTGCCATTCGCAGGGAATGCATTGCACACTCGAAGTTTTGTAGATTACTTGCACGATTAAATCCCGATGCCTTTCTACCGGTAACCTGCAGCAACCAACGAAACGAACGACCGAAATTGTATAATCTTTGTTTTGGTGTCACTTTGACAGCTGGCCTAGCGATGTGATTTGGTGATGCTTTTTCACTGGTGTTTCGAATGGTCGCGTGATCCGTCATTGTCATCCAGTATGGTTGATCAGTATTGCCATCACTATTAACAATTCATCCAGGATTTATTGAAACAAAAGCTGCAATATACAACGAAACAGTAATGTTTGTAAAGGAAATTTAAATGGTTTTTGGATAGTACTTTGATGCATATTGAGCGAAAGCAATGGAATTTTATTGCTGAATTATTCATGCTTGTAATTTGCGATATTGTAAACACCGTGACTTGAAAAACCTTTGTTTCAATGGTACTTCAAAGGAAAGAAATAACATATAATTATATTCCCAAACACAGAAAAACAATTGTTCACGAAACATTTGACACGCAAAACAATCATCTAGCTACCCTGTATTATGGAGCGGATAGTGCTTTGCACGTTCGGAACGTACCGTTCCGGAGCTTTCATTTCAGCTCGTGCGGTACATCACTAGCTTTCGACTCTCTATAAAAATAAGTCAACAATCCGGTTATTTACCTTCAATTGTTTCTGTCTCGGCAAACGATTCGGTTGTGCCAAGTGTTGTGCTACGCGCTGTACTATTGTGCCTTCTAGTGGGTTGTTCCAGTGTTGTGACAGTGAAAACAAGCAAAACTCATCAAAGATGTCGCGCAATCCGGCCGAAAATCAGCTGAACGCGTTCCGGGATGCCCAGAAGGTAAGTGGTGACAGAGTGTTTCGGCCATTACGTCGTGTCGTGTCACCACCACCGATTGGCGATACACGACAATTCGAACCTTTGGAATAAGTCCTAACTTTGTGCTGCCAAGAAGAACCGGGCTGGCCCGTTGCCAATCGTACGGTTTGCGGTACATGCGATGCACGCCTCAAATTTAACCGTAAGGTTAATCTTTATTCATCAAGTGCCGATTCTCCATGGCACAAATTGTAGAATGAACACCGGCCACAACAGACGCTTCAACCCCTGGGCTTTGTTGGTTAGCATCGTCGGCCTACAACAGCATTACTGTACCGCTGTCCGATCATAGGCCATCATAGATTGTGGAGTAAAGTGTGGCGAATGAAAAAAAAACTGCGCAGTGTAGTAAAGCAGAGCCGATCGTTGGAAGCCACAGTACTCGCGCTTGGGCCGTTGTAAATTCATGAATCTTACGACCCAATGGCATTGATCGGCGAAAACCTTGACCACTTGGTAAATCTGTTTGTGTTCGAGCACTGGAGACAAAAAGGCCTCACAAAACAAACTGATCGTGACGACGGTTTGGGCCTTTGGAGTTGCGCTTTGTTGCATTAACGTCGTTATTAATTGCATCATACACCAGAGACGGAAGTTTTCCATTATCTTACATTAAAAAAAAACATGCAAATAAATTCCTCACACAAGTGGTGCATCTGCAAATGATAACGCCATTTTCAAATATTTGCAATTCCTCGCTTCGTCGCTGTGCTCGTTCGTCCCCCCCCCGATACCGCCCCACTTTGTCTGCGCTGTCTGTGCCGGCCATCGATAGCATGATTTGCAAAAAAAGCCCTTGCAAGGGCTTGCACTGTGAATCACTTAACGGCAGCCGGCCCCACAGTCCCTAACACAACTCAAGCTGACGCTGTGTAGAAATTAGTTCCGGTTCAATGATGCGCTTACACCTACGGAAGGATCGTTCTAAACGTTGCACAAGAATAATCACACATACAGAAGGAAACAAATATCCCTTGCAACTAATTGCACTGCAATGATTTCCCAACCGCGTTACACTTCGATAGAGCTGATCGGCGAGATATGAAAATTAATCAATTTGCTTATTTATTCCGATGATTTGATCGATTTGGTTAACCTTCAAGAGGGTTACAGCTGAACGTGCAAATAGAATAGGTGTTGGACGCAGAAGGGCGGAACAAATAATTACACGATTGCGAAATCGCAAACCGAAGGTTTAGAACGATATTCATGCGGTTAATTTATTTGTTAGGTTAAGCTAGGTCACTTATCTTTTCCTCTTAAGGTTCCTTTATCCTCATCCTGAGGTACACCCTTCGTTAACTGTTTCTAGAACTCTCATCGAGCTGTCTTGACTGGTTGGCCTACTGGCAATTCTAATACAACATATCAAAATGTTTCTCCTACAAAAATTGCATAATAAATGCTGCAATTTCAACCGAATTGCGCAATCAATGACTTGATGCAGCTGTGTGATTAATAACTGTTTGCTTGTCAAACAGATTTAAAACTCTTTTTTTATATCGATTAGTGTGGCTGCAAACAATATGTTCTTACATGTTGCGCTGATCCATCCGGTGGCAATCGGACAATAACAACCTTCAATCACGCAATTACGTCTCTGTCCCATTCTATACTACTACAAGGGTACAAGACACCCTGCTGCATCTCAACTCAAATGTTTCCCATTTGTGGGAACATTCCAATCGCACCGCATTAAGCACCCATAACGTAATCAATTAGCCACGTGGCGTAGCTTTTCACGCCAATGTGCTACAATTCAATTGCAGGTGAAAAACACAACCTAATTCATAGATTTTTACTTCTCTTCCTACTAGTTTTACTATAAAAATGTTAGCATTCCAATAACTTCCCTCAATTGCTTGATAAACGAACCCTTCGACGATGAGCGATGAGACAGGACATCCATTATAACGTCATAATAAAAACACGCACGGAAGATAATTATGTACGCCAGCGTGATTAACCGAAGGGTTATTTTTATGCCTCCATTCCATAAAGCGCCCAACTGTCGGCGATCGATGATTCTGGTTAAATATAATTACAGCCCCTCCCGCCCGATCGCAGCCATCTCGATCTTGTCGCTGCTACTACGTGAGCTGCGTCAACGACATCAGTTAAGATGGTTGAAGCCCCCGGTTTGTCAACGACGATACCATTTAATCGTCCGCTTGCATATCAACTTCCATGGCGCGATGGTTAGATATCAAAGTCCTTCCCAGCTCCGTATCGGTACGTGCCCGAACCCGGGACCGGGTGCGTGTGTCGGTGAGTGCCGGTGTTTCGCACACCATGTACCGGCGCGCATTATCGTACGCGTGATACAAGATAGCGCGCCATTTAATGAACCCCCTCCCCGTGCCTATTGAACTCACCTTAAGATTGTCGATAGCTCAGTAACGGCCTGTCACATAACACCAAGGGACCAGCTCTTAAGTACCCGCGGTAAAGAAACAGGAAAATAGAAACGTAAACTGATTTCACCAATCATTTCAGCCAACCGAATGGAGGACGGTTAAATAAATTTCTTTACCAACCTCTTTGGGGACAGTGCCAACAGAAAGGTACCCTCAGCATGTTTTAGTGCCCTCCTTATGGTCGGGGGTTGGCCGGTTCTTCCAGAGTAAGTCCTTTAGTGTATAGAATCAGTCTGGAGCTGGTGATAAGCGCTCTAATCTACCGGATTTTAATGGTTTTATTTAGTTTTGCTTTGGAGGGGGTCTTAATTAACCAGGGTGGACTTTTACGATGCCTGACCGGTCAATAGGTCAACTTCCTTGGTCGACAGCTGTGCTGTTTCGTTCGGGTTTTGCAGAATTTCCTTTAAAAAAACATGTTTTTTGCGCTATCATCTAAGGTAATGCGTTTGACCCCTTGTGTTGTTCTGCCAAGGCAGAAGGACGGAGATAACTTATCATGTGCTTTTTTATTTGCGTAAAATCATATTAAAACAACCAATAGGCAGATGGTTCCGTTTGGAACTGAGTGCCGGTTGTTATGCAACATGTGAGGTAGCTTTTATGGGTGAATTGTAAAGTTTAACAATGATCCTACGCGTGTTATCAACGTACAGTGCTGTTTTAATACGCTTAGGCATATTATTAGATTGTTAACAATATCACATCAAATGAGCTTCACTTGTTGATAATTGGAATGATCTGAAGCATCTCGCCCCACCGGTTGCTGTCAGCAAGATGGTTGACTTATATGCTTAAAATTTTAATTCGCACCGAACATGCAAATGAATTAGCAAACTCGTCAAGCCGTATTGACACTGTTTATGCTTAGCATTCTGCGCCATCCAAGGTCAACCTTTTTTTTGTTCTTACTACCGTACCATCCTCTATTTTGCATTTTCGCTCGTTTGGCTTTCATTCTTGTTTCGCTTCAGAACATTCGGTGGGCTTTTTTTGTGCACTTTACAGACCATTTTAATGTGTTTTGTGTTGGCTATTTTTTTTCCTTCGTTCTCACTGACCATAGACGAACGAATTCCCTTTGAAAGCAAAGTGTCTTTGAGCCATATCAACAACGACATTCTCACTCACCATTCGGAGCCGTCTGCACAGCCAGAATCAACAATGATGATAAGCTCTTGGAGTTTTGTGTGTGTGTTCGGAATTATCAACTCTCATCCTTGCATTTGACTGGCTTTGTTGTGCAGCATTGACCTCAGCTGTGGATTGTGAGATTTTGAGAACAAGAATTTACCACTATTAAAGCTAACCCCCCCTATTCGGCTACTTCTTTGGCATTGAGGTCAGAATTCCTACGTCGTACTTGATTGGATAAATTTGTTGAAGTAATTCTTGGGCAACACAAAAATGCGGTTCTAACTCTGTGGAAGCGATCTTGTGATGCCCTGCACACGCTCACACACACACACAG
Source organism: Anopheles marshallii (assembly GCF_943734725.1). Taxonomy (NCBI): domain Eukaryota; kingdom Metazoa; phylum Arthropoda; class Insecta; order Diptera; family Culicidae; genus Anopheles; species Anopheles marshallii. Next base: position 74,100,909 of record NC_071327.1, on the reverse strand, counting down.
TTCCTCGCGATGTCGTGCCACGTCGCAAAACCAGCTTCAGGTTTTTAAAAGTGCTAAAACGAGTTTTGTGTCCGATTATGATCTCTGCGAATTCCTCTCCGTTCAAATGCTGCCGGTAAGCTTTGTGGCCAACTTTTTAATTACAGTTTGAGCAAAAAGAAAACATTTTAAATTGCGGCAATAAAATGGCCCTCTCGTAAACATCTCCGTCGGGGTTTTGATCAGATTTTATTTGCAGTGTTTTTTTGTTAATTCGTTTTAGTGTTTTGTTTTAGGGAAAACATTTTAAATTAAAATGGTGCAAACAAACAAACAAACTAACACACACACCTTTCGGCTGAAGTAAACGTAGTGAAATCGTAAAAGCTTTGCACAAATACAACCAAAATGCGTGTTGCATCGTCGATCCACACAAGGCTGCATCGAGTGCGCGATTGCAGCCGACACGAAATTGTTTACAAGCGCAAGTTTCTTCCCCCTCAACTAAGTTAAGTAATTGAACCCGGCTTACGCCTCGCCGGCAGTTTATGCAAGCTGCACCATGCACCATGGTCTTAAGCAGTTGTTGATACAAAAAAAATCAACACTGAGTATTAAAAAATGTTTTCAAAATACACCCATTCACACGCACATGCGTTGGTAGAGCTCCCTTCTCCCGTACAATAACGGCGTGACCGGTTTGGGGTGTTTATTTTACTGTGTGTTCCCCATGTTATTTTTCCTCCCGTTGATCGAACGTTGATCGTGCAAATCTGACCGGTGGCGCTCCCCTAGGATGTTGTCTAAAGGTGGTGCACCGGGAAAATGCAAAGAAACCGGTATCGGAAGAGTGCATCTTACTTTCTTCACCCTCGGAATGGCATAACTGGCCATAAACAAATGTTATTTTTCGTTGCGCCTGGTGCGTAAACGATTGTACGTTCCGTTTGATGATAGTGAGATAATTAAACGTCTTCTGCGTTCTAAATAACAAACAAGCTAAAAATTGTAATTCACCCCGACGTTAAGCTTTGTGGGAGGTTAAGGCTCATGGTCGTTAAATGGTGTGCTAAATGTTGGAACTCCTCGCAGAAATGTAATGTAGTTCCTATGCGGCAACCATTGCCTCCCGATAAGACAATTCGTCAGGAAAGACATAAAACCACATCTTCTTCAATCACACATTTTGCTCTCCTGTTTTGCAAAAATATAGTTATTGTCTTGTCTTAACGCACACGGCACAGTCTTCGGTTGGACTAAGACAAAATTGTTTTCTTTTAACTCCTCGCCATCGTTTGCGATAAGATAAAGCTGCCCGAATCCAGTGATGTTGCATGTTTTCAGCGATCGGGCGCAACAATAACAATCGCACTACATACACTTTTGTCGTTTTGTGGGAGCCATTTCCTTCACCCGGCGCTTTTTTTTTTGTTTGCTTTCGGTTCACCATGCGCGAGAAAGAGCCTTGGTGTACTTGCTTATGTAATTCTACTGTGGCCACATCGCTTGTTTGTTAAAGCAGTCGATTTCTTTTACTTTATTACGCCTATATTTTGTCGGAGATTACATACATGTGTGTGTGTGTGTGTTCGTTGGGGCCCGGTGACAAAGTTCCACACCGATAAGATTTTGGGCCCCGGTGCTGGTAAACGCTGGTGGCTATCTCAGGTTACGAAAATAACACGGACAATCATCCCGGACCGAATCCCGAACCACTGGAGCACCTATTTCCCTCAGCAACAAGAATCCACACGCCCCACTATTTCTATCTATAGGGCCCCCTCGTTAGACGTGGAAACGATAATTTAAGATAAAATGATATTTCTGTTGTTGATTAAGTTAAATATTAAGGTTAAGCATTAAGCCCGGCATGCATCAATATCGTGGAATGATCAGTAAACGACCGCTTGGCCACTTTAAATGGTGCCCCGGTGCTAATTGAAGCACCCACAAATCGGTTCCGTTAACTGGTCAAATAATTAGCTAACTCGACCGTTTGTGAAGGATTAACGGACACCCCTGATGTGCACCTAAACCGCACGAAAAGCGAAAAGAACTTCTGCCGGTAGTAACTATTTTTTCCTTTCCGGTGTGTCTTTGTGTGTGTGTTGTGGCCAGCCAGGGTCAAATTTAAATATCCTCCGCTGTAACACACCGGAACGCAACAGAAATTATACTTTACGGTGTCTAACAGCAAAGCACTACGCTGGTGGTTCTAGTTTAAATGATGCATGTCTCGTTTGGATGCCTGATGTATGCCACGCATGGAAGAAGCAAACCAAACGAAAAAAAATGAATGTACAATGGAGGGAAAAGTACGCCAGTGAAATGCAAATTAACACACCGTGAAGGTTGTTTTTTAATTGTGGTTAACATTTTTAAGGGGCTCGCACTCGGGAGTTTATCAGAGCTCTCGGGTGTCTGGAAGAGCGAAGACTGCTTTTGTTTCTTGTGATTTCGACAATGTGTTGGTCATCTTTTCCAATTATCGGTATCAAACTGTCGCTGGTATTAGTATTTAGTTTAGGAGCGTTTAATAATCAGTTGGGACTGATTGAATAAATGAGTCTGAAAACTCTATTCCACAAAGATTCATGAAGCTCGGAGGAATAAATGTATCTTTTGAGAGTCGTCTATATTCGGACATTTTGGATATAATTCTGTAAAGAATTGTGTACTTCAACTGCTAAATATATGGTTGTAATTAAAATAAATACAAGGAATTAACAATGGCTACAATCTGCATCTCATAGCTAGAATTCGCTTTAGGAATTTAGAGCTCAGGACTAGAACTGTTAAGATATACTTGATCTAACTGTATTATTTTGCTCAAAAGGGGAATCGTATGGACTCCCTAATAAACCACGGTGAATGGTTTTGATACTCTAAATGCATGACCATCGGTTTGCGGCACTGCATTCGAAAGTCACACGAGCACTATTCGCGCGCGTGTGGAAACCCACGGTCTCGTCTCGGCAACGCACCTGGAATCTATCTGGGTCAGTCGAGTTTTTTTTCTCCCCCTAAGCTTCTTTCAGCTACCCTTCTGAAACGTTCACTTGAACCCCGATGAACTGGGCAAGATCATTCATTGAGCATTGGCCAAGAGTGTAGTTTGCCTGTTTTCAACCTTTCCGTAACTTGTCCGGTTGATTCGAAAGACATGTTTCGTTGATTAGAATGATGCGTGCGAAGTAGATTAGAATGGGGGAAAAATTGGGCCATTGATTTAGAGATGTCCAACATGCACAGAGCAGGCAGCAGCTGAACTAGTTTTAGCAATTCGAATCGAGATCTGGTCTAACATCTTTGTTTTTTGCTCTCTCTCTCTCTCTCTCTCTCTCTCTCTCTCTCTCTCTCTCTCTCTCTCTCTCTCTCTCTCTCTATTAACACCCACTGGATCATTGCAGGAGAAGACGACGGCTACCATGAGCCATGGTGCTCCGGTCGGTACGAAGACCGCCTCGCAAACGGCCGGTCCACGTGGTCCGGTTCTGCTGCAGGACGTTCACCTTATCGACGAGCTGGCCCACTTCGAGCGCGAGCGTATTCCGGAGCGTGTGGTGCACGCCAAGGGTGCCGGTGCCTTCGGGTACTTCCAGGTCACGCACGACATCACCAAGTACTGTGCCGCGAAGCTGTTCGAGAAGGTGGGCAAGAAAACCCCGATGGCCATCCGTTTCTCGACCGTCGGTGGTGAGAGCGGTTCCGCCGACACGGTGCGCGATCCGCGCGGTTTCGCCGTCAAGTTCTACACGGACGATGGTGTGTGGGATATGGTGGGCAACAATACGCCCATCTTCTTCATCCGCGATCCGATCCTGTTCCCGAGCTTCATCCACACGCAGAAGCGCAACCCGGCCACTCACCTGAAGGATGCGGACATGTTCTGGGATTTCATTTCCCTCCGGCCGGAGACGACGCACCAGACGATGTTCCTTTTCGCGGACCGCGGTCTTCCGGATGGCTACCGTTTCATGAATGGATACGGTTCGCATACGTACAAGCTGGTTAACGCCGAGGGCAAACCGGTGTACTGCAAGTTCCATTTCAAGACCGATCAGGGTATCAAGAACATGGATACGACCCGTGCCGCTGACCTGTCGAGCACCGATCCGGACTACAGCATTCGCGATCTGTACAACGCGATCGCCAAGAAGGACTTCCCCAGTTGGACGCTGAAGATCCAGGTGATGACCTTCGAACAGGCCGAAAAGGTACCGTACAACCCATTCGATCTGACCAAGATCTGGCCGCAGAGCGACTTCCCGCTGATCCCGGTCGGTCGCATGGTGCTCGACCGCAACCCGAGCAACTACTTTGCCGAGGTGGAGCAGGCCGCATTTGCTCCGTCTCACCTTGTGCCCGGAATCGAACCGTCCCCGGACAAGATGTTGCAGGCGCGTCTCTTCGCTTACGCTGACACGCACCGTCATCGCGTGGGTGCCAACTACCTGATGCTACCGGTCAACTGCCCCTACCGGGTGCCGGTGCGCAACTACCAGCGTGACGGACCGATGAACTCTACCGACAATCAGGGTGGTGCTCCAAACTATTTCCCCAACTCGTTCAGCGGTCCGCAACCGTGCCCCGTGGCGCACAAGCTGCAAAACTCACAGCTGAAGCTGTCTGGCGATGTAGATCGCTATGAAGTATCGGAGGATGATGATTTCTCCCAGCCGGCCGTGTTCTATCGCCGCGTGCTGGATGAAGCTGCCCGCAAGCGGCTAATTAGCAACATTGTGGGCCACTTGTCAAATGCATCACCGTTCCTGCAGGAACGTGCGGTGAAGAACTTCGCCATGGTCGATGCTGATTTTGGCCGTCAACTTTCTGAGGGATTGAAGCTGCACCGTTCGGCCAGTTTGTAAAAAAATAATAATGTTGGCTAATCAATGACGCATTCGGAATCGTTTTACATTCGATCATGCACGGGCAAAATAGCACCAACAATCATTGTAACGCCGAAAAAGGGATCGGCCTCTTACGAAACTATCTGGGCTTATGTTTTTTTTCTGTTTTTTTTTGTTCAATGTAATCCACAAATGCACAATTGCGCATATCCAGTGTAAATGTGACCGAGTGCAATATTCCTATGCGTGTGGCAAACACTCGTGTATTTGTTATTTTTGTAAACAATTTTATTAACAAAAAAATAAAATCTAATGGTTTTATATAAAAAAAACTTGCTTTTCAACGAACTCGCTTTTTATTAAGATATCACAGAACAACGACTTGATGATGGTTCAACGATGCTACCAGAACATGTACAATACGAAAAGAAATATCATGTGTTTGAAAAAGTTATACATAGAACGAAATCGTGTTAATTAGTTTACAAAGGTGACATCGTAATATTCATATGTAGAAAGCGGAATTCTGAGCATAATGGTTGCTCTCAACTGGCAACAGTACCAAACTTTTTGCTTTGCGCCCAAATGTAGACAAAATCATGTTTGATTTCGTTTCCCATAGTGTCGGAATCGGATTATCCGTGCATTTAAAATTGGTTGTCATTGTTTGACGCTTGCTTTCCGACAGCTCTACTGTGCATAAATGTGTGGGAAAATGGGGCGACCATACCAAACAATTTGGCCATATTTTGTTGGAAACTAATTTGAATATGTAAATAAACAAAGGCTTGCAAACAAAGGCAGTCAGAAAGACAATTTCTAATCAGACAATTATTAATAACCTGTTTCAGCGGACATCAAATGCTTCGGCCGCCATCTTTTGCAGCTAGCCTTGGTTGAATCTAACGACAAAGGAACAAATAAGGTAAATTAAATAGAACTAGAAACTAAAACACTCATCAAAATGACTAAAATTCATTCCTTTTCAGTTATTTTGTTGCTGAAAACATTTAAAATATTTTTACAGAGACCGTGACGGATCGCGACCGACCACTGTGCGACATTCTGATGTGTCCGCTTGCATGGGTGTATGAGTGCAATTATTACGTTTAGCGTAAAAAGGCGCAGGCAACACAAACAGCAGCATTAGCGTAGCATTTGCTTTGACGCCCGATCTCTGCACCACAGTGAATGGGAATGTTCCAATCGCGCATTGTTCCGAAAAGTGCTTTGTGAAACAGGTTGATTACCGTGCGTCTAGTGTTCCGCCGTTTCGGACACCATTCTGATAAAGGTCCCGTAATCCTTCCGTTGTGCGTTTTGCGCGTACCCTAGCGCCTCCGGAATCGTTTGCGTGTGGTTTTGACAAGTGAGCGTTTGAGCGTCGTGCGCGGACACCAGCGGGGAGAAGAACCCCGTGAAACTCGTGAAACTTTCCCGTTACAAAATCGTCTTTTTCCCGGCTGCCCTACGCACCGGTGAATGGTGTGAAGCGTCCGCTGGTAAAGCCTACTCCGGTTTGGTGTTTTTGTCCGCCGCACGATTGTCCACGCGCCAGCATCGGGAGAGAGCGCGCACCGTCCGAACATACATACACGCACGCACGCATCGACACGCACACAGCCGTAGCACGGTGCAGATCGGGCAAAAGGCAGAAAAACCGAATTTGTGTGTTGGAAATACCGCGCGCGCGTTCGCTCGCTCGCTCGCTCGTCGTTGGCATTCGTAGCAGCGCGATTATCGGTCGTCGGTTGGTCGATTCGGACGATTGTCGCTCCGCTGAGGGCGCAGCAAAACAACCCACCACATCTCAGCAACAGCAATCCGCACCTGTACCCTGTATCCGCTCCTATTCGTCACCCCCAACGGAGGGCCCCATCGTGCCCCACGGAAAGGAAAACCCTTTTTTTTGTTTTTCGTTCCCATACGCATACACATACGCACGCGCCCCAGCTAGTGAGAACTCCACCAGGCGGCAGCAGCAGCAGCAGCAGCAACAGCAACAGCAGTTGGCAGGCAGGCGCACACTGAGGAGAAAACTCCACAATCTCTATTCCGTAGCCGTCGTCGTCGTCGTCGTCTGTCGCTTTGTGTTGTTGGCCCCCCCTCGTTGGCATCACTGGGATATCAACGCCGAGGACGGTAACTAAATTCCGCGTGAAAATATCTGCCCGAGTCCGAGGGGATCGGGACCGATTCAGGACTTCTGTGAGGCTTTCGGTTTCTGTCATCATCATCGGTCGGTCGTCGTAACACCGAACGCAACGGGCAGGCGGACATTCGGCGACACCATCATCCTTCGCAAGTTTTTGATTGTCCTTGCCGCGCGCTTGCTGTAGTCAAACCCATCGCCGTCTCCGTCCCCGTCCACCGCCAGAAAGGCAGCGCTCAATGGATTCGGAGATTCCGGAACTTTCGGACGAAGCCGAGGAACACGTCAAACTCGACAACGGTGAAGAGGTAAGGTATAAAGCGATCAGTGCAGATGCTGCAAAACCGTGCAGTTGCATGCAGGTTGCGTACGGTGCTATGAATATCCCGTGCCTTTCTCCCGGCCCTGCCCGCGAATGCACCACCCTTGGGTGGGGTAGGAAAAGCGCGAACATGGTAAAAAAGTCGATAAACGAAGGACAATAGTGCGTTGTTGTGTTGTTGTTGCTGTTTGACGTTTGACAGTTGTGTGTTTTGCTTCGTGCGTTGTGAAAACACTAGTGTGAACATCCAGGAATGCTGTGCACTCCGTGGACCCGTTGCCATGGTAGTAGGTTAGTGCCAAATTGTGTCAGAAATCCAAACCAACAACCAACAATTTGTCCTGCAAGGATGTGCCTAAAACATTACAGTTTTCTGTCCAAAACCTCCTTGGTCCTAGGTGCCGTTATGGCGCTTTTGTACATGGTCAACAACAACAGCAGTCCAGAAATCGTCCGTTCCGCGCCGTAACCCCACCAGAATCGCCGATTGCATTGACAACGGGGCGACAAAAACAACAACACAAAAAAACCGACCGACCATGCCGCCCGATCGGGCCGAGATCGATCGGACGGCACGGAGTTACGCCGAACGTATAGCGGGAACGCATTACGAATATGTCGGTCAAATCTCTGGCCGCCACTCTCTAGCGCGCTAGCATATTCAACAGCAGTGGGAAGAAAACGCGAAAAGCGAACACGCCGTGTGTGTCATCGGTGTGGCTGCGTGCCCCGAGTGAAACACGGCACAAACACAACGGATAGGCAAGCACGCACCCACACACGCACGCACGCAATATCTCTTCGCTCGTGTGACACATCAGCAGCATCGAAACGCGGTCGTATCGCAATGTTCGCGATCGTCGTGCGTCCGTCGTTTTCCTATCGCGGCGGACATATTTTTTTCAGTCTTTCCTTTGGGGGACTCGGCGACGGCATTTCCCTACCGTTGGAACCCTGCACAGTCGGCAATGGAAGCGGCAACAATGCGCTGGTCGCGGATTTGCTGTGCCCCGAGGGACAACGCCAATGTAAAGGCAGTAAATTCTTTCCTACCACAGTTCGCAATTTTATCGCCACACTACGTGACGTAAGTCACAATGTTGTGGGTAGTGGGACGCAATAGAAACATGAGACAAAAAGCCTACAAAGTGTGGAATAAGAGCAAGCAGAGGTTTTGACTTGTTCGCTCACCGAATGTTCCTATATTCCAATAAGATCAAAAAAATGTCGGGCCTAAGATGAATTCCCAACATCATGGTAATGTTTATTACGCTTTTATTTTACGCTAGCCCGGAAATGCCGATTATAAAATTTGCGTGGAAATAAAGGTGCCCCAGCGAGCAACCTATGGTTGCGCATGGGTTGTATGTGTGCAATATGCGTGTGCGCACAAGGGAGTACAATTTTTCCCGTACTTGAAGTGATTGCCTCCAGCAAAAATGGGGGAGCAATATTATCAAAAGTGCCCCGAACAAAACCTTGCACCTTGTCAAGCAACATCTACCACCTGGTCTCGGCAAACATCAACGATAAGACACTTTTTCGTGTGAAATGCCTCCTATCAACAGTTGCTATAGCAATGGAATATAGCAATGCGAGGAAAATTTTTAAATGTCACTTTATTTAGTTGACATACTGCTTTGGTGTGTTTTAGGTGTCGTTTCAGGTTCATTTTTTCTTCATGTTTAAAACGGTCGCAGCAATTGACTCCCACGCTCCTCTTGTACAGAGCATCATGGACTAGTGATAAAAGTTGGCAACAGAATGCGCAAGCACACTCATGGTAGCACTGTGAAGTGTCTCAAAAAGAAGGTTTAGAGCGCACGAAACATCGCGAGAACCTACAGGATTGGAGCAACGTTACAAAGATCGGCGTTGGTTATTATCGTCCCCACTGTGTTCCACCGTTCGCTAGAGATGAATGGCGACAGCAAGTCAGCGCACACGCGAACGAGATGATGCTGCTGTACCCTTTCCAGATGACTGATGATCGTTCTCTGTCGAAGATCTGTCGGCTCGCTGGATCGTCGGGGCGCACTATTCGACGACCGTCTCGAATGCATTCTGGAGCGTTTCGTGTAATGCTTGACGTTCGTGTGGTTTTTTTTTTTGTTTCGCCGCGTCTTCCTTCACGTTTCATCCCCCTAGCGCGGTGATGATGTTCCAACCCACCCACCCCGAGCTCGCGGAGTTCTTGGTATCCACGTCGGTGGGCTTGGCCGTTCGGAAATGGTCGTGAAATTGTGGTCGGGTCGGGTCGGTCGGAATTCGCTTCTCTGCCTTTATGTTCGTTCCGTTCCGTTTTTCGGGCGGCTGTCGGTGGGTTTGTTTACGTTTTTTCCCTTTTTTGCTTTTATTATTATCGCCTTCGGTGGCCTCCCGTGTGCGTCAAGACTTTCCTCACCTGTCCCCCCTTATTGCGTTCGACCCCTCACGGCAAACCTGTGAACGGAAGTGCATTAACGCACCCTTCACGACGCGACGCCGGCAACACACCTGTCCGACCGAGAGAAAAAAAAACTGGTAGGGCATGCTCTGGAAGCTTTTCGGCCCGGCCCTACCATTTGAGGGTAGGCTGAAAAATCCGTTATGGCCTTCGGGGCTGGACCAAATTATGGAACATCCGACCAGCAGAAGGAGGAGAGGGGGTTGTTCGGTTGTTGTATCCGTTCAATCGGCCGCAAAGACAACGCAGCTTCGTCGTCGTCGTCATCGGTCGCGTCCATGTGTTCACTCGGCTGTTCAAGATATGCCTCCCGTATATGTATATACAAACACACATACACGCACACACACAAGGGGTTCCAGCTGATCGCACGAAGAACGCGAACTCTTCCCCGGTTCGGGCCACATAGATTGCCCTCCACGATTCGCCGATATACATTCGGGCACAGTGCGATAGGCAGGGCAGCGAACATCTTCGCGTACCATACGCACATGTGCACGTGGCTTGCGCCACAGACAACGTGTGGCCGTTTGCGTAAAGCGTCTCGCACCAGCGACGCCGCATTCGCACCAAATATGTACACACCGGTCCGCCGGACGTCGTCGATCGTCGATGAATCAGCCTGTCTCGGCGATCCTACGCGGGGTCGCAAAGCAAATGTTAAAGGTCAGCGTGGCCGACGACAAAACCCAAGGAAGGTGAACGAAAGTGGAGCACATTTTCGGGCTCAGTCAAGGCTTGCGTTGCAAACGGACGCGCGTGGTGATGCACGAAGAACCACCGTCAGCATACGACAGCTATTTTCGAGCCGCCTTCGAGTTGCCTTCAATGAAAGTGGAAGAGCCAACAACTGACTCTGAGCACTTTAGCGACGGCTTTCTTTTTTAATTCGTTCTCGATACGGCTGCGAACATTCGGATAAGTCTATTTTTCTTCCACCTCCGTTGGTGGACGTGTGGCGAAAGGCTGGGTTACTTTCACTTCCAAGCAATTTATCTCCCCTATCCGGATGGGCCCTGCCATCCTGACGGCGGCAAGAGCAATGGCGCTCGGATGTACGCGAAGAAGGCATACATGCGCAGTGCCGTAGTTTCGTTCGAATTCGATTGAAATAGATATTGGACGCCGATATACTGAGTCCCCCCGTCCCTCCCCTCCATCCCATACAGTTGCAAAAAAGGGCTTTACCATGGGCACGTACAATTGTGCCGGCAATACACGAATGATTGTGTACACCGAAGTATTTTAAGGTTCTAAACGCATCACACTTTGAGGGGCTGATACAAATTTTCCATTAGGTATAGCTGTTCTTTGATACATTAAGCTAATAAGATTGGTAGCAATGAGTCTCCAATTCTGATTGACATTACTTAACGTGCCTTAATCTCAATTTTTGAACATTGAGTAAGGCTTCTAAATTAAGGTAGATAACATTGTTGCCCAGGGATTTAGACAGCACATGGCGAATAATAAATTGCGCAAGCGAATAAAATAAACGGGAAGATTGATAGCGAAATACAAAATGCAAATAAATATCCTATCTATTGTAAAACCCTGTATTTAAATAGAAAGTTCACCATCATCATATATTTTTCTTTGTCGTTATAACGTAAATGGCAGTTTGGTTTGGTAAAATGCAAGTCTGATGTACAGATGTTCATTTGGCTGTACATAATTCACTTCTTTGGCAACACAATCAAGAACCATCGCGAATTCATTATGACATCCCATAAAGAATGTTTCTTCTCCTCTTTTAGGTTGCATTACCTCCACGAACCCGGCTAGTGACCACCACCGACGTACAGCAGGGCAATACCGTGGTGCAGGTGCCTGTTTCCCTGCCGGTCGGTACGCTAATCGGTGGAGCGACCTTCAACGTACTCACCACGGAACAGATACAACACTTCAAACCAATGATTTGCGTCGACAACAATGGTTTCGTCTCGAGCAGTACGGTGGTCGGAGATTTGGGCAATGAACTGAAACAGGCACATATCGTTATCCAGCAGCAGAGCTCATCCGACACCAACAACCAGCAGCAGGATGATTCGGGCCTGGTGGAAAGTGGCCAATCGCAGAACAATTCCCAGCAAGGCTCACAGCAACAAACCACGCAGGAGTATCGGGTCGAGGGTGGCAACAGTGCGCTGGCGAACCATTTGGCCAACGTGGAGATACTGCAGGTGCGCTGTAAAACGACGACCGGCGAACTGTACAAAAGCCGGCTAGGTTCCGGTGGACGGGGGAAATGCATCAAGCATAAGGACGGTTGGTACACGCCGAGTGAGTTCGAAAACATTTGTGGCCGTGGTTCGAGCAAAGACTGGAAACGATCGATACGGTACGGTGGGCGTAGCCTGCAGACGCTCATTGACGAGGGTATCCTGACGCCGCACGCCACGAGCTGCACCTGTTCTGCGTGTTGTGACGACGAGTCGGGAGAAAGTGAGTGTACCACCTCTTACAACTTCTGAATAATGTGTTGTATTAATTGTGCTGGTACTACTACATCTATCTATTTTACCTTTCCAGCCGCAACTGGACCAGTGCGCCTCTTCACACCTTACAAGCGCCGACGAAGGAACCAAAGCGAACACGAATCACCACAGCTGGACAAGAAGAAGCGCATCGTGGTGACGAGTGGTACGACAACGTCGGCCGGTGGGAACGCCACCAGCACATCGGGCACCATTGTGAACAGTAACAATACACCCAGCGCGAACGCGAACAATGCCATCATCAATAGCAATAGTACGACCACCACAAACAATTCCGCCATAACTAATCAGCAGCAGGTAGCGGTACAGGCTGCCCAAGTACATGCGGCCACCCGGCAACAGCTACACCAAGCGACCGCCACCATAAATGCAACACCCATCATCACCAACAACACGAGCACCACAACGACCACCACGACCGTGAAGGTTGTCCAGCAGGAACAGCAGCAGGAGCTCCAGAACGAATTGATCACCACCAAAGAGGAACCGTGGCAGACGTTAACGGAGGGTATTGACTCGACGACGGAATTCGTGGACCAGCAGACGCAATGTAAGCTTGGTTGTGCATTCTACACCTTCGTATTAGTGTTTGCCCATTCCGCTTGTCGATATCTGTGGAGGGATATGGAAATCTTCTTGTCTATTTCTGAGGTGTAGAGTAAGAGTATCGGCAAACATCCTTCGGACAGTTCTTCCAATGTAATAATTGTTGGACATCCTTAGGGAACTATGCAATGGACTGTTTGATTAGTTATTCATTCTTAGAACTAAGAATTTATCCCCGTTGACTCCAAGATAACAAGTCGTTTTTACAACAAGATAGGTCCTCCATAAAATCAAACTGAATCGGAATGTCTTCCTTACAAGCGCTACAATTGAATCAAACAAAACTAAAATTAACAATTCACTACAATAACAAAGTAGTAACCAATATTTCTAACTTCTTTTATTCTAGTGTTAGCTGAAGCGAACCTACCCTTCGAACGGATGAAGTCATTCTGCACCCAGCTAACGAAAATGGTGCAAGAAATGCGGAAATGCATTGTGGAAACGCAGGAGATGCACAACCGCCAGCTGGAGTGTATGCAGCGCGAACGGGATGCCGCAATACTGACGGTGACGCAACTCGAACAGGAACAAAGCATAAACAGCAACTGCATTCCGCCGGGATCGATACATGCAAACAAGAAGGTACACCGTGCATTTTTTCCGAGGGAAGCACTCCGCGATACTAATTCCTTATTTTACCCCTCTCCCCTGCCGTTAGTGCGCCAACTGTAACCGTGAAGCGTTGGCCGAATGTTCACTGTGCCGAAGGACACCGTACTGCTCGACGTTCTGTCAGCGGAAAGACTGGATAACGCATCAGAACGAGTGTGTCCGCAGTACGCAGGAACCAACGCATCAGATAATGCTGATAGTGGACGAAACGCAATAGCCTTTAATGTTCTAATCGGGCCTACCCGGAAGGGTAAAGCAGCTGGATCGGCGTGTACAAGTCTAAGGATCGATCTCCGCTGGGTTCCGATGATGAACATAAAGGTGCTTACACACACACACACAACCATACATATAAAAATGCAGAACCTCACCAACCCAACGCAATACCATGGTCCGGTGTGGTTAGATAGTTTGCTAGCTAGCAAAATATTCCTATTCAATAATTTCACTAGATGGAAAACTATCTGCCAGTTTCAGACCGGATGTTACTGTAAAAAAAAACAAGAGATTTAATCAGTGCACTGGCAGCAACTTTAGCGACTTTTTCGAACATTTTTTTTTTGTTATGATTTTTCTTTTATTTTTTTTGCTTTTTCGTTTACCAAAACTGTTCTATTAAAGCCAGTGCACGAAAGGTAACAACAATTCTTCTAGTTGAGCTTTTGCTCTTGAACACTGTCGATGTGTTTTGTTGAGATGAAATAAGACTTACAATACTTCTGCTCGTCACTGGAGCATGATGAGACTAAGCAATGATAACACACACACACGCATACTTTAAATTACGACACTCCACTAGCAGACTTGTGGATGCCCTATCGAACCGGTACACAACTGAAATTGTGTTCGTTTGTGAGGTGCGTTCAAAGGTAGTTTCAATACCCCAACAAAACGGAGAGTCAAGAAGGAACAAATGTATAAACATACTTAGAAGGAAAGTGTAAAGACCGTATATATTTAATAGTAATATTATTGTATTATTATACATACGTTTTGTTATGTTAGATGAATTCAGATCAATCACTACTATTCGCGGGATGTATATTTAAGTAGCTGAAGGTATCCTTTGTTTCACCGTACGCCCAGATTACGTACAAGAATGTTTTATTTTGAAAATATTTCTACTTCGATTGTCGGTGGTGCATCCATCCAATACGTGCAAAAGCAACAAACACGTAGCGTTCGTGCGTGTCAATTTAATGTGTAATTTTTAGTCATTAGGCTTGTGGATAGGTAATTTTAATGGCAGATGGAAGCAAATAGTGGGTGTAAGGAGCAAAGCTAATTGGTCCCAAGGGAGTGCACAAGAACATTGTATTAAATTACGTTTCTGTCGTCGCTAATAGCTCCTTTAACCGGTATGTTGTACTTCTCCGTACCGCTGCTACGCACGGAAGTGCGGTTGGTCATATAAGAAAACAAAAGCAAACAAGAAAACAATTGTAAAAAGAAGAGGTTTTTATGTGTTCGTTTGGAAAAGAATGAATTATTAAAAAAAATGGCAAACTTTACTTCTTTTTCGTTATTATTGTCTTGTGGTATAGGTAGTTTTTTTATTCACTTTTGTCCCGTATAGCTTATTAGTTGTTGGAATTGCTAATCCGTTTCGTTAGTTGCATGATTGTTCTTTCTTTTTTTAAACATTGTAGTAGCAAAGTTGTTTGTTATATCGTTTCTCAAGCCTTTATTTATTTGCCCTGCAAATATGCTGCTCGACTGCTCATTCTTGAATGCTTTGTTTAGGTTGCCTTTAGCGAAAAGGTACATATTTTTAGCGTTGTTAAGACACATTTACGCTAGCGGGAAAGATTTTCTTAAACAAAACATAACCACAAACTTCCTTACTACTAACATAAGGCAATGTAGGACTAAAAATGAAGCAAAATGAACTGAATATTTGGAAGGACATATGTTTTACTCCTTTCTTCCTGTGTTACACATTCATTCGCAAGCTGTGCATGGGAGAACGTGGTATATCGCATTTGCCGCCGCGTGTAAAGTGAACGTTTCTCAATGTGTATGCATGGGCGATAAGGAATGGAGGACCATCGGGGGATGATATAGCGAGTCAACGATAACGCAGTATGTGCGATGTAAAAACCAAATCAATCACATTTGAAATATTGATGTAATTATTCGTACGATTTTTTTCCTTGCAATTAACAAGTGTAGTAGCGAATTAGTCCATTTAGCCATAACGACCAAACGAATCGACGATATTAGAACTCTAACTGGCGCAACGGTAACGATTCAATCTGTGGTGCGACTTATTCAGTAAAAAAGTTTGTAACATTATTTCTATATTATTAGAAATGAAATAACCACTTCAAGACAGCTACCCTGACAATGATCCAACAAAGAAGAAAGGAATACTGCAAGTGATTGTGGAGGAAGGCAGAAAAGTTAAGTAAAATTACCTCTCTTATTCGGTGTGTGCATTTAAGCACAACAAGGGTACGCTTTTTCTCCCCCTGAAAAAACAACTTTTTGTGTGCTTGTCGAATGACTCCGAGTAACCGATAACCGTACATCGGATTCCAAACAAAACCATTCATCCAAATAAAAAAAAGGTGTCTAGTGTGTGTCGTGGACGTGCGGTAAACGAAATTTTATACAATGAAATGCAATTATAGATGTGAATATTTGAATGTAGCGTGAAACCCAGGAACGGCATACATTAGCCAAATGCAGGATCTAAATTAGATTGCTGATGTCGTACGGAAAGAAAAAGAAATAAACATTTAAAACACCGTAACGAATGTAAACTGTAAATTGATCAATTTGCTGCATTACCGATTTCTATCGTGGAGGACACGAACAAATGAGAAACTGAATGATCGATTGTTTTTAAACCTTTAACCAACATATCCAATACATACGCAACAAATCTCTCGAGAAATTCCGTTTAAACTCATTTTTGCTCTTTATTGGAAATATACAGTGGCAGTTACATGTAGGTTCGCTCTTGTTAGCTGTAAATTAGTTGTGCCTTTTGTCCGTTCGCGTTGCTTTTCGGTTCGGTCGTCTCGGTGAGGTGGCTACCGTGGCTGAATCCTTGTTATTACCTGTCGCCTCCACCCGACGAACGGCACTCAGAGGTGTTAGTACAACCGCAGCACGCTTTAGCCGTATCGGACTCGAAGTAGAAACGCCACTGCTACTCTCCGAACTGCCGGAACTAGCCTTCCGGCCGATGGCTAACCTTATCGAGCTTTGTTCGATTGTTTTAGCTGTTGTTGCGGATCGTTGTTCACGCAAACGTTTGCTGCCCGTCGGAGATCCACTTTGCTGACTGGCGGCCAAATTTTCGATCGCCTTCGTTCGGCTGGATGTTCTTGTGGGAGTTTTTGTGGGGGTATTTGAACCGTTACTCGTGGGTACGCGTTTCGACGACGCTACTGGGGAAGCAGTTTCTGACTCAGGATTGTTTTTCGACCATCGTGATGTTCGGGTGATGCGGGCGGGAGAACTTGTGGTAGTTGTTTTGTTCGTTTGACGTGTGGCTTTCGTTGTTGTTCTCGTGGGCGAACTCAGCTCCGAGAGAGATTTTCGCGTCATAACCTTACTGTTGATCGCATCCAAGCGAGCAGCATGGCGAGTAGCACGTGGTAATGTTCCAGGCATAGCGACGAGTTTGCGTTCCGTCAACGTTTTGGCCGCTGCTATGCTCAGGGGTCTTGCTGAACGGTTTGTGCGATTGATCTACAAAGGAAGGGAATTGTTATAACCTTTACGACATCTTTTAAAATAAAGTTTGCAATAAAATGAAACTTACCGTAGCGTTTGGCGATGCTTCAACAACCTCGCTATCCGATGAGGACAACGAAGACGAATTACTGGATGACGTTTTACGGTTCTTACGGGCGCTAGTCCTAGCTGGGACCGTTGACCGACGTACCGTTACATTAGAAAGATCAGTCGATTGCCTCTCCGATTGTTGTGTTTCTGGAATCTCCAACTCATCCTCTGACGTGCTCGAAAACCCATGCTCATCCGAACTTTGCTCGTCGTTTGTGGCCGGAATTTCAAAATCATCGTCCGTATGTGCGGTTTTCGGTGGGACCGTCTTAGACGTGCCAAGTGCTACCCGCAACCGTGCCGATGCCGCTTGTATCTTGAGCAGGGTCGACGCATCGGGCACTTTGAACTTTCCATTGTCCGATAGCTCGTTTATTGGAGAACGTGGTACGAGAGACCGTCGCAGGGATCGGACTCCCGAATCCGGTGGCCCCGGAGCAACACTATCATTAGCTCTTGCCGGCGACATCGTTGGAGATGCTGGACCCTGCGTAGACTTCAAGGGTGATGCAAACAGATCCGTATCCGAATCTTCCTGGAGTATTGATTTGTTAATCAGCGGCCGTTCTTCGGACCGTTCCCCGTCCTCGGTCGGTTCCTGCTCCTGTTCTTCCTCGTCCTCGACTGGTGCTTCGTCGTTCTCCTCCGTCACGGGTGTTTCCGCTCTTTCCTCATCTGCAGCACCATTAGGGGCCTGGATTCGCGTCGAGGAAAACGTGATCGTTTCCCGAATCTTGCCCAACATCATCTCCCGGAAGGTGGTCAAATTTTTTATCGTCTTCACATCCAGGTAGGGTTCGTTCAAAATTTCACCCGCCGTATTCGCCAGATCGGACCGCAGTATCGCATCATCCTTAATGTCCAGCACGAGTAACTCCTTGCTCAGCAACTTCAGCAGATCCTTCAGTGTAATGTTGTCACGCATCACCCGCAGGAACGTCACGGCGATCGTGTTGTGTGGGTTAACGCCGGGATTGCAGAAGACGGGCCGGGTCGAGTCCACCACGAACTTTATCACCGATTCCGGCCGTACCTCAGCCAGCGGACTTTCGTTCGGTGCTTCCAGCACGTGGAACAGCGTGTTCAGCAGTGCCTTCTGCATCAGCTCCTGCCGACGCTTCGCTATCAAGCGCTGGAAAAAGATGCCCAACATTTGCTGCATTTCCGGTTCGGTGGTCGGATTAAAGTAACGCAACAGCAGCTTGGACATGATGTCGGCCGAGCTGCACCGTCCGCGCAAAATCAACCGACAGAAACCGTCGATGATGGCCGAACAGATGGCATTGTCGTTGCACGTATCCATGAAGTGGACGGCCATCTTGTAGAACTCATTACCATTGCAGGACACGCTCGTCGAGTCGTCGTGGTAGCTGGTGTTGTGCCGACTGAACAACTGCCGCGAGCTTTTGTTCGTACGTGAATCATCCTTGTTCACGTCTTCGCTTTCCAGGTCAAAATATTCGAACCCGTTCTTGTCGAGCAGTTCGAAAACACACTCGAATGCCGTCTTCCAGAGGCGCGATGAGGCGGTGTTGAGGAACTGCTGGTACAGCAGCTGGAACGTTTCCTTGCTAAGCCCGTCATAAAGCATGCTGAACGCGGTCGCGGTCCTCAATGCCCAGTTACGCGTGGACAGCTGGCCCGACTGTACGTGGCGGCTGATAAACGTCGGATACAGATTACACACCGGCGGTGTAAGAGAACGCACCGATGGACCGTTGACGAGATAGAAGCAGATCTGGAGACACTTCTCGACCGTTGCCTGTGTTACTCGGCGCGGTTTTAGCATGGAATCGCGGAACTGCAGTGTGATGGTGCTGGTGTCATCATCGACACTACTGGTAGACAGCGACATTTCGTGCACGAGCGGTTTCACCAGATTGGCGTACTGCTCGTTGCACAAGTTTACCTCCTCGTTCATCAGCTGAGCACCGGCGTAATCCTTCTGTGCGGAAAGTGCACTTTCCTGCTCTTGCAGCTCCAGGATCTTCACGCGAAGCGATGAGATTTGCAGCTTGAGTGTCGTCATTTCCGGATGCTTCTCCAGGTAAGCATCGACTAGCTGGCGGGAGCTGTTAGAAACGTCCTGACGCGACGGTTCAACCATGGAACTCACCAACTCAACGAAGAAGTTCAACCGCGTCTCTACGTCGGTGATGAGCTTCTCGAACGTTTCCATTATGAGCCGAACGTTCACCTCGAACAGATTTTCATTGCGGATGATGTCCGACAAAACCTGCTTCAGATTTTCCCGCCCAAACTCATCGCAAAAGTCAAACATTAAAACTATCTCCAGCAAGATCTGCAAACTGCACTGCACGTACAGTTGGTGCAGCTTATCCATTGTCTCGGGCTGACCCGGTGAAGATATTTGCGTATTCACACTCGTACTGCTATTTGCGGTTTTCATGAATGCGCTAGCGTTTGGGTTTGCCACAAATCCCTTAAGGTACTCGCAAAATTTGCTCAGCTCGACCATATAGCCTTCCAGGTCGTCGGAATCGGTCTTTTGCAGGTACTCCAACATCGTTTGCCAGCAGATTAAACGCTCAATAGTGAGTTCCTCCAGTGGGACCGTTTTTTTCTCTCCTTCAAAATTCAGTAAACTGGCCATTTCTTTAACACCTTTTTTGCTGCAAAGAGGGAAAAAAACATTTATTATAAGTTATATCGTTGTCTAACCGTACTAAGAGACGACATCTTACTTGAAAATTTCCATCAGAACCGTTTTGGCGGCTTTCCGGAAACGATCCATCTCTTTCTCGTCCGAATCCAGCTTTAACGCCTCAACGAATGCGACATAATCCCGCTGGTATGATTCAATCCACTGAGGAATCATGACGTTACGCATCACATCGCGTACGGCCTGCGAGTGATCGTTGAGGCCTTGCTCGAGGAACTTTAACCTCTGCTCGATCTTATACTGGCGTACCGGGTAGCTACTCATCTGCATGTACGTGTGGCGACGCACTCTCTCATCCGCATCCCACAATCGTTCCAGTATGTAGGGAATCAATCGATAGTTCCGTCCCAGGGAGGAGATGATTGCCTGCCGCACCTTCGGCGATGGATCCTTGTCCAGGTGATACACATACGCGCGCACCACGGGATCCTCGGGTGAACTCGGATCCTGCAGGCGCTGCAGTGCCAATACGGCCTGTACCCGTACGTGCTGCGAAGTGTCCCGTATCCGCTCGAGCATGTACCGTAGAATCTTATCGCAGATCGTGTCATCCAACGCCGCATCCGTGCCCAACGCATTCAGGATCAGGTTTACGAGTTGGCAAATCCGGAACCGTATCCGCTGTATGTTGCTAATCGTGGTGAGCAGCCAATCGAACATTGATGCCATGATCGGATGCGTAACAGCTTGCCCACTGTACTCGGAATCGGCCACAAATTTGGCACTAAACTTAAGCACATGATTTGCATACGAGTTCGTTTCGTCGTGTTCCATCTGTCTTTTAATCACTTGTATGAATGATTTCATAAACGAATCATGCTGCACGCTGGTGTACAGTTTCTTTAGCTGCTTCACCAGCTTCGCATGCGTGGTTTCACTTTGTTGCGCACTTAGCACCGTCTGTATGACGACGGTTGAGAATTTCACTGTTTCCGCCGTATTAGCCGTAGCCACCACAACTTTCCGTTTTCGCGGGGCCATTGTTCTTACAGGAAATATTATTAAACCGAACAAAACAACAACACAACTCTTAATCTAGTGGGAAAAGCGACGCCTGATGTTGCTGTTGCTTGTGCGTCGTTTGCTCTGTTTGACAGAATGCGTCGTTGGTTCAAATTTGATCGTTAGGCCAAGGTCTATTGAATGTGCAGACCTGGCGTCATCTTTTGGACTAATCATGAAAACTGTCGGTGAATACTCTGCTTTTGCATACGCTTTATGACTACAATTCAGTTTTGGTCGAAAATATTTCGTCAACTCCTTGCCCAGTGCGCCAAACAGCCAGATTTATTTTAAAATTCTCATGTAAACATTGGCTGTCACGAGCTACCATTACTCAATACACCTTGGTTGCAATTGTTCAAATCGACCACATTTGCAGTACTGAACTCGGTGTGAAAAACGCACGAAACTGTTGTTTTGATGGGGTGACTGTTTATGGTGTTGTTAATTTATTTTTACTTTCCTTTAGCAGCAGCTCGGTGCAAACGGTGCTAGTTCCCTAATCTACCTCGAATAATCCTTACCATGTCGAAGATTTACCATGGTGTCGTGAACGCGGCCGACAAATTTGTTCCTAATGCATTGCGGCCCCTGTGGAACCATGCGGCAGGTAAGTTTGATGCTCCACCGACATGCAGTTTATATAACACTCGTTCGATTGTGTTGAATTTTGGCACGGCAAATTCAATTGCGCTTCCTTTTCTCCACAGGACCGAAAACTGTTTTCTTCTGGGCACCCGTATTCAAATGGGTTCGTATCTGGGGCAGCAGCTTTATAACGTATCAGCACCAAATGTGAGTTGTGCGGACGAATTAATATTGCTCTCATTAATCCTATAGGGTTTGGTGGTAGCCGGATTGAGTGACCTTCGCCGTCCCGCAGATCAGCTGTCAATTTCGCAGTCCGCCTCATTGGCAGCGACCGGAATAATTTGGTCGCGGTACTCTTTGGTGATCATTCCGAAAAATTGGGGCCTATTTTCGGTGAATGTGTTCGTGGCCGGTACACAAGTACTGCAATTGTATCGCGCCTGGGATTTCTCACGAAAGCAACCAAAAGTTTCCGAATAGATCAACTTTTAGTGCAAAGTGATTTGTCTCTTAACTCTCAATGTAAAAAAAAACGACGCAGTCTTTATAAAACACTGCTGATTTTGTAACCTCCTTCTAAAAACTGTACAGTGCAAATTTGATGTAAAGTATATTAGAACGTGTACAGTATAAATATATGCACAAAAGATAATACCATTTTGAATAATTGAAAGTTTACTGCATTGCTCAAAGAGAAAGAAAAACTGTGATGCTTAATTTTGTATTAAATAAAATTTGATCTAAGTAAAAAAATCCACACAATTAAATTTTGTCCTACACAATAAGAAAATAATACTACCCATCTGATTAATAGTAATGCTTTGTACTGAACAATTTTCCGTCCTTTAATTCGTATGTATTTTTTAAGCTCCATCACAACAATATTAAATTAACAACTTCGAACCAACTTACTCGTATTTTATTCGTCCCGTTTATTTAAGTGTTTATCTTATCGTGTTAGGTATCCTTTAATTTGAATTGGAACCTCTCCCACTTAATCCCATTTAATTCCCGGAGGACCTTTTAATTGTAATCACACTTACCAACTTTTCTCACTAATTTGTATCACATATCCGGATAGTAAAGCGTTGCGGAAGCCAAACACTATTTTACCTGCATACCGTAGTCGACAGTGACGAGGCGCCTCCATCGTTGCTTTTTACGCCAAGTTCAGTTCATAATCATGGTTTCTGTTAGTCTTATGATTTAAAGTTAGTTAAAGAAGACATTTGGTCACAAGCGGCTCTACTATACATTTGTTTAGAAGGCAATTCTTAACACCATGCCTAGAACTTCCTGCCTATTGGGAGATGTATAGTTCCATATACAGCCATTAGGCGATCAGACCAAGACCGACAAAGGTTGTAGAGCCAAAAAAGAAGGATATGCGATGAATTACGTAGTTAAAGTTTTGCCTTTTAAAATGCAACTATGAGTTAAGTACAATACACAATAAAAGTTAAACTGTTGAAAGGACAGTAATACTCAATTTCGTTCGCTTACATAATCGTTTTTAGGAGTAAGATTTTAATTTGAAAGCAAAATGTTTGTACCCAAAAAAAAACTTTGTATTTAGATAACTTCAAAAAACCATTGCGAAATAACCTAAATGAGTTTTCAATAACGTTTGGAGTAACTCAAATCCTACCTAAATCGAATGAGAAGGATTGAGATACACAGTTGATCCGACAATCGGAGTTAAATTTTATATTAACGAACTTATATATTCTTACCTATGAGATATTTATCTATGTTTTCTAATTGTAACTCGTTACATTGCATTATACAAATAAGGGAAAGGTTCCCTTCCAATCCCGAGTAAAATAATTCTTTAGATACTTTTTCACCATTTTTGTTACCATTTGTCACCATTCAAAGCTGCTTAAAGCGTAAAATTGTGACTGGATACTTTTAAACGCATTTAAAGCCGCACTCGGGTAGCGTCTTCTCGTGATTAAAATATCATCCTTCGTATGGTTTGCACCTGCGATCTGCATAGCGGATGCCCCATCTGCAAGAAAAATAACACCAACAATAACGGTACAATCGTCCCTACTGTCGGTGGGCGTGTCTACGGATTTCTCCCATCCAATAGCGAAGCAAGGATGCTGCGTTTTCAAGATGGCTGCCGAAATTTTTCCCGCACAACTGATGCTACCGCGGTGAATGTCAGGACCTGCTTCCCGGACGTTTCCTTCAGTACCAGTTTAGCACCCAGTCGAAGTGGATGTGTTGAATGAAGGGTTGAAACGGTTTTGCATTGGACACAAAGTAGCATCATTATTGCTGTGCGCTGATAGACTTAAGGCAAGAATAGTGCAGTGATTTAGTGCTGTGAAAGGACTGTTTGGTTGCTGGGCAACTGCTTTGCATGTGGATAATTGAGCACTTGAATCGTTTAAACGTGGCTGAAGAATATTCCAAAGTTTGTGTGTTGATGTGATTTTAATCTTTTGATGAAGTACGTGTAAATTTCTTTCGTTTTTTGCATTATTTTACTAATTTACTATAGACTACTAAACCAAGATTTGTTTTAAAAATATTTATCAAATAAGCTGGTGAAGTTAGTTTGTCAATCTCTTGTACTTACTAGTTTCCTAAAAATTGTCGTACAATAATTAAGCTGTAATACCGTTACTAAGCACCTAAGATGTCGAAAGTATCGTAAAGAGATACTTCTTTCAAGATGCAACCAATCTGTTTCGTTACAGATGGTTTATCAGATGAAGGACCCGATGGAACTATCCTCGTGTGCGGTAGGTGTACGTAAACCACGGACGAAAAGCACCCAAATTTGCACTCCGAGCCAAGACCATCTGCCCGCCGGCCAACCATCAGTGTACGGTAGCGTTGGACCGGTCAGACCGCGCAAACAGCAAGATCCGACGGTACAGACGGAATTTTCAAACCTTTCGCGCGAAGAACGGCGTAGACGGCGGCGGGCCACACTCAAGTACCGTACGGCACACGCGACCCGGGAAAGGATCCGCGTCGAAGCGTTTAACGTGGCGTTTTCCGAGCTGAGAAAACTGCTTCCGACGCTGCCGCCGGACAAGAAGCTGTCGAAGATCGAGATACTGAAGCTGGCGATCTGTTACATTTCCTATCTGAATCACGTGCTGGACGCTTGATTGGCTTTTTGTTATTTTAATTCTAAGTTGCAATACATAATTGAACGATCTCTATAACAAAGTATACTTCAAACAATCCTGCCGAGTGTGTCGAATTGGAAAGAAACTAGAAGTGAAAATAAGTTCAACGTGCATAGTTTCTTTTATTTTGTGTTAATTAGATCGTTATTTGTTAGGTAGATAAGGAAAGTGTTACAAAACGTTGCCTAACACCGACGAATGCTCTTCATGAAACAGACTTGATGATAAAGTTAGATTTTCGAGTGTAATTGATGCAAGATTCGAGTTGCAAGTAGACAGCTTATCTCATTATTCAGATGATTGGTGGTTCAAAGGCCTTCTCGGACCTGATTAAAGGGTACTGATATTTTGACATGTCATCACTTGTCTACTGCACTTCCCGAAAATTCATATTTATTTCCAGTGGAACACTTGAAATTGTAGTCCCAGGTACCTCAAGATATCAGGGCGCTATAGCTCTCTTTGGAATGCTTTCAATTATTAGTAGAATTTCTAGCGCAACTTGGAGACAATTTCCGAAGAATTTGACCTCCTTAATACATGCTCCAACCATTGTAACCTTTGGGCCAACGCTACCGTCAGGATATCTGTTTAACTTAGCTCAGCGATATCTATTAAATTGTGTGAGTTTATGGAGTCTTCTGGTCACAATGAAGGTTATCTTCATCGCCTAGAAACCTAGGGGAATCCTTGTATGCAAGTCAAGTGCATGCCTTACACAAGGACCTAAATATTTATGTCCGACGATCTCCAAAATCAAGGCATAGGATAGAATACCCAAAAACCTGGATCCCATGCTTTGCATATGCATCGATTACTAGTAGCGTTTGTTTTCACATATTCATCTGCATCACGGCATTTCTAAAGGATCTCTTGGTTTAAGAGATTTGGCCTTCATCGACCATTCTTCTGCCACAAACCCCTTTTCAAAGCTTCTGATAAATTGTTGGTTCGAAGTTTGGTGAAGTTTGACACTCTACTATTACCGTCCACTGCTCCCATTTCCTTTATTAAACGTATTCTTGCTGATTCAAATCCTTTGAAGAGTTCAGCGAAGAGAAGCTACGTTTGAGGGCGTTTACGACTTTGCTCTAGGTTGATGCGGATATCTCGTGAATTTCCATTCCATTCTGAACCAGATCCTGTATCTCTTCCTGTTTGAGGTATTATTTGTCCAATCTTCCTAAAAATATTGTTTAAAAAAATGCTTATTACTAAACAAAAATGAAGCTGAAAGTTGCGAATTATGCAACGGAATTGTTGTTCCGTCGGTGTTAAACGACGGTAAAGGTTGACACTTTTCCGTTCAATATACAATTCTTTTTCCACACCCCTGGCCATCCAGAGCACTAAATCTTTCCAAGCTATCAAAAGAAATTATAAATGTATAAACCTGTAAGTAGTTTCCATGATTCCCAATGATCCGATTTGCAATAAAGTGTAATAATTGCACGGTTTTATGGTTCGTTCGCAGTGAAAGGCAATAGGCAGCTTCTCGCCTGTTGGCATCAGACCTCTCCCTCGGGATCATCGAAGGTTTCGCTTTATTTTCCTTTTTTTCCACAAATCAGACTATAAGTACGGCGCTTGACACAAACTGGCTATTGGTGAGAATCGACAAACTCAAAATCATTGGCTAAGGGGTGAAGTGTGTACGCGGTAAGGCTATGAATAATTGAGCTGACGTCATTGGGATGTCCCCGGCAGGACTACTACTGGTAGACGGTTTTGAGCAATGGGTATTTCCGCTTCTCGATCGGCTTATTGTACGCCTGCTGGTACACGCTGATGAGCCGCCAGTAGTCCGGATAGCCGGAACCCTTCTTCCAGAAGGCGAACGGTGGCGCTAGCGTGTCGATCACGTAGTTCTTCTTCGTGTACGGTTCACGGGGCTTGGGGATGTGCAGCAGCTTCTTGTAGTCGGCCGGTTTACGCTGATGGCCGTTCGGTCCGGTGTCGAAGCTACTAAGCGTACCGGACACATTGCTCTGCGGTATGCCGGCCTTAAACGCACACCGATACTCCTGATGGAAGTTGTACGGGAATTCCTCCGGCACGAACTTGTGGCAGAAGCGTTCGATCCGTTCCGCGTGTTTGGCCGCTGCTTCGTGCATCTTGCGCTCCATCGAATTCGCGCTGCCGCCGTGGCGTTGCAGTTCGGCGACTTCCTTCCCCTGCGATGAACCGTGCGACCTTGCTGACCCTCTAACGGCTGGCAGGTTGTTGTTGTTGATCTCCGTCGTAGCTGGTTCGTCGTGGTGTTTCTGGTGCTGGTGCTGCTGTTG
Source organism: Anopheles marshallii (assembly GCF_943734725.1). Classification (NCBI taxonomy): domain Eukaryota; kingdom Metazoa; phylum Arthropoda; class Insecta; order Diptera; family Culicidae; genus Anopheles; species Anopheles marshallii. The sequence goes on along the minus strand of NC_071327.1, from coordinate 74,073,927 downwards.
GAGTGCTTGTTGCCGGTCACGGCCGCTTCCATTCTTTCGATGCTGCAGCTGCTGCTGTCCATGTTGCCGCGCCACATTCGGAGATTTGGAGGACCTTGCCGAACTATTGCCACACTTGCAACGGTTGCTGGTCGGACGCACCAGGCGCTTGTGCTGCCGAATAACGTCGCGGTCGAAAAAGTCCTCCTCGCCCAAGGTGTTCGAAAAGACGCCGCCAGCGTGTACCACTGCAACGAGGTAAACGCGTAAACCAACAGAATATAAAACAAAAAATCCGATTAACGGAAAAGGGTTTCCGGGACAAACAAACCCGCACCCGGGAAATCGGTATTGATTTGGGGTGTGAGGTTTGTTTGACAGTTCCCCCGGGGACACTTCGTTACAAGGGCGCTTACCCGCAGGCAGGTTTAGGTCCTTGGCAGGCTCGACCACTTCGAAGATTGGTGGCGCTACCGAGGGTTTCGAACCGTCCATGTATGTTTGCGACCGTGGCTCATGCTTGGTGCGGAACTCCCACCCGATGGCCAAATCCATCGCACCGACCTTCTTCTTCACGCGCATACTTTCCGGCCGCTCGGGTGTGTCCAACGCGCTCGGCACCTTCGGTATGACGCCGCACGTTTTCGGTCGATAAACCCGGTACTTGGTGCACTTGGTGGGTCCTGCCTTGTAGTTCTTGCAGCCAACACCTGTTAAAATCAGCCAAAAGTTATATTAACTGCATTGTGCGTTCATAGCCACCGTACGTACCAGTTGCGTACGGCCCTACGCTAAGCTCCATGCCCGGGTTCGGGAAACCGGCTGCCTGCGCTTTCCGAAATGCAATATCGATCACTGCATCCGGCAGCGGCTGATGTTCGAGGTTTTCCTGTGCCATTTTCCGCGCCGTTTGAAAGTTACAAATGGCCGGAATGAACTGGGACTTGGTGGCGGCCGACTGAGCGCCGAACGAACGCTGCTGCCGATGGTGACTGGTTTCCTCGTGCTGGGACGGATCCGGCCGTGGTCCCTCGCCGGATTCGAGCAGTTTCAGGTCCCGAAACCGGCTGATCATGTCGGGCGAATGTGTGCCGTTCATTTTGCCGGCAGTAGCAGCTTATTTATGGCTGAAAGAACTGTAGTAAACTAAGTAGCAACAAATAGTACATTAGAGAGGAGTTCCACAGCAAACGGAAGTGGGTTATTGTGTACAAATATAGAATGGAAGTTATCGTTTGAAAAAAAGGATTTCGATTCTAATAAATGTATAGGAGAATATCTTCAATGACGATAGACTTTTAAAACTTCAACAGAACTATAAAGAACACTAAAAAATTTGATAAATTTATAAATCTTTCTTCAGTATATCGGCAAATTTAACTATAAAGTTATTAGGTTACGTTAGTTAGTTAATTAAATTAACTTTAGTTTTTTTTTTGTCGATAGTTTAATAGCTTCGTTCAGGTGTTATTACCAACACCCAAATACAGAAAGTAACATCTTCCATTGCCATGATTGAAAATCATTTGGCAACCTGTAGTAGAAGTGCATTGATCCAGTGTGGTTGGATTCTTTTAGCTCCAGTACATCACATTTAATTGATCCCACCAATAGGAAAACCATAAACTACGCGATTCTTCGGTTGTGCTGTCCATGCAGGAACATATTCTGATAATATTCCAAGACTTTCTGCTCCTGGACGATCGTAATGGACGATGCTGATATTTTGCTTCTTTTGAACAGTCTTCGAGTAGGAGTTTTAAGGCTTCGGAACAGCAATCTTCTCTTTCTTCTCTCTGGAACAGCTCTTTCTTTTTCTTGTCTTAACGACCTACTAGGTCATGCCATTTCTGGCATACTAGACTTATTATGGCCACGTAGCCGGATTGTCCGTCCTTGCTGCGGATGAACGAACGGTCAGGATGGGATTTTGTCTCGGTCCGGTAGTGTGGGAGCTTCACCGCTACCAAAACATCTCTTGATGTCAGGTCGATCGGAACTCAGTTCACCCACCTCTGGACATGATCTTGCTATGACCTCACTAAAGCATGTTGTTCATCATGTAAAGCTAAATCAGACTAACAAGTTGGGAATTTATTCTGTATTTCAACGTGGTGTTTTCAATTGAATTGTAGATTTTCCACACCAAGTCGCAATATTAGTTAACTCCAACATACCAATATGGACAAAACATGTTAAACAACTAAACAACTAAATCTTCCGCCAGTTACTGGCCTAATGTCCTACATAACCACCTCCCTAAATCCATCCCCCTTTGGCCAGCCATCTATTCAGAATAGCTTTCTTGTCATAATTATATACAGAAAAAAGTTATTTAAAATGTATAGAAACAAATTTTCAAATGAAAGCATCATAACAATGCGGAATAGTAAGGACGCCTTCCATTTCCTTAGATTAAACTCCATGGTAACATTATTCATTCCATCCTTGGCTTGATTGATGACGAGCGTGTGATACCGCGGGTACTACGGGGTCGGTGATGATTAGAACCATCCCCTCAAGCAGCAACCATCCATTTTCGGTCCAGGCCCCGTAATGCCCGAAATAGAAACATCCGCACACAAAACGTGCCCGGTTGCAAATTGTAATTGAATGTCGTATCATATCCTGTTTCGCCAACCAACTTCACACGCACTTAGCGGCCACACTTTTCATCGATGACTTTCACACGCGCCCGGTCCTGTCAACACGGTTGTGTGAGCGGACGCGTGCTGGCACTAGGTGCACAATTTACTTACACACCAAACAATATTGTCAGCCACCGTGCGGGACCGTGACGGATCGGATGGCATCCCGGGGGAGGTGGTTCCGGGTTATTCCGCGGTTACGCCCGGTTTGATGGGGTGGTAAATCCCTGCGGTGTCGAGGCAGGTGCTGGACCGCATGATCGTCGCGGAACGACCGACCAATTACATTGTAATTATGGGCGTTTGCATTCATACACCCGGGCATACCCATGGCAACTCACTCGACTCGCGGCGAATTTAAAGGCACCCGTGAATTAGAATGTCCCATTGAAAAATTCACTGCTCGATTGACCAAGTGTTCCCGAGAGGGTGGAATCGGTCGGTAAGATGGGCGCTACGGAGAGTTCCCAAGTTAATCCCGAAATCAACACGTGTTTCAATTACCCTACAGCGTCGTTTAACGGTGAGGTGAGGGTGCATTTAGGGGATGTTATTTTTTTTTGGGAAATATTTTGTCCTCAAAAGAACTACAACAAGCGATCTAACAAAGGGCGATAGAACGGAAGATTGCACTTCAACGAGCAATACTTGTGCGATCGTTTATAAAGTTAAACAATGAGATTTATTTGAAGAATTCCATCAGAATGTGTCTCTTCTCCTAGAGCAACACCTTTTATCCTACTTCAACAATATCAAGCTTTTTGCACAAGACAAGAAAAGAACTCACTGGAAGTTTTTTTTGTCCTAAACACACACACACACCAAACTGAGGACACTTCTGTTGGCCGTCTCCATCGAAGTTTTGCAGCTGGTGCAACAACCTTCTTCCCCCGGGTTGGTTATGGATGCGCATCCGCCCGCTTGGAACACATGTGCAGCGGGACGGGCACAGAAAATCCAAAACAGGACACCAACCTGCCAAAATGGGATTTCACAATCTGTCTAGGGAGCAATTTATCACTACCAACCGGATTTGTCGGTACGCCCCTTCGACACCCTTCGTAATTGTTTTGAAGTCGTCTGGACGGGAAGGGTGTGTGTGTGTTTATATGCTTAGGATTGTTAAATACGAAACAATTGGCCGCACAGCGGAGTTTCCCAGCAGTTCGCCGTGTGGACCCCATTTGGGAAATTATTTGGCGGAAAATTACCATCATTACATTAAGGGAACCGGCGACGATCTGTGTCGCAATCGATACTGCGGGACACTATTTGGTAAGATGGGCGTAGTCATCCCCGGGTACCATTCTGTCGAAGGTGGTCTAAATCGCTTTTCAATACCTCCGGAGGTCCACTTACTGTATTCTCTAAAACAAAAAAAAAAACGTTCCAGATCCACACAACACTTACCCTGCCACGGAGGAGGGTCCGGAGCTCGGCAACACCCGAGAGACCAGCGTGAATACGATCGGGCACGAAACACAATTAACAACACTGAAACGAAAACCGTTTTTGCATTACATTAAACGAAAAGATCAAATTAGGCAGAAACACTTGTTCTGCACCAAAAAAAATAAACAACCCCCTTAGCGGCTTCGTAAACTGGACTGGACGGGTGTCCTGCGTAACACCACACACGGACAAACCAGCGGCCAACTAGCCGTGTTATGCGTTTTGGGTTTTGCAAAAGAAATTGATTTTCTTCGACAGGGCACAGCGAGGCACGCAACTACCCGTGTTGTGGAACGATAAACAATGCGCCGTTGCCGTGGGTTATCAGTGGCATGTTTGGTTTTCGAGCGTTGTTGCGTTGTTGCCAATACCGATGCTACCAGGGATGTGGACAGAGAGCTCGGGGCAGGGAACCCGAAAGAGGAAAGCGAAGGCATGGCAGTTGGTATGGTTTTGTCCGTATCGAGTATAGCGGTATTTCGGTAACCCTATCCTCCATTCGATCGTGTGTGAAAGATGGCAGCCACATTCCATCATCATCGTGTAAATAAGTTTATTATTGCAATTTTTAAAAAGGAGTTTTAAAATAATTAAATTCAATCTATTGGCAAACAGCTTAGCTGATATCATTCGGCAGTAGCACTCAAACAGATGGATAATGTGTTAAATTCTATTACCATTACCAATCCGTCTCGCTGGTTGGGCTGGCACTGGTTGGATGAATGCGACCCTCTCGTCCTTTAAAAAAAACGCGAGGGAATAAAACACTGATACCGTGCATGTCTACATCGGCAAAAAAGCCGCTCCGAGTTCCGAAAGGGGGAACGACTTTCGTGCCATTGCGTAGGATAATTGTCTCGCCCTACCAGAAGGGGAACGAATTTACTAGGTTAACCGGACGGTACGGTGTGTAGTTTGGATTGGCAATGGTGTTTATTTATAATTATTTTTTATCCCACCACGAGACGTAGATAAATGATATTACGCTGAGCTGGTAATCCACCAATCGAGCCGGACATATGTTTGATCGGGTGATTTTTATTTTTAATTGTTTTGAAAATCATTATTTATGAAAGGTAATCGTAGGGATTAAAATGATTTAAGATGACAAAACAAATTAATAAGGCCAATAGGGACAGGAGATAAAACTATAAAAACAAATAGTTTCGAATAGACAGTAGAACGTAGCCAAGCACACGTTTGGCATGTCGCATGCAACGTTGGGTGACCCGCGTTAACAAGTTGACAAGCGGCGTAATTAATGGGTCTGATCGTGACAAGAATAATACATTAAAAATAAGCTCCGAGAAAACATCAATTGTACCCGGTGTAGCTAGTTAAGCACAGCAGTATGGTTTAGTAAGCCCGTAAAGTTACTTGATTGCAGCGATTTAGGCGCACTCCCTGCGTGGAACATTCGTTGGGACTTTGTTTGTTTAATTAGACACAATTTAACTATGGCTAAATTCTTTAAAAATGCACAAACAATTCCACAAAGTGAACAAAGCGGTGCCAAGTGGGCTATCGCTAGTAGTAGAGCAAAACAGCTCCAGAACGAATGGGTCCCTCAGACAACACGGCCACTACACAAGATTGAAGGGATGTTGAAGAATAAACTTTTAATTAACTATCGTTTGCGTAAGGCGGTTGACAACAGCACGATTAATGGTATGAAGTATCTCGGGACGCGATGCAATACCTACGGCAGGTGGGGAGAGAAGTGTTTTGCGTAAAAAAACGCATCCTTATAATTCGTTCCTGTTTCCGTACAGAAGCTTTTGGGTGCTGGTGTTGTGTGGTTCATTCGCTTCGATGATCTTTATCCTGCTGTTCACGATCGATACGTACGATGACACGATCAGCGTCAATCCGGACACGTCCTATCTGCGCTGGAACAACACCTTTCCCGCCATATCGCTGTGCTACGCGAAAGGCCGCACGAATCAAATATCCACCTTTCTCAAGGAGGACTGGCAGAGGAGTAACTTTACCCCGCCGAAAAGGTGAGCGTGTTGCACGCTGTAGAATAGTTTGGTTTGGCAACAATAGAAACAATTAACAGCCTCGTGGTTTATGTTCCTCCAGCACGAATTATTTGTGGCCCAAAATGGCCCAAACGTACCTGTTCGTTAACCCGAACACTAATCTTGATGAGGATACTAGAGCGTTATGTGATGGGCTAAATAGTACGTGTAATCTCAATCTAAAGGTGATGAAGAATAGAGTAAGTTTTGGAGCTGTTTGGCTGTTGTTGCTTCATAAGAAATGGTTATCACCTGGCTGTTCTGTTTGCAGTTTCTACCTTCGAACTGCAAGGATGTCCTTTTTGATGTGAAATTCATTGGAGAATCATTTGATTGCGATCGTATATTCCGCTACACATTGACCGAGATGGGAAATTGTTTCACAGCTAACAGCATATTCGATCAGTGAGTTTATGGGTGTGTTTTGTGCTGCCATTCGCCTAATTCATACTTAATTTCCAGTGAGCTAACATTCGATCATTTGCCGTTAAAGTTTAACGTTTGGACGCGTAAAAGAAGCTTGGAGTTTCGCTATCGAAACCACGACACGATCAACTACATGGTGACTACCATTGATTGGGAAAAATGTTTGCAACAAAATACAACATTGCTCCCACCCGTTTTTGTTTTCAGATGTACATCCACAGCCCGCAGGATTATCCTAACTTTGTGGAACCATTTTACGCACTGAGGAAATCGGGCGTTGTTTCTCATTTTATGATACAGGTACTGTTAAGTGTTTCTGGTGGCTTTGGGTAACGCTTTTCACTCTAAACGTAACATAGATTACCGAAACAGTGAACCAACCGGAGGTGAAGGATGAACCGATTGAGAAGCGTAAATGTAGATTTCCCGAGGAAAGACTTTCGCCCGTACTGGCGTACAGCTTTTCGCAGTGCTTTCTCTACAATCGCATCAAGCTGGAGCTGAAGCTGTGCAACTGTACGATTCCGACTTCACCGAAAGCGTGTAGGTGTTAGCATTCCACTGTGTGAATTAAATTGGTCCTTAAAATTAAGTTTAAAATTTTCAGATGAAAAGTTTTACTGCGATTTCAATGGTCTTCTCTGCATAAACAAGGGTAAGCGTTTAGAATGTGACTATCAACGGTGTTATCTTTTGCGCTCTGTTTGATAAAAAAAAACTATTCTCTTTATTTTCGTTTTTCCATAAAGAAAATGTGAAACAATTAACAAAACATGTGCACACCATACACAAGGACCGTTCTTGCATACAAACGTGCGAATCGTTGGAAAGCCACGTGATTGGGTACGTATTTTGTAGTAATTTGAATGACACTGTGACCATGTGCTTCTGGTTGTGGTTTTTAGTGAAACATTCAAACCCACCAATTCGAGCTCCGAGCCGGGAAAAGTGATCCTGGAAGTGTTGAATGTACCCATTTTTCGCTACCATAGGCGAGTGATTCGAAATAAACTTGATTTTGTGGGTAAGAATTCATACTTACATACTAAGTAAAGTAGAAGTATTAAAGTTAGTGTTTTGTTCAGTTTCTTTAGGTGGTATAGGAGGGCTATTCTTTGGTGTGTCATTGATTAGCATCATTGAGCTGGTGTACAACATGTTTTTCAAACCGTACCATCTGAAAGTTAAGTTTTCTCCACAAAAATAACTGAAAGATCGCTCATTATGGCTACACCGAACTATTTTGTAAATTAAAAAGATGTTAAATAAAAAAAAATCGTGTGTTAGGCTGTATTCTACTCAATCAGCATTTGGGTTGCCATCTACCTTCATTCATAAAAGCATCTCTCTCACACATACAAACAAATCTTTCGTCCGCTCTACGCAACCGCTTGACATCTGAAAATGTCATAACAATCTCGACGTAAACAAGTGAAACCGGCTCGAAATGAACGCTCTTGGAAGATGCTGCAAATCTCGGCTGCAAACATTTCTCTGCACCACTGCTTGCGCGGCCAAAGGTACGGGCCGCGTGTTCACGCGATCACAGTGTTATAAAGCGGTGAATCGACGTGCAGTGACCGAACTTAAAAACTTACGCCGTGACCCACCGAAAGAATCTCCCGGTGTTGGCGGCGACCGGCGAACGTTAGCACAAGCATTGCACGCACGGATCCGCGCTACCGGTCCAATAACGGTGGCAACTTACATGCGAGAAGTTCTCCTTAATCCGGCCGCAGGATATTACAGCACAAAGGAGAATGTTTTCGGAACGGCTGGTGATTTCATTACGGCACCGGAAATTGGACAGATTTTCGGTGAGGTAAGCTCGGCGGTGTATGAATTAAATGCGAAACCATTTTAGTAAGTTTATTGTTTTTCTCCAGCTCATTGCTGTATGGTGTATTAATGAACTGCAAAAGTTTAACTATGATGGGCACATTCAACTAATTGAGCTTGGTCCCGGTAAGGGTACATTAATGCACGACGTACTGCGCGTTTTCGAACGGTTCGGATTATCGAAAGAACGGCTCAGTGTGCATTTGGTAGAAATGAGTTCAAACTTACAGCGCATTCAGGCAGAGCGACTTTGCAATGGATCGGTGCACCGCATCGCAGAATGTGACGAAGCTGATCAACTCCACGTTCAGGAAGGAACAACCCGTTCCGGCATAAATCTCCGATGGTACTCCGATATCGTCGACATACCGAAAGGGTTTTCCATCATACTTGCAAACGAATTCTTCGACGCTCTTCCTGTGCATGTGTTCTGCAAAGAACCCAAAGAGGAAGGTGCACAGTGGAAGGAAGTTCTAGTCGATATTAATGCGAACGAAAAGGAGGCATGTTTTCGGTTCATACAATCGAATAAGGCAACTCCCTACTCGGTAGTGTTCGGGAAACGGTTCGACAGAAAGGAGCAGCTTGTGAAGGACCGGAATCGCATTGAAGTGTCGTTTGAAACGGAACAAATAGCTCAAACCATAGCGAAACGCATCGACGAACATGGTGGATTTGGGCTTATAATTGACTATGGTCATGAAGGTGACAAAATGGACACACTAAGGGTAGGTAAATGATTAACATCTTAATTTGCGCAAAGCGTTCTAATATGTTGCGTTCTTATCTCAACTCTTAAGTCATTTAAAAGTCACAAATTACATGATCCTCTGCAAGAACCGGGAAGTGCTGATCTGACGGTTGATGTCGATTTCGGGTTCTTGAAGCACTTCCTAGAACAGGACGAAAAAGCGGTAACGATCGGCCCCGTCAGTCAAGGATCGTTCTTGGAAGCGATGGAAGGATCTGCTCGGTTAAAGGTAAACTAAAATCGGAAACCATTTTGCATTGCAAAGCTGCTTATCAACTCCTTTGACTACTTTTGTTTTAGAGTTTACTAAGCTCAACCGCTGATGAGAACTATCGGAAAGTACTAATCCAAGGATATGACGAACTAACGAATCCCGCCAAAATGGGCGAACGATTTAAGCTACTTTCGGTGTTTCCATTATCGCTATAGCAGTTTCTGTTGGCTTCAAACAAGGTGGCAGGGTTCGATTCTAAAATGTGAACGAAGCGCTGCAGTCCGATGCTAGTCGGGACACGTTATCAAATCGGATGAATAAAAAAGGGAAAATAAAGAGAAGTAATAGAATGGATGCATAAATATCGTTTGTTTAAGTATTATTTTTCTGAAGCTATTATTTACGTTACATTTTGTTCTGTTACATGGAAAACCAAAATATCCTTTCGACCAAACCTCTTATTTGTCAACCATTTACACAATCACGCTATGCAAGCTTCACATCGTTCTATTTTATATATGCCCCCCAACCATTTTAACCCCATCCTAGCAGTCCAAACGGCGAAGAATGTGTGGAGATTCTCTTAACTTTACATGTTTACCATGTTACGATCGTGTAGTGTTTTTTGAATGTGTGTGTACATTTGGTGTGAGTTGTGTACCATTTACATGCTATGTTTTACGTGTTTTTGGTGTGCGGTCTCTTAGTGCATATAAATTCCCGTGACTATTACACTATTGAACTCAAACCGGTTACACTTTAACCCTTATGATAACAACTGTTATCTCCTTCTCCCGCACAAATACACCAAGTGTTGTACACGGCCAATCGCAACCACTCGTTTACCCGCTTTTTGTTATTGGACAAAAAGTTACAATTCAGTACCAGATGACTGAATGAAAATCACTCTTCTTTTGAGAATTCGAAACGGCAAACCAAGAGATCACACAAAGCAAAAGAATATTATCACATTGAACTTAAAAAAACGGTAGAGTTAACATAAGAGTACACGATTACAGTGACTAGGCTATAAAAGAATCGCAATTGCCAAACAAAACCCCAATTCTGTAGACGATGGTACATCGTATGCTTTGCTAAAGAAAGATAAATAATTGTGCAGTGCTGTCAAGTATAAATAGGTTCGCTATAAAGTAACGTGAAATCCCGCATACTACCACTAAATAGTATGTTAAGTATTAATAACATAAAACTCCGATGGAATCTCAATTGATGGAAAGAAATCTCAAACAGTTTAGATAGTGTGGCTTGCTTGATAAGCTAGTTCACCAGAAGCAAGGCAGATCTGATCGTGCCGGATGCCTGTTCTGAAAATGAATGCATCCTACACTTGCTCTTCATGCACTCGAAAAGCAAAAATCACATTCAGTTCAAATACTTTAAATGACATTGATTCATCGGTCTACTACTACTACTGGCGCGATGCTTCTGTGGGATGGCAATGCATCCTATTGCTCCAGCCACGAACTGGTGACGGAGTTTGGGCTCTTCAACTGCAAATAGAGGGATAGAGAGAACGACAAGGATGTGTAAAAGAACGCGCATAATGATTCGATTTGTAGCAAATACTCACGCTGATATTGAACTGTTGTAACGTCTTCTCTAGACCGTTAGCATTGCCAGCGAAATATGCGGCTATAGCGTTGTGGAAGAGCAGCAACTGTTTGTGCATAACTTTGATCTAAAACGAAGCCGATATGTTCGTGAGCGTTTTCCATTCACGTACGAGATAATATCACACTTACCCTATTTTCCTCGAGAAATTGCATTTTTACCACTATGTCCGAACGTAGCTTCTCGTACTGATCTTTGCATTTTTCGTACTTTTTCTGCACTTCATCGCTGGAGTATTTCTGCGGTGGTTCACTGCCACCCGTCCGCTGTTGCTCCATATCCACCCGGTACGCATCGTACTCGACGCGGGCCAGTTCATACTGTCGAATCGTTAGTAGCGTATCTTCGATCGTCTTATTGCAAAGCGTATTGATGGACGATATGAAAAAGTTCAGCGCGTTCAGCAGCAGCTCACCGTTCTTCGTCAGAATCCGTTGTGTTTCGGCGTTTCGCAAAAACTCTTCCTGCAATTCCGGGCTTTTCTGGGCCAGATCGGCGAACGTTTCCGATAGCAGGCTCTGCGTTTGCATGCAGTTGTAAAAGTGGGACGTAAATGCACGCGACAAGCGTAATATGCTTAGATACTTCTTTTGCGTTTCCTTCAGCTGATCGATCTGCGCTTCCAGCTCGAGATCGACTGTGCGTGTCGATTTGCCCAGCTTTTCCAACATGATCTGTTTGGTGCATTTGTACGTGGTAATGCTCCAGTTGCGGAACGTGTCGAGCTTGGACGACCCATTCTTGATGTATGCCGATTCATCCTCCAGACTGACCGACGTCGGTGACGTTAGGCTGTGATTGCTAACGTTTCGTAGAGTCAACGTGGTCGAGTGCTTGATTGTTTGCTGCTCAGAGCCCGTGTGCACCACGTCAGTGCTGTCGTTCATGGACGGAGTGTTTTTCAACATTTCGTGTATACTTTTCTCGCTCGATTTGTTCATGTTTCTAGGGTACGGCCACTTCCTGTCTGGGCGAGCAACAAAGAATCACAACTCGTTCCTACAGCTGGTAACTGAAGGAAAGAAACAGTACGGCCATAAATTATAATGCGGATGGAGACAAACAATTTCACAGGCTTTTGCCGCTGGTTTAATTACCTTCACTTTGGTTTCACTGAGTTTCTTGAGGCTGAAAATTACAAGATGAGATTTTTTCGTTTTGTGTATACTTCACGACAAACGTCATCCTTTCACGGCTCCTTCATTTGACGCCTGCGCACGAAGGTCGCGGTCTCTACGTATTCGGTGTCATCCGGATGACGTTTTGGGAAATAAATTCGAAAAATACAGTTTTCAAATTGACAAACAATTCCTTTTATGCTTTGATGGTTTCGAAATGATTGCAGAATACAATCCATCGACTATTTTACTATAATTTAGTGTGCACAAAATAAGACCTCGAAACTCACACTCAGTGTTGAATGCAAATGTAGTCACTACCCCGAGTGAAGTCTCCTTGAAACTCTATGGTATAGGATGTTTGACGCTTAATTTACTTAATATGAGAAATCATCGTTGTTTGAGTATAACTTCACGAATAAACAATTTTTTTCGTTTCAAAATATGTTCTGAAATTCGTGATTAATTTAATGGCCACAATGCTCTGTGGATTTCCCAGTTGTGCTACGAAAGGCTTCACCAACACAATCAAAGGTTTGTTTATTTTACACATTTTCGCCGTGACCGTTTAGATATCTACAAAACAAGCGACATTCCCCAACCGTTTCAAAAGATGCTGAACAATCGGAGGATTTGTTTTATGAAGGGACATACTGTTGGATCCCGATATGATATTGAAATGAGAGTATCACCAGGTTTTCAGTGTTCTATCATATTTAATAAATTAAGCTTCCTTAACTCTAGATTGCAAGAAATTAGTTCCCTTGCATGCGCAATGGTTCGTATATGATGCACCTCAATATATGGTATATAAATGGAGCTTACTTCTGCATCCTGTTGTTTGAATTCTTCCTCACCCGTACACAATAATGTGCTCCGCAAATTACCTGAATCAGTCGTGACTCCAGTAGACGTGTTGCGCAGTTTTAGGATACCGGTTACTTCGACGTGTTTCCCTCTCGGAGTAATCCCACAGTAAATATTAAAACATAGCTCAACACTGCAAGCTCCGTCAGGAAGCTGCATCTCGCTGCAATTGCAGCGAAATAAATACAGAAAGTATTTGCATTACAATGGGCCGTGGTGCGAATGATTTCCAATCAACTCACCTCGGAAGATCTGGAACTCTCAGCGACACTAACCTGTTATCGGTACAGGCAAGTGTTCCAATCACCGAACACTTTCCATTGTGAAGGTCAGCAGGATTTTCCACAAGCGCGATTTCTTCCACTAGCAATGGTTTATAATGTTCACAAAAGGTACTTTCGCACTGCGTTTTTTCCATGCTGGCGCTGTCGCAGGTGGTGAAAAACCGCGCAAATGCAATGTTTGCTTCGATTTCGCTTTCCCTTTCGCTGACGCGTCGGTGCTGTCATTGCCAGAGCGTCAAATTGATGATTTTCCAAACGTCAAGTCGTGTTGTGGACAAAACAAAAGATTTTCTACATTGTACGCCATCTTGCCCTGAATAGCCAGCAGTGCTTTGATTTTAGAATTTCGTAACCGTTCAGTGCTATTGTATTGAAATTACGTGTTAAACATGTAGGTGTCTCGAATATTGGTCGGAAGTGGCCGTGGTAAAGGTATGGCATTGACGCTTTGCTTGGCTTCCCCCTTTAGGATGCGTCGTGGAGGTCGCGACAGCCGTAGCGCTGAAAGGAGCAGTCGTAGTTTCGGTGGAGGCACGTCCAGCTTGATGCGTCGCAATGACCGCAATGGTGGCCGTGTGGAGAAGCGGTTCGATCGTATGGAGCGAAATGGGGAAAACCTGCGTAGCATCCGCTGGGATCAGGTAAAGTTGGAAGCGTTTCAGAAAAATTTCTTCCAACCCGCAAGCAGCGTGCTGAATCGTTCACGGGCGGAGGTGAACCAGTACTTAAACAAGAACGAAATTACCGTGTACGGGAAGGATGTGCCTGCCCCGATCCTTCACTTTCACGAGAGCGGCTTTCCCCAGTACATGTTGGACGAGTTTCAGCGGCAGAGTTTTAAGGAACCGACCTACATTCAGGCGGTCGGTTGGTCGATTGCGATGAGTGGGCGCGATATGGTCGGTATTGCCAAAACGGGCAGTGGCAAAACGCTGGCCTACATCTTGCCTGCCTTGGTGCATATCAGCAACCAGCCGCGCATCGCCCGTGGTGATGGTCCGATCGCGCTCGTGCTGGCTCCAACGCGTGAGCTGGCCCAACAGATAAAGCAGGTTTGTGACGATTTCGGACGGCGTATGGGCATCTACAATACGTGCGTGTTTGGCGGAGCGTCCAAGTATCCTCAGGAAAGTGATCTGCGCCGTGGGGTCGAAATCGTGATCGCCACACCGGGACGGTTGATCGATTTTCTCGAACGTGACACTACCAATCTGCGCCGCTGTACATATCTCGTGCTGGACGAAGCCGATCGTATGCTGGACATGGGCTTCGAGCCGCAAATTCGCAAGATTATATCGCAAATCCGTCCCGACCGTCAGGTGCTGATGTGGTCCGCTACATGGCCGAAGGAGATACGCAAGCTGGCGGAAGAGTTTTTGCGCGACTATATCCAGATCAACATTGGTTCACTCAATTTGGCTGCGAACGAAAATATTCTGCAAATAATAGACTGCTGCGAGGAGTACGAGAAGGAGAATCGATTGTTTAAGCTGTTGGAGCAGATCTCGTCCCAGAACGATGGCAAAACGATCATCTTTGTCGAAACGAAGCGCAAGGTGGATAAGATTGTGAACGTTATACGCCGGCAGGGTTGGCGGGCGGATGGGATACATGGCGACAAGTCGCAAAAGGATCGCGATTACGTACTGAACACATTCCGTCGCTCGAACAATGGTATCCTGGTAGCCACGGATGTGGCCTCTCGCGGTCTAGGTGAGAAATCCTGTACACAGTAGGAGTGTGGCAGCAGCTTCACCACTGCTGCATGGTTGTCGTATTCGTACAGATAGTTTTGTTTTACTTCTGTTTTTTTTTGTTTTGGTTGCTCTTTTGTTATGGGTAGCTGTTGTAACTCAGACGACGTGGAACTTATTGTCCAGTGCGTTATGAGTATGATTCGAACGTTTACAATAAGCAAATAGGTCAGTCGTTGTGCATCGCGAACGAGCTTGCATTGCCTAATGGAAGCTTCATCTTCGTTCCTCATTCATCCATTTGTCTGAGACATGCGATACACGGTCAATCTCGTTCGGGACAATTCCGCCGTTCTAGACTTTGCTCGAACCGGACGAACGCTCGGCACCAGCGTGACGAAGGTTGCATTCCGTTCCCTCGTTGGTCTCGACGCACGGAATCCATCGGCTAGGTAGGGCCGTGCACTGCAACCGGGCCGGTTCGCAAACCACAAGGACGGAAGCACATATTTACCACTATCGCATTAGACAATCACTAAGTACGCTAGCGTAAATATTCCGTTTATTCTTGTTTCTTTTTCCAGAAAGCATCAACGGGTGGAGCACGGTTTGTAGATGATTGTTGATGCGTTGTGTTTCCGTTCGTTAAATATCGGGTTCCGTTCGTCGAGCATTCGTTATCGTGGGCTATGGAGGCGATTGAAACGTGGGCTGTAAGGCCGCCATACACGTGGCCTGTTGCCCTGTTGTCGGTTGTCTCAAACGATCATACCGTTAACGAGAGGATATCATACTGGATACGCTAAAGCAGTGCAGCGCCGCAAGAGATCTCGATTACGATCGGTCTCGGTGGAAAATCTCGAAGGGAATCTAGCGAATTCGTCCCCATAACGTGGTGCTTATTTCGACGTTAGTTGAGATGTATTCATAGTCGCAATGCGCGCCAGTTCCTAGCAGGGCAAAGCTCGCTCCTTCTCTGTATCACATTAGCACGAATAAGTTTGACCGCGTTCAGTTCTGGTAGAATCATCCGATCGTCTACAATAAAGCGATCGTCGTCCTATAGCACGATGACATCGCAACACATGTCAATACGGCTCCGAAAAGATCGCCAACGGAGTCCATTGGCGACGTGCACGTAGGGAAAGGCATTGCATGCATCATGTTGCTTATATCATGATGGTTAACTCGCGCTAGGGCCTGATAAAGATACGGTCAAGCGGCGTTGACGAGAACAACGTGGGATGGATGGAGATGGCACATTTAGGATGACGACCTGGATAGATCAATGATGTATATAGGTAAGTGGCCATCTCCTCTGTAGCACTACTCACTCAACAGTTGACCGTATTGAAAGCAAAAGGCCAGGAATATGCGCATTGAAGCAAAACATCCTGTATAACCGTGTCGTTTTGTACAATGCTGAATGCACGAATGAGAGCGACCGGCAGATAGTTTTAAATATTTTTATATCTTTTCCATCTAAAGCTACTAATCAGATAGCGCAGCGTAGTTGTATATGGCTAGGAAGCGATGCACACACGCAGCTAAACACGAGTGTTGTATTGGTTTCAAGGAACTGTTCGCGCATTAGTATGGATTTCTTAAACACATGTACCCATGTTGGAGCTGTCAGGAATCGTAGAGACATTTCATCAACACGTATTAGCTTGTTGTGTTAGGGTTAAATTAATTTTCTATTGTATTGCGTTCAATACTGCAATCGTTTTGAGTTGTAGTTTGATCTACAGGTTGTTAATTCCCATATTTATCCCATATGCAATACAGTTGTCACCTATCATCGTCAGTGCTGTGTTCGAGATCACTTATTTGTGGTTTTTTACGTTGTACGATTGATCATTCTTAGTAAATCAACTATTAAGTAGATTGTGGAATTTATGTAATTGAGTTTTAAAAGGACACTCACTATGAAAGTGTTACGCTAAGCCCACTTTCAGCCAATACGTTTGTTAAATAAGCGATTGCCTTTCGTTCCAACTACTTCTTTGCGATTCCTTTCTTAGATGACTGCAGCTAAAATTGTTGTAAGCTGTTGCACATTCAATACAGTGGCGAATTCGTTCTATTCTCTTCCCTGCACGGGCTGTAACTTGCAGCATTATTATTTGGCTTGCTGGCTATCAATTTATGTGACCCCAAATGTCATCACGAACCTGGGATACCGTCCAATTGCAATGACTGACCGAATTTTCTGAATGTTTTGTGTTGTGTAAGTTGTGCGTAGTTTTGTGTTGGTTTCTACACTACTGTCCGTACTAGGGCAATGCGGTACACGGCATGGTTTGCCTAATTTTGACTCCTCGTCAGTGTTGGGATGTGAAACATTTTTTGTTGCTCTGGTGATGAAAATCCTATTTTAATTCATATTTTCTGTTATGTACTTCGTGCTGATCTGCATTCCTGAAGATGTGGACGATGTGAAGTTTGTTATAAATTTCGACTTTCCGAACAACACTGAGGATTATGTGCATCGTATCGGTAGAACGGGACGCTCAACTAACAAGGGAACATCGTATACATTCTTTACGCCGGCCAATTCGTCCAAGGCAAACGATCTTATCACTGTACTGCAAGACGCGAACCAGGTATGGAGTTGTGTGCGTTTGTTGGCTTTGATGTTAATAATTGCGTTAAATTATTCCTTGCATTGCAGTACATCAATCCGGAGCTACAAGAGTATGCTCGAGGCAGTGGCCGTTACCGTGGAGGTGGAGGAGGACGTATGCGTGGAAACATGAGTGGTGGACGCGATCGGGGCATCGGGCCACACAATGGAAGAATGGGCGGTGGCAGCAGGTTCAGCGACGTAAAGCCAGGGCGCGATGAAGGAGGGTACCGGAATGGTAATGACGATCGTGGTATGAAGTATCCACGCCGGGATGAGTTTAACCGTAGCGATCGCGATCATCGCGATGGAGGATCACGTTCCGCTGGTGGATATAGTTCGACTGGAGGATCACGCGCTGCTAATGGCATGGGTATGAGTTCGAACGGTTACGGTGCCAGCAGTACGGCATACGGAGCGGATGACCGTGCTAACTACGGCGGACACTATGGCAGCCAGACACAAGGTGCATATGGAGGAGCATACAGCGCACCTGGTGCAGTTTCTCGGCGTACCGATTCGGATCGTTCCCGTGCACCGGCTAGTGCTGTCGTCGGTTTGCCCGCCACACCAGCGCTGCCCAGTGCAATCGCTTATGCTCATCCCGCAATGGCACTGACGGCCGGACCGTATGGTGCACCGGGGGTGGCATATCAGTACACAGCTCCGCCTCCAACCGCGGCGTTGGGTCGCTCCGACGCATACTCTGCACGAGGTGTAATGCCCTCGCTGCCATCGGGTGGTATGTAAAAAACGCACCCTTGGAAAGGACTCGCACCCTACAAATTACTACATTAGCGAGCACCGACACCATTCCCCTTTCGACCAATAAATTGAACGCATACCGATCTGTGTGTGTGTGTGTCCATGCAACGAACGCAGGGCGTGAATGAGTGAATGTACATCAACAAAACCTCATAAAATCGTGACAATTCGTTTCGGCTGTATTATAATTATAAAATCAACCACATGATACTGAATCCTTTCTTTTTGACATTACCTAAGGGTTTAAGCACACTATTAGCGAAGGTGGTCTGCAGAGGCGTTTAGTTGTATCTATCTCAAATTAATTTGAACTCATATTTATAAGCATAACATTTTACCAATTTCTGGACGATTATAAATAAAGAACATTCGATTAGTTGTAATATTTCCATTTCGTGTCTGTCGGACTGGCATTTGTTATTTTTCTTCGTTTAACTTATATTTTAACTACGTTTTATTACGCATAAATCTAAGTACTTGTAGTTGGTGCAACTTTGGCTGACAGAAATAATAAATATGGCTTTGTTAGTGTAAAATTATCTAGACGGTGCAAGGTCCTCCAGAAGTTACTCTTCGGATAACAACCAAAGCAGCAAAATCTGGTGGCGCAGTATTATGGGGAATCGTACTTACCATGTATCGTACTTCCACAAACTCCTATGATTTAGAAGGTTCAACCACGATAAGCAATTCAGCGTATATCGTACTCAACTTCGTTCGGTTGCCCTGGAACAGTATTGTAGTCGGTAGTGCATGGGACTGGCTGGCAGAGAACTTCAACATGGCTTGTACAGAAGGAGTATTGAACTAAGAGGTAGCTGAACTGTTCGGCGGAACAGATATCCTCACGGTGTACGAAGCCGGAAACAGGAAATGGTAAAGGCGCATTATGAGGATGTCCTACCAGGAAGTTGCTCGTCAGCAACAGGGTGGGCACTAGGCGTAGGGGACCAAAACGGGCTCGTGGGCTGAAATCCTCTCGGGAATTGAATGTAGCCGTGAGTTGGGAAGAACAGCTTTGAGCCGAGTTTCCAAGAAACGGATTGGTAACCGGACCATGTCAGCACGACATGCCCAACTGACAAGAGGCCAAAAGAAGGAGATATTTTAGAATCTTCCAGCTTAATGAATTTCATTTTGCTCGATGATTTTTTATCAGTTAACACGAATAGACATACTAACAGTTTTTGTTGAGCAACATGTTGTGGAAATTATTATTGAAAAGTGAAATAGTGGAACCACAAGCGTTTTTAAAATTATCTTTTGATTTTACTTGTGTATTCAAGTAGCAAATAACAATCCACTTCATTTAGCATAGACTTTGCACTATGTTCATTCATGGTCCAAGTATTATAAACTTGTATATTAAACGTAGCAAAAACTTAAAAATGTACTAATGCAAAAACTTTGAAAATTTAGCTTTTTTTTCAAAATGTTTGCCATCAACTTTTTCCATTTTTTTTTTTTTGACTCAGCAATACATCGTTTGGCGATTGTAGTTTGGCGAACCGGATACTCCACGACGCAAAACCGGTGCCCCATATGCTTGAGACGGATGCTACTTATCCGCCGTCATTTATCTACCAACGAAAAAAAAAAACCCTGCAAAAGCATCCCTGCTGGAGGTTGGAACACAAAAAAAGGAATCCAACCCCCGTTGCCCTGTTTGATGTAAGTAAGAGGCCGAAGCTCTTGATAAGAACCAGCGCTGAACGATGCATATATAATGCAATAATCTAGCTTAGGAAACTTTTCACTTGGCCAAGTTCCAGGATTAGAAGATAGCAGCCAGCCAACGCGAAAGCATAGCGACGATAGCGGATGGATAAGAGTGGCGCACTCGAGTGCAAAAACACACAAAAAGGCAAAAAAAAAAAACCAAACGAAAAATAGTGAAACATAACGCCCATGAAATGAACGGACTGGCGAACGGCGGGCGTGCATTAAAACCGAAAGGTACCGAAAGCACCGCAGGTGTCAACCCAGCACGAGCCAGTCGGCGTGTGCTTTTCGCATAAGGCAACCTCGGCATTCACCGGTGCCAGAGCAGGAGCCCAGTGCCAACTCCGGTTCGGGCGCTCGGCAGGAGCAAAATGGTAGCCAGCATTGTGCGATAAAAGTTTACTACTTGCATGATAAGATAGGGAAAAACGCGCGATGACACACCGAGCTCGGTTTCACACTGCAATATCTAGTCACGGGCTGGGGCTGAATGCTTGGAACCTTCACGGGAGAAATCTTCTCCACATCTTGCTTGCTCTGCATGCGGGAACCGGGTCACCATTCTGCGGCCGAATCCTACTTTACACCAGGTACCCCCAGGTACGGTGCGATTCACCCATCCTCGGTCCCATAACCGTGCCCCATTTTCCCCCTCCACCTGCTCCGACGGTGGTTGTTTATTCTTGCATTTTTCATATCCTGGTGGCATTTTTGCTGATGCTTTGTAAAGGTGGTGGAAAGTGGAGAGCTTAGTTAAAGCGGCAAAGTGGCTGTTCACCGGTGCTGTGCTTCGCCGAGAACAAAGCGTGTGCAAATGTGTGAGGTAGGTGTAATGGTCGGTGGTGGGTTCGGTGCGATTGAAAGCATTGGCGAAATGCACTTACGGAAAAGATTAAAACGAGAAAACAAAAAGCTCTCCACTACACACAGAAAAAAAAAACGGCTGCAAGAAAGCACAAATATAAATGCCGAGAAACGAAAAGTAATACGTTGGGACGTTAATATTTTATTAAATAATACGGATAGGGCTCGCTTAAGGGCTGAAGGGACCTCGCGGAGAAGGTGCCGGAGGTACCTGAAATAGAATGACTGCGATGCGAAAGTTTAACCATTCCGGACACTCGGCTACACCATGTGTGGTGGCTTTAGCATGGTCAAAAGAGCGTTTTTGGGGCCGAGTGCACTCCAATATACGTACGGCGGAGGTAGCCGGCAATTTAAAATAAAACCGCATGGTGATGTCGGACCGTTGTTTTACAATTATTACTATGCTTTCTAGTAGCCTGACACTTTCACGTTTGCCAGGGGCAACAGCGAGCGAGTGGAACGGAGAATGGCAGAAGAGTGTTCTCTTTTCATTATGTCACGGTTGTAGTGTACTAAGGTCAATGATACTGCTAATTGAGTTCTACTTGTCGTGACAGGTGTCATGGATGGCGGGTACACGATTTTTACTTTTCACTGTTGCTGTGTTTTGCATATTAATTTCGCGTTGTTATCGCGTTTGTATTGAAAGTTGATTATAATTTTTTGCTAAGGATAATATTTATTGTTTAAATACATAAATAGAATGTTTTACTAAAATATCCCTATTTTGGGTCCGCAGTTTATGCTGTTGTGTAAAGAATACTACTTTGGGAACAAGTATTGTACTCACTTTTCACTTCATTCAGTCAAATAGGAAGTTGAAGGTAAGTTAATAGAAAACCGCACAAATAAACAAATGTATTTAAAGATTAAATTAAGAAAGGTCAAATGTAAACTGGCTGATTGATTCTAGTAACTTTGAGGTTTTCCTTTTAATCCAAATATTGTGCAATGAAAAAGATCTCTGGATTCTGTTCTTCAATAATGTCTTTTATTCTACAGCGCAAGCTCGTTGAAAATGATGTCTTGTTATTTTTAGAACTTATAGAGATTTTGATTCATAAAGATTCGTTCAAACTCTTCTGAAGATGATCCTTATACTGTGGGCTGTAATCCCAAATCCTAAGAATGTAGATCATACACATATGCTCTTGTTCCGTTTCAACCTGTTGGAATTCGAATGATCTCCATGTGTCGTAACTTCACGAAAATGGCGGCTCCGCCAAAGATCCGAGAGATCTTTGAGTCTGTTGCACCATGATTTGTCCATTAGTTTGGGGATTTTAAGGAGTTTCATCAGTCCATCGAAGAATTTTGAACAAAAGCAGACAAACACAAATAACTGTTGTGTTGTGTTGAGTTTTTCCGTCATCTGACAAGTTGGTTCACTTTTCATCTTTGCTATTGCATATCCACCAAATTGTGTCAATACCAGTTAAATCCTATTCGTACACATATTCACATGAAGAGAATCATCAAGAAAAAGCACCGATTATTTGAAGTGTACTGTGTGATACTTTTTTCTTCTGCCACACCGCTTCACTTTCCAATGGGCGTAGCAAGATTGCGTGGGATACAATTTGTAGTATCATTTTATTGCAAAAATGTTTCAACAAAAAAAGTCTATCACCAGCCGTGCAAGATGAGATTTTCCGTGCACCGAGCGTCCGTCTGGCACGTTGGACACGGGTACCGTACCGTTCAATATCGTTTAGCGCCGAACGGTTTCGGATACTAACCAGCGTGACCTTCCCGGTAAAAGTGGTTTCCCCCGTTCGGAACGGGACACTTTCCGGTGTGTCCGGGCGAGAGCAGCGAAAATGGCAACGTATAGAAAAATCCCATCGATACCAAATGGTACCAAACGGGACAATTTTACCCCGTTCGGGGTTCGAGTTGGTGCCGGTGCCGGTTGGTATTGTTCCATGTGTTCCCGGGGCGTGTGTTCGGTCACGCAGCCCGATTGCTTCCCGCGTGTCGGTGAATGACGGCGAAATTAAATTCGTGAAAGCACCATTAAAATAAAATTAATTCGCAAGTAGCGCACCGGAGGCCCACTGTAGCACAAACGCCGTGGCGATTGGGTGAACTCGTTTCGGGGGACTAGTTCCCTCCCTGCGATCGCTTTTGTTGCGCGGATCTGCCAATTGCGCTGCACACTTTGGCTTCCGGTCGAATCCCGAATTCTAGGCCATTTTCCGGTTTCCTGTTCCGGTTTCCGGGGCGGCAAAAAGCCCGGGGAGAAAGCTGTCGCGGGTGGTAATGTTCCCGGGGGTGGGTGTAGCTTTTATTTTTTTGAGGATTGAAATTTTTCAAAATTCCAATACACTCTTCACAAGTGTTGGTGTTGGGGGTCGAGCGCCACGGGATGGACGATGGTAATTTTAATTCAAACGACACCTGAGCTAGCGTTCGGTTGCAACGGTTCCCACATGCTTGGAGCGAGAGCAAGATCCCTTCATGTGGTTACCACGGCACGGTGAAAGCGCTCCGGGGTGCATAAAGTGTTATGCCGAGCTTTAAGGGATTATCGTTTCGTTCGCTTTGCCGTGCCCGACATTCGATGGGTACGACGCGCGGCAGCACAAGGCTTCCCACTTTTTGGGGTTTGGTTGGTTTAACGGCTCGTTTGGAATTGTATCCGGCCTTCTGCACTGTCTACCTACGTCTTCGACGGAACTTCCCACATGCCGTCAACGCCATCGCAATCGGGAAATAAAGCACGAACCAAAAAAAAAAAAAAAAGGAAAAGGAAACATTAACACGTGGAAGCCGTTGACTCACCCTTCACTCTCCACCTTCCCCCCCAAAAAAAAGGCGTTAACTACCCCAGAATGGGTAGTACGGAGGGTGGAAAAATAGTCGTTAAGACTGAGCGGTCGATCCGGTCAGGGCTGGGTGGGCCCCCGGCTGGCAAAGGACTGGTGTGTAAATGGGTAGGATTTAATGAATATTGAATTGATGTGGTAAATAATGGTGGAAATCGTACCATTTCACCGGATACCAGATTTATCTCCTTTGATGCTAGGGTTGAAGGTGTTTCGCGATGATAATAGGATTATACGCACAGGAATAATACCCTTAATTAGCCAATCATATGCACCGTCGGTTGGTTGCATTCGCCCGGGCGAAAGGCGAAACCGGTCTCGGTGCACATGCTCGGGGAACATTTTGAGGGACAAAGTTTAATCGTTGTTAATCATGGTTATGATTGAAGTTGGGCTGTGGTTACCGGCGGATTGTACTGCAGGAGATATTTTATATGTTTGCCTCACTAGAAAGCCGTTCCTGATCAAAATTGACCAAACTCGGGAACTATCTTTTACGGAAGGCGGTCACACAGCTGTGGTAATTAATGTTTTCATCCGTTGGTTTCGTAATAAAGTACGATTTTCGATAACGTATTAAACCAAATGAGCATATATTGGATGCTACATTAAGCAATACTTAAGCGTTTCAGTTCGGTTTTGTCAATAAAATCACCAACTTTTGTCTTTGGATTTGAACATTAAGAAATACAGTGGTGGCCATTAAAGTAAGGCCAATTTTTTTACAGATGGACTAAAATCACATCCGCATTCAGAAGCAACTGGCAAAGAGCTTTATATTCTGGTAATGGAATATTCCATGCTCCACAATTGTTTTCACAGTACAACACGAGTGATACAGCTCCGCACTCCCCCAATTTTGGCCATATCAGCGCTACCCACAGAAGCCCAATATCACGCTGATGTATTGATGGTCGCCCTCAGCAGCAGTGCAGAACCAGTAAACAGAAGAGATTATAAAATTCTTAGGAAAGACGACACAACATACTAAGGATTTTCCTGGTTTTGCTCTGTTAATCTGTTCATTGAAGATTAGAGCCTCATCAAACTAAACTGCTAGATCTTTCACAACTTGTACCCATTGGACAACGACGTCACAGAGCGAGTAAGGCATGTTGATATGATGGGTGGCAAAAATAAAAAAAACGATCAAGACGAAATTGAAGGATTAGGGAGTCATGGGATGTGGATGCAGAAAGGAAAGTCTCTATGTCATCTGCATCAAGTGGGAGGGTTCTAACACAGTCGTTTACAAATATCATAAAAAGGCGTGGGCTCAGGACGGTGCCTTGAGCAACCCCAGATAGGTTTTCAAATTCACTAGAAAACGGAGAACCCACTCTGACATTGGAGCATCTATCCGTAAAATAGGATGCCAACCAAGTCAGGATAGGGTCACCAAATCCTTATTTTTAATTTTATTTAAAACAAACTTGGGAGGAAGTCTGTTAAAAGTTGCTTTCGATACTGAAACTAAAAGATAAAATAATAAAAATAAATTTGTAAATGTTGTAGTAAGTAATAAATTATAACTAATTACAATATAACTTACTAATTATTATGGGAAACACTGTATAGAATTTACACCATCGAAATGTTATGCAAATCGAACCACTGTTGAAACCGAAAGAAGGCATAGCTGAAGAAAAATAGAGACCAACTTTCTAATCAATAATGACCTGCACATGAATTAGCCTACAAAAAGCTCTCCAAGCCAAAGAGCTACAAAACGCCGCACACAGAAAACTCGTTACCGGCGAAGTAGACCTTAAAAGTTAAACCACACAACTGCCTAACATTGCTCCCGGTAGACCCGTGCCCTTATCTAGCGCCAAGAAAACTGTACCAGGGAAGATGGAAATCGAACGCACGGGCACGTCGGAACGAGTTGCCAACCCGTGCTGGGCAGGGAGGGTAAATCGGTATTCGGTGAGTGTAATTAATAAGTTTCGCTCGTTCGTGGGTACGGCGGTCTCATTCCGTATGCGAAGAAGTTTCGCTCAAGAAAACTATACATCACGCCAAAAAAGCAGGCACCAGGCAGCCACGGTCAACAAATCAAACCCACAAGCCATGTCGCTTTTTCCGGGTGGGCCCGATGAATAATTAACTTTCCAATTTACGGTATTCCCACCGCGCGGACTGGGACACCGGATCCCATTTGGCTCGTTGTGATGCTGTTGAATGTTTTATCCTTTCCATTTGGTGCCGGTGTGTCAGCGATCGTAGCAATACACTCGCAAGTAAACAGCATCAATCTTAATCACAGGTAATTAGGGTACATCAATTTTGCACTGAATTAATAGAGGTTTGTGGGCGTTCCTAGCTTCCAAACGAGCCATAAGGGAGGGCGAACTGCGAAATGAGCGTTTCGGCTGTGTGCTTGTATTCGGTCCGTGCCGAGCAGGCTGTGGTGCATTGCTTTGGTTGATTCGAAGCCGGCACGAAAAACGCAAGACGAGTCCGTTGTCCTGTCCGGGATGGAGGCGCACGCCGGGAAGCGTTTGCAGTTTTGGCAGCGGCAGCTTTATCGAGTACGATGGGGTAATAAAATATGTAGTTTATGTATCAATATTCAAAATCGAATTAAGATAAATGCCAATTTTGAATGAGCAAGGAGAAATGGAACCGGCGCCTAGTTCGCCGTGGATGAAATGAGTAAGGAACTTGTTTGAAATGTTAAATTACTCTTTGCAAAGTGTGTCAATGTAACGAAAAGTGTTAGTTTTTCTTTTTTTAACGAAGTAGAAAGTGCATTTGAATTAGTTTAGCACTTTTTTAAGTCTGTTTTGATGAACTTATTGATTTAATTGTTGCCTTGTTTTCGTTATTGCTTTATTTATTTCTTTCTTATTTGTTATTTATTTTCTTTCTATTTTTCTATGTTTCTTAGAATTTTTTTCTCGCGTTTTGTTTATTTCTTTACATCTTGGTTTTGTTTTACTTATTTTTAATTACAATGAAAAATTTAATCTGTGTGTAATTTATATTTAAAAAAATATTAAAGTGAAAAATAAATCAGAAAACAGCCATAAAAAAAATGTTCGAGAACAAAGGAACAGAATAATTAAAATTGTTTTTAATAAGTCAAATATTACTAAATTATCAATAGACAAATAAAAAATTGGATTCAAATAAAAATTCTGTAAATTT
The DNA here is from genome assembly GCF_943734725.1 of Anopheles marshallii. Lineage (NCBI taxonomy): Eukaryota > Metazoa > Arthropoda > Insecta > Diptera > Culicidae > Anopheles > Anopheles marshallii. The sequence goes on along the minus strand of NC_071327.1, from coordinate 74,047,038 downwards.
TAAGATACAGAATTCCTTCATTGATTAAATTATTTTTCAGAAATAGCTAAATTATTCAAAATATAAATTATTATAGTCATACAAAACGAGCAAACAGGAATCATTCCATCCATTCGGCATTAGTAGGTAGGTCTAGGTAGGCTATCAATGTTTTTTTTTAAATTTTTTATTGGAAAAGGGAAGCAAAATTTGGAGTGTGTGAATAAAATTGTTAAACAGTGAAAAAAGAACATAATTACATTTGAAAAAGCGCAGAAAGAAAACGTAAAACCCGTTCGAAAAATGAGAGAAATAGTTGTGTTTCATCTCGGACAGTGTGGCAATCGGGTGGCGGAAAACTTTTGGGAGTACATTTGCGACGAACACTGCCTGAACACGCAGGGTCAATTCGTGGGCCAACACTACCTGCCACTGCAGCGCATCAACGTGTACTTTGACGAGTCACCGTGTTGCAACTTCGTGCCACGGGCGATCTTCGCCGACCTGGAACCGAGCGCACTGAACCACCTTCGCTGCAGCCGGTACGGGTGTCTGTTTTCGCCGGAAAGTTTCATCAGCGGAAGGACGAGTGCGGGCAACAATTGGGCCCGCGGCTACCATACGGAAGGGGCCGAGCTGTTGGACCAGATAGAGGACTGTACGCGGCGCATGGTCGAGGGTTGCGATTGTCTGCAGGGGTTTCAGCTGGTACACTCGATCGGTGGCGGTACTGGGTCCGGCTTGGGGACGCTGCTGCTGGAATCGCTGAAGGACCACTATTCGGACAAGATCACGAACACGTTCAGTGTGATACCCTCGCCGAAGGTTTCGGAAGTTGTGGTGGAACCGTACAATTCCGTCTTCGCGCTCAGCTCGATGATACGCTCGAGCGATGAAACGTTCTGCCTGGACAATGAAGCGTTGTACGACATTTGCGTGAAAACGCTCCGCCTGCCCGTGCCGGATCTGGACGATTTGAATCATCTGATCGCATCCGCTATGGCCGGCATTACCTGCAGCTTTCGGTACCCGGGCCAGCTGAACTCGGACCTACGGAAGCTGCTGACGAATATGGTGCCCTACCGAAGGTTACACTTTTTCGTGCCCGGCCTGGCGCCGTTGTGTGCGCGCGATTCCGAATGCTATCGGCAGACGACCGTGCCGGAGCTGGTCTATCAGCTGTTCAGCAACAGCAATCTGATGGCGGCGTGTGACCCGCAGCTCGGGACGTTCCTAACCGCGGCCGCCATCTTTCGCGGTCGTCTGTCAACACGCACGGTCGAGGAGCATATGAGTGGTGTGCGTTTGAAGAGCAGCCAGCTGACGTTCAGCGGCTTCATCCCGAACAACGTCAAATCGGCAATTTGCGACGTGCCGCCGCGCGGTATGAAAATGGCGGCCACGTTCATTGCCAACACGACGTCCATAACGCAGCTGTTTCGGCGCATTACTGATCAGTTCGGGACGATGTACCGGCAGCGTGCCTTCCTGCACTGGTACACCGGTGAAGGTATGGATGAGGGCGAGTTTGTCGAGATGGAAAGCAAACTGACGGAGCTAGTGGACGAGTACGACAGCTACCGGGAGCAAGGTCTGGTAAAGGAGGAAGTTGAAGATGAAGAAGAATAGGGCGGTGAAATGTAAAAATGACCACAAATTATATCATACCGCATGTATCATTTAAGGTGTTATTTTTTTATTAGAAAGTGAGTCTAAAATTGCTTAATATCTGGCGGAATTGGCGATAACTTTCATCTGTGACCAATGGGGCCCGCTTTGGCGTAATCCTTTTTTTGTACCCCTTAAAGAGTCGTACGGAGAATTGGCAGAACAGAAGGGGGAAGAAAAGACAAACTTATATAGTAGCAAGCTTCGTTGGCATAATTTTGCAACATATCATCCCAAAGCTTCGACTGATGGGTCACCCGAGACCGGGCCCGAAAATCAAACTACCACGTCGTTTGGTGCGGCTCGAAAGCGGGGCGGGCGATGATTTCGGATGTGCAATTTATTATCATTTCGTGTCAATGTCCTTTTTTTTGTTGTTTCCTCCCACCCGTCCCGTCCTGGGAGTTCCAGCACACAGGCCACTATATATCTTGCGGGTAGCAAGTTGACCAGCGGCGACAAGCGCAATCGGTCGGAATGGGTTGTCTCGGCGTGAAACGGAATACACCGACCAGCCGAAGATATAATAATTCCGTGCCGAGTCAGCGATGAATATATCCCCTGGCATCATTTATAACGAGAGCGCCTTATAAGCGAAGTCAAACGGACACTACTGCTGAAGTGATCGCAAAACGGGGGGCAAGCGGGGGCGGGATAGTATGACGAATGGCTTTTAATTACACATATTGACCGATCCGTTCCCACACGTAATAGCGTTCGTAGCGAAATGGAGTGTCCTTGTACCTTGTACCTACCGATGGCTTGGGGTTGGGTTGGTCCGGTGTGATGGTTTTATGAAATATGAGGTTGCATTTAGGGAAAATTAATCTTACGTCGGTTAGGAAACGGATGCCACCGTACCGGTTGGTATGCGGTTGCGGTGTGCGTGCTGCTGGCAGTTTGCGCACGGAAAACGTGTTGACAATTAAGTGGGAGTACAATGCTTAACCTTTCTCGGAGGTGCAAGGAAGCGTCCTGGGGAGGCACAATATTAAAACACCATTTTTCTAGCTAAATCGACCTCGATTGTGTTGTGAGTTTTGTCTAAATATGCTGGTACCGTGCTCTATGTAGTGCTAATGAAATGCTCATTACAAAACAGAAAGCAACCACGAACAGTTCTTTATTTCCACGAAATATGAAGTTTGGTACGATTCTGTATGCTTATTATTAACAATGCTAGGAAGCCTAAAACCAATATTTAAGCAAACTACTTTGAATGAGAATTTCGGACCAAAGAATGTCAACCCGAGGTAGCATAGCTCACGATTTAGCACAACACATTTTCAACACCAACCAACGGTGTTGTAGAATTGACCCATCCACGTGTTTGTACTTCTCATTTGCATGGGTTGCATGGGTTGTCATACCTGGTAGTTGGCTTCAGCAAAATGAAATCATAAATTCGGTTAATTTTTATTGGAAAACTTAAATATGATTACTGAAGTTATAATTAACAAAAAAAAAAGAAGAAAGGAAAACAAGCACACCGAACGAGCATGCAAATTGATGGCAACACAACGGCAAAACCGATAAGATTGGGTGGGTCCGACCATCTCCTGCCTTTTGTTCACGTTTTCCATGTACCGGTACGGTGCACGACACTAGATTACGCAAAGTGTGTGCTTTATTACGGGGTGCGTTTCATGAAATTAACTGTGCGCCCGGGTGCTTTTATGGGAAATGAATATTCACCAACCAAAAAAAAAACACGTACCCTACAGCCCGTTAGTGGGTGTCGCTTGAGGGGAGAAGTACACATTGCGGGAACTACCAGCCGAGCTGTAATTTGTGATGAGATGAGTTGTGGGGTGCGTTTCACTTTAAAATGCAAAATATGTTCATTGTGGGTTGTTGGCAGTGGTTTTTATTTGGATTTGCTTATGAGCGGTAGGTCTATTTTATGAAGAATGTTTGATTTTATATGAAACACACTATTTGACCGTCAGTGGGTACACAGAGTGTTACAAAATCTGTTACAATTTAACAGAAAATTCACAGAAAGTGTTACGGGAATTTCACGCATGTTGTTTGTTATCGTTATTATCGCTTCAGACATCAAAAGCTCGACAAAACAAATAATCGTTGAAGTAATATTACATTCATGTTCCAAATTCAAATATTCCACACGTTTCCAAATGCAATAAAAATTCATTCTTAAACTACATTCTGTAAACTGTTTGAAAACAACGAAAGCTTTATATAGTTGAAAGATTTATTTATGACTTTTATGATCATCGGTTTCTTGAAGGGTTTTTCCGGTTGTATGGTGTATACGCCCGAAGAGGGAACCTCTCCACCGGTTCTGTACACTTTATCATGCGGATTCTGCGTGATGTTCTGTTGCGGTGTGACTATCTGACTATCATGCTTGAAGTACCAACGATGGTACACCACACGATTAATGCGCACAGAAGGTTGATCTTACACATGTTGATCGTACTGCAAAAACTATAGCAATGGCGCTGGCAGCTACCGGTTGACCTTTTTATATTCGTTATTACTCCAAAGGGAATGTTTCTAGCTACATTCGATCCACGTGCAACTTGATTCGATTCGCATTGCTTGTAGACAGCTTGAACATTTCAAATACGTTGTATCATGGATTGCGAGTTATTGTTTCTTTTCTTTAAACGTTACGGAAATTATTGTTTATTATAAGCACTAAGCAGCTGCTGTATTAACTAGGCAGAGTGAGCGGCTACATCGTCGTAAGGATCGTCGTCCAGAGTGCCACGAAAGGGTAAAATGTTTATTAACGATGTTGTTTTCTGTGTTACTACATGCCACAAGCGTTGTTTTTGTTCGCACACCCTCTTTCCCAATCCCAGATTATTTCTTTTCTTCTCCTTTTCCTTTTCCTATTCCTTTCCATAAGCACACTCAAGGCCAGTCAGTCAGTCAGTCTTCGAGAGGGCCATAAGATTTACTGTTTAATGTACAATATTAAAAATTTATGATTACCACAACGACAGTGTCAAAACGTTGCGTCAGCGTTGAAAAGTATTTGTGGAAACAAAAATGCATAGCTAATCTCATAAATCCTTATTTCGCGCTGAACTGCTAAAACATTACACAGCAACAATTTTACTAATGTTTATTAGCATCAATGATGACTAAGAGGCCTCCTTTCATAAATTATCGCCTATCCAGAGATCCTCTCTACACTTGTTAACGAACAACATATAGACATATGTAATCTTGCTGTTAGTGATAGCTTAAGAGATGTATTGCGCAAAATAAGAGTACAAAGTTTCATAATGCTGATTTATTAAAAAAAATCTATTGAATTAAACCTTCTTTGGTCTTATCATCATTTTTGATGTTTTAAGTGCGTAATGATGCCCCCGAAAGGTGGCCCATACCATGCCAGTTGCATATTCTTTCGTTTCCCCTCGAAGATATTTTCCATTGAGATTGCTGTGAAATATTTGCATATGTTAATGATAATGCCATTGCTTCACATCATCAGTAACACACATACCTCATATGGCAATTGTTGTACCACCAGGCGCCGGTAAATGTGACTGCACAGTGCTTTTCCCATATATCGTTATCCGCGTCGAATGTTGAAAATTTCATGCCCGTGGTGCCACTGAAAGAATTACCCGCCGTTCCCGTATATCCACCAACCTTTGTCGCTTCATACTTTTGGCTCTCGTCTCCAATCTCGAACAGATCATATTTCGCGTACGTCTTATTGCCACCAAAATCTTCCAGCACCACCACCAACTCGTACGGTCGTGACACTGTCAGTTGATAAATACGATCCAAGCCCAACCAGAACTCACCGTCCAGATTTCCAAACCCGTTCTTGTACTCTTTCCAATTGCGATAGAAGTTTGTGGATCCATTGAACCGATGCTGTATCACGGTCCATCTGCCAGAATCGTACTTTTGATCACACAACACGCTCATCGGTTGCTTGAAGGGTTTTTCCGGTTGTATGGTGTATACGCCCGAAGAGGGAACCTCTCCACAGGTTCTGTACACTTTATCATGCGGATTCTGCGTGATGTTCTGTTGCGGTGTGACTATCTGACAGCTCTGATCACATAACTGGTTTTCGGTTTGTTGTTGCTGTTGCTGCGGAATATCTTGAATCATGCTTGAAGTACCAACTTCAACACCAACTGTGATGGTACACCACACGATTAATGCGCACAGAAGGTTGATCTTACACATGTTGATCGTTGATCGTTGACTGCAAAAACTATAGCTATGGCGCTGGCAGCTACCGGTTGACCTTTTTATATTCGTTATTACTCCAAAGGGAATGTTTCTAGCTACGTTCGATCCACGTGCAACTTGATTCGATTCGCATTGCTTGTAGACAGCTTGAACATTTCAAATACGTTGTATCATGGATTGCGAGTTATTGTTTCTTTACGGAAATTGATGCATACTAAAAGCCAATATTCAGTGGCTTGTTCAACCATGGGCAGAATGGACTTTCGTTAGGAACCGCATCGTCGTTCAGGTAAAATGTGTGTTAATAAATATTGTTTTCAGTATTGCAACATGCTAAATGTTTTGTTTGTACCTTAAACATGTTTGTCCGCGCACGCCATACAGCCTTTCTCTTCTTTTGCTCCCATCGCAGTTTATAACCATCGTTCAGGGGGCTTCCAACATTTGTTGATAAGATATTGTGTTTGATTAACCACATCGTCGATAGCGAACAGCGATAACAGTGAAACAATGATAGAATACATAATCAGATGAAATGTTTTTACAATGTTTTCGTACACAAATACAAAAAAAAAATACAAATTACACTGGTGACGGAATAGTGCTACAATGTGTGCACGGTATTCGCAATACAAGTATTGTACTGGTCGGTTGATTATGTTTTTGCGCAATATTATTACGAGATTATTCCACGTGCCGACACGATAACAACAATTACTTGTGTATTTATCGGAACAGTTATCGAAGTTTCCAGTTTACAACATCTGTTTTTATAGTCTTTGTCATTCTTTTACTGGAATTCCGACTGTATGCTATATACACAATATTATATAGATCCTTTATAAGTCGTTATCTACAATAACTCTTGCTTGTTGTCCGCTTCTAGCATGTGTTTGTGAGGAAAAGGGAGAGAGTGAGTGTGAGAGAGATTGAGAGAAAATAGGAGAGTTAAGTTTCAACAATATTATTAAACAAGTGTGTTCAGTTTGAAGGGATTTATTTACCACCGTAAAGGGTTTTTATTTGCAATGGTACTTGCGAAACAATCACTTGTGTCACTGGTATGTTTTTGCTTCAAACATTTGGGGAACTCAAGTAAATATGTCGATGTTGGAATGTTCCCGTATCACCGTTGGCGGTATGAAAATATTTACCGTCAATCAGAAAGCAAATTGAATCAAAACAATGCTTTGTTCCCACCTTTTCTTTTCAGTTCGCTTACCGGATGTGCCCCGAAGTAGTGGAAGGGACGACTCTCACAAACTCAAGTGGAGAAATGCCACAAGTGAGTTTGATTTTATTTCATATGGAAAATAACAAATACACACACACGTTGACACACATTGTAATACCAGTTAGCAATCTTTTTTGTCGATGTAAATAATCACATGACTGCGCACGCCGTCCTCAGCCTGAAGCCGGTATATTTCCTTTGAACAATCATTTTCGTGTGGGAAAATTAAGAAAAAAAAAACAACATACACACACACATACAAGCATACACAAACACTCTTTATCGTGCGTTACATTTGTTAAACTCATTTCTGCTAAATTGACTTCAAAGCGTAACCAAATGGTACGCGAAAAGTGGAACGTAATCGGCTAGGGATTTAATCCCGCAACCATGTTCGCTGTACCGGCCTTTGTGGAGAGAACATGCGTGAGCGATCGTATAAAACATTCCGGTTTTCATTCAATTAGTGTTTACCGCTCGTCAATAGCCGGCGTGCCCTGTTACATACACATAGGAAAAACGTGCGGTGACATCGGTTTTACGGTAGGTTGATTCGCAATGTTTGTTCTACCAGTCATACAATCGGTACCGTGCGCGCGTGTGTGGGTTTTCTAGGACGGCGTATCAATTGGTTTGCAAATGATGGTTTGACGGCACCCGGTACGTGCGTTGCGCTAATAAAAACCATTTGATTTCCATACTCTTTTTTGTTACAGGCTGATATATTCTTGCGCGAGTACCATTTAGCGAGGCAGCGCACGTAGCAGTGTATTGTGTGCAATGTAACTTAATCTGGCAGCTACGTTACAGGTATTATGTACATAATAGTGAAACGATTGTACGAAGCACTTTCGGAAGTGATGGGTTAATAATGCATTAAATTTTAAATGATTTACCTTTCGGTGTATTTCAGTTTAAAATGTTACTGTTCGACAAAATGGACGTACGTTTTATTGTAATTTTATTAAAAATGGATAATAATATCACCAACATGTCCGCTTTGAAATCGACATTGGGTTGTCGATGAGGTTGATAAAGATGGTGAAAGCAAATTGTGTGTTACGGACTGTACACAATTAAATTAAATCGTCAGATATTGAAAGAAAAAGTAATTAAATTTAAGTAGAATTGTACTGATTAAGTAGAATTGTTTAAAAATTGTATTACAGACTTTAATCAAGTAACTTGTAATTGTCAATCTGAAGAAGTTTAAAACAATGAGCTTGAAAATATGGAAAAATCGGTAAAAACATGTATTTTTGGCATGTTGTAGAACATAATGTTAATTTACCGCTTCAATGTTTTCTCTTATTGTAAAGGAATCCATTGGCAGCACAGGTTTGTTACCAACTGAGTTAACAAATTAAATGTTTTTTTTTTAATGTCCCACTATACAGACCTAATTGAATAAATTTAAAGAAGACAGCAAGCAAAAAGAGAGAAAAGAGCGTGTTGGCAAAGGTAGATTTAGAACGGAATACAATTATTGTATCAAGCAGTACCTTTTGCACGGTGGTATGCATAGCAAAGAGGCCAAAAATATAAATTCTGTGACCAACTGTTGAGAAGGTAAATTGCATTATCCGGATTAAAGGACTATGCTGACGGTGGCAGTCACAAAATGCTCGTGCCGTTGCCCCCTGCTAATAGCGCTACCGCTGAGTGTCTAACCCACCCAACGGCACGTCCAAAGGATGGTTAACTGAAATAAAAAATAATCTACCCGACGCATAGGATGGCGAACTACCGTCAGCAACCAGGCGCCAGGAAGTGAGTTAGCGAACGAAATATGGTACACTCGTACCAGAGCAAGGACAAGCGAGCAGAAAAAAAATACCTACAAACACGGGCAAAAGCACCGCTAACCGCAAGTCAGCATGCCGAGTCGCAATTGCAGTTGTGTGCTTTCTGCCTGCCTAGGTTTACTTACGATGTTCACACATTTATAATGCATTATCACTACAGCGAGTCATGAAATATTTATAATCTCATTATTTTTGTACGTCACGGTAGCGATAGCGGCAAATGGTGGGCATTTTAAGCTTGCCGGCTGCATGCGAGCTCGTATGGGAGGCAAACCGGAAAGGGGCATACCGAAACTGGTAACATTTTCGCTTGTTGAGCTGGCTGTTTGATTTTTCAAGTGCAATCCCGCATGATAAGGGATCGGATTTAGTTTGATACAAGCGCAAGTGGTACAATCATTCTAGATGGTAATGCATTTTTTAACAGCCAGTGTGGAGTGACAATTAGACTATAATGCAATGCTATGTACTAAGGTACGTTGATCACACTTTTAATGATTAAAGTACAATTGAATAAACTCAAAGAGATGATTGTTGCACTGTGTCGTTGGAGGCCGTTTCATGTTGAGTGTTCGTAGCACATAAATGTCTCCACACTACCGGTTCCAGCCCAAAAAGGCATACCAAACAGTGCTCAAATATAATGACTCTCCCAATGCGGAAGGGGTTTGCTAATGGCAATCCAAACAAATTCAAACAATTGAGCATAATTCACGGAAACGACATATCAGTTGGTGAAAATAAAAAAAAAAAAACCATCCGCCCGTCCAAACTGCACTCGAAAACTCGCCAAAAGTTTATGCAACGAGCGTGTAGTCTCTGTGGTTTCGGCTGCTGCTGGTTCACGATTGCATCGCAACCAAACCCGTTGCAGAAGTTTAACGGGTTTGATATTTGGTTCGTTTGAGCTTGTGGCTCAACATCGGCCGGTACGGTTGTCTATCGGCAGCAAAATAGGGCACGGAAAGTTTGCGCTTGCGAGCGGGTTTTCCGCTTAGAAAGCAGGTAAATTGAGTTTTCAAAAGTAGGATTTCTTAAGTTTGTGGCGAACGTTGTGCCGCGCGGCACCAGATCGAGGAAACACGACCGTTTGCAAGGACAAACTTCGAAGCGGAAGTAATCCGCGAGCAATTGCATACCAAATCATTAGTACGTTTCTTTCAATGGTTTCTAATGCAACATGAAACGACTTGACGTGAGTTTTCGGTAGCTGCACGAGAGAAGTGAAAAACTTTGACGCTTGAAAAACCCGGAACCCTGGAAACTACGGCCCCGCAACCCGATTGACATTAGATAAATGTGCAGCAACTGGGGACAAGAATGACTCTAGCACAGTGTTGGTGGTAAGGCGTGGCGTACAGTGTGATAGAAACGGTACGAAACTCTTCTGCTACCGAACTACCGGCTGGGGCTATCTACAAGTGTTGTAGCACTGTAGTGGGAGGAGTGGGATCACAATTGTTGTCGATTAGTCTTTTGCTTTAGAATTGCTCACATTTTTTATGTTAATGTGTGTGTTAAGCATAAAGAAGAGAGCAAGATGAGTTTGTTAATACGGTTACAGAAAATTATTTGTTTTTACTGTATTATAATTCATTCCATTTGTTGCCACAATGTAACAACAACAAACAAGAAACATATTAAAAGAACAAAAAATAGATAACACTGCTAAAAAAGCAACGGAGATAGTAGATTCTCATTTTTTTACATTTAATGTTAAGTGACAATAGCAAGGTTGCGTCTCGCAAATCTTCGATTGTGTTTTAAAATGAATTTTACGAATAGCCAGGCGTCTCCATTATGTAGCTCTTGGGTGTCGTCATAAAATGTTGTTATTTATTCCTCCCATGATCCTGACTGTATCGCTGACGTCATGGATGTTTCAATTAGTAAATTGCAAAAACAATCGAGAATGGTGTCAGATTTTCGATTCAAGGGAAGTTTTTACTGCACTTCATTGAATTTATACGCCTAGGAAGTACTGGGCGTCTCCATCATCAGTCAAATAGCCACGTGGTGGATATCAAACTATATTTAACTTTAAGATTGATTGAAATAGTTGGAAAAGTGTTATTTGAAAAAAAAAGCATTAATGCTACTATTTCATCATTTTTACACCCATCCATTTTTTAGCTAAACACCAAGCCATCTAAAAAAAAACTTTTACAAATTTTACATGAACAATGATTTAATACGATGGAAATCAAACTGCTTTAATTTGAAGATGTACATTCCATGCTAGGAATCATCCTTCTTCGACTTTTCAACACCATGCAATCTCATCGCCTGGATAGACAGCCATGTTTCTCAGTCCCATACATTGGCAAATTTAAATGCTACCGGCCAGGTAAGCCGAACCCTTCAGATAATATTGCACAAATTCTGATTGATCGTGCTTCATGTGATTGGAGTGATGGTAGGTAACGTTTTGATATTCATCACCAGCCGCAAATGCGGAAGTACCCACAAATATGTAACCCTTGTCTCACGTTCCCTTGCCTAGCGTGTCCAAGCGAAAGGAAAAGCAAAGCAAAAAAAGACACACCGGCTCCGAGTAAGCCGAACATTCACGATTGTTCATAAACAGTTGCAACCAGCAACGGTCTTGTACCTTTTGGTCGTAAAATTTATCTGACGCTTCAATTCACACAGATGTACAGGGGGCAATGTGCGGTGTCACGGGTACGGGTACGGAGCGATGGAAAAAAAGTGTTTCGCAGAAGGATGAAATGTAGGAAAATGTTGATATAAAATGCACGCACTGGCAGTTACAGTTGCCTGGTGGAAAAGAAGGTCCCATAATCTTGGTACGTGCTAGGAATACGAGAGCAGCAAAGGAAAACACGCACACACACAGTCACTTTAGTCACCGACCAAGGCACATGATAATGCTGCGGCCAATGAAGAACCAAGAACTAAAAAAGAGGAAGGAAATCTACCGGGCGTAGTGTTTTTTTCTACTTTGTTGTCGACTTCAAGTTGTGTTGGTACTGCCGTTTTTTGCTACTTTGCGTCTTCTGCTGTGCGTGTGTCTGTTTTGTTTCTTGTTTGTTTTTTTCCATTAATCCTACAGGTATGCTTCTTCGTTGTGCAGCGGCGAAGCCAGAAGCACGGCTTTTGTTTATGTCCTGCAATATGTTCACATTTGTCGTACGTTTGTGTACGCGGGCAGACGGATGAGAGCAATGAGACGTAACATGTCAGCTCTATTTGCTGATTGGTGGTTTTAATATTGATGAAATGTGGTTTGTCTGGTCAATTGTTTAAAGTTTTTTTTTTTATAAGCTTTTGAATAAGATTGCAGACAATGTGGCTTGTGAGAACCTGTTTTGTGTTGCTCAACATAAATCAAAATGGTTTACCATGCAAAACAAGAGGAAAGTTTTCCCTATTGGTACAGGATGAAACAACAACATGGTTACAATTAATCTTAAGGTTTGAATAGTGGTGAAGGTGCTAAGGTGGAAAACTTTAGCAAGAAAAACATACTCACTACGTAACCGTTTGACGAGGGTTCCGCAAACACAAGAGGGGTGTTCCGGATGTTGGAAGAAATGTGCTAACTTCCGACATCATAAAAAGTTTACTTTACCTTTTCAAAAAAAACAAACAAATGCTAATCCGGTTGTTGGTGTATATTTCGTCTTCTCGTACCAAAGTTCAAAAGTTATTTCAATTCATTTTGAAATAGAGTTTTGTAGAAACTCGAACATAATGAGCATAATACTCTTAAGAATTGAACTACTGTATGTACACCCAAGTGACAGCTAAAATAAAACATTTTCACAGCATTAGATCAAAGCACTCGGCAGTGAAGCAAGCAAACGTAGTTATTTCAATTAACGAACAAAGAACACCGGTGCAAAAGATGATTATCGCATTGTTTACTCCAAAGATGGTTGCCCTTCCGATAGGCAACGATGCAAACAATTCCGTAATTTAGTCAACCATATTGAGAGATAATTTGTGTGACCGATAAAGCCGTCTGCCTGGTTGGGGATTATTCACCCACACAAAAGCCACCAGAATATGTCATAAGCCCTTATTAACTGTTCCGTATCGTTTTTTTTTTACCCCTGTTGCCGGTTTTTGCATCTTTTGCATGCCCGCTCGTACAAAGAAAGGCATGGTGGACTGTTTTTATTCTTTCTCTTTTGTTGGACACTTATCGTGGGGCGCATCATGAGATGGGTGCCCCATGCACAATCCCGTCACACTATCTTTCCATCAGAAAAAAAACCGTCGTCCGGAAATTATGAAACTTTCCTGCCAAGTGTAAGGTAAGGAAACTTGCACAGAATCCGTGATGGCATCCCTTTCATTTTTCTCTCCCTCGTTGTTGCTGTTGTTCCCGTTCCAGTGGCATTTCTTAGTTGCGAGCGTCTCGGCACCCCGAATGCTCTTCATTCAGCGCACAATAGGGCGCGGTGGTGGTTACCGCTTAGCTGCTTGAGGAGCGAACCTTCCCTGCCAGCAACAGGCACTCGATGACATTACCCGCATTTGTGTGTGTGTGTGTGTATGTCAAGAGAAAGAAGGCAAACATAACAGCAAAAGAATAGCGGCATCAGCCCACAGCCACACCACACTGTTTGGCGATGGGTGATGGCATAATGCCTTGGTGAAAAAAAAGCAGGAAGAATTCCCGGGAACAAAAGCGCACAAGGGAACAAAACCCACCGGGTACTTTGGGTCCATTGTCAGCGGTATGATCTGGTCGCTCGCTTTTCCTTGGCTAAACTGATTGCTATAATAATAGTGGTCTGTGCATTTCTGGAAAATTAAAAGATTTTTCCGCCCTGTCTTCGTCTGCTTTTTTCGCTCGCTTCTGCCGCCCGGGTGCTTTTCTTTGACAGATAGGGTTTTGGTGGTTTTGTATCTGTTTGACGGCAAATGAGCGTTCCGGATCGGGCGGAACTGGCTTGTTTGTTTGCGACCAGGCCTGGACCATTCATCGTTGCCTGGAGCACCTTCGGGTACGTAATCATTTAAGCAGTCAGGCCACTATCGCAAACCACAATCGGAAGCATAATAGCGATTCGGGATGGGGGCTGTAAAGAACTGTTGTTTCTTGTGCGCTAGTTAACGGTGGTGAGTATTCCTTTCTTCCGGCGAGTGCCGGACCAAACCCATTTGAATAATAGAGAACCGGGAGTTTATGGTGCTGGAGTAATAGTAATTAAAAATCGCAAACAAAACATTCTATTCCTGTTGTGTTTGCCTATGTCTAAGTGTCTATTTTGAAGAGTTTGTTTAACTTGTGCCAAATGTGGACAACAAAACTAAAAGTTGTATCTCAAGTCTTCCTTTTCCAATTCATTGATAATTCCCTAAGCAAACGCAATAAGGTGTACATTTCATAGTACAAGAACACAAGCATAAGCATTTACTTACCCATTTACTCCCCAGGCTAGTGTTAGGGCGTTGGAGCGAACTGTCGTTGTGTGAACCATCTGCGTTGGCTCGTAAATTCCACAATACAAGTTAATTACTAAACCATTACTAAACGTATGAGTGTGCGGCAGGCAGGAATCGGTTAGTTTACTGGCGTGTAGTTACGTGTTCTTGCAAAACCAAAAATTCAGCTTCCACTCGCCCGGACACTAAAGCTAAGCCACGCTGCGTACTTCCCAAAACGAGAACACATTCAGTGCACGGGTGTATAGTTTTGCGCCATGCTGGTGCAAATGTGTTCGCTACTTAAGGGTTTTTGGCGAGTTACGCTCGGTGCGGTAGTTTCGTTTCGCACGGCAGGGTTAAACCTCCGAAGGATTCGGTTAGTTATGATAGCAGCGTGCCTAAGCTGAACATTAACATTAATATAATTAAGGGGACGCAAAGCAGCAAGGGAATGTAAGTAAATCTTTGTTGCTAGGTTGTGTACGATTGGGTCACGTGCTAGTGGGAGAACTGAGACGCACATTGAGCCATTGTTGGAATTAAGTTGGCTAGATGACGATCACATTTAGTCGTGAAAAATAAAAAAAATGGTTTAACAGTATAATCGAAAATGAAAATAATACAGCAAAGAAAACAAAAAAAATCGATGCAAATACATTTTTTTGGAGCTGTCTTAAATTCCCAAAGATGTGGAGGGATTGTTTTAACATCGTGCGACAAAAACCTTAACAACATAATAAATTTTTATTACGAAGTACAATTCTTAGTTAGGATCCAACATAGATTCTTCCTTATCTATGCCCAACCTTATGAGAAATCTCTAAAAAACTATTGAATTAAGATGATTAAGATTAAGTTGAGTATGAGTACGATCATCAATAACGAGTTAACAAGTACCTACAATTGAATGGGGGTAAAATTTAAGTTCGGTTTTCTTTACTGTCAATGTGGGTTGTGTTTTTCACAACATTTTGGTAACGAGATATATTTTTTTTCCATTTATTATTGGTAGTACTAAAGTTACACATACAAAATCTGGCATATCTGTAGCATCGGAAAAATTAATAATAATCTCAAACCGTCTACGCGTACAGGTTTTAACTTACTTTCAAATCGAAGCTACTGGATAAATAACATCTCGGAACAAACCTTTTGGGTCGAAAATCAATAAACTGATACTTGCCTTCCGGCTGAAATCTGAACCGTGCCGATACACCTTTCTTCGAAGGGACAGCCAAAAAGGTATGACTTCTCGGTTGCTTGCTGATGGCGAGGCATACCGATTTTTAACCGTTCGGCGGCGATACTTAGGCGCAGCTGATGGTCCATAAAGTACAAAATAAAACACACACCATGCACAGCCATGAAGCTGCATGGTTTCGTACTGTGCCATTTGGGTTTTTTCCATGCCGTCTCTCTTTCCCTCTCTCGTCTGTTTACTACCACAACTCCGCGCTGGCGGAACGAAGTGTAAAATGTAGCATAACTTCTACTTTTTTTGTGTTTGTTGAATGCCCCACGGAATCTGGCAACATCAAGCACCCGGCGAATAGTGGTGCACTTCGCTTTACGCCAAGTGGCCCTCGGATGGGTGAGATGGGGTAGCTTTGGTTTGCTCTTTTACAGCACAGGGTGAGAGCTGCCTCAGTGCCGCAGGCTGGGAACACAACAGAAAAAAAAACGAAAACAGAACGAAAAAGGTGAAACATCAAGCGAAGAGGAACCAGCGTTGGCAGCAGCCACCACGTGTCTGGCGCTGTCATCATTGTTGTTGATGGCCAAACATTACGATCATGATTATTATGTTGCGAGCGTCAAAGGCGTACATCATTTTATATGGGTTTTACTTCATCATCCCGTGCGCAAGATATACGGGCATTCGTGCTTCCGTGCTTGGGTGGATGATGGTTCCGTGTGGAAAGTGAAAAGCGTGAATTTAGACACAAACACGCAACAAGAAAGTGGTGCGTGCGTCGCATGAGGAAGAGCAACAGACGGCTGGAAAAGGAAACACCCAGAAACAACCGGTACGGTTCCGTTCCGACTGATGCACCGTCGGCCAAAATACACTCGGTCGGGGTGGTTGTGCTTATTCATTTCCTCCATTTGCGCAACGAAAAGTTACTCACCGTAAAACCCGACCCGGTGTGTGGCTGTGTTTACTTTTCATTATACAAATAGATATCAAATATTAATAATACATTCGTTGAACCGAATGAAGATGTATTTGTTCAACCGGGCACCAAACGCTAGCACTAGTGCTGCCCTCCACTAACAATGATTGATTGTCGCCCACTTCAGGATGTTTATGCGAACAAAGAGTCCCTGGTCTCAGTCTTCGCTGCGTTTGGCATGCAAAGACGCTTTGATCAATCGTCTATCAGGCCCCGGGAGCTGTCCGGGTGAAAGTGATTTGCCCAATGCGTTCGCCACCTTTTCTTATCAGCAGGGTAAAATGAGTGTCATAACCATAACAATCAGTTTTATGGCAGTGAAGCATGTATTAGCGGGAACGGTGGGATGATGGCGCTGTAACAAGCTGACTATGTTCTACCGCCGCGCAGTAGAACACGGATGGGAGAAAAGCTTTAGCGGGGTGTGTACGATACAGTTCGTAAAGTTCAAGTGGTTGAAGTGATCGTAAGGTACGGAAAAATAATGGTTCCCTTTTGAAATGTCTTCATGCGCCCGGGAAAAGCTGCCGGTGCCAGGAGAGTAAAAGATTTGGGCAAAAACTTTGGCGATCACGCTTAGTACGAGGGTTGTGTTATGGGTTTTTTATCGCTTGTAGCTTGTGCTATAAGAGATGATTAATATATGGTTTAATTTACGTGCCTATGGTAGAGCAGAGTCAAAGCGAAGGGAAAATTTGCATTTCGGAAATGTTTAAAATCAGAAGAATGACTTTTAATAAATGTAATGATTGTGTTCGTTGAAACCGATTTACATGCTGAACATTTTCTGTGAAGGTACTGGAGAACTTCGTGCATGAAGGGTTCAAGGTGTTACTAGCGTTAGAATTGCAACAAGGAGTGTTTAATGTGTTCAACAAGTTCATATGTTGAGTTGATTTGACGTGGAAATAATTAAAATAATCATCCTGGGATACTGAAGAAAATTGTATATTGGGAGGGATTTATTAATGAAGGACGGTATATTGTTATTTAATATGGAAAATTTATTAATATATAAGATTTGGTGGTAATATTTGGTAGAGATGGAGTGAACATAGATTGGTTAGCATATTATTTAACAGCCAGCATAACTTTCATTTAATTGGAATTATTGAGATTATACTGAGAATTTGTTAAATAAATTGCTTTAGGACCTCTAGGAGTGTATTTATAAATTAGACAAGTAAAATCCAAATGAATTTGGGTTCAAGAGAAATTAATCTTTACAGACGATGTTATACGCGTTTTATTACGATTTTGCAGCAAAGTGTTATAAACAAGCAGCGTATAACATGCGTTATTAAAATTGTACGCGATTTATCAACATTTGTGTTGCTTGTCAAAAATGTAATCTTTGTAACTATAATAATTAAAAGTGAAATAGATACGAGATACCACCAGTTCTATCTACATACAAAACATTTGCCCTTGGATCGGACTTGATTGCTATCATTGCTAAGTGTGCTTTTAATTTAACAATGATTGGACATAAATTATGCAGTCGTGACAAATCACTACCGTCCGCGTATTTCCACCAGCAGGGCACAATCAAGTTTCGCTAAATAATTGTGCTGATCGCTGTTGCTTACACGCCCCGGTTTCAACTTGTTCGTTCAACTTTTCTCATTACATTCCCAAATCATCCGGGCCAAAGCGAGGGTGGGTGGTGATCATTTCGCCAAAGCGTATGGGAGTGGTGCAGTTTTTCGAAAATTAATTGAAAACAATGCGGTTTGCCAAGCGCATCGGGCGGGCCCTTAGCCATTGGAAAATAATTAAAACTTAGCTTTTACCGGTGTCAATAGGATTGGAAGTGTTCCACTTTATGACAGGAAGCAGGAGAAGAAAAAAACCGGCCGTGCTGCTCACATCGGGCTGAGATGCGCCTCACCCGTGCCAATATGCTGTGCCGACCCGCGTTGTTGGTATGTGCGCGCAGGGATGGCCTTCCCACAGGCACAAAAACAGCAAACTTCCCAGGCTGCCCGGTTCGTGCTGGTACCGGTGCATGCCTTTGACCATATGTTTACGGCAACTAAATTGCAAACACCACGTGGCTGTATATGCGCCTGTTTCTGTATGTGTATGTTTGTGGGGTTTAGAGAACATGTTGAAAACTATGGCAGTTTCAAACTATGGAACGTAATATCTAGCCCAACCAGACGATGATAAAGAGGGAAACGCGAAGGGAGTGCGAGAGAGAACACACGGACAAAAGAAGATAAATGGAAATATTACTCCGATGAGGCACGTTTTTCGTGCCGTCAAGCGTATGAAGTTTGTCTCTGAGGGCTTAGAAGATGGGACCAAGCGCAGGGCGGCAAACCAAAAAATGAAATACAGCACAAAAATATGGAGGAATGTACAAATATTTTCGTTACTCTCGGAGGAGCGTAAAAAAGAAACTTTAAACATTTATTACATCAGGTTTACCGGCTAGCTCGTCTAAATGCTGTGTGCCAATGGGGCAAACACATATATAGACACACACACACAAAAAAAAGCTGCTAAAATGGCAAAATGAAAATGTAGTACTTTTGTTTGGCTGTAAGTTTTAGCCAAATATCGCTGAGGTGGAAGTAAAACATTCGCTACAATTTTCTCTGTGTATTCCCTGCGTAAAATGCTATTTACGATTGCTCGGTGCATAATGCTATTGTATCGACACATAGTTGGTTAGTTTGTGTAGGTTTTGTTTTTAAATACTGTTATTTTTAATAACAATTGCAATCATATCCACATACACACACTCTCAAAATTGTGTAAACCTTTATGACACTAGCTGTGATCGCTGGCACATAAATTAGCTTAAGAAGTGGCGCATAAAACAACGTCTAGTTAAGCTTATCTAATTTGACCTGGGATAAACTATTTACCGCTGCTTTACGTGCCGGTGTATCAGAGTGTATCAACGAGATAAAAAGAGGGATAGAGACGGAGAACTCCCGGTTAGGATATCCGGTTATTCAGTATAATTAGATTTTTCTCGATTCCGCATAAATTAAGTGGGCAGGCAAAAATGCCCGCAAGATGACAGCTGTCGTCCTTTGTAGTCGGTATTGTGCTGGTGTACAGTAAATTTTACCACCAGCACCGGCCCACCCCGGACAAACGATTGTGCCCCGTCCAGGGGCACCAGCAGACAGACAGCGTTTGGTGAACCCCATCTTCAGCCCACGGGCTGATCATCGTGCCGCTCCCGCGTATTGCACCGGCCGAACCAAGAACACTCTGGCCAGGTCAGTCTCGTTAACGCTCCTTGGGGGATGACAACACGGGACCGTGGCCGTGTTCGCGTTGTTGAGTAATTTAATTCAACACAATTGGTGAATAAACAACGTGACAGCAGCAGCAGCAGCAGCAGCAGCAGTAGTGGTAAAAGCAACCGCTGCAGAAGCATTGTGCGACCTGCGCGAAAAGTGGTGTCCGCTTCGTGGTGGGAAAATGCTTCGGGTTACACGGAGCGGGCCGGGTATTCGGTTACGGCCGGGTCTGAGTGACGTGGCAAGTGGACGAATATAATTATACGGCAAACTGACACTGGCAGCAGCGCCGGTGTCGGTGCGTTTTCGACTACCGGCTGATTACCGCCGGGGGGATATTCATGAAAATTATGTAATAAGGAAGCACTCGATCCAAAGCCATCCGTTTCCGTCCCCGTACGGTACTCGGTCCCCTTTCCCGCCCTGCTGCGGGCGGCGTCGTTTAGGGAACATCCGGACACAAAGTAGACAGCGCGCAACGCAATTACTTAATCGGTTTGTTTGAGCAAATAGCAGTTGCGGCATCAAATGTACCCGGCCCGGACCAGCCCAATCGTCAGCGGGTACCAATAAATGTAAACTAATTATTGTGACAGCAAATAGTGACTTTTTTAAAGCTTTCGGGGACCGCTTCTGTATGATAGACATTCTGGAACGCCGTGAGGGCGAAACATGAGCTTCGCAACAAGCAAATAGTAATATTTTGCATAATTTGTATTTTATATGAGCTTTGTTATTTAACCCTTGGAAAATGGATAATTATATTGAAGCACACAGCACACCGGCTTTGGTGCATGCATGTTTCATCCATTGACACGTACCGCATGTAGTTACGTTTGGCCATTCAGCTAATTTAACATTCATTGCCTTTTGATTTTGCCCTAGCCCCTACTTAATATTCATGGAAGGATGCTGTAAAAAGGCAAAGATTTAAATTACTCACGTTATAGTTAACGCATGCATAGATCTTCAATGTAATATCAAGCAGACAAAGTTTATTGGCTCACATTTCCTAACTCTTCACTGTATTAGAAAGCTTTGAGCTTTTCGTCAACACACATACACACACACACACATCGCTCTCGGGTTGCTGTTTGCAATTTTGCGAATCAATGATTCGGAAGATAAGTTTTTGCAACGTCCGTGTTCTCTTTGATGATAAAAAGTCTACTTACATTCGTTACGGTGTAAAGCTGTCCCCATCAAGGTTGATGTTGCAGCTTGTTTGCTTGATAGCACCCCTTTCCAGTTGCGGAAGGTCGCAAGCCCCATATCGTTCGATCCGGCGTTTGTTTACCTCTTTGGTTTGGCTCGGCAGCCCTATTGCACAATTGCACAAAGTGCAGGATGCTTGCACCGAAATCAATATCACGTCAATGTATAAGTAATGAAGTTTTACTGCCAGCAGCGTTTGCTTACCTAGGCCACCCAGAGATGCTGGGCGAATGTGAGTGAAAAATGTGAAGAATTTTGCAAAGCTGCTGCAACGGTTGGTTCAGCAGAGTGAATCGTTGTTTGTTGTTTTTGTATTGTTTATGTTTTTGGTTGAATTGGCTCAATAAAGCATCAAAGCGAGCCTCTATTCTTGACACCCCTATTGCGAGACACGTTCATATACACACTGAGGGTTGTGTTAAAATTGTTGTGATAAGACGCGGCTGGGCAAATATTGAACAAAGACACGAACACATGGGAAGAATAAGTTTAAGGAACAAGGAACACCGTGAAGTTAAGCAAATGTTTGTATAAATAAAGGAATAAGTTTATGTTGTATTATGATTTCCAATTTTTGGTTTATATTATCATAATACATCCCGTTAATTATAAAGAGATATTTGACAGTACAGCAAAAATTTGCAGCAAATTGTAAAATAAATTCTCGATACTTAGGATTAAGGATAAACAAGGTTCACGATATTTAGCGATATTCAATTACATGCACAAACTCAGATATTTTTGATAATAGGTAAAAATCGCATAACATAAAATCGTTTACTTATAAATTTCAATGTTAGTTTGTCCCTGAGGTCATGAGGTTGTTTCATTGATTATTACCTATCATACGGGATAAGCTTTTCAACAGTAATCACAACGTTCGAGTTGTGTCATTTGCAAATGGAGGCGCCAGGTGTTTTAATCAGATTGTCGGATTTGTTTCTACAACTTGAGTTGAAATGATAGTTGTGCATAGTTTAACGGCCAACACTGTATGTATTGAAACGCAGTAAACCATTAAAGAGTATTAACTTACTTTATGTTCGTAGGGAAGAATTTCATCACAGAATACTTATCGATTATGTGTGCCGTATAAATTACATACGCAAGCAGTACAATTCTTTTCCCTCATTTCATCATTACACTTAAGACCCCACTTCTCCACTCATGGTCTAACAAAAAAAAAGTCTGAGAATAAATATCTGTCTAATGAACACCTGCACTGGAAGGAGTGAGAATAATTTAATTAAAGATATAATATTCTCATTTATTTCATTTCCATGCTGTGCTGAACCCTGTCCCCTTGTCGGCAGCATACTTCGCTGTCATTACATTGAGCTCTTGTGCGAGTTCTCTTGTGCGCGTTAACTTTCAAGAAATTCCGAACCGTAAGACGATAGCGAACGCTTCAGCGCAAGATCTCACCAGATGTTGCCCGAGTGCTGGTGGCAGCGGGTAGTCAGTGCTGGTGTGTACCCGCGCCATCTTCCCGACACAGGCGGAGTGCACTCTATCTCGTCCCAATCGACATTGAGTAATGTCACACTTTTGCACTTTTCGTGCTCATGTCCGCGTACCATTTGCAGCTGGCAAAGTTTTGTCGCAAGTACGAGCTCGCGCGAACGTTTTTCTCCGTTGGGGAGCTTTTTTTTTCCTCTGGTGTGTGAGTGTCTACTGCACTGTACGTCTTCACGCGTCTGTTATCAATTGTCGTCTTCTTAAATCTTGTCTTTCCCATTAGCTTTTGTGACATGATAAAATTGCACCCGTTGCATCGTTCCCCTGTTGCTATCCGGGGCGGGAAGATCGAGCGTTTTTAGACCGTGTCGCGCTGTAAGGCTTCAAAATGACTGACTCGGCATAGGGCTGCAGATGGATTACGTGCTAAGTAGCGCCTCGTAGATCACCGGTCACTGCAGAGGTACATCATTTATAAGCACTCTGCTGGAGGTAACCGACACCCCAGTCAGTTGTTGTTGGTGGAAAATTAATGATAGTACAAAGTAGAATGGTAGCATTTGGGAGCAACAACAAGCAAGGATATAAACAAGACGCTCAGCAACTGCAAGAATTTAGATGTTGTTTACCGACTTAGATTACATTTACAAGACCATGAATATTTTGGATTACTTTTCCAATGCACATCAATAGTATGGAAAATATGCATTCGACGGCCTCGCTCGGATTGAGGCCAACAGCGCACCATGGTTGCATAATTGGACAAGAATGTCGGTACCAGCTTCAAGAAAGCGAATGCAACTCTGAGAAGAAGCAAACATCGGCAGGGAGCATCGGCAACGGCAAACGGGGAAAACAATTCCTCGGTTATCCGTGCAGATTTAATGCAAAGTTCAAACAAATTTAATAGTCGAGGAACTTTTACCCGTACCCGTGCTCGAACCCCAGTGCTGCTGTTTGTCTGCGAAAAGAACAGACAGAGACATGTCGATGGGCAGGCACGGCGGTATCTACGGTGAAGTGGTTCGAACAGAGGGCGCGTTTTGGAAGTTCTGGTTGTCGGGTTCTGCCCCCGGATCTGAAGCATATTGACACAAGAATTTAAACCCATTCCCTTGTGCCCTGTTGCCGGGCTGTACCACATTTATCCGCCGAGCGTTCCGGTTTAGCTTGGGTAATAGTTATTCCATTCCGGGAAGTATCCTTTTCAAACATTCATTGTTCCATCGTGTTCGATTCCGTTGCTGGCAAGCAACCGGTTTTGGGCTGGTGCTACGGTGCTCCCATTGTTTCCGTAATACTTTGTTAGTTTGACACCATAATCCAAAAATCAGATCACCGTATGTGCAGCGAAAATGTTCATATAAGTAAGGGCAACTACGAAGGACAAACATCCTGGCAGGGTTACGAAACGGAATGCAAATATGGTGAGGGGGTTTCCGCTTACTGCCGAAGAATGTTGTGTGGCAACCTTACCATCGTTAGATTGTAGTAAAATTTGGTAGTATTTCCTTGCATTACGATTTTTATGATTCAAAATTAATATATTCTCACTGATTATTTTGTTCATTTACGTTAATAGTTTTATTACCTTAAAGGTTAATAAAATATATCCACACATTTAGATAGAATTTACATATAATTTCAGAGTGTAAATCGTTTGTTTATAGTTGAGTAACGAGAAGCCTTAATGTGTAAAGTATAAAATGCTTCAATTTAAACATTGACTCTCATCCAATAGCAGACCTATATATGTAGTATCTTGCTCGGTTAGAGAACCATCCAAACGTGTTTTCCATAGGAATTTGCAATATATATTTTTACAATAGACATTTTTCTATTGAATAAACCTTCCTGGAGTAGATGTTATAAGACTTTAAAGGATCCCGTAGAATGGAATTTTAACAAAATAATACTTCCATTAAGAAAAAAACTCCCTTTATATTCACCATCAATTTCTACACATGAAAGCAGTTATGCTAAACATCCCGCTTCGTTCATAGCACAGGTTCATTAATGTGCCACTTGTGTGCCGGTGTAAGACACAGAGTGTAGCAGTAGCACTGTGGAACCATGGCAGAAAGAGCAATACGTTCCGTGCAAACAGCCCGTGACGGGGAGCGTAGAAGCGTAGGTCACAAATATTGCTCTCGTTGAAAGTAAATCAAGAAGCAATCAACTTCCAATTTACCACCATTTTACAACCACTCGCTCACATACACAACCAATAAGCGTTTCGCCGACTGTACCATCGGAAGGTTAAGGCCCGGAACTGCTCGGAACGTTTACGCACCCGGGGTTTTGGTGGCACCTTGGTCGGTTTCGACGTCCATCGAGGTGTGATGCTCAATTCAGTTTCAATGGACTGGAAGTGTGCGGTTTAAGACCCTTCGGGAAGCGAGGGCCAGGGCCAAGATTCGCCGGACGAAGATATTTCCAATTTGATTCCACTGTCGGAGTTTGGCGTGAGTTTGGCCATTTGTTGCGAAAATGGCGCTGAATTGGGAACCGTCGAAACGAAACTCTTCGTCGTTTAATTTTCTTCGCTTGAAGCTCATGCTCTATTTGGTCGATTTCGGAGCAAACAAGTGGACGCGACCAGCTCGTAGCTGGTGTAGCTGGTCGAAACAATGCACTTATTTATTAGATCCGTCGGGAAATGTACGGGAGTGAATCAGCGAACAACGTACCCCGAAGCATGACGAGGCGAAAAGTTTTATAATTATCCATGCACCGTCGCTGGTAGAACGTTTCGCCCAGTACGATTGAAAATTTCATCAATTGTATCGTAACCGGGGTGCATTTGTGTGGCGAGCAGTTCGGCGGATCGTTGGATTGTGTTGCAGAAATTTCCAATTTTCCACGAAAATACTGGTTGATCTCACCGTAGCCGAGCCAGCACCTAATGCGCGTCCCTTTGTTGAGGCGCATGCATTCCGGTATCTCCGTTGGGTGAATGCCTGGTGTACTAAAGCTCCGGTTTGCTGAAGAAATCCTTTCGGTCAGCTGGGGTTTTGGTGGGAAATTTTCGTACCGTGCATCTATCTGTTGTTTCGGCAGACCGTGTATCGTGCAACACACAAACCCAAGTGAAAATCATGCATGAATTTTGGATACGACCAAACGGTGCATGGTTGTTATTTCGCCAACCGAGCGTCATTGCAGCGCGATTATTTTCCACACAGCGACATTGAATGGTTGCAGCAGCTGACGAAGCAGAGCAGCATCCAGATCCGCTTTTCCATGAAGAAATTTCCATAAATATAAAATTGATATTATTTTTTTCGGATCCTCGTTTTTCGTACGTCCTCGTCAGTGTTTTACCCCCTCCCAACCCGACAGCGGCTTCTCCGCGCGGTGCTGAACTGCTGAGAACTGCTTGCAAGCCACAACATTCGTTTACCGAGAGGACTTGGCCGGTAGCAAAATGGCGTACCCAGTGACAGTGTGGCATGCAGGCGGGAAGGCATCAAGAGACATGTGGTAATAAATTGTGATAAATGATGTCTAGCATACCCCGTTGTTGGTGCTGCAACTGTTGGGAACGCATTAGCAATGCAGTTCTGCATGAGCAGCACGGGGCGAAGCGTCATGCAACGGGGTGTGTAAAACAATTCTCTGACGGGCTTAGGCACTTGCCCTTTTTTTCCCAGACAAACCCGACAACCGGTCAACCCCTGACATGGGAAAGTTGATAACGTCAGCTCTTTTGCAAGCTTCAAGATGGGGCAGACACCGAAGCGCTTTGCCAGTGCGAGAGTTTCCGATTCAATGAGTTACGACAACCATCCACTGGAAGCTTTCCCGAGCGAAAGAAAAGCGTTTGTGGTATTTCATAAAGTTATGTTAGAATTGTGAGAACCAAATAAAAAAAAAGACAGATCGTAATTTAATTGTTTGAAAAATACGTTTTAATCCAGCGCACTCATTTCGCCAGACAGCATGACACTTCTCGAGTTAGTCACTGTCGTGCAGTTCCGTTCAATGTCATTAAACTTCTTAACAGAACTTAACGAAAAACAATTCAACTCTACTCTGCTCAGCTTTGCTCTGTAAACCGAAATCTCTCCCACAGACATTAAGCAATCAAGGCACTGTTATAAACGGTTACACAGATCCAGTTACGCGATCGGCTTTGAAAATGGCTCACTTTGAAGCGGCGCCGTAACAAAGCACCACGTCAGGAACAGTAATTTCATTATGATTTCATTAAAACCACTGCTAATCCGTCAAGCGATACGGAAGACGCTGCCAGAAAATGGTGCAAGTGCTCCGCGGTAAATCCCTGCCTGTTCCGGATAGCTCACACACACACACACAGAAATGGCTGAGCCACCGTTCCGGTTATGATCTTGACCTGTGCTGGCGTGGCGGAAATTACCCGAAAACCCGTGAAGGTGCTGGCCAGCCCAGGTCGGTCCGGCCGCGAACGGGGTTGTAGCTTTTAAAGTTCCATTAAAAAGTTACGAGGGTAAATATCATTAGCCGGCGCTGATGACCGAAACCGCGGCCCAGTACCGGGTTCCCGCACAGTGTTGGAAAAAAAGGAACAGGAGCAAAAAAATGGAAAACGGACCTCCACCGACATAAACCAAGAAATTCAGCATGCTTCGCTGGATGCTGGGCCGTTGGCTGGATGTACCGGGCCGGAATGTTTGAATGCGGTGTGTGAATGACGCGGTTTTAAATTTGGTTAAGCTTCCGAACCGGCGGCCTTGGGCAGTTTTACCCTGGATGGTCCGGAAATATTCGGATTGGTTTGGGCACAATCGCAGACGCTGGCAGGATGGGAAGGCACAATATTCATCATCATGACGACGCACGAATGAATGCAGGTGAATGTGGCTTTAATGGATTACAATGGTGGACACACAAGAAAAGAGGATTGCGAAATATAAAAAAACTGATGCTTTGAAACCAAATGGAATATGATTTATGACGTGCATACTTTTGATGGTAATTTTTACCTTTATTTTTAGAGAAATTGTGTACGATTCGGGCCGTGTTTTGAGGTTATTTAAATAATATTTTGATACCACTTTACCACTACACATGTAACGATTGAGACATAAGCTTTTCGTGTTCGGTTCCGAGTTTTCGAGCTTCAAAGCAGGATAATTTTCAAGTTAAACTGGAATGGGAACATTCATGGAATCTTATTACTTTTCATGAGCTTTTGCTTGCGGTGTATTCGTTTTTGTGGAACAGCGCTCCATATACGCTCACTCAATACTCACCTACGGAGTCTAATCCTTAAGGGGAAAGTGTTCTAAATCTACGTAAAGACATTCCAGTTTAATTTGCAAGGAATCAAGAAACAGTTCGAATTGAGCTGAAAAGGTAACGTATACGACTCTTCCAGAACAAGGATCGTCGCCTTAAAAAGTTAGACAGCATCTATTTCAGGCATATATTGTGTGGGCAAGTCGCAAGATCTACAAGTAATCGAAAGGTAATCGACTTGAAGAGGCCATTTTGTGGGAGTGAATACAAAAATTCGACTTTACACTATTTCTATTTAAGAACGAATTCCAAAACACTGAAAATTGTCTTGAGAATTACGATTTAATGGAGCTGGAGCAATTTCCAACCAGATTTGAACAAGATCGATAATGGTTGAAAACGTCAGAAATGCATTAGAGTGCAACTTGAGCAATACCCAGAAATGGTTGCATGTTTACCAGCTTAACTAAAAAATGTTTAATTACGTAATTATTAAATTAAACATGTTTGAAGAACGAAAACATCAATTAATTTACGAAACTATGATCTTTCAAATTCTGCATTAATTAATTAAGTTTAGAATCGTTAAGAATGCAATATGCAGTGTTAGTGCTATATTAAAGTGCCGCACCTTCGTTGCAGCTTTAAGTGCTAGAGCTTGTTCTCAAACATACTCATCGCAGCAAACCGGCACGTGTTTGTGCATGCTCGAAAATTTTGATATAAACCATATCGATCGACCTGTGCGGTTATCCTTGGTGATCTTTCGCCGCAACCCGTTACAGTGGGTTTGCGTGTGGTACGCTCTTCCTGCACTCGCTCGTTTCGATCAATTCTCATTATTTTCCGATTTGTGTCGGGTGGTGTTTGTGCGAGCACCAGATTAGGCTAAAAATCATACCCATCCGCAGCAGTCCTGTTTCGTTGTTTTATGCTGCCCCGTGCTGGACAAAACGTTCTGAACTCTGTAATTTAACTGTATGGTTGTTTTATCACTTGGGTAGCCGGCCCAAACCCCTACACTCCACACTCCGACCCCCCCCAAAAGCCTGCACAAGCTCGATGCTAGTAAAACGATCAACATTTACCGCTTTCTGATGCATTATCCGATTAAGGCACTTTGGAATGTCCGTGTGTGAGTGCGTTTGCGGGTGGAACGTGTGCAGTAAGCGCACATGTGGTGCACAGAGCATCGGGTCGTCAGGGTTGTGGCAGTGTTTCAGTTTTAATTATCACTCTCCAACTCGAAGATGTGGTCGCTGCTAAGCGACTTCACTAGCTTAGAATCAGTTTGTGTGCCGGAATCAGTCCTGTAAGGTACTGTGGCCCGTTTGCCAGACCGGATGACCTCATGTTTGTGGTCAAGACGAGGAAGTCCTTCCCGGGGCAGGCATGGACGGTGGACGGCACAATGCCCACAATCGCACAATCCCGGTCGGGTTCGGTAGCCGTGGTGGCCGTCACTTGCTGCTCGGGCACTCGGGCAGCTATAGGACGTGGTAAAGTTGAAGCTCGTGGACTAAGTCCACGGTTCGGTGTTGGGTGTTTGACAGTGCGAAAGGGCTTTCTAAAGCCAACACTGACGTAAGTTATTAATTTATGTGTGCAAGTTGTATCGTTTAATGCGACACCGGAGCTTCACCGAGTGCAACAACGGTCTTCAGCAGTGAAGGGGTACGGCACTTACTGTACGCTCTTCCAGGTTTCTCCTAGACGGTGCTTACGCATTTGGCTTACGGCACGGCATACACCACTGATGTAGTGCGCTCCGGTATGTAAATGGTGCGGCTGGAAAAGTTTGTCATCTGGTGAATGAGTAAGCTGCCGGTAAACTGACAGCGGCGCAAATCTAACGACCTTCCGCACGGTTCCGTTTTAGAACCTGGTGGCTGGGCGGTAGGCGATAAGATTAAAATATCACTTTTCATGACAAATTGATGGCACAAGTTTCGAAAACTACAGCACCGGAGAGGTAAAACGTGGCTAACATACGAAGGAATTAGTAGTAGGCGAAGGTAATATGGTTTTTAGGGGAGTTAAATTTATGGACCAGTGTCAAAAACGACGACCCTCCCTTTGTGTGTGATGAGTGCTTTGTTTTTACATAAATATGCCATCGGTTCATCAGATAAGCGGTGGTGGATTAGTTTTTCAGGGTCGATTAGTGGGCCCATATGGGGTTGATATTAGGCTGTCGACTTTTTACCAGAAATAATTCATTTTTATTCCTTTTCCTAAGAAATGAAACGTATTTTCGTTTTTCGCCACTCAAAGCGAGCACCGTGTTCCTATGTGCGCAAAACTAATTGAGCAAAACGTTCCGGACTCCCTTACGATAAATCTGCTTTCGATTGCATCAATTCGTAAGCAAAACACCAGTGCCAGTGTTGCGAAAATGTTGGCTTGCTCGTATGTAGGACAGCATGTCAAATGTTACAACCATTCAATAACTGCTATTTTAATTATTCAAACGCTCATAACAGCACGGTCCGTTTGTTCAAATGGTCGGTCCGTCGGTTGGTACCGTGGTTAGTCAAGTGGCCAGTCCCGAATCGGAACACACGGTAGACTGGGAATGAAATCAATACACCTGCGACTGCCGACTCGTTGAAATTTTACAGCCAACCGGGTTCGTAAAGGGGGGAAAACACAGAGGCCAGAGGTTGACCCATGTGTTGTACGCTGGTGAATTGATTGAAATTTATTGTGGTTTTTCGGAACAAAAGGAATGTGTGAAGTATTTATTATTGATACGGTGACGGGGCACAGCACCGAGCACCGGGAGGCATGCAATGAATGAATGAATGAACGCATGAAAAGAGCAAAAAAGCAAGCGGCATCCGTAAAAGGAACCGCAACACCGATCAATAGCTTTAACAACAATGAAATACTGCATTAACACTGCAGCGGGTTGGTGCCCCCCGGGTGTGAGTAATGAGCTCAAAAAAAATTAATGCTAAAGTTTTGTAAATGGAGTTGCCAGTTTAACAGGGGAAATGTTTATCGCCGTGATATAATAGGTGTGCACCACGCGTTCACTTAAGCATCAACACAAAACGTTCGATTACGAAGATTTTTCAAATGTTTTTCAACAGAAGTACAAAATAAAAGTTTTGAGTACTTTGAAAGTAAACACAAGAAATGCGCTTCCACTTCGTTAAACTCACAACGGTAGAAACAATCTTGGGAAAACATGGAAACTTTTTAATTTAGCAAACGTGAACGATTTCGTTTTTCTAGCCAGCATGATGATCTAGTTGACAAAGTACTTTCCAGGAGATTTGATGGTAGTGTAGCGAGCGAAACGAAAGTATTTCTTCCATCGTCACACTTTACCATTCTTTGCCGGGCGGTAGCAAAGGTTAAGCCGTGCCGCCAAAGATGAGCATCTCCGCACGCTGGAATCGACTGCACGGTGTTCGATGGAAAGGAAAACTTTTCCATTTCGTCACCCATCTCGTCGGGATTCGCTTTATCGATAAAAGATAAAATCATCATCAAAACGGCACCCTCATCGACCCAGGTACGCATCGCCCTGTTTCCCCCCATTCTGGAGCCGAAATCTGGAGGATTCATCCGTTTTTAAAGTTTGTCTTACCACCCGAGGAAAGACGTTTCGTTCAGCCTTTTTGCGGTTGTTCGGTTTCGGCGCCAGTGAAAAGATCTGCTCGATACGGCCGCCCACACCGATTGTCGTTCGCTACCGAACGGAACCCCTTAAAATTTGCCTCTGTCAAAATATTTACTTTCCATTCCGGGCAAACAGTGGTGAACCTTGTCTTCGGGGGTGCGTGTGGAAATCAATTTGCAGGTAGTCAAAGTAGTCATCAAACGCCACCCGGATCGCGTGAGGAGATGGCAGTAAGTAGGGGGGGAGGGATGTTGGGATCACGAGTGAGTGTTGTTGAACTTTGAGTGGTTGTGATTTATAAGTTTAGATTAGTTTACTCGGCGGCACGGGGAAACGGTCGGATCGACACCAAATAAATGTTTTGTTGGCCTGTTTTAAGGGTGGGCCCATTTTTCATGGTCCAAATTGATACATTCTTAAAGAGGTGAATTAAATTAGGAGGCGTTTAAAGGGACCGCAGAGAGCGTTACTCATAAAGTGTTTAGATGTTATGAATGCTTTAATCGATCCCAAGTCTTAATTAATTTTACTGTATTACATCAACACATCTGTAATTTTATCGAATGAACTTTTGCAGTGCATCGATTAAATATTGAAAATTTGACAGGAATAGAGCGCAATACCCGAGCTAGCAGCAAAGATCGAATCTTTCACGAGTTGTAATGGTCCGCTATAATTGCCTGTACTCTGAAATCAGAACATGGAGAAAATGTACAATTGATCTTAGTATTTTTTAAAATAGTAACTAGAAATTAATATTATTATACTTAGTAATTATTATGTGTAGCTTACTATCTGAATCCGGTTAAGTGGAATTGTATTTTTAAACAGTAGTAGAATGTTTGTTTTCGGAAATATATTCTTATTAAACAGCAATTTTCCATTTTTGTTTAATTTGGTCAAAATCATGTCGTTTTACTCTTTTCTTGTATAACATTAAAAAGTTTAAGTAACAGTTTAGATAACAGTGATTTAGATACATTGTCCAATAACATGACTGTTGGTTTAATCGTGTAATAGCTTAAACCCAACATAATGCGATATATCAAGTACATTACATTAAACGTGATGCAGACGGTTATCGTCCTTGATGATATCCGAAAAAAACCGTCATCTATCCGAAAAATAACAAGTCGCTGAAACTTATCATCCTTTTAAAGCAGCTGTGGTGACCACTTCATAACACAGACACAGCCTTAAACAAATTGGTCAGGACGGTACAGAAAAGGAAAAACAAAATGCCACCCCCCCATAAAATGGGTTGCACAATGTTTGGTCACATACCCGGTCGGTAAGGATGCAAAACAAAACTACCGAACAAGCTTAAAAAAGAAAATCACAATTTGTCCATTCGAAATAGTTGCTTCGCGAGTTTCGTTAGCCAACGGTGCTACGGGCTGGAGCACAAAGCGGAATGGATTCAACCGCTGGCTTTGTCTTGCCTGCTGCCAGGATGCAGCCATGAATCGAGCCTGAAAGCTTTGCAGTCATGAAATTGAGCATTGTAGACTTTGTTGTCCAATTCTCTGGCCGTTTTCCCCGAGTCCTTCCGACCATCGCAGCAGCGTCTCCGCTGTGTGATTGTTATTCTGGTTCAGGTGAGCGAAGCGGTAAAACATCATTATTTATACATTGGTCGAGTATCGATTTTACACAAGTATCTCCGGGTCAACGGGAGGTTTGTTTCAGTGCTGTGCTGCACTGGAACAAGGGGTTTCGGCACTGTGGAAGTTCCAGGGAATGCCAGAGTAGAGACCAAGAAGTTCGCCCATTGGAATGCGAACGGGAGCTGCGATGCCGGAAGGGAGACTGGAATGGGAGATGAAGGTGAATGGATATTAAAGCGTTTTATTTGAGATTCAGCATCAACTTTACTTCGTGCTGTTGGGGTTACGGCATCCCGGGCGGAGGGAGCGTTCTGATCCGTTGGATCGATTCTGTGTGATTGAATTTTGATAGGGGTCAAGAGGGATAGCGCTATCGGAAAGTTTGATCTTGGGATTAGTAAAGTGTCCAGCCGAATGATACATATCGTCCCCGGGTGCTGTTAGGAAATTGAAAAACTTTAACCCAGAAGTGCGCAGCAATGTTGTGCGTACCGATTTTCATCATCGGAGTAAAACAATTGCATCACGTGGCGCTACAGCACGGCAGACGTGTGACACTATACTATCCATGCTGTTTGTAATCGAATCGGGCAGGTTATCCACTATTACAAACGCCAACTTTTGATTTAATTCCATCCGTTATCACGGGGCAGATTATGTAGGTTCCAACGCTCGCCCGTCATCCCCGGGTGCCGCCGGATGTTGCCTGCGAGCTGACTCGGTCGGTTGGGGTTCGTCTTCGTCCGGGCATATGCATAAATAATGCAGCCATCGTGCAGCTTCGATCAGCTTCACACAAATAACGTTACAACGTTTGCCCCCGCACCGATAAGAGCGGGAAGTGTTTCGAGATGATCCAAGTTTTATCGCTCCCGCCGTACAAAAACCCATACGGTGTGCATACTTTAACGTTTTTAAGAGCCCTGACAGAGGAGTAAACTATCAGGACACGTACTCCCCGACCGTCGATACATAAACCTTAATGTTGCTGCCAGAACTTTCTTCGTTCTAGCCGACGTGGGTTGTCGTTCAGCGTACGGGCAGATCGGGGCCGAGCTGGCTCGGGAGTGTTGTCGATGTTGTGTTTCGCAGCATTTATTGTGCTACTAGTGAGCGATACGAGCGCCTGAAAGTTGCACAACTTGCACCAGCAAAATGTTCATCCTGTCGTAAGTGCATCGATGCAATAAAGAAGAGATAACACGTGGAGTGCATCATGCTGGTGTTGCTGCCTGCTACTGCTGCCGCTTGCGTACTGTGTTGGAAGTGTTCGAAGCTACTCGTCCGGACACGTTTCGTGCGAAGGATGCTTTCGAATACGAACCGCAGTCATCGACAGTCTGCATGGGTCAGCATCGTTTGTGTGTGTACGTGTACGTGTGTGTGTGTGTTTGTGGATCGGTAAACTGAAGTGCAATTATTTGCGACATGAAGTGACTGTCGCTAGTCCGCATGTTGGTCATGTCATGGCAGCTAACGTGTTGGAATTAAGGAAATGTTCAAACTGGACATTTATCGGTTAGGGCAGGAACAAATGAAATAAAAATCCTCACGCTGCTTTCCTCTGCCTCGCTGCTGTGCCTTCGTCTTCATACCGCGTCTTGTTAGCACCAACATGGGTTTCTGTCGAGATCTGAACAGGAATAGCAAGCAAAAAAAAAAAGGTCACAAAAAAGGCTCTTCTTTCTTTGATCGTTATGGAACAAGCGAACATCAGGCCCTTGGTGCTACATGCTTGCGATTAGTATCTCTGTTTGAGATTCTTAGACGGCAAGCATGCAAGGTTTCATCTTCATCATCATCATCACCATCATCCGCGATCGTTAGAATTATAGACGTCACAATATTTTGTGTAAAATTATGTGATAAATTCATCACCTTTTTCTTTTCGTGCACCTTCCGGGCCCGGTGTGGGCATCGCCGGAGAGATTAATCGTAACGGTAGGCATCATCACCGAGGGGTTGATCCATATCGGATGAGATAAATTTTAGCAATGCGTTGCACGTCCAACGTGGTTCGTGTCGCGTCGCCATACTGCCGCACGAATGGCACGCAATGGCCCTCACGGGAAGGTACCCATAAATTAGGCTTAGCCATGTTCGCTCGTCAGCAGAACCACTTTTCTTGGATTATCACTCACAATGACAAATACTGGCACTAGCGCGCCAGCATAGCGAATTAATGCTCATTTTATCTTGCCGCCTGGTCGGGCCGGTAGCGTGGAGGTTTTTGTCTTCCCGTGTGCTGGTGGCTGGATACAACGCGATGAATGGCTAGGTTAAGTATGCCTCGCTACGGTATCAGCAATCGCGACGTTTGATGCTGTGCAAATGAGCGATATTTAAGGGCATTCTGTGTTGGGAACAAGTACCCACCCACCCGGATGTGCTTTAGTACAAAGAACGACAGTCATATGGTTTGGAATGAACGTGCGCGGAAGAATTATTAATTACGTTAAATAAAACTAAATATACTCACAGAGTTCACCTTTACCAACAGGTTGAAGAACAGGAAACCTTATATATTTGCGTGCAATTTATTACTTTATTCAACATGTGTTGAACTGTTAGATTTGAGGAAAACGTGCACCATTTTGTGCTATATTTTGTCATCATTTTAATTTAGGCTTCAAATGGCTCTCTCATAGAAAACTTGGGTTTTGAAGAAATTTTCGGTTTCAGTGTGGTTTACCTATCCATCGATACATTCCTATTAAGGATTAGTATTTTGGTGAAAAATCGATTTATCCTCTATTTTACGCAAACAAACCAATTATTTATTTTATTAGCTGTAAAGAGCTGTCATCCAAACATACCATTGATACTTCACTTAATTATCACACGCCGCACGTTCCACAAAGCATTGGTTGAGCTAAGCAAAACATGGTGTTATAAAACACAACACGACACTAATTACTCTACTCGGGCAGCTGATAACAATGGTTAGTTTGATGTGTAAGCTGACACACGTGAAAGGTGTTCATTTCGCCACCTGTCGGTGGGGCACAATAATGCCCATATTTAATCTCTAAATTTTTATCACATGCCCACCCGTCGGCCACATCCTACCCGCAGGTCAACATTAATCGCATAATGCTGGTAAAAAAAGCCATTATGAAACGATGAACCCTGCAGGCGGTCGGTGTAATGAAGCTAGTTAATAGGTATGACAACCGATTATACGTTTCGGCTGAACAACATTGTATCGGGATGAAATGGTGTTTTTTTTTTGAGGGAAAAGCAAAATTTCCACCCTTCCTGCTGTTGTATTGTGGAGGTAGTAACATAAAAAGACAATGTTTTTTCAACACATGATTGACGTAAAAGGATGATGATGTCACTGACAGACAGTTAGTAAATGCATCATCAAGATTAGAAAGGAAACAGAAAAACAAACATTTAAGAAAAATAAAATACTGTCGAGGTGGCTTCACCATTCCTGTGGTCTTAAAAAAAAGCGTGCGTTTCGAATTCAATTCGTTTGTCATGTATGATGTATTTCTCATCATCTTAAATGTATGTAAATTTCCACATTCATACTGCTCCCGTTATGGCTCCATTCGTGTGCCGCAACCTACGCAGTCTATTTCATTCTTCGCACAATTGTACCTGTCAGATGGGCCAATTCTTCACCACCAGGTCGGTAGCATCCTTCCCGCCTAGGCTGGATCGTCTAGCTTTCCTGCCTGATTGCTTCATGTACAAACGGCGAAAAGCGGAACGTTTGCCGCCTTTTTTGCCATAAGTGCAGCGTAATGCCGCATAATCCATTCTCGCCCCGACGGAGCCTAGCCGAGCGATCATACTCAAGGTGACGTATCGTGACACCCAAACTGACACAAACCATCAATCATGAGACCCACGTAAACATATGCTACCTGCCTACCCACTGCTCGACTCCCTTTACGTGCGCGTGGCGGTTTCGGATGCAGGGAATAAGACACGCAAGTTGAGAAAAATGTGAAACCGGAATATTCGTTACGTATCCGGCGAGCCACGGAGAGCCAAGTCGTGTGCAAGAGAGAGAGAGAGAGAGAGAGATTGCTGTGTTCTATTTTTTTGAAACGGGATAAAAGAAGTGTTTCTTCCATTTTATAGTCCCGCTTGGTTTGGGGGACGGGGTTCGGAGTTCCGTTACACGGTTTCTGATGGCATTCGCAGGCCGGGGCAGGCGACGATGTGAGTGTGATCGCACGCACGCCGCAGCACGATAGCGTATATACATGGCGTAAATGTGCTCCAGATGACAAAGCATAAATCATAAAATGATGTACGCCTCCGACATCAACGGCGACAAAATAATCATGATCACGAGGTTTATCACCGGTG
This sequence comes from Anopheles marshallii, assembly GCF_943734725.1. NCBI lineage: Eukaryota > Metazoa > Arthropoda > Insecta > Diptera > Culicidae > Anopheles > Anopheles marshallii. The sequence continues at coordinate 74,009,861 of NC_071327.1, read as the reverse complement.
TAGTTGTTCGCAATAACGTCAATGCCACACCGTATGTTGTGAGTGGTGGTTCCCCTCTTTCTCTCTCTCTCTCACACACACGTGCGAAAACCGTTTGATGCTGGCGGAGAAACGGTTTTGACGTTTGTTTGAAGTACTCGGTGAAAATTCGCTGACTCCTCGTGGTGGAGTTTCGCCCTTTCCCAGTTAGTAGGTAGTGATATTATAGCTTTTTAGGAAAACGTGCCTTGGGTAATGTAATCTCACCTTCGTAAAGGAATGGGCGCTTGGTTGGGACGCTTTACACTGGGGTTGTAGAAAATGTGCAAATATTATGTTCATAAATAGTCACTTTAGGGCAGGCAGGTTGATGATTAATCTTTTAAACGCCGAGAAGTTTACGGTGCTGAATGTCTGATGAGGAGATATGATTTATAATTCAATGCACTGGTGCAAGTGTACAAGCAATACAAATGAATAGCTATGAATCAATACGAACAGATTTTATTTAAAATTTATTGTAAGGTGAAAGTGAAGGTGAAGAAGAGTTAAATTAAACAATTAAAGAATAAAAAGGAAACAAAATCTTAGTTAAACTATTTAAACTTCCCATAACTTCAAAAAACAAACAACAACAAAATTTTAAGCAATATATTAGACTGTTTATCTAGAAATAAGAAAAAAACCGAATTTATTTCTTTAAAAATTTTTATTAAAATTGTTATTGATGACTGAAAATCAAAGAACTAGTTACTTGCTATACGTTTTATATATGTATGATCTGGGTACGAGCTCACAGATGTAATACTAGTTAGACTGTTAGTTTTGCTTTGTCTTGCTACTGCAATGAAATGAAAATTTAATAAACAGGAGATGTAACCTCAACACCATTTTTAACTACCATTTCTAATATAAGCGATATTAATTTTAGCTACAAATTAAATGTGAATAGAAATTGCATTCAAAGAACTCCACCCGTGTCTATTATCATATTATCTGAATTAGCTTCATTGGACTGATGCATCGTGCCGGTACACCATTTCTTATCACACAGTAACGAGATTAGTAGTGTACCGTAGAAGAAAGCGATCACTTTTCATTTCTTCCTCGGTTGCAATGTTTGTGATCTCGGGTGCGAACATACTTTCCCGGGCAAATGGAAAATGACAGCTCATTAGCTAGTCAAGTTTCCACCGTATCACGTACGCGCTTCGATGAGTCTGCCATCGTCATTTTATGATCCGCGTACGGGTGAAGTGCTCGGAAAAAGCCTTATAATAATGCACACACCAGTTTCGGAACGCCCTTTGGCTTTGGTCGCGGGTGACTGTTTGGGCGGGTGGAGTACGTCTCACGCTGATATCCTTTATCGCCTCCCGTATCAACATCAACCGCGCGCGCAATACTTGCGATGTTAGCGAGCCTTGATGACGGGTGTGAACGACGCCCGCTCGCTTCTTGACAGTCTGTCAACTGTGAACCCTTACGATGACTTGACTCAATTTCGCTCACCGTACCCTCGGTGTAGAGCCCCCTTTGGAATGGGGTGTAAGTGAAATCCTATCACTTTCCTCGAGAATAACTTCCTCCCGATTTTAGTGTTCTTGTTGCCGGAAAATCCGTTGTACCGTATCGTGTTTCTGCGTGTGCGATGCCGACGCGAAGGCAATTGTGCGACGCTTTGCCCGTGTGTGCGTATCTTCCCCCTCTGTTGGCCTTCGGCTGGGAGGAATCTGAAGAGGGAAGGGTTTTTTGTGTCGTTTAAGAGATTGGGTTTTGTAATTGAATCGTTTCGCGGAGTACCGAAGTGACGCGACGGTGGCAAACAGCCCAAAAGAAAACAAGAATCCACGCAGCTCAAATACGATACATTCAGCGCGTGGATGAATTTCTGCCTTGTTAATTAGTGCGATATGCCGGTGTATCAAGTTGCGAGAATGTTGCTGTGATATTGCGCTACACGCAAGTCATGGGTGGAAGCGTAGGACGCTAATGTGTTTGAAACCAATCACGTGCCGTTAATGTAAGCGTTTAAGAAATGTTTGCCCGCCTTATCCGGCACTTGAGAGTTGAGAGTGAAACAGTTTACAAAAACATTTTACACGCAAACCCATTGTAAAGTTAATAATAGTTACAGGCAAACTTTAGCCATGCTGTTGTCAACAAGATCCTGAAATTGGTTCAGATTTACCTGGTAAAGATTACAATTTCCGGAAGCATTGCTATTATTATCATTTTGTTTAAATAGTGTTTAAACAAAACATTCTAGTTAAAATAAAAATATTGTTTTTTATTGAAGTGCATGAAACAGATAATCAACAAAAGAAGGTTTGTATTTTTGGACCAAAAAATTGTTATAAAACTTAAAACTTCAATAACCAACTGGAAAAAATGGAAAAATAAAAAAACTTGTTAACATGTAATATGTAAAACAGTAAGAAAAAAAGTTCCACCAGCGCTAACATCACATTCACACGTGTTTCTATATTTCCAACTCTACTTAAGCTCTTCGTATCCCGTACAAAGTTGGCGATCCAATTTTACAAAACATCCTGCTGCCAATCGAGCTGATGATGTGTCCTTTTCTTTGCGTAAAAACTTGTTGGTTTCAGTTCCGACTCACTATCGCCGGGCCGGCATCAACCGGACCTATCAAATCAAACTTGTCCAAAAATATCAAAATCCAAACCCAGCGGCGATGGCCTCCGGAGGCTCATCTTGAATAGCACCCCATCACTTTGCCGTTCACCGAATGGAGCCGAAAGTTTTCCCGCCTTTTGTCGAAACAAGACCATTGCGAAAGTTAGCCCCCGTTCCGCCACCGGAAGGGAATTCTTGCTGTTCTTGTGCCACCCGACCCTGGCACATGATGCAGTCTTGGGGAAAAATGTGGGAAAAGAGTTTCGGCCACCCATGGGGGGTGCTTCTGTTCGGAGTGTTCGGTTTATTTCCGTCGAGCCTTCGTGCCAGCTCCGCTCCTAATGATGGCGTTGAAGATGATACCGATGATGTCCCGGAAACGGTGGTGGTTGGGTTGGGCGACGGTGTGCACGACTCGTGCTCCTGATGATTATGATGATGAAGAACAATCTAATTAAGCCTGCCTCATTTTACGCTTCTGGACGAGGCGGGTGGCAGAAGGGATCTTCTTTTTTTCCTGCCTCACTAGCCTCTCTGCATGGGGAGATTGTGTGCTGGTAGAGTGCGCAAAAATTGGGTTACTTTGGCCAGAGTTTTATGTTAAGTGCTTCTTTTGAAGTGGAAGACTCGAAGCCAACCATCGCCAGTTGCCGAGCGGTCCCCCGCCCGTGTTCTAGTGAGGTGTGAACAGTTTGCCGGGAGTCGATCATTGGTGGCGGGAAAGTTCTTAAATGAAGTGCAAAATGAAGAGTATTAATTTTAACTTACGCACAAAACGTCCACCGTGTTGTTGTTGCGTTAGGTGGGAGGGTTTTTGTTGTGTTTGGCTGTTTTTGTTGTTGGAAAACACATTTATTATCATCCAGCGCGGTTTCTGTGAAATAAAGGAAGCGTCTTGTACAATCATGTAACAAGAAATCTCCAAAAGCAAAGCTCACTGTAGAGTAAAAGAGAGACCAGTGATCAACACCACAGATTGCCATTATTATCGCTATGGGAAGTAAAACAATAACATTTCCTTTAATAATATTCGTTTTCCGAAAAATCGTATTGACAATTACTAACGAATCCACCGTACCGTCTTTCGTGCCGGTACGTGTCAGCGAAATGACCTGACCCGCATTCGACAGTGACGCGTTTTCGAACACGTGCGAAGATTATGGGCATTTTCTTTGCCACACGCAATACCCATGTGGTACGTGCGTTTTGTTAAAAATCTTTTCCCAATCATGACCCGGAACGAACCGTACGGCACTCAAGCTGCCTGAAAGGAAAACCAGGGAAAACAAATCGATGTTTCAATTCTCATGGAATGCAGCAACAATTAAATGCGTATGGCAATGTTGCGATACAGTAAACCAACACACAAAAAAAAAAATGAAAGCAATCGAATTTAAAATATCATTGCAAACGAAAATAAACACAATATAGCAAGCATTGTATGTATTTTACAGGTACCGCGGACTCTGCTGTTTGTATTCAATGAGTGATTAAAATTGGCTTAAACTAATTAGCTTTATAACCACACTAGCACCGAGTTGTTTACGTTAGCGGTAACGTGTTTAGTTGCTCATTAGACTGGATTAAACGTTGTTGTTTGTTCTTTATGTTGGTTGAGTTTGAAGAGTGTTAATTATATTGCCATTTTGTTTACCTCCGGTGCATGTTGCTGTTGATTTTATGGAACTATATTTTTTCCATATTTGTGTAGAGAGCGAATTCAAGTTAGGTTATGATTTTAAGCATCAAATTTAGCTACGCATCAAACAGAGGAACAAATCCAAGGTGATGCCAGATAACGAGATAGCGTTAGCAAAGGCCTTAATGCAAATACTAATCAGGTTAGCTGTGGATAACGTTTGAAAAAAAAAAGAATTGCTAGATCCGAGAAATACAATCCAAGCAACCGACACCTGTTCTTGGAAGAAAGCAGATATTAATCGTGGTCTGCCGCTTCAACAGGGCGTTTGTGTTTTTTGTCTTTTTTGGGGTAGTGTCCACTTGTACCCTATACTTGCATGCTACACCTTTACGTAATTTAATACTAAGAATGGATAATTGAATTGAATAAATAAAGAATTGTAAAGTGTTCCACAAATCCTAAACATCATTGCCATACCTCTTTAAATGCAGTAACGTGTATAAAAAACTGTCAATTAGCTCCATGCAGTCTTTATAACTTTTTCAGACCGGCATACTGTTGATTTGTTCGATTTAAGCTAGTCCAAGCTCTCTCCAATAGTTTTTCGCTTGGATGATGGAGGCGCCTGGTCATCTAACTGCTGGCGTCTTAGTTGTAGATCCGTGTTGTGCAGGTGTTTATCGAACGTGAGTAAAATGTCTTGAAAAAATGTTTTGCATCTCTTGAAGCAGGAAAATAAGTGAGAAATTGAATGAAAAACAATCAAAGAGCATTTCTCTTTCGTTGCTTTACCGTGCCTAATGACAAAACCGTCCTGTACAAATAAAGTGAGCGGGTTAAAGCTTTTGCCATTGTTTGCTTGCTATACACGGCACCTTGAAGAAAGTATTTTTCCTCCCCTGTTTCTGAGTACATGTAGCCAAAATTGTACAAAACATTCAATTTTCTAGCAAAAGTACGTAAAGTGTTTCCACTTCCTTTGTCGTGGAGAATTGGAAACCTAAAACACACGAAGACACAGCGAACTTTCCCTTAACGTACCGCTTAAGTTCGAAGGTTGTCGTCACGCTTCATCTTACTTTTTCGTACTTACTTCGTATCGCGTTAGTGAAAAGTAAAGCAACAATACGATCGAATCGGACAATCGGAAAAGAAAAACTCTTCCGGTTTCGTCTGCTGTATATTCTTTGCTTTAAACTTCATACCAGGTTCCGTTGCAGCCACAACGGGTTTTTTGTTTAAATTGAATCTAAAGCTTTTTAGACGCGTAGCATCAAGCATTGTGGTTGAGCATTTTACCGTGCAGGCGAATAAAAATACCCTGATTCGATCACCGCAAACTTATTCGATTGCGAAGCACTTAGTTACGGGTATCTGTTAAAGCGCGGAGTATGTTTTCCCGTTTAGCCAGCGTGGTGCGAAACGTTTTGAAAATAATGTTTTGCTCAAATACTAGTCTCGATTTGTTGTAATGCGTATCTTCTTCAAGTAGTTGAACAAATTATTGTTTGAACTGTTATGTACGATATTAATTTCTGGGTTTCTTAATAATTTGTCAAAATATTCTTTTAGTTGTTTATACGCTCAATCTCAATCTGATTTTACTGAAATAAAAATTTAAATTATCAATTATAATAAAATGCTGAAAATTTCACACCCTAAGTTTTAATTAACCCTAAGTTTAAGAAACATTTCGCTTCATTTTTTTGTCACTTTAAAGTAGGTTTATTAAATGTTTATTTTGGAATAAAAAAGGCTTAATAAATGTAAACGATTTTTTTTCAACCTTTATATTCTAGATTGCTATAGTTTTTTTTTGTGTGTTTTGCATGATCTTTTGCCTTTCATCAGTGCATTCACAACAGACTTCCTTTGAAGCTGTTCATTAATTCACCGAATTCCCCTTGTTTTGTGAGTTCCAGTGCAAGCCAAATTCACGTGAAATGAACACTGGTTCATCGAGTCGGAAGGAAACTGATGCTGAATGCAGTCGTGGCTGGACAAGTGCGCTTGCGCGGCGGATGCTGTGCTTGTCATTTCTCCTGTATTTCTCCAGCCAGAGAATCAGGTGCACAGTATTCGTAGACGAATTTTCTTGGCTAGCCGGTCGCCGGTTGGTTTAGGTCTTCCCCAACCCGGCATATCATCCGAGGACGTACCGATCGCTGGTGCACCTACGAATCTGGTGCCGATGGTGCAGATTGTGTCCCAAACACCGTCGGCCATTCGGTTAGCCGAGCTGCATCCGGTCGAGGTTCGGGTTTGCCGAACGGGAAGCGATGTGCGTGTGTTATCTGTCTGCGTTGGAGCCGAACTGTCACACGGATGTTGGTAAATAGCTTTTCTTGGCCAAATTCCTTCAGTCGTCTCGAAACTTTCACCGCCGGTGGGAATATTTTTTCGTGCAGCACGCGCAGATACCGCGCCGCTGTGGCGTTTCTCGTGATCGTGGCTCGCTTGCACTTTACAGGACAATTCGCACTGCACTGAAGCGAAGGTGCACGTGTGTGTGGAAAATGCAGCACATTTGGTGACATTTTGGTGCGGTTAGTTTTACACTTCACAGCACGCCAACAAAACGCTTCAAACGGATGCGCTCCGTGATGCATTCTGGAATTGCCTTCGTGCAGTGAAACAAAAAAAAAGTGTAGTGGTGCCAGAATGTCTGCGCTTTTCGTGTTTGTGTGTGAAAAAGTGTAGATCGTGAGTATCACAATTTTATCCACAGCACAAGCTTTTTGTGCGTTCATCATTTGCATCCTACTTTCGTTCTGCTACGGTTTGCAAAACCCGCTCCATCCTACAGCTCCGTGCTCGGATTCTTTGCCAACAGACAGCAAGCAAAAACAAAAAGTGCATCCTCATCGCGCGCTATCCTGCATCATCGGGCTTGATGCATCGTTCCGCGCATAAATAGCAATGACGGTAGTTTACGCTGATGACGCCGTGATTTGTTGCTACCGTTGCCTTTTAGTCTTTTGTCTGTGCACTTTAGCACTCTCATCTTTGTTTTTATCCTCGCTTTGGTTGCGTTTTTTGTTTATACTGCTGCTATTATTTATTTTGTTCCGCAATTCTTCTTCGATTTTAAATATTTTCTACATTTTTAGCATTTGTTTTATTTTTTTTTTATTTAAAAAAAAAACACCGAGTGTTGTACGTTTTTGGGAGGGTTTAGTGTAGGAGAATACATGCTGGAAAGTGGATGAAAAATGTTTTTGAAACTGAACGAGAGTGAAATTTACCGAGCACCCGAAAAGTTGTCCTTGTGTGAAGTGTAAAGAGGATGAATGAAAATAAACAAAAAAAACACACACACACACACACACAGACTTACACTAGTGTTTGTGCAACATTGCACTGGCAATGTCAAAACCGTGGCGCCCACTAACAGACTGCGGCGGAAGGAAACAACGAACCGCCAATCATAATTGTTTCCGGATACCGAACTGCGCGAGACAATGTGAAGGCAAATGGGAAGGATGGTTTTGCGTAAAAGTTTTTTCCGTTTTTTGTGTGTTGTTTTTGTTTGCTTGATAGTGCTACATCCTCAAAGTGAAATGCTCGGCGTGCGTATTGCGTTCATGGTGGAAAATTAATTACTCTCGGACGAGCCAACGTTTATATTTGATTTAAAGTAAAACAAAACCGTACACAAATGCATCCCTGTGTCCATGTGCAGATACAACGCGAATGCAGCTCAATCGAACAAAATGTTGTTTGTTTGACTGCCGCGTGTTCCAGCTAAAGGATACTTTGGTGCAGCGAATCCGGTGTACTTGAAATGATACAATAAAAGAAATGCGGCACGGCACGCCAGCATGGTTGATGTTTGGCTCTACCATTCAAGTTTGTTTAATTTTGTTTGTTTAAAACAGTGATACACATTGGCAGAAGTGCTGGTGAGTGAAAAAAGTAATTGAAAAAGTGAGATATTACGATGAAACGCTACTAAATGTAGGTGTAAGTTTTGGGAAAAAATTGGTAACAAAAATATTGCAGTTGATAGTGAAAACGTGTATCAAAATATTTAGATACGGAGTATTGAGTGCATTGAAGCAGTGAAATGTAAGTTCGAAAGAGTGTTTTTTTTACATTTTTTATATACATTGGATAAAATTTAGAATTATTACTTAAAAACACATACCAACAATAGAATAGGTTATGATTATTGTTGTTTATATTGTTTACATTAATATTAAATGCATATGTTCACAATAGATTCTTCTTCATCCTCACAAACAAGAGATTATGTGGAGTTTAAATATAAAATCAAGTACACGACTTATACCGTTTTTTTTAATCATTTTTATCACGTTCATTAAGTTGTTAACCTTAAGAGATTTATCATCAAGTGTTCGACCTGTTAGACTTGACTAATGAACATTTTGAAAAATTTTGAATTATATTTTTCAAACACTTTATTTTACTGTCAATTTACCCATTAGCGAAGTACACTTTTGCCCACATATTACTTATGGCTTTTATACTCCAATCCCGTCTTAACAGTAGTTAAAATGAAATTTAATTTGTAATGGCACAATTTAAGAATATAAGGGAATACTTGTGACAATTGTCAGTATTTTGAGATTTGTTAGCTAGTCAGTTATCAAGAAAACAAGCTCAAACCTCAAACAATGTGCTAGGATATATAAATATTGACAGAATTTCCTTAGTATTTTTATAAACAATCTTACAATTGTTACGTGTATTTATGATGTATTTATGATGTATAAGATGTATATATAGACCTATTGATCTGTAATAAATTAAATTCAAGAACCTTCCAATCGATTATTTTCATTACTTGTGAAAATACTTGATGATTAGTGATTTATCCAGTTTCATGTAGTAAATGTTCCTGTGACCATTTATTAAGTACAGACGAATAATTTAGCATGCATTGAATGTTTTTAATGATAAAAATTAACTCAAGTTTTTGATTTCATTATGTAAAAAAAAGTATCAGTCCAAAATATAATTGTAGTTCTATCACTGGAAATATCCTTAAAAGTCTATTAACTCGTTCATTTCGTTCGTAATTAAAATGCTTAAACATAAAGCGTAGGACGAACATACAGCTGTACATACTTCATCAAACCATTTTTAATCCAGTTTAACAAAATTATATTCCACTTTGCGTTTTATCGTCTAATAATACTCTCTCAAAACCACTTGTGCACGCAGATTACGCACTATTTCAACCTTGAATCTCCAACCCACTTAAACGCTACAATAAACAATGCCGCGAGGGCAAAAACAGGCCTAAGGACCATTGCGTGCACCTCCCGGGCGGTTTCGATGCGTTGGTGCGTTGCTAGACAATTAAATAGAATTTGTTTTCACCCCGGTTCGGGATTCTTGTTTATACAGTTATTAGTGGTGGTAAAAACAAATATTTCCGATTATTGTTCGACTACGTTCGCGTTTATTGCACCGCAATGGAACGGATTCAAGCACCCATTTTGAAACCGGTGCATTTTTGGGGTGGTGGGGTGGGGTTTTGTTCGGGCTTTAGTCGGCTTCCGGCGGTCCGCTAAACATCCGCCAAGCAGAACGCCGTGGATGAGATCGATAATTTGAGATACTTTCACTGGTTTGGGGTTGCTGGGTTGGGTGATGTGCTGGTACCGATCGACCGATGAGTATTTGCGCCATCGCGATAGACCAACGGATCTTTCGATATGTGTGCGGGGGGTTTTATTGTTTTATCTTTCCTCAATTATGGAAATAAATGTAAATAAAAGTTCAGCAGATCCAGCAGATAGCGGGTGGGATTATTGCTTCGCTGGAAGCAAAGCACCCTAGAAGTGGGTCGGTGCCGGTATCGAACGGTGCGATGACCTGTAATTGCACCAAAGTCGAAAAGCGGTATTTTGGGATAGCCTCGGCACGGGGGTTGGCAGGCGATAAAACTGGTCGTATTCACCCTCGAATGTTCGCGCTAGCTGGGAGCATCCGTACGCGTGGTTGTAAGATCGATTTGCAATGAAACCGCAACAATGGCTTCCGTTGGCAGGTGCGTTCGTGGCGCATTTCGGTGAGCTGCTGACGGTGGCGATGATGGCGTTGATGATGGTACCGTTGCCAGACGATCCTGCCAACTGGAGAGGAATGGATGAGCCCGACAATGTTCTGTCACCGATACGATGTGTTCGATAGATTTCCCGATCGAATCAAAATGTAACACTCGCACAACAATGTCGCAGCAAAGCCGGTAGCCACATCCGCTTGGTGGAGGAATAAAAAGACACTAAGCAACTTTTACACCGCACAAAACAAAACAAAAAAAAAAAACATAACGTACCCCGAAGGACCCAGATTGGTCACGAACGGATGGATTTTGGGCATAGTCAGAATTTGCGGCTGAGATAAAATCCTTTTTTACAGCACCGCCATGGTTTCGCTTGTTTGTTTGTTGATTATTTCGCGCAGCAGCATCCCGTTCGATCAATGCCGTTCAAGGGATGGATCCATCCCAGCGGCTGATGGCGTGTAGCGCGTACAACGCCCCGTCCGAATGCCATGCACATGGTATGAATAATTTAAATTTAATGCATCAAATATCGATTTCAAACCCTTTCGAACGATGGGAATGGATTGTGGTTAAACGGAAGGGTGGTGATAACGGAAAAGGTTCTGCAGTGGCATGATGATAAAGTTAGAGACTCGATCTATTTTCATCTTATTTTAAAGATGCTTTATTTCTGGTACAATTTTTTGTATAAGAATATTATTAAACCTTATGTTCTTCGACTTTGGCCAGTGTTGAGCTTCAAAGTGAACAGTTTTATGCATGCTTTAATGGAATATTTTAAATGGATTTGTTCGCTTTCTGTACACGCAACGCAACGCGAGCGATATGAATATGAATATATTTTATATATGAATGGTTTTATTCGTTCAATGTCTGGAGCAGCTAAGTTATTGATTTGCCTTATCATGCTTAAAAGGGATGAAACCTGAAACTTTTCCTCTCTTCCTTTCGGTTCCAGTGTGCTCCTCGCTTTTCCCGAGAGCGAAAGCGGTCTGTCGATATTATTGCGGTATAATGAAAAATGTTTGGTATTTTTTAATTAGTTTGCCGCCCGGTTTACTCGGCTGCAAAGGAGAACGTTATTTGTATGCATGTTTTGTTGCAGCAGCACATAACTATGAATTGCGAACATTCCACCAGCACCTGAAGATAAATAATTAAAATTTTCTTCAAACGGTACGATGAGGCTGGTTTTTGTGCTGTGCATGGCATGAGCTACTTTAGCTAAAATTGCTATAAAAATGGTCTTTTACAAAAAATACGTAAGTTTAAGATTTTACTTATTTCAAGAATGTTCAACACATCGAAATTCCGATCATTTCATTCGTATTGGTATTGATATGTAACATCAACAAAATTGTGTGTTTTTTCAGGAATCTGGCTAATAATTTCCTTCCACCGGGTGTATCTTTATTCGAATCTATCCGTATCGGAACCATCTTAAAGTGATCTGATTAAACATATCTCACCATCGATCGGTTCGCATTCGTAAAAAGGGAAAAACACCATTTGTGCCGGAAGCCATTTCACGCTTCGCATCATCTCCGGCACTGCGTCACCTCGGGGGAAGGAACCCAGTGAGTTCTCCAAAAAAAAAAAAAAAGAAAACAACATCCCTACAAGCTAAGCTGGTGCGCCACGCCATGCGATTTATGAAATATTCATAAACTCTCCGGCTGGAAATCCTTCGTAAACGGGCACGTACGCTTTCCTTTTTGGCCACTGCTGCCGATGCTGCTCACTGCTGCCCGGCGCCGGAAGATATTTAAACCTGCACATTTACATATGTAAGCGAACGAAACCGATGTTCTTCGAATTGTGTTTTCATGTTTCTGTTTGCAGTTCGCTCGAAAAGAGAACAAAAAAAACCGACGACCAATATTCACTTTCGTTTTGTTTTAGCAACAAACCCTTTAGCGAAATCGATTCCGTCAGTTCGGACGGGGGTTTTTCTTGGTGTAAAATGTGTGATGCTATCGAATTCATTTGCCCGTTTGGTTCCGTTCGGCAAGTGATGGAGATGTGGATTGGGATCCAATCCAGCCAACAATCAGCAGGAATAAATGAATATATTTTGGTGCAAACTGTCTACTTTGTGGGCTTTGCATTAATAGGAAAAAAGCTTGTATGATTAAAACATAGCAGCGATAAGTATGATTGAACAAGAGCTACCTTTCTATGTGAGCGAGAGTTTTGTAAGTAAATTCAGATCACAAGATAACAAGATGATGATAAAACTTAAGCGACTGTATCAATTTCCAATTTACGACAAGTAAGATTTTTAAATTATGTGAGTTTCGTCGTTAAACTAGTAAAAAATAACATTTTTACACTACATAATAAACCTTAAATTATTAACAAGTTTTGTACCGAGAGTAACTTATTAATTACAAACAGTAGCTTTAGTTTTTTTTTACACAAGCACGAATTTCTCCAAAGTAAGATGAAGCAACTTTCATGCCAAGTAATCCTTCCGTTTTATGTTCTCTTTCCAGAATAAAACTTTAGCAACTTTGCGTCTGACTTCCATTAACTTCCATTTGCCCAACTTGCATGTAAAGAGAAAACTTCCCCGCCTGCAAAGGAAATGGGACGCGTCCAGCATGTTGGGCGCACGGAAACGTGATCTTTGATCTCTGGTGCAGCATTCATCAATTGCAAACTCAAACCCAAGTGTGGCGCCGTGTGCCAATGCTGGACGAAGCTTGTGTGCATGTGACTTAGTGACTGAAGCGATCACAAGATGTTAATCCTACAGACAGTGAAACTAATTCTACTCGCCCTGAAGCTACTGCCGCAACGATTCACGCACCGGAATGTACTGTTTATGATATATTTGGTTACACTCGTCACACACGGTAAGTTTTTACAGCGCCACTTAAACCCCCCAAACTGATTGCTCTGATTTCGACCCTTCCCTGTTCGTGTTCCGAACCCCCAACCCCAAAAGGCCCGAGGTTGTTTAATGAATGTGGAAACGCTTCGTTTACTGACCCGTGACAAGAAATCTTCCGTAGCACCATTCATTCCGTCCGGATGGGAATGTTCTGTTAAGCCCAATTATTCTGATGCCCGTAATGAATTCGGCACTCTTCAAACCATCTGTTGAAATTCTGTGCCGTTCGTTAGCTCTGTGCCGGCAGTGCAAAAGTTTTGTACGAATTTTGCCGCTTCTGTTGCTGCTACTGCTGCTGTCGTGCACACAATCTTGGCGCAGAATGACCTCCTGGTACGAGCGTTTGGCATGGCCAGAACAAGCGCCAAATGGAACTTTGAGAGAGATAGATTTAATTAGATTCTTTCTTACTTTTGCGTTCGTCTTGCGCTGACCGAGAAACATAATCAGCTTCTGCAACAGCATCATCATCATCATCATCGTCATCATCATTGCGCTTGAGACTATCATCATTATGGTCAACCTCGGTACCGGCCTTCATACAGCTGATGCCTTCGTAGTTCATAATGGAACTATTCTTAAGCTGTTTCTTTCAATACCTTTGTCTTTGAATGTAGATTTGCTTTGGTTGGGTTCGACCATTGTGTTGCTACATTTTCGCGAAAGGAATTTGAAACATATTGAATGAAATTCGGTTTCTTATACTTAAAAGAGAAAAAGATAATTTAAATATGAACAATTTAAAGACGGGTTTAATGTTTTAAATCGATCCTAATTATAATAAACTATGAAATTCAGAATTCCCCTCAGTTCTTGAGACAGTAGATAAGACAAGATGCGGAAAAGCTGTTGCAGTGATAAAGAAGGTTATAAAAAATGTGGACTTGAAGCGACTAAAACATCGTTGCTTCGTACACTTCGAACGAAAATGTGTCCGTTTCGAAAGTATTACTTTATCAACTTAATTGTAGTGCAAACTAATGTACTCATTAGCAGCACGGGGTAGTGAGCAAAAGGGAGGAAACCAACCTCTCGAGAAGAAAGTGGACAAAGATGGTGTGGAAAAAAACTCGTAAAAAACAACGATTGAAACACACCGGAGAGCAGGCAGGTAGTGGGAGTTGGATTTCTATGAATTACCACTTTTCCGCTTTACGAAACAAAGGCATATGCAGGACGTGCAAAACCGAAGCAATTCCCGTTGAAGAATGGTAACATTTATTCATCCTAACGAACCACCATCCAGGTACCCCCGTACTCAGCCTACCAACCCGGAACGGCCACACGGCACATTTGCAACGGACCATTTTGTGATGTTTCATTCCGAATCTAGCGGCTGACCATGGGTTTTGGGGCACGAAAACAGCGGGAAGATAGGGATGGGGGGATGCGGGAAGACGACACCTACCTTTGCCTACAAGGGTTAAAACGAGGCTACACCAAAAACGGGCCGTTTCACACAGACACACGCACACACATCCTCGAACATCAGCAGAGCCCGGGAGATAGATAGTGGAAAATATATGAATTCTGGTCGAAATGCAAATGCAGAGAACATAATTTATCTTCACCAGAGCTGGAAGGTGAAATATGTTTGCCGGAGGACACACAAAACCAAAACCTTGTGCCACTTGTTGTCTGAAGCCCTTGGTACCTTGGTGGCGTTCGGGCAGAATGTGAAGGTTTCCAGCAGCGCCGTCCAAGATCAACGATTAAATCGTTCAAAGGTACGCTGATGTCTAGGTCTAGGCCGAACGAATGGCTCCCGGAACCACGAAGCATCCCATGTGCTGATGCACCGGTACGACCGCTCGCTATCTATCTATGCCTTTTCTATCGCTCCATCATCGTCATCATCGTCTTGCAGTGAAAATACAGGCGTTGGTGAGGTGAAAATTTAAAGGTAAACAGGCTTCTCTTCAGCCCTTCAGCCATCTGCTTTCGGTCGTCTATTCCCAGTTCGACAAGAAGCTGTGGCCATTCTCGTCGAGTTCGCTGCTCTTTCTGTATCGGTATGTCGTTGGCAGGATGCCGAACTTTTGCCAGTGCGAACGAAGAAGCGATCGAAGGCCGGCCAGGGTGTGTTGGCACAAGGGAAGGGAGGACGGTTCTGGAAAACCTGTTTGCTATCACCGCCACAATGATGAGGAGAATATTTAGTATGTACATAAATGCAGAACAGCAGTACCGGCACTGGCATATGTACCCCGTCGTACGGTGCCGGCCCTGCTGGCGGTTTCTTGTACCGTAGTGGCGTTGATTGCAGAATCACTTTTGTCGCAGACCCGTTTTTACCAACAAAACGGGAAAGGGCAAACCGGGGCAAACAACGGGGCAACCGCGAAACCGTTCACTTTCCCACTTTGGGACTGAGGTTTGGCGTGTCGAACGATTCGAAAAATTATCACCTCCGTCACTGATGCTCCGGCGAACGAGCACCGAAACACTGCGGCTACGGGTCCAAGTGGCTGCCAAGAAGGACCCGGTTGCCGGTTGCTCTTGCCACAGACAGCTCATGGCGTACGGCAGGCATGGCTTTTGACAATTATGAAACTTTCCGGACGGGAGCAACACGATAAAATTCCGGAATCTTCCGTTTGAAGTGGCGAACTCTCTTCGTCCAAAGCGCGTTTGGCACTTCATTAGCGGAGATGGCACTATCGCTGTGGTGAAAAATGATCCCCCAAAAAACAACCGCTGGAACAGTTTCCCCACCCAACCCCACCACCGTTTGGCACGATACTGCTCCCCGGTACCGGGAGATTGCAAACGCAGTCGGAAATGAAGCTGCCCGGTAAGGGCATTTATATATTCATGGTTCATAGCTGCTCTTTCAGTGGTCGTTATGCAATGCCGTCATAAATACTGCAGGCCGCTATTACAAGGATGGGTGAGCGAGCGGTCACCGCGTACCATTCGAGTTCGGGAGGGATGATTATTTTGTTCGTTGAAGCTTTTCGGAAAATAATGGAATTTGAAATGTCCGAAAGCTTGCTTTTAAATTTAGTCGCATTACGCTAACAATAGAAATGGGAAAACGATGTTTTTTTTTGCGTAAAACAAAGCACTGTTCAGGGAATGAAATACAGTACAGTGTTTTAAAGTTGTATATTATTGTGCGAGAAGTTCGCTGTAAGATGATCAATATTTTCGGCTTATCCGTGGCTTTCATTGTATGACTAATGGTGGAAGGTATTGAAAGTTGTAACACCCGTTAATAAAAACTCACAACTGTTTCAGAACTTAGCACAGCGTTCAGAAAATAATTATTTTTTAAAAAGGCTTTTTAAATCTTCAACCGGGAAAAGACCAGACCAACCAATCCTTTAGCTAATTTGAAGTTGATGAGTTAAAGCATGAAGTAGTTAAATATTTAAGTAAACAATATTTAATATTGAAATAACAATATCCTGAGCTTACTAGCAGCTGGGGCTCCAGAGCTAGTCTTGAACAAGATTTTATAACTTCAATTAACTCCAAACGACGGTACCAGATGGCTGTGACCTTTAATTCGTGGGCTAGAACAAGATCGGCAACGGATGTAAAGATACTTTAGCTAAGCAAATCTAACAAACTTGTAGAACGCACTAAATCCGTTCCGAAAGCTTAACAAGTTTTAAACAAAACGTTCAATTCCACGCCAATATTTAAAACAGCAAACGAGATTAATGTATCGATGTTTCGATTAGATCTATCAATTTAAATGCCAATTAGTGAACGACACTCGCTCCTCGGAATGGACGCAATAAACGCTGAAAGAAAGAGAGACTAGCTGAGCTGAAAGAAAGGAGAGACAACATATCGAATTTCATACCCATCTTAGCGCTTGTACACCGCAAGCGACAGGGTTGAAAGAGAACAAAAGGATAGGAATTTAAATGGCAGCTGATTGATGTATGCATTAATTTTGCGCTGGCAGAAAGCAAGATCTGCCACCATTTGGTGCGATGACGGGTTGAGATAACATGATTCTAGTATTAAACCATCCAGAGCTATTAGCATGTGACTCGTTTTAAGAAAAATTAATCAAGTAAGCCATGTGTTGTTTCGTTAACGATACGAGCTTTAAGAAGCTTCCACCAAAGATGGCTCACGATTACGTCTCCCGTTAAGCTAATATAAATCCACCGCACTGGCAGCATGATTTGTCAAAGAAACAAGAACCGTTGCCTCCTATTCTCTGCTTTTCTTCAAGGACTGTTTGTTGTTTTCCTCATCGTTTGCTTAAAAATATCTTTCAAGAGCCGATTGTTTTGCCACCACAATGGCACACTTCAGCACAACAAGGCAATGCGAGCAATAACAATTGTGATTTCTGCTTCCCTTTTGCTGGGTGCTTCTTTTGTCATTTGTCCTTAACGTTTGCCAACGGTTGCTCGTTGCTTTGCTGGCGAGAAGCACTCATTGTTCTTGAGCTTTCGAGTCGTTGGCGAACACAGCACGATATCTGTGTTGGCCGCCAGAAACGGCGCGTAAAAATACAGACCAACGCGTCGCATCACTCTCC
This sequence comes from Anopheles marshallii, assembly GCF_943734725.1. Lineage (NCBI taxonomy): Eukaryota > Metazoa > Arthropoda > Insecta > Diptera > Culicidae > Anopheles > Anopheles marshallii. The sequence goes on along the minus strand of NC_071327.1, from coordinate 73,992,160 downwards.
AGTGGTGATGTTTGTTTGCCGGTACTGTTCCGGCTGGAGCCGAGAACTGGCGCACGAAACACCGTTTCTTCCGGGAAAACGTTCATTTAGTAGCCGCCAAAGAGCCTCCTCATCGTTGGGAAGAAAGAATGCAAAAGCATCATTGACCCTAAACACGAAATAGTTTCTGTTGCACCTCTTGTCCTCACTTGCTTGCACGGTACTTGCTGCTAATAAGACATTTTTCACGGAACACAGCACCATTTTCGCTGGCTTTTGCTTTCGACGAACCTGGCGAACACAAAAAGCTCCACCACGGAAATAGTTCCAGCTGCCGTCGGTTGGACCGTTTCGTGTTTCGCAAAGTGTATTTGGGTGCAGTTTTTCAGCTCACTTTCGAAGGGGTTTATCTCGTTCGGTGAAAAGGCTGCAAAACACTTTCCGCCTGCCGTCATGGAATTGTTGCACACCACATGTGCGGTATCGATCACGGCGCTCGAATGTCACATCGAATCGAACCGTTTTCTCCGACGCTCTTAACATTCAATCTAGGCACGGCTAGAGGATGGGCATTGTTTATGCACCGTAAAAGCAATATCAATATTTGGACTTGAGTGGCACCCGTGTTGAAGTGCGCTTCCTGCACGACACCTTATGTGTGTGTGTGTGTGCACGTGTCGGGAACTGCCACCCCCCCGTACGCCATAGGGGCGGCAGGATCTTATCGGGAGTACATAAATCATGCGAGTTTCCATTTTACGAGATGCAATATATTTCCGGCAATCTGACACGCTGTGTGTTGTTTATCGGTGGCATTAGCGAGTTGCGAGTAATGCACAATGGCTGTCCCGACCAGAGGATTTGCAATTCGCCTGGGATTGACCCAGATTAGGTGCGTTCGCAATGCGCTCACAGTCAATAATCGATTACTTCTGTTTGGGGGGGGGGGGGGGGGGGGGGGGGGGGGGGAGTTGTGTTAAAGAAATAAAAGAAACCATTTAACATCATAATGCACCTGTTAAAGTAGCTCTTGTGGAACAACTTTCAACACCACGAATTCTTTAACATGGCGCATCTAAAATCTAACCGCGACGGTGCGTATGTTGCTGCCTGGCACTTCCGCTTCGCAGCATCCAGGGTAAGCCCTTGCTTTATCTCCTCACCCATAAATAATAGGCCGACAATCCGTACCCATGCACATCCTTTGATAATCATTTAAATGTGTAATCCGTGTGTGACATGGTCGCGCGCTCGTAGCGAGCAGCGCTTACCGTGGTACTCCAATAATGCATGATGCTCACGTACATCCCATAAAGAGCAGCTGTTACCGTTTTCGCTTTCCGGTGAAGATCCCACTCGACTGTCGGTAAAGTTCTCCTACTCCGCCCTACATCCGAGCAGGATCCTTTCTTTTGAAGAGGGAACCGTGGCAGAAACCAGATAAAAAACACACACACACACACACGTATGGGATGTGTGCAGCTTATGTGCGATGGGATAATGCGAGTAGTACCGGTTGTTAAGATGCGGCCGGAGGTCGGACTATTATGATGTTTTTCGGGAAGGTTAAATGTTCGCATGAAATTTGCCTAAAACTTCCGGCAGCCGGGTTAAAGTATCTGTGAAAGTTTGACCATATATCAAGTGGTTTTTGCCTTCATCGGGTGTGTGTGTGTGTTTGTTTGCTTTTCTAACGCTCGACATATTTACGTGTATCGATCACGGCCGCGCGTTTTGGGTAACATTGTTTTGCATCTCGTGCCCAAGCTGTGCTGGGCGAGGAATAAAATTGCCCACACTAAGCTCTTGCTTTGCATGTTGAGATGATACAAAATTAAATTAAATTGTCTGCATTAACTTTGCGGTTTGACAATGTGCTAGGTACGGTGAGGTGGCTTACGAGGAAGATGCAATTATAAAAGCCTAAGCTACGAGCATTTTCGATTACCTTATGCCAAGTGAGAGCTTTACGATAAATAGTAAAGAAGCTAGTCATAATTAAAAACAAACCCTCCATTCCATTCTAGTAGAAGCAAGTCGCTTCGGTGTGTTCGTTCTGCTCAGCAGCGCCTTCGCTTAGTCCAGCTGATCTTGCTTCCGGTAACAATGGGAGCAGATAATTCCTGCCTACCTTATTGCACAGCAAACGCAATACATTTCAAATCATCCGTAAATGATTCAGTTTCTTCGAAATGTACAAGGCATTCGCTGCGATGCGTGTACATCCTCCACTATCTTTGTCTGTTTGTTAAGCATGGATTTTTGTGGGCTAAATGTATGATAGCGACGGGGCCCATTTTTCTGGGAGATGGTCTTAGGGAAGAAGGTTGGATTTTGCAACCAAAAGATGAAGCTTGGCGATGTATGATGAAGCTTTGTTTGGAGTTTCGCATCAGGAATCTAAACGATATTTAGTATTTTCCCACAGTTGATGGCATAACTGCGATACGAATAGTTTCTGGAGCTCACAATAACATTAAAAAGTAAAGTGAATAGATGATGTTAAACCTGTTTAAATGAGTTTGGCATACCATCACGCATACCATATTATTGAAAATTACACTACTTGAGATAAGTATGAGTGCACTTAGACTTAAACTTATAGAAACTTGTTGTTTGGGTTTGGACTTCTATTTGCATCTATCTCGTCAATATTAACTCTTCTTTTCAAGAAACAAGCGAACATATAGTTATGCTACACACTGTACAGCTTACTGAAACAAAGCATTGTATTTATTTCACAGTTTAAAACTATTGCATTCTTACTTGAACATTGATCTTGTCCTTAAAACCAGCTTGTCCTCCATGTTATAACCGCACACAAATCGAGAACTGGAGCAAAGTGCTTGCATTTTCGAAATGTAAATTTAGAAAACAACACAACCACCCCTGAGGCTGGGACGGGACTATCGGGATGGGTTCTGTAGTTGTCAGTTGCAGACAGACACAATGTAGACAAAACATAATAAAGTAGCAGAAGTAAAAAAAACCCCTTTACTCACACCATCGCCACGCAAAAAACAAAAACCCATACAGCAGCGCATAATGACAAGATTGTCCCGGTGTGATGGAAAGCGAACCCGAAATGTGTCACATCGCTCTTGTCACAAACGGTCCGACAGGAGCGGAATAAACGGATGGAATTATCCTGCAGCATCATCGGGGTTCGGTTTTCCGTTGCAGCTTCGGCCGAACGTAAGGATTGTTGTACGACCGTGCTGTGTTGTTCGCAATGTGCTCCATTTGGGGGGTTTGCCGCCTGTCTAGTAGTACATTTTTTATTGTTGCCGTTGTTTCTTCCACGTTCTGCCGGGGGCCGAGCCCGTGTGCACACCGCAGCTCGAACGAAGAGTTTCCACGGGTACGAGATAAATGGACGGGACACTTCGCTCTTGGCCCGCGCATCTCCCCGACTGCCGGTTGCAATTTCGAATGCAACTAACGAACTCGCACGAAAAACAAGTTCCGCTCGAGCAGCTCGGCCCGGGACAACTGCTTGTAACAGTCGTGCTGCTGGAAGTGGTTGCGGGTGGTGCTTAGAAGTGTTTGAAATAATAGCAGCAGCAACAAAAAATTACTTTAAATAAATCATCCTCCAAACGGTTGCATAAGTCCGTCCGTCAGCCGGTCAAGTGCCGGTGTGTATGACAGTGCCGGGCACGATTCCAACGAAAGGGCTACGAGCACACAAACGTGTAGTAAGCGCCCGATGTCAGCACTTTCTCGTTGCAACGCTCCAGTTCCATTTGTCGGACAGTTCGGTGTTGGTTTTCGCCCTATCAACCATTCGGTTCGGTCGGGTTCTTGAGGCGTTTTCAAGCAAGACATATTTCTCCTCGTCATCCACCGGCCCGGCACGCCCGAAACGGAACAATTTTTATTCGCTTTATAGCAAACGATACCGGCGCACCATCTGCCAGATGGGTAATCTTTTATCGTGTACCCTTTTTGTGCCCCGATTGCACGGTACGAATTGGTTTCGTTCGTATCGAAGAAAGCGCACCGCGCCGCAGCTGGCAAGGGTACGAAATAAACTGCCACCGGTTGTGGCCGGGTGTGAGTGGGTTTGCAACTCTTTCGGCATTCCATTTCGCCAAAACAAAAAGCAGCCACCACCGACTTCACATACTAATATCGATTGGCCCCTTCGGGTCGGAACGGAATAATTTGGAAACGATCGGTGACCTTTGATATGTTATTTTGGTGTTATCCTTTCTTTTCGGAATGTGCCATGGTTTCTTTTTTTGGTACTCTCTTATCACGAACTTTCTCTCCTTTCCGTACAGTGATGATGGATGAACCAAGATTTGCTCAACCCATTCCGAACGTTACCGTTGCCGTGGGACGGGATGCTAACCTGCCCTGTGTAGTCGAACATTTGGGCACCTACAAGGTAAGTTTATTGATGTGAAAGTCATACGTGGGGCAAGGGCATTGGGTCAGGATAACTATTTATGAACAGCTCGTGTGACGCATAAAATAGAGCAGCTTCGTTGCTGGTTAATCAAACAATTGGGATAAAGTAGGATCGAAATAGTTGTACTAAAATGCAAGAATAAAAAAATATTTGTTGGCTAGATTTGTTTCATTGTATGAAAATTCTGGCCAGTCCAAATAGATAACTTAAAATGTTATTTCTACAGTGCGTAGCATAAATGTAACCAGTTGTAGTACCCATACGCATTTTTAATTAACGAACTATGCAGAAGCGAGGTAACTACAAAACGCGTAAAAATGAGTTAAAACCACAAAAAAGGAGTACACAAAAACAGTGTAAAATAAAGGATCTCATATCACAAATACCTTCTACTTTTTTCAGGCATCAATTTTTAAACTACTTTTTTTTATTTTTCATTCGCTGAATTTCGTGATGGAAAAAATGCTACTATCTCACATCATGAAAGAGATAGCTTTTTATGCTTCATACAATGAAATAGATTGTGATACAGCCGTTTACATGAAATAAATGGCATAACTGAATCACGTTCAAACAGAATTAGCTCTTGTTTCATAAATGCATTATGCGAAACCCTGAAAGAAGAACGTCCAATAAAAGCTAAATTTTTTATACGCAGATTATAACTTGGATAGTGCTTCAATTATAGAGTAGCATAGCTCAACAAAACAAAAACCGCTAACACCAGTATGCACGAAAACATGGTAGCAATAACTGTATGGATGTAACTTTAATTCTATTTACTCAACAGGTCGCGTGGATACATATCGACCGGCAGATGATTTTGACGATACACCGCCACGTTATTTCGCGCATTCCGCGCTACAGCGTAACGTACGATAATTCCAACACATGGCTGCTGCACGTCAGCCAGGCCCAGCAGGACGATCGGGGCTATTACATGTGCCAAGTGAACACAAATCCCATGATTAGCCAAGTCGGTTACCTGCAAGTAGTCGGTAAGTGGGCCCACAATTTTCCCTCATCCGGCATCCGTTCGATCCAGGGCATTCATAATGTTGTAATCCAATCGGCTTCCGATCGGGTGGGTTTCAATGGTGAAAACTTTATCGTATCGTGTTAAGTACGGTTGTATGGTTTTTGACGTTGCGCACACATGCCCCACCGTGCAAGCTGCTATGACGCTGAGATATGTTTGTTGCCTTTGCCTTGCCGTGGGCCTTGTGTCTGGGGCAATGTGTCGATTACATCTTGGCGTACGGGGTTGTTCCACCGTGCATGTGCTGCACAGGGAGTGAAATTGCATCGTACATCGTGTTTTTTGATCAAATTGAAGTGCACTTTCACTCTGGAGTGCGCTTCAAGAACTACTCTTTGATGCACAGCCTGGAAAGTGCTGGAGCAAACGATGCTGCAGACAAATTGACCGTTGGAAAAAAGAATAAAGCCGAGTAAAAGATAACGAATTCCTTCGAACAATTTTAATGATAATCAAGTTTAAAAGTATCAAAATTAGTTCAGAGAAACAAGTAGCAATAATTCAAGATACCTGCAATATGTATTTTACCAAATCATGTTGCTTCATGAAGCTTCATGTTGCAAACAAATTTAAAGCGATCGATATTGAAAATATCACCCTAAACGATTGGGAGCCATAAAGTTGCACATAATACTGAGTGATTTCTTTCCACTGCACGATCCGTCTCGCAGTGCCTCCCAACATCCTGGACATCGAAAGTACTCCGTCGTCAGTAGCCGTGCGAGAAAATCAAAATATCAACATGACATGTCGTGCCGATGGATTCCCCACGCCCAAGATCATCTGGCGACGCGAAGACGGCCAAAGCATTACCGTCGAGCGCAAGAAGAAAGGTAAGGACCCGAGCACGGTGGCAGCAGCTGCGGCATGACGCATCTGTCGAATGCAGCATTCGCTTTCCCCTTAAGCAGCTTATCTGCTTGTACGGAGATAACATCAAACGCAGCGCCCAAGGGGGAGCAAGATAAATGGGTTTTTGATTGTTTTTACAAGGCAGCATTTGACGGAATGTGACCTTAATCGAAAGCCAAACCCGGTGGTTGGGTGTTGGCGGTGTGCTGGTGTTGGTTTGATGGTGAAACGTTTAGCCTTAGCGATCGATTCGATGCACTCTAATCGATTCAAAGTCCGACGGGAATCCTTCATTCCCTGGCTGAATGGACCGTTTGACGGATAATTTCCGCGCGATTGGGTGCATTTACATCGATCGGATTGGACCGATTACTCGCGCTGGTTAGGGAATAATCTTGCTGCCCTATTCAAACCCTGACCTGATTGTCCACCGTGCTTTTGTGCGTGTTATCGCGCGTGCTGAAGAATCCACATTCCGTGCGTTCCTGCTCTGCTGCTGCTGCTGTTGTCGCCGTGCGCACGGTTGGCAAATACGCACTAATCTTCAAATAACTTAATTTCTCGTCCCTTTACTTACGCATCGCGTGTGGGTAATGGTACGGTGGCAACCGCAAAAACCGTCCCTCGCAGTGATGGTGTACGACGGGGAGGTTCTTCATCTGACGAAAGTAAGCCGCAACGAAATGGGCGCTTATCTCTGCATCGCCACTAATGGTGTGCCACCGTCGGTGTCTAAGCGGATTATCCTTGATGTGGAGTGTAAGTATGCTTTTATTTATTCATAAGTGTATTAGCAAATTAAATTCATACGCCAAACTTAGGCCATACCGACAGCGGTGGCTAAGTTTGCGAGATGTTTGCCGTGCCGGAATCGCAATCGCTATCTTGCGCCGGAATGATGGCGAGCGAATCCACCATTATCTGCACAGTCACGGCCCGATGCTGGATGTAAATGCGTACGGTTAATGGGCGCTTAGTTGTGCTCGTCGGAAAATTGCGTTATCTTTCTTCTAAGCGTCTTAGAAGAGCACCGCGTAAAGATTTGACGGACAGGCTCGCTTATGTGCACCAGATGGGAGGAAATATATATACTTCACGGTTTGAGTAATCTGTTTGCTTCGTTCTGTTTCAGTTTCGCCAATGATTTGGGTGCCAAATCAACTAGTAGGAGCACCACTCTCGACTGATGTTACCATTGACTGTCACACCGAAGCTCATCCAAGGTACATATTACTTGCAAAGTTTTGGGAATGTAAATGATGAAATACGTGGTTAAGTTCTGCTAACCGTTTACTGTGAGCACAAGCATTGGTTCTGTAAGATTTCGAAGGTTGCCTAATGGAAGGAAGACCTATATATTTATGCTGTTAGGATAAAGGCCGTTCAGGAGTTCTCGATTATTCTGGGAAACCCTTGATTTCTAACTAAATTTACTAAATCTTTGAATGAAAATCACGGCACAGCCTCGATGTGCACGATAACTTTGGTGGAATATGAGAATCAAAACGATTAATAAACAAAGCAACTCAAAGCCGGACAAAATTTTGATACTGACGCGTTTTCATCAATTACGAACCAGATAAATCTGTCAATACATTACACTGGAAGCATAGATCTTTCTTAGAAAAGCACAGCCTTAGCCTTGAGTCTGATATACTTATATTTTATCTTTAGAAATATTATCAATTACCAACACCGTTATTAGTACAACATTAAACACTAACTGAACGAACATAACAAGAAAAATGACAAGAAAAGAACTTTTTAGCAATCTTCATTTACCAAATCGATATCCTCTGATGTGTTTATATTAAGGAGGTGATAATCACCAGATTAGCTTTATCGAATCGAGCTTTCTCCCGGTCATGGATCCTTTTGAATCACTTATCATCGATCGCGGCTCTATCAGTTTACGCCCTCTACCGTCAAACAATTGAACCCAGCTGTCAGATTCAAATCGACCGTTAAATAGTAATCATCAATTACTAAGCACCAGTTAGTTTAAATTATCAAACAGAATGTCTTTTGTGAAGTTACTTAAAGGATACTTTTAATAAAATTGATTGGAAAATTACATAATTAAGTAACTAAATAAAATTAACGCCGTCATCATGGAATGAATAAATAATAATTAACTAAATAAAATTACTTATTTTTCACATCAGTTTATCTCATTAAAATATGAAGCTCTCCCAAAACAACAATGATGTAACGCGTTATCATTTGCCATGCATTTACAGAGCCATCATCTACTGGGTGTACAACTCGGTAATGGTACTGCCGAGTAAAAAATACATCATCGACTACAACGAAAACTCCTACCGGTACGTAAACGCCCCAATTGCGCTATCGCCCCCAAACCAACGCCACGTGCGCGGTATTATAATGAGATAATCACAAACAACATAATCGCTTTTGCTCATCCCCAGGGCGCACATGAAGCTCACCATCAAAGGCTTATCGATGGGCGATTTCGGCAACTATCGCTGCATATCGAAGAACTCTCTCGGCGAAACGGAGGGCTCGATTCGCGTTTACGGTAAGTGTGCGGCGGGTGTGTGTGTGTGTGTGTCTGTGTCGAGATGGCCCTTAGGGTTATGGTGCGGTGGTTTTAATTGGTTACCTTACGATTGGCTGTAATCGGCAATCGGCAGGTGTTTAGCAGGTAATTTTGAATATTCCTCCACAGGGTGCTCTTCGGGGGAAGGCAAAAAGGGCAACCGCAACCTATCCCAAAAACCCGAAAACGATGCACTTTGCGCAAGGGTGGCTTTATATTTATAGCACCATACTTACTGTTCCATTTTCTTCGTCACTCTGTTTCTTCCTCTTATGCTTCTGTCGGGACCAGAAATTCCACTGCCATCAACACCGTCGAAGCAAATTACTCACGTGATGGAACCGAAGGAGAGTAAGTATAGATTGAATTAAGTGCTCGCCGGCAGTTTGGATAAGTTCCAGACGAAACCGCACATTTCGTACTTTCCGTTCGTTCCCTTCGCTGCACGTTAGCATTCGACACTCTGTTGACTCTGGTGCCGAAGTATATTTTATGTTTGTTGTTGTGTTTTTTTTTCATACACCCCAGCGTTTGTTTGATTTTGTTTCGTGCATTTTTCGACACTTCTTCCTGGGTGAAGGTGTAGTTTGTTTCTGATTTTCTTTCTTTCTTTCGGTCGGTTTGGTTTTTGTTTTGCTTTATTTCGTGTCGTCGAACGGTTTTTTTTGTTTGGTTGGAAAACTCTCGCTTTTGCCAGCACCTCGGGTGTATTAATTTGTGCGATAACTTCGGCGCACTTTGTGTCTGTGTGTTTGTGTGCACCTGTTTTACACTCATTTTCTCGTCTTCTTTCCAAAAACAAAAAAAAAAAAACACCCGCCCGTCTACCAGCGAGCCCGGCCGTGGTGTCACGTAATGAAACCATTAAGGTCGCCAGCCAACCTGAGGTCCTGTTTCCGATGAAGAACGACGAAGGCTACGCTCAGCGCTCACCGAACGGGATCCCTTTCGAGCGCAAGGGATCGCTTGCCATCGGGCAAAGTTTCTCCTACACCGACATGCCACCGAAAGAGTTCGGTGTATCTAACGGTAAAGTGTTTGTTGACTTGACGTTATGGGAACCTCAAACCCACCGTGTCTGTTTTGTTTCCTCCGTTTATTTACGCTTCGTGTTCCTGTTTTTTTGCCTCCCTGTCGATTCCCGCTTTTGTCTCGCTTCGCAGTTGAAGTGTTTTCTTCATTTTTTGCTTTGCTTTGGTTGGTGTAATTTGTAGAGTTTCTTATGTTCGTTTCATTTTTTTTCGCTCATCCCCGTCCATCCTCCAATATTTTGCTCCTTTCGTTTTTTTTACTGTGCCCTATGGCGAGGATTGCGTTTGTTTTTTTTTATATTTTTTTAGAGGCATCTTTGTGAAGGGGTTTCGGATTTTCCTCCCGATTCACTCATCTTGGTTTATTGGTTTTTATATTTTTGTTGCAACTTATTTTTCATTTTCCCAATTCTTCCTCCAGAAAAAAGTACTTTAAACTCGTTTCATTCTCCCCGAGGCACTTAACCGGAGAGAGTTGCCTTAGATGTACCAAAAAAAAAAGACCCCAACAACTGATCACCTTGGATGTCGCTTTTGCACTGATGCCTTGTGTGTGTTTCTCCCCCCTCTTTATGCATTCCATCGATTGCAGATGCTCGCAGCAGCTACGGTGTGTTCTCGCTACTATCACTAACGACGAGTGTCGTCCCATCGACGCTGCTAGTGCTGTGCCATCAACGCTGCGAGCGCTGGCTGTTTCTGTAATTTGCAATTCGCGCTACCGCAGCCGTGCTCGAACCCGAAGCTGTTGGGTTTGCCACACACCAGCTGCGGCACTGTATCCATATCGCAATCGTCGCAGTCGGTCCGCAGACATATCGCATATCTGTATGTTCCCGTTTTGCGTTTTTTTTTCCTTTTCTTCTTTGGCTCATATCACTCCTACCGCGGAGAAACATATCCACGACGAATTGCAAATAAAAACTGGACGCGATAATCAACGCGAGTTTGTCACCAACGTAAGGCTGAGAGCACATCTGTATCTGTAAATTAAATCCACGATGTTCTGTGCTTAGATAAGGACGCTGCTAAGATAAACAATAACTAATCATGCTCTTGGGTTTGGATTCCTCCGCATTTTTTTTTCGACCGCTTACGATCATCTTCACACCTTTTACCGGTACGAGCATTGTTACATACCAATAAAAAAACCCTCTCAAATAGCTTTAAAATGAGAAAAAAAACTTTCAATTCGTTTTCTAATCGGTTGATCGGTTGATGTTTTATTTGGCTTTGTTGAATGCTTGACTCGATTTTGTAAACTATATTTCCAGAGCCCTCCGTTGTAGGATCGAACGATTACGGTTCCAAGGGAAAGGTCTTGTTCCAAACCTAGAAAAGGATTGTAGGAGAACGTTGTATAATAGCAAAACTAACACAAAAAAAAGGCTTAACTCTTTGTCGAGTTTGTTACCCCCTTTAGCGAAGTACACGGAGAATGAATGAACGGAGTGCGTGTGGCGTATGTTGATTTATTCTTCTGCACCTATTGAAATGCCTATTGTGTTAAGGAGGAGGAAGTTGAACAAAAAACAAAAACAGATAAACAGATACATAAGAGGAAAGAAGTATTGTCTAGCCGGGTATTGAGATGGCGTATGGCGTGAGCATTCCACGCAGTACGCAGAGTGCCCAGTGTGTACATATTTTAGCCCCGTAACGTAAGCGAGTGTGAGTGACGAACGTTGACACATATGAAGACAACAGACTACTACTACTAGCAAACGAAAAAGGAACAAGCATTAGCGCGAACGGCGACAACGCACCGTGTAATTATCGGTTAGGCCTAGGCGAGCATATTGTTAGGTTATTTGTTATGTTAATATTTCGGTCAAACATTTAGCTCAAGCACTCACCGGAAATGATGCTGCATGCCACGCGGCATGCACATGATTGCGACGCGATGCAAATACTTAGAAATATATTTGAAATAATAAAACATAAATACTAATTACGGGCTTCGTTGTTGGTGCTTGCTTGTTTTCTGTATTCTGTTTTGTAGCTTATGCTTGGATGCACGCTGGAAAACGAAGCGGTAAGTGGTAGTAAACTTTTATATCTCGAATCGAAAGCTAAAAACAACTTTAAAGTGATTTAACAACGCTAATATAGCTTTATTTCTTATTAAACAATATCAAAGAAAAGAGAAGAAAAGAAAACATTATCCATTTGCAAACAATGCACGATAAAGAAAGTGTGCTGGCAGATGCTAATAAGAGAAGGAAAGCAAGCGGGGAAAATCTTTTTTCCCCCCCTAGCGCCACAAAGAACAATGCATCGAGTTGGAAAATTGAATGAAAATGGAATCGTTTCACGAGGAGCCACGGGTCGGTAACGGTGTGCCCTCGTCAGAAACAGGTGCGAAATGAAACGAGCTTTTCAAGGTTCGTTTCAATTCGAGTGAAAGTTTTCCCGTTACGACAGCGAAACCGATCGCCAATCCACGCTCCGCGCAGCACGAAGTGTAAAGAAGTGTCTTGTTTTGCCTGAATTGCCTCCCCAGCCAGTACGGCACGGTTGGCGAACGGTGAAGCGATCGCGATGATGACGAGGCGGCTAAACCGAGTCGATAGAAAGCATTTCCATGTCGTTTTCCTTCAGTAAAACAGGCGTCAGTGAACGATGACGCTGTCGGAAGATACGCATCGGCGAGATGCAAAACTTTAAAGTTTTATGCGGTTTTGGTGCGCTGCCAGGCAGATGTGGGCCGTGTGTGAGTGAATGCACTTTAATTCGATTGGATATTGATTACACTGGTGCCGGCACACGACGTTGATGGTGGTGATGATGGCGGCGATTGGCGGCTGTATGCTTATAAATTGCGTTAAATATTGACGACGCTGAAGGTGCCTGGTTGGAGGTCGGAGAAAATCAATTAAAGCCATGGTTGGTGTTTAAATTTTAATTTCACAACCCTTCGACCGAAACCTTAGCAGGACCTCGAAACTCCAAGAATGGTGGTGCGGGATCGAAAACTATTTGAGGAAAGCGTGTTACCCGCCCTTTGTCGGAACCCAGACGGTGGTTGGCTGGCAATATGATTCTTTGCAAGTAAACTCCAAATTAAATGTTTGGACGGCTTCAGTCAACGGGTGTTCGGTTTTTTTTTTGTAGTGGAAAGTTTAGCAGGGAGCCATTTTTTTAAACTTTCCACCAGCCATAAGCTCGTCTCGCCCCCTGCTACACGTAGTAAAGTGGTTCTCGTCCAATTCAGGACAAAAACGGGAAAACTTTACTTTACTAAAGGTGAATAATTAAGTAGTCGAATGGTGCTTGTTCTACCACTCGGAACCATACTCTCAAATTCCTTCCCCGTGTTAGATTACCGGTACTGGTGGTGTTTGTGTTTGTGTGTGTGTGTGTGTGAGTGTTTGTTTTTAGTATGAGAGTGGGTATTGTGCTTTCCGGTGCGTTACCCTCGGGTTCGGAATCTTGCCTCCTTTGCCTAAAAGCTGCCGGGAGCTATCGCTATCGAGTTCCATGCAGCACGCGCAGGAAAGGTTCATTCTTTTTTTTTTCAAGTTGCACCATCTTCGCGTTCTGCCCTTTTACGTTTTGCACCGACTGGCAGCCAATCTTTCTCCTTTCTCGTTGACGTTGCGCAAGCACGGCAGGAAGGAGGAGGGGTAGAAGAAAGCGAAGCGCACGAGAAAAAAATGGTGCTTTTATCCGTGTGCCAGCCGTGGCAGTCGAACGAAGTGAAGAGTTCATTAATCTAAATCTCTTAAACCACAGTACATAAATAAAACATTAATACCGAGAGCGGCAGTAGTTTGGTAGCCAGTTTCGAATCGAGTTTAGGGCGGGATTGGGCAAATGCCGGTGAAAGCAAATTGGTCGGGGCGAGAGAATTGAGAATTTCTACCGTTTTGCAACGATCCGCATACCAGTCGCCTCCACGCCGTGCCAAATGAATGAGTGTTTGTTGCTGCCCTAGCAGCTTCTTGCACGTTGAGGGAAAAATATTTATGACTCTCAAGATCGCCACAACCACTTACTGATTGTGAGTGTTGGTTTTTTCTTCATTTGGTGTGTTGCTGTTTTCTGGCTAGTTGTTGAGCGATGCACCGGCATGGGGGGATGATTTGTGCGATGTGCTCTTCTGGATAAGATTGAAATGGTAGAAGCTGTACGTACGTACCATATGAATGAAATTGAAATCGGTTTAAATTTCAAGCAAAGAAGCATACATCAGTTACAGCTAATGCATTTTTAAATGCGTTTGTAACGCGCATGTGTCTGAGAGTGGCTTATCTGTAGAGGAACGACTTGTTACGCGATCTTTCCTTCGACCTCCGTCGATCAAAACCCATCGGTTGGTTGTATTACCATGAATGATTGACAGACATCTACGAAGGGCAGACAATTGTTACTTTAAATCCACCTCAGTTTGCTATTAAGTAGAAGTTTAGTTTGGATTAACTTAAAGAATAGCAAATGAATTTGTGAGTAATTCGTATAATGGAGGCGCCTGGTATGAACGATTGACAGTAACCAGGCGTCTCCATTACGCAAAACAATTTCTTTCGCTTTAAATCATTGTCAGTGTTAGTATTAATTACAAACGATAAAATACATCGGCCAATTGGTATTCTTTAACCAACTCTTTGACTTTTACCATGGGCTGACTATTCAACTACGGATGAATAATATTCAAAGTGGGAGTACAACGAAGGTACTATAACCATTGTGCATTAAAGTAGGTTTACGAAGCTCTTTCGATGTGGACTAAACATAGGAAACACTTTGCGGACCAAAGATGGGACAAAAAGTGATGTAGTTTATGGGTTTACGAGATCATTCCAGCAACCGAAACAGTGAGGCAAATTAAAGCATGCTTTTTAAAATATAATGTAAAATACAATCACCTTAGCGTGAGGCTTTCGGTTGAAATTATTTTCTCTTCAACAGAAAAAAATGGTAACTCTACTGCTAGGGGTGTTTTTACTGATTCATTCGTTTGAGCATCTTAATACTTGCTTACATAACCAACATGTATTCACATTTTTGTTCAAGAGTTAAATATAAAAAATGCTCTTGCATTAAATCGTGAAGCTGAATGGAATATTAACAATTTAATAGCCATAATACCTTTGAAGTATGCTTTGCGGAACCGCTTTAGTTATATTCTGCTGGATTCATATTATTCCTAGGGATAATGGACAATCCTTCCACTTGTCAAACCAAATGCTTCAATACAAAAAAAAACATACGCCTGTCCAGGTGAAACATATATGTATGTCAATGGCACTGTCAACATGCGTATTGTGCTGATTGAAGGGCCCTTACATCTCTTCAAGCATTGACGCGCATCGTCGTGGACGATGGTGTCGGAACGGAATGTACGTGGGAGTGTTTTATTGAGTTTTCAATTTCGACCCATTGCCTGGCCCTGACCCGCAATCGGCGATCTTCCAAATATGACAGCCCCCAAATGGGCATCGAAACAATCATGCTACAACATGCATCAAATGCGGGTCTGCTTTGAACACATACGCACACACTAGGCCGCCCACTGCCCGCTGCTGGCTTTCTACGCAATGAGTTTTCTCGTTGACGCCTTTGACGATGAGGCTTTGGTGCTTGTTTGTTTCCGGTCTCGGTGCATCGGTTGCGGTGGTTCCGGGCAAAGGATA
This sequence comes from Anopheles marshallii, assembly GCF_943734725.1. NCBI lineage: Eukaryota > Metazoa > Arthropoda > Insecta > Diptera > Culicidae > Anopheles > Anopheles marshallii. The sequence continues at coordinate 73,976,646 of NC_071327.1, read as the reverse complement.
TCAGCATACACCCCAGCATGCGTTACGACCAGGCCTCATAGATGTGTGTGTGTGTGTATTTGTGTGTTCGTTATTCAAACGCACACCCTTACCCCAACAGCCTGCCTCATCAGTGTCCGTTTCGTTCGCCATGTCGTCCATCGTCCATCGCACAGGTAGATTTTGGGGACGATAACGAAGAGTAATACCCTTCGTGCAAATTCACCCGCACAGGAGTTTCCAAGTGCAGCCTGGATTTGACAGGTCATGCCTGGACCGGGACCTTGGAACGTGTTACATGGCACGGAAAATAAACCATTCGCCCGTCGGGTCAGCACGAGGACATGCGGACGATCTGCTACGATGACATGTGAAGTGCAGTGTGAAGTGCTGAGCGAGTAGAAAGTTTAAATAGGATTTAGGAGATGATTTTCAGACGATGAAATTATCCCCCATTCGGTCCGCACCGCACAGACGCACCGGACAGGCAGCAAAATCTTGAGGCCTCCGGCACTGAGGCCACACGATATTCGACCCAAAATTGTCGCGCAGTCCGAGCGCTTAGCGGGCAGACGAGGTTGGGTAAACGAGGGCCAGCCATTGTCCTTTTGTTTCCAGCACCAGGACGGTGCGGGATTGCAGACCTTCATCGCCCTAGGGTCCGGGGGGCTTTGTTACGACGACGAGCATAATCGAATGTCGCTGGTGATAAATGCCAGCTGCATGCATATACGTGTCTTCAAGGAATAGCGAAGCACTCCCCTGTGCCGTTTTGATGAATGGCACTTGAACAGTGGTGGATTGAGTGCTGGGAAATAATTGTTCCTACAACGTCAATATCAGTATGCTGGCGCAGTAATGCTCCAGTCCATTCAGCGTTGGAAATGAACGACCTAACGAGCGATGCCGGGAACAACAACGTGAGTAGGGCAGGATGCAGATTGGCATTTAATGGAATTTACCGTCATATGTTGAGCGTTGGTTTGTGATAGTTTTTGTTATCTAATTTATCCGTCGTAACTATCTTCAAAACGTTAGCTTTTATATCACCAAGGCTTTTTCGTGTAGCAAGAATTTTTTGAATTGCCAAACATTACAGCACGCTGTACGAATCCGACTTAATTGTTTAGTTTTTATTTCATTGGGTGTACATGTAAGTTCATAAAATTTGAGCATTTTTGTAAAAAAATGGTACATGTTTTAATTTGAAGGGTTGTCCCTTTAAATTTACGATTTTTTCCATCTTTTCAACTGATTAAGAATTCCTGAATAAGACAAATTCTCATCTTTTCGTTTGATTTGCTGTCGATTAGGCGCTCTCTCCGAGACTTAACGTGTGTTTTTAACGTTAAAATTCTCATAATAGAAGATCATATTTAGAAATTCCTGGCCGTAATGTAATGTCAATTTTTGTAAAAAGCTTTGAACTTACTTGTGAACCTAACATGATTGGGATTTATAATTCAATAAAAAAATGTCACAAATTTGACACGCAATAAAGTAAAAGACATTCATCATGCAGTGGGTTTTGTGCTGTTTTTCATATGCAAAAGACCTTTACATTAACAATTTATAACCAAAACATGTTACGATGATTTCATACCGCATTAGCAATCGAACGCAATCGAATAACGTGTGCGCCATGTTTCACACGTGTCGTGAAATATTTATGTTTGTTTCTAATTTCCACACACGTACAGCACCGTTTCACTACCACCGATGTGCCCGGAATCTCCTGGAGGTAATTTTTTTTTTTGCTCTTCGTTGTGCGCATAGTTGAGTTTTATTTTCTCTCCCCTTCCCAAACCAACCGACGATAAATCATGTAAGATGGTAATAAAGTCATTCAATAACCGTTTTCCATCCACAAAGCTGACCCCCGTCGGCAGCTGCAGTTCAGCGTCGGTCTGAACGGAAGGGCGCATTCGACGCTTTCGCTAGTCCGTACCTTTGACGATGGCTTTTGATTTAAACTCCCACCGGTGAGCGTGCGAAGTGGACGGGGAAGTTCAACTCAGTGCCCGTACGAAGCAATTGCACCTCGGTACGGATGGTTCTGTGCGAACGAGCGTGCTTGAAAGGGTTAATAAAATAAATGGATGATGTATAACTATGTTAATAAATGGATTTTTGCGCCTTTTTACAACCGGTGCGAAAACCGAACCCGGGTCCATATTTCATGCGTGAAGTTCGCTCGGTGTGGACGAACGGCGAACGTGCATTTGCAAGAAGGTTTCGGGAAAAATTCCACAGTCCAGCACGGTGCACCCGGGGCACAGGATGTTAATTCATGTGCCAATTATTCCATAAATCTTCCAACGGATGAAGCAGCGTTGCCGTATGTTTATGGGGGATGTGTGATCATATCGCTTGCACAGTTGTGTTGCGGAATGTTATTGTGGTCTGTCGTTGTGGGGTTGTTGCCAGTAAGAACAGTCAATCAACACGTGAAGCTGTGACAATGTGGATTGAAATTCTTGTGTAAAAAAAAAATGTCACCTTTGCAAACACTTTGATTGCCAAAGCAATGGTTTTTAAGAACAATCGCATTGGACTGTGAATTATACAAATCACACCAGTCTGAGTACCTCTGACAATGGGCGAAAGGTATGCAATACGGATATAGAAGTATGAAAATCTACCCACAAAAAGCTGTATCGGAACAAAAATCTCTGATCACTGTATAAGAAAGCGAATAACCTGGCACCTTGAATGGGCGTTCAATCGTCTGGAAGCTCGTGTGCCACCAGCACATCCGGTAACGCTTCAATTAGCAAATATTGCATAAACATCTTCATCCCAGCAGCCAAACCCCAACCGGCACCGACGCCAATGGAGTGAAAGAAGTGCATCTGACAGTGAAAGGCAAATAAATTTCCTGTAAACGATGAAGATACACTTTTCAAAACATGGGCCCCGGCTATCTCCTGGCAGGCAGTACGATGCAGAAAACCCTACCCCATTCCCCTTTCTCCTGTTACCACCCATCCCAAACACCCTGATAAGGATCTTGCTGTTGAAAGTATTTTTCTCACAGCCCCCAAGGGTGCTGCTGCAGTTTACTTTCAGCTCGCCATTGATGCGTCCGTGTGCATCCGTTCGAGGGTGTGGGGAAGTTATGGTTGGGGTGATGGTGAGCGGATAGTTTGCAGAAAGTTGTTGATGATGTTGCTTTTACCGATTTTCCCTGTCTTTTTTTCTTCTATTTCTGCTTGTGGAAAATTCATTTTACCACCTTACCAAGAAACGATGCCTTCTTGCGGAAAAGAAGTGTTCGTTCGTGCATCTTTTTAACCGGTGCACTTTTCTCTGCCCAACCGGCACGGAAGCTATCGTTTCAATCGGTTTATCCTGGTACTGGCGATGCACGAGACCTGAACCTCTGTTGTAATCGAGTGGGGCATTTAAAATATTTATCGAAAAGCACCCAGCAAGTTGCAAGCGTTTGATGCCTGCCGTCTACCGTGCTACCTAGCGCATTCTTTCGGAAGGCACACTGTACGGTACGGATACCGGAAACACCTCGCCCCAGCTGTCTAAAACACATGCAAGAAGGCGGAAAATGCAACCAAAATGTAAAGAAATTGAAAGAGCAAAAGAGATAAATTTTAATCTATCAGATCTGCAACCGTATCGGAGGTACCGCTGGCCCGTATCTGTCTGTTTGCCGAAGGTGGTAAAGGGAAATAAATACGTCCGCCGGTGTATGCTGATGTGTGCTGCACTGCACTGAGAGGTTGATGATCCACACGAGAGCTTCCTGTGGCACAAGAAACAGCAGTCATCCTGTTTGCAAAACATTGCTTTATTAGTTTGCTGAAAGGTAAACGAACGAGTGATTAATATTATTAACTGAATTATGTAGCTAAATCCGTAACTGTTGACACAGCGAGCATAAATACTTACGGAATTCTTTGAAAGATTTCATAACAAATAAATATAATCCCAAACATGCAAGAACACAATTCTTGGCTGCTTTTGGGCAAACTGGCAACCAGTTCCATTCGCATCCACTTTCGTACCATTATCGGCCAAAGTTAGCAATCGGAGCAACGCTGGCAGCAAACGGAACACTTGAATGACACAAATGCAAACATTGCTCCAATCACGGTCGAACCGATTGCGAAGCGCCACCGCAAATCGCTGTAACATGCCATTTGCATGATATCGGCGTAATTGAGCATTCCTTGCTCTGAAAATCGCCCTTCTCCTAATCAGCAAAGCTGCCCCTTACCGTTGCCATGGTGATGATTTCCCGCAGCACCGTAACTATTGCGGATGCTGCAGTTACCCATCATGGTAGTGCAAGGTACCGTAGCAGTTGCGCAGCTCTCTCTCTCTCTCTTTCTCTCTCTCTCTCTCTCTCTCTTGAGTATCTCAACCGCACTTATTGTCAGAAAGCTTTTGTTTGCCTCGGTTTGAATGGTGACTGATTTGCACAAATATGGGCATCACTTGCTCAAAGTGAAGCGCCTGTTAGAAATGTGTTTTATCAAGGAATTTTCATTGAATACGGGCGTATATTCATATAAAATTAACTAAACAGATGACAATAAGAAGATGTATCATCGAAATAGACGCGAATTTGTAAAGAAACGTTGGAAAATAATTTATGAAGTATTTATAGCAGTATTCGAAACAGTTCTTCACAAAGTACTACTTTTTTTTACAAAAAAGTAGACCAATAAAGTCTAAAATTGTTTTTTTTTTCAAATATTCAGTGATATTATGGATCGCGGAAAAAACCTCTTGTAGAACACAAAACACCCGAATCTGATGTAAATTAGTTTTCAATTTCTTGGGCCGTATTGGAATTATTATTATTTGGCTTCTAATTACAGTATGCAAAAGCCGCACAAAGTATATTGCCCCTTACGCCTCATCTAATATGACCAATCTGCTCACCGGTTTACCAAACAAACGGTTCCCGCCAACACAATCATTTAGAGCAAACTTTCCATCATTCATACAACAATGTCAATGGCGTTTCGCTGATACATTATTCATAGCAGATAAACCCAATTGCCAATTCACCCGTTGCGCGTGCAATTTCGTAGACGCGCCGATTCATTTCGATCCATTTTTTGCCCCGCCCCTTCCGCGCACTCCGTTACCCCCGTTCGTCCACGACGCCAGTGCGTGAAGTATTAAGTCGAGTTTGGGTACAGAAGCTCGGTTGACGGTTGAATTATTTTCACGGGTCGTCAAACAACCGTTCGGCGGAAAACAAAAGCGCTTTGTGGGATCGGTGAACGGTGAAAACCGAACGCTGAGGGCAATGCTTGCTTAGATTGTTTTCCTTTCTCCATTTGCATCCATAACGGTCGTCTTTCTGTCAAAATTCTTAATTGAAAGCGCCACTGGCAGGCCGGTTGTGTTTGAAATTATCCCGGCCCTGGTTTGCCGTGTCTCATCGCCGTTCGCGTGTAGCTGAAATCCTTTTTACAGAAGCTTTTCACCAAGCGGATGTGTTCTTTTTTTCCTACTTTATTTTTGCTTTCACACCATCGTAACCGTCTTGTAAGAATATGAGGCAATGTGAATCGCCGCTGCATCGGTGGCGGTCACTTTGGTTTGGAAATGTGTCCACCATTTTCTACGCTAATGAATTTTAATTACTTGGAACATTTCAATTATACAAATTGCTTATTATTCCGTCCAGGTCTCGTAGACCCCACTGCTCATGGTCGACCGTCGGGATGGAGGCGCCCAGCCACTCACTCTACTCTCTAGCTCACATCACCCACGGGTCGCAGCAATTCCACTGACCCGAATCGAACGATGGCGATGAGTGCGTTCCGGTCGGTGGGCAACCAATGGAACCTTCAGCAAATCGTTTCACCATCAAGCATCATTGTTATGGTTGTTATTATGCATTTTTGTGCCACCGTTTTTCGGGGCCGGCAGGTCGCAAAGGAAATGGCATCATTTTGGCACGTTATTAAATTTGGGGGAAAATGCTTGCGAACCGTACTACCGCTCGGTGGGGTAAATCAATCGATATATTTTTATTAAACCGTGCTCGGTGACAAAAGCACAAGGACACGTAATTACTTTTTTCGCTAACGTTAGGGTGAACGAAAAGTCCGTTAGGGACGGACTGTGTTTCGATACGGGGGCGAGTTTATTGTTCGTTGATTAGATGATTATTTGTTAACCAATTCTTGTTAATAAACACTTGAAGTAAATGAATGCTTTACGTGACCGAAACGAATTGAACGCTTTAAAATGTTTCTTTTGCCAACATTATTTATTGAACAATTAAGAACACCGTCGGCGATATTTTGGTACAAAAATAGTTATACTCGTTTGGTTATTAACCGCTTTTGGACTGTTGTCCGGTAAATGCTAATCGTTCCAATCTCCGGGGACCGATCTCTGATCCGTTCTGTTTTACTGTCCATTGATAAAGCGAACGGGGAAATATCGATATGACAGCGTTTCCACTACCGTACTGCAACTCGCAGATACTGAAACTCGTATCTACTGTTCACCCTTTGATTCCCAACACTCCGAACGACGAACCGCCCCGAGCTCAAACGCACCCCACGCCCCCGAGCAGCCAAATCACGTAAAGTTGAGCCCATTATGTATCGGCAGGATGTAAATTATTGCTCCACTAGCGACAGACACAAATGGAACCTCGCCGCCCCACATCGGTGCCAGGTGTGAGCGCGCTGCGTCTGTGGCGGTGATGATATGATTTGGCAAATGTAAAATTTAATTAGATTGATCATCTGATAATGGCAAAGGATGTGGCAAAAGGATTATGTGGGATAAAACGTCGGTTGATTGCGGTTCGTGTCGCTGTGTCCGCCGGTGGCGTTGCCGGCAATAAGGTACGGGTTTTAGATTTATTCGCTTCCATTACTAGCCCGAACGGAACGGAACGGACACTAGCGATTCGTGCAAACATTCCGGGGGCCCCCCTAACGGACGGTTTATCAATCGATATTATGAGTGCGTCAGCGGCAGCCGCATTGTGACTGATTGTGAGTGCGTGGCGATAATTCCATTCAAAGCAACAAATAGTTTTCGATTAAGCCCATCGCGGGCCATAATGGGCTTGGGTAAATTAGTGCTACTGCACTTATTATCGTAGCGATTGTAGTAACGCAGTCGGATCTAATTAAAATCTTGATATACTGAAGCATTCGGCCGCGAGCTGTCGAACCGTTAAATGCTACATTACAGCGTGAAACAACCGAACGAACATGAAGAGAACATTCGGTTTTACATACGTTTTCCTGTTTTCTACATCAATAAATCTTTCCATACCAAATAACTTTAATAGAAAACATTGATGTATGATGTTTTTTTTTACAAAAGTGCGCCTCCATCGCTACCATTTCGGTGGTTTGATTTCATTTCCAGTACAACCATCGACCTGATGGCTTTACATTTGCAAAAACTCATAATAATAAACATGAAAAATCAACATGATTTGTGGGTTAACTTCACAACCGTACACGCACATCAAGACACACACACGCACCGGTACGGTTTGATGATGGTTTATGGCTTTAAATCACCATCAACGCATGGCGTCGGAAATTGAGTTCAACACCGAGCGCAATGTCACATAAAAAGGCGTTCCATTACCTCAACAAAAAGTCATCAACCGTCGATGCTATTAGTAGCCGAGAATGAACTTTTTATGAGCATTACAATATTAACCGTAACCAACCGATACGAGTGGCTGCTATCAAACATCATGTGCTTATCGGGTGAGGTGATTTTTATGCCGATGTTAAAGATTGTTTTACATAAAACATATTGCGAGCAAGCTTGCATTATAAAAAGCTTTCGTTGTTTTTGGTTTTTTGTTGCGAAACATAGTTGTACGACGTAGTTTTTGTAACACGCTACACAAACTGATATTCATCACTGTTTTATGATGAAATTGACAAAACGGTGTTGTAAACTATACGAACTTTGGTGTTATTTTTTCCTCCAGTTGGGCCTCCTGGTACGAGCTCCTTACTAAGTTTGGCAATCATACATAGAAGTGCCTAAAATATCCCTAATCACGGAAAAAAATCCCTGAACCATCTTGATCTTTTTGAAAGCATCTCTATCCTGAACATTCGCAATGATCTGTTATGAATGGGCAGAGTATACAACGAGTTTTACTTTCAAATTCAATTGATATGTTACGTTGTCAATTGCCAATTCTGTTCATTGCACTCGGGGCTCTTGAAACCTCGCAGTGTGATGGATTTGTTGATTTTGTGTAATATTTTCAACGAAGCATGTGATCGAATGAAGCCGAATCGATTGCCTCATTTTTGGCCACATAGAGCAGCCAAAAAATCATGTCCCCGATTGCCGCGTTAGCTTTATTGAGTCCCCTTTCTCCCGGTCGATGATCCTCTTACTTCGTGCATGATGGCCTCGATCGCCCATTATTCCTTATTGTCCTTGTTTTGTTCCTTGTTATTGTTTTCAGAATTAATTAATAAACGGTTGTCCAAGTGCAACATTCATCTTCTCTTTGATAACGGATTGTCCGGGTACATAATGAAATGTTTAAAATTAAGTAGAATGTCAGTTCCATAACATTTAATTGCTTAGATCTAAGCTACAGTCGGAAAAATACTTTCCAACCTCTACTGAAGTTGTGAATGAAAATGTTTAACCAATCATTGGAAGTCTTATGGAAACCCGTGGTCATCGAACATCCCAAGCAACTTGTCAAACGTGTATGAGATCGTCGAATACTAGCGTCTCACGCTCGCCATTGATCGTTGCAATATGATTTTACCAGAAATACCACATTCATTTTCCAACCAGCTTAAAGGCCAACCAGAAACAACGTACAGGGCGCCACGGTTGTGCCGTGTTGATTGAATCCATTCGGTATTGACAGCATCGGCCAATCAGGCAACGGGGCCAATGGTAAAGCGATTAGTTGTTTGATCAGGAAACCACATCAACTCGGTTCGAGCAGGGCAATTGCGCTCGTATCGCATTTGTAATCACTTCATGGTGGCAAAGTCAGGAGGCTGGTACGTCCTGTTTTCCCATTCGGTCTCTTTCGAACCGACTACCCGTCCCTCCCCAGTCCAGTCGTCACGGATGTCCGGCGTGTGATGACTCCTGGCGTGCTGGCCCACAAATGAACAAATTAATTAATTGCAGCATTAGCATACGACTGCCAGCCGTGTGAACAAAATTCACATTCGACTGCGTGATTCATATTTGATTGTCGTATTTTCTCGAATCATTAGTTCGATGTTATCTATTTATTGGGGGCAAGATCGGTTCGGCATCTTCCGGCCGTTAAACCGTACCGGGCAGTCTTATGGATATTTAATTATTTAGAAAGCATTGGCGCAGTGTAGCACGCGTGTACGCAGCAACATGCGACACGAAATGTGATGTCAACAATGTGGTGTTGATATTTGTTGCTTAAGTCAAATGTATAAGATGTGATTAGAGGAGTTATTATGTAGGTTGCTGTACATGTCAACTCTTGTATGTTATACTTTTTGTTCAAACTAATTACTTCTTATTAATTGGAATGTTTTTAAAATACTATAAACTTTCTATCAATATATTGACGTTGTGTTCATACTGCTTTGCTATCAAAGATCAGTTTAAAATTAGCTTTAGTGAAATTCTTTTAGTAAATACATACTCATAGACAGGACTTTTGAACCTCGCGTAAGATGATACAGCAAAGTAAAACAAACTGTGAGTCATCCTAGCTTCCTGTCCGCAGTGTCATTTTCATCTTCGCCACCAGAATTGGCTGCACCAAGTGCCGCACCTATCCACCGAGGGAAGACAAGCTACTAAAAGTCTTAAGTTTATCTTCAGCGCGTCCGTACGGTTCGCCCATTACGCGGCGTATCGTCACGGGCAGAAGGTTGGCAAGTCAGGCTACAACCGAAAGCCGTTGAAAGTTATTTGCAGCTACAAACGCTACAACTCAACAAGACGGGCGATGATGTTGCGGGTTCCCGTCCATGGTTGGCCATTTATTGATTCCCGGCCAACCATGCGATGCGGTTCGAAGTAAATTAGCGTCAGAAGATTAGGTTCCATTATCCTTCGCTTAAGGGGGATTTACTTTCGGCGAGTTTTGGCCTCTGCTGCGAAAAAGCAGCCACGCTATGCGGAGGATTAAGGCCCCGAAAACCTAGACACCGGAACCGGGGAATGGCAATTCAATTCGGTTTTTTGCTCCCGTTGTTTTGTTTCGCCCTTTCGAGTGATGCTGCTGCATTGGAGTTTATTGGTATGCGGACCTGCCTGATTGGATTCGGGTTCAGATTTGACATTTAGCAAAGTTGAATGGACAACCAAAGCGACAGGCTGATGTGCATATGGCGAAAGTGAAGAGAAATGGAAAAATTCGATCTTAACCTTATAGCAAAAGTGTAACGAATTGGAGTTATTTTAAAATTTATATTACTGAAATTATGTTCGATTTCACTACACAAACCTTTATGCTAAAAAAAGAATTTAATCTTTTGTTTTTTATTTGGTGCTAATTTGAATTAGGGTAATAACAAATTCAATCCCATTTATTTGTCGCTTCTTTCACTTAACGTTCTTTGGGACAACTGCCAAAATGACGCAATCACACTCGAAATGAGATCCAAACATCACTCTGCATACCGAGGCGCAAGAGATATTATGCAACAAAAAACCAATCGTGATTATCAAATTTTGTTGCAAATTTTTGTCTTGAAACTCCTCAAGGACATCGTCGCTTTCTGCAACCACTTCCGCACAATCGTGGTAGAAAACAAAAAAAAAACACCGACGAAGTCATCACTAAGTAGGTTAATAGCGCGACGAACCGGAGATCAAGCGAAGTAAAGAAAATACCAAAGACCAAAAGGTTTGGCTCGCCGGAATGTGGCATCTGGGAATAAAAGCTCCATTAATCAACAGCAACCATGCGGTATCGTAACGAGTCTACCCTCCATAAGCTCCCCAGTTTTCAAGGCTCTCCACATTCCAAGCCCAGTTCTTTGCCGCACCATCCGAAACGAGTTGCTTAGTTGCTTCACTGTGTTTTAGGTTCTCGGGGTGTTTTTTTATGTGTGTGTGTGTGTGTGTGTGTCTGTGTTGTTCTTACACTCATTCTTCCATTCTCTCGCCATTTTCTGCACCGGATCGCATGGGATTCTGCCGGATATCGTCTTGGCAGAGCTGCTGTGCGGAGCGAGGGTTTGTTTTTGCATTTTCGCCCCAGCACCTACCATCGGGCAACGGCCGGAAGATGGCATGGGAAGCGAAGCACCAAAAGCGACTTGCCAATTTGAAGCCCGCGAGTTTCGGACCAAAACCCATCGACACTGCGTTTGCACTACTTGTACGCTGTACGGCCCATTCGCGCGTCCCAAGGAGTTTGGGCGGTGGTCTTCATACACTTGCGCGCTACAACGGGAGTTACTTTCGATGCATTTTTTATAAGCAAGCACATAAAAGATATTGCCCGATATAACTCTTTTTTCGCCCTTCTTTGCCCCCCCTTTCAAGACCTGCCCCAAGCTTTTCTGCGCCTTCAAGATCCAAAGCGGATGGGTGCGGGAAGCGAAGGACGTGCGAGAATCTCCGCCAGAATGTATACATGACCAATGCACGGAACATGAAATCGGAATCGGCCAGCTGAGCACCACCAGTGGCGTTTGGTCGCAGTTAGCAGAATGCTTCCGCCAAAGGGCCCTTTTTTCGTGGAAGCTGCTCCAACGGCCCGACCATAATTCACCTTTTTCTTTGGAGCTTTCTAGCAAAAGGAATTTATATTCAGTAGTAGTTTCGTTTTATTACCTTCTTTAGTTTCTTTTAGCACCGCGCGTGTGTGTGTGTGTGTTTACAAATGTGACCAGGATTGCAAAAGCGTTAAGCAAGCGGAAAAGGAAATGTTTAAAGAAACTAAGTGAGTGGTAAACGTGAAACCGTACGGCCAGTGTTGTTTTTCATTTGCAGACTTAAACATTCTACCACGAGCCGGTGGCAAATGGTTTGTCTGATTAACCCCGCATGCTGGTAGAGCAGCTGCCATCGGCGCTGCGGTTTGGTTTTGGTAGTGAAGCGCAAAAGGGTTACAACTTGTTCACGTGATGTATCGGTTGTTTTTGGCCGGAATGGATCACACATTCCACCCATCAATCACCCTTAATATGGTCCATTTGGAGGCTGAAGCAACGGATGGACTGACAGTTTTCGCATCGGGCTTTTCGAATCAACCCGTACCCGGCTCACTTATGCGGTACCATCTATCATATATTTACAATTTACCGGGGGGAGAAAAAACGGATACGGCAACGGGCCGTTCCATTTTTTTTGTGAGTTCCTCACTTTCCCATGTTCGAATAGATCCATCAAGACAGCGTTTCATATTTTTTAAGGTTTAAATTGAAAAAGTGCCGTACCATATGTGTATTGTTTGAATGTGAAAATTAGCTTGACCTGCTTCATGTTCCGTTCCGTTTGGCACAATCCATCAATTTTAGGTTCCATGTTCAGTGTTATTAAACAATTGCTACACTAGACCCGCATGGGGATTCATCTTCGTTAAGCCAACGGACATGGAAGAGCTTTTGCAAATAAAATGTTCGATTTTTTTTAATAACTTACCCACAAATCATAAGGTAATTAAAAGCTTGTTTGGAAATTTTAAAATATTCACTATTTCAGAATCAAAATACTCTCATTAACACTTCATAAAAGATCAGGAAGTTCATTAAGCGTTTGAAAAGCCCCAAAGTCGTGACTAGCAGAGCGTACATTTGAATACATTCTGCTTTATACAAACATTTATTTATTGTTGATAACGAATAACAGAAATAAAAGTTCCTTATATTATGTCCTATTTATATTCACTTTTATTTTGTTTTGTAATTGATTTTTATGAAAATGAGCATGTCTCGAAACTAATCACAAACTTTTATCCAAAGCTAAACTTATATAATAACCTGCAAACTGATTCCGTTGCTTTTGTTAATCTTTTCTACAGGAAGCACTTCACAGTCAATACGATCTTTCATTAGGGTCCACAAAACGTACACTACAATAACGTTTAGTAACACGTTAAACAACCATTACAGCTCAACCACGATACAATTACATGTGCGGTCGAAACAAAATGATGTTGCGTTATTTATGGACTGTTGGCAGGAGTTTGCTAAACGATGCCCAGAACGAAGGCACCAATTGCCAATGAGCCCACAATGTACGACCACTATCAGGTAGCCCGTGATACGTGATTCTTAACCCGCCACGCTGCACTATCCCATTATCTTTGGGGGCTTTGGGTAGCATTTGCATACCCGCCGATAAATCCCCCTCCGGGGAGTTAACGCGATACTAACTGCGCGGCCGTTTGTTGCCACACGGCGCCAAATCAATGCATTTTGTAACAGTGATCGCGCTTGCATAATTGCAATGCTGCATAATCGATAGTGCCAGCCGGCAGACGGGAAAATTTATTCACACCAATCCTATACAGGGTTGGTGAACCCGTGTGGCTCCGTACGGGACTGGTTTTCCGAACCGCCCAGTAAGGTCAGGCGTAATTTTCCCGGCTTGTCGCTTCGGAAGTGTTTGTTGTTTTTTTAATTGATTAAATGCAGCACTGAGCCCACAACTGGACGTGCTTGTGAGATATGGACGCAAAAAATTAGCTGTTGAAGCTTGCGGCAGCTGTGATAATGTGAAAGTTGTTCTAAAAATGCCTTCATAATTATTCAGCATGGCTAAAGAATTAAATTGGTATACTCTGTAATATTTGATTTAGGGAAAAAGCAATCTTATAATCTTGTCTGTTTAATCATAATCTTTTGAACTGGTTGTGTTTTTTTACATTAATGAATTGTGTAGGAACTGAATATTAAATGTGATCAACTGAATAAAAGAGCAATTAATGATATAACCAGTTAAGTTTTGCAAATCTGTAATAGGTTTCGAGAGGTGCTCGAAACAAGCGTGTAAACTATATTTCTTCTGAGTCGCTCGATCGCTTTAAACAAATGTGTTTGTGTTTCGCTGTTGGCGCTATTCCCCAGTACTGCTTGCACAGCATGCCACCGCAGCCCCACCAAGCTATCGTCGATTAACATAAATGAACAACGAAAGTAGCGAGTCGTGTTTGCAAACTGAAGCAATCATTTGCACAGCTTTTGCCCGACCTGGCTGCCAGCCCCACCAAAACAGCATTACCAAACATAGCTATTTTTCTGCGCGAAACGCGCACGGAGATGGCCACTTGCCGACGTAAAGATTTCTTTGCGGCAAAAACAGTGCGCAGGAAAGCTGAAGCAGCTCGATTGCCGCTCGTTGCTCCATAAATAAACTGTTCTTGTTAGATTGGCGGGCGTGTGCGGGTGGCACTGGGAGACAAAAATGAAAAATAAGCTTTTATTTTTCTCCCACCGCCCGCGGACAAAACAGGGCGCTTGCAGCGGAGCGACAAAAAAAAAAGGGGGTAATGACGGAACCGTTTGTCGGGAAGGTCAGCCGACTGCCGAGTGGGACCGACCGGCGGTAAAGCACACTGTGCAAATGAAACAAATGATACAAAACAGTGGCAAAGTGCAATGTTGTTGAAGTTTTTCGTTCGCAATTTCACGGTGCAAATGTAAACGGAAGCGAGCCTGGGCCTGGGTCGTCTCCCATCCCCAAGCGCCACGTGCAGCGGAGGCTTGGTTTTTCATTTTTGGCCCGCTATTATTAGCATCGAGCATAAATTTGCCCGCTATCATTATGCAGTCACGCCGGGATTGTTTCACCACTATGCGTCCCATTTGTTGCCACCACAATTCCATGCCCGGGTGCCCGGGACCATGCTGGTGGTCCGACGACAACGACGAAGTGTTTTACATAATGAGTGGCCAGAAGTGTTTTTGTCCCCGGCCCGGGGTAGCAAACTTTTGCCCGCGGTGTCAAAAAATTACCTCTTTGACAATCTAATAATTTACCGATCGAAACCCAAACCGTTTAGCGCGGCAAACTGTTTCCGCCCAGCCGGGGGCCAGATTTTTTGTACCGTTTGTTTAAAAACTAAAACTTGAACCACTGGGACGATCTGCGCCTCCGTAGAAACGCTTAATTTGTTACCGTTAACACCATTTGGTACACCTTTCCGCGAAGGCACTACGGCCTGTGCGAGATCGCTCGCTTCAGCAAAAGTCGTCGCTTTCTGGCAACAGATTTACCTTTTTCGGCTTTCGGGACGTACGGAATGTACTGCGTTACGCTGCCGTGTTTGCTGTGTATCGCCCCGGTGACAGATGGAGGTGACCCGGAGGTGAGTCGCTAGTTTCTTAACGATGGGCTTAAAGTTTCGTCTTACTTTGCATAAGTCGACAGTAAGCCCTTCGCCCAGATTCGCACGAATCGACGCCCCAAAACTAACCGTTGGCGAAGGGAAGATAATATTCTTAGAAAAGTTTTGTGAGTATGAATAATGGGGTCTTTTGCAGATATTTCTTGCATACAGCCGACAGCGTAGGGTGCCTCACAACCGTTGATACCGATTCCTATGCAGAAGAAATTCATTTTGAAAGCAATTTATAATAATATTCTTGCGGTTTCGTGTCATCACTTTATGGGTTTAGTTTGCTGTTCACATACTGTTTGTATGTTTCGTACAATGCTTATTCGAGCTTGGGTGTGTAGAATTTATATGAGTGTTTGTTTTACAAAAATATTGGAGATAATTTAGTTACAAATAGTTACAATAATTAATTGGAAAATATTCGTATTATTTATTTCACAGACCTAACTTATTAGGTTATTTGTCAACGTTATATTGGGAAGGAAATAAACATTAGATTACAGGAGCAAACAAAAACCAAGGAGTCTAGATTTGACAAGATGTCTGTGTCATTTTTATGCTTAAAGTCAAGCAGCGCTCACATGCAAAACAAACGCCGAACAATGCACTCTTAATCAAACAAAAAAAAACATTTTACCACGCCGCTGCTAATTGATCCGATTTAAAATGTGCAAACAACACTGTTTAATTGAATTATTTATGGAGTAGCGTTTGATTGCACCAAACTATCATCGGCCAAAACTCCGCCCGGCTCTCCGAACCATGCCGAACTAACCGACTAACACAGCGTAGACCACGCAAAACGCAATCATCACTCGAATCTTCATAATTGGCTCGGCTTCCAGTGCATTTCCCGGCAACAGCAACAAGTCGATAAGTACCACAAAAATGTACACCGTACCCCGGACATCGACGGGTGCAGGTTGCTGTTGGCCAAAGTCCAAGAATTTCGTTCGCATGTTTCATGGTCAGAACCAGGGGGCCGACCTGGACCCTAATACCGTAGCTTCGTGTTTGCAGCAGCAGCAACAGTAGAGGTCGCAAGGAATTTCGTACCGTCTCCGGCACATTCTTTATCGCTTGTTGGCGTTCGCTTTCGTTCTAAAGCGATGTTCAGCTACGGCTGACAGCTAGTCGTGACCAGTGAAACGTGAAGCGTCGCGTGCCAGTAGAATACAGTACCGGGAATAAACTTTTTTTACCGTAAGCGTAACATGGAGCGGGAAAAAACAAAACTTATGTTCAACATTCGAGTTGACTTGTGAACTGATTCGAGGTCGTTGAAGCTTTCGCTACAATACAATAGTCAAATATGTCGTGACACTTAACGTGCCGGTTTCTGTATCGATTTTGATAACTACTTTTAAACAATAAGTATATCGCAAAGTTCCTAACAAAAATAATAATAAAGGAAAGAAGATGCAAACAAACACAATGGACATTTCCGCAGTCTATTAAAACATCAGCAAAACAAGTGCAGAACTGAGTGCAGAATGTTGCCTGACATTGTTCACGCTCCAAAATTACCTCCAGACATTAGACGCACAATGATTACAGCGTAGAAAAACGGGGGGGAAAAAAACTGCACGCCCTTGCTCGGTGTACAGCAGAAGTGACAAGCAACAAATTGTGCTTGGAAAATAAAAGTAACGGCACCAAGTGGTGCTCCGGTGCGCCCCAGTTACCGAAGTGTCAAACACCTTGTTGGGGTAAGAAAATTAAGCGAAATTAATTTAACTGAATGAAAAAGCTCAACTGTCACATCCAGTTGACGCAGGTCGGCGAGTACCGCCGGTGGCACAATAAATCCCGGCGGGCAATCAATTAAGCATGTTTTCTTGTGTGTAACGATGCCGTTTGCGCCATGTCAGTCGCCTCCCGGGGGGGGAAATGTAACAGAAAACGTCCAGGGTAATGCTTTGTACTCGATGGGGGAAAATCAAAAGGATATGCTAAATGGTGGTGCTCGCTGATGGTTACATAAAGATTAGGAAGAATGCGAGTCACTTTACTGTTGCTGAGCGATTAGAATGAGTTGCAGCATTTAAAAGCTCAATATGACAAGAAAAATCTACACGTTTGATGGAACATTGCACAACAAGCCATCGCTAAAAAGGTTTTCTTGCCCCTTTTTGCATGTTGTATTAAATTAACAACGAAAAAGACGTCTTCTTGCGAAAGACTGCAGAGCTGCCTTAACCATGATCTGTATGTGACAGTTAGGGGAATAATAGCGCAGGGCACATTTATCCCGTGACTGATAATGAATAGTTTCTTACGTTCGTACCAATAATAGTTGACCCGTACAGAAATCCATTTCAAAGTGTATTTCCATGCACAAATACCTACCCACTGATGTACTACTCAGGCCAAAGTATGTAAACTATCTACTCATCCTTCTCTTCCGGTAACTCGCTCCAAACCCTCCATCAGCCCTTCGGTCGTAACAGAAATCATTCAAGATGGGAAATTGTTTTCTTACCGCATGCAACCCTTGGGGGAGTGGGGAGGGAAATATTAAAGGGAACGGGGCCGGAATAGTGAGCTGCATGCATTATGCATACGAAGCGTTCCACATCCATACGGTGTCCCTGCTGCGTTTTGGAGCATGCAAGCAGTCCGCATGCTGCAGTATGCTGTCACTCTCCGGTGATGCTTATGCCACTGACAGGAATTGTTTGCAACTGTCTGCATTGTGATAAGAAAATGAGAAATGGGCAGAAGGTTTTACTGAGGATGTAAAATTGATATAATATTCCGTACGACAGGCAGCGGCCGATCATACACATACCGATAGACACACGTATGCACACTACCTTATGAGTGGCCAAGATCGCCATTTTATGCTAAACTTTTACACGAAATAACCACTGCCGGTGAGATAATTTACTGCAAATTGTTAATGAATTAATTTGGAATAATCAAATCATTACACTGAATTGACATTGAAAGATACCTTTATTGAGGAACGCTTCCAATGCGCCAGTTCTAAGTTAATCAATAAAAGACTGGATTGCATAAAAAAATTTACCCGAAATCAAATAAACCCGCGTGTCAATGTCAATCACCACAATGAGTAATAAAACTTAACCCAAACAACGTTTTGCAGTGCTTTTTTTATGTGGGAAATGTAATATTAACGCAAATTAATCGCCCATCAACAGTCCATCAAAACCAAATTCAATCCCCGGGTCCCGGTCCCTATTTGGGGCGGACTCCGTATTTCAACTGCCTAACCTAATCAAAATCTAATTTTGAGATACGTTTGAAGTTGCCGCTCCGGAACCATCACCGACGCCACGCACCACGTTCTGCCCATCTGGCGGCGGTTGAACCGTAAAGCTCCTCTCGGCGAAGAAGAGGTTTTTCGGATGCCCGGTTCTTTTCGGTGCTCGCAATCATGGTGCCCATCGCCTTGCGCTTACCGTTCGCTTGCCAGCTTCCCCGGGACAGATGTCAGTGAGTCTGACGAGTGTCTGATTGGTAGCAGCTGTTGCTTCTGTTATCATTCAAAAGCTGTCATGTATGGGGAGTGATGGATAAGACATCGGTGGACGTGGTCTGGTTGTCTGGGCTGGCCTTTCTTCGTGAACTGCTGGGCGAACCTGCTGGTGTGCCGAAAATCTGTGCGATGGAACCGTAATCGAATCAAGCAGTGCACGGAACAAATCTACCCGGAAGTGATAATTCTCGTCAATGATGGGTCTGGCATTCGACAAGGTAGCACCGTACCGATTACACATTCCGACCAGACCAGACACCAGCACGGCGCGGTTGTGTTTTACACCACCTTATGCCCTTGGTACCAGTTTGGTTGTGCATGCGGGTGGCCGAGAACTAGTTGATGCAAAAAGCACATTTACAACTGGATTACGTAGGTGGTCTCCCGGGTACGAATGTACTTTACGCTAGGAAACTCAACATCAATAAGTGGATAATTAGTGTAAACACTGAATTATTGTATTACAGGTTAGCCAATAGTATGTGTAAACATAATAGAGGTTTGATTAAAATAGTTTTAAAAATTATAGAAAAAACTTTTTTTGTAGAGCAACAAAAGCTCACATTAAAACATGACAGAGTTCCGCCATAATTCATAAGCATCAGCGCCTGAACATTGTGTGTCTACATCATACAGACATGATTTCTGTTATCTTATATGTGAACAATGCCACGGCTTAACGTACAGAATTGGAACATTCGTTCATGCAGTAACTCTACTAACCTACGGCAATTTTTGACACAATCAACCTTACCAAACTAACGACTTCGAGCTTAGAGGTTAAATAAACGCCTGTACAATGGAGCCGACCCTTTGGCAAATGGCATTCCCGTACGGCTGGTATGGTGTTAGGACTGGACTTCCTGATTCAATTTTCTTGTTTGCATTGGTTTGCATTTGGCTCGCAAACCATGCTCGTATGTGTCCGTTTTAGCGAGTCGGTGAGTGTATCAAGCGGTTGGGGGATTTTTTGCCGGGCAAAGCTTTCGATTCGATCAGTCTCTCGGGAATCATCTGTTTGCTTATTCACGTTGCTGGTTCGAGGGTGCCCGGTCACGATCGTCACCCGTTTTCCATTGGCTTCGACATTCAAACAGAAGCGTTTCATCGAATATATTGACACAAGAAATTGAATTTTTTCTTCTTCGAACGATACGGTACCAGTCTTTCCTTCGCTTGACCCATATTTTACAGGGAACGTACACGAGAATGGGAATCGGTGTGATGCTGCATGGAGCTATTGTCTTTAAAGCATGGACGCATTCTTTCCAGCAGTTAGTGCACTGCATCAAACTCGTCAGTTTGTTACGTTTTATTTAGTTTAATTTCATCATTTACACTACTTTGCGCTTTGTAGATCAAACATCATCCACAAATTAACGCATTACCGACCTTATCACCAAACGTAATCAATGATTCAATCACACCGAAATCAACGTGTGATGAATATTACTTGTTTACCTTTACCGCTCTGCAGCACTTAGAGGAAGCAAATAACAAACAGGAGGAAAATCGAGAGCACTTGCATGTGTGTGTGTGTGCGGTTTGATGATATTCGTTCCCTTTCCACCGTCTGCCGACAAACAGCAATTTCAATAGACCGGAAGGTGTTTTTGAATCACCTTCTGCACATATTGACGAGACAATCTCATGCCGGCATCGCCGAAGGAGATCCAACACCACATAAGTACTAACGGATGCCGGTGGGCCGGAAGTGAAAAGCTTTAAAAAGGGATGTTTATTTTGTTCCCAAATCACCCCTTAAAGCACACCTTAATACACACACACACATGTGCGTATACGTTTACGCACGCATTTGCGAAAGCGAGACACACTTGTACCAGTGTACCGGTTGTATGACGCACCTATCACCCATTGTACCGGAGCGGAAACTCCTACGAAGGTTTTCTCCTTCCCACACTGATTTCCTTTATTTCCTCTCCACCCTCTCATCACACTGGGCTGGGTGCTGGGTATCGAAATCAGTTCACTACGGTTTACTTTCACAGGTTTTGTTCATAAGGGTATCAAGAAACTAAAATTCTTCAACACAGGGCTTTTCCTATTCACAACCCGACGATGCTGAACTAAAAAACAGAACACTTTTTACTAAAATATTTTCCGATACAATCGATTTAAAAGGTATTTTAAAAAGTAAAAAGGAATTTTGACGGATATCGTCTTTTTATTGCATTATTTGAACTACATCTCAACGTTCGCTTTAACAGGGTTTCCAATGCTTAAAAACATATAGCAGTACCGATGAACTAAACCTTCTTTGGTCTTATCATCATTCTTGAAGTTTTAAGTGAATAGTAATGCCCCCGAAAAGTGAACCATACCATGCCAGTTGCATATTCTTTCGTTATTCCTCGAAGATATTTTCCATTGAGATTGCTGTAAAATGAATGCAAATGGTAAATCTATTGCCATTACCTTCCCATCATCAGTAACACACATACCTCGAATGGCAATTGCTGTACCACCAGGCGCCGGTAAATGTGACTGCACATTGGTTTTCCCATGTATCATTATCCACGTCGAATGTCGAAAATTTCACACCCCTGGTGCCACTGAAAGAATCACCAGCCGTTCCCGTATATCCACCAACCTTTGTCACTTCATACTTTTGGCTCTCGTCTCCAATCTCAAACTGATCGTACTTGGCGTACGTCTTATTGCCATCAAAATCTTCCAGCAGAATCACCAGCTCATGTGGTCGTGAAACTGTCAGCTGATAAATACGATCCAAGCCCAACCAGAACTCTCCGTTCAGATTTCCAAACCCATTCTTGTACTCCTTCCAGTTGCGATAGAAGTTTGTCGATCCGTCAAAGCGATACTGTATCACAGTCCAACCGCCCGAGTCATAATTTTTATCACACAGCACGGTCATCGATTCCTTGAAGGGCTTTTCCGGTTGAATGGTGTATATGCCGGAAGAGGGAACCTCTGTGCAGGATCTGTACCCATTATCATGCACGTCAATTAAGTTGTTCTTTTCATGCTGGTTTCCACCCTTTAGCTCAATTTACTTACCTTTTTGTAGGTTTTGATTCCCCCGGGATGCAACGCTTATCTAGAAATTGCAATTTGATCATTATGTTTTCGAAAACAACCTCCCTGAACAACAACAAAATTTACCTTCTTGTGGTTCACATCGTATACCAACGACGGTACAACACAGTATTAATGCAAACAAAAGGTTGATATTCAGCATGATGACAACACGCTATAAATGGCAACGCTATATCAATGACACTGGCAGCTAAATGTACGTTCATTTTTATACCATAAAGCGTCCAAGGAAACCTCGCTCAGCTGTTTCGCACCTGTATTCTGCTACGTTTGAGCCGCGTACCACTTGTTTCGAATCGCGAGACGTCTGCGTTGCGTTCAAATTGAAGCCGTTACCACTACCGCTGGAAATTGTTAAATACACTTTTACTTAAAGTGCGCAATAGATAGCAATAGTATGATACTGTTTTGTATTGTTGTGCAATAGAAAACATACTTAATTATGTGATAAGCGCTGTTAAGACTAAAGTTGAAATAAACTGCACCGGGTCATATCCGCTGTGAATAGTCTGGCATTTTGGTCAGAGGTTTTTTTTTTTTGTAATAACTCGATCACATTGAAAAAAAATCCTTTTTATACTCATAGTCTAAGATCGCTACTAATGATTTGGCGCTTCATACGCTACCTAGTGTTCGGTTTACGGAACTCGTCCCGTCGAAGGCCTCTGTGTCGTTATACGGCTAGTTCGGGCTGCTTTGACAATACACACTTAAGGGAATAAATTTTTAAATATCATTTGAGTCAGGTGCAATTTTTATAAAATAGCAAGAACAGTCAATCAATAAACTGTAGAATATTTTCCGTAGTAAAACGTACTGATTTTTTTTTTCACTTTGATGTGCAGCACACGAACGCATAACGATTCGCAACGTGAAAGCCTCGTTTGACAGTTTTTGTACAACGCTAGCTTCAACTTAAACATACGAACTGACATTGCATTCGAACGTAATGGCATACATTCGACACGTATTGCATAATCGTATTGCGATTCGAAGCAAGTGGCACATGTTTTGATCGTTGCTAGAAACAGCTGTATTATTTGGCAGACCTTGAACACTGTGAGAAATCTAGCCTGTGCGATGTTTATCTAGAATACAAACAGGGAAGACTGCCGTTCTGTGGAATTTACAATTTGCTTACGCCACATCGTTACAGACTGTCGAAAAAATAAAACATGTATCACACAAAGAATAATTTCTTCAAATTCCACACAGCTGTTATTACATCAATGTGATCGTACACAACACAATAAACCTGTAATAATAATAAATGTTTTGGCTGCTTACGTTTCGAATAGCCATTTTTGCAACGCACTCTATGCGACTTTTTTTGTATCCACGCACCACGCTCAAGAGGTCTTGGCCTGCCATTTCTGGCTTTCTGTGACTTTATTTACCCGTAGCTGGATAGTCGGTCCTGCGTAGGGGGGATTGGTCCGGATGGGTTTTTGATCCAGTCCGTTCGTGTGAAGGCCGGCGCCACCGGTCCGCTCATGCCACCGGTCCGCCCCACGCTATGCGACCTAACCACTCAAATCAAAATCAAATCAAACTACAAAAAACTGTTTCGTTATTGTTATTGTTTCGTATTCGTTCGTATTCGTTCGTATTCGTTATTGTTTCAAAGGGAATGTTTTTAGCTACGTTCGATCCACGTGCAACTTGATTCGATTCACATTGCTTGTAGATAGCTTGAACATTTCAAACACGTTGTAATTATTTCTCGTCGTTAAACTTCACGGAAATTGATGCATACTAGAAGCCTGTTGCTCTAGTTGCTGCGTTCTAGAGATTGCCCCAGTTTAGCAGAACGTCACCCAGAAAATATTTCACCAATGATGACAACAAGTCATCTTAGGAGGGCTAACTTACTCCTCATTGACAAATTGGGAAATTTTTTGCTAAGGATCATGTTGATCATCCAAGGAACGCACTGTGGGCGCTATCAGGAAAGCGATTGTTCAGGTCAGTTTTTATGGAGTTGTTCAATAGAGTGCAATTCAACAAAGATGCAGCCTTTGGGGCAATGCATCTCATGAACTATAGGGCCGAAACTTGTCAACAGTGGACGTAGTCAATCAAGCGTTACGGATACACAACATCACTGTCCATATCGCATACAAGCGAATCTAGGAACTAACATTTTCTCGATGATGTGTACGAGGTGCGTAAAGTTGTCTATGATAACATGGATTCCGCGGATAAAAAAAGTTTGCCGATAGAAAAAGATATTTTTTAATTAGGGAATGATTTAATGTAAGACTCACTTACGTCTACTGCAGAAGCAAAAGACTTCCTGAGATGGTAAAGGATTTTGCATGTTGGATTCAACACATTATTTAGCCTAGCAAATTGTTACCTAATTTCGTTTTCATTCATTATCCATTATTATTATTCATTTTACGGGACTTATTGAGCTTTTGAGCTCATTATGTTTCCCTGTGATCGGGCTAATTTGCATAAAAAAGTCAGATATTTAAACAAATTTATAATTAAACAAACATTATTTTTATTTACGACGATATAAAAATAATGAATTAAAGCTTTGGTCTTATCATCATTTTTGAAGATTTAAGTGAGTAATAATATTGTCGAAAGGTGGTCCATACCATCCCAGTAGCATATTCGGTTGTGTTTCCTCGAAGATATTTTCCATTGAGATTGCTGTGAAATGGATTAATTTTTTTTTAATTTGCCGAAAAAGTTGCATGGATTCATTTTGTAACGTACCACATATGACAATTATAATACCACCAGGCTCCAGCAAATTCGACTGCACAGTGTCTGTCCTTTACCGGCGAGCCGTCATTATCCGCATCGAATGTTGAAAATTTCATTCTTTTGCTGTAAAGTAATGAATCGCCAGCCGTTCCCGAATATCGTCCCAGATTTTTGAGTGCATATTTTTCGTTCTCGTCTCCAATCTCGAATTTATCGTACTTGGCGAACACTTTCTTTTTATCGAAATCTTCCAGCACCACCACCAACTCATGTCGACTCGATACTGTCAGCTGATAAATACGATCCAAGCCCAGCCAGAACTCACCGTCCAGATTTCCAAACCCGTTCTTGTACTCTTTCCAATTGCGATAGAAGTTTGTGGATCCATTGAACCGATGCTGAATCACGGTCCATCTGCCAGAATCGTACTTTTGATCACACAACACGCTCATCGGTTGCTTGAAGGGTTTTTCCGGTTGTATGGTGTATACGCCCGAAGAGGGAACCTCTCCACAGGTTCTGTACACTTTATCATGCGGATTCTGCGTGATGTTCTGTTGCGGTGTGACTATCTGACAGCTCTGATCACATAACTGGTTTTCGGTTTGTTGTTGCTGTTGCTGCGGAATGTCTTGAATCATGCTTGAAGTACCAACGATGGTACACCACACGGTTAATGCGCACAGAAGGTTGATCTTACACATGTTGATCGTTGATCGTTGACTGCAAAAACTATAGCAATGGCGCTAGCAGCTACCGGTTGACCTTTTTATATTCGTTATTGCTCCAAAGGGAATGTTTCTAGCTACATTCGATCCACGTGCAACTTGATTCGATTCGCATTGCTTGTAGACAGCTTGAACATTTCAAATACGTTGTAACATGGATTGCGTGTTATTGTTTCTTTTCTTTAAACTTTACGGAAATTATTGTTTATTATAAGCACTAAGCAGCTGCTGTATTAACTAGGCAGAGTGAGCGGCTACATCGTCGTAAGGATCGTCGTCCAGAGTGCCACGAAAGGGTAAAATGTTTATTAAGCAGTGTTGTTTTCTGTGTTACTACATGCCACAGGCGTTGTTTTTGTTCGCACACCCTCTTTCCCAATCCCAGATTATTTCTTTTCTTCTCCTTTTCCTTTTCCTATTCCTTTCCATAAGCACTCTCAAGGCCAGTCAGTCAGTCTTCGAGAGGGCCATAAGATTTACTGTTTAATGTACAATATTAAAAATTTATGATTACCACAACGACAGTGTCAAAACGTTGCGTCAGCGTTCAAAAGTATTTGTGGAAACAAAAATGCATAGCTAATCTCATAAATCCTTATTTCACGCCGAACTGCTAAAACATTACACAGCAACAATTTTACTAATGTTTATTAGCATCAATGATGACTAAGAGGCCTCCTTTCATAAATTATCGCCTATCCAGAGATCCTCACTCCACATTTTTTAACGAACAACATATAGACATATGTAAACTTGCTGTTGGTGATAGCTTAAGAGATGTATTGCGCAAAATAAGAGTACAAAGTTTCATAATGCTGATTTATTAAAAAAAATCTATTGAATTAAACCTTCTTTGGTCTTATCATCATTTTTGATGTTTTAAGTGCGTAATGATGCCCCCGAAAGGTGGTCCATACCATGCCAGTTGCATATTCTTTCGTTTCCCCTCGAAGATATTTTCCATTGAGATTGCTGTAAAATGAATGCAAATGGTAAATCTATTGCCATTACCTTCCCATCATCAGTAACACACATACCTCGAATGGCAATTGCTGTACCACCAGGCGCCGGTAAATGTGACTGCACATTGGTTTTCCCATGTATCATTATCCGCGTCGAGTGTTGAAAATTTCATGCCCTTGGTGCCACTGAAAGAATCACCCGCCGTTCCCGTATATCCGCTTGCTTTCGTGACTGCATACTTTTGGCTCTCGTCTCCAATCTCGAACTGATCGTACTTGGCGTACGTTTTATTGCCTTCGAAATCTTCCAGCAACACCACCAACTCATGCGCACCCGACACTGTCAGATGATAAATATGATCCAAGCCCAGCCAGAACTCACCGTCCAAATTTCCAAACCCATTCTTGTACTCTTGCCAGTTGCGATAGAAGTTCGTCCATCCGTTGAACCTTTGTTGTATCACAGTCCATCCGCCCGATTCATACTCCTGATCACAGAATACGCTCATCGGTTCCTTGAACGGCTTTTCCGGTTGAATGGTGTATATGCCCGAGGAGGGAACCTCACCGCAAAATTTGTACACATTGCCATCGTGTGAATTGTTTTTCTGTTGCATTAACGTTTCCACTTTGCAGTTCAAATCACTCAACTCTCTTACCGTTTGGTCTTCCTTCTCAGTGCAATGATCCTCTAGAAGCTTTAATTTGGTCATGATCATTTCGAACGCAAAACCTCCTTGGGCAGTACTCGATATATCAATTAATGTGCAGTGTGTACCAACGATGGTACAGCACAGGACTAATGCACACAGAAGGTTGTTCTTGACCATGTTGATAACACTTTCAAAGCTATAGCAATGACGATGGCAGCTCAATGTTGATCTTTTTATATCCGTCATTCATTCAAAGAGAGGGAGAGTGAGCCATATCTATCGTACAAAACTACTGCACCGTACGACTAGTCGTTATGCCCACTGTGTAGTTTACGGGAATATGAAATTTCCTTATGATGTATCGTAACAGATTGTAGAAATAAACGTTCGGCACAGTACAGTTAAAGTACGATCTTCCCTAGAACTACACATCTACAAGTACATAAATTTGCACAAATACACAAAAAGCTTATCACATGAGTTGTGTAAAATGTGTCGCTACTGCCACTTTACAAAGGCTAATTGTTTTTTGCGCCAAATCTAGTTCTTATCTGCTGCCCACGTAATAGACTGTGTCGTTCTGCCTTTTTTGGTTATTCACAACACACATGTTTGTTGAGGTTTGTTTCTTTTGAGAAACGAATGCTTGTGGTATAGCTAACATGCAAAAAGTATCCACAACTTTGTATTTTAATGAAGAATATAGAGTGCGAAATCGTCCATTCAACCGGTGGAAAAAATTCACCTCGTTGTGCAGGTCTGTTATCGATTCTTTTAACAAGTCTTTTAACCACTTTACGCAGTGTATTGCATTTATTACCCATAGCGAACAATAAAGCGAAGTAGTTGGTAGTACAATCAGACACTTGTTATTATTAATCAGTTTAGATATTTATTGTAAAACCCTTCATTCTTATCCGATTCACTGCTAAGTCGTATAAATCTTTATAATATAAGAATAAAGAACTATCCTGCTGGTTGAGTATCAACAAATTAAAGAGACTAAACGTTCTTTGGTCTAATCATCATTTTTGATGCTTTCAATGCATAATGCTGCCCTCGAAAGCTGTCCCAGCCCAACCCAGTACCAACCTCTTCCGTTTTTCCTCGAAGATATTTTCCATTAAGATTGCTCTTGTTCTTTGTTTTGTCCAAAGATATTGGACTCCATCGAATGAAAATAGCAGCGTCCCTTCCAAGTTCGCTGAAAGTTACATACAATTTAAAAACCCATTATCACATTTCCATATAGTTGAATATAAGCTTACCCTAAATTGCAATTGCTGTACCACCAGGCGCCGGCTAATGTAACTGCGCAGTGCGTTTCCCACGTATCATGATCCTTATCGAATGTCGAAAATTTCATGCCCTTGGTGGCACTGAAAGAATCACCAGCCGTTCCCGAATATTGACCTAACTTGGTCACTTCATACTTTTGGCTCTCGTCTCCAATTTCAAACTGATCGTACTTGGCGTACGTCTTATTGCCATCAAAATCTTCCAGCACCACCACCAACTCGTACGGTCGTGACACTGTCAGCTGATAAATACGATCTAGCCCCAGCCAGAACTCACCGTCCAGATTGCCAAACCCGTTCTTGTACTCTTGCCAGTTGCGATAGAAGTTTGTGGATCCATTGAACCGATGCTGTATTACGGTCCAACCGCCCGACAAGAATTCTTTATCGCACAGTACGTCAATTGGTTCCTTGAAGGGCTTTTCCGGCTGAACGGTGTATATGCCGGAAGAGGGAACCTCACTGCACGATCTGTATCTAGTGTCACGCACGTTATTTGAATTGTTCAGCTTCGTTTTCATCCTTCAGCTCCAACCACTTACCTTTCTACCATGTTTCCATCTAAACGATCTTCCAGAAGTTTCAATTTGGTCAGGATCATTTCGAAAGCAAACCCCCCTTGCGCAGCACTCGATGTACTTGCAGATGGATCACATTGCGTACCAAGAATGGTGCAACACAGCGTTAATGCACACAGAAGCTTGTTCTTGACCATGTTGACAACACTGACAAACCTATTGCAATGACTCTGGCAGTTAAATGGTAAACCCTTTTATATCCGGCATTCATGCAAAGAGTGAGCCAAATCAATGATTTGGTGGTTCATGAACTCTTTTGCAGTGTTTCGGGGTGGGGGGGATTTTATGCTTTTCGTACCATCTTGTTATGCTGTTTAGCCCCATACTAATCATGGGGTCTGTTTATTATGCGCAAACACATCAAAGCGGCATTTGATAACATTCCACATGCGTTGCGCAATGCTTTTCTAGTTGTGGAAATTGGGATTTTCTCTGTTGATAATAGCTTGACTGTTCGTTTCTCTTTACTGGGGGGGATCTCCGGATTGTGTGTGGAATCCTCTACTATTGCGTCCATATCTGACCCACGCGATTGGGTAGTCGTGTGACTGTCAACCTACTCCAACCGCTGTGAAGAAGCGATGTGTTTAGATGTGTTGGAGTGTCCTCAAAGTCGGGGAAAAGGAAATCTACGTCCTGTCTGGCATGTAATCAATCGAACAGCGATTGTAAAATTCTTATGATTGTACACAACGTCTAATTCTAAGGTAATTTTTAATTTTGGTTTTCTTTATTACTTTATTCCTAATTTTATAAAAATAAAACGCTTCACGTGGCAGAAAAAACGAACATTCTCCATAAAACCCACACAAATGTAATTTTATAAGCATAAAAAAAATGTAAACATATCACATTATATGTTGTTGAAATATGTTTCGAGTGCTTGCCTTAGCTATCTTTGCACCACAGATGTGTAAAACACTTAATCAGTTTCGTATGCATGCCTTCACACATGCTAATTGTTTTATTCGTCAAATCTGGTTCTTATCAGGTTGCCACTCTACAGACTGTAATGTTCTTCGTTCTCCGGGGATTCACACAATCATGCTTCTTGCTTGCTGACTTGGAAGTTTGGTTGTTTTGTTTTTCATTAAGTTT
Organism: Anopheles marshallii; assembly: GCF_943734725.1. Taxonomy (NCBI): domain Eukaryota; kingdom Metazoa; phylum Arthropoda; class Insecta; order Diptera; family Culicidae; genus Anopheles; species Anopheles marshallii. Next base: position 73,946,754 of record NC_071327.1, on the reverse strand, counting down.
GATGAATGCATCCACTGTTTTCATTTGTTTTTTTTTATTGAGTATCAAGTGTTCGGCACACATATTATATCATTACGAATTTCAAAAATCACATTTTATTTTACATTGTTTTTATTCAAAGAATTCAATTTTATTACAACTTAGGTCACAGTTCCAGCTCAAATAAGTTTGGGTCTTATCATCATTTTTGCCGTTTTCAGTGAATAGAAATACTCACGGAAGGTTCGCCAAACCATCCCGGTTGCATATTCCTTCGTTTCTCCGCGCAAATATTTCCCATTGAGATTGCTGCAAAGGCGTAGAAAGGAATTCCAGTAACGGGTGATAATTGATCAGTTCTCTTAGTCATTAAACATGTAACGCAATAAATACCTGGTATGGCAAGCACTGTACCACCATGCACCGGTGTAAGTTACTGCACAGTTACCTTCCCACGTGTCGTTATCCGAATCGAAGGTGGAAAACTGCATTCCCTTCACATTTCCCAAACAATCACCCGCCGGGCCAGAAAATCCGTCTATTCTCGTAAGGTTGTACTTCTGGCTCTCGCCGCCAATTTCGAAATGGTCGTACCATGCAAACGTTTTGTTGCCAGCGAAATCTTCCAGCAGAACCACCAGCTCATGTGGTCGTGAAACGGTCAGCTGATAAATACGATCTAGCCCCAGCCAGAACTCACCGTCCAAATTTCCAAACCCATTCTTGTACTCTTGCCAACTGCGATAAAAGTTCGTCGATCCGTCAAACCGATGTTGTATCACAGTCCATCCGCCCGATTCGTACTCTTGATCGCAGAGCACAGTTATCGGTTCCTTGAATGGGTTTTCCGGTTGAATCTTATACACACCAGAAAATGGCACCTTTTTACACGAACTGTACACTTCCTCCTTTGTACGGTTGTACACCGGTAGAGTTGTTGTGTTGCATTCAGGTTGCTTGAAACGTTCAATCATTGAGCTTATATTGTTTAGCTTTTGCTCGATTTGATGCTCCTTTTCCATGATGCGATATTCCATCGTATTAAGTTTGTTCAGTACCAAACCCAGCGCGTATCCACATTGATCTACTCGTCCATTTAAAGGATTTTCCACATTTTGCGCAGACGCTGTCTGACTGCAAACCAACAAAACAAGCAACAAACACTTTTTCAACATGATGTCACGGTTTATACGTGTAAGTACACTGCGCTGACAGTAACATTTCTACCTTCTTATATATACGCGATCATACCACAACGTTTCGTTTCTCAATGAATTTCAAGAAGAGACCGCGTTGATAAGACAATCTTATCGGAGCGTACGATTGTCGGTTTTATTATTTATTTTTATTGGTAAAAAGTCCCCGTACGTTTACACGCCAGAACATTTTACGCACGGGAACCAATTTGATCGTCTTTTTAGAGCAGTTGCTCCTTATTTCCTTTGATTAGGACAATTTTTCGCTGTCAGGGTATTTATCTCACCTGCTATAATCATGGTCTATTCGTCGAATAAGTCAGAGAACGCAACGAAATAAAAAAAATGCAATTGACTTTGCTATAATTGACGGACGCACCGGTGCATTTCGCAAACCTACTTCCTGTGCGCTGGTGACTTCGATTATCCCCATCTGAAGAGTTCTCACGTGCGTTCGAAAGATAAGGTCGGGTGCTGTTATGCATATTCGCGTCACGTTCGCGTAATCGAGGGAAAGGAATTATTTATAGCACAATTAGTTGCTATCTTTGAAGGAGGGAGTGTAGTTGCCATTTGTTGTTTTAACAAAACGGTAACGTTTTAGCGTCAAGTATCCGAATCCGGTTTTGTTTCTATTTAATCATTTCGATACTTACGTGGAAATTAATAAACCAAATACCCACTATCAATCACCTTTCGGTCGTAGCGTATATCAATAGTTACGTTTCGAGAGGTCTTGCACATCGTTGCCTACACTAGACTATTCCGAATGTCAGAAGGCACAGGTTGGATGTCTTTTGTTGATGTCTTGATGATTGGTTGCGTCAACGATCGAAGATTAATCTCTAACCATGAATTCCTACACTACTTCGTTTATTACACTCAGAAGCTGATAATACAGGGGTTACATGCCAAAAAGTACTTAAGTTTTGAATTAAATTTTCATGTTATTACTACTTTTTCTTAGTGAAGTATAAAGAAAAACAAAATCAATTGTACACTTAACAAAGAATTGCTAGTTCTGTTACACTTATGTTTCACTTTACTGTAGATCTGATCATCATTTTTGAAGCTTTCAATGCATAATCATGCCCTCGAAATGTGAGCCACATCATACCCATCGCAGTTTGCTTTGTTTCTCCCCGCAGGTATTTGCCATTTAAATTGCTGCAAATATGAATAACACGTGTTACAGTCACACAACACTAACCGATTCTCCGGCTAAGGACCGATCTGCGTAGGATCTAGAGTACGACTTACCTTTTGTGACAAGCTCCATACCACCATGCTCCGGAGTACGCTACTGCACAGTTGTCATTCCACACGTCATTATCGGAATCGAATGTAGAAAACTTCATATCTTTGGCATTGTGCATGGAGTCACCGGCCGTTCCTGAATATTCGCCTAGTTTTGTAATCGCATATTTCTGATTTTCGTTGCCTATCTCGAACTGATCGTATTTGGCGTACGTCTTATTGCCATCGAAATCTTCTAGCAGAATCACCAGCTCATGCGCACCCGACACTGTTAGATGATAAATACGATCCAAGCCCAGCCAGAACTCACCGTCCAAATTTCCAAACCCATTCTTGTACTCTTGCCAACTGCGATAAAAGTTCGTCGATCCGTCAAACCGATGTTGTATCACAGTCCATCCGCCCGATTCGTACTCTTGATCGCAGAGCACAGTTATCGGTTCCTTGAAGAGCTTTTCCGGCTGAATGGTGTACACTCCCGAAACGGGAAAAGGTATCTTACTGCAAGACTTATACCGGCTGCTACGCTGTTCCTTCACCAAGGGCATGTTCGATGCATTGCAAAATCGGTGGGTTAGATACTCTCGTAGTTGATTGTTGGTCACCAATAGCTTCTGCTCAGCGAGCACGTTTGTAAGATCACGCTGTATCACGGTGAGGTTTTGGCCAATGTGTTTCCCGCTTAATCCTAGTTGGTTCACAGTTTCTCCCGCTTGTTGCACAATCCAGGACAGATTTTCAACGGTTTTTATAAGATTATCCATTTTGGAACTTACGATGATAATCTTTTCCTCCGTTTCAAGATTGGTTTCGATGAGCTGATTCTCCAGCAGTTGCAATTTCGCCATCACCATTTCATAGGCGAAACCGCTTGAAGATGCACTTACGATTGAGGTGTTTAACTCACACTGTGCATGTGAGACAACATTTAAGATCAGCGTAAACGTTAACAAAACCGCCACTCTGGGCATGATGGCAGCTCAAGCAATGGCAGGCGACTGTCGGAATGGCCTCGGAAGCATGTTGATTATGTAGGCTTAGCAAACTCAGTTCAATTGTGATAAGTGCATATTTTTGAGACTATGCCCTGCACTAGACCCAGCCTGAACTTACGTTCCAGATTTCCAAACCCATTCAGATACTTCAGCATTATCTTCGATGAAAGTTCTTGGCTTTCGAAGTTTTATTTTTCCTTTCTTTATCAACCATAATAAAATGTTGCCTGTTGGCACTGGTTGTTTGTATTTTCGCCAAAACTGGTTCTTATCAGCACTTGATGGACTGTAGTGCTATTTCTTTTGTATGGTCTGTTTGAATTAGGAGACGAACATCCGGGCCGGGTTTATCTTTTTACGGAGTTATGTAACCATACATCACTTGTTATCTTATTATGTTTACATTACTCAAAGAAAAGATTGTATGTGTTGACCAAATATGTTAATTTGCTTTAACCACACACGCCGTGGTACAAGTTTTGTATTTTTCTTACTGTATCTGCAAGGTTTCCCGAGGTTGCCCGATATGTTTGATTACGAGCACTGGCTCAACGATAAAGCAAATGTCACCTATCCACAAACTAACGGATTACATCTGTTAGCTACCACGTTTAGCCTAGCAATTCCAACTTATTGATACTCGAAAAAGTAATTGATGATGTAATAATTTACAAAACAAATTCATTAAGGCATTGAAATCTACGTTGTCCACTTGAATGTTATTGAATAGTAATAAGTTTCTCCAGATATTGCTGACATCGTCGACGACTTTATAGATTCTCCTGCACTGTTCCTTGAGGACTTCCTCTGAACAAAAATTCAGCTGATTATCCATTTTTCATTAATGTTTCAATAATTTTTTAAATTTATAATTTACTCTCATTTGAAGTTGATCGTATCACTTGTCCCTATTTATTTTTATTGCCAAGTATTTAAGTTATTACTTGGCAATCAGAATATAATGACGTTTATTACAGAGATTTCGGTTTTATCAGCATTTTTGACATTTTCAACGAATGGTATCCTGTGAATGAGTTCCATACCATGCTTGAAGCAGATTCTTTAGTTTTTCCGCGCAAATATTTTCCATTAAGGTTGCTACAAAACAAATGAAAAAATAAAACATGAGTCTATCTGTAAAGACGTTGAACAATTTATGTTCCTACCTGGTAAAGTAACTGATGCCATCATAGCACCATGCTCCTGTGTAAAGATTGGCACAATTTTCCATGGATATATCATTGTCATTGTCGAACGTAGAAAACTTCATACCTTTGGCATTGTGCATGGAGTCACCAGCCGTTCCTGAATATTCGCCTAGTTTTGTAATCGCATATTTCTGATTTTCGTTGCCTATCTCGAACTGATCGTATTTGGCGTACGTCTTATTGCCATCGAAATCTTCTAGCAGAATCACCAGCTCATGCGCACCCGACACTGTCAGATGATAAATACGATCTAGCCCCAGCCAGAACTCACCGTCCAAATTTCCAAACCCATTCTTGTACTCTTGCCAACTGCGATAGAAGTTCGTCGATCCGTCAAACCGATGTTGTATCACAGTCCATCCGCCCGATTCGTACTCTTGATCGCAGAGCACAGTTATCGGTTCCTTGAAGAGCTTTTCCGGCTGAATGGTGTACACTCCCGAAACGGGAAAAGGTATCTTACTGCAAGACGTATACTGGCTGCTACGCTGTTCCTTCACCAAGGGCATGTTCGACGCACTGCAACATAGGTCCAATCGTTGCTCTAACAGTTGCATTTTAGCCATCACCATTTCGAAAGCGAAACCGCTTGAAGAAGCACTTGTCATTGAGGAATTTAACTCACACTGCACATGTGAAACGCTGTACATCGAAATCAATGCTAGTACTATCTTTATTTGCGACATGTTGGTAGCTTGAGCAATGGTATGCGACTGTCGGAATGAATTTAAAGCCATGTAGATTGTGTACGCTCTCCAAATCGTTTTAAGAACGTTTTTCAAAGCATACTGATAAAGTAACGGTTCATTCTGTTGCATTCTTTTACGAAGAGATAATTCCAAGTCTATAAAAAGTTTATTTTCCTTTGACTGAAGCAATACGGACACATGGACAAATTATATGTTTATTTATTAAATTTCCAGTATGACGGCTTAGTTCAACATCGGTATGATTAACCGTCCCTTGTATTAAATTTCAAAATATTCCCAACAGATGGCGCTGTCATCGACAAGGTGAATATCGAGGGATTTTTTTCTTTTGTTGTGTTGTGTTGCATTTATTTTGTGTTAGAGTGTATTAAAATACAACACAAAAAATAAAGATAGTTGAATCGCGAAAGAAGATAACCAGAAAAAATAATTTATCAACTCGTTGTATTTTCTCAAATTCCTGCCTTTCTTATCGCACTCGAACCATGAACCATAAACGTCGGTTGTAATGTCATTTTTTGGAAAGGCACGCTGCTTCCTGTCATCGTGTTGCTGTCACAATCCACAATTTCTTTTTCAGCGCATTGTCCACGAGGTAGGTCGCATTGAGTGCAATCGGAAGAATTATTTGGATATTTTCTCGTTGTTTGTTCATGTTTTGCTAGTTTTGTTTGGTTAAATGACAGTCGAATGGTAGAATCGAATGTTAATTCTTTGTTCCGTTTCTTTCTTTTAGGTTTGTATCTGAAAATTCATCGCACCACTTCCGGCTATGCCAATCTACCGTCCGCCGCCCGCGGCGAGCCGCGGTAGGATAGACCGATGATGTGACTTCTGATCAAAACTTGTTTGATTTCGTTGCTAGGGTCTATCCTCGATCGTTTTGAAACATGGGGGCATACAGATACGTCCAGGAGCTGTACCGCAAGAAGCAGAGCGATGTGATGCGCTATCTGCTGCGTATTCGTGTTTGGCAGTACCGCCAAATGACCAGATTCCACCGTGCGCCTCGTCCGTCTCGCCCGGACAAGGCCCGCCGTCTTGGATACAAGGCCAAGCAGGGCTTCTCCATCTTCCGTATCCGTGTTCGCCGTGGTGGTCGCAAACGCCCGGTCCCGAAGGGTTGCACGTACGGTAAACCCAAGAGCCACGGTGTCAACCAGCTCAAGCCGTACCGCTGCTTGCAGTCCGTCGCTGAGGTAAGTGCTGGGTATGGGAATCCTATCGAAAGACAATTTGTGTTCCCAGATACATGTTATATGCATTAAAATGATGATAGCAATTCCGTTTTTCACGTGATGATTTTGAATCATATGAATCGTATTACTTCCTTGGATGTCTGAAACGTGTGCGACATAACCTCACAAAATGTTCGAGCCAGCTTCAATGTTTTGATCCACCTGTCTGATATTAATATTTGTCTACTTTTGTTGCCACTCTCGCTATAGGAACGTGTTGGTCGCCGTCTGGGAGGTCTGCGAGTACTGAACTCGTACTGGGTATCCCAAGATGCTGCCCACAAGTACTTTGAGGTCATTATGGTCGATCCGGCCCACAACGCCATCCGTCGTGACCCCAACGTGAACTGGATCTGCAAGGCCGTGCACAAGCATCGTGAGCTTCGTGGTCTCACTTCCGCTGGAAAGAGTTCGCGTGGTTTGGGCAAGGGTTACCGCTACTCCCAGACCATTGGTGGATCTCGTCGCGCTTGCTGGCGTCGTCGTAACCGCCTGCACCTGCGTCGCTACCGTTAAGCTGTATCACACTATCGTGTGGCAAGCTTGGTGGATATTCGAAAGGCAAGTTGTAATTTCTATCCACACAATAAAAACCTTCTGATAATAATCAACATTATAGATCCGTTTCGAGAGCAGTGTTTGGGAAAGAAAGTACTTTTTACTTGTTTGTAAACAAATGTATAACTCAGGATTCCCTACCGATATGAACAACACGTTTTTGAATATCCTAGTTTCTTTTTATGTTTATTCGTATCTCATTCAAATGCTTAAACATTTCATATAACGAAAGCATCACCATATAACCACCCTTTAAATGACTTCGAACACAAACTACCTGGCTACAATTGGCTTACAAATTGCTAATTGTAATAATTATAGTTAACTAGCTATGAAGTAATGACTTTAATGTATCTGTAACTCGTAGTTTCAAAAACCTGTTGTCCAATTATTCCAACTTCAAACCTACATTACTTTTATGTACAGAAAAACAGTGAGATTTTTTTAAAGATAATTTTCTACCGAATAGTGTTATAAATTAACTGAAATGTACATTTGTTAATTATTAACTAATCCTTACAATCATGAAATACACTACAACTAAATCAAGAGATCTTAAAGTTGAATAAAGCTTATTCACATGAGATGTAATTTGTGATTATTCTGTTACACACTCATCGGCAGCATTGGTTAATTCAATTCCAAAATTCAATATTTCTAGTCCGCCGATCCTGATGAATCCACTGCCAGGAGTAACTCATTCCCACCCAGGAACAGTTCATTTGTACCGATCAGTGAAATGAACGCAATGCAATTGCAAATGCAAGGAAACAAAGTCATCTTGGCACATGCTCAGTTGATGCTGGATGTCGGTTCGAAGGGGAATCATTTCCCTTCCTTACGAATAGCATCCGAATCGAATCCTGTCCCGAATCGCTTCGGGATGTAATCCAACGTGAGCCAAAATGATAGCAAAACAGGCACATCGATGGGGGTCTGTCTGTAGTTGCATGTTGGCGTTCATGCGATGTAGAGAGATGAAGAGCCTGTTGCGAATTGCCCTTCCAACATGCTCTATCGGAACACGTAAATACTCGCTAGCTTTACTGGTTCCTTTTGTCTTTTCCATGCTGGTAATGCTTCACCTTGTTTTTGTTCAAATTGGCCACCCAAATCAACTGGAATATTATTCACAATGATATAGCCCACATGTTCTGCAGATAAAATAATCATAAAGGAACAATTTTAGCGCAAACCTGTTCCATTCGCCAACCATTTTTGACGATTGCAGTTAGAGCATTTCGTTGCAAGGCAAATATTCAAATGATTGTACCCCATCGGGAAGGCACATGGGTGAAACTTTTTGGTTTTCATTAAACATGCTCGAAGATAAAGCTAGACTAATCGAGTGGATGGTTGAGTTTTAGCAGCGACCATAGCATGACTCGCTCCCGCAATCATTCCCACGCCGGTGCTGGCTGCACGGGACACTGGAATAACAGGTGCAAAGTGAAGCGAGCATTTTCAGGGTTCGTTTACTTCTAATGAAAGCTTGCCGGCACCACGGAAAGCCTGGCGATCACCCACGGTAATGCGAATAATCTGGCTGGACCAGACGGGGAGTGGTCGCAGAAAACAGCTAAAAGGAAGCGTTTCGTTTGCTATTTCCATCGCGGTACAGAAGCAATCGCGCACAGTTGTGGATTCTTTATTTTGCTCCGTCCCGCTTGGTCCTGTTGTGCCGTCATAAGGGATTCCAGGTTTCTTTTTGTTCCCTGCACTCCACTTGGCCATGAAAGCGTTGCATTTCTATGCAGCTTTCGTTCGCCACAGGAACAATCGGCACGATACGGAAAGGTAGAGACGCAAATAAAGACAACCCAGCGCGTTGTCCGTTTCGTGTAAATGAAAATAATTTCATTGAAGCGAAATCGCTGCACTTTAATTAAATGCAAACAAGGCAGTGATTGCTCCGCAGATAGCATCATCGATTCGGTGCAAGCTTTTGATCATCGCCGCTGGGAATGGTTATGCTAAAATGGGTTAGTAGGTAAAGGATAGCTTAAATTATTCTGAATTATGTTTTTTAATCTTTCGTAGACGATCTCACAGCTAATTGTTTGCCAATTATTTCTGGAGCCAAATTGTCAAATTTAACTAAAAGAATTGTAGTTTTTACTAACTTCTATTTACTTTCTTCCTATTAAAAGAAAATATTTGTGTTTTTAAAACAATCATCAAAGTAGGAAACAAGAATATTAGAAATGTTTAAATTATGATGGGCATTGTTAATGTCTGGTGGAGCAAAAAACATGTTGATTACACAAAAAAGAAGGGACCAGCTGTGAATCGTGTTGAAAGTTGCTGCTACCTTTAAGGACAGTTAATTAAACCAAGAACTGGCTGGTGTCCCTTTTTCCCGCAGCATGAAAGAAACTCAACACGAAAGTAAAACCCCTGTTGGCACGAATTGTTTGCTGTGCATGTTTGCTGAACTCTTCGCCTCACAAAACTGACAAAATTAACATTGTTCGGGCCCTTTGTGGAGAGAAGCTGTTAACACATTAGGTTCAAAATTTTGCTTAAAGGTTTTGCGAGCCTTCAACTTCAAGCAGCAGCCAGTGATTAGTTTAAAATGTTGCTAAAGTGCTAGAGCCACCAGCTGCAAAAGCGATAGATGCAACACAAACCAAATGCATTAATTACTGGAACTAAATACATGCGAACGGAGGCGTCGTAAAGCCATTCGGATCGCTTTGATCGTTACATTGACATTGTTTACTGAAGCGTGGCTGCGCCTGGCGGTAAGAAAATTGTATTATCGCAATACCCGCAACACCATGGCAATTCTTCAAGGTCCAGTACGGCCGTTCAACTGGTTTGGTGGGGTGCTCTTATCAGTCTGCATCGAACTCGGCAGTTGATCTCAATCCATGCGGAAAATATTCCGCTCTAGGTTTCGAAAGCGGCAAAAAAGAGGACATCTCCTGAAGGAGCCAAGCTAATTAATGAGCAGCTGGGGTGTAGACGTGGCGATAATTATTAAGATGACAGGCGGTGCATGCTGTTAACAAACTGCACATTGATTAAACATTCAATGCCTGACTGCATTAAAGACATTCCGGGTTTTACTACTCCAACAGCTGAACCTTGAGGTCAAATCAGTTTTAATAAGACGCTCATTCAAAAGCAATAAATATAAAACTATCGATTGCTTGTAAATCGCCTTCAAAAGATAAAACATTAGTTGAGGTGATGAAAAATATCATTCTGACGGAATAACTTCCCTACTTCCAGCGGACACTTAGAGGCTGATAAAATGGTTTGGACCTTTCTATGAAGAGACTGATGGATGCTCCGATTTGCTATCAGATTACACAAATTCCCGATCCCCAACACGTTGCTCCCTTTCACCAGAAGCACATACAACTTTACTCATTCGTAGCGTCCTCATGTGTACCTTTTGATTATCCTGCCGTACAACACCACGCAAAACAATTCACTCCGCGTTTCGTTTTAGTGTCCGTGCGTGCCCTGCTCGTATATAATTTGGTGTACGGCTCACCGGACCCGAAGGATTCGGCGGGATGTGCAATCTTGCATTTTATCATGAATTAATTAGTTTCGCAGCAGATCTCGGCTGAGAGACGCACGTGTGCACGCAGTCTCGCTGCATGCGTATCAGTGCGCTTAACGGCCGTGGGACTTCCGCATTTGAATGTTCGGTCGCATTTCACTGCCCCCGGTTGTTTTGGTCCTTTTGTGTTGTGGGGGGGGGGAGGTTTCGGGTGGCAACCTCCCGTGCTGGAGCAACAATTTAGCCACCTACCGACGATCGTTACGAATTTCGCCTCGAACGGCCGCACGGCTGGCATTTCCGGCTGGCAGACGGAAATAAATAGGCATTTATATGCAAGCCTCCAAAGATTGCAACCGGTCGTCGAAAATTAATGGAAGGGATTCCGCCCGCCCAAAAACCTGCCCCGCGGAGGGGAATGGGAGGCTGCCGGCACCATGCGGGGGAAGTTTTCCCGTTTCGCGTCCACACAAAATCGAACCAAATCCAACCTGGTGCACTGCCCGAACTGTGGCCCGTTTATGAAAGGCGTACGAAGAAGTCATTTCCATCATCAGTTGATCTGCTTTTAATTATATCACTGCTAGCGATGGTATTTGCGCGGTCCCGTAGCCTCGCTCCGTCCCTCATCCAACGCAAAATTCGGTCAGCGTTGCAATTGCGTCAGTGATGCTTGGTGACTGTACCGTGGAATGCGCGTAACGGCCGAAACGATGGCAACGTGGATTTCGCCGGGATTTGGTAGAATGATTTGCTTCGACAATGTATCTTTCTAATCGTCAATCTGTGTCAATTGTTTCGCACGCGTGCCCTAACGCAGAGGAATTAGCGACAACAATCAGGCGCCACAATTTGCGTGTTGCGTGCGTGCTGAATGTCGGTCACAATGGGGATTTCACCAGCCAGGATTCGTGATGGACTGGTCACTACAATTGTATGAATTTGGGGTTTTATTTCGAACGTCTTGTTCTCTTAAGCAACAAACCTAATTCCAAATCCGTACTATCGTTATACTTCATGTTACATTAAGTCCGTGACTTTAGTACAAGAAATTCAAGGTTTTGCCCTTTATTTAAACATCTCAGTTGGACATCCTCAGGCAACACCTCAATTGTTCTGAATGCAAGATATTCTGTCGGAATTCAATTTAAGTCCTTATCTGCGTGGGACATGAAATTGATTCTGGCGTGAATTAATTACTTTTCAACGTCCAAATGCGGAAAGGCTGGAGTATACGTCGAGTGTAATTCCATTTATCAACAAAATTGCTTAAAGTTGCACACACGAACAGTTCCTGAAGCGATAGACCTGATCGGAATTGGTTTCTGTTTCTTAACTTTAGTGAAAGTACTTAAGTTTAGTGGACATAAATTTCCCAATACATATCAATTTTCAATGCACCACGACTTTCGATCTGGTAGTTATTCTTGCTGTTTATGATTGGAATTCTATTTTAAAACTATTTTTTTAACTCAATTTCTGTCAATTTCTTAGACCGAAAACATTAACAATTGAAGAAAAGATGCTTATCAGTTATTCCAGACTTCATTCCAGTGCATTTACATTACCTTTTTATCGCACTCGTTCACATCACAACTGTTTCTCTTCGACCAAACCAGCAAACCAACGAACGCTGGATTCTCGAAAGCTCCTGCCCGGGGATTTATTGTAAAGCATTTTCCAATATGGAAACTTTCCGTTACTACCGAACGGTGTCGCATAACATCAGCTGAAAGAAAATATTCCAAAGACCATACAACCACTATGCCAAACTATCGCCCAAGTTTTCAATATGTTTCCCATCAAAGCCATTACGCCGTCTGGGGAAATGTACATCAAACGGCATGGTTGCTCTAGTATGCGATAATGGCCCCTCCCCCGGGGGAACCAAACCCGATTCACTCTCGCAGCAAACCAACCTAAACGATGGTAGAAAAGTATGCACCCAGGTCTGGCCTCCGTCATGCGAAAGGACGCCACTCTCGCTTCCAGTGAGTTACAAACATTTGAATATTATGATGCTGAAGCACAAATAAATCATAACATTTCACAGATTTATGATACCTCGTGTTGCGGGTGGGGAGTGCGGGGACCGTGATACCGTGAAGTCGTCAGTGGAATCCAAGAAACACCGGCAACCGTCAGCAGTTTATCGCAGGAATGAATGTACCATCGGTGCGGCATTGAATTCTGTCGGGAATTTCAAAGCCGCCCAAAACGCGTGTCCGGGCGTCCGGCGTGCGGCAGAGGAAAGGATTGTCAATTTTCGAAGATTATTTTCCCAACCGCCGGATTTACGGAGGCTCATTGTTGTGGGGGGGGGGGGGGGGGAGGGGGGTCGTGCAAAGTGTTGAGACCCATTTCAAAGGTCCGGAACACAACCCGCCGGATCTTAAGGATGGGATGCGCTTTTGTGTGTGGCGAGTCTGTGGCCGCATCCAATTTGGACGGAGGAAAATGATCCGGTTAATGCTACTTTTGTTACGCTTTGCAAACGGGCGTTCGTTCAGGGCTCTGCCCGTCGACGGTTCACGGTTGTGACACAAACGGTGAAACGGAAATGACTTCGAACTCATGAAGCCTAATGGAAGGGATTGAGGGGGAGTCCGTTTGGATCTATGTTACATTTTTCAATTGTATTGCCAGCCACTTTGATGTGAGCGGATGTCCTGATCGGGGAACCCTTCCTAGCTTGGGATGATACATCAGCACAATCGAACAATAATTATCTTTGATAAGCTTCCAAATTTGCTACACGTTGGAATATTAGATTGGAAAGCTCTTTTTGCTCGGGTTTTATCGGGTTTATTTATCCTCCTAGTGGAAAATGTTATCCAAAAGCAAGTTGTATGATTTTTATGATTTATTTTGGGGTCTGTAATGCTTCGTCTTAAGAATAAGATCCAATGCTCCTTACCAGTAAATGCAGGCAAACGCTGGTATTGGTAGCTCATGGATAAAGATCAGTACGATTTCTTACCAAAAAGGATCACAAATTTGCAGCAATTGCGGAACAAAAGCCACCAATATTCTTATCCTTCTCATTCAACAATAACAATCGCGTTTTGCTGACCCGGCGATACCGCACGGAATGCCGGATGTCTAACATAATCTAACACCGCAAATACCGATCACCTAGCCAAAAAAAAAAAAAAAACAACCAACCCCCAATGAGTCGTGATTGTTTGTGCGTGATTGGAAGGCAATCGAAACACGATCGTTCGCCGGCATAACAATCCGACAAATGTGAACGTTCCGGTGGCAATAAAAACCCTCCCACGCCCAGTGACGACACGGAACAACACGTCCATCTCCCATTGAAACTCGCCCTTTCACGCGTGTGTGTATGTGTGTGTTTCCACCTTACGGCAAAACAAACAACAAAAAATCACATCTAGCCAAGTGGGCTCAAAGGAATAATCTGCGCCGCGCAAAGGGAGTCAAACCCTGCTGAAGCGGTACCATTTCCGGTGGCCATATGCACCTCCGGTGGGTAAAACAAACGCGTCACGTTTAATGCCACCTGGCAGGTGGTGCTGACCCAGCCAGATACGCAGTGGGCCACAGTGTGGTTACGCACGCCAGGGACGGGTAAAACACCAGAACATTCTCGCGTAATCGATGAACGTGTTTGGCATTGCTACGCACAGATGTCAGCGGGTTAAAGGTGTGTCACATCTTGTTGTGTTGCAATTATTGTTTGCCCCAGGGCCACAAAACTCAACCTCAATCGCTTCTTCGTTTAAGAATGATTATTTGGGGGTCGATTTTGCTTATATTTTCGCATAACATAAAATTGAACGGTCTTGGGTTATGTACCCACATTAGCTTTAAGTAGACGCCCTGCAAATTAGAACACATACAGATACATATTTGGTGCGGTTCTCCAATCATCTGAACAGCTGAATTTAGCATTAAAAAAGGCACTTGGTGCACGGAGAATAGTATTTCTTCTACTCTTTGAGCGATCTCTTGATGCTTGAAATAAGTATTACTCCGGGGGTTTGTAGAGGATATCATCTTATCTGTAAAATGGAGAAGTCTTTTAACTTTTTGACCTCCAAGGTGTCCAAGTTACTAATGTAGCTCATGAACTCCGACTTAAATGTAGCAAACTTGTTCAGTATTCCTTATTGGGTTCTGTGTTATGTATAGAGATACAGGAATTAAACGTTCTCTAATAATTTAGTGGTACTATAACCTCAAAAGGTGTAAGACTTTCAGGCCATTTCAGGCTTTCTTAGACTTACCATCAGTTGGATGATCAGTCCTAAGTACGGTCTCTACTGATCTTTAAATAAGTATTATAAGACCATTGCTCCCACTCAAATCAGGCGTACCTCCTGTCTGTTCCTTCGCCTCTGTTATGCAAAGTTGTATAAAATCTTGGTGTGGTTTATTTTATTCTCCACTAACTTCATATTAAAACATCCCTTATCACGTTCCTTGATGGAAAGGGCTGCATGTTTCCCTTACTTATGCTTACTTATTGCTTCACTTATTAGAAGTTAGAAACTCATCTTCTAACACAAATGAAGAGATATGACTACTAATTAATCCTCGACATCAAAAGTCCAAAATTGGATTGGACATTTATTGCATACTGGCAATGAATACATTTTTAAAGACGCACACCTGTTAACCCCATTTTGTTAGCAGCAAAAGAACAACGTTTTCTATGCAACATAGCGGATGAAACAAAAGACCCCCAATCACGCCCCCCCCCCCCCCCCCCCCCCCTCCCCTAACATTCCCCGATAACGTTGCCCAATTGAATGCTGACAACAGCGCACGTTCACAATGTTTATTTACACACTCCACCATCATAGTCTGGCAAGATTAAGCGAAACTTCAACTTCGTACCGGCCCTATTTGACATAATGGATTTGTTTCGCCCTTTTTCTCTTTTCTGCTTTCGATGCTTTTTCTTTGTTTCGTACGCCACTCGTTCCCTACGCAATGCATCAGCTCTCGGGCAACCTGTGGGAAAAAGCCGGGCAACGGCAGACATTATGCCGCCCCGGAATGCTCCGGTTTGCTCGGCCGACCATCCGGGAGACACCGCACTGACCTACGCGAAAACCCAGAACAGGAAAGTGACGGCAAAGTTCAAACCCCCCACACCGCCAGCGCACTGAACCGGCAAGTATCGGATATCGTAGAGCAAAGATCTTAACAGCCAATAAATTTATTTCCTGGCTCGGTTTTCGTTGCCTGCTTTGTGTCGGGCCGAACGCCGGTGTCTTCATGGCCCCGTGTGTCCCAAAAGCAGATCCCCCATCCGCGCTCCGGCCCTTCGACCTGTTCCGCTTATCCCGACCCGGGAAAAGCTTATTTTAGTCACCGGCCTGCTGCGTGCCGCACCACCCGACGATGCACCGTACCTTTTGGGGGGAGGTCGCAACTGTGGGTTTTCCCAGTGGAAACTTTTGGTCGGCAAAAGTTTCACTTCTGCTCCGGGTGTATCCAAATCGAAACGCTTATAAAATGGTAAGGTCTAATTATGCCTTTGCTCGTAATGAGCTTAATTTTTTTTTCCTTTCAAAGACTGTAGCGCACGAACCTTTAAAGTCAACGAGCGAGCAGATAAATGGGTTTGCCTTCTGCTTAGCTATAAATTCCCTTGGCAGCTGAACGGGGAGCCAACGCTGAGCCGGGCCGAGATGTGCGTTTTCCCCTTGCCGAACAGATTACACACTTTGAAAGCGAAACATGTTCATTTCGGCAATGTTATATCTGTGAAAGTAAGTGGACGGCATTACGTTCGTCATGGGAAAAATGTAGGGCATGCGTGATGGAGCCATCTCGTTGGAACTAGGTTGAAGTTAGGAGCAACAGATAGCGATTTTAAAAACGTAGCGCACCACTTTGAATAAATTGCACAGTGCAGATAACGACATTGACTATTGTCTGTTAGATTAACTCAGCTATGAAGCGGCTTTAATAGGCGATCATTATCGGCAAGTTTGTGTAAAGCGATAAGCCGTTGAAATGGTCTATTTCAAATTCCCTTCTTGCACTATGGAGTACCAAGTGTATTTTAATATCGATTTTAGCGTTGGAAACAATTGAAATAATATTATGTTTTAAAATTAAGGGGTCCTTAAAGCAAGGAAAAAATTAAAAGTAAATAAGGTTAAATTATTTAACTCCAAAAGTAAATGTGATGAGAAGAAATCGGATCAATCTGAATGGCAAATCAAGTAATACTAGCGCTGGTAATAGTTTTATTTGCTTAAAAAAATATAACTTGTGTTGATAATTTAACTTTTTTTAAATAATGGATAATAATTAATAACAATAATTTAATAACACACTTAACAACCTCAATGGATTGTACTTTGAATAATGTACAATAAACTGATATAATTTAAATCAAAATATTATTATCTTTGGGTAATTTAATAGAACATGGAATCTTTGAAAAAAATGTGTCTACCTTCTGTTTCCCATGACATAAACAAATGATGATGCCGACAATTCGGAACAAAGATCAACCCCACGTACAGCAATACACCCTGACCGAAAAGACACAGCACCTGCCGTTCTACCTTACTCCTCCACACGCACCAATTGTGTTCCACACTGACGCTTTTGTGTATGTGTGTGTGAGTGTGGGAATGTGACTTCTTGCCACATATTGCTGAAACACGGCAACGGAGCTGATGAAAGGCCACCATTCCAACCACCCCAAAAACAAGGTAGCAATCGAAGAGATTGAATTGCTAACTTCACCGTATGTGCAGGCAGCACGTGGGCCAAAAACTTGCCCTCCGGTGGGTGGTTGCCCGAGCTGCATGCATAAATATACTCGTTGCGCATGCAGAGGACCGTCGCCCCACAGTACGGCCGAATGGAGGCGCCTGGTACTTCAGCAACATTGCAACGCAGAGACCGTCAGTGAGGCCCCGTCGACGATGCCCTTTTGACGTACCGTGCTTTGATGCATGGTTTCCCCTTTTCGGGGCGTCAAAATAACGTTCGTTGCTGCTGCCCCTTCGGTGTTGTCCAAAGCCCGACTGGTAAACGCACTCCCCGCAGCAGCAATAAGTTCGTCATTCGACGATGGTAACGCTTCGTTGGCGAATCATTCTACGGGTGCTCACTGCCGCAGCCGAAATCATTAGCAATGCATTAAATTTTATCAAAGTATTACGATCGTCTAACGAAGTTGGTGATAAGTTTTGCGGTTTTGTTACAGTGCACCCGGCGCCCGCCAGTACCCCAAACGCTTCCCCGCTGCTCATGTTCGATGCCGGGACCGGGAAAAGTAAATGAGATTGCACAACCGGACGATGTAGGCAGGTTACGGTTGCCGCCGGTGGCCTTACGGTGAGAAAGAGTTTTGATTTTATTATGTTGCTCTGCTGAAATTGCTGTGCAACTCGTTCGTTGCGCCAGAAAGTTTTGCCCCTGCTGCCCGCGTGAAGATGCCGCCAGCAGCTTGGGATGGGGAATGGGATGAAGATGTTTTGCCGCCACAGTGCCGACGGCACTTCAACAAATGGTGTGTGGTTTATTTGCGCTTCGATTTCGATCATGAATATTTATGTTTCTCTTTGTGTGATTTTTTGTTTCGTTCTATGCCCCCGCATTAACCGCTTTCATCGCAACGGCTAAAACTGCATCAAAAATGGAAGTGTTTTTAAAGTCCACACACACACACCACACCAACCGAACCAAAACCGTGGGACACACTTAGCCGAAGACTGCCTTTTTGAACGTGCACATCTCACATGTGTCTCGTTGTTAATGTGATTATACGAAGTAATTACTATGTCATAACCTTCCTTCCAGGAACGTCGGCAATTATTTTCAAGCAGACCACCCCGAACCGAGCGCAACTTTCGCTCATCAGGGTTCGTCTTAAAAAAAAGACCCCTCCCCCTTCCCCCCCTAAACACCGAGCGCACTTTGTACTTCAGCGGAGCAGCAGGAACAGAGCACGGCTGGGAGAGTTTTGTGCAAGTAAGTAACTTCCTGTGTTTTATTTTATTAACCGTACGAAACAACCGCTCCACAACACCGACCCCGGGAGGCGCGAACGGATATTTGTCGAGCAGCAAAAGGTAGCAAAGTGTAGCGCAAGACACGGCTACCCCGTTCCGCCAGATGCTGCTAGGCCTCGTGTGCGGCCCTGAGTGCGATATCTTTGGAGAATTCATCATTTATGCAAGACGTGATTGCTCCGTAAACGATGTTTTCTTTTTACATTTTTTTGTTATTCATCGTTGTTCATGGCTGCTACACTTTCCACCGTCTAAGCGACGGATACGGGAAGGTTGTGGCAACAATGTCTGATGAAAACGAAAAGTTAAATAGCTTTTCGTCGTGTGTACAACTTTTAAAGTCATTTAATTTCTGAAACATTTCCACCGTACGGAATGTGTCTTTGGTCGTCTCATTGACAGAATGTGTTACAGACACGGCAAAGGGATAGCTTTAATTAATTTAACGGTAATAATTTGAACTCAACCAGGTTTCAGAACTTTCATTCTTATTAATTTACCATATTAAACCAATAAAAATAATAGCCGTGAAACACTGCAGAAAGTGCAAAGAAATTAGGAGTACAAATGTGTTGTTGGGGACTTAAATTGGGAGTTTAATTGACTTTCATGTGAAACCATTAATTATATACACATACATCTAACTATTGCTCACTGATTTGCGCCACTTTCATGACATTCGGAACAAAAACAAAACGACCTCATTCATTAAACAATTCTTTTTTGTAAGGTTTGATTGAAGTAGCTCATAATAGGTTATATCCCGCTAGTCCCACCAAATACTCTAAAGTTTGACACCTGACAGAAACTATGTTTACAACATTTTAGCGAAATGACTTCTTCTTCTTCATCGTTACAACAACCACAAGAGGTTTAGGCCTGCCATTTCTGGCTTTCTTTGACATTATTTACCCGTGGCTGGATAGTCAGTCCTGCGTACGGAGGTTTGGTCCGGCTGGGATTTTGGACCGGTCCTGTCGTGGGAAAACCGTTGCCGCTACCAATATACACCACCGAGCCGCTCCAAGCGAAATGACAGAGAGTGGAAAATGAAGCTTTTAAGTGGTACGTAAAAATTGCAGTGTTGCCAGATTAGTCATAACCATAAACTAGTGGCGACATCTAACATCAAACCGCCACGAACTCTTTTGGGCGCCTGATAATATCTTTTTTAATAACCGATACAATCTGAACATGGTACAGTAGCGTTCCGTAAGGTAAAAAAAAATTCCAAGGCCTACTAAATGAGCTTAAAAAGGCTACTGCGGGGTTAATTCAGCAACAGCAACTAACATGATGTGTGGGAGAAGCCGCACACACCAACAAAAAAAAACTCTCCCCCATCATTTTCTTATATCTCATAATCCCTTTTCTTTGACGAGACCCAAAGTGATAGGGCGAAGTAAATAAGGAAGCATATCCCAACAAGTAAACAAAAAAAAACAAGTTAACAACGGCCCCACAACGGTCGGTTGTACGGATGGTCAGTGGAGTAGAATTTAATATTCAAGGGTTATTAATTTTCCAATCCTTCTGTCCATCACCGTTGAAGCGTAATTTGTCCTGCAGCTTGCATCCGATCCTATCGTGGAAGGCGAAACGGTGTACGGTGGGCCGGTGGCTTGGTCTTTCTTCGCCTTTCTCATCGAAATTAGCCCGGTTGTGTACGTAAACTTCGTGTTATTAGCAGCTGCAGGGAAGTTATTGAAATAGAAGTAACTTTGATTGATTATTACGACCCGTGTTGTCACGATGGTGATGATGGTTGTGCTGCTAATGATGGCCGTGGGCTTCATTCTCACACCACAGTGCGGTCATTCGTCGTGTTGTTCGACCGTTGTATCCGTTTATGTCCATTTAATCAGCTTTCGATCCATTTGTTTCGCGCAAGAATAAAACGTTTGTGTGCGTTCGTTGTACTCATTTTTGAACAATCATTTACTCACCGATACAACTCGATCCAACCACGGCCGATTTGCAGTTGGCGTTAGCTTGATGTCTCCCAACTAATATTTAATAATGTTGCACATTGTTTCTTATCCTACTCACTGCTGTCCGTATCGAACGCTTTTGCGCTTTACAGAGCTCCAAACCGACTTCAAACACTTCAAAGGAAGCTGGCTGGCAACATTTCGCTGGCGTCCCCATTTCACGTAATCAAAACTGCACTCGAGGAAATGAATGCGAAAGATCATCAGCATCAGGGTATCGCGAGACAAAACAATATCCCGCGAATATTGCTTTATGATAATCTCGAGTGCAAACGAAGCGAAGGAAAGAAAACAATGGTCCGGGGCACGTAAGCGGGAAAAAACGTTCGCTTTTGACGTAACCGATGATTTTCCGTGCTCGAATCATCCGCAGCACTTGACCGCGTTTGTGCCGTAGGGAGCGTTGGCTAAAAAATGTGCCAGCGAAAGTGTGTGTAAGAGAGGACTGGGAGGGAAGATTCGTATTCAAGTGTTTTCTTTATCAAGGTCTTTTTTGGGCACTCTACCACAGCGCACTTAAAATGTGCGCCTTTACATTAGACTGGTATCTGGTGATTTTTATTAATACATTGCTGTGGCTGCTGACTGAATCTTAAGCTGCCTATCTGTCTGCCCTGTCTTCCATTCTTTTGTCGCTCGTCCAACGCGAAAAACCCAAATTTTCTCTGATTCACAACACCGGTAGCGACCTCACAATAATCTCAAGTCTTCACTTTGGTGGACATATTTGCGTACTCGCAGGGCGTGATTACTTGCCCAGGCTCCGCCAACCCATGGTGGTGACGGTGACTATGCTGCTTTCGCATGCCTTTGCTCCGGGATCATCCTTCATGAGTGTCGTTTATTCAGCTTTTGCTGGCTTTTGCTGCTTCGCTGGATGGATGAAGAATTTCCCCTCACTGCCAAATCGTCGCTGGGATTATGCTTCATTATCCACCGATTAAGAGAGTTGTTAGGCCGGGCAGGATTTGTTGGCGATTCCACTAAGTGGGAGCATCACAATTTCCTCCACGACTCCGCTCCGATTATCCGGATCGTCCAGCCCAGGTCTACCCATGGTGAACGTGGTGGAATCTTCCGTCCAACCCAACCAACGGCCTAATCAACTTGTTCGGTCACCTTTTTGGGCTCTGGCCTGCACATCCCCTACAAGACACCGCCACAGGACGGAGGACACAGGGGCATCACGATGGATCTGGAATACTGCGTATGAGGCAGTTAATAATTTCATCTTTGTTGGCCCTTCCCCAAAGGTCACTGCGGAAGCCACTCAGGAGCGTTCGGATACATTC
This sequence comes from Anopheles marshallii, assembly GCF_943734725.1. Classification (NCBI taxonomy): domain Eukaryota; kingdom Metazoa; phylum Arthropoda; class Insecta; order Diptera; family Culicidae; genus Anopheles; species Anopheles marshallii. The sequence continues at coordinate 73,924,804 of NC_071327.1, read as the reverse complement.
TTGGGCACCACGTGAACCCTTGGGCGCACCTGGGCGCACCCCCAGGACGGGAGAGAGCGAGATAGAACCGCACCGGACACCAGATGTGTGATGGTTTATGTGTCCGTTTTGCGGTAAGCTGCTGTTCTTCGTTATGTTTCGGCATTCCTGGGGGTTTGATAAATGTATGTTTGGCCGCTTTGTATGCTGCGCCCGCCTGCACAACCACCCGGACCAAGGGAACCAATTCCATTTGAATACCTCACGGGGTTGCGATGATTCATGGTAAAGGCCCATTCCCAACTCCCAGTCACATCGCCAAAGCGTCCGGGGTTCCCGAGAGAGGAGGGTGCGTGAAGGGAGGGCTTGCTGCTGGTCGTGGCGAATACCAGACCTGGCTGGACCCGAAACCCCGGTCAGCTTGGCATATTTCACTTCGTACCTTTTTATGTCATCCTCGGGATTATTGGAAAACGTTTTATGACAAAGGAATCCCCCAATCTAATTTATATCCGACTACACACATGTGGCCCGGTGCACGGTCGGAAACGGCTGACAGAAGCAATAAGCGACCATTTTCTGCTCGGTGTCTCCAGCGTGGTAGGCAGACTGCCGTGCCCGTACAGTGTTGGCACGCGGTGGGAAGACACCACGGCAGGGATCGTTTTCCATCGATTAGGATGATTAAGACGAAAGATGTAGCATACGTATGGATAAACATACGAACATGCACATGGTTTTGGTTTCAATGTGTTGATTTCGTTACAGAGCCGATCGTTATGCGATGATTTTGGTGCTAGATTAACTTCGATACTAATTTCTCAAAGATCCAGACAAAGACATTGGTGTCTATAAAAAATATAGCAATACTGTAATGCTATAAAATATTAACTTGCTATAAAAAGTACTAAGAGCTATAGAGCATTGCAGGTACTAATATGCGGAGAATTCTGAAAGATATCTCTGTGGATATCTAATTCCTTTATCAATCTGGCTCATGAAAATACTTGAAACCATGGATTTAGTTCAGCTTTTTAAAATTCCATTCCATTGAACTTCATCTTCCACACAATATCGCGCTGCGGAGTTATACAAAATGAAGATTCCTTGAAATTCCCGCCATAAAACACAGGCTTTTAGTCCGCAGTGACGTTTTGACAAGCGCATCACTTTTAAGCTCATTAAAGTTTTCCCCAACCTTTAAACGCAACCCAGTGGCGGGACTGCTTACGCGACATTATCACCACCACCGTTGCCTAATGCGGCAGAAGAGATATTTGAATCCTCGTGAAAATCCCCTGCCAGCCGATAAGATCTTGACCCGACTGAACGGGAACATAAACAAGCCATAAAACGGCAGTCCGGAACCGATTCGGGTAGCGGAACCGCACCGAACGCGTTACTACCCCTCTACTTTCATTGGCTTCTTTTCCAATGTGTTTAGGAATTTGCCGTCGCTGTTTCACGCGATATTCCCGTGCCGCCGCGCTCCCGTCCGCAAAACCGACGAAGCAATCCGGGACTTGACGAGCGGTTAACATCTTTCTTTCCTTATGTTATCGGGATGTGAAGGAGAAGAAGAGGATGATGATGATGATGATGGGATGTGGTGCCAGTTTTCGGTTAAAGTCGACAACATGACACCAAAGCACACCCACACCCACACACACACACATATATACACGCGGACAAAGTTCCATTTTGTTCGCCGTTCCGCCGTGGGTGAAACGACTCCTCCAAATCTTTTGTAAACTCCACCACCCGGAGAAAGGCAAGTGCCACCAGGGTTCATAAAATCTAATCGGAAACTGCCGGAAGGTGGGCCGTGGCTGGAACGAGGTTTGCGCCCGGTGCCGGAAGGAAGTGAAGGGATGTGTTTTGCGAAATCGACAACAGAAAACCCCCGGCTAGAAAGTTGATCCCTTCGCTCTCGAGTGCCGGCGCTTCAGCATTCGTTGTCGGTGGGTATTGTGCGGTGGGTCGGCTCATCTCTCATTTGCTCGCCTGGCAGACACCCTGGCCAACACTGATAACTGTCGACATGATAATGGGCTGCGCCCGGTAATCTGGGCGTTTTAGATTAGCGAAACCGCAGTCCCGCAGTTCTCGTGCGCCAAAACTTTATCTTTCGCACCGATTGCTGCGGGTATGGCAAGGTATGGTCGGGGACGGGGTCGAAATAATCAATTATGGACATGATTTATAACTTCATCGCTGTCGGGCGATGCAAGATACGAAGTGAATCTTTTTTTTCTTTCGCCTCCCTCCTTGTCCAGCTATACGTAAACCAGATGTTCCGGACATTCGGAAGCTGGTTTCACTGCCGATACGAACCTAATTGGCAAGGAAGAATCGGGAAACTCCTCCCCCCCCAAAAAAAAAAAAAGGTTAGCAAACGAAGGACTCTTCCATTAAAACGACCCAAGCGAATGAACTAAAACAAACGTTTGCCCGACCGAGCGGTTAACTTTTGTGGCAACTTCGTATAGAATAGATCTACAAACAACAAAAAATAATAAACGATAGTATCAAAAACGTATGGCACATAAATCACACTTTGCAGGCAGGGAAATTTATTCACCAGCAAGCGAATCGGTTCCGTTTTACGCTCAGCGCTACCTGCCTCGAAAGACAAAACGGGCCGATCAAAAGAAAATATCAGCGTGTTTCCTCAATTGCCTTCCATCGCCAGCCCGTGCCAGTGATATAATTCATGCGAAATGGGTTTCGTGGGTAGAATTGATTTTCTTCCCCCATCATCATCAACACCATCGCCATCACGTGTATTCGGGAGCTGGTGGTTGTAATGGGAATTATTATTAATTTCCACCGGGGAATAATCATTTCTGTATTATTAAAAATCGTTGTCGTATGCGCAACGCTACTCGCACGTGTGTCGTGTGAGGGCAGCCCCCGTTACATCGCTTCCATGACCGAAACAAGGGCCAGAGTGTGTGGATTTGTTCGTTTTCAAACCATTCCAGCGGTTGTACACCGTGGAAAATACTGTCTGACGAACGAATATTGGAATGTTTCATGAGGCGAATCAAATAACTTTGCTGTGGACAGCTACCCTGACAGTTACGAATGCAACCAAATTGCAATCATATCCCTGTTCAAGGGAAATTCTTCTATTCGGCCGTTAATTACAGAGCTTTTAAAAATTGTAACTTTATCCAAATGACATTTGACATTTGCTGCACGGTTGTAGTGTGAAATGGGCTGTGTACTTGTGGAGTTGATCAATTGCGGATGAAGTATTTAATGAGACATTTTGGTGCGTGTTCATTTATTTCACTGAAACTTTCTTGGAGCTTGGAAATTATTTACTCAAAAGCCTCAATTACATTGCGGCATGGATTTTTCGAAGCCTTCAGAGCAATCGAAGAATGGTCAACATTTTATAGCAGAAAGAGCAACTTTAAAAAAATCTTCGCTAAACACAACAGTCACGAAGAATAATGCCATTTTTAAAACAAATTAAATGACGAGCATTGGCGAAATGCTATTCACAGCAGAAAAACATTAAAAACATGATAAAAAAACATTAAATGATGGCAAACATAAGAAGTTAGAAAACCCATGTAACACACGGTAAAAAGTGCGAAATGCTAAATTTATAGTATTAATTATTATTTATAGCATTAAAGTGGTACACGGAATAAAACACACACAATACATGCTAATCTTATTAAACACGTCTTAATCGTTTATCATTTTTCATACGCTCAATGAGTACTGTCTTTAATGTGTGTGTACCGTGCACGTGGTTATAACGCATAACTAGCAATGCAAACGTGTCAATCGAGTTTGCCGAAGCGAACCAGCCCATCAAACAAGCTCGAATAAAACTGGTACATTCGCTGATATGAGGCGAAGGTTTCACACTCGTAAGCTTTTCCTAAAGTATTACACACATTTTCCGTGCGCTTTTCCTTCACGTAGGGATCATTCCATTCATGTCAAGAAAGAGGTTTTTTTCGCAAATGTCGCGAGTGGATTTTTTCGATGTTTCAGCGCAGAAAAGTGCAGCTCAAACAAGAAACAAAAAAAAACACACCCACACACCCGCACAAAAAAAAAAAACAGTAACGACAGGTCGTGTAGGGTGGATGTTTGTTGACGGAAGTGTCAAAGGTAGCGATCGTGTCACGCCTCCACCATCATCGACGCAGCAAACAACGCAAACGATGCCTCACTTCCGGCAGGCCCCATGCAAACTTCGTCCGTGCCCGGCAGCCCAACGAAATAACCTCGAGCGAAAACACATATTCACCTCATGATTGTGCTTCATTTATGGTGCTCTCCCGCCATCTTTATCGGTTGGTAGGGCGATAGGCTGATAGGCGCATAAAAGTAAACGATGGAGGAGGTTTAACCATCCACTCGAGTTGCACAACATCGCACATTCGCGCACACACTACCGAGAGCAACGGTGGGAAAGCCGTTTCGCCCTCCGGGGGGTGTTCCGGCTGTCTTTCCTCACGCGGTTCCAGCCTTTCTCCGGAGGCTGTGATGTTGAAGGAGCAGTGTTTATTCTGCTCCCAAGGCACTTCTGGCTCGAGTGTCCTTTGCTGCTTTGCCACGCCATCCCCGGCACACTGTTCCTGCGGAACAATTCACAACAAAACGCGCGTTTTCCCAGCCTCGCATAACGGAGAGGCGGGGAGGCGTAGAGTGTTCTTTTCGCTTTTTCTTCATTCTATTCCCATATTTTTTTTTTGTTGCCACCGTTCTCTGTTTTGCTATTTACTTACCTTTTGCGTGCCCATGAAGCTACCGGAACGCCTACGCATACGCGACAAACACGTGCACCACAAAAGCCTGTTTCCCGCGATGTAATCCGGTATGGGCTCCATGCTCCGAACGCCGTAGCACCTCAGCTCAGCGGAAGAAGTAACAAATATGGAAATTCACCTACCAACCCCGTGGACCGGCTACCTGAGTTCTTTCGCTCGCGCCATCCCATCGCTTCCCATCAGCGTTTCCCGCCGGAGTTGAACGTTTCCAATTTCCCACCCACACCGGGTCGTGCGACGGCACACGCTGCTGGCAAAGTCAGACCGAAATCATCATCTAAATCTAATTCAAAGTTTACATTATCTCCCACTTCGCAAACGCATTACGGCAAACCATCATCAGCATCATGGTACGATTTATGTTTATCATGTGGTGATTTCTGAGACGTGATGAATATGTTTGCCGGCGCGGGTAAACACTGGATGGGTGCTCTGGTGTTGGCTGGCACGTGGCAGCCGTACTCCCCGTAATGGCGTTTTGTTTCGAAACATTTCAAAGGATGGTTTCTTACTTTATCAGGCTCTAGCACAGTTTTCTTTTGCAGTACTAAACAGGCTCAAGCAGTTGTGCGGCTAGGTGCTGCTTTTCGAGATCTCGCTTCAGTGCAGCTTGAAAGCGTTCGACTCGAGTTCACCTTGTAGGAGGCGTCTGTAATAATGCTGAAAACGAGGCTCAACATCGCTATTGGTGGATGGTTTAATTTATAATGCGTTTCTGGTGTTGTCTCATAGTGCTCATCGGTGATTTACCATTCTGGCAAAGAGTTCAATTGGTAGATGTGTAAGTTACACCTGTCGAACCCATTCGCAATGGACTCAAAGTTAAAAAAAAGAACATCGATTCCTATCCACATCAATTAATTCCAAGCCTACTTTACCAATTATTCAATTGTCGTGAAACATCTGACATTGACAATTACTGCGATTACGTCAATATTATCGTAAATCATCACCAATCTGGAACAGGTTCTCATTCAAATTTTGCATTTTTTCCCAAAAATTTACACAAACAAACGATGGCCGCTTGTGACATCGCTCTAGCTCCGTATCTATCCATCCACAACAACAAAGTCTCAATAAATCTAACTCACCACAGGGAACCGGAGCCGGCCCTTACGACATCTGCTTTGATTTATCATGCATCGGTCCAAATTACTCTTCACCCACCGTAAGAGTAATTGCTGGCCAAAACTAGATGCCACAGTACTGACGGGATCTATGCCGGTGCCGTTCGGCAGTTTGTGGATGGTAAAATTTCGTACCAATCCACTCAGCATTCTACAGCACAAACCAGCACGCGCACTGTATGTTTACGCAATCACGGCCATTGACATTTTGCGTATATTTATGACCTTTACGGTCATCTTTCCAAAAAGGTCACACTGTCTCCCGTGCTCCATTGGGCGCTTGTCCAAACAATGGAGGATGGAAAACATTTTATTCGGAGCAGAAGCAAGCATAACAAAAACAAAACATTGATACAAATATGCGTCAAAATTTACTAGCACTTCATGCTGCGACTAATGACGCAGATTGATTCGTTTCGTTGAGGGAAAATGGTGGTTGGTGTGTGAATGAAAACCATTATAGGAGTTTTTCGATTTAGTGCACAGAAAATAATAAAATTGTATTCATGATTTTTTTTTTAGATTTGATTTCTATTTTTTTTTATTTCCTTACAAAATTAAAGCTTGTGATCCAATTCAATGCATTGCCTGGAGCATCGAATGCTTTTAAACTTTTTACACGCCCCAACACACACATAGAAAAATCTCTATTCAAACCTTAAAGACATATGATGTCATAGCTGATAAGCTTCGCACCTGGCTTGAAGTACCTCTACCGACTAATGCAACAGTTAGTCACAGTTAGTCGTTTGCGAAACACGGGTAGACGGCGAGGGCAACGCAATTCGCATCGTGAAAACAATATGAATGTGTTAGAGTCTGGCGAATCTGACGATGTGGACAACAATAGTCGAATTTTGTAAGTAGTTTGAAGATATATATTTGTGTTCGATTCTAACGCTTCACCTTCCGATCCCTGTAGGGCCCAAGCGTCGTGCGTTTCCGACATCTTTTGCTCATCGGTAGTGCATGGCGTTGAGATTGTCGACGATGCGCATTACGATATGCGGCACGAACAGCGAGGAGTAGCAGTGATTTTCAATCAGAAGAATTTTTTTCACCAAAACCAACGCCAAGGCACCGACGTGGACTGTGACAACATGCAGCAAGTGCTGAGCGAGCTACAGTTTGAGGTGCGTGTGCATAAGGACTTAATGGTGCAAGAAATAATGGAAGTGCTGAACGGGCTGGCAGAGGAGAATCACAAGCACCGCGACTGTTTGCTGGTGGTGATGATGACACACGGTCAGGATAATGTTTTGCATGCGAAAGATCGCACTTTTCGCGTTGATCGTTTGTGGGAAAATTTCATCGGCAGGGCGTGTCCCACTCTGCTCGGCAAACCGAAGCTGTTCTTCATACAAGCGTGCCGCGGAGATAACGTGGATAAAGGCGTTCGTCTGAATCAGTCCATCCAACAAGCGGCACGCACGGTTGCATCAGGCACGGCAAGAGAATTGCCGCAACCGACCGTACGACCGGGTAGAGCGAAGTCGATCCAGTATGCCATTCCATCGATGGCCGATTTGCTGGTGATGTACTCCACCTACAAAGGGCATTACTCGTGGCGCAACACTCACCAGGGGTCTTGGTTTATTCGGGCACTTTGCGATGAGCTACGCACGCACGGCAACACCAAACAACTGCTGCAACTATTGACCGCGGTTTCGCGCAAAGTAGCGTTCGAATTTCAATCCGTCGTACCCGGCGATGAGGTTTTGAACAGCAGAAAACAAATGCCTTGCATTGTTTCGATGCTTACGAGAATTGTATATTTTCCTAGGAAATAAAAACCTTTTTGAAAAGCATGCGTCGTAGGTGTTTTAGTGACATCAAATTAAATGTTTCATCAGTGTTAAGTCTAAGTTAGTTTGAGTGTGTCTGAAATATGCGACTCTGCATGAGATAACCTTACTCAACACATCCGAGATCAGATCTAATACAAGTAAAGTTACGGAACTCTTAAGCATGAGGGGCAGAATACCTAAACGTAGTGTTGATAATTATGTCCGTAGAAGCTTTATTGCAACTCTTTCTTCACAGGGAAATAAACAAGCTTCGTTAGCATCGACACAACGGAAGGCATTTGTTTCATCGCATCCATCGTTTCTCTCTGCGGAACGTTTGATTGATAATCATAAGCAACCCTGCGTGAGACGGCTGTCAGCAGCTGCAGCAGCTCCATGTGTCGCCAGCTGATTTCCAGCTCGGCGCACAGCGCCTGAATAAACCAAGAACCTCCTAAAGTGTTTCTCCACGAAACATGCCCCTTGTAGGATGAGTACATCACCAACAAATCGGCCGTTGTCGGTATAACATATTTGTGGGCCGTTAAGTTATCCGTATCGAGATCGGCACAACCCAACTTCACTCCCTTATCAAACTCCGTCCCACGGCAGGCCTGTACGAAGAACAGCTTTGGCTTGCCGAGTAGCGTCGGGCATGCATCACCCATAAACTGCTCAAACAGCACGTCGACTGAATACCCGCGGTCGTAGGCATACAGCACGTCATCATCCCCATGCGTCATGATCATTACCAGCAAACAGTCACTACCGGAATGATCCTCGCCGGCCAGTTGTTCCAGTACCCTGTGCAGCTCCCCATAGCGCAGATCGTCGTACACGCGGACATCGAACTGCATGTTAGTTAGGACCGTGATGGCGGTATCGCGATCTCTGCGGCTTCCTTCCCGTCTATCCATCAGTTCAAATTGCTCATGGTGTAAGATGATGGCTATACCACGGCGTGGATTACTGGTATCATACTCCTCCTCGTATGTTTCGTACACATTTTGCGAATTATGCGCAGGTTGTGCTTGACCGCGTTCCACTATCGAATTGGTCCTGTATTAAGCGATAAGTAAATTCAATTGCTAAGCAACGTATTTCAACACGAGATTACTCACGCCCGGGTACCGTCTGAATAATCGGCAGTTGAGTGCTCAACCGGTAAAGAGCTCATCGTTTCAACGACAACTCTACTGTCGTAGCACACCTTCACCTTCACACCTGTACCAACAACTAACTTGAAGTAAAAGCAACCCAGTCCTGTTCGGTGGATATTCCACTTTGTCTAACGTCCTTATCAGTTGTGAAGGGTTTTCAGTTATTTTCAGAAATTTACCAGCGGGATAATTGTACTGCCAGAATAACCTTTTTTTATCATCAACAGCCTCACATTATTAGGAAACGTGTAAAATAAGATTAATATTTTTAAAAAAATAGTTATTACTTTATAAAAAATATTCTCATCAGTATGAAGTGAACAACCCTGTTCTTCTATCCACCATTAATGATGTCATTTTCAACTCTTATCAATGTTTACTTACATACGGTGTCGAATCGAACTGTGAGTGTAGAAAGCGGTCGCATAGGGTCACCCGTCATCTAAGAGGTCCCGAAGTAAGCGATTGCGTTGAAAAGAGTTAAAAAACGGACCCCAAAAAGCGACGCTTTTACCAAACTTTTCATGTCGAAGTGGGACTCCCCAGTCGAAGTGCGAAGACCCTCATTGGTACATTCTACATGAAGTTATCACTGCATGGTATCACACGCAAAATTTCCTCACGTGATAAATAGGTGTAAGTGATTTTATGACGTCATACCATTGAAGTACGCTTGGTTCTTGACGTAGCGAGAAGGTTGATTGGCATCTCCAGTGCTCTTCACATGACAGGTATGGTACACAAGATAGCCAGCTGCAGGTGAACAAGGCAAAGAGTGCCAGAAATGGCGAGATAAGTCTGTCGAAGATTTTAGTTTCAGAACATAAGAAATTTATCTACTGTGGGTTATACTCCAATAATGACCAATGCAATTCTTAGCTGCGTTTGTGTAGTTTAGGTGTTGCAGAGTGCATCGTACGAATAGAATTTCCAATAGATAACGAAGAAGAAGCGATACCAACTTTCTGAAAAAAGAAACAAATTGAAGTCGATCCCTGTTTGACCCATCCAGTACCTCGTAGGTGCCAATGTACCAAAAAGCTTGTTGATGACATCATCAAAATGCTTTTTTTTCGTTCATTTCGGATCTCTACAGCTGTTCAAGATTAACGCCTACAAAGCTTACGCCTGGGTCAGGTGTTATCAATGACGTACATTTCCTCTGCCACGTACTGTTCTCCAATCAGGTCCATGTTTTTTTTTTTTCGTGCCCTCCGCTTTTCCACACTCATAAGCAAACCGCTGCCGATGTGCAAGGCGCGGCAAATAAATTCCCAACCCGTTGGAAACGGCAACTCGTTGCAATTCTTCGCCGGGGAATATGGACGCCTTCCATTGCTAGTAGCAAGCGTGCCGTATTTGGGCGGCATTAAAACGGGTCGGCAAATGTGCGCCCTTCACAATATGGCCCTAGCCCGTACCCGTGAGCGCTTCCCACGTCAGCTCAATCCTTTAGGAAATATTTCAAGAACGTCGCTTTTCATTCGGTGCGCCACGTCACGCTGCACCGGGCGACGCATAAGACAGCCGAGTAGGTGTGGGTTCCCATCGCTTCACCGTTGAAGTCACAGCCGGGCAGGGGCAGGTTTCGGAGAGAGGCACTGGGTACACCGCACACAACACGGGAGCCATCTGTCGAAAGGCACACCGTTCCCAGTGCGGCCTCGGCGCACTTCCTCCAGGGAGTGCTGGGCGGATTGTGCGAAAGTGAAATATTGTTTCAAGGATTGGACAAGAATGCAAACCCGGCGAAAGTGAGCAACTACAAGCGTACGAATCCACGCTCGGCCCAGTCAGCCTGGGACAAGCCCATCGTGCAGCTTGTTTTTTTACTGCGCTTCTGCTTCACGTTCTGCTTCAACACTGCCCGGGTTGGAATTAAAGTGGCAAGAAAGACAAATCCGGAAATCGATTTCGCCCAAAGCCTCCGCTCGTCGGTGACTCCATCGTCGGGGCAGATGACAGGACGGACAAAAAAAAAATGGATCCATGATCCGGATGGATGGGAAGCGACCAGAACACTGTAAGCGTAAGAAAAACAACCGGAAAGAGACAAATGCATCAGACACTTTTTGCCAAATGGAAAACCAAACTTCAAGGTATGCGCACGGACTAGAATCACTGTCCATTACGGTGGAATGGAGAAGGAAAAAAAAAGCCGGACTTCATTTACGCAACTCCCATTCCCCATCCCCGGGGTCGCCACCAGATGGGCAAACGCAGCAGGAAATCTTCTCAAGGCGATGCACATCTCTGCGGCGTCAGCGTACGATCGGGTTGACAAATGCCCGGGCCCCACCCAGACGTACCGTGGGCCACACTGGCAGAAGTCGAGATCATCGGCGCGCGAAGAACTTCATTATGTGACACTAATTAATCCCAAGCCACCCGTTTGGGGAAACCGTACGACGGAACATTATCATAATTTTATTGCGTCGTTAACGAATCCTCGCGATACGAACGACTCGGATTGCGTACTTTGTCGTCTGGCCCAATGCGAAGGTGAGCCGGGCGATAGTGCTTCCTTCATTAGGCCACCCACCTACCGGTTAAAGGAATCTCCAGCCGACACCTACCGCTATGCTGACCCTCCCGAACGGTGGTAATTCTGCCAGCGGAGCAGAAAGTAATCCATGTCCGAAGATGGTGTGCTAATGCGCCGAGGAGGAGTTTAATGTTTGTACATTAAACACACTAATTATGCTTGCGCTTTGCCTTGTTGGTTCGTTTACTACGGTCGGTCAATGGTACCACGATACGGTAGGTTTGCACGATTTTCGTGCAAAATCTCTACGCTGTAAGTTCTACGTCGGGAGCGGCGACGCACAGACGCCAGCGATTGCGGAGTAATTGGTGTGGAGCAACATAAAAACAGAAATACGCTCTCCGGGGGATACGTGATTTGATAATAACAATGACACCGGTGTAAAAATAGCATGTCTACTGTTTGATTCAATATGTCGGCCACAGGTCTACATGTCAAGGCTTCACACGACAGGATCGGTTCAAAAACTCATCTGGACCAATCGCTCGTACGCAGAACTGACTATCTAGCCTCAGATATCTAGCTATCAGAAATGGGACAGGCCTTTAGACCTCTTGGGGTTGTTATACCGCTTAAAAAAGAAGTAATTCGAGAGGAATAATATTGTAAGTAAATTTTTTTAACTAGTTTAAATTGTTGCTGGATTCGATTCGATTTTATACATTTTTTACAAAGACAATTTAATATATAATTATAATTTATTTATTCGTAAACTTAATAATACATCTAAACTAACCTAAATCCAACCTTACAAAAAACTAATTAGATTTTAACTGGATTGTTTTGATTAATAACTGTGTCGCACGAAAGCCGTCGAGAGAAGAGATCGAGCTGCGCAGTCGCATCAAGCTCGAGGTCTGTGTGTGATGGCTATGTTGCCATCACTGTCGCTATAATATTGTAAAAACTCTATAAACCGATGTAATACATAATTATATAATACAATACTAATACTTCTATTTTTAATCACATTTGCACTCCTTGAACCAACCAGCATAAGCAGAACCTGCAGGGAGGCAACTTCTTGATTCCATTTTTTTAAATTATATTCGTTAGTATTACATTAACTCACCATTCGATAAGTTTAGTAATATAAATCGGGTTTTGCACTTGAAACGGATCATCCCCAAGCGCTCCGATCGATAACTACCGTACATCGCGCGCTATGTAGCATTATGCTTACGCCAACAAGTTAACACTTGACATTGGTCGTGTAGTTGAATCGATTGACAGAGCACAGGGTAAAATCCGAAATCCGATAGTTACGACAGCGACATAGACGTATGCTACCGTTTGCAAGACCATACCCAATGGTTTTGACCGACGTTGTTGATCTTTGTGCTGGCAGCACCGAAAAAGAACCACCATCCAGCAAGTCACACTGCTCCGGCTCCGGCTCCGGGGACCGGGTTTTATATCATCATCTATCAGACGAGCAATCGTCAACTGTGGGGACTTGAAATGCCAAATAAAACATCATAACATCAATCAAAGCCCTACCGGCAGCATCGAATCTTGTGTGCGGACGTACCGGTTCGCTCGGTGTGTATCTTGGTGCATCGGAACCTTTCACCATGCAGCCGAACATCCATGCTCACCGAACCAGATCCAGCGGATTTTCGATTGCCTCAAGGACCGTAGCTTCGGTGCTGCCGGCTGGTGCCGCCAGTAGGGATACAGTTGATGCACCCTTCCGGACCTAATCAGCCAAAACAGGTTAGCCTTTCCGGTGATGACGGTAACGCGTTTGCCGCTGGCAGCATCCGTTCGTTCCGGGCGACCGTTTCCACCGTTCTGGCCACGGTACGTCAGCTATCATTAGATGGAATATAATCGAAAAGTTTAAGAGCTCACACCGGGGTTTGGTGCAGTGGATCAGCGAAAAAGGAATTTTTGATTGATGGAAGCTGAAACATTTCGGCCGGCGCAGTCACCTGTTATGCGGTACTGTTTTGATTGCTCCCGTTGACATGTTCTGTATTGGGCTGGTTCGTTTCAATGTGTCCGAAAGCGTGTGTGTGCTTTTAGATTTATTAGCTTGCATTTCATACCACCAATTTCTGCTACATTTTTACTAATATTTTATACCACCAGTGCTGTAGTGTTTCATGGTTTTCTAAGTCATCTCTTCGTTATTTAAATTAACTAGAAGCAAAGCTTTACAGATTTGTTATTTCGAAAAAAGGAAATAAAACAAACACATTCATTGGAAAGTTTCTTCGCAAACTGCCAAGAATGGTCATTTTCTATAGCTGGAGGTGATAAATGAGCATTTGCAAGAACCTTTTCCATCAACGTTATGCGTTAAACAGAAAAAAGGCGCACACATTGGTCACAAGGGACTCATAACAGTACGCTCGTAAAATCAATGAAACGGCATCAGGTGGTTGCTTGAAATAGTTTTTACATGGATCATTACGTTCGGGTTTTAGTTAGTATCCGGAAGCATCATTAAACCCTTGATTCTGTGTGTTATTAGCTCAAACGGCCCATGGTAGCGTAAGTGGTATTTTTAAAAGAATTTTACGAATAAAGCTACAAAAAACAGCTTTCGTCTTTCATACTATCGTATTAACTTTCTTAGCATCACTTTCCTATTGTATCAAGGTCCCTAAGCCCGAGATGTATTTATTAGAATTTATTAGAATATCACCCGGAGAGCAGCAAAACCTTGCAGATAAATTGATTTTTAATGCAGCCGTCAATTTGAGTAAAATATGGCAATATTGAACGCCCGGCAGCGAAACTGTCGGAAGAAGTGAGCAAGATGTGCCGGAACGGCAGCACTGCACGCCATCAGTGCACGCCCGGCCAAAGATAGTCGTCGTTGCCTAATCCTGGCTTTACAATTTTCGTACCCATATCGGAAGCGGTACTTCCGGGGTGTACATGTATAGTACATTGTACAACCCTCCATCCCTCCACAAACCGGCAAAACTGTCATGGGGAAATGGTCCAACAACGTGGAGAAACTTTGCGCCAACATTCTTTACCGGTAACCTGACCTGACATTAAGCTTCTTTGGGAAAGTTTATCACCTCGTGGGCATGGCTAGCGCCTGCCCGTTGGAAAATATGCATAAAAAACCACCACCCCCTCCCCCCAACCGTCCCGAAAACCAACCGTCGAGACAGACAACGAGTGGGGGCCAGCCGGCAAATCGGGCACTTAGAGCAAAACAAATGATAAAATAAGCTCGAGAGGTGAAAGTTTTAGCACCCGTTGTTGTGCCCCACTTGCTCTGCAGGGTTGGCAAATGATTGGCGTAATGGAGCAAATAGAAGCTCCTCGAAATGCTTAATCTTGGCTTGGAGGTGGCGCAGGTCCGGAACTGTTCATGAAGTAGCTGGGAGGTTAACGAAACAATAAGTTTCGAAAGTTGAGCATTTTTTTGGTCCATGCTTTTTTCGTAAATTTTTTAACCAAACTACAAAAACTCAATACACCGGTTTTTGTTCCCATTTTCCTTTCATGCAACTTATGGCATTGAAGATTTCAACGCGGAGCAGCAGCTGTTCGGATTGAGAAAAGATTTGCCCAGCACGGTTTCGCAGCTCGTGCGAAGGGTTCCCGTCGAAATCGCTGAAGCTTTCAGCGGTGATGGTGATTGCATTCGACATTCGATAAAAGAAATACCGGTGCGAGATACCATGTGGGAATAAGATCAAATTTCCATCTGCATAGCATTACTTCGTCTACTAGCTTCGGTCAATGCCGAAATCATTCTCGTTTGCTGCTCTGTCTGCGTTTTCGCCAGCATCCGTGGACGGTTCGCGTGAGGACGGCACGGCCTACCACTGGATTTGGTGGTGCCATTCGTAACATCTTTGAACGACTTTGACTCCCTGCGGGCCGCGCTAGACAACACCAACACCACAGCGACGGCCCGATGACGATGGCGCTGATGATGCTGATGATGATGCTCGGAAGAGTGCATTTTAAATAATGTATTCTTCATTATCATATGTTTCGGTGTGCTCTTTCCGTCTCGCTTTGTTTGGTGGTGGTGGTCGGACTCGGGGTTTTTCCTCCTTTTTTTATCAGCTCAGATTGCGAAAGGAAAGCACAATGCTGGGAGACAGCTATTGTGACGATGAATATTTCATCGTTCAAACCAAACGCCCTCCGAACACACACACACACGCAAATGCTTACAGCAAAGCGCTTATGGTTACCATATCCACATAAATCACATATGAACATCTCCACTTGCTGCGTACCATATCCGTACCAGCTGTACCGCCCGCTGCTCGCTGTGAAACGTCTTGCAAGTGAATCACGAATGGCGCAATACTTGAATACTTTTTTTTTGTGTATCGTTTATATCGTCGGCACTGGTCGCGGTGCCAGTGCTGGTGGTGGTAAGTCACTGCTGCGTACCCCAAAACCATTGATTCATGTTTATGAAGCAGGTCATGAATGTTAACACTCGCACGTGTATCGAGTCTCTTGTTCCGGTTTTCACCCGATTGTATCGCTCGGTTAGGCTGTGGTGGAATTCGTTTTTCTTCTGCTTCGATAACGTGGTAGGGGATATATTCTACAATTGAGATAGCAAAAAAGTAAGTCCATAATGAACAATTTCCATCAATTGTTTTTAGCGTAGTGGGGTACTTTTTAACACACAAAAACGCAAGACTTCCTATTGTAACAAACGTAAATGAAGACATCATTTTTGTGGTTAATTTTGCAGGCAGGAACACTCTTAGAATGTACAGAAAATGTTGTAATTTTTTATATATTGACAGGAATTCAGTACATTCCAATTTCGTAAACATAAGTGCACCTTGTTTTCGTTCTCTTAATCATACAAAGAACGTGATCTTCATCACATACATTAACTGCACAATTGGTGTGTCTCTCACTCTCTTCTTGGTGTTATGACTTTGTAAGGTAAATGCCTGCCATTTCTGGCTTACTAGACTTAATGTTACCAAGTAACCCGATAGTCAGTCCTTGCTGGAGGAGGATTGCTCAGGATAAGATTTTGTCCTGTCGAATGAAGACCGGCGCCACTACCAATACACCTCCGGCCGTACCGGTGGACACCACAATTGGTTGAATTAACGTTCATCATTTAAAAAAATCAAATGCTCTTCAATTCTACTTATATTTTATTAGTAGACTACGTACATGAGTTAAATGAGCACAATGAACGTTGGTTCAATATGCGAGGATGGTAATACTGAACATATCATGGTGGTAATATGCCAAAAGTCCTGACTTGGCACTAACTGTATATAAGTAATATTGGATTTATGTGCATGTCAATTTATATAATTATCACATCTCAATACCTGAATGTTTTAAATCCAATTCCCTACCATAGTTCACTTAATTTGTTGGTGATTTTTTTAATTATTTTTTTTTAAATACCAAATTACGCCGATGTCGTCCATTCTCTTATTCGATTCAGTAAATTACGACCTACCTTTTTTTAATCCGTTAGTAATTTAAGAATAAAGTTCGATACATCTGGAAAGTAAAACCTTTGCTTCTTATTCCTTCAGTACACCGTATCACAAATTACACTGTACGAACAATGCTCTTGCGTTGATAGCAATCGGTCAACCATGCTCTCAACTTCACACTTTGCCGACCACGCATAACCCTAACTCGGTACAGTTCCGGAAGTTATATGATGCATATTTTCATGACAAGAACGCTCGAATTGATCCGGGAGTTGAGTCCAATTTTTGGAGCCAGTTCGAGCAAATCCCACATCCCATTCCCTATTTTCATAATATCGATGATGAACTCGAGAACGGGTTTTTTTTTTCCTTCTCGTGCACTACCCTTACTCCGTTACCGGGCAGCTACTCTAGTGTAAAATTGAACTCTTTCATCGCTTTCCCACGCTAAACGCTGGTGGGTGCCGGTTTAGGGCCGTCGGGGGATGCCTGATTGGATCCCAAGACATTCACCCGCGCTCTCGATCGGCGCTGGAACTGGTTGAAAAGTGCCGCTCTCTATCTTCGCCCAGAAATTGATGGCATCTTACGGTCAGAAGCTAACGAAATCGATCCCCACTGCCACCGTGCGGCAAACGCAAGCCGCATCCTTTTGAGTTTGGTTCTCGTCCTTTGATAAAATGTGATTTTCTCCGTGCAAATATTTGCTTCTTCGAAGGAAAATTGACATTTTCTATTCTATTCAGCTCGCTGCCATCGGTGCATACACACCGACCGGCTTTTGGTACACCGATCGTGCCGACCAGCCAACGGACTGACGATGACGACGACGCTGACAGATACATCCGGTTTTCGTATGCGTTAGGTAGCCACACGATCGTAAAAATGATGCTTTCATGATGAAATTGCTGCTTCACTTCCCTGTATACAATATCTATGTAAACGTGTCGGTCCGTTTGCTGACCCACTTCCTGCGTCGTATGGTTTACCGAGCTTTTCCATCTTCATAAAAGTGCAGCTGAACCAGGAAGGGGAACGAGTTTCTGGATCTTTTGCAAAGATCCACCAAAGCTGCACGTCTAATCGATGAGCTTAAAACAAGAAAGCTATTTACCGGCTGTGTGCCACCCTTTGCAACACCACCAAATCACAACATCTTTGCGTTCCAAATATGAGCAACTTGTGATGTTGCCTTCGTTTGAGCAATGTGTTGTTGTTCTGCTGCTCACTCTCTCTCGCTCGCATTTTCCACAACCTTAAAAACTCATCGAAAGTTTTTGCGAAACCGAAACGGAAATATCCTCCGGCTACAGTGGCGCAGAGCAAAGCCCAACCGAACGCTTGTTTGTGCAGCACTCAGACCATCAGGCAGTAAGTGGTTTACCCTAAGGTTTGTCTAACGATCCGCAAGGAGCGGAAAGTATACAAAACTCTTCCCAAACGCTTGGTTCGGCTATTTCGTGAATGTGCCAACCGGGGTTCATCAAGACGTCCGGTTGTAATGAACTCTGCCCGAGCGGTGTTGCATGTACGCAGCCAACACAATGTGCCAGGGTTGGAGTCGGGGTGAAACACCATGCGTCTCCATTGTACATAGAAAGCGGGAGAGAGAGAGAGAGAGTAGTTGAATGAGAAAGAAATATTTCAAACGATTATGTTTTAAGTTAAAATCTATTCGGTAGTTGATGAAAGACACTACTTTATGCAACGAAAATTATTAATTCAAAACACGACTAAACTGAGGCTTCTATCGAAAAAAAAACCGACTGTTTAAGTAAGACAAATTAAAACATGACATTAACAACAAAAGAAAAGGCAAAATGATTGTGGTTCTAAAAAAATTTTAAAATTGAATTCTTTCACACCTAATTTGAGTAATGTTTCGTTTTATACATGAAATTAATTAAATAAATGTTAATACAGAAAAAAGTTAGCTAAATTAGTTTAACATTTCCCATACATTTCCAAACTTCAAAGTCAAACACATTAATGAAACAAGTAAAAAGAATATATTGCTGTGTTCACAACGTGCAAATGAAGATAACAAACCTAAGCCAATCACGTTGGTAGAGAGAATTAAGTCCTTTCAAGTCCTCGGTGGCATCTTCGCTAATCCATAATTACCTGTAATGGTGTTAACATGTCGTCTTACGCTCATGCACACGGTGATGCACCATTACCATTCCAAAGCAGGTGCATTCGATGCCATAAAAGCAGTGTCAGCCAGTGTCCCAACAGTGCCATTTCTTACCACCGTGCGGGGCCGAGTCTCGGAGGACGCACGAAAGTTGCCAGATTTTCCAACAGTTCCTGCCAAGCTGCCAACCACGTTCGGGACACACTTTCAGCCAGGCGCATTTAGCTGCTACGAGCAGACTTGAATGGGGGAACAAAGAGAGAGAGAGAGAGAGAACTGGAGGGAGTGTATGGGAAGCATCACAAAAAATGGCCATAGCTGTGTATGGAGATTTATTGTGTCGATAGCAGATCCACAACGTCAGGCCGGAAGCACCAACTTGGGACCGTCACCGGGCGAGCATCAACTGCAGGCACTCTCGCCCTGGATGGCTTAATTACAGTCACCGTTCTTTGACCGTTCTTCGGCGCGGCTTAATACGGTTGCCATAAATCTTCCGGCATGTCGAATGCGCTTTGAATAAATGTCTCCTTTGAACCGTGCACGAATGTCAAACTACAAACAGCACCCGAGAGCACCTTCCAACCATCGCCACAACCCCGTCGGGCCGTCATCGTATTTGGTTTTCGTTTATCACTTGGTAACCGCTCGGCGGTGGCCCTGTTTCGTGCTGGTGCTGGGCACCCAGGTTCCGTGTACCGGAGCTTTCTCAGACGTCGACCAAAAGCAAACTCGGCGGCTACGGCCGACCGGACGATTTACGATCACCGCGCGACTGCAAACGGGTCCCGGACGGTTCCACCACGCCCGGAACACGAGTGAAAGAGCCGGGGGAGTGAAAAAAAACCACTTCACAAATCCGTTGTGACATCACTATCTCGTACGTTCAATCTCAAAACCGCAATGAAATGGAGGAAAATCGAGAGTCGAACAGACTACATCCGATCCGATATGCTGTTCGGGGCAAAACAACCCCACGTCGCTCGATTGATGGTGTTTGCCTACCATACAAAAGAATGAATTACGGGATTTGCTGGGCGACGAACGATTGATATTAAATGCCAAATAAAACACTTTAATATCAATTTCCTTGATCGCCCGCCCCTTTTTGACGGGCAGCGACCGACCGACACGCAACAAGCTGTTAATGCTGGAAATGGGTCCTGTTTGGGAAGAACAAAGCTTTCAATACACATGTTTCTACTCTCCAACAAACAAATTACAGTGTTAATCTACAACGGCAAAGAGATATCATATCGACTTCAGGACAAGACAAAGCAGCACCATAAATTAGTCTTAAAATGCATTTCAAAACAAGGAGATAATAACTTGCTTATAAAGTCAAATCTGTCAAATAATAAAATATACGTTTTCGGTTTAACACACTTTATAACACCGGCATCGTTAAGAATAAGGCCTTTGCCTCATGCTCAACATCTTCCCATTGATGAACAGACATCACGAAACCGATGTCGTATGCAAACAATATTTTGCTGTTGTTTGTTTCGCTGTCAAAATTGCGGAGCAATTTTGAAGATTGCGCGCGCTATTGTTTTCTTTCCATTCTACAAACATGGCAACATATATTATACCCCTGACATTAGCTGCAACCTAATCTGGATAAATAGAAAAAAAAACAACAATCTACCGCCACAACCGAGTCAACCGAGTACCGAGCCAGCAACTGGTTCGTAGGTCCAATCTTGCTGTGCAGCATTCATTTCGCAGCCAGCCACACATTACCATTTACCATGCCGTTTTGGTTCGGGGCTCATTCCTTGCTTCGACACCGAAGATAAGTTATTATAACCGTCCCAGATGAGCCCCGGTCCGCCCCATCCCCGGCCAGTTTAATATGGACTCTGGTTCTGCATTGCAGCTTTTTTCGAACACAATCAACATCATATGCGCTTACGTTAAATAATGCAACACTGGGCGTTCTTTGTCGGTGCTGAAGCCAGCCTGGACGTCGCTTTATCGTTTTCGATGATGAGACGGGTTTAGTTTGAGATTGCTTCATGTTGCAGATAGCTGCAGATTGCTATTCCTTTGGCGGAGCCTTTCTCCCGAGAAACGATCGACGAGATATGGAAGGCGAAACATGTTTACCAGCATAGGTCCAACTCCAAAATAAGCCATCGGTTACACATATAAATGTCAATAGAGGGAAGAAGTTTATCCTCTCCAAAAAGTTTAATAGTTTTTCTTTGCAAAATATGTACTGTTTTACTAAATTTATAGACTGTACAGTAAACGGGACTGAGTATTTAAAGGGATATGATTAGGTAACATAATGCAAATAATTAACCTTAAGGAGCATAATCTACTGCTTTTTTATTATTATTATCGTTCTTCATATTTTTGACATAACGATCTTAAAAGGTCTTTCTCGCCTTATAATTCATTATTAGACCATAATAGTCCTCATCCTACCTACGAGGAACCGTGGTACTAGTGAAATTCGAACCAAACCGCGTGCAGGACCTATCGTTAACGGACAAAACCAGGTACTGGTCCATGTCATACAATAGAAATCATGCGCTGATTAAAAGAGATATGCATGTATTAGTTCGGTATTTAAAATTGAAAATAGCGGAAGAGTTGTTCTAGAGAACAAGCGAATAAATTTAATAATATATTCCTTAGTTCTTACCACGAAATGTATGATTTATTCCATTGCTGCTAACAAAGAGGTAGAAAATAGTAAAAAACGCCCCAGAATGTTCCCGGTAATGTAACTCTATAACAACAGGCAACAAGACGAGACCCATAAGTCACGGTAGTACTTAAATTGTAAATGCAAAATAATCTTTTAACTCTGCTGTATTTAATTAGCAACAAGGCAAAAAAAAAACTTGTAACAATCCTGTGCCTTCTTAGGCTACAATCGTCTTAGTCATTATCTAAGCAAAATGTAAAACGAAATCAGATGGCCAAGAAATGCGTCCACGACGTATCCAGGCGTTACACATCCCATGATGAACGTGCAGAAGAGAAAAAAATAACTACCTCTTTCGTAGAACGGGCACGGGTCACAGGCCCGGTACCTTTAGAAAAAATTAAATCCTTACATCCTTCACCCGAGAACGAACGGGGTCGGAAATATTCTTTTCCATAAGCATAAGCGATGATAGTATCACTTACAGCATCCTGACTCTACGAGCATCCTCGAGACGATTCCGAAGAGTTGCTCTAGACGTGGCGGAAGCAAAACATAAACCGAAAGAAAAAAGCGCAACCAACAACCATCTCAAGCCGTTCGTACCGACCTTCTGAAACCTTCTCGCGCAGGGTTCTGCACACGCAAACATCCCCCCGGTAGAATGGCATTCCATTAAAAACGGTAGAAGCTATGGTAAAGCAGCCGGCTCGCACGTTTCCCCGTGCCAGCATTCGTTGCCTGTTCCGCCGCAGGTTGACTGCATCGGAGCGGACGAAGATCATAAAACGTAAGCCCTGAGCAATGTCGCTTTAATCCAGCACCTCGAGCTCTAGCCATGCCCAGCCGGCAACCGTGTCGTTCCTTATTTCATTTATGCCGTAAAATATGAGCATTACAGCAAATGGCGTGGGTCCAGCAATGGGTGCAATGTAAGACGGATTTGCACGGAGTAGTGCGAGCTGGAGCGTTTATTTTTACATTCCCTCAGCGCGTCGGATGTGTCGTCGCCGGTGCAAGGCACGTGCAACATCCAACACCCACTGGGCGGCCCACTCGCATACCCATTATGGACACGGTGGGAGTTAAAGCCTTCATAAGTGAGGCAAGCAAGTAAGGAAAGAGTGCTTGCTATTTCCATGAGGAAAATGATGTAATGCTTTGTTTGTTTCGCTATTCCAGTAAATGTGTAATTTGAGAAATTTGAGTAATTTTAATAAACTCTACCATGTATCCATCGCTTGACTACTTGCTTCTCTGACGCAATAAATGCTCCGCGAAGATCGATGTGGACAACCTAAAAGGACTGTACGAGCTGGGTCGTCCGGTATCATTATAGTGACATGACGATATTAAGTTCATCGTACAGAAACAAACATTCTTCTGGGCGTCTTCGTATCGAAAGCAACTTTCGTCACTCTTCGACAACGTTCATGTCTCTGAGACATATGACATCAAATTAATCCTAGCTTTGTTCATCTCGAAAGGTGTTTTTTTTCTGAAGAAGAAGATGCCAGACTGTAAAAAAAATCGGTTGAAAACACCTCTTTTATTTGGACTAAAAGTTCTAGTTCAGGCACCTAGTGTCCTCTGATCAAAATATTAAATGTTTACCACTCTAATTCACTCGCTTCACAAAAGACCTACTAACAGGACAATAAAGCAATTCTGTGCAACCGTGTGCTATACTGCAAACAGAATTGAATGATAAACACATCAGAAAATCTGTATCGATTGCTTGCTTGCACATAATTTGCCACGTTAAACTGCCCTGGTGTCAACCACATTTGGGGCCAGATTTATCATCCTTCCCATACCCATAAATACAATCGAACGGTCTTATTTTTTATCGTCGAGCAGTCCCAGTGAAAGAAATGTCCTTAAAACCAAACCGAACATCCAGCACCCACTAAGAAGTGTTTCTCCAAATGCCAAATCGAACAAATGCCTTTCGGTTGTTTTTTTTTTTTTTGTTTTATAACGATTGGACCGAACAAACGACTGGCGAATTTTACGAGACCTCATTAAACACTGCGCGCCCGGATGCAACCGTTCCATTCGGCGCTCGGAACGGTTGCGCATTTAAGTGGATCAATCTGGGCCGGGATTCGAGCACCCGGATAATCTTATTTATCATTCGTTGTCGCCACATTTATCTCCCCTGAGGGGCCCCAACCAAGGCCACCGGTAAAGAAAAGAAGCTGTCCAAATCTTACCCGCTGGCCGGGGTGATGAAGGTACAAACTATCGCGTAACTCCATCACGGTAAGGAAAACAAAAACACCCACCACCCTCTCCCCCCCCCCACAGGTGTTTCCCGGGTGGCCTTTTCCTCTTCCACCCCTCTTTAGCCATCCGACATTGCGGATGCGATATTGCAAAACACCTCGGTAATAATTTATTGACTCGCCGAAATTGCGTGCAATTCGCCCCGAAGGTTAAACTTACCCACTTCGCGGCACTCGGCGCTACCATTAATTAATCACGCAATCCTACTCGGCAGAGGAAAACTTTTTCCCAAAAAAAACATCACTCTTCCTTCATTCCGGTAATTCATTCTATTCTGACGTTCGGTTCTGCGGTCGAGTTCACGGTGGTCTTCCGACTGGCGGTGACTGGCAAACCTACAATATTGATAAACTTTACCCTTGTTTACGTGCGTTGCGCACGGTGGCAGCACGTCGAGTCGAGGGGCTGAACCTTGAGGAGTCCATCGTTTTCCAAAACCTTTTTTCTTTTGTTTGGTTTCGGTTTCGGGGTTTTGTTTTTGCAATATATTATTTTGCTTGTCAACCGCCGTTACAAGCGTTGCTAATTTATTTGCCTGGCACCGGGAAAAGGCACCGGGAAAAGGCACCGGCAACACCGTGGTGCGTTGGTGGTTTTTATTTATCTTATGCGAACTGGTAGTGTGAAGATTTGTTTCTTCGCTGACTGAGGTCGAAAGGAAGCGGAGCGAAATCCTTGTATGAATATTAATTAAATACAAATTCAATCTTCACGAATCACTTGCAGCCATCCAAAGCATCCATCGTCACTGATATGTTTGCCGTTCGCATAACGTTTGGCACAACCAAACCCGTTTCCCCGTTTGGGAACCTCCGCCCGAAAGAACGATAAGGGTTAAAAGTAAATATTTGCCTATCAAGATCAGCCGAGACAACAGCCGAGGTTCCGAGGAAAAAAAAGCACACCCACAATCGGCACCCATTTTCATTCAGAGGCAAGCAGGTGGCCCATTTCACCGCACCTCCACCACACTCGGTTACGTTTGTTACACACACCGCATTCATTAAATATTCATTAAAGCCCACAGACGCAGCCCGACCGTTCGGACAATCAACGTGGGGCGAAACTAATGAGAATTTTCCACGGTACGGGGCTGAAGACGACTCTTTCTCACACTCCCTTCTCTTTTTTGTTAATCTCTTAATTCGATTTTATACAGCGACACATTTGGGTTGTGCCGCTGCCTCCAACCTGCGAACCGTGTTCGGTCCGCAATCGGGCGTAAGTGCTGTCCGCACTTTGCCCATTTTCTCGCATTTAAGCGCGAATCGATTCCCACTCAATCACTCGAACTCGAACGCCCGTCAAAAACATTGATGCCGTGGCCGTAACCGTTTCCGATTCGGACGGTTTTGTCCATTTCTTTCGTCGGCGTTAATGGGATTTTTCGTCACAACATTTCGCTGTCGCAAATGAACGCAGGTACTTCAACGCGATCAACCGGCCGGATTGATTTGGGGCGGGTGCGATTATGTCGCGGGACGGTGTGCGGAAAAGTGGTAACGGTTTTTGCATTAATGGTATTTGGCTACGCGCGTGACAAACACAGGCACGCGACCGGTCCAAACATTCGGCACGGCGAGAACATTTGTTTCAATTATCCAGTTAGTGCACTAATCTATTTTCATCGCAGTGTTGTACATTCAATGCGTTTTGGCGAGTGTTTTTAATCCTTTCCTAATGGGCTTGAACAACAATCAAATCAAGTTTGGCTTTAAAACCAACGGGGAGAAAAGAATGTGAAGTTAAGCATAAATAAATAAACTAAATTTTATGTAACATTAATTTTAATAAACCACCAAGCGCGGCCGACCAATCTCCCGTAGCAAGGACTGACTAACCGGCTATGTATGTATTAAATAAGGAACAAACTTTGAACGAGGATCAGGAAAAAGCAACTACCGATTAAAGAATTGGGTTGCTTTGGTTTGGTTTTTTTCGTGGCCTTCGATAGCACATATTATCGAACACAAAGTGCTGTGCTGGCCTCAAAATTATTTAATTAGATTCTTTGTTTGTGATTCAACATGAACATTTCGACCCATCGCAACTGAGTCGCGATTAGTGGTGTTTGATAAAACGTTACCCTTAACTATCCAAAGTTCCATTTTTCACCAAAAACCTTCAGTCCTTGCTTGTGGGAGATTACTAACAACTACCGAGGAGAACGCAGAGAACGCAACATTGCAGGGAATGGCATATTCGAACAGCATAAGCATTCGTTTCTTATGAGCGTCACAAGATAACAAGCAAAATATTATCGTGTGAAATTCCATAGAATGAGAAAAATACCAGTCGTTCGAGTGGCTGACAAGAACATCATTTAGCAAACAAGAACAATCAGCATGTGACTAAGACTATGGCACGTAATGTGTTTTACATGTTGCATCTTATTGAAACAACGTTTATGTGATTGCTTTTTGTTTGTTAGTTTGTCTAACTACGGTAGTGTGAAATTCGCTATGCACAGCAGTTGTTGATTGATAAAACTATTTACTTAACTAAAAATATTTCTAATAGCTACCACACGAACCAAGAACAAAATTTAAAAAAATATATATCTACATTGGATTCAAATTAATAAAGATTAATTTTGAAAATAAACAAAACAAAAACTCTTAAAATTGCTCCAATAGACTTTTTGGACGAATGACGGCATATAGACTGCTTTTCACCGAATAAAATGTCCAGTGACCTCAGTGAATCACAATGGTTGAGAAATGTTATCACATGCAGCCGCGATGTATAGCATTTCCTTTGTACCAACCAGCATTACA
The DNA here is from genome assembly GCF_943734725.1 of Anopheles marshallii. NCBI lineage: Eukaryota > Metazoa > Arthropoda > Insecta > Diptera > Culicidae > Anopheles > Anopheles marshallii. Next base: position 73,898,134 of record NC_071327.1, on the reverse strand, counting down.
CAATATGGCACAAACCAAGGGTCAACACATCTCAACCCTGCCCACGGAAAACCAAATGATAAAGTAAACTTTACTTTTAAACGAAAGACGGATATAAAAAGGGTCAACATTTAGTTGCCAGCCTCATTACTAAAAGCCGGCCAGTGTTGTCAACATGTTCGAGTTTAACCTTCTGTGCGCGTTAACCCTGTGTTGTACCATCTTTGTTACGCAATGTACTCCATCGGCAGGTGTATCGAGCCTTGTTCAAGGAAGTTTTGCTTTCGAAATGATCATGAACAAATTGCAACATCTGGAAGATCGTATTGGTGGAAATATGGTAAAAAGGTAAGTCATACTAGTGGCAGGATGCATACCAGAGGGCAACAAATGAACGTCTCAAACAAGGTGCTTTGTGTACAGATCGTGCAGTGAGGTTTCTTCTTCCGGCATATACACCATTCAACCAGAAAAACCCTTCTTTGAACCGATAAACGTGCTGTGCGATCAAGAGTATGAATCGGGTGGATGGATTGTGATACAACATCGTTTCGACGGATCGACAAACTTCTATCGCAACTGGCAACAGTACAAGAACGGGTTTGGAAATCTGGACGGTGAGTTCTGGCTGGGCTTGGATCGTATTTATCAGCTGACAGTGTCACGACCGTACGAGTTGTTGGTGGTGCTGGAAGATTTCAATAACAATAAGACGTACGCCAAGTACGATCAGTTCGAGATCGGGGACGAGTACGAAAAATATGCACTCAAGAAGCTGGGTGGATGTTCGGGAACGGCTGGAGATTCGTTCAGGTACAGTATGGGTATGAATTTTTCAACATTCGATGCGGATAACGACGCAGCGGTGGCAAACGACAGACATTGTGCAGTCGAATTTCATGGAGCCTGGTGGTACAACCAATGTCATTCTTGGTATGTTCGTTAACGGTTAAGTGATGATGTGGAAACATCCAACATTAACCCTTTGCATCCAATTTACAGCAATCTCAACGGGAAATATCTTCGTGGAGTAACGAAAGAATATGCAACTGGGATGGTTTGGCGATCATTCCGTGAGCATTACTATTCCCTCAAAACTTCAAAAAATGATGATAAGACCGAAGAATGGTTAGATCAATTCTTATTTAAAGAAAAATTACCATTTTGGTTGTTCAACTCATGATTAAATAAAGGTTTTCATACAATAAATCTCTTACAAACTGTTTTTTTTTCTTAATCTTGTTAATCAGCCGGATGACAGTGCCATATAACGTTGCTGCGGAATGAACGGAAACTTCTGAGTGCAACTAAAATAAACATTTTTCCACAGAATGACTGGTCAAGACTGCAAACTTTACACATAATGGTGAGAAGCATACTTTGATTGAAGTCCGATTATATTCCTGGGTTTGAGACAGCCCAGTAGAGGAACTGTTAACAGTCGCGACCTTTCAAACAGCAGGACAATATACCAAACCCCATCTGAATCATCCGAAATCGTTACAGTCGGCCGAACTGATTGCATCTTATCCTTCATCCACAGATCAAAATTATTCTCTCCATTCTTCAAATAGTTGGCAGTTATTAATGTTTTACCGAATCTAGTTTTTACCTCCAGTGCTCTGGCCATCTTAACTCAATCGAGGCTTTTGATTTGATGGTGCGTTGATGCAGACCGCTGAAGTACTCTAAAATAGCTCGCAGATAAGAAGCAGATTTGGAGAAACAACAATTAGCATGTGTTTTGTGTATGTGTGCATATTTATGTCATAATAGTTGTGTGAAATTTGGATAGATTAGTCTTTCCACTTTACTGTACGATACAGCGTACTGATACAATACACTCCACAACACCACAAAGTGAGTAATGCGGCAAGAGCTATTTATATCCTTTCCCTAAACCATCACACAGTGCAGATTTCTCGCATTGTTCAAGGCCATCAAAATGATAATTTAGGGTTTCCCTTTGAACGAACGTTGGATATAAATGGGTCAACATTTTGCTGATAGCGCCATTGCTATCGGTTTGCCAGTGTTGTCAACATGTTCGAGTTTAACCTTCTGTGCGCGTTAACCCTGTGTTGTACCATCTTTGTTACGCAATGTGCTCCATCGGCAGGTGTATCGAGCCTTGCTCAAGGAAGTTTTGCTTTCGAAATGATCATGAACAAATTTAAGATTCTAGAAGATCATTGCATTCCTAAGGAGGACCAAATGGTAAAAAGGTAAGTCATGCGAGTGGCAGGCAGGGGCAACAAATGAACATCTCAAACAAGGTGCTTTGTGTACAGATCGTGCAGTGAGCTTCCCTCTTCCGGCATATACACCATTCAACCAGAAAAACCCTTCTTCGAACCGATAAACGTGCTGTGCGATCAAGAGTATGAATCGGGCGGATGGATTGTGATACAACATCGTTTCGACGGATCGACAAACTTCTATCGCAACTGGCAACAGTACAAGAACGGGTTTGGCAATCTGGACGGTGAGTTCTGGCTGGGCTTGGATCGTATTTATCAGCTGACAGTGTCACGACCGTACGAGTTGTTGGTGGTGCTGGAAGATTTCAATAACAATAAGACGTACGCCAAGTACGATCAGTTCGAGATCGGGGACGAGTACGAAAAATATGCACTCAAGAAGCTGGGTGGATGTTCGGGAACGGCTGGAGATTCGTTCAGGTACAGTATGGGTATGAATTTTTCAACATTCGATGCGGATAATGACTTATGGTACAAACACTGTGCAGTCACGTACACTGGAGCCTGGTGGTACAATCAATGTCACGAAAGGTATGTTGGTAAACGGTTGTGTGAAAATGCGGGAATGGATTTACCATTCGCTTCCACTTTACAGCAATCTCAACGGGAAATATCTTCGTGGAGTAACGCAAGAATATGCAACTGGGATGTCGTGGAAAACCTTTCGAGGGCTAAACTATGCACTAAAATCGTCAAAAATGATGATAAGACCCAAAGCGGTTTGATTCCAGAGGATATAAAAGGATTTCAAAAATAAAAGCTTTTCAGTCAATTGTCATTGACGATCCAGCGTATCAATGAATGACAAAATGGCGGACACTGGAAGTAAGAAAAATCGAAATCTATAGAAAATAAAGGGAGATCTTTCTGCATGAAAAAGGTTCCCAGAAATTGTGAGTATCAAGTTGCAGCGACAAAATGCAATTGAACTATATTCAATTATTTCCATTACCTCTCCTCTTCATTTTATGAAAATTACTAAACTGTTCAAAGATTTCCCAAACACTAAATCAACATAAATTTTCCTCCTTCAACGTGTGTACAAATTTACTCGACAATCTTCCACTTCCCTACCGGTTGGCAACGGATTTGCTCGCAAACAGAAATCATGCCTCCAAATCCTTGCTTTACTTCATTTCCATGCAATGCCGTACCATTTTTTGGCATGGCCGTTTTTACGTTGGAGAAAGCACATACACACACAAAACCAACCACACTGAAACGAGCACTATCTTGTCGTGTTACAAGTGCTACATTCAATCGACACTAGCAGCCTCACCTTGCTGGTGGGCCGCATGATATTCCCGTATCACTGAACGGCAGTCAAGCACCGAGGATACCGATACCGGGCCCATGCAGTGACGTACCATTCGCGAACGTTCGTTAAAAATGGAAAATATCACACTCATGCTTAAGTTTGCAAATACCGACGTTACCTGCACTGAGCCAGCTGAGCTTAGTGCAAGGCGATACCGGAAAGACCGGAACCGTCGACCCAGCCGCCCAAAATGCACGATGCATCGCATCGCATACAGGCCGGATTTTTCAGGTTGCCTGGTTTTTGGTACGTGCGGATTACACCGGAAATCCAGATGTCGAACAACTCTAACGAACCTCCAAAGCGTTTGCCAGTCGTTTTGCATGCTGGCATGTTGCGGAGAAGCCTTGCCGAAATATCCCCTGTTGGCTAGAACTGCACGAGGGAGAGAGACAGCGAGAGAAAAATGACTAGCACCAGGGACACCAACCCAGGCTTAGACCACTTTCATCTCACCGTACGCCACTGCTCTCCACATCGTGCAATACCCTCGAATATTCAATCGGTTGTGCAGAAGCGTGAGTACCTTCGCTCGATGCTGCCACCAAAGTCAAAAGATTCCACAGAACCGATGGGAACTGCTCGCACACTTGCATTCCTAACATTCTTAACCTTCCGATTCACCTTCCCCCCCATCAATTCTCCATCCCCTTCGGTTCTAGCAACGCCCCCAACAGTCGGTCCAGAATCTTCACCAGAACTATCGAGACCAGGATCAGTTCCGTCTTTATTGCACCCGGGCAGCAGTATGGTTCACTTCAACCGGGAACACCCCCCTCCGTGTGCACGGTGTACAATATTTCTTTTTTATTACCATCATGCATCTTAGCGCATCGGCGCACTACCACCATGATAACAACTTCCCCTGACCTGCCTCCCGAGACACAACCTCCCCGGGCGCAACAAACACCCCTTCTGGACAAATGCTTCGACACAAGGGTTAAAAAAAAGATGCACTTCTCGAGTGCAAGGTACCTGCTTGCGTGCTGCCAACTCATTCTCAGTGGTGGACGACCGCGTGCAACCAATGTGCCCGCCACCACAGCGCCCCACTGTACGACCCGAATCCGCATTGCTTATGGTTCTTTTTTTTTCCTGTCAGTTTGGTCGCCCCAGGAACTGGGAGTGTTCTTAAGACGGGGACTTACTCGAACGTTACGATCGCTTCCACTTCTTACAAGGCCGTCGATTGAACTGGATGGTGTTTGCACATTTGATGGTTGCATCCCGGCCAGCTGCCTGCACGGAACGGCTGGCAGATAAATATTTAATGCTTGCATTCTATGTTTTAGCCCTTTTTATGCTCTTAATTCTAGCAACAACCGAAAGCAACCCGGCGCAAAGTCTAGTCAGCATTTGAAACCGGGTAAAGGCATCTTATTACATATTTATCAGCCAACCGGGCTGGCTTCATAGTTTATGATGTATGTATTCTGCTGTAGCATGCTGCTGTTTTTGGCATGCATGCAAACCTTAATTTATTTTCTTGAAAAAAATAAGATTCTTTGTGTCACAAACTACAAGTTAATATTACATTTTTGTGTATAAAATCCAAAAAAAAAACGCACAATCAAGCCTCAGCATCAAAATTGTCTTGCCCCAATTTTTGGAAAGCTCTTCGCACCATGAATGATTGAACCGTGCCGGGGAGCGAACCGGGATAATTTCATCCTCCAGTCTGGCCCATTTCCTAACTGAATAAAACATTCGATTAGTTGTCATACATCAATCCTTCATATCCTACATCCGGACCTGCGCTATTTCACCATCTAATGCTGACGGTGTGGATGGATGCAAAAAAGCCATCCCCCGTACGGGTTGCATACTACACGTATGCAACGCCCAACGTTTGCACCAACTATTTCCAATCGAAAATTCAATTAAATTTATTTCAAACAGTTCCGGTGTTCCGGATATGAGGCCGCACTAACGCTGCGCCCGGCGGGAGTAGCGCACCGCGGGCTTCGCTGGCAGCTACAATCGTCATGCAGTGTGTGCGCACTTTCGCATTGCCTCTTGATCGGTACCAAGCGGACAAAGCACGTAAGGCGCAACTACAATGCAACGGCGGGTGAGATGCATAGCAACCTTCGCCTTTTTTTTTTATTATTTGCCCGCCGTGGGCGTCCGTGGATGGGCCAAAAAGTGGGAACACAAAAATCCAATATCCATTTGCCGTCAAACGGTGGAGCTTAGGATCGATTCAATTTTCACGACGGACGGTAAAGAACGCCACCGTTACCCTTACTTAGGCCCGAATTTAGTCAAGCGCTCCTAATCCACTCCAAACTACTGACACTCGCTAAATCCACTCTCAGCTCGGGGCGATGCATTTCGTTCGCTGCACCGTACACATGAAGACCGTACCTCCTGGTAAACTGGCCACCATCCCATTGTGCTTGCCGCGTGGGATGTAACAAACTGTTTCCGGTTTAGATGCTTGGCCATTCCGGACACATTCCGACCGGGAAGATAAACTTGTCAAATGTGAGGGGCTTAGGGAGACATGTGCTTTTTCACACGAGGCACACTGTGTAGGGCAGGGTTTTTTTTTCAAGAAGTGAAGTGTGTGAAGATGCTTCTGTGCCTCCTGTGCTTAGAGCAGGACTGACACACGCACTTAAAGATGGTACGGTTTCTTTCGCGACTAGAACTTTCATGAGATTGCGAAATTCTAAGATGATATTGGACTTGTAGAAACCCCTTCTGGACAATTGATTACTGTTTTCATCTACTGTTATTTCTAATTTGCTTTATTTATCCAACGTTAATCAGCTTGATTTATTATTTTTATTGTTATGTTTTTTTCTTTAAATTTACAATTTTTTTTATTATTCATTTTAATGCTTCTCATTATTATTATTAATGTGTTCTACTTCATTTTTATTTGTTACTACCACTCGAACTGCTACTGTTACGCATGTTTGCGCTTCATTCTTCTTATGTTTTTGTTTTGTTAATGCATTTTCTTATTTATACTATCATTGTTTTCTACTTTATAATTATGATCTATTCTTATATTTAACTACTGTATCACTCTGTTTTGACCTTTTTTTAACAGTAAGTTAAACTTTGTGTTTTCCGTCAAATACCTTGTTTCATTTACTTTTTTGGTACACCTCTATTGTGTCATGTTTTAGTACTTTCAAATTTGTGTTTGTTTGTTTTCAGCTTTGTATTAAACTGCTTGTATTCTGTTGAGTTTATATGATGGAAACATTGTAGTAATTACCTTTTACACTTACTTGATAGATTATAATGTGCATAGAAAATGAATAGGTAATGAATGAAGCTTTCAATCGTATACAATTTCAAATACTTCAACTTCAAACAGTTCCGTTCTCTAGCACACGATAAGAGTTTCCCTTACTTTCTTCTACCGCATTCAGACATCGAACAATACCTATCGACTACAGCACTCGGCATCAATTTAAGAACAAATCGCTCCCGGGAAACTGCAATGAAACCTGACCGGCTATTCAACGTAAAACAATTCCGTACCATTCCGCTCAGCGTCCGTCACTAAGCTGTGCTGCTTCGTCATCATTACAAAACGATTCCGTCCCGGCCCCCGGCGACAACCGTGCCGATGACGTTCGATCCGATGGCAGACGACTTCGACGAAAAGCACGCAGACGGACAGCGCGATTCCGCCGCACAGCAGCACGAACGCCGATACTACCGCATCCAACCCAACGATCAAATCGGTCGGGGCAATCTGGCGAACGCATTTCGGTTTCGGTTGCTGCCAAACGTGTCTCTGCCGCTGCATTAATCCTGCTTCATTCAACCGGCGTAATCTGTGAGTTTAGTCCGGAGGATTTAGTGCCCCCGCACACGGAGGCCATAGGCCACCGGGATAATCCATTCCGTTCGGAGGAAGCATGAACGAAAAAGCACACGAAACACACGGGCGATAAAAAAGAAACGATACAAAACGAAACCAGAACAAACATCAACCTTCACCATCAAACCATGAAACGTCAACGTGGAAACAGTTCGGAAAGCAGCAACAGACACAAAAAAATATGCATTTTCCACTCAGTCGAAACAGGTGGCACGGTGAAAAGCGGATGGAAAGCGAGATAAAAACGAAAAACAGACCACCGCCTCCGTTTGCTAAATCCTGATAGCTGCCCCGTTGACAGTGGCAAAAACCAATTCACCAACCAGTCTATCGGTACCGGGGATACACGGCCCACAAACAGGGGAAGACAAAAAAAAAAACAGCCGAACGACCGCTTGGCCACACTGCATGAAGATGACTTTTCACGCAGCCCGCGCACAAGGCCAATGACGAAAGTCAGGTGAAGCGTTATTGAAACTATGATTGAAATCGAGCATAAAAATCGACAACCCGCTGCGGTGTGGTGGACGTAGCGTGGTGAAACGTTAAGAAACGGTGCCGCGATCACACACACGGCACACGACATTTTGTGGCCATGCTGCTTTCTGGTGCGTGTTTAGGTTTGGCTTGATTTTTCACCACCTTTTTAAGCGGATGGGTGTAACGAAACGAGTCCAGGGCTGTTGCATATTTTTGAAGAAAAAAATAATCAAGTGCAGATAACGACATGAAGCTAAACATATTTGCTACTTCTGAACTGTGTTAAATAAACTAATAATTGCATTAATTTTATTTATACAATATTTATATTGTATCCAGTCATCCAAGCAACCCTTATTTGAGATATTCCGGCTAGCTTGGTAGCAAGTCCCTAGCTTTAAAATTGAATATTTTTAAAAATTTATTTTTTGCAATCGGGAATCAACTCTGTTCCAAGCTTTCTCAACTGAAAGGTAGTCAAAGCTTTGCAGATGTTTGAATTATGATAGCTTTGCACTGAATCGATTTGCAATCTGACAATAGATCCAGAAAATAGGGAAAAATCCATTATTCAGGAAGTGGGCATCGAGTACCTGGTTACTTTGGACCTGGTTGTCGAATCGTGGCCTCTTGATTAATTTCTGTTTAGGTACATGTTTACCATCTCTTTTACGCTAATTGTACAACTATCTTCTTTTCTGTCAGTCTCCTTTGATTCATCATGTACAGCAACTGTTTGCTTCGCTGTCACTCTCAGTCGATTCACCAGGTTTCAGTACCTTGTGACTGTGCCTGGTTGTCAACGCGTGCAAATCTGCTTATGCATATGGCTATTTTTAGATTTATTGGTCAAGAACAGGGCAAAGCTTGAACCAGATTAAACAAAAGTGAAAAAGTTATTTAACTCGATAACCGGATGCTACGATGTCTATTAGTAATTTATGTCCCCGGAATAAGAAGTGTTTATGACTGTCAGAATCAAAGAAGCTTATGACAAAGGTAATAGTTTTTTTTAGTCAAGTAATTCTTTCAAACTACAATGAAGAGATTTAAATGCGATAGATAAAAAACCATTTCAAGCTACTCAAAACCATTTGCTAGGCCAGTTTGCTAATGGCCGCTGCCAGAAAGCAAAAGGTAACACTAAGACCCACCCACGGTGAAATCAAGTGCGTGTTGCACGAAAATGTGTGTTAATGCAGGGTGCACCAGAGTGCAATTTGCAAACCTCACGACCTTTCCCGCCACCAAAAAAAAAAAGGAAGAAATAAAAAAGCCTTACCCGTACGTTATGACATCGCGGTACGGTGAGTTTTTCTGCACGATCGCCACCATCCACTGGGACCAGACGGGGAACATATCAATTTCACACAGTTCGCAAATTTCCCGCTCGCTGAACGTTAACCGGATGATGCGGTAGGCGGCCGAAATGGCCACATGAAATGCGTAACCACCGTCCCGTACCAGCTGCAAACCGTCGGCGGCCGGCAGAAAGTGGGACTCGTTCCTTCCTTTCGATGGTTCGTAGTACTCGATCCGGGTCCGGTACAGTTCCAGCGAATCCGCGTCCGTCGTGCGCTAGATAAATGTAGTGTCACACATGTGTGTGTGTGTGAGTGGATGTTTTTGAAGGACAATGTTTTTTTCTTTCGAGAGTTCCCCCCATTCGAAACAAAGCGATCCCCATCCATACATACACGTACAAAAGAACGACAAATAGAAAGGAAGCAAACAAAAGGAAGCGGAGCAAATGCAAGTATCAGTGTATAATATTGCAGCGAAAAACAAAACCATACAAGCGAGCACTTTCGATTCGGACATTTTCGACGCGTCACACACGCCGACCGAAGCCGGGAAAAGCGAACAAGACCAAACCCACCGCACAACGGGGCGAGTAAATGTTCCAGCCGAAAGCTCGTGGGCCATTGTTTCCGGTTCCGGCCTTTTTTGCGCGGTCAAAGTGCCGAAAAAAGCCGGTCCACCCGGCGACGGACGACGGGCTGCATGTGCAGGTTGGCGAGATCGGTGTTTGTGCTTCCCATTCTAATCTATTTGCGTACACGCTTTCCTAATCTATTTGCACTGCCAACAGCTGTCTGCTGCTTTGCGTTGCACTCCGTGCGCTAAATGGGAGGCCTTGGGTTGGGATGCGGATGAAAATATTTGCGATCTCTTTCCATCTCTCTCATCTCATCTCTCGAAGGGGGGGTTCGTGTCTTTTGGACCACAGACATTTTTATATTTTTAAGTAGTAGTTGTGCTAGTGTGCACTGCATTTTATGTGGACATCTTTTTTTCCCCCTTCAAAAAATTGGTTCATCTCCCGACCGGTGTAGTCCAAGACACTTGCGGGAGAGTTCATTTGAGGCGTGCAAAAATTGGCAATTGAAAACAAAAGGCAACGAAAACAAGCAAAAAAAAAACATAGCAATAATGGCCATTTCTGTCTTGGGTGGAAGGAATGGACCGAAACTTTCACCGAAGGTAGTCACACATCGACGGTCGAACCCGATTGCCCATTGCTGCCAAACGGTCTGCAACGGTTCGTGCCGGATCAACCTATCGACCGGACCGCCCTGACCGGTGCATGGCAAGCTGGCGAACGGCATAAATTTCAATCAAACACTAACCACAAAGTAATCTCTGGAATAGGGAATATCCTCGATCCCGAGCGTTAGGCGGCTGTCAATCAAATTCCGCAGCGTTTTTATGCTCTTCGGTTGCTCCATTAGCAGCGTGCCGACGATGCTGGCCGAGTAGTACTGGTACATGAGGTAGCCGAAGAGCAGGATGAAAAATGACGTACATCTGCCGGATGATAGGTGCGGTATCTCGGATAATCCTGTTAAATGGAACGAAAATAATACGAGAAAAAACCATTTCATACATAACACGGCGCCCCGGGGGGAGGGGGGGGGGGGGAGTATTGGCACCGGATTGGGGATTGTGGGGTGGAAACACTGATACAAGCTTTATGGGTTCCCAATACGGCCACTAGACTTCGGACCATCGCACCGGCCAGTGCGATACAATCGCGGGTTGTTGTTTATTGGATGTGGCACCGTTCGTTGCAGAGGGAGAGTGAGTCTGGGAAGAAGGCTTTTTGAAGCTATTAGCGTAAGTCAACTCGCGTTAATGGAACTGTACTCTCTTCTTCATGGAACACAACCTCAATGTGACTAAATTTTTAATAATGCGAAACATGTGAAAATTTGTAGATCATTTGGTACAAATGGTAAGCAAATAAATAAACCTTTTCAACAGCAAAACGTTCCCCCAAGATCATCCCCTGTTTGTAACGCTTCCAACCAAGAATCGATCCCAATGCGCGTCCCCATCGCCATTTTGTTCTCTTACTGGGCCGCTTACTGGGTCCGGATGTGCTCCAGATGATTGATATTCGCCCGTGTCAAGAAATGTTGCTTGTCAGTTTCAGCTTCACATGCGAAACACAAAACGAACTGACAGCGCGAACAGTACCGCGAACCACACACCCGGGATGGTTAAACTTTTCAAATCACACAGCAACCGGGTGTGTGGCGGGTGGAGGCTAATGTGAGTTTATCTTTATTTTCGAAACATCGCATTCGCGTATGGGAAGAACGTTTGGCCAACGTACAATAATAACCCGAGAATCAATCATTGCGATTGAGCTTCTATTTGATATGTGGCATACATACGGGGTTTCTGACAGCATTGTATTTGGATGTGTAGTTAATGTGTAGAAATTCTATCAACTTTTCTATGGATCACTTATCGTTTCAAATTGCTTCGTCAACAATCGTTAAGAAATGGTTCAATGATTATTTTTACTGTGAGCATACTATTTCTTTAACTGTAATAAATTTTCTTTATAAAATTTCGATTAAAACAAAATAGACAAACCCTTTAGCACAACTATCCTTCAAATGCCACCTCTATATTGCTGAGTTAAACTTATTAATAAATACTTTTCAAGTTGAACTGGAATGTGTCAAGGTCCGTCGGGAAACCCTGCCCGCTTTCGAGCATGCTTGCAAAAAAATCGTTTGCATGCTAAAGTTGAATATTTTTATAGGGTTTTGCTAGTCCAGGTGGTAAGTTGAGGTGATTTATGTATGCTATCTTGGTTGATCTACAATATGTCGTTAAAGATCGAGAATTTTCTGAAAAATATGAAAGAGAAAGCCGATTCTGCTCAGCTGACACTCTGAAAGCTAAGCAAAGCTAAACAAGGTACTAATAATGCTACTTCAACCCGAAACTTTTTTAAATCATAAAAAAAAATGTTAAAAACAGTACTTCCCTATTTTATTTATTCATAAAATAGAAAAAGTTATCTAAAAAAAAGTCATTGTTTGTACTAAATTTACTGCAAAGTTTGGATCAATTTTTCAAAACAATAAAAAAGTCAAACTATTTGAACAGCAAAAATAACAACACAATATTAAAAAAAAATCCATTAACAGAATAAACAGATTCCGAGAACTATAAACTATAAGTTACGCTAGTAAACTATAAGTTAAGTTAGAGAACTATAAGTTACGTAAAATTACTAAAAGTAAATATAATGTTTGTAGAAAGTTTAAAGAATCACTCCCTGCATCAATACGAACAATTGTAGATCGAATAGAACTTTTGGAAACACACTTAATAAACGCCAAATTTTAAAACCAAACAACGCACGATGCTTATTCGACGACAATTACAAAAAAAAGCATTACAAATTTACGGTAACGGTAACACTATGTCAACAATCCACATCGAACCACCATCCTCGATATTTCACCATTTTCGGTAATGAAATCACAACCCGAACAGCTACTTTTAAAACCAACCGCTCCAGAATGCAAATGACTGTCAATAGTTTACAATGTATGTTTTCACACAAAACCCTGCACTCGAAAGTTAACAACAATGGGTGGCGCAACGCGCTGTGTATGCAAATCCGTTGCATCGCTTCCAGCCATAGCGCCGGGGCGCTAACAAACTAGAAACTTTTGCAACAAAACCGAGGGAACCGAGGGAGGCCCACACAATAGAGGGAAAAGATACATGGGCAGTACGAGAGAGAGAGAGAGAGAGTGGGAGAGAAAAAAAAATCCATTTGCTAACTTACCTTGTTGACACACGCCTCCGAGAAAGAGTAAAATGCTTTTCGATACCTTTTCCGCTTTATAATTGCATTTGGCGCCATCGTTTCCGTCTCCCGGATGGAATCGATGCGTCGACGATATGTTTGCCGGGACGGTCTTGTTATGGCAATTGTGTGCCGGGGATCCCGCAACGGCAGCAACGGCATCACCGTCGCAAGGACCGAGCTGTCGACAATCCACCGGATATAGCCAGTGGCATATTTTCCATCGCCGTCGAGATGAGCCGGCTCCATCCGTGGCACTGTGCGGATACCGACAAAAATAGTGAAACCCATCAGCAAGGAAGCTGACTGTTATTCGACATGCAGTACGGGGCTACTGGGCAACAAAAAAAAGGATAAAGAAAAACTGCCACGATTCCGGGGAAATGGAAACAGGACAAGGACAATATGTAGTACGAAAATAGTGAGGAGGCAAAAAAAGAAAGCAAGGCTACACACTGCACACACACAACCATTTTGATCATCGTTAGCTTTCTTCGGCAATGGGGACGCCATTAAAAAGATGCACCAGTTCGATACGGACAAACTTTGCATTTGCTGATTGAAATGAAAAATGTTACTTGTAATAATGATTTTCTTCCGGTGAACGGGCAATAGCTGTGCCGTACGCCCTTCGGATCGGTAAAATAACCCGGTCATAATGCTGCAAGGAGCAAGTTGCACCATTGTTCCATCAGGTTTACCAACCATATGCACACATACACACTAAAGATGCATCTCATTCCACTAATGATGTAGCCCAAAAATGGTGCAACTGAGCCAAATGCCGCAACCTGAGACACCCGCTGGTATCTCTTTACGAACGACGATCAATACCTTTGGCAGGGATGTTGGTATGTAATGTAATCAAAAGACCTGCCAACAATTGATGAGCATTGAATTTGAAGAAGCACTCCAAACACACACCACCACCGGTGATGGGAGAAAAGACCATCAGATTGTGTCGTGGTAAGTTCGGACCCATTAGAATGATTGCGTTAAAAGCTTTATGTGACTTTTTAGATGCATTTTTTGGTTTGTAATTTGGTTAATGTGTTACATGTTTAAAGGAGATCCTTTTTTTTGATGAGCTTGTTTTATCAGCATTTCTCTACTTGATTTTATAAATCTTATGACCTTTTGTCTGCAAAAGCTCCACGTGTGATGATGTTTATTGAACGTGTAATCCCATCAAATGACATCATCCATGTCATGCTGCATCTCAAACTCCGAATTGCAAGCATCTAAACGACAACTCCACTCATCAACACACAATAACAATAACAACCATGTATCGTTTCGCATCCTTACCGTATGTCGGACGCCACGTTTGATGCATCTCCGAAGCGCGCCCCATCATCATCACCGGTGTAACTGATGCCTGTCGTGTCTCGGTGCCAATACGTACGCCGCATCGGTGACAGCTTAGGCGGGCTTAAAAGTGCCCCGGCCAGGCACGTTTCCGGCGACACGTTTCTTCCCGCGAGCCTTACACGGCCGGTGCCCACGGTGGGTGAGATGATTGCCGTACCTCTGCCCGATATTGTTTCGCCGTGCGCGTTTGCAAAAGCATCGACAATATTGCTACGGAGCGAGCTGCACGTTGCATCGTTTGATGTTGTCTTGCGTGCCGTACGGGAAATAGACGCACAGCTTCCTTTAGCCACGGTAAGAAAAGTGACAACCGGATTAATAAAACGGTTGCAATGCGAGGGTGCATCGTGTAGGCATTTTGTTTTGCTTCTTGCGACATTGTATTTGAATTTTCATTCAAATAGCAACAAACATTAGTTTCTAGCGAGGATGGACATAGGTTGTCAGAAATTTTTCCGTTGGAATTCTTCAATCAGTTCCATGCATTCCTCCCTCGTATAGGAGCATCTCTGCCATAGATTAAATTTATTTATAGACCTTAGAGTAAGGACTACCGAGGGTAAGTCAATAGCAGATTCGATTCATTATCTCTTTACAGTATTAAACCAAATTTATAAGGAACACGAATTACCTTTATATTAAACCTTTCTTAACCATCTGCTTTAATACAGTCAATGACATAAATATATGGCTGCTTGTTTTTTTCCCACAGAAATAGAGTTGTAGTTTAAGCGATAGTTGAAAATAGTATTATTCAAAGTTTTAAAGACTCAACTTCTGGATCGCGATATTAGACACGATAACTAATTGTTGCCAAGTGCTCGTTATGCGAGATTTTGTTGGTTTGTCGGAAATTTTATAGGACTTTTCTAAATGATTAAATCTTTGTAATATGACTCAATGTTCTCTCTATAAAACAAGGAACCATATAGTTATGTTCTCCACTGTATTAATTTGTTGCAATTCTCCTAGCCTACATGGATTGGTTTACTTAGTCTAGTCAAAGACATACACATTTTCAATAATTTTTAGATTCAATAGTTTTAGATGATGTATAACAGATATTTATTTTCTAAACAAAATGATCACTAACATAATTAGTCTCTAAGCTTACCGATCGAAGTACAAAAATATAAACCGCAAAATTTTATCAAACACATGGTGCCCCAAAAAAAAATAACCACTTATCAAACGTTTAAGATTCTTCACATCCTGCTTTCGTTAATACTTACCTACTTCCTCTACGAAGAAGCTGCAACACAAAACGATCGCCAAAAATAAGCCACAGCCAACCATCCAGTACCACACGATTATTTCGAACGGAAGCAAAAACGGATTCTTTACCGCATCATTGCGCGGTGGATGACGAAAGATGAAGCACGGTCTGCAACATTTGCCGCCACAAAGTAAGTGAGTTGAGAAGAAGATAGCTCGAATAAATCGAATTAAAAAAAAGCACCCACCCCATACTCACCGCTCAATGAAGGTGCGGGTAGTGTAGCTGACGACGCGATGCCTTTCCTGGCGGAAGAACATGGGCGAACCGCCGAGATCGACCTCGCGCCGGGACAAAGCACCGATCATACCATCAAACTTACCGTTCCGCAGATAGCCCCAGCTCTTGGTGCGCCGGTTGACGAACCTGCCCACGCCCAACCACGGTCCGGCCGCGTCCAGCACACACGAGAGAAGCACAAGTTTGATGACTTTAGCACGGAAGTTTGCAATATCCCCGGCACCTTTACTTTCCCCGGCTCGGCAGAAAAGTTGCATCGGGCGAACAAAAAACAGCCGGGAACTACCCGCACCAGCGCAAACTGTCAAACACGGCTACGACCCTTGACGCCGAGCGCCACTTTATCAGGGCTGGACATCGTCAACCCAGACGAGCGGGAGCAACTTCTGCTCGCTTAACCCAGCCCACTTCATCGGCAAACATCATCATCGAACATAGCTGGTCTGCCTCTAGCGTCATAATAATCATCAATCATGTGTGAAAAGTTAAACCACAAGAGCGCAGCGGCCACTGCTCAACAACAATCTCCCATCAGCAGCCCCACCCATCTCTTAATGAAACGAACTTTAGCCCTCCCGTGAACAAAAGCAAGGACTTACGTAAAGTTGTAGAAATCCTTCAGCATGCTCATCAGGCCGTAGTTGTAGCGATGGACCGAATCGAGATGGGTGTGCTGTGGCGTCGTAAGGTACAGCTCGAACGGTCGGTGCGGTTTCTGTGTCACCACGGTCATTATCTTTAGCTTCAGCCCGTCCATATTCCGTCGGCGGACCACGGTCGTTTCGCGCCGTGGTATCAGCAACCCTTGGGCTGACGTGTAGCTGCCCAGCGGTTCTATTTTCAATTTACCGCCACTGATGAAACCAGGATTCCTTTTGGCGAAGAATAGAACAAAAACCAGAAACGATAGAATGCGAAGCAGTTCGCAAGGGGCATGAAATTATGGTAAAGGGTGTGCTGACGATAGGTAAGTAATTTTTATTCAATCCGTGCCTTTGCGCGAGATGCACAAGCGTGTTCCGTTTTATAAAACGCACAGGAACGCAGAAAAACTTGAGATTTTTAAAATGGTGCGATGTTTTTTTTAACTCTTTCGAGCAGAGCAAATACAGAAAACGTATATTTTTTTGTATTCTTTTTGAAGAAAAACCACCACTTTTACTACATTTTAATATAAAATGTTAATGAAAAAAAAACATTATATCACAGATTTTTACACAGACCTTTCTTCGGTTCACCATTAAAATAACTCCATTTAGCTGTATTTTGTCTATAAATCAAAGAGAAAATTATTTAAAAATAAAAGCGTACAACAAATACTAGTGAATATAAGAATAATATTTCAAGTCAATCAGTTCTCAGCTCTCCGAGGAATTCTGGGTATTTCAAAACGTTGTCCAACTTTTAACATATGCATATTCCCATGAGCATGAGTTTATTAGTGGGAATTTCGTTATATGCCAGAATTTATAATTGAATTTATAACAGAAATCCACAACGTCAGGCATGACGCGCGCCAAACATTAGTCAAATCGGAGCCCTCAAAACGATAAGAAGGGACATTCCGAGAGCCTATGGTTTTAGTTTTTGACAGGACGCAATGGAGGCGCCCAGTCACTGACCCGACTACCTGACTCGTGTTCACCTGTGGAACCAAGCCCACAGCCGTTCGTTACAGCCCGGACTTTTTGCTCCCTCACTTCTTTTTGTTACCATGGTTGACAAGAAGCGCTGAAGAGATGTCACGGATCACTCGATTAAGGACATGCAGGAGACATGCATTCTTCAGGACCAGTCCTTAAGAGCACCCCAACAGAGGTCCACGAGGACACCACGAGGAATACCCATTTCAAAAAATATACTGCGCTTCTTTAAAGGTTCATTACTTTACGGTAATTTCGTGTATAACAAAATACACTCGTTCAAGAACGCATCGTAAAACACTCGCAAATATTACTTAAACAATCAATCATTATTTCCTCAATCAATACTATATGTGAAAAAAGTTGCAATAAACAAAAGTGATTGTTATGTATTTTCTTACCAACCCGTGTGCCATCCAACGCCCGCCCCGCACTAACGTTTCCGTAGTGTAGCGGTTATCACGTCTGCTTCACACGCAGAAGGTCCCCGGTTCGAACCCGGGCGGAAACATACCTTTTTATATAGTTGTTTGTTTACCCTTTTGTTCTATCGCCCCTCCTGTTGACTATTCTCTATATTAGTCGAGTGCCATTTTTTCTCCATTTGTTCAAAAGTATCGTTGTACTGGTAAATTGCACCACCACGTACACAAAATGATAGCAGCTAATCACGCTGGTACGTGGAAAAAGGAAAGATTATGATGCTGCCGGTGTGCATACGCGCGGAAGAAGCAAGCGAAGGTGCTAGCCGATAATGGATGGATGGATGTGACGGTGCGCATGGATGGGATGGTGGCCGTTTTCCTGCTACTCTACCCACACCGGCGATGGCTACGTGTGCGTCAACGTCAAACAATGGCAACGGATGATTACCAGAGATCATAGAGTGTGAATCCCCGATAGGATGTATCCGTGGGGCATGCAACGGTTATTTCTGCATTGATGCTAACGTTCATTGTTGCGAGCAGTCCGAAGGTATCGCCCGTGGCATTCACCCGGGTGCCGTTGCCGAAGGATTGCATTGAACTGCCCGTTCGGTCAGGCAGCACACTATTGTTGCCCGTGGCCTCAGCAGTCGCGAAGCGGGCCATCATTTTGTTGCCGTCCACGATGCTATAGCAGTTTTTATCAATTATCAGCCAATGGAATGATGCGTTGAAGAGTTCATATTTCGAAGCCTGTAACAGCAGAAGGACACAATGTGAACAATGGATTGGTTACAATACATATTGAAGAGAGTAACAATTCTTGAAATATTTACAGAAATGTAGGTGAGTTTCTATTAGATTTTTAAAAACACATCCATAGAATGGGTTGGACTCCGAACAATTCCTATTTCACACACGTGTGTTGCTATTAGCACCAATGCCACTGTTACCATAAACACCGTCCACTTAGTGCAACGGTAACACCCGTTAACTTCTAGCCCTCAGCGTCAGTCACCGTGAAGCCGTCCTTCGGTAATAACTGCAACTATAACGCTCCTCTTTTAACCTTTTATCGAAAGAATAAATACACCGGCTCGAGTTCCACAGTGCGGTTGTTCCGCGTGGAAAGTATTGTTCCACTCGTCGGTCAAAGCACCACATGTTATTCATAGCCGTTGTGAAGAAACCATTACAAGGGATAAACAAGCGACGCTCACCTGTTCCAGGACATCCGGTGCGTTTGCACAAGCCATATCGAGCAGCACAAATTGATGAAATTCGAGTGACCGTCGAAGGGTGTTCGCAAACCGCTCCGGTTCAGGATCGTCGTCCGCACGGTATGACGAACCCGCCGGCCGGTCGATAGACACCGTCCACGCCCGCACACCAATGGTGGCCAATTGCGATAAAACCTTGTAAATGAGCAATAACTTCTGATCACACCCGAAAACGATGCCCTGCTTTAAGCCTTTATGGTCACGTATAAAGCGAAACACAAATGTAGCAACCGTTTCACTGTAATCGTTACGCTTAACAGCTGTTCCGTATGCTAACCCTACCACTACTGCCGGTAGGATTACCGCTACAAGACCCCACTGCATCACTCGCTGGCCGTTCCAATGCATTGTACTCGGTGTGATGCACCTGGGTGGTACAGAATCGCGCCTCGAGAGCAGGACGATTGCTCTTCAATTTATACCACACGGCAAACGGGGAAATACGGACGAAATTATTCCATCACCCGTCAGTCGTAATCGTCATCGACATCGTGCATGAATGATGAGGGTTACTGCCACCAATCATAACGCCAAACCGAACCGACCGTGCATGCAATCGAATGGTTTGAATTAGCAATTACTTGGCAACCATATTGACTGGCATGAAAATGATTGTCCTATCAACGTATTTTTGAGGGTATCGCTTGTGGTCACGTTTAAATGACCATTGATATGTATTCATATAATTGATGTTGTATCGTACGGAAATAAGCTTGTCATGTTGGGACTCTTATTTGACAGTATAATCATTCGCTGAGGAATAATGCTTGTTTCGGTTCGTTATCATTTAATAAAAGCAAACGAGTACTAAACGATAGTAGATCTTCTAATGCTTAATAAATTTGCATATAAAATATAAAAACATGAAGATAACTTTACTCCTTTCCTCCTCAATAAACTGTGCATTAATGCAGATAAGCAAACATAAGCATTGTGATATTATTATCAACATTCTACAAACCCTAGAGAACGTACAAATACATGCCGAACGTACCAATTAAAACTTTACACTGATAATATTTTTATTTACGTTAATATCATTTCGGTTTGTTAGACGAGTTTATGCCCTAGCAGTTAAATCAGATTTATTCGTGAGGGTCAACGTTGAAGCCAAATGTTTGCCGACATTGTATACTCGCAGTAAAACATGACACGGCCAAACGCACATGGCACATACCCATACGCGAGCATAAACCAACTCTTGTGTCCGAACAATGTGTTAATATATAGCACTGTACTGCATTACCTGTGAACATGTGAACAAATGTTCACGCACAAACCGGAAAACATAACTCTAAACTATAACCATGTACCAACACACTTTGTTCGAATCCGTAACGCCTCTGTGTTCGTCCTTTAAAAAAAACAAATATCGATATAAAGGGAAATATAACGGAAAAGGGCTAGAACAGTGCAACAGAAAGAACCAGTAATCAATGAGTAGTAATGAAGAGAGGTTTAGTACACATACGATACGCGTTAATTGTTAACCACATCCTAAGGTTTCCATAATACACGCATACACACATAATTAATGTGAGAATTCGGAGTGCATCGATAAAGGCTTGATTTGAAGCACACTCGACGTCGTATAGTTTTTTTTTTGTAAGACTTTATCGCGCCTTATCTATAGCCACCGCTAGTTAGAACCCATCCCCATTACTTCCTATTTGCCCTAGAGTTTTGCTATACGTTTGCAAATCAACTACAACAATTCATGATGCACTTAGTACTTAGTGGGTAGTGGGTAGTAGAGTAGCTCAAGTTTCAAGAACACAGGAGGACACCGACCGAGTCGCTTTGAAGCATATTGGATTTGGAATCGTTAAGCACACGCACACACACATACGACATAATCTCCCTGTCCCATGCTACATTTTGCCCTTTTCGTCGCACGAATCTTCCACCGTGACGCTCGATGTATCAGTGTGTAAACTGGATGGCGGTGTACGCGGCCACAGTTAGGCGCGCCGGATTTTTATCGTCTATGCCGTCCCAGATAGGCTTTACAGTGAGGACACGTATGATGTACATCCATACATTCATCAATGCAGCACGGTATTAGGCAGCATCCCAACCAGCATCTAAAATGACAAATTGAGACACATCAGTTATTACCTTTGGGAAGCAAGAACTTTGGGAAGCAAGAACTTGAGGCTCTGTACTGAAGAAAATTAAAAAAAGAAATCTAAGGCAATAAATACTACCAATATACTACATTCTTCCTGCATTCTTTAGTTATTCCATTCGGCATTAAAATAGATTTTCGAACATCATCCTAATATTGACTTGAATCTATAAAACCTAAAAAATGTTAGCATCTCCAGTTTTTGGTTGTCTACATTCAGTGCTTCCTGTGCAGTTCCTATACCGAAAATCCACACAAATTGTTCGATCATCAAAGTGTCTTTTCCGAAGTCGTGTTTTGTGTTTGACTCGCTGACATGCAGTATGATGAAACACCTCCACACGATTGCAAGAGTTTGTTCTTATCGCATGTCTTGATCGATCGCAAGCAAAGCAGTGCACAATTCACTGAAACCTCGACCTTGTAATACAACATACAGAGGTTTCGATTTTATTTTGAATAGTCTTAGCATTTCCTTCTGTTCTGAGGATTCTGTTGAAATTTTTATACTTCAGTTACCTGAAGGGAACTAGAAAAAGAACTAAAATATATCGACATAGATCTGGCCGACTTGATCCGCACTACTCTACCAAGTCGACTTAATCCGCACTACTAGCTTGTGTTGTCCATTGGTTACACAAGAGCCGAAAAACGTCTGCAAAGAAACGAACACGTATCAGTCGGCATGCACGGCATCGAAACCTACCCAAACAGTGCGATCAGGAAACCGGACACATAAGCGATCATTCCCGGCGATGTTGTCGTCTTGGTGTTAACTTCCGAATGGCAGCTAGGACATATCATGTGTGTCGACTGCGGACCGATCGGTACGACCGTGGTAACGATCTGTGCACCGGTCAGTACCGGTTGCTGCGGCGTGAACGGGCTGGACGGTGGAACACCTCCAACAGCCTGCGCATAGCTCGGTGGTGCCGATGGCGGTGGCACGAACCCGTACGGCGGTGGTCCATCCTTAGTCATCTGCGAGCAAGAAAGATCAAGAAATCAAATGATTAGTTACGATCCATCCAACACATCTAGCCATCTGGTGCTACTATTAATTCCAGCTAATTGAAACCCAGCTAGTGACGTACGTCAATTTAAGTCGAATTTCACAAGCTTATAGCTGAATCATCAACGAAACCGAAACTATGGATCTGTGCGCTACTTATGCGGTTATTGTTGACCAGGGACAAAAGGGAGTTGCGTTCGTGGATGAACATGCGACCCTTAATTCGTCGCTCGCTAAACATGCAACCTTCAAGACCAGGTACCAGAGTCACGCTTGACCAACAACTCGAAAAGAAAGACAAATTTGTAAGCAAATTTCTTTGTGCGTCAATTCCACGTTGCTCTTTGTGTTTTGTTCGGCAAGTGTTATTTTTATGATAACTACCGACACGTTCACAGAGCTTTCAAATCCGATTATGTTGTTTACTTGCTTCCAGCTATTTTATACAACTAATCGAATCTTGTATCAATATATAACAAAGAAATGAAATGTATAAAACAATTGCTGAACGTTCCAATGATCTGTATAAGACAAACTTTATACAAATTAATAGAAACAACGTGTAGAAGATAACGTTCGCTGGAATTCCATCCGGCAGATAAGGAACCGATGAAATGGCAAACAAAATAGCGACACGCAAGATCACCCATCGGTACGATTTGCTTTGCGTTGGCAAGGGAAATTTCTGTCTTGTGTGTAAATTATCAACAAAAATTTCGACACTACTCCCACACGCACACACGTACAAGGCCATTCGACCAATCCACATCCGAAGGTCTTTCGCTCGCCACTACTAGAACTTTACAGCGACTCCCCGGAACATTCCGCCGCTTCTTTGTGCCTCTTTGGGCCAAACCAACCCACCCGTGCGACGACCGTTTGGTACACCTCCACCCGATCGGGAGTTCAATAATTAGCGTTTTGCCTTTGCACATATCGCTGTACACCACGCGTGCTTGTTGTTTTATTCAATAAGCACAGGTGAGCTTGACATGGCCCACACAGTGCAGAGCGCAACACAAACACGGTCAACAACGGCGAACAAAAAAGAACATAACCCTGATAGATGCTCTCGCTTCCCGACGCCATGGTTTACTTTGACTGGTTGACGTAATTCGCACCCGTACCGATTCCCACTCTGCTACGAAACCGTGCCGTATTTCGTCGTGCTCGGGCAGCTTATAACGCACAGAGACGAGTCTGGCACATCTTCATCAACGCTTATCAAACTTAATCCGTTCAATCATAGTTGCCCGTTCAATTGGGCGGATGCACAATGCCTTGCACACGCCAACCAGAATTCATTCATTTCTTGCTAGCAGCGATGTTATTACCTTTGTAGTTTAACCGTCCTAAACGCACCCCGACTACTAGTTCGATGCTCGGTTGATGCTCCTTCGATGTGATGAACTGATTACTTTCGCGACACCGTTTCACTGTCCAGCGGAATGTTACTATAGCGAATTGATCCGATCGATGGCGGATCTGTGGGAAATTTGGCCCCCTTATTTGGAACCTGTCTTGGGCGAAGAACGACTCGGCGCTAATAAAAACACTCGAGAGCTAGGGCAGTAAAAACGTTTGCACGCACTCTTTTCAACGCTTCTTCACTGCTTGTGTATATGACTTCATAGCTTGTATTTTTAGCGCTATGTTTCGCGATTTTTTCCCACTTGTTTCGTTCTTCGTCTCTTCTCTTGCTTGAAATTGCGTTGTAAACAGGCCGGGGGAAAGAGAGGAAGAACTTTTTCTTGTTGCGAAAACTGTCAAAAATGCTGTGCACTGTGGGTGTTGTCCAAATAGGTCATTTTGTTGAAGTGAAATAAAAATGAATGCTGTGAAGTTGAATCCCTAATTCGGTAATGTTTGTTTTATGTCTCGTTTTAGTTCTGATTGTTAAAAACAATAAAATTTTAACAAAAGTACCACAGTATATCTCGGTTCAAAAATGCCACAGTGGAACAAAACCTTCCATCAGCGTCTCGGTTATGTTTTGCGTCTATTTCATGCTTCCTATCGAACTGAAATTTTGTTCATAAAACTGATTAATTAACTTATCGAGTCATTACAATGTATGTTTAACTGCTTAACAAACTAGAACAATATAAAATAAAATAACCGAACGAGTCCTTTAGCAGAACCCTGGGAAAAGCTTTTGACAGCACCGGTATTTGACAGTCAAATCGAAACGTTGCCAAAATAAAAAGAAAACATTCAGTTTTTCATCGAACCGCGTTCGGAACTGTGTCGAAACCTAAACATGTGCAGCGTTGATAATACAAAGCGTATTGCCACCTTTCTCGAGGTGCCACTTGGAAAAGTGGGCTACAATTCCGAAAAGGTATGTTCATTGTCAATGTGCATCTATGCAGACACAGCTCACGCCCATGCTTTATTACAGATTCTAACCAGGACCAAATCCTCCTCGGAACCCAGCATCTCAGGATTTTCCTCCATAGTACAGTCGCTGATCCGCGAATCGAAAAAGTCCTCAGTGCGACAGATTCATTCGGATTTTGAAACGGAATGCCAAATACTGCAGTGGCTGGACTATGCCGTACTGTTTGTGGCTCCATCTAACAAGGATAAGCACACGGCCAAGAACCTGTTGGAAGTACGTTGTCTTATACCGTCTTGAATATTGCTAGGTCGTATTAATCAAAGATATGCTCTATTGTTTTTTAAGGAACTCAATTTCTACTTGCAATCCCGATCGTACTTGGTAAACGATACTCTCAGCGTGGCGGACGTTGTGGTTTTCCATACGATCCACGAAACTATGGTATTTGTTAAAGCATTGCGAACATTGTGTCAGAATTTCAATCCCCTCATGTACTAATCAATATTTTCTACACGTTAAAGGCAAACCTGCAACCACTCGAAAAGGAAAACTTCCTGAATGTATCCCGTTGGTTTCATCATCTCCAGCAGCTGGAAGAAATCCGTCAAGGGAAACTTCTGCTGAACTTTTCCACTCTACAGCTATTGGAATGGGCCACCGGCACCCACACATAAGCTTTCAAAAGGGATGATCTGTTCCTACAGCCAAGAGGACATTTGTTTGTAATTACTGCACCACATTGACACGTGTCTAGCATGTTCGATTGGCCGTCGGATTTAAAGGTACAGTAACGTCTTTTGTAATGTCCGAACTAGAAGCAGTGGCTCATAATGATATGTAATAAATTATTTGAATCTTACTTTGATCGTTAATCGTTAAAAATATCCCATTTGATAAGTACAATAGCTTAAGTAAAGTTAACACACTATCGTCGAGACGGGTATTAACAACTTTGGCATGGTTTGGCGCTTATACGCAGCTTGAGTATTAATCCAATGTCTATTTTCCAATTGTCATTACTATGTTGCCTGCCATTACAACAGGTTGAACGTGTGATTCAAGCTTATGTTCTTGCTAGCGATGTAAAATCGGAAACCACTTGAATTCGACTTGAAAAAATCCGGTGCTCCAGAATATATCGAATTTAAGTCTTCCCAAAGTTTGTCAGGAATTTTCTTTGATCTAGCAGCTTTTTTTACCAACAAAACTTTTTGCTTTTGCAGTTTGTAATGGGAAGTTTTCGAAGTTCTCCTTGAATTTTCTCGTAGTTTATTTTTTGTTATCCAGCATAATATGTTTTCCTTCAATTTTATACAAAGTTTATTACAGTCAAACATTTTCACTAGCAATACAGTCTGTATACATTCAATATAGTATATTATAATCCATATACTATAATATAGAACGGTATTAACATTTGATGATCGCCCTGGAACGGTTGGTTGAGCGAACTATACGAACGATATAAATTATGAGAGACAAAAGAACAAAGAATCTGAACCGTTCGTTCAGTTCGCCACAAAGAGCGGACCGGTGCGCTCAAGTTCATACAAATCTAATGATTTACCCAAACCGAATTGAAAACCAACAGCTTGCTAATAAATGACCAGTCTACCTGATCATCTTGCCACCTAGTAATCCGGAGTAAATTAAAATAACGATGAATCAGTTCCCGATTTCAAAAACATTTCAAAACTCTATACATAACATAAAATACATTTTAACATGGATTTTTTTTTTCGTGTATTAATTTTTAATTACAGATAAATACCATCTGTCTGAATCTTTTATATGATCACGCATGAGTATAAAACATACACGCATTTTTGAAACCAATTTCGTAATAGAAAATTGAAGAACAACGAAGATACCAAGGCTCTCGAATCATGCTTTTAGTTTGAATTTTCCCCCGCCGATAACGTTTGTTTAGAACAAACACCACACACTTTATGAATGAATCTGGCTGAAGATGGTACCATATCTGCATCTTGCGCCGTTTGCGATGCGCTTTACGCGGCTCTATGTTATATTGCACTGAAGCATAACAACTACTCCCCCGAGTAATCCTCGACGTGGGGCCATGTCGTGTTCGTCGAATTCTCAAGAGCATTCGTCGTGAAACAAACCAAATGTTTGAATCACTTCGATTCATGCTCCCGGCGTTATGCGACGTCTCCGTTCAAGAACCGTAGTGCTTCTGCCCGCTTGCACTACGCATGGGTTCTTGAAGGAGAAAGGAGAGCAGACGATGAGAGGAAATACAAAAAAAAACACACATACACCACACATCTGCATTCCGGGTGTTTGCGTTCATTTTGCCGGCCAGCTTTTTCCCATCGCGGCCGGTTTCAGTTCATTTGCTCAGCTGCGCCCAACTCCCCCGGTCCGTTAAGAACGGCTCCCCTCTCATCCGCGTCCACATCGCGTGGTCTATATGGTAAACGCATCTGTTCTGAACATTTCTCCACCAACTTCGCATTGTTGCATGGCGATGTTTGGATGGTGTGTTTTCGCTTCTCACTGTTCGGGTGGTATATGGTGTTCTTATTACACACTGGCACTCAAGCACCCTTCGACTTATCTTCCAGCCTAGTGGCGCGCATTATGCGAGGGATGTCCGAGGGCCGTTTTAATCGCGCACCGCACACTCATCTCACGCCTCCCTCCAACCCCGTAACACCCGCGCTGATCGTGTGTTACGCTCGCAAGTCTTAAGAATCCCATCCCTAACGGGTGGTGTCTTGTGCGTCTTTGGAGGCGTTCTTTCGTTTTCATATTTATCACTCTCACTTTCGCATCCAGCCCACTAGCGGGCCCGTTTTTTTTTTTTTTGCTCGACCGGCCGGGCACAACAGTTCCGACTGCAGCGTTGTGCGGTGACGCTGGTGTAACGCTCACGTTTGGAGCTCGCAAGGAACCTGTGCTTTGGCACTATCAAAAATTCGGTTTGTTTGCTGACGCCAAACGGAACGGTTCCGTGCGAATGATTGTGTACGCCTGTTTGCATATCGCCTTCGTTAATGAACGTTTTGATCCGTACTTAATCAATTACGATCACCCACGAAACTAGGCCGATCGCTTCCGGGGTGATCGCATCGGGTTTCGTGTTTGCGTGGCTGCGCGTTACCCTAAGTAGCGTATTGTGTGAATGATTCTTAGTGTGCTCCTAGCGTCCTCCCAGTGCCATTATGCTACACGTGTGTGCGTTGAAGATAGCAATATTTAATTAACTCCATAAGCTCCCGTAGTGAGGCGTCCCGTTGATCTCGAGCGTGTAACAAAAGAAAAGTGCCAGTGTTTAAACCATGATTGACGACCCGATCGGAAATCTCAGCGATCCGTTTAGCTACGCCGCAGAGGATGGTGTATTCTGCTCCAAGGAAATATCGATCGTGGCCGCATCGAGCGCTACCTTTATCGCGGTACTGGGAACAATCGGTTTGTTTGTTGTCTATTTATATCGGAACCACTTTTGCGCCGTTGAAGTCGGTCGATTGGAAGGCGCCTCTAACATTCTGGACGGTTTATTTATTTATTTTTTTGGTTTTGCCCAACAGGAAATGTGACGACTTTGCTAGCGCTCGGTCGAAACCGCCCGGTAAGGCAGCGGCGCCGTCAACCGACGACCGCTTTCGTAATGTCGCTGGCCACCGCCGACCTACTGTTTTGTGTGGCGGTCATGCCCCTTATGGCGCTTCGTTACGGTCGCCGAAGATGGCCATTCGTGTCCAGCAGTTTGTGGTGCAGACTGTTCCCAGTGGCACTGTACGGTACGGTAGCCACTTCCGTGCTGAGCTTGGTGGCGCTAACCGTCAATCGGTACGTGCTGATAGTGCATCCCAATTGGTATGGATCGGTCTATCGGACGCCCGGTATGGTACCACTGCAGCTGGCAGTTTGTTGGGCCATTCCCTACGGTTTGATGGTGAGTAATGGCTTGATGGTTGAACGTGAGATGCTAAGACCTTTTAGAACTTAAAACTTCTATAGAATATGGCTTTACCAACGCTCACTATCCGCAGGCTCTGCCACTATTTGAAGCATGGGGTCGCCTCGGATTCGATCGCCGAACATTCTCCTGCACAGTCTTACCGTCGATCACTTCGGCGGGAAATTTTTCCGCCAGTCCAAAGAAATTCATCTTCATCGTGGGATTCGCATTACCGTTCTGTGCCATCGTGCTGTGCTACACGGCCATCATCGGTGCAGTACGACGACAGCGTCGCAACATGCAACGATATGCGGCCAAACCGACGGTTGCGGCTCCTTCCACGCCCGGAACCGTTACCGGGTCGAGTAACGACGATGATGAGCGCCATCTGACACGAACCACGGCTGCTATATTCGGTTGCTTCATGCTCTGCTTTCTGCCGCTTACGATCGCCAATGTGCTGCTGGAGGGTGCTGCAACTGCTGCTGGCGAGGCTGGCGATGTACACGTGCTGGCATCGATCCTCACTTGGCATTCGGCCGTACTTAATCCCTTCATCTATGCGCTCGGTAGTCGGCACTATCGGTTAGTTAGTGATGAAATTATTTACGTATTTAAAATGCACAAAACCATATCAATTTATGTGTGATCGTTCTAATTACAGCAACGCTTACTGGGCAGTTCTTCGCTGTTCTGATTGCAAAAGCACAAAATCCCAGCGAAGGATTATTTTCCACAGAAATCAACCGCCAATGACGCCTGGCACAACAAAATCAACTAAAGTTGCAAGTGGTGCAGCGGACAATACGGGGAGTGGAACACAAAATAATTCGGAAGTATGACAAATTAAAAGAAAAGAAACAAAAAAAGAGAATTATCCAAAGAATAAGATTCCAGTACGTAAATTTAATAAAATTCAAGTTTTATATCTTAGAATATTTTTTAAATTGTCTTTTAGCTGCGCACAAATAAGATCGGTGTTTTCTTGTAACTAATATTTTCACATTCGTATACCACTAATGATCTAATGGTGTTGCAATATGGTTTCAATCTAATACACCAACGGTCATGGTCGAAATCTCATCTGGACCGCCCTCCGCAGCAATGGTTGATAATCGGGTTGTGTGTGCGTTATTAGAATTATGAATAATTTCAACCCGCTTTTTTATTTTGCGCATTTCCTTAACCTTTACTGCAAAAATTACTCAGTCAACTCAACGAAATTCATTGCTTGCAATATTATTTGCTTCAACATATTTTCCTTATCGCCTCAAATAACTTTTCTAAACAAATCCAGAGTATCGATGCAGCAACAGTGTCGGCATAATCGAACATTTGCTCGCGTGTGCGGGCACCTTAACATTGTTTGACAGCTGCAAACTACCAACCAAAACAAACTTTGGTACAACGATCGTGGATTCAGTCTTTACAAGTCCAAAACCAAAACGTGATCGTGGGTAGCGAAATGCAACGCTAGTGCGTAATAGTTAAACAAGAGCAGTTGTAAATTACTTGGTGACCACCCAGGAAGGTTGGAAGGGTGGAGCAACGCATATTTTGCCGTACACGAAACAGAGTGTAAAAGTGTAAACGATTCAGCAGTCAGCAGAGGTTTTACTCGTAAAATTGAATTCAAACTCTTTGAGCAAAAATCTGTTGTGGCCTATTGTTCAAGGTAACGAAGTCAAATTATCCCCTAACATTAGATTATAATTAAATATTAGTCACTGAATCGTTGCAGTTCCTAAAACGATAGACAGTGTCATCACAATTCTCTTCTCGGTATTCATTATTTACATGATCTTTATTTTCAAAGCTTGCGTCACCATTGAAGAATGGCAAATAAAGCTACAACGGATGGAGTTGTTTTTCAATACCGCTTATGTTACTACGTAATTGGACTAGTTCACGATAAATATGATTACTCGGTACTGTACGAAGGCAATGAAGACACCTACGGCGCAATGGATGATGTGATTTTGAAAATTAACCGCAATGGCGAGGGGGCGTACAACGGAGGTCTGTACCTGATCCAAGCCAAACAAACCACTGATGAAACAAAAACGCTGTCCATTCAGGATGTACTGCAAGGCAAAAAATCTAGTGTTGAGAAGTATCTGGATGCCTACATCACATATGCAAAATCAGAAACATACCAGCAGGATGGTGCGCCCACGGAAATGATTTATTGGACGGCGAACGATCTTCACGCAACGACAAGAAAGTTTGTTGAAGAGCATATTAGCAGTGAACCACATTTGGTGCTAACGATCGATAGCATCAAGAAGTACCGGATAAAACACTGGAAAGCTCTCTTTATGTTTGACACGGCGCAGAAGCTGGCAAACGACTGCAAATCACAATCACGCAAAAAAGATTATCCAAAGCCGTATACGTATCTGAACGAAACGGTAGCTGAGACACTTGCATGTGAAGTTCTGGAGCTGGTAGATAAATCCACTGATTCGGTACCGAAGGTAAGATTTCGGGAACAGTTCCTGCAGGGCGCTTCAAGTCTCTCAGAGAATGCGAGACACTTTCGGCTAAGTTTTGAAGTCGCATGTGAAATGCTATATACAAATCCCAAAGATCCAACGTTCGACATCACCAGCCTAAACTCAGTCACATTTTCAACTGACACCTTCAATGTGGAAAAGCTCAACGCATCGAATACTAGCCCTGTAGCGTGTAGTTTTCAGTACAAAGGTTTAAAGGAGGAAACGTTAAACTGGTTCTTTGAGCACTTTATATATTACGTTCAAGTTCCCAAAGATGATACGATGGTGAAAGCGATAGAGGATTTATTCGGCGATCAGTTCAACGAGAAATCGTTTGAGCGCTATTTGATAACTGAACCACGAAAACGTGAACTAGAGCAAAAGAAAGCCAAAAAACAGGCACCGCAACAGGACTGTTTCATAAGCAAGGCAAGCATAGAACTATTACTGAAAATGATTGAGCTTAAAGGTAAGCTAGTTGTACAGCCACCCAAAGGTATAGAATTTAAAAAAGAGAGTCTCGAAGAACTTCATGCCACCATTAATTCTTTTCGTAACGGAGAGGAACGTGAATTAACGATACTGTCGAAAACGAAAGCAGCATGGACAGCAGCTCGGATAACGAAAGATTTCGCCAATCGTAACTCGTTGGCTGTAAGCAATGAGGCAGATTTGCAACAATTGCTGGAGACATTTGCGGCTATTCAAACTACTCCGTTCGGAGAGGGATTAATTAGTGGAGAAGTACAATTCATAATACTGCTGGATTTGCCAAATATTGCGCATTGCTCGAAACAGATCGTGGAACAGCTGGAAAAGAAGGTTAAATTAATAGCAATCGTTTCAGAACAAACCGTTAGTACCATTGTGCCCAATGTTGTAGATGATGTAGAACTGTGCGACGTGACCGTGGACTATGAACAGCTCGAAATTAAGTGCATAAGTATGGATGGCACAAAGTTACCTATTTCAAACTATCTAACAAACGAGGCTATTGACAGTATTAAGAAGATTGAAGAATTAAGTACGCTTACAGATATAACAGTGAAATCAGATGTCTACAAGTCCGACGAGCGGCAGTACATCGATCGTGACCTGCTAGGAGAAGGTGGAAAGATAGTTACACATACCGAATTACTGTTTCGTCCAGCGCGTGCTGTGTCAATCATTTGTGACACAGCTGGTCAGGGAAAAACGACGGAACTGTTACGAATCGGCGAAGTGGCACGAAATGTGGATGGGATTATATGCCTGTACGTTAGAGCCAAAACAATAGCCAAAGTAATGACGCAAGACGACAACATACCGTCTTTGGTTGGATTGCGAATGCTACAAAAACTGCTCCACATAGCTCCCCGGAGTGTATTTGTCGATGAGATCGTTCAACAGTGTCTGGAGAAGGCGCAGGTGTGCTTATTAGTGGATGGATTTGACGAAGTGGCGGAGCAATATCAAAATGTTGTAACCAATTTTTTGGTGAAAATGTTGCAGCATGCAGCTTGTTGCTCTTTACTAATTGCTACAAGGCAGGAATCGTTACCAGCTTTAAAGAAGGCTTACAAGAATGCTTCATTCTACAGCTTGGCACCGTTTCCATACGTCCAATATTTCCAACAGCTATGGCTCAGTGATCCAAACGAGATGTCGCCCGATTTAGAGCAAAATGTGCACATTTTCATTTCCAACTTTGACCAGCTACTGAAGGGTACCGGATGCAAATCGTTCCTGGAAGTGCCTCAGCTGTGCAAAATTATGGGAACCATTTATCACGATCGCATCCGCAAGCCCAACATCCAATGGCACACGAATTACGAAATCGGTTCCATCTACGATACATTCGTGCAGAGTCAGTTGGAAAACACGTTGCGTGGCAAGTTCGACGAAATGGATAAGCTGCACGTGTGGGCCAGGAACTTGATAAAGAGTGAATATTACACGAAACATGCACAGCTGGCGTACGAGCTAGAGTACAACTGCTACAGCAATCCGGAGCACTACGAGCAGCTACAACGCTTCGGTCTCGTAATGATTCAGTTCGATTCGTCCGAAAGCATCAATTTCATACATCGTACAGTGATGGATTACTTCCTGGTGCGTATTTGCATGTTGGGCGACATTGATGAGGATAGTTTCCATTCCTTTCTGAAGCGCTACTTTTGTGTGTCGCGTGCAAACATTGCTGATAAGTTTATTGATTTCTTTCTGCACGATGCACAGTGTCTTTCGTTGCGCAAGAAAGGTATCATCAGTTCGTACCTCTACAGCGGTCAAAACATTTTGCCAATGTGCATTAGAATGGCGTTAAATAATGCGACCTTCAATACCCTGAGGGTGTTGTTGTCTGTCGCTCCAACAGAATTACTAAAACCGTTGTGTTTCCGATTCGGAGCGAGCAGCAGTTTGCAGGGAAACAATTCAAACGAAATCAATCTGAAGCGGCTCGGTGAAAGACAAATGCTCCTGTTGCTGGAAGCGCTGAAACAATGTGACGACGAGTATGTCGATGCGGAAGACGATACTGGTGACCTCAGCATACTTAAAGGCATGCTGTTTGAAGCGAATCCCAACGAAGAGGATGCTTTGGAAGTTGCTATAAGAAAACCATTCCCAGATGTTTTCGATTGGGTTGTGGCGTACTGTACAGAACATTTCAACCTGAATATCGAACGGTACCTTACGGAGCGAGTTCCAAGATACGCCCGAGCGATTATCAGACACTGTTATGCAGAGAATAAGGAAAAAATCATCGATAAACTATTGAATCTCTGTAAAACAACATTCCGCCCTGAAAGTATTCGACTGCGGATGCAAAACTACGATTTGCTTGGAGAGCTTCTGGACAGTATTGAAATTGTACCGCAAGGAAAGGTATTTAAGGAAGCTGATCGTATAGACTTAACACAAAAAATACTCGCATTGTTGAATGTTTACCTAAGCAAGGAATCATTGATTGCTGTAAAAGAGCAATCGAGCAAAAGAGTCGATAAGCTTCAAAATGAGGCTATTAAATCCGTGTTGAAAGAATGGATGACTATCGATAAATAAGCAATTGAACTTGTACTATTCTTACTTATATTAGTATCATACCCTTCAACCGTTTTGTTGGCCTGCTGGAACAATTCCCGGAACCGCTCGCCGGAACTAGTAGATTTTCATCAGTTCTGAGAGCTCATTATACTATAACTCATTATAATTATAATAAGCCAACTAGACTAGGACCTGTGGATGGAACAGTTAACAATAAACGACACAACGAACAAATTATTTGTGAAATTCATTAAAAATATACATTTATAGAATAAAATGTGTGACATAACAAATCGTATTATGATCTTTGGTTTATGTTTATTTTTCGACCTGTTAGAAGATGATTAGAATAATAGTTCTTTATAAAACGTATCGTTTGCGATTTGCGCGAAATAACGGTAAAATTAAATTTTCTCGATAATGTATCGCACAGTAGGAAATGTAGCTTCGGCATACCTTTCCTTGATACATCTTGTCTAGCGCAACACGTTTGGCAGTTTGTGCAAGCCTTGTTTGACAGCGTCTACGTAAACAAACTGTAGTCGAGGACCTTCCGAACGGAGCTGGTGAATTTACGGGATTTTATCAAAAATGTCCAAACAATTTGTTGGGTTTTCTGACGATGATATCTTCAAGATCACCCGACAGGCGGGTGGCAAAGAGCCGGGTAAGTAGTGATTGTAAACTCACTGTTTTAAGCACTGAAAATTGTAAGCGAAATGGGTCACTCGTTTCAGCAAAAGAACTGTCGCGTCCCCACAGCAGACAACCTAAAGTACCGCCGGGCGCGGTGAAATTTGTTCCACCACCATCAACAGTAAACGGCAACCTCAGTACCGTCAGCTGTGTCGACACAAGCATTTATCCTCAACATCCAATCCAACAAGCTGTTGCCTTTAAACCACTACCAGTAATGATGAATGCTCCGGTGGATGAATCCATTCTAGTACTTCCGAACCTACCAGCAACGGTGGGCAAACATTCCGAACCAACTGTTGCTACCAGTACGACAGGATTGGCCGGTTTGCGAACCAACCTGAACGATGTGCTTACTCCATTCAAAGGCATGTCGTTGAAAGATTTTGAACAGCAGCGAAAAATGATGGAAGAGCAGAATAAGCAGAAACGGGACATACTTCATAAGGCTATAGAGCAACAGTAAGGCCGTGTGATTCTGCGTCCGGAATAGTACCTACAAGAATATTTATTTGCATTAACATTGTTCTATTTTAGTGCTCAAAAAACAGCAGCGGAAGCAAGCAAAATCCAGGAGATTAAGTCCGAACTCAGCAAACTAGACTCCGAGCTGGCATCGGATGTAGCAATTTTACGTAAACAGATCGATGCGGCGAGCCTGCACTTTTCGAGTGTTGAGTTAGTTGAACGTTGTATCAGCTCATGATATTTTAACCATCTAAATCAAAACCGTTCTGTTTCTTATCGCAGGAAAAATTATCTTACCATAGAAAATCTTTTCCTCAAAGCCAAGGTCGAGCTTCATCAGGCGTTGGAAAAGAAGGAAATGTTAACCGAACATTTGTGTGCAATCATTTCCCACAACGAGGAACGGAAGGCGAAACGTTTGTCCGAATTGATGGAAAAGGTAGGCATTTCGGTGAACGATCATTTTGACGACACAATCAATGGAAACAGCAACACAGGTGCAACGGATACTACCACCGAGCCAGACAGCATCCAATCGACGCGCAATTAAAACTGTTTCTTAAAAGATAGGTCAACTTCACGCTGTGATACAGCATACGAACGGTGACGCAGCACCACTAACAAAACAACCAAATCTGGTAACAAAACAAAAAATCTCGTTGTAATTGAGTCCCTTGGACTGATTTTTCAGTACTTCTAAGACCAGACTTTAATGCACGATTCCGGGACAGTACTTGCCTTTAATGCATTTTAACACATTATTCTATACTATGCATTTTAAACTCCGTTGTATCTTACAACAAAGTAGAGGATAGCAAAACAACACAACAAAAAAGCAATGTTAGAGTTAATGATTGTTTAGTACTCACGAGCGCCGCACACTGAAGTATTGTAGGGTATTGCAATTGTGAATCAATCCTTGCCAGGAGGTAATGGTGATTTAAATGGACAATAAACGATATTATACATATTTTCTATAACATTTTACACGCTAACCTAACCCGTTTTCTATTCCTGTAGCGCAAAAGACACTAGCAATGAAAAGAAACTATTGAAACTATGAGAAGAAAGGAATTGTTAGAAGCATTAATATGGTGGCTCATATTACGCAATAATAATTTCATAAAGGTATTTATACATTATTTGATTGCATTTTTATTACGATACACAAAATATATGTCTTTTTATCGCATTAAAATGCTGAATATAAAGAAATACCAACTGCTCCTATCACATATCTCTTCCGGTTATCTGTGGAAGCACCAGTAGAGTAATTGTGACGTACGGCATAGAAAGCACATTAATAAATATTGATACCGATGTTTATGATCGCATTTACGGACGGACACAAAACTGGAACCGTTGCAATGATCGGGATGCAGAAAATCTTGAGCGACTGAGCGAAAGCAAAACTGAAAGTGAACCATCTCAACAGATGCAGTGTCTAAGCATGGGAGACCGCACACACGAGAAATGTTTGATGCGTGCAGAGAAGCGTTTACAGGCATCGACAAACTACACCTAATGAGCGACTGATGACGCTGCTTCGGGGATAGTCTGGGTAACAGGCAGCTACTTTGGTTGCGTTTGTTGCAACTCTTTCTTGAGCTTCGCTCTAGCCATTACGGAGGATCGGTCCCGATCGCGCGTATACAGGTGCAAATATTGCTCTGACTTGCAGTACCAGTTTTTTGTCCAAACGGCCAAATCACCACCACCGTTCGGCGGTGACATGCGACGCCCGACATCATTAAAACTGCATTCGATCGAGAATGAGAGTTTCTGGGGGCGCGTATTAGCAGTGACGCTTATCGTTAACAGTAACAGTGCGGATCGAGGAGACAGTGCGTCGAGAGATGCGTTACGTAAAGATTTTGATTTGACTGTTTTTTATCTAATTGACTGAAATATGTATACTGTATTATTTTCAGAAAAGAAATCATATCTCATCAACTATTGATATAATGTTGATGCCAGGATATATGGTTTGTTACAATATTTGTAAAAGAGGAAAGAATATTTGAAAACTTACAGCTTGAGAACTTCAATTTTGGCTCGATACTCGATATATACTCCCTACGACATGTGACACACGAAACTACAAAAATCGATTGTAAAGACAAGGAACAAAGCTAACATCCCACTAGAAAATGAAGTTGTTTACAAACCAGGTTCATAGTAGATTGAAGTTACTGATTTAAAGTCAACATTAGCAATTAGTAATTTAAATATGCACCGCTACACAAAGAGACTTCAACGGACTGCAAGTTCAAATCCAACTTAATTTGCCGTCCGCTCTGCATTTGCTACGTTCTCACTCTGTTGCTCTTCTACGCAAAGAAACGACACTCTCGAGCATAACAGTTCGTTAAGCACGGTCAACACACACTATGCACAGTTTGAGGACGCACAATAGATCGTCGCTATCTGGGCAACTGCGGGCCGACCACATGCCGGTTAATCGAATTCGAACAGGCCCTTTAGCTTTGTATGATGTGCGAACTGAAGAAGTTAGGTCAACGCAAAACGCACTCATGTCTTTTTAATATCGGAAGTTATTGTTTATTAACAATATGGAACATTTTCCAGGGAGTTTACCTTGATAAACTCTTTATAGAAAACTCTCATGCTTTCCTCGGGCCAACCGGTTACACAGTTAAAAAAGTCAAAATCAGGCCTCGGTTAACCAACGGACTACTGTGTTTCGTAAAGATTTAAATCATTTTTCACCCAACGCCATTACCATTAGTTAGGTAGCGAGCGGGTTGCTTTGGTAGATTCATTTCAACCAGTACCTATCGAACGTTTCTCTCTCTCTCTCTTTCACTCTCCCACTCACAACAAACAGGGTTGTGTGAACTGCGCTTTAGCGGTTCAGGTGCACCGGAGAGCGAAAAAAAACCTGTACAGTGCGCGTCTAGCGATCCTCCACCGTGTGTGGAACGCACACTTTCATTTTACTCGCGTGCCCGGTCGGTTGTGTTTCGGTCCGGTTGTGCTGCTTCAACGCAAAATCAAAACAATTGCGAACGAATAAATAATACGACGCCCCGTGTCCGTTGTGCGTGCGTACGTCCTTGGTGCCGTGCAGCAAAGATTTGTGGATTGGTTTTAAAGTTTTTCTTGTTGTGTTGTAAACTGCGTACACAAGGTGTAATTGTAAAATACCAAAAGGATGCTTTTGAGTGTGCAGCAGGTTTTTTTTTTTTAGTTAGTGCGGTGCGTGTGTTTTTTCTTTTCTCTGTGTTGGTCCGTAGTGTATCCGTTCCCGCGTGTTGGCTCGCTGCATCGGTTAAAAACGTATCATTCTTGGCCAATGGTTTAACGTGAGAAAAATCGTTGCTCAAACGCGAAACGTGCTCCGCGTGCCGCGCTTATCGCAAGTGTGTTTGTGGCGTAACGATATTTCCAGCGTCAAGTGGGTAGGTAACCCGTACGGCGAGGCTTCTAGCTAGAGCGCACGGGCAATGGCGGTGTGTTCGGTGGTTGGTTTTGTGTTCCCCGTATGCCGACAGGGGACACGGTGGAGGCACTAAAAGTAATAGCGGGCAGAACACACCACTATTTTTACGATAATTGCGTGCCTCTTCGAGGGTGGCTTTTTTGCAGTGGTTGCTGCTGATAGAGGACAGCGAAACGATCGCGAGATGGTTGTTTTTTGTCCGCGAAATTATTGTACTGACGACAAATGCGGCCACGGTGGAGGAGATTCACGGATGTGACGAAATATTTTGTCAACGCGCTGGCTGTACTGCTGGTGGAGGCATTAAAAGCGGTACAGATCCTCCATGTCGTAGTGGAACCAGCTGTTCAAACAATACTACGAAACAAATGCGTTTCAAGTGTGTCCCCCGAACTGCAAGGTTCAATTCTACCCTTAAACTGTTCTGTATTTTAACATTTCTAATCGAATCAATTGAAGGAAAGGGTGTTGACTGGTTGCCCAACCAATCAGTACTATTATCCTTGAGCTTTGAGCAAATGTCCGATAAGACAATAGGAGCGAAACGTGATTATTTGCAAGCAAGTGGTAGTGACGATCACGGCGCCATCCCCATCATCATCAACCTTCGGCACCGGTGTTTGAACGCGTAAAACCTTCACCATCACCAGCAACCGTGTTAGATGTGGTGTACGTCCGAATCGGAACATCATCCGCGTCTCCATTATTGGGCTTTCAGTGGCCACCACACTTATCCACGTACGAAATGTGTGCGGTGTTACAGGCCGCCGTAAAACAGCGGATGTGTTTTATGACGTGAAAAACGGTTTCTTCATCTCTCGAGACGCTCCCAATCCATCGTCCACTGGTGGATTGAAGGTGTCGCATGTCGCACTCGGTGCGATCGGTCGGGTAACGAGACCCTCCAAGTGCGTGCTGGGCAAACCGATCGAAAACCGTGGCTCATTTTGAGGTTTAATGAGCTCCAACGTGCCGCGTCGCCGTCTCCGTTTCGCTCCGTGTTGGACTGCTACGGGGCCTGCGTAACGATCGATCGATCTCAAAACCAACACACTACTGAAGCAATCCAATCCGGTGACAACCGTAGGTCTGCTGCCAGTGTGCGCCGTTCGTAAGGGTTGCCAACCACCAGCACAGTGTATCGTGCGCGTGGCGTATTTGTTTGTGCAATTGTGTTGTGCGGCTGGTAGACAACGGAAAGCAATGATCCTGTGAAGTTTACACGCAAGTACTATAAATGTTGTAACGAGCGCACGGTGATCGTCGAGTGATGGCTTCATTTTCTACTCTCACCGCGCAACAGAAATCAGAGATCGGCCAAAACTGAGCGTGGTTTATTTGTCAGGTAAGATTAAAGTTCGAAACATATATTTCCTTAGCAATTTATTAAAGTATCAATGGTATATTTTTGGACGTTTGTTCGTATCGCATTATTGGTATTGAAGCTTCCTACTATTTTAAGCTATTTTATTGTAACAATTACTTAAAATAGATTGTTTTAATTACTCCAAACCTGAAATATTTGAAGAAACCCTGTGGCATGGTATTAGCACCTGTTCAGATAATTGCGATTAGAGAACCAACCATTAATGAACTTATAACTCTGGTCAATAGTGTAGAATTGAGCATTAAAAATAATAATATCGAAGAACTACTCATCGGACTACATGGATGACTTCCGACTTGAATCCTCAAAGATTCATGACCTCCAAGGAGCTTTTCAATCATCCTTCCCCGTCATCAGTTGCTGAAAATGGGCCCCATCTACCAGCTCCTCCAACTGGCTCCAACTCCTGCTCTGAAGATTCATGAATATTTTGAGAGTCGATTACTGATTTGAATCACTCCTCATTAAAGATTCTAACTGAAGACTCTTCCCAAAGGATTGAAGCTTTGGAAAAAAGCCTTGGAATTTTATTCGATAAATATTAATTTTGAACATATTTTTTTCTTCATCTGTGTGCTCCGGACGCCCTTCCAAGAAGATCATGCAACAAACTGTCTGCCCATTGCATAGCATCCAGTCGCAGAAGGATTGGAACTGCGGTGTGTATTGTTAACGATGGTACCCTACCATACCAGCCACGAGCAAACCCGCCAAGAAACCGACAAGAAAACAAACCAATTTGGTGATGTTTCCACTTTCCTGCATGTTTCCTTGTTGGGTTAAAAGGAAATCTAAAGTCTGGCCCTGCCAAGAAGCGGTGCCGGCAAATCGGACGGTACGAAATGCTATCAGCCTTGAACCGGTTTTGATTTTTGTTTGCCTAACGCGCAACGCAAGAAACAGTGTTGCATCCCTGTAAGAGAACCCCTTTCATCATCGTAATGAGATTAAGACCTTCTCGCAGCAGTTCTGTTCGCTATTAACTGGCATTATAAATGCCGACCCCGTTTATTAACAGGTAGGAGAGATTGACTTTTCTTGAGAAAAATCCCCAATTTCTAGGGGTTGTTTTTTTTCTCGCTTGATGATTAGTCTGTTTGGCTTAAGGAAAAAAAATAATACGCTTTGGAGGGACATTCGAGAAAGGTTTATTGGGAGCGAAACATTAACCTTGGTGGATAAGATTATGAAAATTCTAACCAAAATGGAACCATTTTTTTCCCCGCACGGGAATTTCCTGCTCCGAATTCGTGTGCTTCATAACGCTAAACTATCAGCCCAATGTGACTGCAAGCCAAATGTTTACAGCCCTTCCTGTTTCCTTTTTTTGTGCGCGCGCGTATGTGTATGTGTGTCTTAGGTCACAACAAAATGCAAAAAAAAACGAAGTAAAAATTGGATAAAATCTTCCATCCTTCCGAGCAGGAAACGAACTCGGTCAGCAGGTGATCGTCGCCCTACTCGCCCTCGCCGAAGCCCTCCGTGGCCCTTTCCTTCCTTTCCCATTTTTGCCGGTCGGTTTTCTTTAGGGGTGTTCGTACCGGTCATTCAAGTGCCAGGGTTTTACCAAGACCCAAGCGAGTTCCTTCGTTTCGGCCACAGAACTGTGCAACATTGCTTTGTCTACCGTAGCGTGTATTTCCCTCTTTAAGGGTTTGATGGAAGTTTCTTTGCGTTACGGTCGCATCTCACTTTTTCCCTTTTTCGGGGCGGCCCCGGCGTGCCATCTTTCACCCAAGCGCCGTTTGGCGGGATGTGATGCGTGAACGCACGAAGTAATTATGAATTATTCACCACACGGTATTCCACCGTGTATCGTTCTGAAAACGTACCGTCTCCGGACGAGGTTCCAGCTCGGTTGCTTCCAGATCCAATAACAGAAAGACGTTCTCCTGGCGTCCGTCAGGGAGATGGTGGTAGCCCGTGTGACACATACAGTGGTAAACTGTTTACCCGACCGTTGAATATTTCAAAAAGGTAAATACAGTGACGATCGCGATGCGAGCAAACGGCAACACATGATAGTAGAGACCCGGACCTGTTCCTGCTTTGCCCTCAAACCCGAGCTGGTGCGAGGGCAAGGCGCTATCTGTGAGCGGACGGGCATTGGTTTACTTCCGGTAGAACAACGTTTCGCCCACACGCGCAAACACACCGCCGAGGCGGCGCAGGTGCATCGGATGAGAATGGCAGGAAATAATTCTTCACCCAAGGGTCCCATTCATTCCGGTGCAGTTAAAGTTTACCGTAGGGACACCGATTGAATTGAAATCAAAATGGATGCTCTGTTTTGCCCTCCCCCAAAAAGCGGAAGGTCACTACCGGCACCAGGGTATGTTGACATTTGGGGTCAGGTCGCTTCA
Organism: Anopheles marshallii; assembly: GCF_943734725.1. NCBI lineage: Eukaryota > Metazoa > Arthropoda > Insecta > Diptera > Culicidae > Anopheles > Anopheles marshallii. The sequence goes on along the minus strand of NC_071327.1, from coordinate 73,855,581 downwards.
CTTTTCACCAATCGAAAATCGAACCCACACCCAACAACTCCGGTGGCAATTTGGTGTAGCCTTTAGCCAGTACGTTACCGAATTCGGGAGCTGTTGCTGTTCACGGTTGGTCACCCAAACGGGCAGTCAGTTTCGTTGCCACCAAAAGCAGTGTGCGGACGGTTGAATGGACGGTGGAAGGTTCCTCGTTGTGGGTGTTTTAGTTCATATTTTATGTGACTATTGATCCGGTGAGGTTGTATTTTGGTCGTAAAACAAAAAAAAAACAGGCGTACCGTGCCGTTTTTATGGACCATTGATTTATACACCGACGCCAGTGTATGCGCGTGTATGTTTTTGTCTTTATCAAACCGAAAGATTGATTAAAATAAATCTGTAATGGAGTGACCGTTGTTTTGCATTATGTTGGGCTGCACTATACATAGTTTATAATGGTGTTTTAGCGCTTTAAAATCGGGTCGTACTCGTGGTTCAGTGACAGCGGTGCCGATCTTCACACGAAAGGACAGGTACCAAACCCATTGAAGAGACGGAGATAAATCTCCATTTAAATCAAAAGAGAGTAATTCGATCGTTTTATAGGATAAGAAACTCCTCTCATTATTCATTCGCTGTTGCGTAGAATTAAACCTTATTATTTCGATCTCAATCCTTTCAAAGTGCTTTTTTCACATATCCCGAAAAGGTTCTCAATTCTTAAAAAAGAAACAAAGCACCAACGAAGAACCGGCGAGAAAGTTCCCCAACGATCAAAATATATCTTCTTTCACCATCTTTTGCGAAGAAAATAATGAGACATGAACGGCGTGAGATGTGGTCCCATGGAGAGAGCGAGCAAATATGTTTGTACCGGTACAAGCATGAGCCAGCCCTGGTGTGCATAGTTTATTGTGTTAATTGGATCGGGAAGCCCATCATGTGCGTTCCCGAGAACATACGGTTTATCCGTTGCTGCCTGCTGTTGAGAGTCCTTTGCGATGATCGTTTTACCGATCAATTGCAGGGCTCATCGGGCGATTAGACCTGTTTTGTGTGTGCGCCCTTGGATTACATTTCATTGTTGTGTGGTTTGAATGAATTGAAAGTGCGGTGCAGTGCATTGTTCATGGGTTCTTTCGTCCTTCATTTAATCGTATGTTTTTTTTCCCCCACCCCTCGATTTATTATTCATTTCGTGCGGTTTGTTATGTGCCTTTCACTCAATAGCTATCAAGAATTTCTCAATAAATCGGGAATGTGAAACATATACAAATCCTAACGGTAGGAAGGAAGCCGCTAAATGTGTGTTCATTAGTACATCTTTAGAAGCATATCGAATTACACGGTCCAGATAGGCAGAAGTGGCCAAACGTTCACTTCCACAACAAACCAACGGCACAGAACTTGCTCGGTGCAAACCACAATTTTGCTACGGTCATCATACTTATAAACCAATTAATTCCCAGCTGACGATGAGCCACGGTTTGATGGTGATGGTGGTGTTGTTTTTTTTTTTTGCAGTCGTAAGGGTACGACTCGATCCAACCCAACCACCGGAACGAAGATGAACCCGTCCGCACGGAACTTCGTACCTCGGGGTCTCATACCCCCAGGGTATGAGACAGCAGAAAGAAGTGATCGAACGGCTAGACCATGGGTCTTCAGTAGTGAGGAAGTAATGGCAACAAGTAGCCACAAGTTCACGGACCGTCTCTACCCATCGCGGTGGCCGTTGTCCGTTCCGAAGGTTCCGTACGCCAGTCACCCAACGAATGAGTCAATCGGAAGAGGCACGTTAGTGCATTGAATGTTAATTGTTTTGCCCACTGCATTGTGGTACGGCGTGCCATTAACATACAAACCGTCCGGACGTCGTGCAATCGCAGCATGTGACAAACGTGTCCGCGAACAACCTGATCCACTTTTCCCGTCCCGATAGCATGTATCGCATCCCGCAGAATTCGACCCACCGTATCCGTGGAATTCGAAGTTCTCAAGTGGATGCATTCCACCAGTTTTTTAGGGGTGTAATGTTTACTCCATCATTTTACAACCCGAACGGCGCACTGTTTGCTCAACGGAGCGATATGCACCACCCGAAATAGGTACGCTTCATTGAGTCGAATTATCAATTCACCAAACACGTTGTTCACGGATCGCGGGGTTCGGTGTCATCGATTCGGGCGGAAGGTTATGTGCAATTACCTCCCACACCCGAACACGCCGAACACCAAGAAGGGCCATAGTGCTAAAATGTACACGGGACAGGGAGGTGTTTGTGGTTCTTTTCCTTGCGGAAATGCTTCATACAGGCCCAGGCGGCCACCCCATCCGCTTATGCTTCAATAACCGATGATCCACGTCGATCGTCGGCTTTTGGTGAGGTGAATAAATTAGCATTTCGTAGGCCCATTGCCGTTTTCTGTCCCAGGTGGAAATGGAGCACCGGAGTAGCGGAGAAGCAGGAGAAGCAAAAACATGCTTCCTCTTTCGGGCCTTCCGTAAGCGATATTGGCGAACCGATGGGCACGCGGGTAATTGTTGATTTACCACCAGCCACACCAACCAAACCCAACGGGTCAGTGATTTATTGCCACGGTTAATCGTTTGATTATAGTAAAGTGATTGGGTTCGTTTCAGCTGACCCACGTCGTTCCGTATTTTTCCCATGGCCCGTCGATAGTTTTTGGGGGCACCGCCATGCCATGAAACGGGCTCCCTAGGCTATGACACCCGGTAGAAAAATCGGACCGGCGGTTTGGAGTCGAGTTTGTTAGTTTGATGCGCTAAGTAAGGCACCTCATTTTTGTTTTTATTTTGGCGAGATAGTTTAGCGCAGCAGAATGACTCTGGTCGGGAGGAAAAATAGTAGCTGTTCCGATTGCGCCACAAATGACTTACGTAAGCGAGCTCTGGAAGCTGAACGGAACGTTAAGTTATTCATATTTATAATGATAAAGTAGATTTCTACCGAGATTTTTTTTTTGCAGTCATATTCCCCGTAAGCTATGATTCAGAGAAGCTGTACGTGGCTTGTTGGGAGGGTTCACCGATGGATTGAGCAATCATCTTGGAAATATTGCTACCAAGAAGTGTTTTACAAAAAGATGAATTTAAAAGATTTAAAAAAATCTTTTATCACTAAGAAGATGTTGGTTACTATCAGGTGTATAAGTAAGTTTTCCATGCGCTTTTCCCTCCAAGTTTGAAGATTTATTGGGACAAATTGCTACAAAGATTGTTGTTCAATGGATCGTCCATCATATACTTTAACTTTTTCGCATCCTGCTGGGAAATTATGAATTTTAAACCAGAACAATTTTTTAATAGTTTGGACTCAAAAATGAATTTGTGAGTGCGTTGACTTCAAATAAGCGTGTTCCATTAAGAGTGTCCCACATTAATCAAACCAAGTGGTGCTCGAATGGTGCTTAGTCGGGACTAAAAGCAGGTGGAATTTCCCATCCACAAATCTTCAAATAGTTTTTGACTGGGGCAGCAACATGTAGTTGACCATTTTATAGGTGGAAAATTACTAACTCGTACCGTGTCCCGTGTGCGTTGAGTTTTTTTCCTTCCAGAATTAGCTGGGTGCAATAGAACAGTTCGTAATATAAGACCCAATTCTAAGTAACATCTGACATTTCTGTGCGCAATGCATTTGAGACGCTGGAAATTTTCTTGTACTTGTATAAATAATAATTGGTAATATTTATCTCCTAAGGCTTGTAAGCGATATATATTATAAAAACACCATTTCAACGTTGTTGAGTTGCGTTTTTAAGGATATTGCAAAATTGTTGCCGTAACATAATTAAAACAATGATAATGGGTTTCCTTTACCGATTGCTGTAATATTCATTCCCCAGTAATGAGGCCCATTAGAAAAATATGTTGTATTGCAACAAAGTTCAAGTTGCATTTAATTAAGAAACTTTCGCTAAGGTCATCACGCCTTCGCCCATTTAAGGTGAATAACAATCACACATACGTCGATTGGGCGTGTTTGTGTGTGTTCAAGAATTTCCATAAATCTATCGTCTCATTGGCAGATGACCATAGACCATCCATAGACCGGTACGCGTGTGACCGGGATTCTTTTGCCGGCAGGAAGTTTTTAATAAGCTTTCACAAACAAATCCATCCGGCCGCGGGCAAAGTCGCACAATCCTACAACCGCCCACGTGGTAATCGATAAAGTTTTACCGGGTGGGGCCTCGTGACGGTGCTGCACCGTTTGTTGATGTCTTGCGACACCATTTAGCCCTGCCGGTGATGTGTGTGAGATGGTGTGAGAGTTGTTAATTTGTTTTCAGCATAAATCAATTGTGAAGAAGTTCCGCTCAAGGGCGCAAAGTGCTAAGCTGCTGCTGGAGAGGAAGCAACGGTGCGGTGGGCACTGGTGATGAGAGACCGAGAGTGGCATTTGCCCGACTCTAATGAAATGATCACGAAGAAAACAAGAAACTTTATCTCCGGTGGCGGTTTTATGAAATCGGATTATTTGCCTTGGCTTGGAAACATAAAAAAATTGGATGTTTGTAAAAATTAAGTTGTTAAAATTAACTTCAGAGTTAAGTCTACATCAGTTATGTTAATGTTCTATATACTGATTTCTTCTTGTGTAAACAGTGTGTACTTCTTCTAAACAATTTTAACAAAGAAACAATTATTTTGTAAAAGAAATAAAAACGATACTTCTATTAGATATGCTAAAAGTATTCCAACAATGCTCCGCACATTTCGATAATGTTTGTTCCATAAAATGCGCTCAAATTCCCCCAAAATAATAATAAAGAAACAACTGACTGTCGATGGAGGGTCAAATAAAACATACACCTCACCCAATCGTGGACCCTTCCCCACCGTAACATTATTGTGACGAGCCTCTGGGGTCAGCACCGACAGGGTTGTTTGGTGCGAAAACATCCAAACCGCACACGGTCCATCGTTCAGGCACGCGGCATTGACTCTCGTTCAGAGGTGCCGCTGGTGCTGTGAAGTGTTATTTTTTTACGGAGACGGGGAGACACCGTGTGACGCGAATGGGAGACTATTAGGGTAGGAAACCACCTGCCGCTCTCCTGTCCACCGGTCGCGTCTGTCCACGGCGAGTGCGCCCCGGGACGCGCGTAATGAGCGTTGCTCATCATTTGATGTGGATTGCGTTTCAGCGATGGGCCGGTGGCGCCCCGCGGGACGCACGGGCACGAAGGGTTTTTTGGAGAAGGTCGGAAAATAATCGTGCCTACAATGTGCATACCCAACACACTCGCATGCGGGCTGTTTTCGGCCGGTCCGGCGGGTTCGTTTGGTTTGTTTTCGTCTCGGTGCCGATCGTTGTCGCACACAAACGCGATCGGATCCGATCCAGCATTCAAACACTAAGTGGGGAGGGCTTGTTTTTTTTTTTTTTGCTGTCCGAAAGCTTCATTGTTCATGGTCTCTGCCGAAAGATGCAACTAACACGTAAATGGTGCTTTACGCTCTTTACCCTGTTTCCCATAGGGCAAAATCCCACCCCGTACCAATGTGAAACCCATCCACTTGGGGTAAAGTACACGCAAATCGTTCATGTGTGTATGGGAATAATTGATTGTGGGGATTGTTTTTCTTTTGGTGATTCCTCAGCCCCAAGTTGCAACTGAAGTAGCTGCAAGATGATGCAAATTTGTGGAAAATGCATTGGTGGAAAACTACTTGAAATTTATTTTCAATTGGTAATTAAAATCAATTATTAAACTGTAGTTGATCTCTTTTAAGTATTTATACAGTATCTTTTAAGTGCCATAAAAACAATCAGATTTTGAGAATAAAAAATGAAGACAATTATGGAAAATATTTATAGAGTTTCTATAACAAAAAATTTTCTTTTATCGGGTTTGTTGAACTAAAAAATCTGCAAAACAGTTTGTTTCTGTTTCTGTTTCTGTTTCTGAATGTTTTATACAACATTCTCGAAGCATTTTATTGCAACTTTTTATTCTTTTCACTTTCCAAGAGATCATTATTATCCATCAAGTTGGCCGGTTTAATTGTCAATCAAAGCAGGTGTTGATACAAATATGGTACGCACTGTAGCAATTCAAGAGTGACCACAGCAACGTAAACCCAAACTAAAAACAAATAAATCGGGCGCCACGCATCGATACCTTTTCATGATTTATTTCGTCAAAGTGCTGTCCGATCAAACACTTCATAACTTTTAATTGCACCCCCCGGATTATTGGTTCGCAAAATTATTGATGGGGTTTTATTTTAAATTACTTGCATATTTCATTTATTTTCCCTTTCACGCCCGCCGTGTATGGTGGCACACATTTCAATCACTTTCATGGGTTGGATTCGTTCTAAAAACCTCGCAGTTTCTGTGGTTTGATTCATTTCGCGATTTGATTGCGTGTCATTGTTGTTTCCCTGGTTCCATTTACTTAAATTGATCTCGAACGACTCCCTGCGCCCCACGACAAGCTTCCAACACAGCTACACGCGTTGCATTTAAGCCGTAGTGCAATGCATGAGGGGTGATTAAATATGGAGCGACAATGGAGTGTGTGAATTCGTTCGGTAAACATACATTATCATCAGCATCAGCATCACCGTTCGCCTGGTAGTAGTTCGGGACATGAAAACCGGGTCGCTAACGAAAGGAGAAGTGCAATTCTGCAGCAGTGCGAGGAAACGGATGGCGACCTCATTGACACTTTGCGCCAGCGGGCGAGACGTCCTTTCCTTATTTCGTTTCCCAAGTTGACACCCCGCGCCGAAAGCGCAAGGGACATTCCACCCGAACGTGGCCGCAAATGATGCTAATGATTTCTCACTTCGCGAGCGGTCCCAGTTGGCTCTTAGTCACCATTTTCGTAGAACTAACCCGTTGCGGTGATACGGTGTGCGCGTGCATAGGAAGGTGAAATCGTCTAATCATCCACCGCGGGATAACCTGTTTCGCGCTCACGCTCGCTCGGTGCCCGATAGCCGCCGCACCAGTCAGACAAGGTCAACCGGTGAGGGGAGAAGGGCGGAATGGTGGAAACGAAGTGGTAGCGAAACCGAACGGATGCATTCCGTTTTGCGACGTATGGTGACGGTTATCAACCGATCATCTTCCGCTTCAGGTGCGGCCACTCGCAGGCCCATACGGCATCGGTTGCATCGACTGCAGTTGCAAGTGGCATGAAAAAAAAGCCAATCGCGTTGCCAGTGTAGCGTGTCGGAACATTTCCGGTCGAGATGCACCGTACCTACATGGGCTGCGAACCCATTTACCGATGCGGCCTCCAGCCTCATCTCCACTCTATCCGACCGGGATCATCGTTAGCAACAGCAGCCCGATAAGAAGTCGCTTTGATCCAGCGTAAATGGACCTGCTCGAGCTGATGTTTCCGGGGGGAGTTGTTTCCGATACAGAACGCTTTCCGGCAGCTTGCAGCTCGAGAGGTTAAACTGGGCACACTTTATCGATTGGCACCTAATCTCGGCGCCCGCATGGATGGGGCGCGCTTTCGTGGGGGTGGCTGAGCAAAGATTGAGATCACAGTGTCACTGGGCTAATGATCGGCCTTTTCACTTCCAATCGAGACCAAGCTTCTTTCCAATCGAATTGACCTGAGGTCCATTTCGCCACATCATTTCGCCTGAGTGTCCATTAAGGAAAAACGAAAAACTCTCACCACCGCCCACTCGAGGTGACGGGCGCGGGCGCCAACTCTATCGCAGCAAATTCACCTGCCGAATGGTGATTTCAGGGCGGCCATGTAAATCGTCCAGTTTTGCTTTCGTTTCGCCTTCGGACCGAACTTCCGGGCGGTGTGGTGATAGCGATTGCCGGTACACACCACCAGACCTGCTCACCTTGGTGGCGGGTGCGTGATTTTGTGATTTTTAACCGACATGCAATCCATATTTCACTTTATTGCCTATTGTTCCACATGAACAGCGAGGCTCGGCCGAACAGAAATGAAGAGTGCGGTCGATCGCGTTTGTGGCGCAGTTCATGGACATGTTGGTAGGTTTCGGAATCGTGCGGTTTCACCCAACTCGTCCAACCGTTGTCATCTTTACGCTTGTTCTGATTGATTTCGTTTTTGGGACATCGTTTCCCAATGGAAGCCATCTTTTATATGTGCTTAACATAATAATAATTTTCGCTAACAACGCATTGTTAATATTGTACAGTTGGGCAATTTTGAGTAATATTGTTAACATAAATAAGTAAATGGAAAAATAAATGGAGAATTCAAACTAAATAATTCTTCAGTTATTCAAAATATTATTTAAATTATGATAATTGTAAAAATTATGTTAATTTTTAGCTAATTGTCGTAAAGATTGGTATAAATTAATCAAAAAATGATCGTTTTGGATCTTGGTCTATAATTCCAAAGATTTCTATACCCTTAAGTGGATAGTCCAAAATAATTCAAAAACGGCAGGGGTGGGTTTTTGTACCAGTCCTGTCGTGTGAAGAAAGACGCCATTACTACTAGCCCACCGGGCCACAAACTCTAACCCTTACTTATATTGAAACAACTGTCTGTTGATAGATGCTAGTAGTGAACGCAACTCGGTAAAGGAATGCCTTACGTAGAGGATCACTTGTTTTTGCTTTGTTTATGACCGATTACGCGCACTCCAGTTATTACTTGCAAATGATGACATTCGTTTAACTTACACACTGTACCGATGTTGATACGAATGTCACGTTCCACTCATCATTGGCATCGGCTTTCAACCATGTCATTCCATGGTTCTTATTCTAACGTACTGTTACATGCATTTCCATTCAATGTTGTCACTCGCTGTAATCAAAGTGGTGTGTACTGTAGGCATTCTGGATAACTCATAACTCTCTGGATATTTTACCTATTTATACATAACTAAGCTGCCGAATAACTCGTCTCTGTTTACCATTCCCCAATAAAGCCATCGGTGTGTTTATTGAAGCATCTCTTAAAACAATACCAACAATCGCTTTACGATTTCGCCGCCCAAAACCCAACCGATTGCACATTCGGTTCCGTATTTTGCCTGTTTCACAGTTTCTATTGATACGATTCGGAAAAAAAAGCTTCCGGCGTGTGGTTATGTTATGCTTTGCGATATTTACCTACACCTTCAGCCCGTTTAACTGATGTACTGTTTTCCTTTTGTTTCATCTCCACGTTTCTTTTGCAGAGTTTCATCCGCAACGGTGGTCGATTGCTGGTGCCCCGTTTCTATCGCTACAAATGCCCGTACCGACGCCTGATCCGCGCCTCGTCACGAACTAAACTTCCGCGTCCGGTTTTGCGAAACGCAAACAACAGCAGCACGATGGGTGAAACAAAAATATAGTAAACACACCAATGAAAACATCTCAAAATGGACGCCCACCGTTGCAAAATCGGTTGCTCCGTTGCCAACAATTAAGTGCATCTTCAACGTTATTGTTTTTAACCAGCTTGTTCAGTGATCGCGTACCACCCCTGGATACTGGAAGATGCCTTTGCCGGTGTGACGACGGTGTTAAGTCACAGTGTTTCCCTAGCCAGCAAATGCATCCGTATCTCGGTGTAATTGAGTTATCCGAGCTTGTGCGGCATTTGCTACGTCACGATCGTGCCTATTGTATGTGGGTTTCGGGTTTTCAGGCAGGGAAGGAACTTAACCGAGGGGTTATGACATCAGCTGCGGGTGCGATTGTGTTTTCATGTTCACACGTGTTAGTTTTTTTTTGGGAATAGAAGATAGAAGAGCACACAAGGTGGACTCGAAACAGACCAACAAGTGTATGCAAATTGGATATGAATCGGTCTGCAAAAGGAATTTAAGTACTTTTCAAGCTTCTATTCTACGTCAGTTGCTTAACTTTTAATATTAAAAGGTGCAGCACCACCTCGCACCTCGTCGTAGAGTAATCTTTTGTTCAATTCTCCATTTTAATTTTCGTTTTATGTAACATCATCTCTGATCGCTTGCGGTGCCCCAAAACAGGGCACAAAGGAAAAGTTCTTTATGCCGGCCAAAATATTGCTGTGGGAGAATAAAAGTTTGCCGTGTACAGCGGCCGTACACGCGTGGGCTCTGTCCCCAGGCTGCCCTCCAAGTGTCTGGTAGCTGAAACGTACAGCATGAGAATGATTTTTGTTTCCACCGCATCTACCATGCAGTGGGTTTTCCCGCACAGTTTTCATGGCACGTTTTTATAGTGAGCATTTATAGACGTTGAATTAATCATGCAATGGGTTGTGAACAGCCGCTGACCGGGTTTGGGTTGTCCCTTTCTGACACTACACTGCATCGCTCCACCGTTCTCCCGGACCTTTTATGTGTGTATGACTGCCGGTGCTATTGTTTAGAGCGACACCTTCCCGGGCAGGCAGACAAAGGCGCCAACGAATTTCCTCAAAACATTCCCCCGGGTTTTTCTTTTTTCGAAGATATCCACCATGAAGAAAGGAAAAAAAAAACCAGCCCCCCACACAAGAATAGTAGAGACATATTATGTGGGACTCGTTCGTCGCCTGTCAACGAAACACGTCCAAAACTATTGCAAAACTGCCACCAACACGCGCCATCCAGCCACCGAGCGTAGCATTGCGGCAAACCGACCATTTTCCCAGCGGCTCTATAATTCCTTTGCTGACTTTTCCAGGAATGGCTGACTTTTTTGCGAAAGCAACATGAGTGCGTTTGATGCTGATGCCGCACAGAGCCGTGCCGTGATCGTCCAGTGTAGCGATAAAGCGTAAGCGAAAGTGAAAACCAACAACTTGCAGCGAAACTAGTGAGAACAAGCGGTGAAGATCGGGCCCAAAATTTGTGCTAATGTTCGAAGAAGTTTCGGCGTAGATCGGTGCAAAGTTTAAATTAAATCCCCAATGTTGGGTTTTTTGTGTTGATGTGTTGTGTACGCGCGTCCGCCAGTCCGTTCATCAGGGCGACCACTGCTAGCCGCTAGTGCGAGTGTCTATCGTGTTTTACCCCACCGAAAGCAGCAATTCCCGGTGACCTTCCACCAGTGGCAACATGAAATGGAAAAATAAGGAGCCAAAACAGTCGGTAAGTTTGTTGTTTACGCCCTGCACGTGGAGCATTACGCAAGGGGAGGCAGTGCACAGCAGAACGGTTATGCAAAACCGCCTCAAAACGGTGCATAAACATTCTGGCGAAAAATGCACCGTATCGATTGATGTGACATGATAGCTGTGTAGTTCGTGCTTTGGCCATACGCCCGCACTGTCGATATGTTTTCCGAGCGATTTTACGAACGGAAAAGCGCTGCCATTCACCTGCGCCGAAGGTCATTTCCAATGGATTTCCCAAGGGTGGCATTTTAGGAAATCAATTTTGCACTAATGACACGATTACGGATGCAATCATGGGTACAAACGGAACTGAAACGAGTCGCAAAGGTGCTCCATCTATCTACATCCTGCTGTGCCAACCAATGTGCTCGTTGTTCCAAACGGCGAGGCGGACACGGTTTTTCAATTACAACATCGTGTAGAACAAATGTCGTACGAAACTTCAAAGGGTTGCTGAGTGCATTTTGTCCATCCGTTTTTAGCACTATCTAGTACAATCTGTACCGAATGTGCAGTTGTTTGCTGATAACAAGTCATCTCCCACCGCGACGCAATTAGTACAAGAAAATTGGAAGCTTTTCTGCCAGTACTGCGCCGCAATTTGAATAGATTACGCTTATTTTAACCCTTTGCACTCTGATCTTGCTGCAGGGTTCAGCTAAAGTAAGTTCAGCTAAACTTACGTCTGATTTATTGATGCTTATTTGCTTAAACAACTCAGATCGAGAAGAGAATACAAGTGCATTATAAAAATAAAGCAATTTATTCGATTATTCTAAAATTATTGGTAGAATGGAATAACGTGAAGTTTCTGTTCCGATTTGATTTCGATTTCGGTTTATGTGGACCTGACTTATTACGTTAAACAGTTGATAGAATCTGGATATCATGTTGTAGAGTACATTTAAAATTTCTGTTGGTTTTCTTAATATTTTTTTTACAATAAATATTTCATAAGATTGTACTCAATAATTATCTTGGTATCAATGTTCAGACAGGTTTGGAGTGCAAAGGGTTAAGTTGTTTTTTTTGTAGCTAAATAAGTAATGCACCATGAACGAATTTTAATCAATGAAATATTATTTTTAGTTTAAAAAATGTGTAAAAACTATTTAAAGAAATGTTTTACACAAACATCACACCACTTCGAGGAGCAAGCGACGCTCCATGCATAAAACATGATCATCCCCGGTGGGAAACTTTTAAACTTCTTGTAAGCTGCAATGTAAACACGATCAGGTGGCCGGTCGACCACCGGCATGGCTCATGCGGACTTATTGACTAACAATGGCTACGCCAAAACAACCCGCTCGCATGCGAACCGAACCCATCGCGTTCACCATACCCGTAAGGGACCATTCCAATCCAGTGGCTACCAGAAAGGGGTGCGGTGGTAGCTTATCACTCACTTTAGCAAAAATAAACGACGATCGGCTTAGCAAAAAAAAAAACAACGACCAAAGTGCTGTGATGGCATCCGTAACATCGAGAGTGATGTTTCTAGCTTCATTAAGCAGCCCGTTTCCGAAGCTGGCTTCTTTTTCGCTTTCTACTGCAACGGGGCGGGGGCCCTACCCCGGTCAACATTGGTTTTTAGTAGCGAGCAAATGTTTGCATGGATTACGCTATGGTTGCACCCACCGGCCGGATGCAAACAAAAAAAGAGCGATTGTGCTGTTGAAAAGAATATTTTTCAATGCAAAACTATAAATATTTGCTGCTTTTGCGCGGGACGTGTTGATGTAAGCGGTCAATTCGACATCGTTTAGCAAACCCTTACGGATCGTTTCCATGTTTTGATAAGAGCGTTTCGAATTGATTGTTGTTTCGAAAAGCCACTCCGCTGGGAAATGTTGCGTATGATTTAATTTCGAGTGCATCGCCTTCAGGGAAGGTGGTGTGTACGTGCGCATCTCGTTGTCGAGCATGATTGGTACACGCTGATTACACGTGCTCCGGTCCATTAAGAGAACATTTTCCAGTCTAGCAGTCACTCGACCGGATTAGGGATTGGGGGCTACGAGTGACGCCACGGTACGGTGCGGCATCCAATACACCTATTCTGCAAATAAATTGGAACTCCGGCCCCGGCATCGAACATGAAAAGTGAAAATTCCTCCGTGCAATGTTTGTTACGGTTCATCCGCACTCATGACGCTACACACCGCGTGTGCTGTGCACGTTGTGCGCACGGACGGGGTGGGAAAAACCACCGTCCACAGCACCATCGGGTGACTGTCCTTTGGCGGACAATCGATCGGCAGTTTGCGGAATGTGGATTCCGGATGATTAAACTCTTCGTCGGTGCCCGGCACTTTCGCCACTTGGCCCGGACGGGTGTGTTTTGTGTTAAAATCACCACCGTTCCTTGTTCCGGAAGCGACACGGTGGTGATATCATACGAAGAATGTGAACGCGATTTCTCGTCTTTTTTTTTTTGCTTTCCTGTTGTTTCCTCAAATGTATTTGAGGCTGTTTTGTCCTTCAAACTGTACCACGTGATATTGATTTAGTGTTTCACTTTTCCGCATTTGTAGCCGTTTTTTTTTTGCTGCCGTGTGTTTGGGGGAGGATAATCGAACAAGAACGTACGAACGACGGCACGGAAACCTTACCTGTGCCAGAAGCCTAGCAAACGTAACATATTTTGGTTCCTTTTTTTGCTGCCACCTTACAAACCTATAAGACGACTTATTTTCTCCCCCCCCCCCCCCCCCCCCCCCCCCATCTTTTGGATCGATGCCTCGGCCTTCTTGCGGGTGTTCCTTTTTGGCGGTCCGTGTTGGAAGCGTGTTTTGGTGTGAAGGCACGAAACCGGGAAATGGGCAATTTTCCGGCACCGGTGCTAGCATGTGAGGAGCTGCCGCATGAGGACGAAAGTAAATTTCCTTTATGGTAACGGCTTGTTTGTGGTTATATGTACAAAATGAAACTAAAATCAAGTTGCATAATCAGGTGGGGGAAAAAATAACGCATGTGTCGAGGGTGTCTTGTTTGGTGACTAGGAAGACGAAAATCCAATTCAACTATTATTCATAAATTATTTATGACTTTATTAGAATTTCTCTAACTTCACAGTGACTCAATGCAATGATATTCCTTCCACACCAATCCAATCCAATTTTAAAATGGCGACAGTTTCCGAATGGAATTCTGTTCTACCTTGTCAGCAATTAAAATTCAATTTCCTTTCATGATGATTCCTTCGGCACGGCTTCCTGCTTGCCACTGATCGTGTGCCACATGCTCGCCACATACATAACCGAACCCTCAAAGAGGTGCAGTGCAGGAAGCATCTTTTCCTAGTTGCCGCATTGCCGCTGCTCACGATGCCACGATTTCAAGAAAGAGTTTTCCGCTTTACCAAGGAAAACACAAACTCCTCCCTGCACGTTGCAACCAAACCCACAAACCCGCACGCTGCAAGGATCTCTGGCCCGGAAAATGATAGTGTTTGCCGGAACTGGGCCAAACCAAACGCTTCCTTTCCGTGCATCTCGGAGGCATCTGCCCGGGAAAGGGGAACTTCGATAACGCTCCGTGGATGCTTCGTGCACCTTCTAGACTCGGCGAGGAAAAGCTCGCCCCACTGGGTTTTTACCACGGGAAAATGCTACAGTACCTGCTGGCAGGAACTGGGGAAGTAGGATAACATTCGTGTTCGGCTCTTTACTTTTCGCAATGAATATTCAGAGCAGCCCTCTATCCTATTACGAGCGGGTGTTATCGAGCTGTTGCCCTGCTTCTGCGGCGAGTTTTTCTTCCGCCTGGACGCACTTTGCACGTGATCGATTTGCTTGCAATGTTTCCCTCCCGCGCTTCGTTTGGGTTCAGTTCAGCGGCGCCCCGGAGGTTGCACTGCTGCTCTTAATCTAATATGTGCCAACAAGGCTAAATTATACGCGCACGCACGAGAAATCAAACCCACGCCCCGATACTGGCTGGAAATGTTCGTCTTGCTTTAATAACTCACCGCATAGGATGTTTGTACGTAGCTTGTTAAGGGGGGTAGCTTGTTAATTGATCGATGCTCTGACAATTAAGGACACTTACTTACACTGTGCAGCAGCCGTAACACCTATACAATGATCAGATTGAGCTTTGATTGATTGAGGGTGCGGATCGTGTTACCGGTGAGCAAGTAGTCCAATGTGGTTGTGGATGCATTAATGCTTACAGTTTGTTGATAGGAACTATTACTAAATATCAAAGTTTAAATTTGATTCATTTGTTCATATTAAATTGTGACATTTTCCTAGGCGTGAGGTCTTCATAAATGAATATATATTGAATATTAAATTCTTTTGATTTTTCGGTGATGTGTGGAATGATACTCTTACATTGAACTATTCTTTGGGATGCTGCTGCTTTACGCATGTTATTTAAAACTATATTATGAACAATCTTAGCTTTGTGGAAGGCTAATACAATACAGAAAAACTTCCATTTTTTACAATTTTGGCCGAAAAGATATTATAAATGTAGTAGTTGCTCGAATGCCGTGGTGAAATTATGGCAGCTACTGTTGAAGGATCAATGAAAATTCTATCACATATTTTACCACTCTTTCTTAGAGCACCAAATAATGCATTCCTTCCTTTTTTTCTCTACATTCCACAGATATCCAGCGTTACGTCCATGTCATTTTTGTCCGACGAAAATCTCACCTTTCACCGCTTCTCCGATGGGACCATCTCGTTCACCTCGGAGCGTAAAAAATCGATGCAAAACGTGCTAGACGGTGGAGGTGGCGGTGGTGGTGCACCCACGATGGCCATGATGGCCACTGGACCCAGCGCAAAACAGACTGGACCGTCGTCGGTGGCGGCCATCGGAGCCGGCGATAACCGCACCATGAACGGTGGAGGTCACAACCACACCATCGAACGCACGCGTAAACACTCCTACACGCAGGCAACGACGGGTTCGTCCCCGATCTGGACGACAAATGCATCGTTCAACAACTACACCACCAACACCATCACCAACAGCAACCGACGACACGCGGGAGGAGGCCGGCCGCGTAGCATTGTGCCCGGCGGTGGCGATGGGACCGATGGCGAAGCTGGTACCGGTCCCACAACGACGGCCGGCATACCGACGTTAAGCGATCTGCGCTATCTGTCCTCGCCCTCGACCAATCCGAACAACTCGAGCGTGATCCAGAACGGGTCTACCGTGAAGCTCATCTCTACCAAAGTCAGCGCCAACACCGTTGCACCGAGCGATGATCAGTCAAACAAGCAGGTACGTCCGTTTGGTCTCCTTCCCGGTGTCCACCGAAGCAGGGGGCTTCTTCGTCACAATTGCTGCTGCACTCCGATACACTCGGATTGATTCGCTACACGTGTCGGTCAGCGAATTCTGTCCGGCCAAACGACTCCAACGGTTTCCCCCGAGAAGCGACCGAGTGGCGATGGATGCGATACGCTACCGGAACCGTTTCTGCACACAGTGACACACTGTACGTATGCCAGTGCGCGGCCTCTCCCCGGCCAGCAACGGGTTTACACGGGACGGTTCCGCTGTGTTTGGCGCTGCTGTGGTCATTTGTTCTTTCCGATGTACTCGTTCACGTGCCGGTAGCGTCATTTGGCAGAAGGCGCCCGGTTCCGTTACGTTGGCGAATGTGGACCAACCGGGTGGACCATCTTTTATTCAGTAGAACTTTTTGCACCAACAACAGTGGGCGGTGGCCCCCCCCCCCGGGCAGTCGTTTCGGGCGATTGCATGACGGGCACGGGTGAAATATTAATGCCAGAACCAACCGGAAGGCTGCTGTCGTAATCTTATGGTCGGTTCTCCCATTTGCTCGCTTCATTTTCTTGCGTTTTTCCTCTTGTTACGGACACAATTTCGGTGCGTAGATTAGAACGCGGAAAATGGGGTGGGCCGGTTTTGGCAAGCGATACAGTTGCCCCTGGGGGAGGCTCGCTTTGAACCATTGCCGTAACGGTCGTCGCATCGGTTGATTATTTCACCGTAGACTCTTTAGTGGTGGAGTTGCCATAAATTTAGAACGTATCATCAGCGTGCAAGAAGGATTAGCTTTTTCGGGTTTACAGTCCAGCGTACTGTAACGGCAGCATTCCGTTATCCCGCATGTCTAAGTAAAACAATTTCCGTTTAATTGGTGGCTAATGCGCCAAAGCGCTTCGCTTTTTATTGCATCAGAATAAACTTTCTGTATATCGGATGCATCTAGAATCGTGAAGATTGGCACAATCTTCTAGTGTAAAAGCACTGTTGGAGGTGAACGATTTAGGGTTTTGCTGAATATTGCAGTTCAACGAGAATGAAGCTATGAGACCAACAACCTTTGTTATTGCAGTTTGATATTCTGGACAAATATCAACGAATGTATGTCTAAATTCAACAAAAAAGACGAACAGAAATTCAAAATAAATAGATTTTCAAGTAAATGAAGCTATTTCTGGAATTCTAAAAAGATGGTGCCTTTTCTGGGCTCATCTTCAAGTTGTTCTAGAATATGACCAGATAGATCTGGCATCCTTCAACATAATTCCACGCTTAAAGGTATGTGAAATGTGTGAGTTTGAAACATCTTGAGCTAAATCGCCTTGGGCGTTTCCAGAATTTCCAGAAGGCGTGAAGAATTCCTTTTCCGCCAAGACAGATTCTAGACGGGCGTTGTGAAACATACGAAGCTAGACGAATTATCAATTTTTAAGTTACTTTGTTTCCTTTTTGCTGCCACTTTTAAACTCCTAGCTTTAAATTGCCATATCTCTTCGTTATTTACCGTATTATCGGATGTCTAATAATTCAAAGAAAAAAGCATCTCAAAGCACATGTTTCGAAGCACATTTTTGTCGAGTTAGAGCCCAGCATATTCCACATCAAGCTGGACGAGATTATCACCATTTAAATACCATCTTATGTGTGGATTTTAATAATTGCACTCATCACCTTCAATCGCACAATGCTGAGCGCATTGGTGCGTATCGAACCTTGACCGGAAAATGGCAAGAATAGCTTCCAGTTAACAAAGCTCTTGAAATCCAAATTATCAACTGGTGAGCTGATGTAAAGATAATCCATCTCGGGCTGAACATTGCTCTCCTGTTTGTTTCCTAACTGTGATTAAAAATGTTGCACCAAATGTGTATGTCTGTTGGCAAGTTCTATTTCTCACAGTAATATGAGAACGGCCGTACCAGCTGTAGAACCTGTGCGGTGTGTGAAGTGATTTTGTGGTTTGGTACGCCGGAATCAATCAAGGTTGATTGGGGACGGGGTTTTTGTGTACTTGGCTGTGTGGCCACTACTATCATACTGCACGCTCTGATTTGCGCGTTGCATAAATTATTAACCTCAAGCTCGGATCGGAACGCCCTCGCTTGGCGGGAGTAAACTAATGAGCGGCTGTTGGTCAATGTGGACGATGTGTCTATTAAGCACGCACCGTCCGTGGGGAAATATTGCAGGAAAATAAAGAAATTATGGAAATGTTTATCAAATCCAATACATTCAATATTTGTATGGCCCCGTACCATCCGGATGGAACGTTTGCATTGTGTAATGCGCCAATGGTAAGGTGCACTCGCATGGAAACTGTACGGCAACGGCGCGCATTCGAAGGTGTCAATTTACAGTATCAGCAATTTTCTGCCTCATAAAATCCACTTCAAAACCAAAGTAATGACAAGAGAAGGGAAAACAACAACAAAAAATGGTACCGTGTAGGCGGGGGGTGTTGGGCCAATAAAAAAAAACAACTAGACGCCATCAGCAGCAGCATCACCGATTTGAGCCGAAAGCGAGAGTAAGTGTGCAATGAGGCGACTGTGGGAGATTTTCCGTTCGCGTCTGCCGGATGAACGGAACGCATGGAGGACGGAGGAGAGAGAAAAAAACCACCCACCCCATTCATTCGCACTCCAGCCACGCACCGTGGGCCTATTTGTAGGTCCCCCCCCACCCGTTTCGTGATAATTTTCATATCTCCACTTTCCTCGGCCAGTTTCCCACCGGTGGTGCGGTGGTCTCGTTCGTTTGTTCATTTGTTAGAGTGCTGATTTGTGGCCAGAAGAAAACTTAACTCATCACGAATTCTAGGACAGGTGCTGTGTGGTTTTTTTATTAGGCTTTTTTTTTTGTTTTTATTTCTATTTCGACCCGCGTGTTACTTTGTTTTTCTTGCGCTTTGTTTCGCTTGTTGTGGGACGAAATGAGCCACAGCATTTGATGATTTGTCCGTTCGCCTTCCGTAACGTTTGCCCGCTTGCTGCCCACGGCTTGACCTACGCGGAAAGTGGCGGTGGCTACACTGGAGAAAAATAAAATCATCCCAATGAATGGAACAGCCACCCTTTGGAGGGCTGTTTTGTTCCGGGCTCCGGGAATTATCCGAAGGGTGCCAAACGAACGCCACCTTGCAGTTGATCCTCCAATGTAAACATCGCATCATTAAACCGGTGGTCAGTGGTGAGATCAGCTCCACATTGCCCTTCGCTTTCTTAGGCGGGGGGGGGGGGGGCGTAGTGCCACATTGGATTACAGTCCATTACAAGGCAAATGGAGTGAAAGAAACATCCAACGTGGTGAAAACGCACGGCAAAAAGTGCCGATCGGTTAAATTGTACCTCTTGACCCATTCTGGTCGGCGTGCCGTAAGAAAGCCACTTTTGATAATAATATGATCGATGAACGGATCGATACTCGTACAACCATTGCACTTGGCTGTTATTTTCCTCTTTTTTCACAATGTGAGAAATCAACATTCCACAAATAAACATGCATACTTTGGGCGTGTTTGGATAGTTTTAACATATCAAACATACTTTCACTGGGCCAAAGCGAAAGAAATAACAAAACAACGTCGTCTAACGCAACCAAGGCCGGGCGGGTGTTGTTGCTGATGGCTTCGCTTGCAGTAGCAAATGAACAAAGGAAGAATTCGCCCGGCATTCCTCAAGAGGGGCCCATTCCACAGGCACTGAACGCATCGAACTATGGCGACGTTCTTCGATAGTAGAGACAATAGAGATACACGGTGCAACGGTGGTCGTTATCTTTGTAAAACAATTACAAACAAGATAAATACAACATCGCGTTTTGCCGTGCGGTATTCTGTGCGTTCGAGTAGAAAAGTTCATTTTCAACATCATTTTTTGTACTTTGAGAGTAGTGCAAACGTTAGAAAAAGAACCCACCCAAGATATGACGCACTACCATTGGTTTCCTTTTACAGATTGCTACCTATTTGTACTTTAATCGATGGGACTTTGAAGATGATAAGTATCAATTATGTGATTCACTTGTAATCTTGCTTCCCGCCGTAATAAGTAGTGAGTGGTAATGGCTAAATGGATTTACAAATGATTCAATTTGTGAAGAATTCATTTATGTGATATAGGTCATTGATTATTATATTGTTGACTTTTATGAACAGGTTGACTTCTATGTGTGATGTAACCGTTCCCACTCTGTTCCTACATAAATGTACAAATAAAATAGATAAATTTGCAATATATTAGATAGACCTGCCGCAATTGAATAAGAGACACCAGAGTGTAGTGTTTAGACGACATTCATAAAAAAACCACTTCACAGGATGGTTTACGAGGTGGTCCGATAGGCTAATGTTATCGGTAGCGATCTTCACGTCACAATTTGAATGTAAAAAGATTATAGTTTCTTGATCGCAAATATCGGACATTTAAGCTGAATTCTTGCTGTGGAGTCATTGCCGCAATAACATAATATTTGAACAGTTGACACAGAGTCCTGGGTTGTAGTCTCACCTGGAATAAATCTCCAGCTCATCTCTCTCTTTCCGTGCTAGACAAGATAATCGATTAGAGTTGACGGAGTGATTAGTGGATTACTCTCCACATTTGTTATATCAAATTATGATTAAGGATCAGAAATTCTTCCCTGTGATGTCCTTTCCAGTGTTTGAGAATAAGAGATCAGCCACAGAAAAAAACTCCCTTTGAATACTGTTTGAATAGTAGCCCTTTGAATACTAATAATAGTAGCGAGAACGGGGCGGCTCGGTGGTGTATTGGTAGCAGCGCCAGTCTTCACACGAACGGACCGGACCAAAAACCCACCCGGACCAATCCTCCATACGCAGAACTGACTATCACAAAAAGCCAGAAATGGCAGGCCTAGACCTCTAGAGGTTGTTGTGCTGATGAAGATGAAGAAGAAGAAGCGAGGACGTTAAATTGAGCTTAAATAAAACGTCATAGATATGTTAATGCTGTGTTACATCTTATAAACCAAACTCAATTATAATTACAGAGAAATGATGTAATACAGGAGTTTGATTCTTTTGAAGTTGAAATCTATTCAAGTCTTATTCATCTCACAGATATATTAAGCTTTCTGACGTGAAGTGTTAGTTGAGAATCGTTCACTTTATCAGTGTCAGGTTGCTTAAAGTCTGAAGCCTCCAAAATGGTCTCTTCAGAATGAAAAGTCGCCAGAAATGGTCTTAACTATCTCACTGGAACTCAAACACAATGTAAGAAATTATACTATAAAGATATTGTTTTCAGCACTAAAAATCTCAAGATGATATTTCTTTGTTTTTCTGCTTTCTAAAATAGTGCTTCATACTTCCAATCGAGGCATGTTCGTAACTCACCCACTACGTACGTACAACCATTGCAGCCATTGCTCATCGTCCTCATTCCTATCAAACCGACAATGTTGTCGATTGTATCACATCTTAACAGCGGACTCATTTGTTCCTCCAAGCACCAAACCCAAACGTGCAGGCGGAAGTTTTTTTTTTTAATTTTATTTTGTTTACAAACTCATTCAATTCTTTTCGTTACGCGCTGCGTTGCGTGCACGCTCACGTACGTCATGCCATTTTTTTTTTTTTTGGTAACTACCAGAAATGCTTTTCTGCCGACGCTTGAAACACTCTCCAGCGGTGGAGTGAGAAAAAGAGTTGGAACCGATGCATTGATTACAAACCTCGCACGCTGTCCACTTAGTGGCCACTTTCTTACGTCCAGATTATTGGTTTCAATTGGGTTTTTGCCAGCTACGTACGATCGATATCACCGCCGCATCCATTACAACACGAGTTGACGACTGGTTGGATTGTGATGGTGCGACATGCGCGGCAAGTGCGATTATTAGAAGCGAATCGGGACGAACACGGAGAAGAAAAAAAAATCGCACATGATGTTGAGTTGCCAATATGTGCATTGGTATTGACAGGAGAGTGCATACCTCATTTCTTAACTGTATGGCGGTGGGTGGGTGGACTTCACTTTCCTTCCATGTGGGAGCTTTTTCGCTGTTTGATTTCAATTTTTTGAATTCCCATTCGCCTGTTATTACTGGCTCTTACGCATTTCGAACGAGCGCGCACACACATTACACCAATTGTGGAGGCAAACAGCTAAGAGTCGCTTTCAGGCCAGGCTGTGCTGTGTGGCTGCTGTTGGTAGCGATCATATGTACTGCCATGGTGCTGCTGTCGACTTACACGCACAGTCCTCTCCCCAGCGGTCATCTCGGTTTTCATCATCGCTGCTTATGAGGCAACGATATGCTGCTGCTGGGTGTACGCGCGCAATGGAATTGTTTCAGTTGGTTTCGGTGCCATCCCCCCCCCCCCCCCCCCCCCCCCTCGGGGGCGGTACGGTTTGTTTTCATTATCCTCGTTTTCTCCCGCGGCGGGTGTCAAATGGGCAGGCCCGAGGAAATATGAGCCCACACGCTGGTTTACTTAGCGTTCTGCTGGCACTTTTTTGTTTGTGTTTGGTTCGCTTTGTTTTTTTTTTCTCAACACCTTTCCTCACTTTCTATGGCTTTTTTTTTACGGTAGGCAACGGCTCGCGGATGGTTATTGCGCGCATTTGCATTTGCTAGAAAGCCATGCGCTTCCATCATCGCGCCCCGTATGTGGTAGCAGCAGCTATCGGTTATGATTCGGTCTAGTTTGATTGATGGCAAAATTGGACAACCTCGTTTCCTGATGCGAGAGTAATCATTGCTCACCGCTGTGGGCTTTGTTTGCGATGAGATGAGCCCGGGCTACGCCAAAGCTCGTCACCGTTTGATTGGTACTGGGCACACGTGCCTGGGTCGTTTTATTGGACGTGACATGTAATCGACATGGCATTTGTGCAAATAACGTTTGACAGGATGCTTTTTAGATGATTGTTGAGCGATTGGGTTCGGTTTTATTTATTTTTTTCTTGTATGTTTTATTATAATAAAGAATTATTCCCCACTAGGACATGTCATCCAAAAAAGTCTACTCATCTAGGCTCGCGTAATGGGGAGCTTTTTCCCTCCTGTGCGCTATTTTTGAAGCACATCCAGTTGCTACATAGATTGATGATATTTTTCGCCTTCCCGTTGTGCTACATGCGCGAAGTTTGGATATTTTCTTGGAATGGTTTCAAAAACATTTCCAACCATGTCTAGCCGGTCCCGTGTCCCATTCTGTACCGTTCGTCTAACGCCTACAGATAGATAATTGTTGTTGCTGCAAGGCCAGCAACATGATATCTCCAAGCTTGCAGCAGCACGGATCCAACGGAAGCAGCGGATATTTTTAAGCGAAAATATATATCCCAAGGATCAATAATCACACCAGCCCACCCGCATGGAAAATGAGGACAGGTTGGCGCTAGCTCTGTGCGAAAACGATACAAACACACCCACGGAGTGATCTCAGAAAAGAAAACCCCTGGCGCCCTGTGGAGTGAAACGGAAAACTTTTTATTGAACGCAAATCCTCATCTAAATACGACATCCTTTTTGCTTTACGCCACTCATACGTTTTTCTTTTCCTTTTTTTTTTTGCAATTTCCCCGTGGGAATGCTTCAGTTTCATTTCGTCGAAGTTCCCCCAAAAAAAAAAACCCCTCTGGTCGATGAGAAGAAAAGTTTATTTTTCGCGCTAAACACAAATTAATAATGGGATTGGAATATGCTTTCACGGAATGTTCGGCGTAGACGTTTTATCAGGTATTACGCTGGCGCTGATGAACACAATTCTTCCAATTCGCACTGAAACTGCAGGCGAATGGTTTGGCAAATGAGCAAATTATTTTCAGGACATTGTGCCAAATTGTGGGATTTTTACAATAGATTTAATTTGGCAATTAATTAATTCAACCCCATCTACAGTTTGGGGCGCAATAAAGAATAACGTCGGGGTTCAATTATACAGATTTATGTAAATTCTCCCCGATAACAGGTTCGGCACAACTTTATTTCTAGTAAAACGTTCGATAAAGTCAACGAAGCATATTTCTGTGAATAATCTCAAATGCCATTAGAATAACCTTACCCGGCCGTATTGCTCATTAGCGCACATTCTCTAACTACGTCGCCGGTGATTACCTGGCCCTCGGGCCGTTCAAGTTTATTTTCAATTAGGTAATTACTTACGGCTTTTACGTGCCGTTTGTTGCCTTTTGCTGAACAAAACCACACCAACCAACCCCAAACGGAATGGTATGTTTCTGATATCGTTCAGAGACCGACCCTTCGCGAGACCGACTCTGCCGAAACAACGCAATTAAGTTTATTTGCATTGGGAAGCGATAAAGCACACGTCTTTGATCGCGATCAAACGAAGATGCTATTACCTGTTGGCTGTGTTCTTAGGACCGGCCAGTTACACTTTTCATGATGTCATGAAAGAATAAGCAGCAACGCGCAATAAATACCCTGGACGGAATCAGGACGAAAATATCGATCTGTTTCCTGGTACGTGAAACATGACGTCATTTTAGCAAACGGCACACACCGTACCAAGGGGTCATTAAAGGGTCGTTTCGATAAAAAACGATTTATCATGCTTCTCTCGACCGCGAAGCTTCGTTCGATTCCACAAACAACGTCTGCCCAACAAGTCACGATCAGCGTCTCGTCTGCGAGCCACATGGAGTTTTTAACGCTTCCGAAACAAAAGCCGATGATTTCATTCATGCAGCGAATGAAAACACCAATCCAATGCGCGCCGGATTCTTCCGAAACGAAGCAGCCAGCTTCACGCCCGGACCCGTTCGAGTCATCGGGTCAGCGTTGCGTCACGATGTCCGGTTGGAAAACAGGAATTTTTGAGGCTCCTCCATTCCGAGAAGCGCACACCACGCAACGCGGTGAGCAACGGATTTTAATGGGCCGTTTTGGTTTGGAAACGTGCGACGAAAATCGAGGCGCCGCGAATCGACACGATATCAAAACAAACAGGGACTCCGCGAAGCGACCCTCAAGTGTGCTCTTGTGTGTTTCTGAAAGCGGTGAAGTCAAGGGTATTGGGAATTGTTATATGTTATGTCTGCACGCTGTAATATACGTTGTAAAGGTCACTAGTTATTGTAAAATAGAATTTGTTTTGCTTGTTTAAATGTTAGTTCTTCTAGTATGAACACACAAATTCTAGTATGAAAACTAATTGAAGAAGTTTGCCACACAATTCGGTGTTTTACTCAATTTGAGCTTTTATTTCAATTGAGACAATCACAGGGCAAACTGCACCATTCAAGACGTAAACATCAGACAGAAAAGGAAAAATCAATGATGATTCAACAGAGTAAACATTTGAGAATTTGAAACCCCTGTTTAAATTGCATACTTTTAGGCGCTTTCCAAATTTTCGCCTAAAGTATGCAATGCGCAAAACGATGCGCTTGCAGCATTGAAGCTAGAAGTGGTTAGCCTAAATGTATGCAATAAAATACGTATCTTTTGTATTTCTAGTTGTACATTTCAACGACCAGATGGAACTAGCAATGCTTAAAGTAATTTAATTTTTTGCCACTAATTTTCCTAACAGCTCCTTTTAATGTTAGTATTTCTAGGACATATTCAAACTTAATTGGATAAAGTAAACAAAGTTAAAAGAATGAAATCGTTTATAAATCTTACCAGCGGATGCATAAAACATTTAGAAGGAATTCTCATTTCACACGCGACTTGTGTTCGTCCGAGCGACCTTTTGGGCAAATACTCTTTAACTCAGATTTGGAATTTAGAGCACAAACCAAGCACATTTCCCTTCTGGCTCGATCGTCAGTGATGTACGATATGCGGATTGTTTAACCGCGATGAGTGTGATCATTTTAATAGTACCCCTGCCTTCGGATCTTATTTCTCTGTTTGGCTGGCTGGATGTTACGAGTAAGAAATGTACCACCTCTGCATTCTAACATCCAGAGAAAAGCAAAATGGACGAGAAAGAGCGGAGAAGTCGAAATGGGTCAATGTAATTTCAACTCGGTAAACCTAGCTTACTATCTATTCCAACCCGGGACGAAAAGGACCGGCTCCGGCAAACATTCTTGGTCGAGATTCATCAGACGTGGCCCCGGGATATGTTCTACTAGTTTTTCTTTTTGTTTTGTTTAATGATTCTAGTTACGCTCGCTTCATTATCGTACCATCTCGATTTTCACGCCTTTCCCATTCCTCGCCCGGACAACCGGTCCTCTCATGACCAAACGGAGTACGGGGCATGGGAGAAAAATGAACTGAAAGAAAGAAGAAACAAAAACAGAGAGCACCACCACACAGGATAATTACGATTTAATGGGCAGGCGAAGCATCGCGGATAGAAGTTTTTCCGCGGGCAGTTTTCAACCCGCACCGGGCACTGCCACAGTTGGGTGAGGGTGAGTTTTTAACTGGATTTCTTCAAATTACAATCATTAGGGAAAACGATAACGATTTTTCGTACAAAATGTTATGATTTACATTCATGCACACACTTCACACGCCTGCGTTTCACGCTGCCGGGAGGAATGGGAGTTGAGATAGATCTGATAAACGTTAATTCTTTGCGGAAGTTTTCCTAAAAGTGTGTGTGTTTTTTATTTAAGACAGTAAATTCAACGCGAGCAATAATTGTCATCCTGCTTTCAGTGAGCTGATGTCCCCAGGTACCGGCACCCGGCTGCTTATTTTGAATTTTTAATCTTACACAAACTTTTCCCCGGATATGCAAATCGTCCATTATGCGGACGACATCTCCGGCGCATTAACCAAACCCACCTGTTTTGGGAGATTTATTTTGTTATGTCTGAAAGCATCTCCAATATTAGTCTTCTGTAACTGAGCATCTCCCATTTTTTTTTTTGGGTAGCGATAACGCTTATATAATAAGCCTTATTTAGGGGTTGTTAAAAAATCATTTAGGCGTTGTGGTTGTGCATTCAAAACATTCAAAGAAGCATACAATTTGTTCTTCACCCCATTGCATATGCCGCATTGCCGTACACTGCAATGCGTGGCCAATGCGTGCTTTTGTGCCGACTACTTTGTAATCGCTCCCGTTCCGGCATTAGGCTATAAACTTGAAACGCCTTGCCTGTCAGTCACGGTTAATCGATGCTTCGAATCACTTTGCCCCCTCCCCCCAAACAAGCCACAGTTGCGAAGGATGTACCAATATCTGTGCCTGGTTTTTGTTTACTTTGTACTACCCGATTGGTTCAGTTGGCTCTGTTCAGAGGTGCTATTTCTTTAATTCCTCACCCAGTCCTGCACTGCAACCAAAATGCATTGCCCAAAAGCGCACGGTTTAGTAGGGGGCCCAGCTTCAAGCCCACCGAAACGGTTGGCCAAAAATGTTGCCAAACGTTAGCATTCCGAAGCAAATCGTTTCGGCAGATGGTGTAAAACCAATCACAGCCACGACACGCACGAATAGTCCCCGGCCGATTGCGCCGATTTACAGACTTTTGCTTTCTTTCTGTTGGAGGTTTTGGCCAATAGTTTACTCTCGCTGCTGCTGCTGCTTCATTATCAACATGCACCGCAAATACGAAAACACCCGAATCGAACGAAGCCCACCGGAATAGAAAAGGTAGTGCCGGTAGTTCCTGCATCTTTCCTGCGCCTTGCACCCATCTTCATTTCACTGTCGATTGTTTCGGAATGGGTAGAAAATGGTGGCGTTTCTCTAAATTAAATTAAAGGCTTCACTTTTCCTCGCTGCCTTTAAAGCAACTCCCACCCGGGGGCAAGGCTTGGGTTGTGCAGTTTTACACCCTACAATCGCTTTGGTACGATTTTTGGGCTATAATAATGTTTCATTTTCACCCGATCGTTATCATTCACACGCAACATAATAACGATGCAACATGGGTGAAGGTAGGAAAAAAATGAACAAAGGTGCAAAGGAAGTTGCAGGTGTCACAAAAATCGGTAGATCTTAACAGTGAAGTGTAGCAGATAGTGTAGGTTTAGATTTAAAATTATAGGTTAAACGCATGCAAAGCATTTTTGCTAGCCAAAAGCTTCACACAGACAAAAGGTTCATTTTCCCATCCAGAGCAAACATGTTTAAAACTTCGTTATGCTCAAAATTTGCACCACCAATCATAACGTCGGGCGCTCGTGTGGAACAGCTGCCAGTCGCATAGATTGTCACCATTAAACATCTCGTGAGATAATTGAATTACTTACTAGTACATACACACCCGTGCATACGAACGCCATCGTCAAACGAACGCCCACAGATGGAATTTAATATGGTTCCAGCTCGCACTTGTGAACTCCGTTCCCGGGACGTGGGAGTTTATGTCGCTGTCGCATAATAACGCAGGAAGCAGCAACTCTTGCCTACGGGGGCGCCTCTTTCTCACACCCACCGGGCGCAGCGCTCGTCGTGAAGATGCAAAGAGAGTCGCAGGTGAACCACAATCGTCAAATGACCTCTTTCGACATCCACATGGCTGCAATGTACGTACGAACAGTGAAACTGCATCGCATAAACCAATAAAAAGCCCGCATTAATCGTGGGATTCGGGACACACGCGAGAGCAGTTTGGTGCCATCTTTTCCGCTTGCCATCCGGTGGCATGGGCGATGGGTTATACAAGCCGTGAAACAGGGAAAGGGTCGTGTCCTTCACCGACACCCCGCAGGCAGGGAAGCAACCCATCTAGCTCCCCCAACCCCACCCCCACTTCCCTATTTTGGGAAAGCTTTTTTTAAATTCGGGTACGAATCAACCAAACCCAACCGAATGGGGTTTGATTATACAAATTTCTACATCCTCCAAATCAGTGCGGAGGACAACGGCACCAAACGGGAGAAAGTTGTTCAATCCAACAACCCCACGGTTTTACGAAAGATCCGATCGAGGTTTCTTGTGTGGTTTTGTTTCTTGCTGCTCGCTGTGGGCCACAAGGCCACTGCTAGCTTTAAACGATTTTTTTTTTGTTTTCGTCTGTTTCCTGTTCCACTGCTAATGGTGTGGCCGCGTTCGTATTTTCCTAAACCATCATGCAGGAAGTTACGTTACGACACAGCATCTGCGGTTGGAATGTGTTTGACAAAAATCAACACCGGTGTGGTGTGCTTAAGCTCGGCTGATGATATAATTCGATCAGTGGATTAGAGAAAATATTACACTTTTATGACGTAACAAATTACTAAAATTTTTAATCAATATATTAAATTAAAGCAGAATATATGAAACAAAGTAGACAAAAACAATAATGCTAAATGCTCGATGAGCACAATGTTCACTGCGTGTTTTTTGTGCCACAATCGCTTTAATGCAATATGCGCTTCTTCTAGTGCATCGCTTTAATTAGCAACAATGCACCGGCTAAACGTGTTTCGTTGGTAATTCATGTTTCGGTGCCTGTTCCCGTGCAATCGCTCCCCAGCTTTTACAGCAACACAATTCTTTGGACCACACCAACGCGGCCAGAATCTTGCTCTGCACACAACAAACACTGGACCAATAACTGTGCATTTGGCTGCATTCACGATTTACCAACGCATCGCTAATTGCTGGTGTGGCTCACTCGCGAACAGACACGAAAACACACACACACACCTGTTAGGACTGGGTGCATCCTATTTGGCACACCTTCTCCATCGCCCATCGCCCATCATGTATTGCGCGCGAGAATGGAAGGAATCGGTATCGAACTGCGTGCCACATCCACAAGCGCGTACGCACGCACCGACCGATGCGTATGTATCGAAGCAGAAAAACTTTATGCTAAGGGCCCCCGTAGGATCACTGTCCGGCGAGAATGCAACACCCAGTGGAACACGTGGGTTTGGGGCGATAGATTTTAGAGGAATTGCGTCGGAGGAATTGCCGGTCCGTGCGCGCCGCCCACGGTTGATGGGCGTTGAAATAGAATGCTTAATGGAGGGACGTTGGATGCGCTATTGTTACGTAGCTAGCACTGGGGTGTACATCAAAGAGTTTATGTTTCTTCGCAATGGATTGACTATAACGGTGGACGTAGATATTTGTCAGCTTACTACGGGGCTGCTAAGTGGGTGCGTCGGTGGTACAGTCGAATGGTGCAAAATCCCCGAAGGACTTTTGAGGTTTACACAAATTTTTGTTCACGTACTCTGGAGGTTCTTCCAAAAATATCAAATATAACGAGGTGTTTGTAGTTAAAAATAAGTTAATTGTTAATGATTGAATGTCATCATATATTGAATAACTTATAAAAAGAGCTCAGATTAGTGTTGATCGAATCGGATTCAAATTCGTTTGAAACTGGATGAATCTTTCAACTGCATGAATGAAACTGAATCTCTATTCTTAATATGAATCCTCAAACATTCAAGAACCCTCAATGATTTATGAATCCTTGGAAGAATCTTCAGAGCTTGGTGAAATAACTGAAGAAATAGATAAAAAGATGGGGTCTGTGAATCTTTGGAAAATCGATTCCTGATTTGAATGACTCCACTCTAAAGATTCATATGAATGACTCTTCTCAAAACTCTTCTCTTTCTTTTAATGCTAACGTTGAGTTTCGCTGTGTAATTGTCTTGTAAACAAACATTTACTAATTCTTTATTATTGGCTTCCAAATTAAAGTAACCTTTTGTTTGACTTCAATCCAACACAAAAAAACACTTATTTTGCGTATCAATTAGCACTGTCTGCACTTATTTTGCCTCAGTGTAACTTAATGCTTCATACATTGTCTCACATTATCCCATTCATTTTCAATTAGGCAAATCACTGCATAAAAGGGAAATAGAATTAAATCATTCATGTGCACCACCACCTCGCCGCCCGTAGGTCTGGGCAGGGATGGGGGAAAGGGTTAGGGCGTGCCACCACCTCTCGCTAACATAAACACCCTTAATTGTGGTAAATCCACCCCAGCGCCATCAGTGCGGCCGGAAGCTTGCGAAATATGCGCGTACAACCCGGTATGTATCGCAGCCCAGTTGGCCGCATCAATTCCGGGCAGCAACGTCATGAAGGAAAGAAGAAGAAGACGGAAAAACAAAAACACAAACATCGAAACAATAAACGCATCCAAACCTGACCCACTTCTGGCTTGGGAAACGAATGGGGGTTTTTGCACCTATTTTTCACTGTTGTTGTTGATTTCCCTTTCCAAGCTGGGGGTTATTGTTGCTGTTGGTTTTGCATTTTCTTTTCTTTCTATTTTCTCCAAAGCATTCTTTTTTCGTCCGCGTGACGACTGGTTAAGGGATGAAGGTTGCTTTACGCGATCTGTCAACGATCGTCATGCGTGCGTCGCTTTACTTGCATTTATTTGTTATTATTGAAGCTTTTGCGGCCAAAGTGCGCGTAGTTTGTGAGGCAATTGCGATGATCTTGTTCAAGGTACACAACCACGATCGTCGGTATTTGTGACAGAACCGATCGACAAAGTGCGTGTGTCATGAAGCGTGAAAGTCAACCTCGCTTGATGATTATGAGCATTGGGAATGTGTCTTTTATTTTTTCTTGTTTTTGCTCTCTCCACACCCATCCCAGCGCCGGTCCAAGCAAGCAATCAGCCATGGTTTTTTTTTCTCGTCGACGCTTAGCAACTGTTGCTTGGGAGATATATTCAAAAACTGCTGAGCTTTGCTATCAGCGTACATGGGACTCTCGCGTGCGCTCTCTTCGACGTCCATTTTGCAAGAGAGAAGAAGCAAACGCATTCTCACACCCCATCCCAAAAGTCCCCACCCCAAAGTGCAGTGGAAAACGTGGCCGATTGCAACCCGTACCCGGGATATTCTTTCGCCAGTTCGGGCTTGCTGGGATTTTTCTCTTTAGAAGAGCGCGCACGGGGAAGGAATGGGCCGGTGGTGGGGCTTTAGCCTTCTCGTGTTTCTTGGCGTGCGGCCGTGCTCCGGCGACCACACCGGCACCACACCGGAGCGCAAAGAGTGTAAGACAAACCGCCATTCGCAGCCCGGCCGCCGGCCGCTGGTTCAGTTTTCTCTCGGCCGCGAACGGTGCAGCATCGTGTCTGCGGCTGCTCCGTGTTTTATTTTGGGGCCAATTTTTCGGCGACAATTCAAAACCCCGCGACCGGTCGTTAAGTGTGAGCCCCCGGATCGGGCGAAGCAAGTGCAACCAGCAAAGCCTGCCCCAAGCAGAAGAAGGTCGCAAAAAAAGTTTAAATAAATGCAGTGTGTCCGTGCAAACTGGTTCAAGGTTTTTGGAAATTCGTTCGAAAGCGGCGACGGGCGGGTGTGGGCGCCAGAATGGGGGGCTGGTAAAATAAGTGCATTAAGTGATCGAAAAGAATATGCCACGCCGTGTGGTTTGCAGTGGTGATGGTTCGCGTGTCCTGACGAATCTTTCGTTCAATTGGCGCTCTACAACGTATCTGTGCTACTGGCATTGTGCATGCGAGAGAGAAAACAAAAACAAAATGGAAAATGCCAACCGTTAAAGGTCATATTCGATCCTTGAGCGATCGTCGCCGTTGTCCACCGATCGATCACTGCAGAAAGTGCAGCAAGTGCATTTTTACGTTCACCTCACACAGGTGTATACTTCCAGCGTGTTTGTGTAAGGTGTAACAGTGTCTGTGTGTGTCCGATTGTAAAATGAGTTAATATCGGATAATGTGTTTTCTTTACCCTTCGATCGTTATATTTCTTGCTCTTCGATCCATCCACCTCCGCGTGTGGGGTCCCCGAAAGTGAAAAATAAAACCTATTGTTATGGTAACCATGCCGACAGGGGACCATCCACCAATCGCTTCACCACGTTGTTTCACCACGCGAAAAGAAAGCCCACGAAAGCGGCCTTGCCCAAAGCTGCCACATAATTAAAGCTAAGCTTCAACATAACCGTGTGTATGTTTGCAGCAACACCAAAACCGAGAGCGGGGAGTGTTGGTGGGCTTGTGGACTAAAGTACCTCGTACTTTAATGTTTGAAATTTCGTGCAAAACCGTAATGAGCCAACCGGTGAGCCGCACGGAGAGCGGAGATCGTTACCGATCGCCATACTGTTAGTAATTAATTTGTGGACCGGCTCGGAAGCTGATCACTTTCGGATCCGGTAGCGAACGTGGTGGTTGTTTTGGTTTTGTTTTTAGCTTCTTAGTAATTAATCCTTTACGAGATGGTACTTTTACCCTTTTTTTGTTTTTGGTTTCGACAGAAGTTTTACTGTGGAAATAGCAAAACATAAATAGGTTTCCGTCTAAATTTGAGGATTTTTAGTATTGTGTCCATTCATTACTATTCGTTATTATGGCACAACGCATTTTATGGCATAAAGATGAATTATTATGGTATTTATAGTGGACTTCTTTAGTGTTCCTATTATAGCGAGCAGTTTCTTTCATTAACACTATAAGCACCAAGTATAAATAGCAAGAAGTACCAAGCGAATTTAGCGTTCCTTTAGCTTTTAGCTTTTTAATTTTGAAGAAATGGGTTGTGGTTTAATATTTACTAGGGTTCTTACTCTATGAAAGGCATGTGAAAGCCATGGACCATCTACAATAAAACTGCTTAACCCCAAAAATTGTCCGGCCCTATGTCCGGTCGTTGTAGTATCTAGCAGTATCTTCAAGAACTATCTGCGGCACATCACTTTTAAACCCTTCTATCGATGCTCTTTCCATCGCACCATGTACATCAATCGCACTTGCCCA
Source organism: Anopheles marshallii (assembly GCF_943734725.1). NCBI lineage: Eukaryota > Metazoa > Arthropoda > Insecta > Diptera > Culicidae > Anopheles > Anopheles marshallii. Next base: position 73,821,668 of record NC_071327.1, on the reverse strand, counting down.
CAGTGAATCATGAATATCACAGAAAGAGCAACTTATTTGATAAGATCTTGCCTCAATCACAATTCCAGCTTACTTTGCTTTAGCTTTCAAAAACGAAAAGTATTACCGCAATGCGAAGGAATATAAAAAGAGGCACCCCAAGCTGGAACTGGAACAATTCTCATCGATTCTGCCCTGGTCACTATGGTGGGGCTTCTTGTGAAACGGTCCAAAGCAGTCCCAAAATATTGGGCGACTTTCATTTTATTGTGGGCTTTAATTTTTAAATTATTAATCGCAAATAGCGTTGTTGGGGTGCGGAGGTTTTTCTCATGGGTTGTGAGGGTTGTATTGAGGTACTTTTTCCAATTTTTTTTTTTGGTATCATCAATTGCACCGCGAAAGCATTAAACAATCTAATGCTATAAAAATCCGCCTAAGAGTTTAATGGCTTTATCAACAGCTAATTAGACTTTTCCTATGCTAATGCAAGATTTATTCACAACAGCGTGCAACGGCAAGTACGGTTGTAGACAATGCGGATGAAAGTGTTTTTTTGCTTTGAGCGCGCGGCTCTATTGTTTTGCCACAACAACAAGCATGGCCGTCGTTCATAGATTGCAGTATGCAATAAATCTGGCGTGTGGCGTGCCCCGTAGAGGGTTTAGGGTTGCTGCAGTCTCAATGCACAAACGAGACCCGAAGGGCAATGGTTTTGATACGTACGTTTCTTCCCATTGGTAGAAGCACCTTTGGAAACGATTCGTTTAAATATTTAATATAATTATAACGAACGTTTGTATGGGCAGTCTCGAGGGGTACTTTTTTGCCGCATTGTGTGATGTAGCGAAAATCATCCCCCATCAACAGAACGTGGTATGATGACGCAATTCGAACCAGTCGATGAATGAATGTGCATACACACTGGCAGGAACCAGTTTGCCGTTGGTCCTTTCATGCATTCCTTTCTGTCAGCGGCCGGTGGAAGATAGTTTTGCAGCATTGTTACACCCGATTCCCGGTTCTACAGCTGGTACGCACTTCAAGCATATGAGTGAAGCTTTCGAAAGCTGCTTAGCTACCCGCCCACACCACTTAAAGTTCAAGTTCTGCCTATTCGCACGCGCTGACGGTGGTGGCATTCGTTTACAATTACCACTCAATTCCGCAAATTCCACCCAATCGACGGCACTCGGCAGACGGAAACAGATGCGGAATATTCGCGGAAGTGTGGCACGCTAGAAAGTCGTCCTCCAGCAGCAAGATCGCTGCCGATCGCGACCGAAAGTCAACCCTCGATCGATCGCGTGGGAGCTTTCCGATCCATCAAAGGTGACCTCTGGTGTAGGAGATGTGTGGGCATTTTTGGTTTTCCATACGCTACACCACGCGGAACTATGGTGCTTTTTTGACGCCTTTGGTCCATTGAATGTGTGTGTTTTTTTGTACCGAAGGCCAACTTTCGACCCGTTCGGTGGGGTGTGTAACAAACGTGTAGGAGCATCGGCAATATATTACTACCTTTTCGAGCGGAATTCATTTCCATACCACACAAGCCCAAGCCGACCGATGACGTATTTGCAGTTGCGGGGATTGAGTTGTACCCTGTTGTAGTTGCATTCGACCACCACACTTTGCCTTCTGCCTTGGACACGGACCTTCAGTCGCTGGCTCTCGCATAGTACCGCCTCAGTACACCTGAGACTACGACAACTCGTCGACGACAACACGCCGTGCTCGGCAGTGCTGCCACTGTAACATTTTTCATGCACCGGCAAGTTTGATCTCGATATGCATACCACACCATACCCACCCCGGGGGTGGTTGGTCCGCCATCAGCTGATGCATGAAGTTGGCCTTCCCGTTTCGGGCAGAGCAAGCGGCAGGCGGAACTACAGAAGCATCCAATTTCTCACATTCATCTCGTCCGTACGTCTTTGCTGCGCGCCGTTGCACACCGGGGCCGGAAAACGGATCGGGGATACGGTGTCGCTTGTAACGACAAATTTATTGTCACACTTGTTGGATCACCTCGTGTGCCTTGCTTTGCATGTTCAGCCGGACCGGAAGATGGGTTTTGTAATGGGGATTGGAGCTGATTTTGCAATATTGGAATCGTTTTCTGGAAATTGTAATAACAATTTCGAGTTATGTTTCGCTCCATCGACTGGCGAACATCTTTACCCTAACAAGGTCGGTTTTGGACATTTTAAGGTGTCAATAATATTTGTTATGAGATGTAGGAACTTTAACATTATTAGCTCATCAACTCATCGCCCAAAGGTTGGGACGAATCGAATTAGATCGAAACTAGTGAACAAGAACCAGTTGAATGTTTCTGTAATTGCATTAACTCAACTACACCTCGGCTTTTTATTGATATTTTCATAGAAAAGTAGGAAAAACACAGCAATGTTTCGTCGTTCACATGACATGCCCCAAACTTTCACCAGTAGGACTCCAATTGGACTCAAATGAGCTCAAATTACAACTTATTTTCTTGCGAAATTAAATTGATTCGTTCAATTACCGCCTGCTGCCTCGCAAAAGGGTGGCATATGTCGACATATGTTCGTGACCAACCCGAGTGCAACATTTGTACGACCCGTACGATAATGATCTAACGAAAAATGCTATCTCCAGACGGGCTAGAGACAAGGCCCCCCCTCCCCACGCAAAGAAGACAGCATAACCACCGAAGATCCGTCTTGCATAGCGTGATTTAAAATAGTTTTGCTGCAATTTTCTCTCTCCCAAACGGTGTGCATCTGGACCTGTGCCCAAGCGCTCGCTTATTGTTGTGTCTGATCGGAAAAAAAGGCTGCCATATCTGCTACGGCTTTCGTTTGCCAATTGGTTTCACCCTCGCGGCGAAATGGTTGGCCACTTCTTATCGGAACCCAATCAGGGTGGACTTTTTTCCGTGCTGCGCTCGGAGGGCTCGAAGGGCCCGTACTAGTGCCCAACACTCTTCAGTACTCGTGCGATTAAGACTGCACTGAGGTGAGGTGATCGGTCCGCAGGAGTTCAATCGGCCTCGCGGGAATGCAGTTTTCTTTTGTCCCTTACCTTCATGTCGGTTGTGTCTTTTTGTTTCTCAGCCCTTTTCGTTTTGCCGCGAGTGTTGTGTTTCCTGCTGTTTAGCACTTCGTCGCAGTGCATGCTTATTATTGCAACGGTGTGTGAAAATGTGATTAGTGCCATCTTCCGTGCAGAAACGGTTGGGAAAAAAACAAGAAGCATCACCTCGACCGCGTTATGCACCGAAATCGATAATTATGTCGCGTTGTCATCGCACGGCACCCGGCTCAATCCGGCCACTCGATAGCCGTAAGACAGTGTACCGGTACGGTGAAATGCTGTCCCGCCATTGCTCGGCCGAGGTCATTGATGTACCCGTGGGCGTACTGGTGCATGAGCAGCACGAAAGCGAGTGTGACGAACGGTGCCAATCCAGCAGGTTGAATCGGAACGACCGATCACCGGCCGATCGGGGATGCTAATCACCCCGTGGGCCCTGTGACCAGCAGGGTGTAAAACAACACCACACCGAGCCACCAGGCCAGCTTCATGGCCATTGTTCATTGCCACCAATTCAGGATGACGCCCGGTAGTTAAGCGCGAGAGCGAAAGTGTGGCAGAAAAGTGACGATACACAACATCCCCTGCATCTGCGAAAGCGATCGGTGTTGAAGTCAAGAGACGCAACAACAAAAAAACAAAAAACAATTCATTACCCTGTGCGTAAACGTCGCTTAAACACACAGAGCCGCAAAAGCAAAACAATTAACGTGAATGAGAAGATGAAATTAAACCCCGCGAGTGTTTTTGTTGCGTTCCGTTTTTTTTTTTTTGTTTATTGTCTGTTCACAAACAAATGGAGTGTCAACAAACTGTCGCATACGTAATCTAAGCCACGAACCGGAACGATCGGACACACGGATCGGGGAGGAAAATGTACTCAAAAACGAGCCAACGCACAACCGGATTAGCGCGGAAGCGATCCAATACGCACGCTTCGACAGCTGTTTTGTAAACGATTTATGTGCCAATGTTAGCGACAAAAAAAAGGTTTTGTTTTTTAATGTTACAACCGTACCGTTTACCCTACCGCCAAACTGACAAGTGGAGTTGTATTTGTGTGGAAAAGCTCCCCGCGGTTGGGCTTTGTTTGTAGCGTAACATAGTTTGGTACTTAAGTAAACGGCAAGAGTCGTCGGATAATATAATAAGGTCGATTTTTTTTTAACACACACGAGCAACAGTCCATTCGATTCACAATGAGGAAAATGGACGTCAACAATGCTAAATATTTGCTCGATTATCTCTACTACACGAGAGATGATGAACAGTTTCGGTTCTACAAGAAGGTAAGCAATCGGATCGTTTACACACCACATTAGGCGAAGGCTTTTTCTGTTGCCCGAAGGGGGGAATCTGAATGCTGTAGCATAACAGAAGAAGATGTACGATCCTTCGTAGAATGGGCCCAACCGAATGGTGATCGCGTTTCTCCCTTTGGTGTTCGCTTTTTTCTTTGCTTTTCACGCTTCAGGGAGTGACCGTTCGAGCAAATGGTTCTGTTTTTCCAAAGCACTTCTAGGGGGATGAGCGAAAATAAGTGGGGTACTTTTCCCACCGACAGTAGTGATCGTTCTTGAAAAATGCTTTTAAAGATTAAAATACTTTAAAGATCCATAATTTTTAAACATACTTATCAAACATTTAAATTACTATCTCGCATTAGTTAATTTACTTTCTCGCAGCAGACGAAGAAGCACCCCTAAAAAAAACCATTATGTACTAATTTGTAGAATAATTGTATACCGAGCGAGTTCGTCGTTTGCTGTCTCATTGAAATCTTTCGATGTTATGTTCCTTCTCTGTCTCGCCCCACAGTCAAGATCATCCATATTTCGCGGTGTGATACTATGTCTCTGCCTGAACCTTACCTTCGCCAACGTGGTCCGGTTCCCGCGGGAACTGCAGCTGCATGGGTCCGCCTTCCTAGTACCTTACGTTATACTGCTCCTTCTAGTCGGGCTCCCGGTGGTACTGCTCGAAATATCGCTCGGCCAGTTTCTCGGCCAGGGTTCGGCCCACATGTGGCGTGCGGCTCCCTTCCTCAAGGGTAAGTTATTGCTGGAGAATAGTTAATTATCCGTAATTGCTTATTATATTTTGCTTTCGAGTCGAGTACTCCAAAATGATCATGATCTCTTTTCTTAGAATGTTCCATTTAGTTTCAACGTAATATAAAATGTTTTCGCAGTGATATATTTGCTACAAATTATTTACCTTAAATTCAATGTACTTAAAAAAAATGCTGTGTGTTTTCGCTGCTGTATAACACACTTTAGCCATTTGTTTCGGATCTTAATCGATTGACACTGACGCAATCGTTGTTATACCGTTTCCCATTTCGTTTTCGTTTCCATCCAAACAGGTGCCAGCTTGGTGGGCCGCATTGCTTCGTGGCTGGCGGCGATATGGACATCGATGCAATCCGTGATTGCACTGCTCTACATCGGTATGCTAGCATTCAAATCTGTGCCATTGCGGGAGTGCTCCAAATCGGTTACGATCAACCCGCAAGCCATTTATGTGAGTCATTGCGCCGAAACGGTTGGACAGCCACCACTCTTTCCACGAACCAATCAACCAATTTGTACCGATTCATACCATTCGATCGTTTCATCGCTCTTCTTTCTTTTCTCTCCCTCCCCCTACACAGAATGGCTACGACGTACAGCAAAGCAGTGGACAGGAATGTTTGAAGTAAGCGATCTATTGCCTCTTTTTTTTTTAAACGCTCACCGCACGTACTTTGCATTCAGCGATCGTGTTTGACACATTTTTTGCTGGAGGAATAAACCCCCTTTTTTCATAAACCACCTGTGCTTTCACTCGACAGATTAACATTTCTCCGTCCAGTGTGGAGAAGCTCGCTGTACTTTGGCTTGCTGGCGCTGAGTCTCATACTGCTGTGGGTCATTTCGATGGTGTGGTACGTATCGATGATGATGATGTTGTAGCATACAATAAAGTCCCTTTCCATTAAATTCCTTCCACCTCTGCCACACATTGCAGTACGCACAGCGGGAAAATCAATCGCCGATCGGTCTATCTGTTCGGGTTTGCGGCGCTAATACTGCTGATCTTCGAAACCGGCTGGGAGGTGACGAAGGCGATCAACGAGCAATACTTCCCGGATCTGTGGCCGTTCCATCCGGAATCGTTCGCGGACAGTACGGTGTGGTTCAATGCGCTCGTCCAGGTGATCTACTCGCTGAACATTGGTTTCGGTGCGGTACCGGTACTGACGGGGAAATTCCTTTACAAAGGGGACGCGATCAAGTAAGTGTGTCTGGTGGGACAACATTCATTGCATATGAATTTAATTTTAATCAATGCGTTTCCTTCCTCGACAGGACCTCATTCGTGTACATGTTCTTCAACATACTCGTAACGGCGATCGCGGTGTTATTCTACGTGTTCCAGTTCAACAACAGCTTCACCGAGTCACATCCCTTCTATCCGGAGCTGAGCACCCTTACCGTCATCTACGATCGGGCCATCACCGTGCAGGAGTCGGATCCGACGCTTCAACGGCTCATACCCGCGCTGTCGTACACGATGATCTTCATCTCGTCGCTCGTGTCGATCGTCATCTACATCTACACCTCGACCCGCATCATCCGGAAGCATCCGAACTATACCGTGTGTCTCGCGGGGCTAGTAGTCGCCATCGCCGGGTTGCTCTGTCCCAACTACATCTTTCCGCGCATCCTGGACACGCGGATCGTCGGCTCGCTGGCCGTGTGTGCAATGATCTTCGAGATCATCCTCATCATCTGGGTGTATGGGTCGAAGAATCTCTACACCGATCTAGAGTTCTCGCTCGGCCGCCCAGTGCTGAAGGCGTGGCTATTCATCTGGGGGTTCATCCCGGTGCTGCTGATGGCGCTGCTATGCTGGTGGTCGATAACCTACTACGACAATGACCTGCTGATCGATTACTTCCCCAAGTGGTTGCCGGTCGTGTTCAGCTTGTCGGTGATCGTGCTGCTTGCCTGTGTGGAAATCAGCAAGCAGGTAGACTACAACGTTTTCAGCATGATCCACGGAGCAACAAAGCCCTCGAAGGACTGGGGACCGGCAGATCCGCTAGTGCGGCACGCCTGGAAGCAGTGGAAATCGGTGTGCGAGGATACGGGCGAGCGAGACTTTACGTTGCGCCGGCGCGGTACGAAAGACTACACCAACTCCATCAAGAAGGGCCAGTATACGCACTCGCACAAGTACGGCGCATCGTCTAACCGGAACCTCTCGACGGCGGGCAGCAATTCCCCGAACTACAGCGGTTCCGTCTTTGGCGATTCGGCCATCGAGGAGGACATGAGTGTGGAAAAGTATCCGCACTACAGCAAGCACTCCTCGCAGCAGCAACAGCACACGACGGGCGTCGCAAACCATGGAGGTTACGGTATGGACACGCCACCCCCATTACCACCGCTTCCGCTCACCGAAACTACGGACGACAGTTCCCCGCGCATATCGGCCAGCTCGCGAAAGTCTTCCCGTGCGACGGACCACACCAAACGTACGCCAAGCGAACGGAGCCAGGCGGATCTGTTGCCGAACGCCCGCAAAACGTCCGACAATAGCTTCGGGTCGCGTATCGACATCCTGCCCACGGACGATGAAGCGCACGCCGGGTTCGGTCGCAGTACCGCAATCGTGCGTAATCCGCTTGCCAAGGGTCATCACCAGCACCATGCGAATGTTGCACGGCACTACCATCACCATCATCCCAGCACCGGCAACGGAATGGTGCCAGTGCACGGTGCGAAACAGAGCGCCGTGTCCTACCATCAGGACGGTGGCCCACGGAACGGTGGCGGACCGACCGCAGACGACCGGCAGCACGGTTACAATCGGGACATTTTCATCAGCAACGGACACGCACCGACCGGTGGCGATCATATCTGCTGGCGGAAGTTTTCCATCAACTCGGAAGAATACTCGACGGAGCTGTAGAGGAACGACTCTGCGGTGCATGTGGCGGTGTGTTAAAAGTGTTACTGTTACAGCTGTTTTGTTTCGTTGCGTATGGTTCTTTCGTTGCATGCGTTCAACGTTCCGTTTGTACATAGTAGACAAGTGCTGGGACACCAGAAATAGAGCAAACACTTCCCTACCCTGGAACGGTCGCTCCCAAGGCGCAAGGGGTAGGGCTAGACAGGATGGGGGTGGACGTAGACAAGGGACTGATTTCATGTGGACACGTGTATTCGTGCGTAAGCAGAGGGAACGGGATGGGGTTTTTTTTTTCTACTTCGTTTAATAAGCTGTGCAACTGTTTCCGGTTCCCGGTTCCCGGGTGTATTATTTATTCGAATCGCACAGTCCTCATTCGAATGTGAGCGTGTTAAGTTAGATTTGCATACCGAGCGTAAAGGGCAGGACGCTTAACGCGCAAACCCGCTAAACGATGAGCTGTTCATCTAAACACACGCTGTGCGTCATCGTTACCATTGCAAAACAGGGTAGGGACTGTGCCGGAGGGAATGGCACGCTCAAAAGAAGCGATCTTTTATCGACACCTTTGCTCGCTGCACTGCAGCAGCAAGCAGAATCACAACGCTAGACGGTTATCAGGCCGATTTAGATATGTCGAGACAGTGTCTCTATTAGGCAGGTTTAAGCGAATATAAATGTGTTTAAAGACAATGAGGTGTGTAGTAAAAACGTAATAATGGCTACAATTCGATCGACAACCAACGCAACTTGCTCATTACCTGACGGAGCCGCAACGACTGTTTGCCGGCGTACTTCAAATGGTAAGAGCCGTGTACATAGCGATACGATGGCGATGACCTGCACTGTTGTGGGTAAAGGCGATGGTAATAAAAATGGTTACTTGAAAATGCTGCTAGTAGCGTGTTTGTTTTGCTTTCTGTCCGTAATTTATCTTCAAACACTGAGACTCAACGCTCAACTACCAGAGACTTGGAGCACTGTATATGTAACATAGTAACGGACCTATCTGCATAGTAATTTGGCCATTTAGTTGAATTTTAGCAAAATCAATGCTAGGTGGCCCTCTTCCCTCGTTAGGGTCCAGCCCAACGTTACCACAACTTCCGATACTGAGGGATTATGGAGGTGGCCTGATTGATGGCAGATACTAAAATAATATATCAGTACTAAAATGGCATATAAACGATGTGTACTAAATTAGTATACGTGGATATACCAAAAGATATAGTGGATATAGTTGGACATGGAAATTTAGTAGAGACACGATCTGCGGAGACTCGATAGAGAATTAGTATATGGAGGTACCTGGTAGCTAAACATTAATTATTAGATCCGATAAGGTCAGATATTTGATAACTACTGCGGCCAACTCTTAATGATGTACTAGAAAGAATGGAGAAGTATTACTAACGACGACGAGACACGACCGCGAGTGGTTTAAAGACTCTCGCAACATACCACGAACGATCAAGGTAAGACCAACAGATCAAAAACGATTCGAATATAATCCATCAATACATTTTATTTTCTGCTTAAGTTAGGATTAGCATCGATTTAGTAACCAGCTGCAGCAACATTTACGTTGATTTGTACCAAAGGTGACTCCGGTTTACGGGGCGGTGGTTGAGGAGGACCGTCACGTCGAACTTCCTTTCCTGGCTGCTGAGGTGATTGGCGATCATGAGAAGCAATACCTTTAGGTGGTTTCTCCATTCCCGGCCGATTTCCCTTCTTCGGGGGCTTAGGAATCAAAGCGTGTCCAGGTTTAGGACGCTTTTTGTGCTCGTCTGAATGCTTTCCTTTCGCATGATTTGCGTTTGGTTTTTCTCCTTCGCCATCCTGCTGTTGTTTCCTATCCTTATCGTCCTGCTGCGGTTTTTGGTCAGGCTCCGGTTGCTCCGGTTTCTCTCGATCTGCTTCGATGCCATCGTTGCTTGCTTTCTCATCAATAGGCTTCTCGTGCTTCTCGTCTTTCGGTTGTTCTTGATGATCTTCCTCATTGTCAATTCGATCGTTCTGGGACTCGGGAGATTTCGGCTGCTCTCCAGGTTGTTCCTCATTGTCAATTCGATCGTTCTGGGACTCAGGAGATTTCTCATCTGCAATTGGCTTCCCATCGATAGATTCTTCACGATGCTCTGCCTCATTACCAATTAGATCGTTCGGCAGTTCGTTGGGCATATGCACAAACGGTGGCAGATCCACTGAAGAATCCTTCACACGTTCACCAAACAGGCGGTCTAAGTATTCTTTGGGAATGCGGTCAGTTCCGTACAAGAAATTACGTTCGTACCACGGATACAACGACAGCTGATCGGGAGCGGATGTTTTACGTGCTGGTTCGTACGGCTTCGCCGATGCCATAACTGCGAGACCCACTAACAAAAACACTACAGCTTTCTCCATTGTGCACTACTACTTTGCGTTTGACTCTGGTGCTGATACTGATATCGGTTCGATGCCGATGCGAGTCTTTTATATGCGCCCGTCAATCGGTGGCGCACATACATTAATATCCACGAAATGAAGTCAACTCATCGGTGAGACAATTATTCAAACACTTACTCGATACTTTCTGCCGTATTTCCCCAGCGCGGAGAAAAGTTCTCATCACAACAAGTGTGGTAAGATGCATCTTTGTTTGCCTGTACTTGAGACGAACGCGCGTGCTTTCCCGGTGGACGCGTGCTCCAATCACGTTTTGGCAAATGAGTGCAGTTTAACAGGATAAATCGTCACGTGTTGCAACATGTTTGCTACAGTATGTTATGATCAGAATTTGAATTGTCATCATAAGTATTTGTCTATCTAATTTTATTTTTTTATGCTTCTCCTGGAACAAGCTAGTGCATAAAACGTGCCCAAAGATGTTTAGAGGTATTAATTCATGTTACCATAAATATAACATAAAAAGGGGAAATGAAAATCTAATTCGTAATTAATTTTAAAGAACATGATGTAGCAAAATTTCCCAAACGAAGCGACTTCAAGTAGTTGCAGTGAGTGTGTTTGTTTGAACATCCTGTGAAGTGGTTGTGTATATTTGTTATGTTTCCTAAACAACCAATACCGAGCTCCTATATAAAGGGAACATGGCGTTTTAACCATCATCAGTTACTTATACAACATTAAACGATCGCAAAACAGTTCAGTGTTAGCAAAATGACAAAAATAACCATTCTCTTGATCATCGGCCTTAGTGCGGGAGTTTTTGCCAAACCTCACGAACATTTTAAAAAGGAGGACAGCATCAACTCTGATTCCCACTCAGAGGGATCAGTGGATAGCTTTTTAATTGAGCTTTACGAAAGACTTCTTCAAATTCGCCCATCGAAACGTCCCGAACTGGAAGAACCATCAGCGAGGCTTGCCTACGGCGCTGAAGTCATCGATGAAGACATTCTTTTCAAAGCAGCTGCCAAGCAAGAAGATCGCCATGAATCGAGCCGTCCAGAGCAGAATTCCTTGGGAGATGTTAGTGTAGCAGAGAAAAACACTAAACAGGACAAGGCTGGGGAACCGAAATCGAGTCTAAAAAAGGAAGAATTGAAACCTTCAGCATCGCGAGCAGAAAAACTACAACCACCAGCGTCTGATGCTGCTCGGAATCGTCCTGAACGTAAGGCAGAGGGCAAAGGAGACAATGGAATCGAGAAACATGCAAAGCGCCCGGAACAAAATGGTCCAAAAACGTTGAAAAAGGAAACCCCACCACCGAAACCATTGCCGTTGGTGCAAATTAATGTAAATGTGTCAAAAAAATAATATAAATTCTTAAATCATTATTTAACAACGTAAATAAAATGCAAGCATAAAAAGATAATGATGGATCAATTTCCTTTTCGTACCTACTTTAGTCAAATTGAAAACTGGAACGTGTGGATACTGAATGTGCTGAAAAAAAGGCACAGCCTACTTCATTTACATTTTTGATGATTCGGAACGGAGCATTTGCGCAGAATAAGCTACCATTACACGATCCATTGCTTAGCTAATAATTACCAGCAATATTTATTGGAACCATGATTGATTTCATTGCAATGTTACATTACACCATGACACTGACCATGAAAAATGCGACATTTTAGTTAAACCTCTCTACCCGACAAACATGCCCATCGAATTTTTCCACCAATCACATCAACACAGTACACACACACTGGGACAGACATACAATAATGCTATTTGCGAGTGTCCTGATCACTTTCCTGCCCTTCCCATCTCAACCAGCAACAAGCTTCTGAAGCTGCTCACTAATTTCCGTCGAATCGATATCCTTCGGAGCGGAATTCTGTGCCTCGCCCGCTGCTACCGACGGTCTACTGCATACCTTCTTGTGGGTAAACCAGTGTAACCGTTGGCACTGCCGATCACAGTACTGCACCTCCTTGCACTTGGAACACTTTTTGTCCGGTTTTTCCTCTCCACAGGAGCTGCAGAAGGTGATCGTGTCCTGGAACCCGCGCTGTCCGTTTATGGCCGCTCGGGCAATATCGAGCGCCGGTGCAACATTATCCTTGCTGGTAAGCTGTGCTACCATCTGCCGAAAGATGGTACACTCACGGAATGGAAATTCTCGCACACATTCGCGCACGAGGGCTTCCACGTATTCTAGCGCACCGTCCTTGTTCGGTTTGAGAACTCGCTTCGCAAACAGCTCCACGAAATCGGTCTTTGGATCTTGTTGCGCATCGCGCCGCGAGTTTATGTAGTCACGATGCTTCACAATTTCTCCCATAACGTACCCGAGATAATGATACTTAAAGGCCATGACCTCGTTTACCTCGCCGCGCCGTTTCATCTCACGCTCCATCATGTCTACCAGCACCGCGCGCAGGTTCTTCATGTCCGAGGCAAACAGACCGTACTTCTGCAGGTTCAACAGTATTCGGACCGGGTGAATGTTAACCTGCATTATGAAACTATGGAACGGCTCCAGCACTACCACCGGCAGCAACGTTTCTTTTTGGCCCCGATCAACCGTATAGCACTCGACATCTTTCAGCGGTACGAAATTGTTTATCGTTCCGACCGCTTCGTGGTTCGCAACAAACGCGCCCATCTGGGCCGGTGTTCGACCGACGGAATTTATCGCTTTCGGATCGGCTCCAGCCAACAGTAGTTTCAAGCATACCTCCGCATTGCCGGACAGGGCACCGAAATGTAACGCCGTGTAGTTATACTCGTGCTTGCTCGAGTTCACATCCGCTCCCTGGTCCAGCAGCAGCTGAACCGCTTCCTTGTTGCCCTTGTACGCGGCATGCTGCAACGGCGTCATACCATTCTCGTCCACAAAATCTACGCTGGTTTTGTACTGCGACAGTAACAATCGCAGTTCGCTATTTTCATTCTTCGCGATGCGATTAAATATGGCCTGCTGGTCTTCGGTCAGCACCACCTTCGGCGCGGTGGATTTCGCCTTATTGCCTATGGCGGTTGTTTTCGCACCATTGTTTGCGGCGTTTGATTGCTCGGACGACATGTTACCCTTGCGCTCTGCAGGTTTTAGGGGAAAATGTGTAAATTTAATATCACAAATAGGTTGGTAAGAGAAATGATCACTTCTTTTCTTTTGCAAATTGGAACTCACATACAAACTTTGCTCACAAACATGCGCTTTGAAGATTTTGACAGCTAGGCACAGACTGCATAAAGGTTCGCCTATTCTACCATATTGTTTGACAACTTGTAGATCAATTAATTTTGAAATATCTGTTTATATTTTAGTTAGTAAATAGTAGACTTTACTAAGGTTAAATAGTTCAATAATCGATATCACATTTTCAAATTATTTATCATCCAGAACTGACTACATCAGCGTCTATCAGAAGTCGATGTAGCAGCCGCGAACGACTCGCGAATACGCGCCAACTTTGTCAACGTTCCCGGTAGAATCTCCGCGTTTCAATTCTGTTTTACAATATTTTGTCAAAAAAAAGATCACAACATTAATTATTGCTGTAGCATATGCTTTATTATAATCAACTTTACCAAACAACGTGTTTTGTTCTACATATTAATCAATTTACACGAATCCGACTAACAAAATTCAATTTTTTCAACTTAAGCACGAACGCGACTCAACTTATGTGAGATTACGCGGGTTATATTTGGTGCATAATTTACCGTTGCAATGTAAAGTAATTCGAAATGATTGCGCAGGAATTAATCATTGTTAATTGTAAAGCGGTTGCTAATTTATTGCTGGAATAGTGTATAAGTAAGCAGATGTTTGAACAACAAATACGCGCGCGTACACATTCATTTACAGTGAGATTTTTGTTGTAAGGTTTTTAAGCAATAGCATCTTTCAGGCTAATTGTATGTTTTGTATTACGTTGCCTTAACATAAATATACTGATTATCACTTTTCGTTCAATCGTAAAATCCAGTCACATTAACGGAACTCCAGTTTGCCTAAAAGAACATGAAGGAAAATAAATCAATTTAATTGCTCTTTTAGAACTCCTCCCATAAGAACTTTCTTCCAATTACTCACCTGAATTCCCAGTATCCAACCAGTGCCGGCGGGATTCAATGGTGTAATGCCGCTACGTTTACACACGTAGCCAGATTGAGACACGGCAAACACGTGCTCACCGACGGACACATTTTTAAATCCGCTATTTCCCTCGTAGTGCGGAGGATCATTCAAAACGTTTGGCAACAGTTGCCAATGGCTTCCCTCCGGGAATGTGCCGTTGATTTCCTTCCGCACCGACAGACGTCCAACCGTGTCGAGTGCCCAGATGCCACACGTTCCCACCGATATCTGCTTAAAACTAACGCCTCCCGGTGGCTCAATCAGTTGCCACTTGTTGCCGACTGGGTTTTCCACCGTAATACCGCATCGCAGGAATGCACTGCCATTTTTACCTACGGTCCAAACCTTGTTGTCGTAAATACTAATACTGGTTAGCGGTTGATCGCATGGTACGTGTTCCCAACCGGTGCCCTGCAAAGAAATAGTACATTACATTAGATACAGCCGTACATATTTGAGCTCGATCTTTCAAACACTTACTGCCGGTTGAGATTGTGATACACCGCGCCGGTATAGCACATCACCGTTCGCTGCAATCGCCCACACCGTGATTGTGCAATCCGCTTCATCGCTGTCCGGTTGCAGCGCTACGTCCACCACCTTCGTATTGCCAATCTCCTGCCAAGGGCCACTGGTCGTTAGCCGACACTTGCGATACCAGCGCCGTCGCCGAACGTAATCCGTGAACTGTTTCTTCGCGTGGTACGAGGCGGGAAAATCGACCGCATACTGCCAGCCGTCCCGATCGACACCGCCCGGATTGTGGAAATCCACCATCCAATCGCTAATCCACTGCCAATGCATCGATAGCAGCTTGGCGTGCTCCTTGCTCCGTTTGTGCTTGCCCGTAATATCGCTCCACATATGTCGGTCCGTTGGCAACCCGGTGGACGAAAAGCCAGACAACGGATTCCACCGTTGGTTTTCGTAGATGTAATAATTTTGCGTATCCGTCATAACGTTGATTCCTTGGCTGCTCGTCTCCAGGCCCTTCAAAAAGGCTCCACCCCAACCGCCCGTGTACACCCAGGCAGTATTGTCATACCCAACGCCCCACACGACACCAGCCTTGCACGATATGACACGCTTCATATGGCCTCCGATCTGACGCCAGTACACGTCCCTCAGTGGTATAATTATTTTCGGACTATCGTACACAATTTGCAATATCTTCACCCGGCCACTGCTGTACAGGCTGCAAACAGTGTCCGGAGCGAGTCCGCTACGATAGTGAAACTTGGGATGTTCCTTTCCATTCACCTTCACCCGAAAACCATCCGTATCGCTGTAGATCTCCAGCCTAAACTCAGCTCCCGGTGCAAACGTTACTAACCGATCGCGAATTTCATCCTCGCTCCAGGCGGACGCGGCCATCGAATTAAACACCGTCAGGTTCTCGTTAAACCTGGGATTTATGTGCAACGGAATGTTGCGTTGCGTTTCCAGCTTGTGGCGCAAACGTACTGTCGGATGACCCTGCAGATCGAACCGCACCTGATCGGCGTCGTCGTAAATGAAGCCGCTAATTTCTAACCGCGAACCGATAAGCATCCTACCGAGAGAAATAAAACATCAATATCAGTAAAGTGAATGAAATTTGAATTGATTTGTTGGGGATTCATTAATCATTGAGGATTCAAGAATCAAATCTCGGGAATTCGGGAATTTTTAAAGAGTCATTAATTTTCCGAAACTTCGAGGATTCATAAATCTTTGGCATTTATCCTTGAGGAGTCATTGATTTCTAAGGAAATACGATTCTTCGAGGATTTATGAATCTTTGAGGATTTTTGAATTAATGAGGAGTTAAGAATCTTCTAGGATTTTTGAAGTCATGCGGATTCAGGAATATTTTGAGAGTCAACTCATGATTTGAATGACTTTCCCTAAAAGATTCTTTAGACATAATGCTACAGTTTACCCATTGTGAAGCGCTGTCAAGTACGGTGTTTCGATCGCTTTCAGATCAATCCATTGGCGGTAGCTTTTGGCGTCCTGTTCCCACTGCTGTGACTCCAGGTTGATTGGATCGAACACAAACACATCGCCCATCCCGGACGTTATCCACACCGAACGTACCGACGGTCGGCCCTGTACCTCATTTATCTGACAGCAGACCGACGTAAGATGGGAGATCCAATCTTCCAAATCCGTATCGCCACTAAACTGTAGCTTCAACGGCGATGATCCCGGTGGCAAACGTGGCGCGTGGATGGCAAGCCGCGGTGAACCGGGCTCACTGCAGCACATGATGCACGTAATCTCCGACAACGAAAACTGCATCTTCGTCGTGATACCGTCCGAGTTGAGCACGGTTAGCGTACCGGAATCGGGACCCGTTCCCTGATTGTTCACCCATTCCAGCTCGATCAGACAGTCCTCGAACGGGTGGCCCGATTTAGCACAGCGAGCTTCACCCGATTTCACCCACGAACTCATTTCGATCGCTTTTTCATAGTGTGCAAAGGCACCGCTCTCCATTTCGGACGCTGGTAGCCGTTTCTTCAGATCGTCCAACAGTCGTAAACGCCACGATTGGTTCAGCTCTTCCGATGCGTTCACCGAGTAACTATCGTTGAACCAGTTCGGTAGCATGGCCGGATCGACTGTAGCTGCCCCGGCCGAACAGCCAACCCATTGTACCTCACAGTCGGTCCAATTCTGTGAACCGCCATGATCTTCACACTCTCCAAAAACGCCCGAATCGCGTGAAGTTTCACCCTCGAACACGCTCGAATCGGTTTCCGGATGCGCCTCGGTACCGACGACAGATCCAACTGATCGTACCGGGCTCCAGGCACGAGAGTTCTTCAGCTGCTTGCCCGAGATCTCGAACACGTCGTTGCTGACGGGTACGCTAGTGCCGGCCACACTTTCCAATGACACCTTCTGGGTGAGTTTACTCTCCACAAGACTTCCCACGTGCTGCTGTTGCTTCGCTTCCAACTGACTCGCAAGCGCATCGGGCGAAAGTTCCGGCTTGTGCCACAGCTCGGGACGATTTTTAACATTCGCGGTCGGTGCTGAACGAGACGTTTCCTCGATTCCGCCGGCCGTTCCTCCACCACCAACTCCAGCGCCAGCATTTCCCGTCTCTTGCTGCAGCCGTTCCTTGTACAAGCTGTTCAAACTACGATGCTTGGTCGTGGTCGGTGAACTGTTTCCACTTTGGCGACTGGAAAACGAAAAGTTACTCGAAGTGCGGCTCAGCTGCATCGGAAGCTGTATAAGGCGCCACTTTTTCCCGGTAGGATCGGACGCAGAAACACCCGACCGGAAGTAAAGCGCACGATCTTCCGAACCAACGGCAAACACCTGATCGTTAGCTGCCACGGAAATGTACGAAATGTTGCCAACCATCTCCACCCAACCGGTTCCGATGGCGGCATCCTCGCTTACACCGGACGCTTCCCCGTGTACACCACGGCGGAACCACACGTGATTGTCGTTCGTAACGCACCACACGGAGTTGGTGCCGACAGCGACTTGAGAGATTTTGAGGTTCGTTCCCGGTGGTTTCACCTCCAACCATGTGCTTCCGGTGAGGGTATCACGCGTTATACCGGCACGTACAATCGCCCGGCCATTGTACAGCACGGCCCATACGAGACCCGTTGCGCCGACGGATATCTGTGACACCTCACAACCGGACGGCGTTGTAACGGCCGTCCAGCGTAATCCTTCCGGTGCGGTTGTACTAACGCCCGACCGGAACATTACCCGACCGTGTGCTGTAACGGCCCACACAAGCAACAGACCCGGCGATGCTCCGGGCACACTAGCACCACCGATCGACACGTCGATGAACGGTTCCTGTGTGGGATCCTTGTGCAATGGTGCTACCGCGCACCAAGAGTTGAGGGCACAGTAACGCCTAAAACGCACCCATTTTCTGCGTCGGACGCACGATTTCCAGTTCTTCTGCGGGTGGTATGTGGCAGGGAAATCCACCGCGTACGTCCAACCGTCATGATCTAAGGGTTGCCCATCTAAGGTAAGATCAAGCTGCCATTCACCTTCCCACTGCCAGGCCATCGAGGGAAGACGCACCTTATCGATGTTACGATCAACAGTTCCGTCAGCATTGGAAAAATGGTACCGATCGGTGGGAAGCAATCGGTTGGAAAACCCTTCTATCGGCAGCCAGCGCTCATTTTCGTACGCTTCCTCCTTGATGCGTATCGGCACATCGAGCCCGTGAACGTGCACGTACACCTGCCGGTCGCCTCCAATAGCCCACATAAAGTGTGGTACTACGCAGATCTTCTTAAACTCCAGCCCCAGGTAGAGGAACTCGCGCCAGGCCGACCCGGAAGTGGAGAGTGCATAGACGCGGCCTTCATTGCTATTTGCGAATAGAAGCGTACTTGGCATGGCGCTATTATGGTCCGCACGGTTCGTTTATCCTTGAACGCAAACGATGAACGCCTGCCGATGCTTGCAAACGGCAAGTGGGAATTGTACGTGACACAATCACACAAAAGACGTATGGTGTATCCTTGTCGCGAATAATCGATAACCGAGGTCGATCGTTGGGGGGTTGTTGTTTTCACGAACAGGTAACTTTCAAACGATGCACACACAACCGATTACATTTGCTGCATCGCGATCTTTGGTCTGATTACGTTGTGGATACAATGTACGGTCACAGCCACTTGCTGACTAGCAAATTATCATCGTTTTAAATCATCACACACCCTCCACACAGCTGCAAACAGAGATCGGAAAATTTTCGTTTGACAGATCTCAAACAACTCTTGTCATGCCCTGTCGGCAAAACGGACCTCCACACGAACGTAAACAAAACAAACCACAACGGGTGACCAAACGGTAGAACAGCGAACTGTTTTTAAATTACAACTTTGGTCGTGATTTCTGCAAAATAATAAAAACATAATTCAACTTTTTAATAAACGTTCTGCATTTATATTGTTTTTTTTTCGATCGTTCATATAAATAAGACCAGAATGTAACCTAATCCTGACCAGGAAATTCCCATTGTTCAAATTACATTCTCCGTTGGCCGTGTCATTCGCATGTAAACAATAACAAACCAGTAGCGCCGAAACAGAATTACAAAAATTGGTAAAATTTTGTGTTAATAATAACTGTTTCAAGATTAGTTTTTTGTCAAACAAAATTGGTACTATAAATGTAACAAATTTATGCCTATTTTCCAATTACAGAGCTCGCAATCTGTCCTGCGCGTGCTGGCCGATATTGTAACTGACGTTTGAAAAAGCGAAAACGTGATTCATCAAATGGCTCTATGCATCACAGCGCAATTTTCTCATGTTTCAGTACACTGTGCAACACCGCGAGAGTGTCGTTATATGACGCAATGCTATGCACATTGCGATATAGAATGCAATACCTTCAATATAAAATACATGGCAGGGCATCGAGTTCCGTTCAGTTGTCAATGGCCGGTAATTTTCGACGGTACTGGTGTTTTGCAGTCTAATTTGACCACATAACAACGATGGATAGAAGAAAATTGAACAAAACCCACTTTAAGGACGATCTGCTGCACTGGTGCGTGGCAAATAATTGGCCGAAAGAAATTCGCAAATGTCTGGAAAAAGGAGAAAATCCTTACCGACCCAACAAGGACGGGCTAACTCCTATGCATGCAGCGATTGTACAAAATGCATATTTGGCAGTGAACATCTTGCTAGAGCGATACACATCCGATCTGGCAATCGTGAAAGAACACATGGAAAAACGGTTCCTGTGGAAAGTGGAAAACAATTGCTGGAATAAACGGCCCATTCTGATCGCCGGCACGGCAGAAGAACGTAAACAAGTGCAACTGGTGGCCAGTTCGTGTCCGTCGGCGATCCCGTTCAATGTGCAAGTGTTTGTGTTTTTTCTAACCCCACACAACGGAAATCAACTGGTCGCGCTTGATGTGTGCTCCACGGAAAAGCAATCTGCTGTACTGCAGTGCATTAATATGCTGCTGCCTAATGGTGTTTTATCGCTGGACAGATCCGATTTACGAAAAGATAACATGACCTACCTGCAGACGGCTTGCATGTACGATCGTGTGGAAAAGATTCCTCTTCTGATAGCGCACGGTGCACAACTCTCCGCGACGGGAGATGGCGAAACTATTCCACTGATGACGGCATGCCGGACTATGAAAATGGATATCGTTAAACTACTGCTAACGAAATACGTTAACCAATATGATCCTACGGTAGTAGATCATCAACAGAAAAATGTGTTTCACATCTGCTTGGAAAAAAATAACCCAGCGCTTGTAGATTACGTGCTGAAGGCACTGCTAAAGTATCGGACAGCAATGTTCGGTGAAACGGAGTCGGAAGCCTTTAATCGCATTTTTCCCTACAAATGTGAGGAACACAGCTATATGACCACATGGTCACTGGCTAGACCAAATGTGAAAAAGCAGTGTGCCCAGTACGTAGTGCAATATCGACTCGATCTGACGTACAGCAACGGTGAGCGTCTTAACGTGTCAGAATTGCTTTCGAGACAGGTAGCACTTGAGTACTGTTTAGAGGAAATTCGCCGTAATCCGGAAATTCTAAAACTGGAAGATGGAGACAAATCGAACGTGCTCCATCATCTCTATAAACAGAACCTTCTAGAGTTTATCGAGGAGATGTATGAGCAGCATCCTACCGTGAAATCGTTTTTTGAAACCAAAGCAGCCTTTGAGATACTTCGTGTTAATTTGAGCCATCGGCTAGTGGATAAGCTTAAGTTAATGCTGAAACATCACAAAGACTATCTTCGCTCTCAACCCGCCGAACTGGAGGAATACGCACTTGGTCAGACTTGGTTCGATAGATCTGTGTACAGAGAACCATTTGCACTACTCGCGGCAGCATTCCCAGAGAAGCAGGATGTAATTAACGACACCATTGCAAAAGCGGCTAAAATTCAGCAAAACAATTGTGAGTATGGGAGCATTAAGAACTTCAACAAATGATACTCATTATTTTAACTTTTCTTCCAGCTTTTATGGATAGATTTAATGCACTGAAAAAATCGTTCGATCAAGCACTTGCCTCAATGGGTGAAGATGGTGTACTGTTGGAGAACCTGGTAGATGAGGATAACAAGAACCTTCTTCACCAAGCGGTGGATTACGATGAGAAGGAAATGATCAAGAACCTACTAGGTTGCGGAATCGATCTTAATCGAAAGGATAACGAAGGCAATTTGCCCATCTTTTTTGTACGAAGTAAGGCTGCATTCGATATGCTGTACGATAAGTGGCCCGTAGATTCGACGGTCACCAACGACAACGGGTACAACTTACTGCATCAAACTAGCCGTTTAGGACACTCCACAGGTGAAGAGATACAGACGAAACTGTTGCAGCTCGGGTTTGATGTAAACGAAGCAACGCACGATGGTAATGTGCCATTATCGCTTGGCACTTGCTGCACCTCGGTACGGTTTCTGATGAAGAACGGTGCAGATGTGAAGCTCATTGATGGGAACGCACTGGTAAAGACACTGAAGCGCAAGCTGCACTGTGCCGGTTGGGCTTTGATTCTGCAAATCGCAGACCTGCCCTGGTTCGACGAGATTGCACACGTGTTCCTACCCTGGTTGCTTGGCAACCAGAATCGTGACTTTTTTACCTGCAGCAGTGGCGAATATTTAAAAAACTATCCCGAGATACGGGAAAAACTATTCCTCAGTCTCTATAGACATTCGCGGGAGGAAGCGGCCATCTTTTTCCGTGAAGTGTGCCACCGGGCAATTAATTGCTGTGCCAGATGGTGCTTAGATTATTGGCCAGATGTCGATATTGAGGTGGAAGATGATTACAAATACACTCCACTCATAGGTATGCTCAGTTACATGGAGGAACCAAACATGGACGTTGTGGAGCGACTGCTAAAGAAAGGTGCCAACGTGAATGTCATAAACCAGTGGGGACGGAACGCTTTGCTGTCGATTGTCTTTCACTTTAAATCGGCACAATGGAATGGCCACACGCTGAAGACTGTTGAGATGTTGCTTGACTATGGGGCAGAAATCAACCTGCAGGATACCGAAGGAAACACATCGCTACACCAAGCGTTCAGCGACATGCATCTAGAGCTGGCAGAGTTACTAATAGCACGAGGTGCCGACCGGAAGATTAAGAATAATGCAAACAAACTACCATATCAAATGCTTAGTAAACAATTGCAGCCTCTGTACGCGTTCTTAGGGAACTAAAGAATTAGGCACCGAAAGGAGTTATTTCAGATGTGATCTACCAAAAATGCACCAAAGATTTGTTAAAACCTACGAAAGTACACAACTTCAAATAGTACAAGTTCGAAAAGTATTCTAGAGTTAATGACGGAATAAAAATAGAACTTTGCTTACGGGTGGGTGGCAAAGGCGACGAACATTTCTGTGTTACATTTAATTTTTAGTTCTTTTACGAATGAAAAAAAACCCTCACTACTCCCGTGTAATTACATTTATCAGCTTGCCGGAAACAACGTTGTGGTGTGTTGGACATTTCTCCCTAGTGCTGTTGGTATGTTGTGCGCCATCCCATATGGCGATCGTTCTTGCCCTGTTGGTGGTAATGGCATTTACGTTTTCTGAGCATTATCAGCATCACGTTATCAGCGCCTCGTCGTTTCGTCATTCACGTCCCGCTCTTCCTGTAGTTATCTCGCTTTCTTCCGTAAAGAACCCGTTGCAGACTCCAGCAAAGATGGAAAGAGAAGAGTAAATCAGAACAGTTTTAATGCATCTTTCTGTGTGTTGTGGTCACACAGCATCAGCATCGATCAACGGGCTTTCGAGTGGTAGGAAAATTCCTTGAGTTAGTCTGTGTCCGGACACGAACTGGTTCACTTCACCGAAGCAACGGAGTGAACACGGAAGCAAACAAACAACGGAAGCAGAAGTTTAATGCAGCAGTGTTGTGTTAAATGAAGCAGCACGGCCGTCGGATAGAGGTGTACCAGAAGTTCCAGTGCTTTCCAACGATTATAGTCGTGCAAGATCGTTGCCAGATATATAGTTGGAAGGGTTTGGTCTGGTGAAAGTATAGATAGAACAAGCGAAGTTTGTGTTTGAGGGTCGCTAACAGCTGCAAAAGTGGCCATAGCGAGCGATGTTTAGGAACGATCGATCGTGTTACTTGACGCTACTGTGTGCGATCACACTAGGTAACGAACGGCTCTATATTCAATATTGCTTTTAATGTATTATACCTAACATAGTCCATGAGAACAGATACCATCCTATTTGAAAAATGCTACTGCCTAAGTTCTCGTACTCCTCCTCCTCAAATAAAAAAAGAAAACGATCGAGTTTGTTGAAGCCAACGCTGCTTTCGCGCCTCGTTCTCAAGACAAAAGCATCAAGAAAACAGTGTGAAGTGGCTCACGCTCTACACAGTAGAACAATTATCTCGCTTATCAGTCCTAACGGCTAGTTTCCTGTTTCTGTCTCCGGCACTGTGTACTGGCTCTCACTGCCTCCCTTACTTACAGTCGCCGTACTTATCAGGTCGACGCAGTGCTGCGATCTGGACCAAACGCAACACGGCTGCCGGATAGATAACGGTCAGTGCACTTGTGCGTTCGGCTGCAAATCGGAATTTCGCTACGCCACACGGAAGGAGTGCCAAGATGCGTTGAAGGTTCGTTTATAGAGCTTGCTAGCGCAAAGATCCGAGACGCTGAGAACCGATTCCACTTGTATGTGCTTGTTTCACTTTTTCCAGGGTCGCACCAGTGACATCTGCAACCGTCAACCGTGCCAGAATGGAGGAACGTGCACGCAAGTGACGACCATGCCGCAGTACAAGTGTCGCTGCGAAGGTACCGGCTACTGGGGCAACCGATGTCACCGAAGTAAGTAGAGTCATGGCGGCTTATCGGGAGGGGCTTTCATATTTTCTTCCTCTACGCTTTTGCAGTGTGTCCCAAACCCGACCAGCTTCCTCCGGGCACGAAATTCCCGCACGAATGTGTCGTTATTTAGATGCACTGTGCGGCACACACACTGTTAATAGCTTCCTTTCGTCACGTTAAATCAGTATACAGCACGAATCTCTTGCGTGGAGATCACATCACATTTAGTACAATCATAAGTGCACCAAAAGAACCGTTCTCTCTATCAATCCTCACACTATCTCTAAATCCGACTAACGGACAATACAGCACTGAAAAACCACGACCAAAATACCGAGCCATTTGGAGGCAAACGATAAACTAGCGGCCGGAGAAGCTGCTAGAGAATTTCTGTAACCCGAGATACTGCTGGGGCCTCCTGTAGGATAGCAAGAATAAAACATAATCGGTAAATAAACATGTTCTCGTGCATAATTATAGTACGTTTACAGCGAAAAGTTTGAATCAAACTGTTCGTTAAAATATACCTCTTTTACAATAAAAATTCTATTGGAAACATACCTTTAGTGAAGCGCGTGTTTGCCTCGGGTTTCCACCGTCTTGTACATCCGATGTTCCGATGTGTTCCGGCGGTCGAGCGCCGTCGTCTGCCGATCTAATATCACGGCCTTTCTGGCGACACATCACTACATCTCCATCTACATATGGACGACCTGAAAGGACTTCATGTGCTGGGTCGTTCGGTGTCTAATTCTAACAACATGACCAACCCACCAGAGCTTGGGCGAGTCTAATTCACAGCCCATAATGGTCGGCATTGTAGCGGCTCCTCCATTGTCCTTCCAAACATATGAAACCAAAAATCCTTCAGGACATCTTCCTCTCGAACATGGCTACTAGGATTTCGTCTATATTGGAGAAATGTTGTATGTTACATTAAAGCAACAATAAGTCATCATACCTCTTGGAACGCTTTTCACAAAGTTCGAAGCCTCGATATGTTAGTTTGTGTAATGCTTATCTTGTTTTTGTTTGTTTGTTTTTTTGTTGTTTTGTTTCTGTTTGCTTTGCTTGATTTTATTGGTTACATCAGAGTTTTGCGTGTTTCTTTACTTCGTTCCGTTACAATGTTGTATTGATTTCATTTTTTTGTACGTTTTTTAAAATAAATTTTTCATTTTTTTGTGATTTTTTTAATGCTTTTTTGTTGTTGTTGTTGCTGTTGTTTGTTTTCATTTTTTTGTTCACCTGTAGAATTATTATTATGCTCGTTCAATGGATACTGGTTGTTATGTGTCCTCACCCTATTGTTTATGTTTGTTTTTTTTTCTTTTCGTTATTCGCATTCTTTTCTTCCGCCTCGTACAACATTGCTAGAGGAGCGATCGAGCATATTAAAACGAAACAAAAATCACGTACCTGTCCGGTTGTTTGCTATTCGATGAAGTTGGACGAAAATGTAACTCATCTCAAGCAAAATCATCTCAGTGAAACGGTTCAATGTGGTTCGTTTGTGGTGAAACGCGTGTAACATTCGTTTTGTTGGACTTAATTGCTTGATAAGGATCAATTTTCCTCTCTCTCTCTCTCTTTCTCTTTCTTCTCATCGTCGATCATCAATCCAATCCGTTGGTACGTGGGAACTTATATGTTTTTTTTTCAGTTCTCTATCGCTCTTCCTAGCATGTGTCCATATTTAGCGGCCATCATTCTTGAGCTAAAGCGACTTACGTTACTACACAGTACGCGCTTGACTGTTGCAATACGATCGGCGAGCGAACTCTCTGTTGGTTGCGCGACAAATCAAAGACGTAAATAAAAGGAAAACCCAAAAAAGAAATCCCAACCAAACATAACTATCAGGCTCCTTATAGCCCCGTTCTACTGCTGCTACTATACGGCGGAGCATATATTGATTGCATTGCCAAGCATTTGTGTTTGTTTACGGTGCACACACCCTCCTGTAAACTCTTCCTTCATTTGATCCCGAAATGTTAATGACTGTTGTATTACTTTCGTGTTTTTTTGTTTGTTTCCTCTTTGTGTGTGTATGTTTGTTTATGAATGTTTTAGCTTAAAGTTTAACTTTAAAGCCATTGTGTTTTTTTTGTTCTTCATTCTGCAGTTATTGTATGATAGATTTGCGTTTAATTAATAGTTCATACGTGATTTTTTACTTGTTTCGTCTTGTTTTTCTCTTCACTTCGCCATTACGCTCCCGAACGACTACCGGTCGTACCACCGCGTTTCAAGGCGCTAGTTATGTGCTGCCAATCGTTGTTTTGCTGGCGCCAGAGTTTATTCGCATCTTTTTCCTTTTTATTTTGGCCATCGTTACACAGTTGACCGCTTCTACAATGCCGGAGGATACCATACTAATGTTGATGTATATTTGTTTGCTTTGAAGATGCATATTGTATGTTTTTTTTTTCGTTTCTTTTCTATTCCGACCTCAATTTCATTTCCATTAATGATCTATAAAAATAATTAAAATTCTATACGAGAGTTCTTCTAAGCCCGAGTTCTTCTGTACTGTTTGTGTGTGAATGTATTGTTAGCTGAGTATGTTTTGTGTGGTTTACATATTGTTAGGGATTTATTTATTTTTTTTAAATTCTTTAACTGTTTCATTAACAGTTCTGCATATCTCGTACGGGGGATAGGTTTAGTTTAATCGAATGTCGAATGCTATAAAAAACACAAGATCAATTTTTAAACTCATAATCTGTGTGTCTGTTGCAACTGAACATTAACCCATAACACCAGTTGCAATTGGTTGTGTTGCTGAGCATATATATCAAGCATTTGTCACTTGCGTGTGCAAATCGCTGAATGTGTGGCTTAGTTACTTCTTATCCCCTTGTTTCCTTCCTTGGTTAGATGTATTTTCTCATCCTCATCCGTGTTCCACTAATTTCTAACGACGACCTATCTCGCGCTCTATCCCTATGTCGCGTTCGTATGTTTTTTTTTGCATTGTTTTAGTATCAATTTGTTGCACAGACTAGATCATGTTTTATAAGAGGAAATATGCGTTGGGATACGTGTTTCTTTCAATAGCCTTTTCCATTGTTTGTCGTTTTCGTTTGCATTCTCCTAAGCTTGGCGTACTTGTATTTCCCTTTTGTTTCCATTTGTTGTTTGCTCAGTTACACAATGTTTGTTTTTTTTCTTCTTCATTACGTGGCATGTATCGAAAATGAGAAAAAAAGCATAATCAGGCTTAAAGTATTGTACAGTTCCGTAAAAGTAAAGTCGATAATAAACATAACCATTGTAGGCTAATAGTACGATTCGTTTTCTCATTCACTTATATGCTATACATTTTAGCTTTTCTCGTTGATAGTTTGGTTTGCGTACTATCTTTTCATGTGTTCTTTTTATCTGTTTGCATGTTTCTCTTTTTCTTTACGTAACTGCAACCTCAGAGGAGGTCTTAGCCTATCCTTACAGGCTTACCGGGACTTTTATATTTTTATCCATAGCTAGAAAGTCGCTCCCAGCATACGGGAGCACAGTTCTTGGGATGATATTTTGCTACGTGGTCTATTAGCTATATCCACTATGTCCCCATTGGGGACCGTCCCAGTAATCGTGTGTTTACCCTCAAACTTGTGAGTAATAAAATGAAAATTACCAATTTAAAGCGAACTTTTCTAAAAGAAAACACATACACTGTGCACTTTTTTTTTAATTTCACCAGAAAATTTAAACCCTTAGCATTCCAATTTTTGGAGGCTACACACATTTCACCTTTGTTCGATTTTTTCCATTGGTTTACAATGTAGTGTTTCATTTTAAAAAAAGACGAAGATGCGTCACGTTAACTTTGTCCGGGGTTTACAGGACACGTTCTTCACCCAGTTATTAAACATCATATTTAGTAGAAACTGGAAAATGAGCGAATCATTTGGAT
This sequence comes from Anopheles marshallii, assembly GCF_943734725.1. Classification (NCBI taxonomy): domain Eukaryota; kingdom Metazoa; phylum Arthropoda; class Insecta; order Diptera; family Culicidae; genus Anopheles; species Anopheles marshallii. The sequence goes on along the minus strand of NC_071327.1, from coordinate 73,793,335 downwards.
TAATGTGTGTGTGATAAGATTATCAAAGAGGTTGAAACGAAAGAATACGTTTAGGATTTTCAACAAATAAAAAAACCTTTTAGAAAAAAGTTGAATTAGATTCATACTTCATTCTTACGCATCTTACAGATCCTAAATGTAATGTTTTTGTAGTATTGTAGCTTTAAACTGATTCGGGTGTAATACGTTTTCATTTCTTTTTCCATTTTTCGTGTCAAAATTGCTTTTCCAATTCTTATGTTTTGCCGTTTTTGATTTCCAAAAATCATGCTCTTCTCGAAACATGCACAATTCGTTCTCTCATTTCCGCATTTCCGCTGACGGCTCCACGACGGTAGACAAGGCTGCATAAACTAAACAAGTTTAATTGCAAATAGCCCAAATGGGAATTTGCACAATATTACTTGCAATGTCGTAAAACGATCGACGAATCAACTAAGCGCCACAAATGATGGAACATTTTGACATGACAGCGCATGAAAACATTTCCAACAGGAACAGTTCAAATCACCAACAATACGAACACAACATTCGAAAACCCATCCGGGATTGGTTTGACTTGCACTGTTTCGTTCACGTTCAGTTAATTTATGCAACGAATCGTTAGGGCTCGGAAGGATTTACGCGAACGTAATTGCAATGTTTCGAGGTGACCACCGCTTCATTACGAATATCGATGATGGCTGACGGACATATCAGAGGTGAGAGAATTGTTCACTCTTCCACACGACGCTAAATAAAAGCTAACTAATTGTTCAACGACGAGAATAAGATAAGTGTAATGTAAATATATACGTTTAATCTTCGGGCACATTTGTTTCCAGATAAGGTATCCTGTTGTTTCCTTTATGAATGTTAAAATTAGTCTTCGATGTAAATTAGGCTGCAACTAAGATTTTCAACACATGCTTTTCTTGTTTTTTCTTGTGTTTGTTTGTTTGTTTTGTTTCAAACGAAGGGCTTCAGTTATATATATATTTTTTTAATTCACACATTCTGTTTGGCAGTGCGAAAAGATCCACGCAACAATAAGCGTATTTTTTTTTCATTCTGCTTCGTTACACAAGCAATAACCAGAAAGCAAAGGTTTTGGTTTCATCACATGTGTGTCATTATGTTCCACCTGATGATATACATTTTTGTTTGCTTCACTATATATTTTTGCCTTGTTTCATTGTCTTCTGTAGTATAGTTTTTTTTAATTTTTTTGCAAATAACTAAATATTTACGTTGAATTCATCAAATAAAATAAGCTTACAAAATTTTATGTATTTTTTTGTTTGTTTTTTCGTATGCCACCAAAATAGGTCTAGAGAAGCGGGATAAAAAAGGATAACATACACAATAATAATTGATTTAAATTTATTACAATTTGCAAATTTTGTGTGTGTGGGGGGGATTTTTTGTTTGTTTTACTACTCGTTTGTCACACTTTTACCTATAATGCACAGAAAAGAAACCGAGAAAAAAACAGGTCAGAACAAAAATGATGATACACGTTGGTGTAGAGCTTTTCAGCGTAGTTTAATTGTAAGGGAGAAACACATTTACTTACCAGCCAAACGAGGAGTTCTAGCCGATGGGTGGAAGCCTTTCGTACCGTCCGGCCCTTTCGGTGCACGAATGACAGTCAAGCGCGGTCCGCTATCATCAACGGAGTTCAGCTTGATGCGGGAAATCAGTCGTTCCGGCCGTGGTCCATTGGCATCATTAATTTTAACCACGTTGCAAGCAGAAGTTTTTCCGTTCCGCTAAACCGATATAAAGTGTAGAATAAACGAATTCAGTTAGATTAAGTTACAACTACGCACTATTCGAACGAAATTGGATTAATCTTTTGTTTTAGTAAAATGTGTGTGTGTGTGTGTGTGTGGATGTAGCATGTGGTACGCATACTATACACTTGCCTGATTGGTAACAATGGAAAATTCCACCGTGTCGCCCAGATACAGATTGGCGTTGCCCTGCACATCGGACATGTGGAAAAACAGCTTTTTCCCTTCCTCAACTTCGAAATCCAAAAATCCAAACTGCCCCTTAATCGAATCTACCTTTGCTTGCTTTTTGGTACGAACCGGAGCGATCTGTAAACAATAAGGAATTAATTACATTAAATGTATCGATCTTCACTAGAACTACAGCTGGCTCCGAAATTACACACCTCCATTGCACGATTTAGCTCATCGATCTTGAACGTTACCACGTCATCTTTCTGCAGCAGATCGCGATGGTTCTTCAGGCTGGTGATGCCGAACTCGTGCGTTGACAGTGTGTCGCCCATTTCGTTCTTGATCTGCACCAACCCACTGTATTCGACCTGTTCCGGATTGATGCAGCGCAGTGGGCGTAGTACCGATCCATTGAAGCTTGTAGGCAGAACTTTCGCTTGCTGAATGGTGCCTTTCGGCAATACCTTTACATTCTCGGCGGGAATACAGTTTCCGGCGTTAATGGCATTGCGGGTAGAGAGTGTGTACTCCACTTCCTGACCCAACTCAAGAGTATTGCTGTTACCGATAAAGTTGCTAAAGTGAAAAAACACTTCCTGGTCATGCTCGACCGTTTCAATGAAACCAAAGTTTTCCTGCAAGTGTAATGAAGGTAACCAATCGGATTATTGATCCCAATACTGATATTGATCATATTTTACAAACCTTCAACACTGCAATGAATCCGTGTTGAATTTTTCCCGGCTTTACATTACCGTTGGTATAGTTGGACTTCGTTACCGAGTTTCCGTTTGCTCTGGCACCATTAGTGAGGCCACCTGTTGGCGATAGCGACGATGGAACCGAACCAATCGTTAGCTGTGTATCCACAGCAATAGGAGAGTGCTGCTGTGACTGCTGCTGCAGTGGTTGTTGATGCAGCAGTAGTTGTTGCTGTTGCAGAGCCTGTTGCGTATTAGAAGTGATCTCCACAATGTTCGTTGCGATCAATTCTTTGTTACGTTTAACCTGCATTTAGCAAAGCATCCGATAATTAGCATCAAAATATTCAATTCGAAGTCGATCGATTTCGTTATTACCTGACAAATATTGAATCTGACTTTATCACCCACACGTGGTGGCTTATCACAATCTTTCAAGAAATACATTATAGTCTTTTTGTTTGGACCTTGGCCGTAGGTAATAACGCCACCCTCGGTGCGTTCCTGCGATTTGATAGGACTTTTCGGTGCCTCACGGGATACGACGCCTTCCACGTTGCTCTCGATAAGCGTCTCAAACTTGACCGTGCCAAATGGCAAATGCTTGATGCGAATGGCGCTCTGGCGGTTGTTGGCGAAGCTAGAACCCGGATCCTGAATGACGGTAAATTCAACCTCATCGTCAACGCAAATTTCGCGACTCTATAGATAATAACGAAACAATTAACAAACTGTTGGCAAACAGGAAGACATTTTCTTCCTTTCTTACACTCACCGTATCTAGCACTTCCGTAAAATGGAAAAATAATCGTACGCTACGCTCGACGCAGCGCAAAAAGCCGAAGCCTTCCTTTAACGAAGCCACAACGCCTTGCTCGCGCTTTTCACCGCTCACTTGGAATGTTTCGTCCAGCAGGGAAATGGACGTTGCCCGTTGCAGCTGATCGCGACGATCGGTCGCTAGCAGAAACTGTACCCAGTCGCCATGGCGCAGCGTATAGTCACCTTTCTGATCCTTGTCTCCGAATGGCACTTCGACTTCCGAGTGATCGGCCGCACGGTACCGTATACGCCCCGGCAACGGGTCGTTCGTTTGCTGGCGTGCCGGATTATTGCGATCCAGTGGCTTTAGCACCTGTCCTTTGTAAATCGTTGTATCGACATCCTCGAAGATTACCGATCCGGGTGGCAAGCGGGCGATATTACAAGCCACCTCTTTTCCCTGGAATGTAACAATAAAAACGGCATTAAAACGATTCAATGGATGAACAGTTGAAAACGTTCATATCTTCTATTAGGAACTTACATTTCTGGTTTGAATAATAAACTCCACATCATCGCCAGGACGAAGTTCGATAGTATTGTCCGCCTCGGAGAAATGGAAAAAGATCTCTTTTACCACGTCCGCTCGTTCGATAAAACCGAACGTGTCCTTCATAGAGCACACGACGCCACGATACTTAACTGGATGGGCCGGATTTTCCAGCCGGATGTGACAAGCTCCAAGGTTACCCCTGCGAAAATAGAAACCCCATCCAAATAAGTATGTTTTTACTGTATGTTTTGATAAGAATTATTCTTAAGAATCTCCGGTGTGGAGTCATTCCAATTACGAATCGACGAATCGCATAAATACTTAAAGATTCATGAATTAACCAAGAATCATGAATCCTCAAAAGATCATGGATTCTGAAAGGTTCATAGATACTAAAAGATCATGCCGATCATACTTTTGACGGTGCTGTATATTTAATAAACCCTTACCTTTGATTCGTAGCTATCTGAAAGCTAACTTTGTCACCCGAACGTAGCGAGACGTTCCCTTCGACATCGTCTTTGGTATACGGTAGGAAGAAACATTCGCCCCGATTTTCATAGCTAATGCGCCCGGTCGTGGTGTCGCTCGACGTTGAAGAGCTCGTAGTGGTGCCCGGCGTAGCCGAATCGCACTTCAGCTCGGTCGTAACAGTGCCGGTCACGCGCTCCTCCGATAACACTACCTCCGGCGCTATTTTCGTGACCTGGCTAGCGATCGGTTTCCCCGTACGCCGATCGTACGTCATTTCAAACTCCACCGGATCACCAATCTTCAGATGTTCGATATTGCCACCGAACTGCGAGAAGTGGAAGAAGAGTCGAGCCTGTCGCTCACAGCATTGTATAAACCCGTACGAATGCTGTTGAAGCAATATAAATAAAACAAATGTCATAACAATCAAGTAGGCTCGCACAGCAACGTTTAAGCTGTAAAATCCATACGCACCAGCAATTTTTCAATGATACCAGTTTCGCGCGTTCCCTGGCTAGCGTCGACGCCGTTCGTGGTCTGGCCGGTCGAGTAAGAATTGTTCGCATTGCTCATATTATTCGGTACGTTCATCATGGCGTTGGCATTAAACACCCCGATGGTGCCAGTTGTGCCGGTATTACCCAGCACGCTCATCGCATCGCCACCTCCAAAAACACCCTGATTCGGGGCTGCCATCGTAGTCGTCTCGATGCTAAACGTACCGATCGGTGGGAATACATTCGATGGGTTTATAGTCTGCCGTGGAGCAGGCGGTTGGTTCGTTTGGCCACTATAGAACACGTCGCTTCGTTGGCCGTACGCAACGTAGTCCATAAAGGATGCTGCAAGCAAGAAAGGGGAACATCACATATTAAAATCCATGGCCATTACACCAAGTAAGTTTGGAAGAAATACATTTTTAGGCTTATCAAAGGTCAAATTTTGTTTTCTGTTTTATTCAAAGCACACTATGATCAGTTTTTTTTTGTTAGAAGGTAATCATTTGTTCTAGTCTGCTGTGTGTTTTTTTTATCACGCCTATCCTGATGTTTCTTGATAACAGTAAAATTGATTTGTTATGTATTTGAATAATTAAAACCTATGGGATGAAATTTACTGTAACAAGAACCTCCTTCTGGTCTGACATTTACTTACCATCGGCAGAACGGAAAGGTTTCGTTTGGCTTCCCATAATGATAGCCGCTGAGACGAACAGTATAAGCTTCCTTTCTTCCGATGGATCTGGAGCTGGTGCAGAAGAATGAACCCCAACCAATCAGCAAGGGAGGAAGGGGGTTTGGTTTAAATCGAAGTTTGTTTTTCTGTTCAGCGTGGACACTCGTTCAGTTATCACCACCCAGAGGGAGCACAAACAAATTCAAGACAATTTTCTTGTAGTACTCAAAAACAAAACAGGGTATAGTAGCGAGTACTTCGATTTTTTTTTTCTCTGTCCGCTTCTGCAGGGTCGACTCTTCCTCCACTTCACCGTTCACCAACCGGTTGTCGATGGTGGACTTATTTTTAACGTTTTATAGATTTGCTTTACGCTAATCACTGCTTGTTTACCTCTTCCTCGTTGCTACTAACTAACTCACAAAAGTCTATTAGTTCACCGTTACCGCTTTGGTTCGATTCCGTTGTTACTGTTGTTTTTGCCCTTTTGCAATGCTTCTTTTGACAGATCGTTCGTTTACTGATGCGGTGTTGTTGTTTCTCTCCGCTCTTTACTAATCTCACAAGCACATATGTTTTCTAAGCCGCCCGATCTGCTTTATTAGGTTGCCAACAGACACTTTTTCAGCGCCTTCCCACAATTTGTTAGTTAATGTTTGTATAGTTCACTTAATTTGCTCTTACGTTTCTACTTCTGCACAACACACTCATCTTACGCTAGCTCTTTTTTTCCCACTTGTTGTTGTTTGTTGATTTTATTACTTTTAGTTTAGTAGTTTTGCATTGTTTCCGTTTTTTGTTTTGTTTATCGCTTAGTTTGGTTTCTGTTTTATTCACAAATCAGCCTTATCAGATATTCGTGTGTATGTGTGTATGTTGGTTTGTATTTTTATGTGTCCTTTTTATGCTTATGCCGCAATTACACACCGTACTTGGGAGGGGGGAGGATTTTTTTTCACCGATTGCCTTTTTCACCTTTTTGTTTCACTCGTGTTTGCTATTCTCTTTGCCTATTTTGTTAGCAAATGCAAATGTATCACCGGAAGTTGCACCGCTTGCATCCACGTGGGGAACAGCAATGCCCGATTTACGATTTAGCCGGGGCCGAATGTCCAGCGCGCCACACACCACGCGGGAGTGGTATTTTTAATTTCCAAGAACTCACTTAAGCTGTAGTTTTCGCACAATTTTGTATTAATTTTCTCTCCTTCTTCCGAAGATTCGCGTTCAAATTGTAAGCAATAGATGAGCCTTAAACAGTAGAGGAGACAGTGATCCTGCTCTTGTTTTTTCCTAGTTTGATGCACCAAGTGTGCTTAGCATCAATCAGAAAACTTCGTAGCAACCGTAGCACCGGATAGCTTAGGTTTTATGTGTTACACGATGGAACCACAGGGTATTTGTATTGAATTGAATTCACAGAAAATAATCACACTTTAATTTCGTTTACGACTATTTCTTATTGTTCCACAATTGTTGGTGCTGTTCTGTTGTAATCGTTGAATAACTTATACACACGACAGGTTTTGGCGCAGGTCACCGAAGTTACACAACATCAGGCAAATGAAATGATATCGGAGATTCAACACGCACAACCGAAACGATGACAGCAGGAGTTAGGAATTTTCCAAGCCAGGATCAGAATTTTCGCCAGGATATTCTTTCGGTATGAATTAAACTCCACTAGCAGTAAGATGCATTTAGTTCACTTGTTCACTGTTCCCGTACGATTTGATGAAATGCTTATTACAGTGAAACGCGTAACGCCGGCTTTTAGATCGACGCGAAACGGTAATTATTCGTTTACACGCACCCACTGTGTTTAGCAGTACGTACACACTCGAAGAAGTAGCCGGTGATTTTTTATCAAAATGCCGTCGATTTTTGCTATTGGAACCTCGCTAAGTCCATGAGCATTTGCACAGGCGCATCCCGTGTTTATGTTTCATCAATGTCTGTTGCGCATCCCCCACTATATGGTTACGTTTTCTTTTTTTTCTCTGCCTTGTGTCTGTAGGTGTCTGTGTGTATTTTGGTTACGGTAAGCCTAACTTAGTTTCACTTTTAATAAACATATGCTTATTTTGTTATATTTTTTTAAATTTTATCACAGAATGGTTTTATTTGTATGTTTTTCCTCTATCACTCCCGCTCGTTTGACTTTTCTTTTTTCGTGTTTTCCACCGCGTTCAACACCCGATCCGCCTTCTGTGCCAGTGTGTGTTTGCAGCGGTTTGTGTTATGTGACAGTCTTGCTCGTTATCGCTACCAACAGAAGTCTTTTGAGTTGTCTGGTTTTGCGTTGCGACGATCACTATAGTTACTTCACTTCAGCGAATGTTGCACACTTGATCAGTCCGTATTCACAATTTTTGCGTTTTGCAGCACTGTTTGATACACCTCACGCACACGCACGCACTAAATGATCCAGTAGATAATGGATGGGGATACTGTTATCTGCAGTTGACCACCCCGATTTAATAACTGCGCGATATTTAAAGTGTCCAAGACCAGTGGGGAAGAGTATACTTATGTGCGTGTTTCTCTCTTTTTGCCACTAGACACACTGGGGGAGGGTAGAAGACTGAATGATTTCCCTCCAAAATGGTAGCTCAACTATGTTGTAAACTAATGTTTTGCAAAGCGAAAAATATTGCTGTACGTTGTGTTTTCATAGAATTTTTCCTTCGGACTAACTTTTCACCCACTTTTTTGTTTGTTGTTATTGTTGATGCACTTTGGAAATTACGGCACTGTTTGTTTACTTTCAGCCGGGTTACTCTGTAAAGGTATCTAGTACTCACTGATACCACCTTGGTGATGCTTGGCCGAAAAACGGATCGTAGTACACTAGAGAGAAAGTGAGTTTCTTCGTGAGCCGGATGTTTTAACCGTTTACGCAAAATGCTTTGCTATGATGAATCCGATGTTGTGTCGCTGTGAATGTGAGTTTGTACTTGTATATTTTAAACGCTCGCCGAACGTGACCACCGCGCGCTCTGCTGGTTTCTTTCGCACAGAAACTATTTTGCGCAAAAGTACATACACTTGAACAATTTGAACGCGCGTCCGGTACAGTTACTATTTCTATTGTGCACACCCACTAAACACCCGCTGCAGGATCAGTACGTCTGTTGAAGACCAAAAAGGGAGGGTAGATACAGCTAAATGGATGTTTTGCAATAAATGAAGACACTCTTTTTTTGATGGCTACTCACGGTCCACATAAAACTCCAAACATAAGAAACCAATTCAAACTGATAGTTGAGCACGTACCGGGCTCATATGATGCTAGTATCACGCGGATCAGAACAGGGTTAGAGCTGACACCAGCCACGAATTTCGTAGCTGTTTTTTGGGTTCCCTTCGGCCGTTTTGGATTTGTGTGATGCGTGGTACAAAATCGCTAAAGACGTATTCGAATTTCTTATCTGTTTTGCTTTTGGTGTTACTACTAATGTTGCACTACTGCTCCCATACACTGCTTCCCGGGGAGTAGTGTTTTTATTTGGTCGTCAATATCGGTTCTGCTGTGGTGGTTTAATGTTGCTGTATCTTAGTTTTGTTGTTGACTGCTACTATGGCTATTATTTATGTCGCTTGTTCCTCTTTTTTTTTCAATATTGATCTTATTGTTAATAAATGACTGCTGATCTTTTGTTCCACCTTCCGGTCTTTCGAGGTGTCGCGCAAACAAACGCAGCTTTTCGTTATAAAGGGGTGGTAAACTCGGCTTTTGGTTCTGCGTTCGATCGATCTCGAGAGTTGCAATTAGACAGCTTGTTTCTGCAGTAGAACCACCATCTGTGTTACCCCGCCGTTACCGCGCCTGCTTCGCTTGCTTGCGTGCGGAACCAAAAATGTCGTGAATGCGTGCTAAGTTGTCCTTCGTGTGGTTGTGTGTGTTTGTGTAGTAATTTTTACCGGTTTGCCGAATGACTATGGTGCGGGAAATGTTTTGCTAATTGTAACCACTTTCGCCAAAAACACGACCAACTCACAACAGATGCTCGGCACCGACACTTTTCAACTTCTCCGTTTATTAGAGGAAGTATGACTGATAAGCGCTTTTCACCTTGTGGTCTCTGCTGTGTAGCCAAGAATTTCGCAATCGTTGTGGTCAATACCGCGCAATATGGTTTCTTTTTCCGTTCCCGTTGGTGGCTCGTTTTGACGAAATTAAAACAATAATGATGAAAAACTGGAGATCACAATTTTTTACGGTTCATAAGGCTTTAATGCTGCGTGTGTATGCCACGGCTCGTTCTCCTTGCTCTCGTTTGTCGCTTATCGTCGTAGATCGCTGGCCCAACTCGTGTTGTTTTGTTTTGCTTCTTTCGCTTCTTTTACATGCTTGTTACAGTCCAGGCGGATTGAAAATTTCGATTTACGATTGCTCGTGCATCGTTTTCATTGCTTGCACCGTTTTCTATAAAGCGGATGCAAATTGCCTCCCTCTAGCTAGGATTAGCTTCGCTTTTTCCGATTTCCTTGGCTAATGTGTTCTGTTGTTGTCGTTATTTGCTTCCTTTTTGGTAAAAATTGTTGAGTATTTTTTTCTCTCCCAGTTGTAGTTGTTTAAAGAAACAATATTGATGAGTGTGGTTTGATTTTTGCAGCGGTTTTGTTGTTGGATTTTTGGAGTTGTTGGTAGATGTAGATTCGATTATACTGCTCTTTAGTCTAAAATAGCGGTTTAGTTACACAAGCTGTGGGGAAGAAGCACACAAGAAAAAGAAGAAAAAGAACTGTCTTAGAACAATGAAGAAACCTCGTAATGGGAAGATTTGTCATGATCAGGCTGCTTCGCTAGGGTGGTGACAATGGGATGAAGAAGGTGCAGGTGCAGGTGGTGAACTGGTTGCAAAAGTATTCTGCCTTGTTCCACAGTGCGTGTGTGAAAGCTTTGACGGTTCCAATTTCTCCATTTTTTACTCTTCACACAGGCCATCTCGCTCGCACGCACAGAACACACGTTTTCTTTCTCCCTTGCACTTACTCATCTAATTTTTCGGTACTCGCTAATACAAGGAAGGAATGGGGTTTCACTTTTTCAATCGTCGATACTGGCACTGAACCGAATTCAAACAAAAAATCTAACTAGTGTGTAGCGTGTACCGTGCTCCAAACTTGCTTTTGAGCGTATTTTAAGTGAGCAATGCGTAATTTTGCATATAATATTTCAATAAAGAAAAGACTTACCACGACCAAGCACACACTAACGACACAGTCAGCCATGTCATTTTTATACTTGCTTCAGCGGCCGGTAGATGGCACTGGCGTAACGGATTGCAACCACCGGGTTGGCTCATGCAACATTAGCATATTGTTTGAACGTTTATTGAGCCTACCATCAATTCAATAAATTATGTTTTGCTTTTTTGACAAACATAAAAGCACTTTAGTATAGTTATGCGTTAGTGAGAATACAACTCAATTAAACAAACCGTGTTTTGCTACTCTTTTTAATATAAAGATTGACATGCGGAATTTCCAACCGCCATATTGAAAGAGCAATGTGACAGCACGAATAATCGAACATTTGTTTAAACGTTCAGTTGAGCCGTCCACAGCCAAAGAGACAGCCCGTCTTCCAGAACAAAATATGTCCACAATCGGTCTGGTTTGGTTCCGAAATTGTATATTAAAGAAATATGGTTTATTTCGTTTATCTCGCGCCCATCAACCATGTAATTTATAATCTTCAGTCGAACTTCTTTCGCGCTCCTCGTGCTTATTGTACAATGCCTGCTCTAATGGTACAACTACTGCGCCCTACGGCGCCAAAAAACGATTCTTTTTCAAATAGATGTTTGCGCTTGCGATCAGTTCTCTTTCATGACCATCGTTCACAGTCTGTACGGATGCCACTGGTTCTATCTATTTTAAAGGGTAAATAACATTCTTTCTCTAAAAGAAGCCACCGTATATCTATCGAATGGGTCAACAGTGCTAATCAGCCATAGTGTTTTACAGAACAACACATTAAACACAAAACCTGACAAATAGCTAAGTCTGCCTGCATACGACCAGGCCTAGTGCTAGACTGGAATAGTGTATGAAAAGGATAAATAAATGCTTCTTGGCCTCGCGCTAAAAACGATTTCTAGGGATTGGAAGAAAATGATTTTTCTGCCGTTTTTAAATGCAAAAGGAATGACTTATCCATACATAAAACCGGGTAAAGCTGGTTGGATTGTAATTTTGTTCGTGTTTAAGCGGAACTTTCCTATCACTATTGCGATATATTAATATCCATCTTGTTTGCTTACACACATACTATTGCTACTAGGCGCCGGTCCTTAGTGGGACTGGTACGCAAGTTAACTAATTAAATGATAGCATTTATGCGCCCTAAGTACTAAACATCACTACATCCGATTGTACATATCGAACGGCACCTTCACCTGATCAGTGCATCAGATTGCCGTACTCGTTCAGGAATGTGGCTGCTTCGAAATCGTGAAGATTTTCCGTTCCGGGGCGGTTATGTTGCTGCTCGCCGCCAAGTAATGCTTCCGCATCTTCATCATAGCATCGCATTGGATATACCACACCGTCGCCCATACTGAAAAAAGGCAAATACAATGAAATCTCCTTAACACGCGCAAGTGTTTGCGAATAATAACATCTGGCTAATCGTGTTGTGATTGTAATTTTTTTATATTTATTTCCAGTCCTTTAAAAAAATACGGGTGTTTTTTTTGTTGTTATGAAATACTTTTGCAGGAAGTTAGTTGAGTAAAGACGATCCGTTTGCCCAACGACAACTTATCATCTCTTTATCATCAAATTATTAACCAAAAGGAAGATAAGGAAACTCATTACTACTACTAGCACACTTAAAGGCAGTTACACTTTCCACTGTGTCGGTGTATTCTGCCTTTCGCTCTGTCGTTTGTACCTTACGTTGTCGTTTCATTAAGTATGGAAACATTCGAAATCTAGTTTGGAAACTTCCACATATTCTGCGATGCGTGCGGTTTCGATTGTATAACAAATAGAAAAAGGTAGTATAAACTTAGTTGTTAACGTTAACACTAAACTGAGGTTCTTAATGGCTAATCCTATCGAAGAACAAAAGTTCATTGATTACAAATTCCCATTAGCAGCTTATTATTCAAGAGAGTAAGGCGAAGCGCGCAATGATGCGTATTAGGAGTGAGTGTGACCCACCCAGTGAGCAAAAATTTTATCGGGGAGGGTGTTTGAATATTTTCAATGTTTCGTTTTCTTCTACTAGCCCTTCTTTACAGTTCCCCCGTAATCAACCAACAAAACAAAAGCCTTTCATTCTACGTGCTTCTAAAGGGGATGGGAGGATGCGAAGCTCTCTTTGGTTTCCTGCAGTGGCAAGCCGCCATTTGTGCTGAGCGGCATCGCCACAACCTGTTGCTGACCCTGGAGACGGTGCCCACCGCCTTCCTTCCGCTCGTCGAGGTGTTCTAGAATGATCGTTTGAGGGTTTGGAGGATCCACCCCGGCGGTGCCATTTGCAACCGAACCGTTACAATTGGGACTGCCGCCGTTGATGGCGGTCAGTGGCGCTACTGGCGACCCAACTTCATGCGGTGAGTTCGATGCTAAATGGTGCGAATGGGTGGGAAACAATATTCCATCCCCAAGGCTACAAATGAACAGAAAAGTCAAAGAGAGAGAGAGAGAGATTCGGTAAGGTGGATGATTTTTTTTTTCAAATAGAGAGACACGGATTGAAAAGGTAGGATTAATGTGGGGAGATGTTCTTTTCTTTTTCATAAACAAAATTAGATCCATTTCATGTTGGGTTTCCCCGCCTTAAAGAAAATCGCCCTATGTATCATGCATGCAAAGGAAAGTAATACATTGAATTTCCGTAAATATTATATACACAGGAAACAGGAACAAAGAAAAAGAGAACGTTGCAAAACGGGGTTAAGTTGTAAAGGGAAAACTATTAATCAACGATGTTTTGTTTTTTGTCTTATGTTCGATAGGATTAGTCACGAAACTTTTTCATTCAGTCAACCATTGCTTTACATACAACAAACGGTGCATTGCAGAAGTATAAAGCCATAATAGTTAAAATACAGATAGATAGGAACTGGATAACCGAGCCCGAGTTGCCGGTCCTTCAAGATCACAATTCATAGAACACCTTTTCTTAAAGAAAAGTTTAAATAAAATATTTCGTTTCACAGATGGTAGAGATGATCCATGTAACATGTAGCGATCGTGCTCCATTCCAAGTGCATTCGTATCTCATCCCATTTCCAGTGAGTTAAAGAGCAAATCTTAAACTACCCAAGAAAGTACAAAGTTTTGCAGGAGCAAACTTACCTGGTGTATACTGGAACGAACCATAATCGCCAATCGTCGCCAAACACTTCCTGAAAGTTGTTCAACTTTCCCAAGCTGAACCCGTTCTTGTCTGGCCCGCCGTATCGAAAAATTGGCGTGCGAAACGATTCTAGAATGGAAGCATTTGAACACATAAGACGAACGGGTTTTTTTCGCTACTATCCTAACAACGGTAAATGGATGCTTACCTAAGGTGGTTCTATTTAGCAGCACCAGATAAACGTGATAGCCAAACAGGCTAACCAAACTGATTGCAAACATGATGGAAACGAAAAACAGGAACAAAATGTGAAATCTTCCATCGATCTTTCCCTGCAATGCGAATACACGGTTATAAAACACGGGTTTGGTACATCGGGACAGGCAGGTCAGTAGGTTCATTTACCGTCCATAGCAACTCCATGTAGGGTATGGTACTGCACGCCACATACAAACAGTACAGCAGTGCGTAGCCAAGGAATAGAATGAAGTACTTGTAGTTCGTGAAGTTAATACAGTTGTTTACCCACGGACAGTGATGGTCTAGCTTGAGCACACAGACGCCACACACGCTGCAGTGATGTGCCCGGTCGGGTTTGATCAGCCGACATTTGTCACAAAAACGCACGGTTGCATTTAACGTGCGCGTCACGACGGGGAGCTCCTTTGCGAATAGTTCCAGTATTTGTTTCTGTTCCTCTTCATTCGTCGCGCGTACTATTCGATCCAGCTCGGCTCTCGGAACGCGAAACTGTGAAATGGTGTGAACGCATAGTGAAAGGGGTTTATTGTTATCTTATCTTCTCGACAGCGTTTACGATCCCAACCATTACTGGCGATTGTTGTGCACTGGAGCGCAAACGATTTGAAGCGAGTGGATGAACCCGATGAGTAATCGGGAAGGGAGCGCGCTTCGAATCGACTTACCCTGGAAGGAACTCTACCGATATCGGTGAATACTGTCTGGTAGTAGGACCACAGAAACATAACCAGCACGGCATGGTAGAACAGCAGGAACAATATCCTTTGAACAATATTGGTGACGGTAACTAGTGGATTAGCGGGAATGAGTGAATCACATTAGAATCGGATAAAACACGGTAATAACGATGCTTTACTCACAGAACGAAAGTTGTATCACAAACGCGTAGTATGACCAACCGATCACAGACACGATGAACAGCACCGGAAACCATTTCATCGTACGCACGCAACAGGCGCACCGCTCATTTCGTTCGCCATCGAACGTAGTTCGATGATAATCATAGTTGTTTCCATGGGCCATCGACATCTTGCAAGTTCGCCACCTTATACCAGCGACCTTCTACGGGTAGGATCGACGAGGACGATCCCTTTGCGGCACTTTCCGTGGTCGCCACAATGGTTGCGCGTTGAACTATTACCGCGATGGTGAGTGTGCAACTTTACGATTGGTGTTTTTAACAATGGGATTAAAACACTTTTTAGCTGCTAGCAGAAACCGATAAATAACGAAACACTCCTAGCAGAAATTCCCATAATATTGAGAAATTGGAATGTCAGCTTCTTTTTGTTTTGCCATTGCACGGAAGGTGTATAAAACAGGGTGTACTTGAGCTACCTTGTGCGAAATATTCAATATTTAGGTGCCTTTTTTGGACATTTAATTATACTATTTCGGCTATCAACGTTGTCAAACAGCCTTCATCATATTTTAGCTCAATTTTTCTTACTTATTTAGCAGTCAAGAAGCGATACTGATGCAGAAAAACAACGAAAGAGCGGTTGGAAAGTTTTGTTTTTACGGAAGGAATGTATTCGATCCAGCTAGTGGATACGCGGCCAATAATTATCGAACATTTGACAAATGCTTGTTTTTGAATGCCACTTTTGACATTTGTGAACTGCACAATGGTTAAGCGCAAATCGATTTTTGCACAATTTTTAAAAATTACCGTAAATTCTCATACATTTGAATGATTATCAACAACTTTTAGATAATCGTTAAACGGTTGATTATAAGTTAAAATATAATAATTTTCAATTTCATTTGAGAAATTTATAGAAAACGTTTCCCACCTAAACATTTTTCAAGTATTTAAGAAGAGAAACGAATGTGTAATCCGTGAAGGTCTCAAAGGGTGCTAAGAATTTACTATCCACCACGTGGTCTGCACAAAAAAACCTGTTACTTATGAACTTTGTAAAAAGCAATCGGAAACATAAAACCTCCAAGCTGGTTGAACTACGAACTACACTGTAATTACCAGAACGAAATCTACTCCTAATCAAACCTTGGGTAAAATAGTACTTTTTTGGGGTTTTTTTAGGGTTCTGGGCAAACGACGAAACGGTGATAAAAAAGAAGGAACAGCATGAGCGTAAAATACCACAGATAAAAAATACTCCACCAGAGCGTGAAAGAGAGTACGCCTTCCCAAAGGAGGGCTCGCGGAGGCTCCGAACGTTGAATTCTACCTACTGGCGCACAGAAAACGTTCACCGTGTAGCCCAGCATGCCCGCAACTGCGAAAGAGCGAAAAAGAGAACGGCCGCGTACGAATGAGCGACCGGGAGAGAAGCAAATCGCAAGAGCGTGCGTGAGAGCGCAATTATCGCGCGCGGCTCGCCGATATGGAACGCGTTGAGCGAGTGAAGCTGCAGGCTGGATCCGAAAGAGATAGCGGCTTCACTGCTAGAACAGAAGTGAAAGCTGCCAGCCGTGCGTGCGAGCTGTGAAAAAAGTGACCACCTTGTGAAGGTTGTTTTATTTTTTCCTTTGCCGCCACTTGCAGGCACTGTCCGGTCCGTGTTACAGCCGTGTGTCGTGCTTTTCTAGGGCCGCTAACTGGCCGTGCTGGGTTACCATCGGTTTACCGTACGCGGTTGTCAAAGTCGCTGGGCCCAGTGTGCAGGGCAGGTGTTATTAGATAGTGTGTGGTGCGTGTGCGTGTGCTGTGTGCTGCAAGGATCGAAGCAACCGTGTGCCCAGTTGGGTTGGTATTTTGGAATCGCTTTCGCACTACAAATAACAGTAGCCTAAATCTTTCTGTGCGTGATTTTCTGGTGTGGCTTCTTGTGGACGTACCGTGAGTGTCGGAAACTATCTTTCATTGCCGGAGGGCCTTTAGCAGAGTTGGTTGGGAACTGTGCGACTGTTTGTCGAACCTGATCCGCGTTGCGTTAAACGCTACCGAAAGCTGAAAAGCTGCGTGCAGGTTTGAAAACGTGTACTGCTGCTGTACGTTGCCGTGTGTATGTGTGTGAGTGCGTGTGTGTAAAATGTTAATGAAAATGGTGAAAATTTGAAAATCGATTCCGGTGTGAAGTTTTTTCTTCCTTCGGTTGGACAGGTGGTAGAGATCGGAACTCTCCCTTCAAAATCCCCCCTATTTTTTGGGGGCTAAAGAAAACGGTGTCGTCCCTTTTGGCAAAGGGAAACAGATAACTTTTTGCAGAGCGGAGCGCTGTGTGCGAGAGCCCCGGAGTACCCGCACGGTGGGAGAAAGAGCGAGAGAGCGAGCGAGCGAGCGAGCCGTGATTCAAAGGAAATCACACTTTTGACATCAGGTGTGCTGGCGGTGTGTGCGCGCGTGTTTGTTGTGTATGTAAGGTAGTGCTCACACGGTGTGCTGTGTGTGAGTGCGTTTTGTCACGTTACCGTCGCTGGCAGAGTGTGCGCGCGTGTCGCGTTTTTGTTTTTTCTTCTCGATTGTGTGCGACTTTGCCATCTCCTTTTCTGTCCGACATCGTAAAGCTTTGACCCGTCTTCGGCGCTCCTTCCGAAACTGCCCCGCTCACTTTGATGTTGGTTTGATACCAGTGCGTGAGCAGTTGTGTGAATGTGTGTGTGTGTGTTTGTGTGTGTGTGTATATATATGCTGGATATTTGCGCTATCCCCCTCCCGTCTGTTGGGGTTTTGCTGCTGCTGCCCGTGCGAAAGTTGTCGATTGATAAATTTTCTTTTCCCGAGAGCAGCGCAACTCCTGCTCGTGCGGTGAGAGCGGGAGCCAACTAATGCCAGCCTTTCCAGGGGATGTGTTGGCCGTGTGTAACAAGTTGTGAGAAGCTGGCATGGTTCCGGATCTTACCGGGAAACAAAATCGCGAACTCGACTCGGCGGACGGCTTGGTGGTCGGGTGAAAACTGAGTGAGCTTGAAGAAAATCCCTACCACACAAAAAAAAAAAAAGACTGTTGCCTCGCCTGAGAAGGCAAACTTTTGTTGTTTTATCTTACTCGCACTCGTTTTTAGTACTGAAGAAAGTGAAATTTTCTTTTAACTGGATTATTTTTTTTTTACTAAAGCAACTGTTCTACAGTAGTTTCACAATCCCATCTTGAACCTTGTACAGGTTCGAGCTTCTTTTTAGAAGGCTCTGGCAAAAGCATCGTGCGTTAGTGATTCTAGTGGATTTGGTGAAGTGTAGCAGTGTGTGCAATATCGAGCTGAAAAACAGCACTCTAAACAGTCGATAGAAGAAGCGATAAAGGATATTTCTTACAAAAGTACTCCTGAGTATCGACCATCTTAACCATCAAGTAGCGGACAGCAAGGTAATGTATCTTCGAAAGAATGATTAAACACAGTACAACATTTTCACTCGCTCTTACGAGCATTTCATTGCCACGCTTTCTCGAGTTTCCGCACAGGAAACGCAAATCAAAAAGTGTCCGTGGGATGTGGAAGGATTTTTTCCGAGCCAAAAATTTAAATGCCTCGACCACCTATCAGCGGCCTCCTTGCACGCTGGTTGATTGAATGAAACCCTTGAACATGTGTGTATGTATTGCGTGGAACGCACACTAACACACTAGATTTCCACCTCCGCCTGGTATGCCCAGGTGTACTACAGTAGGGTTGGAAAGAAATCGCAGCAGGTGATTTGATTGAGCAGAAAAAAGGAGAGAGTGAGCGAGAAAGAGCAGAAAAGGTGGGAGAGAGTCGTGATAATAGGGTTGGAGAAGTTTTAAAGGTGATAAAATTTGATGTGAATATCATGCGAGTGGGGGTTAAAATTTTTGGACAATTTTACAGTTATAAAAGTTAATATGTTAATAGTTAAAAGTGTATACGCCTTGGTGGTATTTAACAAAACTAATTATTCAGCTTGCGTAAGAATTACTTTCGCTATTAACAAACTTTATTCGTGTTATAGAAAACTAACACTGGAAGGTGTTCTCGCAGTAGAATTTTCCTGTTAGTGCACAAATCGCATGGTTCTAGTTGTAGTTGTACTGCTGGCGTAGTGTTGGTACCAGTAGCCGGACGAATCAACCAACTCATTTCGCATTGTACAGGTGTATGCTTTTACAAGTTCCAATATTCCTTCGCACCAATACATAGCGAGGGACGTAGGGACAGAAGGCCATACCATCCCAAAAAAGGTCCTAGCTCGGAAAAGGGCAACAAATACACTTTTCGAGTTAATTGTATTGGGTTTGGGAGGAAATATCACTTAGCAGTTGTTGATGTTTAATGTCATGAAACTTGAATGTATATTCGGCTAGCATACGATATAATACACATCTACAGCTTGCAATGTAGTAGTTCAAGTTTAGCAATTGCTATTTTTTTATGAAACATTTAGTGATTTAAAAATATTTTAAATATTCTGATGTATAAACATGGCTTCTAACTTTGGGGTTTTTTTTCTATTGATAAATTAAAATTATAACGTTGTCTATTCTAGATCCTTGGGGAATGGGACCAAGCCTGTTAAGTGTTGACTCATTTTGCTTGCCATTCCCCTAATGGAATTGGCGACAACTGTCCCTTTCGAGATGATAATCGCTATAATAGAAATGCTTTTTAACATCTCTATTAGCAGCACTTTGCCAACTGGCAAAATAGACCACAACTGACGGCATAGTGACGCTTGAGTACTGTGAGAAAACGACTTTAAGTTCTAAGGTTCTTAACCACATTGTGTTATTTAGCGTAGTTTAAGTGGTTGCATGGTCTGTGGCTTTTGATCTGATACACCGAATGTCCTATGCCAAACGCCATCTTGAGCGGACTCGCAGTAGCAAAAGCCTTGATTAGCTACTAATTTGGGAATGATAGGGATTTAATTTGCAGTTAAATCCGGCTGGAGTTGGTGACTGACTATCCAGATTGAGGTTGTTGTATTGCTAAAGAAAAAGAATTTAGTAACAAAGTTAAAAAAGATTTGCAGATTTAGATAATAAATTCAGATAATAGTTAGTATTATAACATAACGATAATTGACATCGTGTAAAGCAGATAAATGGAACTATTTAGCAATCGAACTTAGAGTGATCTAGAAGAATGGGGACCTGGATCGGATAAGATCATGTGATCTCTGTTGGTCTCTGACCGGAGGCATTCAAATTCACAGAGGCAGTTAAAAAAACCGCCTGATTATCTCGAACGGCCATCCGTGAGATCAAATAAGATCCCCATATTGTTGGATTGAATTTGATTTGTTGAAGTATGATCACTACTCCAGTGGTATGTGGAGGTTTTTAACGGCCTTTCTAATCATCCTGTCGCAATTTCCGATGTG
Source organism: Anopheles marshallii (assembly GCF_943734725.1). NCBI lineage: Eukaryota > Metazoa > Arthropoda > Insecta > Diptera > Culicidae > Anopheles > Anopheles marshallii. The sequence continues at coordinate 73,772,892 of NC_071327.1, read as the reverse complement.
ACTACAGGAACATCTAGGAACTTTTTAAAGGATTTCTTCAGAAGGCTTAGGCCACCAACTGTTTTTTTAAGTTCCAATAAGTCAAGTCAAGAACTCCTGTTGTACTCCTGTTTATGTCTCAAATTCTTATTGTCAAATTTCTTATGGCTCAAATGTCCGATTAGGGCCATTACTTTTCCTCTGATGGTATCGTTCGGATCATTCGATCTTTAATCTACGGGCTAGGTCGTCTGGAATCATTCTCACGGCATGACTAGCCCTGATTGGTTTATAAACTGGTAAAAATTCTAACGAATCCGTCCACCGCACGCTGGTGACCTTTCGCGATGTCCCGTTTCCGCATTTCCATTAATAGATGCGTTCAATATTTTATAAACGCTTTTCCTGCTTAAGCGCTGGGCGCCTGAGCAACGCCCGGTAAAGAGCACCGGCATCTCATGCTGTGAACGGGTGTCCTCCCCATGCATGCGCCATGCGAACTATGTATTGCGGAATTTTCTTATTTCCTGCTGCATTTCCTTTTCAATTTCCCTTTGATATTTTTGTCTTTCGCTCTTGTGGTTTACCCTCACATCGGTGGTCCGGCATCGTCTCACAACACACACAACCGAAGGACAATCGTCGTTGTTTCTGCTCCGGTCGATGCCGCTGGAGCGTTTTTTTGTTTTTGGTTTTGCTCCTGCTGCTGTTGGGGACGGTAAAATTCTAAAAGATTTGTCAGCTACCATTTCATTTCCCCAGGATTCTGCCCACCGTACGAAGGTCAGTTTGCGCGCCTGCGGTAGGGCGTAGTGCGGGTTTGTTTTTGCATAACAAAACAGGACTTGCGCATGGATGTCTCCGCGGTTCGCCATGGCGGAAGGTGGGGCTGTGGTGCGTGTGTAATTAGGACAAGGTAAAGGTGGCCGTGAAGGCCCTGTGTCGGCATAACATCTGGCCGGAAAACCGGAAACCGCTAGCCAACGGAGGGAGGGGGAGAAGAATCGCTCGGGTATGAATGCCAGGATTCTTGATGAACGAGCGGACAACACATAAACCTGTCACACGGGCCATAAACGCGAATCTTTCGCCGAAGCGGGGCCTGTCGCTCGGTTCAAAACCCCGAGCTAAAAAGGGGACATTGCGACGGTGGACATTGGACGATGGAAAAAGGTTACGTGAATATTTCATCAGGAGTAAGTTTATGTTGCTCTGAAAGCGGTACCTTAGTGCTGCGGCCGCCACACTTCCGGGTGGCATTTTAACGCTGTGGTGTTGTACGTCTGTTGGGTTGGGTGTAGATGGAAGATTTGGATTGTGGCTAGACCAGGAGGGCTGATGGAGTCGATCCGATAACCGACGCGGATTGTTAGCATACGCTCATAAATTCAGCTACCAGCAAGCCGAACTTGGGACAGGAATGTGTCGGTGAATGTGTCCCTGCCGCGTTCAAGCCTCCCTTGAACGACTCGGCTGGTGATGTTGTTCCATGTTGGGGAGTAACGCGGGTCAATAAAAACTAAAATGTCGCGGAAAACTCACCGATGACTGGCAGCCGAATTCGTAGGTATGCGCCCTCGCAAATGGTAGCGTACACCTCGGTGTGTTTCTAAGAATGTTTCTACAGGAGTACAAGTGTCCCAGTGTCTCACCGTCGACACATGCAATCCTGGGTTGCACAGTTGTTTGTCTTCCTCGGTTTCCCGTTTGTTTTTTTTTGGTTTTTGCAGTGCATTGCGGGTCATTCGTTTTAACTAAAAATAGTTTGCACCTCGACTGGCGAGTGCATCGGTGCATGTGGTGGAGACCATCCCGCGGTGCAGTCGAAATGTCAATGTTGCTCTACATGCGTCAGTTTACGTAAACAGGTAAACGCTTCAACACTCGCTGCGGTGAGGTGGATCGGTACTTGCGCAAAAAAACACCTACCATTTGGCACACATTCATTCATTTATGCAATCTCCCTTGTCCACCAGACCAAAACAAAAAAAAAAAACTGGGTAAAACTGTCTGAAACTTTGCTTCCCGCAAAAGAAGTCACTTTTTGGGGGGTTGCACCAAAAACGGGTGCAAACGTACAGGGCATACAGTTTGGCCAATCGAAATATGTTGCGCACCTGGCCCACCTCCCCCCAAAATACCGCGGTCCCACGTGTTTTTCCCACGTGTTGGGAGAAGTTTTATTTTCTGCACTCAACCGGAATGAAACTGATTATGCTGGGAGGCTTCGTTCCCATTCGTTCACATACGACCCCGAAAATCTTTTTCAATTGGTTCAGTGGCCCTGAATGGTTTCTGTGTGCTTGGCGGTGTGCATGTGTGGGCTTTATGCACGAAAAGAGCATTAAAAATGGATACTTGCTCTCCTGAAGGGCGTTTCGGCAAACCGTTGTCCTGCTCCGCTCGAAACGTGTCACTCAATAGACACCCCCCCAAGGGGTATTGGGATGGGGGGCCCGGTACGTCTGCTATCGATCGATTTGGCGGATGAGGAGAGGTATTTTATTTTCCTCCAGTGCTCGAGAAGTAGCTCAAATCTTTCCTTCATCGTGGGGAGAAGAGTCCATGGGGAAAACCCACACACACTTGGGGATGGAGATATTTTGAGGGTATTTTTGTGGTTGGTTGGTGACCATTCGAATGCGACGATGTAAAGTGGCACAAACCCACAACGTCACAACGCGTGTCCCTTCACGGAGAAGAAGCGTTCGATATGCAAAAAAGGTTTAGCACACCAACAAAAGGGTTTGCTTTTACTTTTGGGGCAGCTTTCGATCGGCGTAACGCACAGGGAGTTAACCGCAAATGGTAACAACTTTGGGAAGATTATAGCGTAAGGTGCTTCCCTCTCCATGTCGACATGCTTCGGTGGTGCGATTATGATGATTCATCCATTGCAAGATTATCACATCCCATGCGGTGTGTCGGGAATTGTGTGATTCTTCGAATGGAAATGGATGTGTTAGGGCATGGGAAAACGGTAAGCAGCAGGTCGGAGGTTTAGCAAATCAAGCGACTGTACGCTGTAGCGAACGTTGGGTACACAGCAACCGGGAGCCCGCCAAAGATCTTCCCTCCCCGTCAGGGGGATGGCCCGATAAGAGTAAAAACATGTTATTCCTACAATCGTGAAATATTACAATCACGGTACAAGCCATGGTGTGCGGCGCGGCAGTAGCGGCAACATCTTGTTTCATCATTATGCTACGTGTTTCCGTTCTTTTTAATGCGACTGCATCTTTGCCACTTTTAACCAGGCGCAGTTTTGTCGCCCGGTTTCTTCACCGCTGCCGCGACCACACTTCACGTGCGCGGCCCAAGCGAACAGGAAAGCAAGCAACAACAGCACCTAAAATAACTTGAATGTGACGAGAAACACCATATTGTTTTGGTTGATGTGCCGGGCCTGGTCGTACTCTGGCCAAAGGGGATGCTGTGTGCACCGTGGTCTGTGATGTGCGTTTTTATTTGTGCCCGTAGTGCCCATGTAAGCAGAACAGCAGGCATGACACCGTCACGAGAGAGTGTGTCATGCTGTGTGGACGAAAGAACACCAATGAGTCCGCAGTGTGTTGGGTTTGTTGGTAAGTTATGATTGTTTTTTTTTAAGGATTGAGCTGGGACATATGTTGAAATATCCAACGAATCATAAATCAAGCTGGGATGATGTAGTCGTCCAAAACTTAAATAAATTCGACTGTCAGGAGTCTTTTCTTTATATTAAAAAGTGTGATTTCGACGATTACAACGGTGAAGGAAGAGCGAAAAATACTGAATTAATTTTTAATTCCTGGGACCAGAGCGGTCTTGGCCGGCTGCAGGAGTCCTCTAAACCGAACTCGTTCGAGAGCGGTCGTCATCCAAACCTTCATCCCGACCTTACTGGCGGGCGCATCAACGCCATCACTCCATCTCAATTTGAATCTACCACGACTCCTCTGTCCATATAGACGACCTAAAAGAACTTTATGGGCAGAGTCATCCGAAGCCTTGGCAAGTCTACATCACAGAGCTCGTCATTGAAGCGTCTCCTTCATTGCCACATACGGGGCCAAAAAATTCTTCTGAGTATCTTCGTCTCTAACGCGGATATCCTCTTAGTTGTCAGTTTTGGACAAAGCCCATGTCTCAGAGACGCATGTACTGGAATACTGGAACTATATAAGTTCTATACAGTCCAAGGGTCGTTCGACGGTGTTTGTTGTCGGTGCTCACCTTTGGCCCAAGATAGGTAAAATTTTGGACCACTTCGAAAGTGCGACCACCTATCAGTTCTTCGTCGAGTATCCGCTACGTAGGAGAGTCGTATACCAATGATGAACCACTGACAATAGCGTAGTAAACGACTATGGGGTATTGTAATTAGAATGCAATCGATCCCCGAATGTAGTGAGATTAGCAAGATGAATTAGATCACCCATTCTTTTTATTCCAAGTCGGTGAAAAATGGTAATATAAGAGATCCTACCACATCAGTTGCATTCTTCAGCTATTGCACCATTAAGATATCTTCAGTTCTGTGGTTCGCCACATGGTCTAGCTGTACAGGAGTTCCATACGTAGCTTAAGTGCTGGATAGCTTCAAAGGGCGAAGACATTTTTCGACTAGGAATTCAGAATTTTGGAGAAAGATATCTAAAGCTACAGCGAAGCACAATATTCTGAGCGACTCAATATCATAAATGTAACAAATCCTCAAAAGACCTTAACTTTGTTGCCTACCTAATATTTTTGCACAGCACAGTCGAAACTTTTCCAAGCAGAAGAAATTGTGGTAGTGTAGTGGTGGCGGTCGTGGAGACCGTGAAGGAATTTGATGGAACTCGTCGGCAAAGGCAAACAAATCGGTGCATGATGTTGGTGCATATTTTTCACTTAGCTTTCTGGTGACTGCCACTGTCGTCACCGATTTCTAGCGCGCGTTGTCGTCAGTGTGGGCTGAAAGGCTCGTTTTTTTTTTGGCTTATTATGCTGCCGGCACTGTAGCCCATTGGGGCGAGTTACGCGCTTTCTGCTCTAATTCGTAGACGTCAGTTTGGAGTCATATCGATCCTGTGTTATGAACACGAACGACGACTCTGTATATCCTTTATGAAGGCGAGAATATCGATTTTGCCTTTCCTGCCAAATGGCAAAGCACACAATTGAACACATAATCCCACCGTTACAGTTTCTGCTTAACGGCGCTGGAAAGATAGCGAACATAATTTTTAAAAAAGCTCTCTTTCTCTTCTATTCCGTTGTTGTTGGCATTTGTTTTCTTGGGCCATTTTCTCGCATTATCCCGGGCAGTAGCAGTAGTAGCCTGCTGGCACATTATTTATTGAATAGCCATGAAATCCTCCAGTTTATGCGATGCACGTTTCGGATAGGGCACGAAAGGAATCGTGGGGCCGTACTAGCAAGAACACCGATACAGCGTTCGGTCTGCAGTGGAATAGAAATGGTCGCTCGTCCCAGCAAATGTCCACGGGCATCTGACGCGTGGAACATGATGATAAATTCATTATTAGCCATCTCCCAAACTCCCAGCGCGGCTGACACGAAACGGTCCGCTCGGTCGTCAGAACTTGCCGTCAGCAGTTTCAAGATGTTCTCGTGAAGGTTTGCCGAAAGCTAACTACACTTCTTAACACATCCGCGCGCGCGTGTGTGTTGCCTTTTGGATCCTTTTTTTTTTCTTCCCTGGTGATGCGTCCTGAAAAACTGGCACTGGTTGTGGGCACCAGGTTATGGGATAGTGTGTGTGCGTGTGTGTGTGTGTTGTTTGTTCGTTTGTTAAGCTAGCATTATGCTATCCACCGACCGCTGTCTGTGGCTGGTAAATAATGAAAATTTAGGAAGGTCGCGAAATTTACGACCTCCCGATCCCACAGCATCGCGTCCGACCGCTTCCTTGTACATTGTTGCTGTCGCTGTGGCAAACCGATCCTGAAGTGGTACTAGCAATGGAACAAGAGCAAAACGAACACGAAGCAACGGCGGTGCCGCTCTTGGTTTGGGTTTGCTAAAGTTGCGACATTCGGCATTGCTTGGCGACCGTTATCTTACCCGAGTTTTTAAGTACTTTCCTGCTGACGTGAAGTGCTGTTGCCGCGTTTGGTGGCATTTGTCGTGAGTCTCACGAACCGGCGCACCATCACCGAACGAAATATGAAAAAGCCTGCCAGCGAAGCAGCATAAGTTGTACCGCAAACGTGTCGCAGTTTGAAACCGTCGTAACACACCGAACAACAGAAAAGAAGCTCCCTTTCAAGCATGTAATTAGCCGGAAGGGATTTCACTCTCGATCTTTCACGCAACGTTTGGAATGAACACGCCTCAAGATGGTTTCCATTGTGTGTTGGTGACGTTGGTACTTTTATTAAGGATTCACAGCAAGGGAAATCTGTAACGGATGCATGCTTTTGAAATACTTTTGCCTGTGATTGCAGATACACTGGAATGGTATTTTATTTTTGGGCCTCAAATTGACAGACACAACTAGCTTTCAAGTTGGATTATTTTTAACGATTCAATCAATGTCGTTAATGTCTGTGAAGATGCCCGTCTAGTTATGTATTGTTCTCTCACTGGTCTAACATACTAACTTTTGTGATATTCCACTGCAACTTAAGAATTCAAGTGTACAAACTCCAATGTTTTGTGGGTTCTTACGAATTCGGTGTATTCTAACCTAAACACCTAAAAACATCGTCAAAATGTCAAATAAACATTATGTAAATCTTAAGATGATTGAAGTTTTAGGAAAATGTGATAATACGTCTATCACAAGACAACTAGGACTAGACCCTAGGTCAAGAGCAGATAATTTAAAAACTGCTCAATTGTCACACAGATACCTCCTTAAATGCTCAGTTTTCCAACAAAAATATTCATTGACTCCCTAGTGCTCCATAGACTTCATAGAAATTCTGTTAAAACAGCTCAACAATCTTGCATACATCGATTTTTCCAAAGACGCAATATGTGCCCCTTGCAAAGTGGAAGGTCATTCAAAGGTTTAATTCTGCCCCCGGCAAGATTTGATAAATATACAAAGGTGGAATGGTTAACACCACTATCACTCTTCCCGACGGTGCAGCGAAAATAATAAACTTGAGTAATTTATTGAACAGTTTCAAAACATTCATAAGACCAGCTCTGGGATGTGCTGGTGCTGTGATGCATGTACTCCCACCGGCAGCGAAACTTCATCGAACTCATCACGAACTCGTCTCGTCAGAATTAGAATCAACAATCGACGGGTGGCTAACTGTTCACAGTTGAGTGGTAACGTGCGAGTTGCTGTTTTTTTCTTGTTGCTCGCCTTTGGAAAGTATATCGTTTAAAAAAAAAAACTGCGTAAATTTATAGTTCCAGCTCGGTGGTTGGAAATTTTTTGACGGGCAAAGAAAATAAAATAAAAGAAATGGCGCACGAGAAGTGATCCTCGCTGGGGGGGGGGGGGGGGGGGTTTCCCCCACTCCCCCCTTTAGTGTAAACAGTTCGAGATGATTTGAACACCTCGGGCGAACGGTTGGAGATCGAACGATTTTTGTGGCGAAGCGCATTTAGTTTAGCTCATTTGGACAAATGCGTTCGACCCGTTGATCGTCGGGCCGGTGGATGATGGTGTAAGCAAAAGCCAACCCAGCAGATCATCCCTTCCGGTAGATAAACGGTGGAAGAAAATTTCTCCCGCGTCTACGAGGTGTGTGTGTGTGTGTTGAAACGATTTCTGGTGCTGGACGCCGAGCTGGACTTATATAAACGAGCGCGGGTGATCATGAATGTAAGATGACTGCGTGCTTCGCGCAATGAGCAATGTGCCCCGGTTTGCGCCAATGGGGGGGGACCCGGCCAACGACGAGCATCGTAGCGCTTTGCCCGTTGCAAATAACTCCGTCGTGACGACGCATTCATGGCTCACGTGCTAATGTGTTCTTATTTGTGACGCAATTATAACCCTGTCTCGCTCACTGTCTCTATCGCGCCGTGTATGAACCCACCTCCCCCGTTCCGTGGTCGGCCCATCTCGAGCATAAACCGTGTTCGGAAGGAAAGCGCTATTGGAAGGGTGGAATATCTTACACCGGCAGCAACGGTGTGTCGTGCAAGCCAAATTAGCCCATTTTGACCATGGTTATGTGACCGGCGCTGGGGTACGGATGGCAACAGGTGTGGGATGATGAGGATGAGTGAGAAGAATGAGGGGGGTGGGGGAAGGGTGTTAAGCGTAATGAGTGAGATCGACATGTGGCCGTCCGGTAGAGGGCAGTGTGCTCTCGGCTCATTTTGGTCCCCCCCCCCCCCCCCCCCCCCCGGTCCAACGACCACGTGCTGCCGTTTGCTCTCTTATCATCGACCGAGATGCTTATACACACAAGATGTGTAAAACGGCGATGCGCCGCCTGTGTTGCTGCCTTTCATATTATGGAAGGGGGGGGGGGGACCGAAAACGATAAGGAACGAAAATTATGATACCATTCACGGATTTCGCTTAGACATGCGGGACACTGGAGGCCGGGGGGGGGGGGGGGGAAGCAATAGCCCACGAGCCCACCGTGAGGATGATGAAACAAACAGTCAAGCACGACGACGAAAGTCCTCCAGTTTTGTGAGTGGTCTCAGATGGTTGGTTCCTAATTTTAAGTGTCTTACAAGAGGTCCAGCTCAAAGTTGTGCGCAAAGCACTGTGTGTGAGCTGTGTTTTTTGTTCTTGTTTGTTTCAAATGTATTTCATACTGCACAGCATTGCGAGTTCTGGCTCGTGTCTTATCGCGCTCATCGGCTTGCAGGGCCGGTCTCTGTACCATTTTCACACTCGGCCGTACGAATTCGCTCCGCTCCGGCCGGATTGAATATTGAGCGGCTTTGCTCGGCTGTCTCCGCTCGACCGTGCCCTTGGTCATGTAATAGCGCCGTACACCTTTCGCTCGTACGGCGCGAGCTGAAGCAGATTCTTTGATGCATCTGGTTTGTCAGTAGTACTGCGTCCCTCCACCGAGTGATGTGAAGGGTTTTGGGAATCGGTGGGAGATGACTTCGGCTACAGAGCTGCCCCGTGCACGGTGGTGTTGGTAGAGGCTGGCGTGTACGTGTCAAGTAGACATGTCAGGTGACTGTCGTCATTCAACACGTTAGACTTTTGTAGTGCCGCATTTTCGCTGTCTACGTCTAGGGGTTTTCCGCTCTCACGCTTTTGTCTCCTACCAGCAAAGGTGTCTCATATGGGCTGGATGCTGTTAAAACCTCCAAAGCAGTGGATACATATGTAGCTGCTACTTCAAGTAGCAACATTCCGTTTTACTGTGCAACATTCCCTTTTTCCCTGCGAGGGAAGATAACTTTCGGCAAAATCACAGTATGATGGAAAAAGGGAACACCACCGGGCACCGTGTGCACAAGCCGGCAGAAGGGCAAAAATAAATAGTCTATGAGCAATAAAACAATTCGATTGTTTACGCAAACATTCTTCCGATTGGAGCTGGTGGACGCAGGACGGGGATGGAGCGGATCACGGCGGGTGGCTTACGACTTTGCATCACACAGCTATTCGTCAGTGGATGGAGGGAAGGTCATTTGATGCTGGGCGTGCGAGAGTTCCTCCGATTGCCGAGCGGGGGCCCCGAGAGACGGAGACACACCGCGCTGGAGGACGGGCAGTGTAATTGTAGGAAATAAAGCGTCGGAATCTATGTTATTGACCGTGTTTTAACAGCTTCTGCCGACCGGCTAAATGGTACTACTACGCTGCTGCTGCTGCTCTGGTTTTTACAAGAGTGATTTTTTGTTGTTGTCTATGCTCTTCAAACTGCCTGTGTATCGATTATCGAACCGCTTTCCGTGATGTCATGGTACAGAAATGATACCCGAACCCCGAGGGCGAAGAAGTGGCTGCACTCATTCGCCGTCCGGTCGTTTGCTCGTACGTGCCTCAAGTCCAGGTTCCAAGACGTCCCTGGCCAAGATGTATGGTGCTTTCGTGATTTTAAGTCCGTTTCGTGTAGACGTTGGAGGACGTGGGAGGAGGGCAGTCGGTGGCGGTGGGGTTGGATGGCTCGTGCTGGAAAATGCTTTGGCGAGGGGCGAAGCAATTTAGCAGCAGAATTTGCCATAAAACCCAGTGGTTGTATCTTGAAAACACACGTACGTTAGTTTATAATTTATGCGTTCTACCATAGCAGTTTTGTAAAATATCAACACGATGTTGTTATCGTGTAGTTTTTTTCCATTCAATAATATTATGTATGATGTTTCAGCATTTAGATGAGGTACTTTAGGAGACACAAAAAGAAATAAAAGAGATGTTCTTTACAAGTTACATAAACTGGTATTTAATTTGAATTCTAGATTATTGGTCTGATTTAGGTGTTAGGAATTTAGTGTTGGGTTTAATGAATGTTTCGAGAAGAGTCATCCATATGAATCATAAATGAGGAGTCATTCAAATCAGGACTCAGGATAATCCTCAGAGCTATGGTCAATCAAAAGCCTTAAGGCCTTAAGCAAAAGTGGGGGTCCGTTTTTGGTGCCTAATACAAAAGCAGGGGCCATAAAACTTGAATGATATACGAGCAATTATTAATCTATAAAAAAAACATAGCTTCAGATTAATTAATTCAGTTCAAAGTTCAGATTCATGAATCTGAATCAGTTTCGCCCAACACTAGTGACGACATTTTAAGATCATATAAAGCCATATCGCTAGTGTTACTTTTGCACGTTGCTAGTCGAAAGCGAATACCTTCCCCACAATCAAAAGTCCAATGCGGTGGAGTTGTCTTAAGTGACTTGTTCAGATGAGATTCGATCCACGATGTCCACGGTGTATTAGACATATCACACGAGGTACGCGATCCAACCGCACAAATAACACTGTAGAATCGCACCAATTCGCTAGGCAATAATGAAATATTGAAGCCTTGTTAACGAACTGCTAATGGGAAACAATTGCTTAGACACTTAGCACTACATAAAGAGAAGACTTTTACCAATCGACGACGACGACGGCGGCGACGACCACGGCGATAGACATTAATTTCTATCGTCTTTCTGAAATATCTCAACTCGTTCGGAACGTAATCCGTTTGGCCGTTGCAGTAGAAACTGCTAAACCCCGGGCAACCGTTGTTCGACAACGCTCCGGACATGATTGCGAATTTAATTAAACTCAATTAAACGACTCCGGGGTTTTCGTTGCGAGCGTAGGGCACTGTCTTTCGTTGCAGCGCAGCTCGTGTTTCTCGCTTCGAATGCCCTTCGCTAGATTAGATCGGAACATCGGGATTATTAGTGGCGTGCACGAGGAGCGCGAGGCGAGTGGGTACGGAGGCTTGGGGGGAAGACCGTCCATGTGTCATGACTTTTCTTCTTAATTGTTCCACTGTGATTTCCTGTTGCATGTCGGACTTGATTTGCTCGAGGTGTATGGAAGGGGTTTTATTGGATTCTTCCCGCGCGCGCGCTGCATGTAGTCAAATGATGTAAGTGTACTGACCGTGCCCTTTTTTCTTTTCCATTTCTTCTCGGCAACAATTGGACAGGGGCAGTACGTAAACCGGACGAATTATGTCGAGCCAACAGAAGCATCGAATTCAGGTTCCCGACGGGCTAAGGGATGTGCTGCTGGAGTTCTCCATAGCGTATTTGCTCGAGCAGCCGGGCGACGTGATCGATTACGCGGTGACGTTCTTCACAAAGCTGCAGGAAGACCGCAAAACAACGATGATCACGTCAGCTGAGCCGACCTCGCCGGACGAGAGCATAATGTCACACGACGAAGGTAAGTGTTGAGTGTTGATGGTCTCATTAAACTTCCAAACTCCCGGAAGTTTGAACTTTAAGTATTGGTCGGTTATGATGCAGAACAGTTCTCTAATAGCTCCCCAACATAATGCACAACCGTTCGCATAACTGACCGTGGGGTCGACCACACTAGCGCCTAGCCGTAAAGCATGCGCTCTACCACGGCCAATATTCACGGCGTGGAAAAATGAAAACTCCACCATCGTCTTGGGTGCGCGCGCGTGTGTGTGCGTGTTTGCATCGCTGTGTTGGTTTCTTTGGCGCTGGCAAGTTTTCACCAGCGAGCGCCACCTTCGTACCCATTCGGGCATGCTTTTATCCGTGCCAAAGCAGCCTTTTCTTCGGCCCAACCTCCTTGGTGCCGGTGCGAGAATACCCTAAAATTATTATGCCCTACATTCGCTGCACACTCCACCGGATTGTCCGTGTGTGGGTAGGTTTTTTTCCGTTGCGTCTTTTTGTTTTTGTGTAAGATTTGGTAAAATTATCGATTTTTTCACTCAGCCAGCCAGAATCTACCACGGCAAACACGGGACAATAATAATTGCTTGTAAGAACTCGACTTGGGTAGGTCGAGGTTGGTTGGGGGAAATGTTCAAATCACCAATTTTTTTTGTCGAATTTAGATAACTTTGACACAACTTGGCCGGTGAATGGAGTGTACCAAGTAGTGAATAGTCGAAAGGGACGTCATTGAGGAAAACAAGCTACGCACCTACGCCAACCTTCACATTTGCTGTTCAAGAATTCACCATTTCACCTGAAGAGAAGAAGCCGCTGAAGATTCACACCTCGCACTTCATTGATATGTGTGTGCCCATGTGGTTTTCTGTGCAAATTATGGGGTTTGGGGAGTGGGGGGAGGAAAACAGAGGAAGGAGGGGTGGATGGGGAGGAAGTGAGGGGGGAGATATACCCTCCAACCGCCTACCGCCCACATGCGTCACTGTATTATACGTACGGCTCGTGGAACCCATATGTTTCTGAATGATTGTTTACACCCTCGGCTTTGCGGATCTTACAGCGCACAATGCGTTGTAAGATAAGAATACGACACGACACCTCGTGTGTGTGCGCTGCCGCCTACACTCCGTCCGGGTGGTGCGTTACACAAAGTATTCATTTTGCAATTTATTGCATCGTTCGTGTCGCTGTGTACCCGGGCCCGGGCCTTCGGTATCGTCTTGGGAATGGAACCGGTCGGAATGCGCCGGCAAAGGTTGGAAGCGGGAGGCATCGTGCGGGAATGGTTTAATTTGACCGGTTTCGGTAATCATGTTGATTTGTACTGAATGTTATTAGGCAGACTGTACAGCATGTACGATGTACGGAGCGTTTATGCTAAACAAGGCCATCCTTCTGCGTGTAAAATACGGTACTAGTCGCAAGCATCAAACGCGTCTTTCTTGCGGTGGACACCTTCCATGTTTGTTGTTCGCATATTGTTTCAATGGTTCGCCGGTTGGATCTCGCAAGCTCCACCGGGTACAATGGTATCATTCAGAGGCCTTTCGCTTACAATTACATTGCCTAACAAATCCCCCGACCCTTTACCATGTTTGTACAGCAGGAGGCGAACGGGGAACTCGGGCTCAGACGCAGCAGAGGAAAAGTGCGGCTTCGTACGCAAACAGAAGTGCGTACGTTCCGGGAAATAACAAGCCTTTACAACTGAATCAGATGCTTTATCTAACTGACGGGGGCTGATGGGTTGGCTGATTGGTGCTACTCCACTCCAGTTACCTCCAAGTGAACGAATAAAAGTGCGAATCCACACGGAATAAACCTTAAAGAAAGCACCTTCATTTTGAGATGTTTCATGCTTGCGGCATCGAACTTGAGGTTGCAATATAAAACTAGTAATTATTAAACATATCTAGAACACATTCCAATAAATCATCGAACGTTCCAGTTCCGTCCGCAAACTGTCAAGGGCGGCGCACCCCGTCACATATAGAACGTCAATTTGTTTTTCGGGTTACCGATCAATTCGTCGAACGCCATTGGACTAGAAAGCTAGATGAAAAATAACTTCATTTTCATCGATTGATTTTGCCTTTTCCCGCTGCTCCACTCTGCGCTGTGCTCAATTCTGTAAACACCCGAGGCGCGGCTAAGTGTTCCTCGCACGTCGCTTAGACGACGGTGGTATACATGTGCGAGCGGTTTTTCGATGGAGGCGGCTGTATTGAAGTTCGATAGACGACCGTGCGCGACCATCCAGTGGGGGAGGGTGGGGGGCCCAAGTCTCCAAGCAAAACAACCCAACCCAATCAATTGCCTAGTTTCGCGCACAATCGTTCTGTTTCGCTAAAATATTCAATTAAGAATAGATAAACACAATCAGTGGAAAATGCAGTCCGTACCGCTGGGGGCGGGCTTGGGGGCGTCCCGTTGGAGGAGTGGGGGATAGGGCAATTAGTGTTATTATTGGTGAGCTGAGAACTCTCCGGGGTTCTTCAGGCACGCAACCGTGTGCGGGGCATGAAGATGTCGTTAGTCGTCAATTGGCCTTAGTCTGCTCGGGGCAATCCCCCGCCCCCCACCCACCCCTCCCTTCCCACCATCATCTGGCCCGGCCAATCCTCCCTGTGTTATCCTTGAACAGCAATCCCAATTGCTCGGCAAAGTACGGTGGAGCTAAATTTAAAAGTGTGCTTTGCCGGGAGACCCCATGCTGGCTGATTCTATTATTCGATTTTACGGCAGTGATTTCGCTTTTGCGTCACCCGCCGTAAGCCGATGGTAACGTTTTGGGTGCGCGTGTGTGCAAATGGCTCCGAGTGCTTCATTTTATTGGGAATTTTATTTACAGTGAAGTGGGTTTCGCGCTGTATCTCGATTACTGTCGAAAGTGGGTATTAATTAGCAATAATTCGCTGGATTCCCACTCAGGACATGCTTGCCGTTCGTTGTAGATGTCTTCATCATTCAACACGTGTGCGGTGCACAGCTAACCCAGGGCTGATATGTGACTCGGATTTTGAGGCGAAACCATCCGGGTCAGTAAGATAAATCGTGCATGGCTGGTGTCGTCGATATGCATCGCACGATTTTCTCAAGCCCCAGAGTGGCTGTTCGCTGTGTCCTTGTCGTGTGTTGCACCATCGATGCAGCGCCCTCGATCAACGTGCAGAGTGATGTATTGCTTGCTTTAATCACCACTATCTGGTTCTGGCCAGTGCGTGCATCAACGTTACGCGTGCCCATGTACATGCAGGACGCGGCCTGTAGCCGTGCGAAACCAAACGCGCGAACAGCGATCTACTCGATTCGATAGCAATAAATGGATTTGCACAGCAAAAGCTCAGGTTGTGTTGCACTGCAACGCAATAACAACGGGGACAAAAACGGGTGTTTTCGATAAAAAAGGGGATGGTGGGGGGGGGGGGGGGGGGGCGGAGGGGGGGGGGGGGCGGGGAGATTCCGTTGGCAAGTTGACGACTAATGATGCTGGTGATGAAGATTGATGAATCCTTCTATTTTTCGTTTACTTTTCGAACGCCTTTGATGGTAAAAGTTGTCCACTGTTTCAGCGGGGGACCATGTAACGTGCGCTAACGCGTTACAATTATTGAATAATTAAGCCATCATCGTGTGTTATGGTTGCGCAGGCGAATAATATTATTAATCAACGAATATTTGTTGTAACGCAATGAGAACTTCTTCTCGACTCTACTAAATGGTTGCTACTTATTTCAATTTTGTCATCGAGAAATGGAAGAAAATATTGAATATTTAAAAAATTAAGGGGTTTAAGCTTTAGAACATTGATTTTGAATAAGCATTTTGTATACGTCCTGTGGTGTTGAGGGCGGTGCCATTACCATTACATCACTTGATCGTTCCAACATGGACAAGTTTAACGTGGAATAAAAGCGATCATGCTTTAGGACTTGATAATTAATATTGTTTATCATTGTATTGAGGTTGATTTCTTCTTCAAGACATTCTAAATATATTTTGTGTACATCAGCAAGGGGCTCTTTCAAAGAACGGTCTGCATAAATTTGCTAATCCTCAAGATGGATTCTCTTCTGGCCGTGATTCTTCGTACAAATGTTGGCTTTTGACGCTCTCCGTTTCAGTCACCTGACCCTTTGCAAGCCGACCCGGTACGTATCGTTGTTGTTCAACTCGCGTAAACCGTGCGCGTGTGGCCTGATTTGGTCATGCGACCGATGCAAAAGCTGTGCTGCAATCTGGCAGACGGGCGAATTTATAATTTTTGCGAATCGCGAGACCCTGCTCGGTACCGGTTTGGCGTCGAACCCTCATTACACGTGTGTGCAGGTGCGTAGCTGCATTCGACCATCGAGCAAGACACTGCCAGCGGATATGCATTTAGCGGTGGAGGAGAGGGGGTGAAGGGAGGAGGCTGACAGTACCACGAAGTCCGGTTTTTAAGCGTCGTTGGGGAATTGGGGTTGACCGAGCGATAGGCAGAGCATATGCATCGTGGCTATGCGAGACTGTGCGACTCGTGCGAAAGGGAGTCGTCGTTGTCGGAGCATGTCACAACATCAAGATCATGCATGCGAGCTGCGCTTTATGGCGATCGTCACCAGAAGCGCGACGGTATGTAGATTGCAATCGAAACATCTTTTGCGAACAATTTGTCCCGGTCGCAGTCAACCATAGCAAAAGACTACAAATTAGTTGGGAAATTTATTGCTTCATACGCAACGGATTATAAAATACTTCCACGATGGTGTGTATATTGTCTGATTTTATCGAATCACTACAAGTCTGTACGAGCTAATTTGACGTTATGCTGCGGTGTTGGTACCACCTGTGTCAGAACAGATAGTAGTGCCAGTAATTCTTATTCAATTGTTTCACTTTTCATTCGTTTGTTCATAATGACTTGTTATTTCACAGATAATCTCGCGAAACGTTATGAAATGGTTAGATTTTTTATATATTCTTCTTAGCTTATTGCTCTTTTTACCTTCAGAAATTCGATATTTGTATCTTTTTTGCGATTTTCGTTCGTTTGACACTGCCAGTGTCTCAAACTTTGGTCTTTTCGGAGTATTTTAGGTAGAATTTAATTTAAAGTTTGTTACTTATTGCATTTCTCTAAGTTTTGGTTATTTTTTAAGTTTTTTTTTTAAACACTACCTGTCAGAAAGAACTGTTAGACTGTTAGAAAGACTGTTATTACGAGTTACGGGTCTTTTAAGCACATAAAACATTCGCATTACGAACACCCACGGCACACCACACGAACCACCATTGGAAGCGCATAATTCAGTGTGAAGACTGGCTGAATATTTCATACACTCCCAATGTATGTACGGGGCACTCTCCAATACTTCCCCTCGGTACCTACCCGGCGAACATAAATTGCAGCGGTTTGAGGGGGTTTTGTCAAATCAGCCGATTGAGCCTGATGTGATATGAAACGGGATTTATGCGTGGATGAATTTTATTTCCTTCGGTTTACTGAGTGGGTGTGTGTGTGTGTGATGCGCATGGGTGCGTGAGTGAATGAAAGTGGTAACAGCGTTCTTTGGAAATAAATTCTATCATGAAGGTGTGATAACGTACATTTACCACCAGAAGACAGTTACATAATCCATTCGGAATGCTTGCAACCCCATTCTGGCTCCACCATCTTGAGAAGATGCTTATTTATTCAGTGATGTGCTTGATGTGTGAGTGTGTGTTTGTGTGTCACACAAATTATGCGCCATAAGGGCGAGATGTTTTGGATTGTTCGTTGGCGCAAAAGGAAGGACCGCATCGGCTGAAAAGCTGGTGCGCGATAGGTACGAAAATTGAACGTGCCGAAAATTGTTGCTTCTACTGATCTTTCCGTATTGATTGAGAACCGAACCAACGGGAACCACGAAGCTGCAGTAGAGCTTCCCATTTTCCACAATGCACCGTAGACGAGTCCTCGATGATTGATGATCGCCAGAGAAGCGGGAAGCTGTGCAAAAGCGTACGATGGAAGTCAAAGGTCTACTTGTTGCATATTGAACGCGGGGCGGAATTAATAGCGAGAGATGAAAGTTGTTTGTCATGCTGTTGAAGATGAATGTTTTTTTTTATGTAAGGATATTGAAAAAGAGCAACCAATACGTTTGTGTTCCGTTTGGTTGAATGTTGGTCACGCTGACTTCCAGTTTTCCGGCTTAACTCTTCCCATTGGAAGCTCGATTCTAAGAAATCTGGTTGTTGATCTTAGACGAAGGGACTAAAGTTGTATATTTCTCCAGTGCTCAAAGCGCTGGCAAAAGTTTGTTTCGATTGCGAATGTTCTGCCCGAAATTAAACTTCTTTTTTCGCAGGGTTTGAGCGGGCATAAGTTTGAAGTATTGCTTCCCAGCGCCGGATCCCTTCAGCCGGAGCTATCAAATCGTTTCGTGCAGCTACAGAAGGACCATCGACCACGTTTCACCCTCAGAAACACCTTCCGGCCCTTTCCCAGCCCGCAAATATGGGGCTTGTGTCCGATCACTTTGATGAACGTTTTCCGGCATGTTCCTACGCAAAGCTGCCCGGTTTCTGCCATTCCGGCCGAAACCGAAAACCGATGGCAGAGTATCGCCAAAAGTAGAAAGTTTAATTACCTCCAAAATGGGCGTTCGCGAGCGTACTCAGCTGCCCACGGCTGCCAGCGTCCGGCAGTACTTCAAACGAGCTCATAAAAGCAATTTGAAGAAGGCACCCCGATGTAGACCTACGGTTGGGTGACCTGGACATTTTTTTGTTTGTTTTGCTTCTCTCCGGTTGGGGGCGGTATTGTGTTGTTGGGAGTAGCGGAGATGACGAAAAAAATGACTACTGTCATAATTGGAGTTTATGTGTCTTCTTTTGACCTATTAATAGCTCGCGAACGCACTGCTCCGGAACTGCTGTCCGCCGTTACGGTCCCCCGGTGGGGAGGGGGAGGGATGTCAGTGTGGATTGGTTTAATAGCATTTAGCCGACGCAATGATGCAATGATCGTAAAGCAATAAGCTTTTTTTCGCGTTGTTTAGATACTTAGATTATGGCCAAAAATTAGTGCGCGTTAAAAGCGTTAACCTACTCGTGTACATTTGTCCCCATGGTTGAAGGTCACCATGCCTGCCGGTTCGTTGGTACTTCCAGGCGGTAATCTTCATCGGTACGAGATTTCTATCGAAACGAAGCGAGCAGCAACTTGAAAGGACGATATTATGGGATGTTCACCATTAAAGGGCTTACGTGCGTGTTTCGAATGGGCCAGAAGGGATGGCGTCGCGTCGCGTCGCGCGTGTACGTATTTAGGTTTCTCCGGCCGTATGATAGGGCGAGATTCGTAGTCGTTCGCGGGAAAGTAGCGTGGGTGTGTACTATGTACGCTCATCCCCCATTCGCAGTTGCAATGAACCATGTAAGCATAGATTTACATCAACCTTCTCCAACCGGGCGCCCGAGGTGTAGGTAACGGTGGAATATATTCTGTATGTATCCTCAGTTCGGCCTCAACATTTCAACCATCCCCCTCCCCCCCTCGGGTTGGCTTCGTCGCTCATTGAAACAGGTACCGGTGTAGGGTGATTGTTGCAAAACCTGTACCTTCGGAACAAGCGCACGCAGAGCAGCAAAAAGGCCGGAAGGATGGGTCGACCGATGACTAACGGGTAAAAGTGAAGCGAACCGAAGAGTTTAATATTTTCCCCATGTCGCACAGGTTGCAACCGACCCGGGGAGGTGTGGGGTCTTTTGTGTGTTTTTTTTTATTTGTATGTTCACTTCGCTCGGACAGGATTTTTCACTCCACTGACCGAATCCCTTTGACCAGGTCGGAAGCAACAGGCGAGTGGCCATTTTTTTCTTTTTCACTTCACTCTCCGGGCCTCGGATGGGTGCAAGGACGATGGTTTTGCTATTGCCCAGCCTCCGACCAGGACCGTTCTCGAGCTCTTTGGCAAAAACGGGGATGGAGGGAGTCAAATATTGATTTTCTCTACGCTCCATGCTACACGACCACCGCCGCGCCGATGTGTATCGTGTTTACTTCATAACCGTCCGGCAATTACCAGCTCCACACGTCGTTGCATCGCAGGACGCAACACTCCTTGTCCGGCGACCCCCACCACGAGCTCCCCCAATAACTGGTCGGTCGGTCGGTCGAGTTTGTTCCGAGCCCGGGTCGGAAAAGATCGACTTCTTTCGAGTGGCGCGTTGGTTCAGTCACACGAAGGAGCTTGCAGTGATCGGCCACACAAAAAAGGTCTCCATCATCCAGCGGGGCAGGGGGTTTGGTTGTTGTTTCCGTGACTTTATTGCGTCTGCGGTTCCTATATGGGCATCAGCATTCGGATGTGCGAATCGATGATGGTTGAGTTTTCGTGGATTTTGGTACGATGGAGATCTGCGGGTTTTTTTTTGCGGGTTTCTGCCTGTAACCATATTCCAATCGCTCCGAATAACAGTGAAACGTAAATGCGACGTGCAAAAAAAGAAGAAAAACCAAAAAAAAAAAAAAACATCAGTTGACATCCGATCGACCCGACCACCACACAGCCGAGCCGTGCAACACGTGGGCTACAGAATTGAGGCCCTGCATCGTTCGCCCGATCGCGGCCGCGTTGCGTTCCAGCCTCCGCCCAGCAAGAGTGATGTGTGTTTCATTATTCAATTCGCCGTGAATATGGCTGGCTTTGGCTGCCCGTGCCGTGTCAATATGCATGTAGGCGGACCTTTAAAAGGCAGTCCGCCCGTAAGGTTTGGTCAAACGGGTTTTAGTTGACTGTTGTTTTTTTTTTTTTTTTGCACGTTGAACATAGAACAAATGCGTCTCGCGGGGAGAGTCGACCCCGGTAGTTGCTTCATTTGAATGGTGCTCTGTTGAGCCAAAGTGCTGTCGATCCCCGAATGCATTGTGTCGTAGAAATAATGGTGTCACTGCAGTGCACGAGCCTGACTGCTGAGTGTTTTTTCGAAGGTGGTACGGTACAGAAGTGTTAAATTAATCGCTAGCTTTTCGCAGTTTCCAAGTGAAGTTTAATGCATATTAGTTTATTGGTGATGTCTACGGGGTGCATTTGGTATAACAATGTTTAAGTGTATTTATCGGTCCACATTTTGGCTTCTTTGTGGTGGGAAAATTTAGTGCAAACTTCGTTTCATGCCCCAAAGGCTGTTGATGACAGAACGTTAAATGGAGCGAAAACATTGGAAATTGTTTGGGCGAATTTTACGCAAGAAATCTCAAGGTGAACAGTAGTGCTTGAAGTCATTGCAAGAATTATCTCGGCACTTCCGAGCACCTCGGTTTGGTCTAAAAGGGTCACACATTGTGAATCTAAAACACTTGTTTTTTTTTGTGAGTTTTTAATCACCTGTAGAATGTTTCGGAAGCAGATTACTTTATGGTGCTTATTTTTTACAAATTGTAGTGTTGTTGTTCTAACGATGTCTAAAGTAGCGTTAATAAATATCCATTCAGTGCACAAGTGATATTCTTTACAGTGAAAAGATCCGGTCCTAGCTGTCTTCAAAATATCCATCTGTATTTTGGCATTGCTTTCATGTGTGTTAGATAGAGCGTGCTACCATCCATAAGGGGTTGCTTTTAAACATTCCATTAAGTCTGGAGCATTGGCACTAGTGGCAGCACACGCGTCCGACCCGCAGGCGCACACTTGTTTCGGTGGAAGGATATACACACGCACCTGCACTTAGAAAGCACCATGTCGGTACAGACACAAAATTACGACGTCCTGTCGTCGGTAAATGGTAAGCAAACTGGGCTAGAGGTGCGCCCGGCATCGTTCGTGGATAATTATGGGATAAGTGCAGCAATCCGACTCTCTCGCTGCATGATGCACCAATCTTCTAGACAATTAAACCCCCCCAGGAACAACCGGAGATCCTGTTGGTGGTTGTGATTTAGAATTAGGCGACTATTAGGATGATGGGGGGGATGGCATTCATTACATGATTAATTTCGTCCATTACTGAGGTTTTTTTTTCATTCTTCAAGAATTAAAGTGCCAAAAGGAATCAGCGTTACTTATGGTTAGTACCGACAGAGTCCGTCCGTAGAAAGGCTTCAAAGGATAGGTCTGTGTTTCAAATCCCATCAGGACAATTTCTCAATGCGAATAGCATAATATCCAACTAAAGAGAAAAATAAAGCCGAGAAGAGATGGTCAGAAATGACCTTCAAGACTTTCTGGTGTTTATAGTGCTAGACGGAAAAGAATTTGAACATGCCATCGTTATTAGATACGCGCACCTTATGTCTAGACATCTAATAATAAAAATGTGCCCAAAAACCAGAGTGGAATTGAAACCAAAAAAAGAAAAACACTGTTAGACAATGCTATCAAGGTGATGTTTTCAGGCTTATTGAGCCCTGATAGACAATCCAACCACCCCGCATGGCGGGGTTGCGCTTATGTCTCCGGTACTATCGGGCTGTATGGCCGATGTTATCAGCAGCCGAACACCGCCAACAACCACTTTTACTATGGTAAATATTTGTGATAACGGGGCGTGCGCGCGCTTTCCCGAACTACATCATGTACCTTTTTGGGGGTCTTTGGGTAGCACCACCCGGTTGGTGGCCAACAGGGAGAAAACGGCTGACACAGGATGTTGTAACTAGCAGCCAATTTTTATCCGACCTGTTGCTTCCGACTGGGATGAGACGGGGCGCAACCTACGGAAATTGGCGAACGATGGGCCCTGGGAGGGTGAAGAAAAATTATATGATATTTGATAAGGTTGTGACAGCGTGTAAATATTGATAAGCGAGCAGCGCAACGGGTGTGGAAGGAAGCGGCTGCCTGCGCCCTCACTGCAAGACACTTCACTGCAAGAAGGGTCGGGTGCTTGACGAGTGTATCAGATAGCCGGTGGTTGTGGCACGATAATTGTATTTGCTCAGGAGCTAGATAACGATCGAATGGTAATACACTGGAGCATTGTTTTCTGGTTATGATTGTTGATTTAATTTATCAGAAGTGGCGGACGAAATCATTGCGCGAAACGGGGCAAACTTTTAATTAACGATATGATTGAGCCCGGCGTACTGTTTGTTTCGGTGAGGAAATATGCTTAGTGTTTGCGTAAACGTTATTTATAAAAAAACATAAATCATTAAACGATTGCACCGTTCGATATATCGTACTGAATTGAATGTCCGGGTGCTGTTGTGGTGGCGAATACCCGACTAATTGTGTGGTATAATGCGCAAAAATAGTCTCGCAAAGTGCAACAAGCTGCCGGAGTTTAGTGGAGTGCGAAGATGCTCATTGAACCGATCGGTTTCGTTTTGCTTCGTACAGCTACATTCATGGTGCGATGAATGTTGGGATTCTGTCGCTAGCGAGGCTAATCTTTCCCAGAACGATGGAGGTTTCGGAGAAATCGCAATGTATCCTGCTTTGAAGCCCTAACATGCGCAACCAATGAAGCGTTCGCAACACCACCTTTACATACATGTTGCGTCCGGTTAATCGGGCCCCGTGAGGTGTGGGGGAGGTCGCAGATCGACACCTCTACTGACATTGCACCGTACGAAGGTAGACGTGTGCTACGGCCGGTGGAACACAAAATGTGCTCGTGCAGTGCATCGTTCGCTCGTCTAGGGGTCGATTAGATAAGCTTCTGATATGTGTGAGGTACACTTAAACATACGCAGATACGCTTCATTAGGGCAACACTATTCACCGTCGAGCCCGCGCGTGGGAAACTAAATAAGCGCACACCGCACTGCTGCCTGGTCGAGCACACCCTGGCCCCCTGCATGTGGGTGGTTCGGAATTACGTTCATTCACTTGCATTAGTAGCAACATTTCAATTATCACCCCTTTCGCGCCGTCCCTGCACCAAACCAACACAATGTGCTGCGTGCATGTGTGCGAATGTTTTATATGTCCAGCGATCTCCTCCGCAACACCCAGCGCCGTTTGGCGAATGTTGGCATCCGCGTTATGCATTGCGACGGACGACGGATCGGCGTAACGTTTCGTCCGGTCGCAAGATTGGGACCGGCACACGAACACTGCCACCTTGACGTGAACGCTCGTCGCTCGTCGGCGGCACTGATTTGCTGTAATTGCTTTGCATTTTGAGCAGTTAACAGATTTTAAATTTAGATAAGGTGCTGCGATGGTGCTGCGCGGGATGCTTCAAGGGATGCCCTTTCCCTCCCCAGAATGCACGAGACACACGGTTTGCAGTTGCTAGTGTTGGGAGCAGATTTGCCGGGTTTTGCTGTTAGCTAACAGACCCGGCTGGGAAAACCTTCGATTCTAGGTCAATGTATTTTTCATTTACACAGTGTCGAGGCGCGGCAACTGTACACTCTGTTAGATTACGTATTATGGGGAGATAAGCTCACGCATTTTATTCGAACTCCATATTTGAGTAACTTCGTTCAGTGTTTGTGTATGAACAATAGTTTGATTTTGGATAATCTTCTTCATCCACTTTTAGCGTCTTCGACATTCGTTCACGTTTGGTCTGGAGAATCTTTGGCTCTCAACTCAACTGCTCATCGTTTCACTCAGTATTTCAACAGTAAAGCAACATAATTAATTCATTCATATCAAACAAACTCAACAAAATGCGTCCCTAGGGACTGTAGATGCTACGTAAACCAACGGATGATATGCTCTGAAGTGAGGCAGTCGATGGAATCGGAATGTGAAAAGGAATTAAAGGCACGGGGTAAAGAATCTTCATTCACCACGGGTAGCTATTATCCTGCCGGAGAGAGAGAGAGAGATGGACAGAAAGAAAGTGGCGGCGCCCATCCGTTGGACGGCGCTGGAAAGAATGCACCGACCAAGGAGGACGATGTGAAAAACTCCCACGATGAGCTCCCGGGTTGATGTTCCCTCGGACCCGGCAAATAATCCTTGTAGTCGTGTCCTGTTGGTGAAGGTAGCACGACACTCATCCCGCTGTCGTGATCGGTGCCGTGCAGAGCAACAGCTTTGTGTGCGATAGCTGTTGCGTGAAACAAAGCGAATGAAAATTTATGCCTCACTTTGCCGTTTGCGTCTGCGGCCAATGCGGTGCCGGGGGCGGTTATGTCTTCTTTGTCGGGATGCTGCAATAGAATGGCCGTCCGTCGTAAAGCTGGCGATGGTTAAAGGGTGATTAAGCATGAAAAAGTTGTACCGCACACATTGGGCATACGGCTCCAAGAAAGTGGACTGTGGACGCACCGTGTCCCGGACATCTGTGGCTTCTGTGTGGCTGCCGGTCTGGGGGGATAGATAAAAGTATTATACAATTTGCAACGCAGCATTTAATTGCCTGACATACGATGAATCAGTGTTATTACTGTTAATCTTTGTCTGTCGCCAGCAGTGGCGGCACCAGAGGTGACTCGTATCCTCGGCGCAGGGATTACGGATGAAACGTGGCATTGTTGGTGATGCTAGAATGTGGGATGGTATAAATTCTTGGAGAGTATACAAGAGCTTGTTAATTAGTATCGATTTCTGCACAAGATGACAAATATGCAGTGGTGGTATTATTGAACAAGATGAAGATATAGCCGATTGATTAGTTTCGTCTTGCTCCTGGAAGTCTCGAGCCTTTTAAAAATAAATGTTTTTTTAAAGTCCCCCTTAACGTAGTTGTATAACAGTTGTTTGATTGCGGAGCACACGTATGACGCATTGTGAGTCATAGGATTGGCTCGTTTCTTCAGCTGCCTCTAACAAAGTCGTTTTGTTTGTTCGATGATAAGTTTGAGTAACAGCTTCTGCTTGCATTACAAAACACTTGATAAACGCTTAAGCTGTTTGATTTGAATGACTCGTCTCACATGATTCAAAGTGTACAATGAGTTTCTATATTTAATCTACTTAACGAAGTGCTGCAACATCATGAATCCGCACCGCATTGCTTGGTCGTACTCGCATCTAACAAGTTTGTTTCGTCCGGTTTTGTCTCCTTTCCTTCCAGAACCGCTAGTGAATCGATATGCATCGCGTAGGAAATCTGTGTTTGCCGAAACGTACGATCCGGAAAATGACGACGAAGATGAGGGTGCCCGAGCAATCTTTCCCAAAACGGACGAACAGCGAGCCCGGTTGTGTGATTCAGTCAAAAACATTCTCCTTTTCCGATCGCTGGATAAGGAACAGGTAATGTAGAGCAGTTACTCTATAGGATAGTTAAATGAAAGGAAGATCCTCCCTAGTTCATCGTTATTGCTTGTAACTTCATTAAAATGTGTGTGTCCATTAGATTGATCAGCATAGATTTTAATGTTACAAAGTAAGCGGAGTCAAATTTAACATTGTGGCGAACTTTACAACAATAAAATCGTCCATTTTCATCATGTTGCCATTATCTTCCGTACATAAGCGCTGGACAAAAATTAATCTCTTAGACGATATGGTACGATCAGTAAAAATTTTATTAGTCCGTTTTATAGTAAAATCGATCCCGCAAGTTATGCAACGCGCATTGATTACCACGGTACGGCACCAATGCTGCTCGCGTTGAAAGCAACGACAGTGAAGCAAATTTCATGGATGACCGGTGGGGCGATATCGTAGTACATTTTACGAGCAATCTTTTACTTCGCCTCGGCAAACTTTTTCAATTACAATCTTTATTACTACCTGTCTAGCAAAGAGTGCGAAGCGCAAGATGATCGAATTGTATCTCTGATAGGTGTTCCATGGGACGGCGCACCGTAGAGGAGATACCGTGTATCTCTCCGCAGTGACACAGACCGTTTCCATTCATTCCGTCTATGTGTGCCGTTCGTGCCATCGTCGGTTGATTTCAGGCTGGCCGGAACATTGGCCGGCTTATAATATATGCAATTTTAATGGACAAAGTTACTAACTGTTTAATGGAGTTTGTCGTACGTCCACCAACCGGCCGGCCAACCGTGCTGGCGGAAATCTAGTTTATTGGCCGTCAGAAGTCATAATGGTGTTTCGTTTCATTACAGTGCAGTGCCTTTTTGATGATAGAGCACTTTGTGCCATGTGATAACCCAATGTCAGGGCAGCATTTTTGCCGATTGTTAATAATTTGCCCGCCCAAAAACCCAGCGTATTTGGAGTCCGATTTTAATTACCGTACCGTTTTGCCTTTTTGTTGTTGTTGTTGTTCTTTTTTGCAGATGAACGAAGTTCTCGATGCGATGTTCGAAAAGATAGTGCAAGCGAAAGACTATATCATCAAGCAGGGCGATGATGGTGACAACTTTTACGTCATAGAGTCGTAAGTAACGGGGACGCGTGGGAATATATTTGAGCGTGAAAATTTAATGATATAATGTACCTCGTTCTACAGCGGCATGTATAACGCGTATGTAGGCGAAGACCAGAAGCACATACATACGTATGATAATAGAGGAAGCTTTGGTGAGCTTGCCCTGCTGTACAACATGCCAAGGTAAGCGTCGTTGGTGGAGTAATTTAAATGAATATGGTATTGATTTTTCATGAGCTTTTCGTAATCGTTCGACAGAGCCGCTACCATTCAGGCGGAAACCGATGGTAAACTGTGGGCAATGGATCGTCAAACATTCCGAAGAATTTTGCTTAAATCTGCATTCAGGAAACGGAAAATGTATGAAGCTCTGCTGGATGCTGTTCCGATGCTGAAAACACTGCAGGTAATGCAGAGAGTGGTATTATATAGTGTGAAAACAAAATTCCATTCATATCGTATATTCTGTTTTTTTTTTTTAAGAACTATGAACGGATGAATTTGGCTGATGCTCTGATACCTCAAACGTATGCTAAAGGCGATCGAATTATTAAGCAAGGTATGTAAAGGAATGGATTTTGCCTGTAGTTTGCAATGGGAAATTTACCAGCGTATATTTATTTGATTTCGAGTTTCATACTGGTGCTCATTATATTAACATCTACTCCGGGTTTTACTTGCATTACAGGCGATGCTGCTGATGGCATGTACTTCATTGAGGATGGCAAAGTGTCCATTCGCATCCAGCAGGATGCTGGCGAGGTAGAAATTTCCAATTTAGAAAAGGGTGGATACTTTGGCGAGCTTGCACTGGTGACACACAGGCCACGAGCCGCTTCCGCATACGCAGTCGACAATGTAAAAGTGGCATGTGAGTATTGTTGGGCGAGTTTACCACCTGGTACTGCAGCGCATCTAGAACGATGGTTGGCAGCGATAGCACCGCATCCGTATGTCGCTAGCGATTGCAACAACGCATGCAAATTAGATTATCGATTGCTATTAACTTTCAGGTTTGGTTGCTTTCCTTAAGTTGAGTGTTTCAGTTGCTCGATGGCTCTTTAATGTTATGTTGGTTGGCAGCGATTGAGTTTGTTTATTACATTAATTTATTCTTTCTCTTTTTTTCGATATTTTTGCATGATGCCTTTCATTGCCACATTCTGTTAATTCCATGTGTGACGCGTGTGTTTCTTCTGCAACCTCCTGGAAAACGGGATCTGTTACACGTTTACACACATTCACATATTTACACGCACCCACGCACATGCAATTTCATCTAACCCTGTACGATTTGTCATTTAATGCGATTTAAACATGTTCTGTATGAAATTTGATCTATCGCTTTGTTCAATTTTCACAAATATATCTGTGATTAATTATGCGTTCGCGGTGTAACTTAATGCTTCTAATTATATAAAACTTTCATCAAATGTAACCAAAAATAGTTTTAGAAACAGATTGTTTCGAACGATTGCTCGGAAATTGTGTCGATGTACTGCTCCGCAGTATGCAGCATTATCGTTACATCGATGATGCAGTTTACGAAATGATTCGAGAAGCTTGCCAACGAGCATAGAACGTTCAGATGGAATTTTTCCCTCACATGGTTCTTGTGCTGGGGGGTAAAACAGTTTTGAAATAGCTTTTTTCCGCTAATGTAATACAATTTTTGATCCATTTGGCATCTAGGTAAATTGGTTACGGCTTGATGGCTGTGCACAATTTTGCTGTGGGTGTTTTTTTTGTTGCACGTAATCTTGTCTACCACCCACTATCAAATGTGAATTTATTGATTTTTCATTTTTGTTTATTGCTTCCGGCTGGTTTGCAGGCTGGAACAAGAGCGTATAAGGATTTTTGTTGTTGCTTTTTTGAACCCTTTACCATTAGCAGTGGATCAACTTGCTTTAGCGTTATCTAACGAGGAAAACTTGTTTCTCGTCAAAAATTCCATATTTAGGGAAAAGCATATTAAAAAATAGACCCGAACCATACCAGAATGGGTCTATCTGTTTCAAGGGTTAATCAAGTTTTTACCACACGTTAACAAAGAAAAGACACATATCAGTCCATATAACACCGCATCCATTCCATATCCTACTCACACTATGTAATGCACCCACTAATATTTTCGCCATATTTTGCTGGAAGAGGTAAGCGTTAAGCATTTCTTTTTATCTTCATATCTCGATTGGCTGTCAAAAAAAAAAAACTAATTAACTCAGAGTTGATCTAAATCATTGAACATAGTAAGTAGTTTGCACAGATAAGTAATTGGTTTATTTAAATGTTGTTGTTTGCAAATTGCACCCATGTATGATAGTGTGTAGAGTTTTAAAATCTTAATCTGTTGATCCACGATTTATCTCGAACATAACCATACAGCATTGTAATTACAAATGATCTTGTATTTTGTTACGTTTCAGTTTTGGATGTGGATGCATTCGAACGTTTGCTCGGACCATGCATGAATATCATGAAGCGCAACATTGGCGACTATGAAACGCAGCTAGTGAAAATTTTTGGCAGCAAAAACAACATCACCGACATCCGATAAAGCGGTTTGTGTGTGGTCGGAAATGCTCTAAAAATGGGAACTCTACGCATCTAGAAATATACGCGCTGCAAAAAGGAAAATCAAGGCTAATCAGTACGACGACATCACGGTATCAAGAATCGAGCGACCCCCAAACACGCCATAATTTTAGAAAGGAAATATCTTTTGGACTAGAGGTCTGTAACATTATTGTGCAGCAAGTTTACATTATGATGAGCGGAACTAGCACGATAGCGTAGCTTTTCTCCCCCCGCAAACTGCATACGGTCGCAAAGGATGCGAACGAACGAAGTTGAATAAGAGCCTACCTGCCACTGAATCCAAAATTACATCACTTTACGAGCAGCAACGCATAGATAATGTTACTTGAAACCAAATTAGCTGCCGCTCGTGATTGTGAAGCACAAAATCATCGACAGAGCAGATTGTGTGAATGAAAGCGTTGCCATTGTAAGCGGGAGATAAAAATTCGGAAACCGAGCGATCCTTTTTTTCGGTTATGCAGCAGTGATTGATTATTGATCAACAAACGCGCGCGATGGACTTGAACGGTAGGATGATAAAGATAGAGTAGACATATTTTTTTTGCCAGAAAAGAAACAAAAAAAGATACATATTTGAAAAAAAAAATCACCACCGCTGCCGTATGCATCAGATACATGAGTACATAAGTGAAATGCATCAAGGTTGAAGTAGTAAGATGCATGCATGCTCTTTAGCCGGTTCTGATCTGATGCGCAAGTATATTTAAAATAATGTAAAATGAAATGTGTAGAGTCTGTCTGGATGGATGGCGATGAGATTGCGATTCTTATCTGTATTTATAGCGGGCAAAGCTATAAAGTAAGCTGCGATGCTGGATATTCAAATCACACCACAAGGCGAGAAGGCGACGAGTGTGTGAATGTGTAGTGAGTAAGTTACATCGTGAACATGTATCTAGGATTTATGGTAAAAAAAAACAAACAAACATGAAAGTAACTTTTCTTACTCCATTATGTCGTGTTGCCCGATATAATAATCATAGTACGGTTGAATTATTGTGTATGTTAAACGGCTATTCAAAATGAGTTTTCAAAACAAGCGTGTGGAGAAAAGGAACGTTTTCCTACACAAAACCCAGAAGCATTAGACGGAGTTTCGGACTTAGTTGAAGGAGTGTGTTGTATTGTTTCGAAACGCTAATTTAATAGTATGATTTTGTTTTGTGTTATTTATTCTGCTAGAAAACAATGGACGAAAAACAAACAAATGAACACTGGCTGGATGTTAATTATTGGTGATAGTTAAATTAGTATTATTTTACGACGAAGTAAGGCCAACAATAAGTGGTGGAAAATGGACTGGATTGACATTTCATGCTGTAAAAATAAAAGGTTTAAGTGAATGGAATAATTTCGTAAAACAAAACAAACCAGTGCATCGAACAGCATCGTGCTGTGCCGGATCCGTTTCATCCTGGATGAGAGCAAAAACTGTGGCTGCATGCATACTAATTCTCGTGCTAGCAAACATGATCAGACGAATCACCCGATGGTCACCATATGCACACGCACACAACAAGCAACACGTATCATATAGCATCGCAAATGATCATTTAAGAATGCCATAAAACGAAGTAAAATAGCTAGTAAGCAGTATAATACTTGTAATAATGAGGAGACGTATATCATGGTGAAAAACACTGAAAAAAATTGTAGCAGAATGCATCAGCTGCGTAGT
The DNA here is from genome assembly GCF_943734725.1 of Anopheles marshallii. Classification (NCBI taxonomy): domain Eukaryota; kingdom Metazoa; phylum Arthropoda; class Insecta; order Diptera; family Culicidae; genus Anopheles; species Anopheles marshallii. The sequence goes on along the minus strand of NC_071327.1, from coordinate 73,741,658 downwards.
AACTCGCTTACTAGTAACAATTGAGATGATATCAGATTATATGGTTTTTGTATCGCATTGAGAGAGCGCATTGGTGTTTCCAGCGTGAAAGGAGTATGAAATATGTAACAACGTATAATGATAGAGATACTTCTTGCCAGGCAGGCGAATAAGGATATCAGCAAATGACCCAAGTTTGGAAATTTTGTTTATCTATATGAACGTTTTGCCGAGCAAAAGTCCCGTGAATGAAACATAGTTTAATGCATTTTTGCACTTATACAGTTTAATTTGGCATAAAATGCAAATGTCTAACACAAATACCGAACAGTCACGAGTGGTCTTTGTTTGTTTCTTTTCGAGGAAAATAGAACCATCATGAAAAATGCAAACTGTGTACAAGGAGCGCAAAGAAACACGAGTAATGCAAGTAATGATATTATGGTATTTTTGCTAGATGCTTACACTACAAAAATTCCCCACTAAAATCAAAGTTGGGTAGGATAACCATATACTCTACAGCGTCTCCGAAGAATCTCTTTCACAACACCCCAGCGGGAGCCATGTTTTTAGCACCCATCCTCCCTTCTCCTTAGTGCTTTTTCTACATACCTTTCCTAATGCGCTTTGAACGGTTTCAAGTAGCCAACAGAAGAACACAGCCAACCAACCAGATGTAATCAATCATACAATGGATATCCTAGAAACGGTTCGCATAGAGAGATAATTTGAATATTACATGTTTCGTTATCGCATTCAACATATCATATGATAGCATTTGTACGGTGCATATTGATAGGAAGGATCAACATTGACCCTGTTTTCCCGGTCATTCATACAAAACATCCATCGTACCAGCGCCGTTGGAATATGGGGTTCCTTATGCACCTGGTTGCAACTGGGCTCCAGTTCCCAACGCGAGCATAGTGTAGGCCTCATTCGTAGGAGATGCAAGCAAACGCTCGAACATAGAATCCCCGCGTAAAGTGATGGGGAGCTATTGCGTTCAAAAGCGCTTAATAACGAACGGATAATACAATGCTGTGCTATGTCTTATTGAACAAGAACCAAACCTTTCCCCTGCGTGGGCTTTTGTGACGAACCCTACCACGGAAAAAAAAAACAAAACAATCGCAAACAAAGCGTAATAAATGGAACTATCTCTATCATCACCCGCGTCTGTAACTGTCCACAGTACCTCTTGAAAATGAACACAAAAAAGCGCTAAAAGGTAAAAAGTAAAAGATCAAAAGAGATGAAATGGAATCATAAATATAAAACACACATACACACACACAACAAAACAAAAAATACAAAGCTTAATGAAGAAGATATTGTGCAAAAACAAAACAAAAAAATCCAGCAAAATCCTGAAGAGAATAGATGGGAATGTAAACAAATAATAAACACTCGTTGACATCTTAAATGTGCCCTTTTATCCAAGAGATGATATACAATACGCATACAAAACAAAACAAACAAAAAACATGAGATGAAAATACCTTTAAACTTACTTAGTCGCACGACAACAAAGGCTACACACGCAAGCAAGCAAGCATGTTACGCTCATATAAATTCGATAGATTGTGCGCTAACGCAACAATCCTACCCAGATGGCTAGGATAGGTCACGGGCCAAAGCGCAGAACAGGAAAAGTTGACAAGTAATGCCCGGAGGGCATTCGATAATGGGAGAGGAGGACGGCATTTTCGAACTTCTACACTTCTAGCATTTTTATTTCTATTATGTTAGATATATGAAGAGCTTATATGAAGACAGAGAGAGAGAGAGAAAGAGAGAGAGAGAGAGAGAGAGAGAGAGAGAGAGAGAGAGAGAGAGGTGATAGTGAAATAATCAGGCGTAAATCTCTTGCAGTGCAGCTGTTGTTGTTGTTGTTGTGTCGGTTACATTCAAACTGGACGATGATCTATGTACGTTTTGCTGTGTGAAGGATAACAACAATCGACCCGGTAGCGCTACTATCAGTTTGAACACAGAAATCGTATAATGTGACTCGAACCAAGGAACCAACCATGCTTTGTTCTATGCTTTAATTTTTATTGGTTACTGTACCAGACTCAACAGTCAACAACAGTGGAACCAATAGTGCAAAAAATGCGTTCATGAAGATACACCGCGTAGTGCAGTGTGGAATCATCTACACTTCCATAATGAAGCTTCTTCTTTCACTGGAGGTTCAATTTCGACGACCAAACAACACCCCACACCCAGGTTACAAGACCATGCAGCATAACATAATCAGTGCCAATGTGGCCTGAGTACGAGCAGATCGTGCATGTTTAAGCCACAGCTGGGCGCTGTTTCCATCATAGGGCGCTCTACGGAAAATGCTGGTCATTTTCGTTTTAAGCGTTGTTTATTTTTAACAAACTAATTTAAACGGCACATTGAGCAGGTTGAAGCATCTTCGGCTGGCAGCTATGTTTCGTAGACGGTATTCGACTCCATAAGCGAATAGAGTTTGGAGGCAACGTACATACAAATCGTTGTATTAGTTTTAGCTTAGTTTGTTTTTCTTTTCTCTACTTTGTTCCCACAGTTAGCAAAGCTTTTGCACATAGAAAACGGGCAGAGATGTTAAATGATATTGTAGGCAAAAGTATGTTTTACTCTGGAACTTATGTTTTGTACACTAATTGCCAATTGCGTAATTTTCCTTTAAATAAGATGCGACGATCTACGGTAAATACAACATTGGCATGTTTGCAGTATCGATTGTCGATTGTGTAAAGGTCAAGGGTACGTTTTCCATCAGCAATCAGACCCTTGTGCTGTGCACTCGTTTCACATTGCGCTGTTACTGTTTGTTTCGTTCGTATCTTTTCTACTTTCCGGTAAAGATGAAAAGTGACGTAAGCGAATTCCAACTTGCTAAGAATCAGCGGCTCTATGCTTCCTTAAATGCATGACTTAGCGACACAGGCAATCGAGCGAATTGGTTCACAAATACCATACTTGGCTTATGTATGTGTGTGTATGTATGTAGGATTAATACCGTTTGAGGATCAGTAAGGAAGGCGTAAACAAAACCAATGCCCGTAATACGCAAAACATGTGCGCCCAAGTGTAGTAAACAGTTTGCGTTCGTTACATATGATCTTTTGAGTTGCGAACTTTTAAAGACAAAACGAAACTCACTGAAACAAACAACCGAGAAGAAGAAGAAAAAGAAAACAACAACAACAACCACACACACATACACATATGCGTAACAAATGAAAATGAGGAAAAAATGTAACAAAACATACACACAAAAAAAAAAAACATGTTGCTGTCTCGTTAATGAAGGTGTCGTATTTAATGAAATAAAAAGAAATAAAAATGAAAGTAGAAACAAATCATACGCCAATGTGTACAAAAATGAACCACCGTGGAGCGTACGTTTCAATTCGATCGATGGCAAATGCAATGGAGACGTGATGACAAATTTCAACCAGCCTCGGTGACACATTCTTAGTTTGCCACGCTGTGCATTTATGAGCATTTGAGTTTTGGTTCACCGAAAACTGTTAAAATTAACGGTTGTTTTAAATTCCTACATTCAACGTTAGCTATGAAAAACATCCCAAAAATTACCCTTTTTCAGAGCCGTCAAAGTGTTTCTACTCGCTTAAAATCACCGGAGTCAAGTGTGATTCCGTCGCCATTTTTAAACACGATTCATGTTAATACAGAGCCAGTGCTAGTTGCGAAGGAATAATCTGCAATAGGTAGCGCTTCAAAATATCGAGTAAAATACGTGAACATTACAAACCTCTACGGCTGTTTATTATTGAATGATAATTGGAACTCATAATCGAAATGTCTCATTTATTTCCTAATTGTTGCTTTTTAACAAATTTCCTGTTTTATGTTAATGATTATGTTATTTCCCAATGTAGCAATGTACGCTAACGCCTGATTGTATGCAAAGGGGTTGTTTTTCCTCTTGGAAATTCGGTGGGCACTCATTTTTCCGTTCACCTCACCCAAGGCTCTTCCGCTATTTGGTCAACGACCGTCCGATCAAGAGGGTTAATTTTGTTCGAGATTTGGGTGTTTATCTAGACTGTTAACTACTATTTTAAGACCACATCTCGAATACGGTTAGTTCGGCATAAGAGATCTCTCATGGGCTAATTAGACGGCAAACGTCCGAACTGTCGGATCAAAAGTCCCATAGTCTTTGTTTTGTAAGCTATAAAACTTGGCTTTTGTTACCAACACACCGCTGCAAAATCATATTCCCTCGTACATTTCAAACTACCCACTGTGCACTCTGGGCAATGGTTTCGAATTCCGAATTTCGAAGATAGGGTTGTTTGTTTCTTTGGGTGGTTTTGCAAAATACCCATTTGCGCATGCGTTGTGATTCAAAAATTTGTTGCTTACCAATAGTTAACCGGTTTATGTCACACAAGTACTGTGGACGTTAGTGAAGCGAGGTGTACAGTGTTCAGCATGGACCGTGAGATAATTGAGGAACGCACCGAAACCGCCCTAGAGCACGCGGAGCACGCGCTTCATTCGGACGAAGACCAAATCGAAGAATATTGCGAAGATGTGGTTGAGAATGGCCTCAAGGAGGAGTATGTTGATGACCAGGATTACGAAATGCAATCTTCCGATGAAACCGACGAACAAACCAATTCTGATAAGGTAACGAGCATCAGAACATTGATAAAGAAGTTTAGCTTTAATGTTGTGCTGCATGTCGCATTTCTTAGAAATCCGAGAGCAAACGATTTGGTAAGATGGCGAAGACAATATTGAGCACTGCAATAAGTTCGCTTGGTGAGTCAACGTGTTGTTTGAAGAATGAGCAACGATTAATCGCGTTCTCGATCGGTTTTTTTTTATTATAGGTGCCAAGATTAATGTTAACTTCACCTTGAACATAAGGGGGTGTCCATCAAAAAAAGAAAGAAAGAAAGACGCAAGAAAAGGCAAGCAGAGGGATGATCCAATACCCAGTACATCCCGCACTACACCGCGGAAAACAGCCGATAAGGAACGTGATGAGAACGCAAAGAGGGTTAGAACCGTTCGTAATTTCGGTACTATAACAAACGAATGAATGTCTCACGATTCGGTTTCTTTCAGTTGGCAAAAGATAAGAAATTGTTGAACAACAATCTTGCCAAGGTATGTTTGCAGCAGTATATTAGCATTTATGTGAGCAGTATTTGTGCACAGACAACACGCTTATCTATCTTTATCTCACTATTTATATCTATCTATCCTTATCGTACTATGTTTACAGATGAAGAAACAACTTTCTACAAAGCAGGATAAATTCGAACGACTAAAGATAGGTTCGTTTCTATGTATGTTCATTTAGCATGAAACTAATGCCAAATATAATTGGAAAATTATCGCTTCGGTCAATCGCTACTTTAAATTATGTTTTATCACATAAGATTCTGTTGCAGGATACATTATTGCTTACATCTATTGTATGACATTGTAAGTTTCTAATGCACGTGTCGCTTTAAGTGTTTTTTGTTTTATTATTGTTTGTTTTAGGATTGGAAGAGAAAAATGCGGTAATTTCCAAGGTAAGTTTTGTGGCAGTATATATATGTGTGCAAAGACAACACCTTAATCAACCTATGTTTACAGATGAAGGAGGAACTTGCTAAGCAGCAGACAGAAATCGATCGGCTGAAGGGTGGTACGTATGTTGGTCGCAAATAATAACAAGGTAAAACAAGCAATGATTTGCTTTATCCTATATCGTTTGTTAAGAATTGGAAAATATGCAAAAACGTCTGCAAGAATCGGACCGCAGTGAGAAAACACACACCGAGAAGCATCGAAATGATGTAAAGCTCGATTCGGAGCATAAAATTGCTACAAATTCGTCGCAAAAGGTTAAAGATGAAGATGGAAAGAGGTACAATTTTAAACTTTGGATTGTTTGCTGTAAACAAAATTAGCACGCCAAAAACCATTGGTAGAATCGCATTGGGTGAGAAAACGTAGGTACTTATTTAAGGAGAGCGTGGAATGGCGAAAATTTAATGTAGTAATATTACACTTTTTTATAGAACTGGAAGCATTTTAAAAATAAGTTGTGATAAAAGAGTTTGAGCAAAAGGTGCCATCGTATCAATAGAGAATGGAAAAAAATCTACAACGCAAAAGCAAATTGATGAAATGCGTAGGATATTTCGATTATGATGGTAAAATCAAACACGCGCTAATAACCTTTTATAATTTGTAGCTGGAAACGGAATTGAACGATAGAGGGTTTGGGGCAGGATTGCCAAGAAGTTAGGCAGCTATATTTACGTTCAAATGGAAATCAGATGCATCTGCCGTTAAAATAGCTCAACTGCAAACAAACATTCCCAACAGTACCCTTTACCCACACCGCTAGAGTGTACTGCTCCCTGGAAATCATCCCAGTGGAGTACTAGGCGCCTCCTTCTGATGCATGTTTTTGGCAATACAACTGGCGGATTGGTTGCTGTTTGACATCCAAGACATCATTTACTCATAATTCAAACGAGCTCGTTTTGCGTACAAGGGAACGGTCTGGATGCATGATTCCTTTCAATCCATTGTTTATTGCAAGCGAACAATTTAAAAAACGCATGGTAAAATATTCTTTATAAATTATAGCAAAAATGTATCATTTATTTAACCGTAAATGGTAAACAACAGCAACACACCATAAAGCACCATACACCATACACTATAAAGACAGTTTTTCTTTAGAGATTCTTTGACCACATTCAAATCCAACCGTGAAACGGCCACAAACAGTTTGCCAATTGTAAAACATGACTATAGAAATATTTAAACGCAATGCTATCAAACTCCATGAACGCAGTGTAATTTGATTATAAAAAAATATTATTTTTCTCTTTAATTTTCATAAAAACAAAAAAATTCCAGCACTACCGTTATTGACTATAAACAATTAAAATCAAAAGTAAAAATAAATTAATTGAAGTACTGGGCGCCTCCAGCTAACATTTAGCTTAAGCTAAAACCATTGTTATGCTTATGATAGAGTGCGCGGATGGATTTTAAATAATTATTTACATATAATTTATAGTAAACTTAACCTTTTTTTTAATAATATTATAAATCGTGAGAACTAACATTGGTGTTGGAAATGTGTAATCTACTTATTTATATTTATTACATATTCCTATACAACGTACAGTTCAAACTACCCACTGTGCCGTCTGACCGATTTCGAATTTCGAAAATATGTTTTATGCTGGTTGGTACAGTTTCGCAAAACACCCGCTTACGCATGCGCCACAATGCTATGAAAGAATTTATTGTTTACAACGAGATAAAAAATCGGGCCTTTCCTCACAAAAACGGTTGCTCTTGGTGAAACGGCGATTCGTACCGCGGACAGTATGGCTAGTCACATAATTCGACAACGCGCCGAAACCGCCTTAGAGTACGCGAAAGATCTACTGCTGGACGACGAAAATGAGGATGAGGACGACACGTTTGAAGACGATGAAAATGAGAGTGAAAATTGTGGCAAAGAGAAAGATTGTGCTGCGGATGGAAAACCCGAAGCTGAAGATGAAAAGGGCAAAGAACCAAAATCGGATAAAGTAACAAGCAGCAAATGGGTGATGAATTTCTTTAGTACTAATATGTTGCTGCATTTCGCATTCTGTAGGATCCCAAAGGCAAGAAATCATCCAAAGGTATGGCTAAGAAGGCGAAGCGATTGATGAACATTGTAATGGATCCGTTTGGTGAGTCATCGTGCTGTTTGAAGAATGTGAGAGGAATAGACGCATTGTTCACACTTCTACGCTCGCCATTCTAGGTTCAAAATTTCAATGGAAGATCAACTTCAATCTAGGCGTGAATGCATCAAATCAGAAAGAGCAGCAAGAGGGAAAAACGGATCAAAACGCCGGCACATCGGGTGCCAAAGCTCAGACAACGCCCGATAAGAAACGTGATGACGAATCTTCATCGCCCGATGCGAAGAAAATTAAGAGTGTACGTATCCTCAGTACTAACTTCAGCAGAATAATTGCTCAAATTTCACAATCTCTTCTTCTGTACAGTTGGAAAAAGATAACAAAGAACTTCAAAAGCTTGCGAGCAAATTTCTTGACGGTAGGCCTTTAAAATGATTAGCGCAATGAAAGTTGGTTTCGGTAATTAATGTTTTTTTTTGTTCTATTAGGTTGTATCCGTTTGGAAACAAAAATGTCAGAACTTGCGAAGGTATGTTTGGAAGAGAAGTATTCATCTGATGCACGCACTAACCTATTTATATCTATAGATGGAGCGACAATGCTATGAATTACAGGCCGATAATGATCGACTCAAGGGAGGTACGTAAGTGCATTACAACTAGCAACAAGAAAAGAAGATCCCTCCCTGCCTGTGAATAATCTTCTCCCTCATTTTATGATGTTAAGAATTACGTGATGTGCAACAACTCCAGCAAGGTTTGGCTTCCAGTTTGGAATCACAAAGCGAGAAGCATCGAAACGAAGTCAAACGGTTTGAAACGGAGCTTAAACATGCGACCGATTCGTTGCAGCAGGTGAGGATGCAACAAGGTGCACAACGTTTATTGAAAATCTTTGTTCATTTGTTTCTTCTTCCTTTTTTGTAGATAAAATTAACGCATCAAAACCAAGTGGAAGAATCGTGTCGATTGAGGAAAGGTAAAAACAATGTTTAATTGTGTCAAATTGAATTTAAACCTGTGAAATGTTTTCCGTAGATTTGGAAAGCGTTTCGAAAACTAAAGAAAATTTGATAAATCAGTTGGAGCAGAAGGAGAAATCGTATCTTACGGAATTGACCAAACTGAAAGATAGCATACAACAAGCCACAACAGGAAACACCGAACTTACTGATCGCGTTCATAAGGTGTGTTGACTCTCGTGGTGCGAAAAACTTGGTTCTTGCTAACTATTTGTTGTTGGTTTTAGCTGAGCGACGATTTACAAACAACCGCAGAGCAGATAAAGGAGTTGAAGGTTCAGAACATGGAACTGCAGCATGCACTAAGCGAAACAGAAAATGAAAAACAAAGAATCAATCTACGCTTGGATGCTTCAAATGCTAAAATAGTTGAACTAAAACGTGCAATACAGATGTAAGAAAAATTTGATTTTTGTTTGGACTTTTCTCCACTAAACCGCTCTCCTTTTCAGTTTGGAATCGAATCCCTTCACGACGACTGCGGCCCAGATGCAAAACGATGGAGCGTACTCTTGCCCTTTGTGTGGAGTGCAGTTTGACAGCTTGGCAAATATGCAACTCCATGCAGAGGATTGCAACGGATAAACATATTTCAGTGCACACACCACAACCGATCTATTCGTATTGTACAGGACTTTTAACATTCGGTTTACTGGAGCGTTTGTATGTGTGTATTTTATTTTGTGTTTGTGTTTGAAATGTTGTAAAAAAATGCTTTAAAAAAAGGTTATCTGTTATCAATCTTTACTTTTCCCCTCACCAAACAATGTGGACAATATAATTAGCAAACAAACGTAGGATTAGAGTCCTCTTACTTGCACTAACGTCACTTAACACAGGTAAGAAAAGGGGGAAAGGAAGTTTGGGGAATGTTCGGGAACAATTATTGCTACAGTATACTCTAAGCAAATGGTACCCTAGAGCATGTTGCGAATTTTTGCTACAGGGTTTCAACCTGAGAGCATACTGAGCAGGCCGCTGGAGCAGGGAGCATACAACCATGACCACGAACACATGACCTGGCATCAATTTTGATCTCACATTTGCAACATACTGATGTCAGGTTCTGATATGTCGTTCAAACTACCCACTGTGCATGCTTTGCTGTCTGGTGTGGTTAGTTTCAAGTTTCGAAACTATGGTCGAAAACGCGTTTGTTGGGGTAGTTTCAGCAAATATCCGCTTACGCATACATCGATTGCGATTGCATTAATTCATTGTTTACCAGAAGCTAGCTCACAGCAGAAGCGAGTTTGTGTTCAGCGTGCAGTATGGCAGATCAAAGAAATATTCAGCGTGCCGAATCCGAACTAGAATACACGGGAGATCCTCTGCTGGTTGACGAGAACGACGATGAAGGGGACAATGGTGAAGATGATGAACGTGAGAGTGAATGTTGCAATCAAGCGGAAGATCATGATGGCCAAGATGACGAAAAGAAAACTGATGGCAAAAAAGGCAAAGCTACAAAATCCGATAAGGTAACGAAGCAGCAGAGAAATGGTGCATATTTTTAGCAATAATCCTTTTTGCTTGTTACCGAATTTTCTAGGACCTCAAGAGCAAGCAATTAGCCAAAGGTTTGTGCTAAACGATAGAGTGAATCATGGACATTTTCATGTATTTCATTATTTATGTATTTCATTTGACACATTCACCCTTTGCACGTCATTCTAGCTTCAAAGATTCATTACAATGTTGCCATAAATTTTGGCCTAAAGGCATCAAACACGAAGGACCTACTGGAGGAAAAAAATGCCCCCAGTGCCGGTACAACATCTGGTGCCAAAACGCAAAAAATAGCGGATAAGACCGGTGATAACGAACCATCATCGTCCGATGCGAAGAAGATACAAAGTGTTCGTATTTTCAATTCACTAACGAACTGAATATTTTCTCATGTTTCGATGTTCTCCGTTTTTGCAGTTGGAAAGAGAGAAAAAAATATTGGAGAAGCGTGCGGACTATTTTTTTAACGGTATGCCATTCCGAAGATCAGCATGTTTCAAATGGAGTCATTAATCTATTGCTTTTTTAGAATTGGAAGATAAAAAATCGGTCATTTCCAAGGTATGTTTGCGACAGAATGTGAGCATTCGTGTGATATATGGTAGTGCACAGCAAACACACTAGCTAATCCATATTTACAGCTGGAGGGTCAACTTTCTACGCTGCAGACAGATAATGATCGACTAAAGGGAGGTTCGCATATTTATCGATCTATCGCATTTATCTATCTAAGTAATAATTTATATCTTTTGTCAAGAATTGCGCGACATGCAAAGACTCCAGCAAAGTGTAAACAGCAGCATGGAAACACATAACGATAAGCATGGAAATGAAGTAAAACGACTTCAATCGAAGCTTACAACCGCTACAGAATTGTTGGAAAGAGTAAAGAAAAAGCCGGAAGGTGTGATTTTGTCTCCAATATTTAATCATTTTAATTCTTTCTGTAGATGAAATTAACAACTCTAAGCCAGGTGGAAGAATCGCGTAAATTGAGCGAGGGTAAATGTGTGGAGAAAAATTTCTTTATTACGAACAATAGTTTATAGAAACAGGAAACTTGTTTTTTTTTTTAGAATTGGAAAACGGTGCAAAAGAAAAAGAAGATTTGATAAATCAGATGGAGCAGAAGGAGGCATCGCATCGTTCGGAAATGGACAAACTCAAAGAAAGCTTGCAACAAAAGAAATGCCAAAACACCGAACTAACTGATCGCGTTAATGAGGTGTTTCTTTTTGTTTTTTAATACCTTTCTCACTTCAAATTATTTAACATTGTATTTCTTTTTGTAGATAACATTATTACTTCAAGCACAAGTAGAAGAAACGAGCTTGTTGAGAGCAGGTAAATAATGGAAGAGATTTTTTATTTTACAATCGGAATTAAAACCTTTATGAATTCTTGTTTGTTTTTAGAGTTAAAAGACATTTTGCACACAGCGGAAGATGAAGTAAATCCAAGGCCGCACAAAAATGGTTTTGCATTTCGTCGTTGAAGCCGATAAACCGACAAGAATTAGTATTCATTCCCTCGACACAAGCCACAAATTGCAGGATAATAGAAAACACAACATCAAAAATGCAGCACGATCGCACAAAGAAACACGCGATCGCTGTGGACGTGGAAAAAAAGTAATCAGAGCGCAGCTTGCTGCATATCTACGACAACAATGACAATATTTGATCCGGCAAGCTAAATATAGATTAAAAAGTGTTAAAAACACGTCAATCTATTCGGATCTGCTGTAAGAGCAATTAAATTATACAGACAGTCCCCGAGATAATCGGATTTGGAGATGGACATTTGACAATAGAGTGAACTTACGGTATAAATTTTAAACAAAAACGTGTAAAATTGGTCGAAAATGCTTCACTTTTCTGATAGAATATTTGTTTTTGATTTATGTTGACGTTTTCTTTCGAAAGATCGGTGGAATAAGTTAAATAAATAAAGTGTAGAGAGAGAAATCGACTATGTAACTTAAAAGTGTACACCATTTTGCACCAGGATTTGACATACGCGGAACGAACACCCTAAATGTAAACGAACCCGACTTAGATGTTTTGTATCAGAAACGATTTTTGTATAATTGAAAATTTTTGGTTGAGAATACTTTCCCTCCCGCTAGGCAAATCTGATTAATTTATCCTTTACATTTATTATTGTTTAATTTAAACAAATAATTTATTTTCCAAACTACCCTTAAATATCCCGGTAGTTTGGCGGTAATTTGTTGGGTAATTTAAAGGCAAATTTAAAGTCGTTAATTCTCTCTTTCGAGATATTGTTTCGTGATGTTTGTTTGCTGGGGTGATTTAAGGAAACCGTCTAATTTATAGGTAAGTTAATCGCTAAATTAATACAACCTCAATAAAACATAATAATATTTGAATAGTATTTATACATTGGGAAGGAAATTCGCAATTACTCACTGTGTGCTCTAGTTTTGAGTTTCGAAGATAAGGTTGTTTGTTAGTTGGGGATGAAATAGCCGCTTACGCATACGTCACGATTGAAGTAATTTATTGTTAACCAGAAGCTAGCGCAGAGCAGAAGCGAGTGTGCGTTGAGTGTGCAGTATGGCTGATCAAGAAACCGCTCTAGAATACGTGAAAAATCTGCTGATGGACGACAAAAGTGAGGATGATTACGACTATGGTGAGGATGATGAACGTGAAAGTGAAACTTGCAACACGGCGGACGACGATGTTGGCCAAGCAGATGACCAAGAAAACGAAGTTGACGATGAAAAGGTAAACGCAGCGAAACGCGATAAGGCAGCGGAAGAATGGTGTATATTTTTAATCCCAATATATTGTTCCCGTGTTTCGTTCTGTGGCATTTCTAGCACCCCAAAGGCAAAAATTCATCCCAGTGGAAAAGAATTAAGAAAGCGGTGTACGCTGCAATTGGTTCGTATGATGAGTCATCGGGCTGTTCGAAGAATGTGTGACGCACTTTAAACATATAATCTTTTTCCGAGTTACGCGAATAATGCGTGCCAGAGAAATTCGCGTAACTCGGATTCCCTTTATAATATCGGTTATAGTTAGTATTCAGTGATCGATTTCTTCTTTTCACGTTACGAAGCACATAATTCGTTGATAGTTTTACGTTTATTTCGACAACTAGAGTTAATTTTCAAAAAAAATAATACTTTCGTAATTAAAATTTAACGTACTTTTTCGTTTTTTTTACTCTGAATTTGCACGTTATTCTAGTTCCAAAGTGTTTTTGGAAAGCGCACGTTAATGTAGACGTTGAGGCATCAAACAACACAGACCAGCAACAGGGAGAAACCGGTACATCCGGTACTACATCGCGCAAAACAGTCGCTAAACAGGGCGATGACAAATCTTCAGCGCGCGATGCAAAGAAGATTAAAAGGGTGCGTAAATTCGGTACCACGATTTACCGAATAATTGCTAATATTTCGGTTTATTCCACTTTGCCAGTTGGAAAAAGACAAGCGAGAACTGAAGACATTTGCAAGAAAACTTAGTGACGGTATGCCATTTCTATGTTGAACATGTTTCAAATTGATTACAGTCATTAATGTTTTGCTCTTTTAGAATTGAAAGAGAAAAATGCGGACATTTCCAAGGTAAGTTTTGCGGCAGTATAGAAGCATCCAGGTGATATATATTTATGCGTGCAAAGACAACACTCTAATCAACCTATGTTTACAGATGAAGGAAGAACTTTCTAACAAACAGGAAGATGTCGATCGCTTGAAGAGAGGTTCGTATGTCTACATAAAAAAATACCAAGTGAGTAAATAAATAACCTTTGCTTTTGCTTTTGGAACAGAATTGGAAAATACGCAAAAACTTCAGCAAAGTTTGACTTCCGGTTGGGAAACACAAAAAGAGCAACATCAAAATGAAGTAAAACAACTCGATTCGGAGCTCACAACCACTACGATACAGTTGGAACAGGTGAAGTTAACGATGATACATTTCCTTATGTTTCTTATCTTTCCTAATTCTTAACGCCCTTTGTAGATGAAATTAACGAATCATAACATTGTGGAAGAATCGTCTCAACTGAGAGGAGGTGAGCATTTATAGAGAACATGTAATACAGTCGACCCTCACTGGTTAGTTGGCACCTCAACAATTGCCAACCAACCATCGAGCCAGTCCTTTTCAATGAATAAGGCCTACTTAGCATGACATTTTTTCTACGAAATAATTTTGTCTCCGGTTCGTGTAAACTTCTTGTGCTTATTCGGTTAATTTCCCGATTTTGACATCTGTCACACAACCCAGTGAGCCAGTGAGATTCGATTGTATTGCTCAAAAGAGGTTTATATTCCACGTGTTAAACATTTTTGTAGAGCTAAAAGCCATGACAAAAGCGAAAGAAGAATTGACAAAGCGGTTCGAGCAGAAGGAGACATCGTATCGTATGGAGATAGACAAACACAAGGATAGCCTGAAGCAAACACAATCGGAACTCACCGCTCTCATCGATGAGGTATTTGCTTTTACTTCGTTTCGCGTTTCAGCTCTTTAATCGATTTCATCCTGTTTTGCAGATGAAGTTAACGAACCAAAGACATGTGGAAGAGGCGAGCCGATTGGGGAAAGGTAAATAATTAAGAAACGTAATAACCAAACACGTTGAAAAGTTACGTTACATTCTTCGTAGAGCTGGAAAGCATTTCAAAGGAAAAAGATGATTTGACGAAGGACTTCAATATGAGAGAGTTCAAGTATATTTCGGACCTAAGTGAACTCAGAGAGGAGTTGCTACACGAACGGTACAAAAACTGCAAAGATGGTGATCGCCTCGCACAGGTATTTTTGGACGCGCTTCATTGTTTTACGGCAAGTCTTTAATAATTCCGTTCTGTTTTGTAGATGAGATATGTAAATCCCTTGAGACATTATCAACCGCTTTGGCAGCAAGACAATTCGAAATGAGAAAAGCAGATCTGGCATGGTAGCAGCAACATCAGTGCATGCAAGATGTAACGTTCTTTTGGGCTTTGTGTGGAGATCTTCGTGTCACAAAGGTTTATACAAAAGAGACCTTTATCTCACAAAGGTTTATATGGAGAGGTTCCAGATAGCCTGTCAACAACCGTCAACCCATCGATTGCTGTTATTTTGAACACTACAAATTCGCTAGAATGGAATGTATTGGTGCGAACATTACAATCACTTTAATATGTCTGTGTTCAAAGAGTTATAAATAAATTCCTAAATCGTGTTTCACGACCCGACTATAAGGCTCCAAATGTGTGACATACAATCAAACAAGGAGAAAGAAAAAAATGTGAACAATTGAGCAGATCACTGTATTCATGTTCGAATTATATATTTGAAGTCGTCGATATTGGGTCCCCTCCATCTTAACTGATGGTGATTTTATCGGTGAAACCGACTTCCTGGTAGTGTAATTACAGGAATTGGGATACATTAGGTCCAAACGAACCGGAACATTTTTCAGGACCCTGGTTGAAATTTCGGATCATGTTTGCAGCTGCAGTAAATTCGGAAGATAGTGTATCATTTAATACAGTCTACCACACTTGTTTGCCTTTTGTTTTTACGTTTCCTTCCTTTATTAAGTGCGTTTTCCATAGTTCGGTATGTGTTCTTCATTAGATGATGAATTAATGTGTTACTGCTCCCTTTTCATTTTACTTCTCTTCAACTCTCTGTTTTGCAGTTGAACGTAACTTAACGATACACAATGATTTGTCTATTTGTTACTCTACACGCTCTCGCTCTCCCTATCTCTCGCACTTTCGGTTGTCTAATATGTTTATCGTTTGACAAATTTGGCCACTAATGCATTTTTGTACAATTGGTACAAAAAAAAAATGAACGTTGTTTTTGTTGTTCAAATGTGCATTACGACGGAAAGTCTTTGCATCGACCCCCACACATCTTCGCCTGTACAATGCGCCATTTTGGACGACAGCAAAAAAAAAAAAACAAAGGGCTCCGGATGCGGGATCGGTACAATATTTTCTGTATACAAAATAGAAGTATATTTCATACAAACTGGGTGCTCAATTACAATGCAAACCCGTCGCCCTTTGCTTGCTTGATCGTATGCCACTTTTGTGTTGTCCATGTGTGTCACGCTCTGCTGGTCTATTGTATCGTGTTTGCTGTGCATTTTTTACTTAGCTGTCCATTTCTTCCGCCGAAACAAACTAGTGTACGTGAAGACATACCTGCTTTAAATGAGTTTATGTGTTGTTTTTATGGTTTTTTATCGTTTTCTTTGCCACAATTATGTTTTCGGTTTCACTCTCTAGTCAATGTTTATGCTAACTTAAACATGTAAATACGAACAGGATTACAAGCTGTCTCGGTATTGTTTTTAATTTATTTTTTACTCTCTCTTCTTGACGTGGTTACAAAATATAATTTATGGAAAACTGTCTCGCCCCCTAGCAACGGTGTAGAAGCAGTGTGCGAGTGTGTGTGTGTCTTTATTTACTGCGCTCAGCACTCTACCTAAATTGAACGTTTGCTAACACTACACTATCGCGCGCGTTTGTATGTCACGTTGCGCTGTCATTTTGCATTCAAGCAACAGGGTTGCCTCAACCTGACATGCTTTCCAACAATTGTACAACCACTATCGCTTGTTTGGTCTACTTTGATCTATTACGGATGTGGTTTGTAGCGTTCCAACCTTTATGTGTCCATGCTTACCTTGTTGTGCCTTGCAATTTACTACATCTGTTCAAGCTGCTTTATTCGCTTCTTTCCTCTCTCTCTCTCTTTATGCAAACTGTGTGTGTTTCTGTTGTATTAAAAAAGAAGCTCTATTTGTATGATTGCCATGCATTCCTAATTTCATTTGTTACGACACTAAGTTTTATCTTGCATTCCTCTATTTTGCAAATGTTACTCCCTTTCATTTGTCAACTTTTTGGCTTTTGCAAAAAGTTTATAAGTTATGTTGCTATTTTTTTTTTTGTTGTTTCTGCCAGTATTTATTCCATTTTTCACCCCATTGTAATAATGATAACAACACAAGTTTCACGTGTTCTTGTCTATTATTGTTTTTTTTTTCGTCCATTTCTTCCGACACGCTCTCTCGCTCATTTAAACGAATCGTAAGTAGAAGCCAAAACGCAAAATTGAACATGGGATGGATTTGACGCTCAGTTCCTGTTTAGTAATTAAGTGGCATTTTATGTTTGGGGCTGACGATAAAAAAAAAAACAAATTGTCGGTTTTAATTTTACGCAGCATTATTTTTTTGTTGTTTTCAACACATTTTAAATCGTGTTTTATACATAGTCGGAAGATTCATTTCTTTAAAGGTTCGTATCATCATTGGCACATTTACAAAATCTGGCGAATGTGTTTTTTTTTGTTTCTTTGCGTTTAAACAGTGCCACTTTGTGTGTGTGTGTTTATTAGTGCAAGTGCATTATTATTACACAAAAGGCAGAAGAACCTCTTAACCATAATAAGATACACTAAGAAGCAAATCACATTTAAGAAACGGGTTCACATCATCCCTATCGCTTTATCACACGAAAAACCATGGAAATGTATGTATGTGTGTGTTTCAACAATTTCATGCATGTGTCTTAACATGGGGTGCCATTTTGAAGTGCAATATAGGTAATGTAATAGCAATGTTACAAATGTGCCCTCGTGTGAAATCCATTTCCTGGATGATGGTTGAAAAACACGTGTCAAAAAACAAACACATTTAAAAACGTACCTTTCCGTTCTCGTTCTGTAAACACACACAAGTATGACTTTTTTTTTGTGGGTTTTGTTTGTTTTTTCTTCGGGTGGTGGGTGCGGGAATGAAAATTTTATTTTAAGTTGGAAATAAAGTGCACTCTCCAATAAATTTGTACGTGCTGCAAAGAGTTTCGAACATCGTTACGTATCTTGTGAGTGTAAAGTCTGGCGATTATAAAAGACTGGCTGAGACAAAACTGGGTTTGAAAATCGTCTTACATTGGGGTCTGTTCCATGAACAAGGGACTTCAACGCGAGCCATTACACGAACTTACATCTCGTTTCATTTTCCATTAAGTAGCTGTGCCGGTCCCTTTTGTCCACCATTTTGTCACCATTGGCATTCCAATCCTTGGTTTTGCCATTTTTTCTTCCATTCCATTCCAAACTTCCTTTAGCAAGGGGGCAATATTATGACTTTTGTCTGTTCGTTTGTTGGTTTTGTTTTGTTTGGCGATAGATATGTTATGTATCTTCTATATGCTTATATGTATATAGAGCTTACGTTCCAGTACAACACGGTTAGTAAAGTGGATAATATATTGAATATCTGTATTTTGTTTCCAGCAAATAGAAAAAACTTGGGCAAAACTTGGCACAAACTTTCACATTGAAAAATTCCTGTATTCCGGTTTATTTTGGTTTCTTGTTTTACTCTTTTGTAGTTCGGTATCAAGCGTTCACACATTCTTCTCTACGCTCAGTTTCACACTTTGCTTCGCATCTCTGTAATTCGTATGTGATTTTTTTTTCCGGCGTTGTGTATGGTTTAGTAAATTCTTCACGGTGATTATGTGTTCTTTCCCTTCTTTGTTCTGAGCAAACAAATCTGGTCTCAGAAAGTATGAGCGGGAATGAGATGAGTAAGGTTAAGTGTGGAGAAGGAAAGCTGCTATGTTTTGTTTCGGTGTCGATTTACATGCAACATAACGTTCGAAAACAGTTTAACATACACACACACACATCTTCTGTCTGTCCTTCTTTCCCTTCGCCTTATGTTGATTGACTGACTGTGTACAGTACTTTCACGTTTCGGCTTCCTACGTACATACTAATAGTTGACTAAGAATAGTATGTGTGTATAAAAAAACCTACCTCCAGCTAGCTAGTGTACCGTGTTCTTTTATCATTTGTTGCTCCTTTGTCATGTAATTGTTATATGCTGTCCCCCTTTCTTGTTTCCATTTGCGACATTCTGTTCTTCTATTATGCGTTTGTTTACTCTTTTTTTGAATTTAGTTTTGTTTGTTCTTTTTTTTTCTATTGTTTCGATTACATATCTTCTTCTAATTGCTTTTTTTGTTCTTTTCTTTTTTAAGCAAATGTTTGCTTTACATTTATTTTACCTTACTGTTTGCCCATTTTTCTATTGTTACAGCAATAACGGCTGTACGCATTGTTGTGTCTTTCCTTCCTTTTGTTTCTTCTATTATTTATTTATTCTGTTTTCTTTCCCGCTCCGGACAGTGTGCTAATCGATTTTATACCTTTTTGTTTTCTTCCTTCCGTCCACCGTTTTGCCATCCTTCCAATCTGCTGAGCAGCTACTTCAGGTCTATGTTGTTGCATGAATTTGCATATATATAATTATGTTTTTTTTTTCTTTCTTTTCTCATTAATAGATTTGTATATGTGTATATATTCAATTTCTATATAATTAATTTATCATTTTCACTAAACGCCCCACCACTCCACATCAGCCTACCAGCACCCCCGCCCTCCCTTTCCCTGCCTCCTCACACTGTAATTGCCCTAAACTGTATATGATAAGTATAAAACATTTCAATTAAATGTAAAGCTTCTTTTTATCCTTCATGTGTTTTTCTTCCCCTCTCTTCTTTTTGTTTTGTTTTGCTGTTTCTACTGTTGTTTAGTAAATTATGACAAGACATGAATTAACTTACATCGACATCGACTCAAAATATTTTCTTTCCTTTCGTGTTTCCTTACTATGTTCTTTTGTATATGCGTGTTGTTATGCGCGATTCCCCATCCCCGTCTGTTATCGTTTGCTATTTTTTTGTTCGTTTTGTCTCATTGTTGTATTTTTTTTACAAATTTGCACTAGTTGTGTTTTTACAATAACGTAAAAGGGAAATTTAGTCGACGTAATTTATTGAAAAGGGGTAAAAATATAAATAAGTATACCATTCTGCAGGGTGCGGGGGGGTGTGTATGAGGATGGGTGTTGAGAGAAGAAAACTTAAGCCAATAGAAAAACAAACATTACGCGGAAGTTTGTTTTTTCTTCTACTCCTTCCCAATTATTGATACTCAATTGCTTTGTCTGCTGAAACCTCGTTTTGTTTTTTTTGTCTATATTATCATTTGAGTTTGAGTCACCGTTTTGTCGCACGCCCTCCATCTTCCTCGGCGTAGTCCAATTGTGAGAAAAGAAGCTGTAAAAAGTAATTATAAAACACGAACAGAAGTACTAGCAACACCAACGAATAAATTAAAAATTGGGAATTTATTGAAGTAAAGTACACAACACAACATAAGCAATGAAAGAAGTGAACAATATATAAAACATAACATAGGAGAGAGAGAGAGAGAGAGAATGGGAGAGAGAAAGAGAAAAATAGAGAGAGACTTGGCTTTAGGTTGAACCATAACCAAAGCCACAGCTAAAACTAAAGGCAAACGTGTGGGCTAAAGTGCACGGCTCTATAGCACACTCCTTATAAGTAACACCACTTGCTTAACAAAATAACATTCTTACTACAATCTTATCAATAGCAGCGCGTTTCGTCAGCCACTAGCTAGCGAGCTGAAACCGAGCGTGATAAATTATATTACGCAAATGTTTTATAAATTTCGAAATTAAATCAGTCTCAATTACATGCGTAACGTTGCATCATAATGACGAAGAATCGGGAGGGGTGTTATTGTGTTTCGGTCACATTAAAGTATGGTTACATATTTAAAAAGGAAGAAAAATGATCTTAAAAAATTCTCTGCTATTCGCTAGCTTCTTTATCTCATATCAACTGTCTCTATTATGGTCTCAACGCAGGTTTTTGCACACTCAAACCGATGATTGTTTGCACATCATCCTTGTCTATTGTTTCGCTTGCCGTACTTCTAAGTGTTTAACTGCATAAACAAAACAATCGGTACGCAATTTTATTCCTTTTCCGTTTTGCTATGCTTGTTACTATTCGCTTGCCTATTGTGTGCCTTATGCTTTACTTCTCGCTACTAGTACTTCTAATTTCGAACCCACAAAAGGTGCTTTTACTGATATTTTTACACATGCGCATACCTTCTCTCTCTCTCTCTCTCTTTCTCACTTGTAAAAAAAGCACTCTTTACCATTCCAACGAGGTTCGTCGCTTTTATGTCATTTAACTTTTTCCTCTTTTGTTTCTTGCCAACTACCCGTTGGTGGCATCTTTTCAGTCAACTTTCTACCAAAAAAAAAAAAAAAACGATGTCGTTGGTTTCTCCAAACCACTGCTCATCGTCGGTTTGACAGGTTTTTTTTTAATTTAATCATGATCGCACGTTTACCGCACTTGAACAGCTTGAACAACGAAACAGGTGTGTGGAGTACATTAACCATTTGGCACAATTGTTTATTTTTTCGTTTGCAAATGATCTTTCCTGCTAGAAAAACAAAACCTCGGATCGGAATGACGATCGATCCCAATGTCTGTCTGATGCTGGTAATTCTTTTTCATATTCATCCGCAGAATGGTGATCAGGAAGAGGCTGTTGGCTTGCAAACTCTTGCTCACACAGGATAACGCAATCTCTTTGTGTGTGTGAGTGAGTGTTATTCCTCTCCATGGAGTGTTAAAAAGATTGAGTAAGTAGTAGCTAAGTAGTGTGTGCCAAATGTACGGTGTGATCTCTAACGGTGCCTGTTTCCTACGTACGGGAGATGATACTTTATATGTGTGTGTGTTTGTTCTTTTCCTTCTGTTGTTTTGGTCTTCACATCCTCATCCAATCTAGTGAGCCAATCTAGGAAAGGGTTTCTTGTCCACTCGGCCACAGGGAAGCCCGCCGTCGGTTGGGAGTCGATGAGCATATCAGCAAAGCAATCATGTGCGTGTTGTGGTATCATAATCGTGTAAAAACAGCATAAAAGTACGTGAGCAGAAGTAGTACAGCGTGGTGTTGCTTGTTAGTAATAAACGGTAATTACACATAAAGGGACGTGGTTTAGTTATCGTTCGCGTTTTTGCCGCTCTTGTTTCGCGAAGTTTTCTCCTTATTTCGGTTGTTTTTTTTTCTTCTGTTTCTTATCATTTCGCTTCGATAGATAATGTAGAGCTGGAGGTGTTTGCTTGAATGGTGTGTAGGTGTGAGTATGAGTGTTGGCGTCAGCGCAATGCCATTTTGGTTTTGTTTGGGCACGATGGAAACGGGAACCTCCGCACGTTGACTGTCTCTGTCCATAACTGTTCCGCACCGGAAAGTTCTTTATCTTGCCTGCTCGATTGTTTGGGTACAGCTCGAAGGAAGTGTTTTGGAAGTTCTGTGTGTGCGTGCCACACACTTGCAAAAGGGGGGCATATCAACAACGAGGAAATAAAGGAAGAATTTATTCAAATCCTTGGAAACGTTTACCAATCTCAGTACAACATTGGAAGTTATGCAAAACTTTTGTTTATTTACCCCCAAATAAAAACAGCAAATTAACAAACAGCAAACAAAGCAAGGGATGATGCTGTTTGTCAGTTGTATTACGACCTCTTCTCCAACATTTAGTTAGAGTGGTTCGTTCCATCTCGTTCCAGTAGTGCGTGTGTGTTTGTGTTTTCTTTAGCTCTCGTTTCTATTGTTTGTTTTTGTACCTTTTCCCTTGTTCCCATGTTTTGTGTCATATTTTTACTCGATCAATCGATGAAACTTTCGACTGTCGTGTGAATCAAACACGTGTACACGCACACACACACGCACACGCGCACACATTCTCACTTGCACCTACTCCACCACCCCGGCGCCATTTTCTATTCAGTTCCGCTAAGAGGTTCACGAAAAAACACCTCTGTTTGTCTGTGTTCCATTCTTTTTTCAATCTAAAGCTTTCGCATCAACTGTTGTTTAATTTTCTCTTTGTTTTGTTTTGTTTGTTTGCAACGCTTCTGCTTTTTTCTTCCGTTTTGTTTTTTGTTCTGTTACATCTACCACTAAAATCACAGCCCTTTATGCGTTCTTAGTGAAAAAACGAAATCAATGTACAAAATTCATCACATATATCACTTATAATCATCATGTGTGTATTCTCGCGCTCTCTTTCTAGTGAGTGTATTCCCCCTTTTTTGTTTGTTTTCTTTTGCTTCTGCATTAGTGTAGCATGAAAATGTTCTTTAATCTGTTTGTGTTAATATTTTTTTAAATAAGAAACATATCCTTAAATGTATCTTTGCCACAATTTTCATGATTTGCATATTCTTTCATTTTGATAATAAAAAAATATAAGAAATAAGGAAACAACTAGTAAAAACATACATCATATTTTATAAAAAATAAAACAAAAAACATTTACGAAAACCTTGAAACAGTTCTAAAAATGAATAAAAAAGAAATTATAACATAAATCTTTAATAAAACAATAGCAAACAATGCAACAAAAAAACTTATGTCATCCCTGTTGACATTGTCTTCTTTTCGTGTTTTTTTTCTGAAAGTTTCGTGTGTGTCCGTAGTGAGTGTAATGCTGAGTATGGTTGATGATTTTTTTAATGAAATTTCTTTGGTTATTGATCCCTTAGTCGATTACTTTGACACTTTATTGTTGTCTCTAGCCTGTGTCGCCTTTTACAGTGATAGAAAACGAAACAACAGGCGCACTCATGCACTTTCATCTGTTGCTTCTGTTTGCCATTATTTTGTTCTACTAACGCAAACAAACTACTGACTTTACTTTACTACTTCTATCTTCAAATGGCACTCCCCCTTGAACGCAGCTATTACACAGCTAGCTTTCTGCTAGTTTTGTTATGCTATCTTAATTGCCTAGCGTTTTTCACACTTTCATGTATTTTGTTCTTCTTTTATTTGCTACGTAATAAACCTTACAACACAATTATGCGATGCAGATCGCTACAGCAACTTATGATGTACTCACTTGCTTTGCTTTACTTTAATAACGGTTCAATAATCTTAACATGTAGATGTATTGTATGCTAGTTTGCTTTCTTTCTCTTTCCATTGTGTCCGTGTGTGTGTGTGTGTGTGCTGTGATTTTGTTACGAAATTGGCTAACGTTTAGTTTCATAATATTAATTATTTACTACTCTGAAGACACACACCGCACAAACACAAACACACCCACACACACAATACATCTATATCAACAGTTGTGACGTTTTTTTTTTTAAGAAAAAGTGACCTTCATTAATGAAAAACAGCTCGTTTGTGGCTCGTTTTGCATCTCGATTAATCGTTCTTCTTCTCAGCTTCCCGTAAACTATTGCTTTATGGTTATATAAATTATGTATGTTGTGTTGTTTCTATACGGCGATGTGAATTTTATGATTTTTACAGCGTGAAATTGTGTATGTGTGTGTGTGTGTGGGAAAGCTTTGTTAGCATAAATCTACTACGCACAACAGTTCAATCACTACACTGCGGTGGTTTTTTGTCGCATTCCTATTAAGTATCTTCATTTATAAACGAACACACGCACCCACACACACACACACATCGTTACTACTACATCGAGTGTCTCGCTATGTTGGCCGCTAGGGTTGCTTCTGTTCTGGTCGTCTATTTTTGGCATCTAACTCGCTATTGTTTTAAAGTCACATCCTTCCACTTCCAGACGGAAGGAAGTAAAGCTCTTCATATTGATTGACATGATTGGTGCCCACACACACCGCATCGATCGTAGCAACCTGCGATACGACACTTTCGCACGCATGCGAATCCAAACCGAACGTAATTTTCCATCACCATGTGTTAGTACTACTACAGCTGGGAAAGTTGTATCTTCCTTCTTACCCAGTGAAAAGGATATTAGTGATTTATGTTTCCTCCTTATTTGTTCAAACGGGTGTTTTTTATAGAAAAGCTTGCATAGCTTGTTGCATGTTTGTATGTGTCGGGTGTGGTGCATTTACATGATTTAAATTGTGATGTAAAATTCATGTGTTCACGAGTGGATATAAAACTGGTGCATATTAAACAACGAATAGTGTCGAAATGTAACCTTTCACACCACATTTTACTTGCGTTTACTATTCCATCGGGTGCGTTTATTGTTTATCTGTCAGAAAAAAACAAACGATAGACGCCTCTAGTTTCCTTTGTTTAAATGTGCATATTGCTTGTCGATTAAATTCTTCCGGTCGGATTAGTAGGACCCTACATACATGTCTAGCGATAAAACACAATCAGGGTGGCATAAAGGCAGCAAGATGAACCGATGATTATTAGTAAGCATGTGTTGTAACGTACTACTAGAAGCACACTAGCGATGTCTCTACCATGCTCCAACTAATAGCCAATGTTTTAATGGTAGAACAAAGAAAAGGAGGATCGTGTGTAAGAAATGAATGAACGGATTATCTTTGCTCCACGACCTGATTACAATGTCACATTGACGTTCACTCACACATCACACAACGAAAAAAATTTCTAACGCTGCCCACTACGAACTAACTTGCCTGACTGACTGATAAGTGATATATTGTTTAATGTGTGTATCATAGTTGCTAATGATTTTATACGATATGCAGCAAAAATTGGTGTGTGCTGGAGAGCTAGAAAATTCGGGAACATTGATTTTATACACATACGTATTCATGTGGGATATAGATAATACAAAAGTCGTCGGATATGGCATGAGAGATGATATGATAGGTATATAATGGTTTGGATTTCCTTTACGTGTAAAGTTTTATTATTGTTGCTTCATTCCTTTTGTGTGGTTCACGCGTGGCTGTGTGTACAAAGATTATAAAATAAGTCGGGTCCTTTATTCGCCTCGCCTTAAACTTGGATATAATCGTGTCCGATATGAGAGTGAAAGAGAGAGGGAGAGTGAGGGAATTGCCCATTGATTTATGCGACTAAAGGGTGTGTGAGTTTTGTATGTGTCTAAGACTTGATTGATGATGATCGCACGTTCGTTCCCTGCGTGAATTGAGCCCATCGCTAAATATGTATATATATATATTTATGTATATTATTATATAAATGGTTATTACAAGGCATAAGACTTCTAGTGTTTAAGATTACAACATTAAATAAATTCGTTCACTACTACTCTTGAGCCATTGATCGTGGGAAGTGATGTGAAGAGGAGCGGGGGGAAAGGGGGCCAGGAAGGGCGGAAGGGACAGAAAGTGGCGTGCACAAAAACACATTAGTATAAATTGTTTGTTTGTTTGTGTTATAATTTTAATCTATATCCAACACTAATAATTTGTTTTGTTTATTTCCACCGCCTATCTCTCTTCGCCTATTTGCAAACGTGCGGCTTTTGATTGTGTCCACACGCAAACGGAAAGACAGACAGACACATTTGTTTCATGGTTCGCGTTTTGCTTTTCCTAGCTTAATCAGTGTTTGCTTTACCCGCCTGTCCACACACCACGCCGGGTGTACGGACACAGCTACACCGGTTTGAGTAACACACACTGTAACTTTTAACCCTGTTTTCCAGACATCGAAAATTCGACAGGTGCCGGCCCTGATTGATTGTGTTTACTTCTGCTTCTGTGCTTTTGCTTCTTTAAACGTTTAATGGGCTTTTGTTATTTTGAACATTTTCTTGCGCTTTTCGGAGCGGATTCGGCATTCTAGCATTCTACAGCATACAAATGGATCTGGTTCGTGCATACTCTTAAGATGATGGTTGTTTGCTAGTAGGTATATATATATGCATTCCCAACCTAAACGCCGAGAGTGTAACATCTCATTGCTCAATGACTTAAGCGACATTTTATTCGATCAAACCAAACAAAGCGCCACGAAACAGTCAACCAATTACAATTATGTCTTTTCATCGTTGAAATTTATATCGCGCATATGTCTCTAACGATAAGTGTTTCAATTCGAATGCATAAGTAAACGCCGTTTGCCGTTGGCTTAGACTATTTGTTTAACCAAAGCCATTCTACATAGAGTTTAATCTCGGCCAATGTATTTAAACATGCTTACGGAACAGAGCTCGACAAAAGAAAAACATTGTAACCAGCTCGCAAAAAAGCTCGGTTTGCGCACTTGTCTTGAACGATACTACACATTTGCTGGAGCTTTACTAAGGAATAACGATCGGGAGGGAGTGTGTGTATGTGTGGGGTTTTGGGAGCAAGGATAAATGCTCCTGGAACTGAAGGAAATTCAGTCGATTGCTGCAATCCGATTCCCTGTCCTTCCCATGTTTCTTATTTTCTTCTGTACCCACTCATTCACGCGCGCTACACCCCGCCTGGGTTATGTCTATTTACTTGTATTTATTTTTGGCACTTACGTTTCACTTAAGTATTTTAATTTTTAGCGAAAAGCTCCCTCTAAACGTTCAAAATACTATTCTCAGTATCAGCTCTCACTTTTTTTCTTGCATTCTCCGTCTCTCTCTCTCTCTTCCTATCAACTACAAAGGGTTAGTCACACGCTGTACTGTACTGTGGCGCACACAAATTCACCAACGTTTGCAGCAAAACCAATCGGAAAAAAACAATCAGTCATAAAATATGAACCTGTTTTTTTGCATTGGAAGAACTTCCCTATCGTCAATTACGCACACTAAAACAAAACGAGAGAGCATTTCGGTTTCGATGAAACACGAAGGCAAATAGTTGCCGGGTTGCTCATTTCATCAGTAACGCATATAACCGGTGCTTTTGTTCTGTGCTTTCTGTCCCTGTTCTGAAGCATTAATATAGCTTTCCCGTAACATGCACACACACATACACACACGCACGTGGCGACTTCATAGTACCGATAAAAAACAAACATTAACAATCTTTGAACATTACAAATGTCTTTTTTGTCTTACACGTTATACGCTAGGCATGTGTGCTTTTTAAATGTTTTGTTTGCTTTGTTGTACACGTTGCTCGTATATGTGTGTGTAAATGATAACAAATAAAAATCACCAAAGCAATGCACAAAACAAAACAAAAGCCGTATCCTAATCGAGCGCAATTAATTTACTTAGTTGTACTAAACTTTTGTTTCTTGTTGTCTTGCTTCGGTCAAGCCTTTTATATGAGAAAACGTCTCCATTTTCTTCGGCCTGACGCGCACACACATTACAACAGTCTCAAAACTGAACTTTCTTATTAATAGTATTCCACTTATTTTCACGATATGGATCGCGTTTCCGTGTGTGATGCTGGTTCTTTCGAAAATAGAGCGTGGAAAAGAAACCTAACGAAATCGAGGGAGTTGTTTGTCCCTGTCGATAGTTACTTCCGGTAGGGAAAAATTGCACACGATATGTTCCTGTTTTTTTTTTCTAAACACGATATGGATTTTTGCTTTTCTACTTTCTTTTCATCTTCTTGTTATTTTTCCCTCTCATTGAATGCTCGCATTTGTTTTATCTTATTATATCATTTCCATTTGGGTTTCCCGCTTCGCTTTCATACATTGTTATTGTGTGTGTGTGTGTGTTTTCACGTATTTTGAGATTTTCACGTTCATAGAGTAATCATCCTCGTATACATTTACTATCGTTTTACTCGTCTGTTTGATACGCCTGTGTGATACGATTTGAAACTAAAATATATAATAATAGACCTACATTCGTACGCTGGTTTCTTTTTTGTCAACAATATGCTTCCATGTGTTTCCCTTTGTTTACGTTTTGCTTTGATACCGCTACCGTTGTTTTATTTTACTACTATTTGACCGCAACGCGACGGCACAGTGTTTGTCTTTTCCTAAATGCCTTCTCTAAAAGCGCGAACAAAAAAAAAAACAAAAAAACATACATGAAAAAGCTAACTATTTACTGTCTAATTCACCACGAAAACCAAATGTATACTAATTCCGACATTCAGAGCATTGCCGAAATGGGAAATTTTGTTAAAGCATCTTTTTTACCACATTTTCACAGTGCATTTCACGCTTCGGTGCGCTATTCGCCATGTACGCCACACTAACAGTTGCGTTCCTAGAGATTTGCCTTGCGTTCTAGCCTAATTGCCGTTTGCTAAAGAGCCGCGTTGAATATTCACCGTCCACAATTGGAACTGAAATTCTACTGTCTGCTTTAATGTAATGCTCGGCCCAGCAAGCGTATAAACATTTCGGGACGACAACTAAAACGAAAAACAACACAGGTGATGGGAGAGAAAAGGGACATAAAAACAAAACATGTACATTAAAGAACACAAAACTTAGCCCTAACACTAAATCAGTTTCAATATAGCCGATATTCTAAGATAATTGAACTATACGAAATAGATGTGATGTGTGTATCATCTTTGCTCTCTGTTTACCTCCCACAAGTCCTCACAGCGACACACAGCAGTCACCCATCCATCCCGCAGTGCGATTCATTGTATGATCCTTTCGAGCTTTGTAGTTTGTCGGTTTTAGTATCTTTTCGGCACACGGCACACTCCGGATTATCAGATCACTTGCTGTTTTTTTTTTCTTAAATTGTTTCCTCTGCTAGCTGAACAAATGATTAAAAAAGTGCTTGCCTCTCGACTGTTCTTGCTTTCGATACGATGAACGAACATGAATCCTTCTGCTATGGTGCGCCAGTTAATCTCGTTGAAGTTTTATAATCGCGATGTTACTGCCGGTTGCTCCATCCAGTCGAGACGTCGGACTGCCAGCTACTAATGTATGTATGATGTGTCACATTACTTCCGATCTAGGTTGAGTCCGTAGCGCAGAAAGGGAAAGGCAACCGTGCCGACCGCCGGTGTCATGCCGTTGTAACCGATGCCAGCCGCACTGCCCGGTCCGGATGCGGCCGCCGCTGCAGCTGCTGCTGCCGCTGCCGCCGCCACTGCATTGCCGTTCCGTACGCTGGCCGCCGCCGCCGCTGCCGCCATCGTGGTGTTTGTCATCGGTCGGAGGATACTGCTGCTGCTGCCGCTGCCATTGCTACCACCATCACCACTTCTAAAGCTGAGAGGGAGAAGAGAGCGAAAGTTTTAATGGATCGGCGCTTTGACGATGTGATTCGGGGTGATGTAGTGATAGCCTGGGATTGGCATTCCGGCAGTTTCCATCGAAATTCTGAAAGTAAACGTTTAACGGGAGCATACGTGGCGTTTTGCGAAAAGAGGTATTTTTTTTTTGCATGATCGTATGTGGTTTATGGGTTGATGTGTTTTACATTTTTGCGAGGCGGTAAAGTTTTGAAAAATTTTGAAATATTTTTTTTTGTTTTAGTTCAATGATGCAATTGGGAAGTTTTTTTTTTTTGTTTGTGTTTGGTTTCAAGTGATCATTTATGGGATAATTAAAACACAAGTTTCGGCAATGTCAAAGCAGGACAAAACATGAGGGGTGGTTGCACGTATTTGGAGAGGAACGGGGGTAAAAAAAGAAGAAATAAAACGTACGGGGACATTAAGGGATAAAAGAGAACATAGAAAGAAGAGAAAGAGAGACAGAAAGAGAGAAAGAGAAAAAGAGAAAAAAATGATATATTTTTGTATTTATATACGTCAAATGTCAAATATTTCGTAACGGTGGCGCGCGCTCGTGTACAGACTGATATCACTCAATGCAAAACAATTGTTAATTAAACTAACTAATGAAATCTTTCGGTACACTTGTTTCATTAATCAAGTTTACGTAGTAACCATCGTGTAAGGTGACAATGTTGTACCATACGGTGTGAAGCTATATCGATAAGGTAGAGAAGAGTACTTCAAAAACAAACGGGTTGTACGCGGGTGGAACGTCTAATAAGAGTAAACGAATCTAACAAAACACACGGTTAGCTTATGGTATTTTTTGTTGTTGTTGCAAGCTTATTTAATGTATTCACTAAATGAAATACAAACTAGAACGAGGTGAAAGTAAACAAACTGAAACAAAGGGCTCGCTGATATGCTACAACTAGCGAAAGGAAGAGATGAAAACAACTTGGTTAGCTAAGTTAGAAAATATTTTATAACTTTAGATCTAGTTGCATAACTTTGAAAGTTTACGAGCGATGCAGTAGTTCTTATTTGTTGTACTAAGTTTTATGGTTTTACTACTTTCATTAATTAATTAAATTCTATTTCGACATTTTTAATATCTTGAGCAATTTGAACAACTACTGAACGATTTTTAGGCATAATTATTTTTTCGCCAATACTATGAGAAACAAAAATAATATAATACTAAGAGTATCGATCGTTATAACTTTGATTGCATTTGATATCGGTTTCTATAGCTTTTTATATAAAATGTAGAAGCGCCTATAGTAGCAAATAAAGATGTCAAAAAATTAGGCAAATAAGAACAGAAAACTATGCACTTAACACGGGGTTCCATAGTTGACAGGATAAAGGGAACATACTATACTGAAATATGCAAACGAATATGACAATCACGGCAATTGACATCGAAACACAATCAACTTAACTGGCTCTGTGAAATAGCATGTTGATTCGCACAGCTTAACGACTGTCGAAAAAATTAAAATGTTGTTGATATTGTGCAGGTAAAGACGATTTTTAGCGTTAAAATATGATATTACTTGATTTGAGGAAAAAATATGTTCCACAAACGATAAATATTAAATGTTTTTAAAAAGTTCGGATTGAAAAGTTCAACTTTTAAAAACAAAACACGACAACCATTGGCGTTTAAATCTTGAGCAAGCACTCAACAGTGCACGCGCGGATCAATTTCGAAATCTACAAAGCCAGTAAAAAATTGCTGCGAATATCATATTCGTTTACGCAGTTCAATAAGTTGTCTTTGTTTTATCCTGCTCATTGCGAAACCCTGTAAAACCATAACGCAAACAAAAAAAAAATCACGTATTGCAATCTAAAACGACTAAAACAAGAGACGGCAACAAAAAAAAATTGGAACAGAGTAACAAGAAACTGGCCGCAAGAGCAAAACTGGGGGAGCAAAAAAAAAAGAAGAGAACTAAACTTCCTAAAGGACGGCTCATATATAGCCCTA
Organism: Anopheles marshallii; assembly: GCF_943734725.1. Classification (NCBI taxonomy): domain Eukaryota; kingdom Metazoa; phylum Arthropoda; class Insecta; order Diptera; family Culicidae; genus Anopheles; species Anopheles marshallii. The sequence goes on along the minus strand of NC_071327.1, from coordinate 73,709,664 downwards.
GATGAATTACGGTACAAGGTAGGAAAAACATGGAAAACGCAAACGCACGCACGCAACAGGCTAGCAGCAGTAGAAAATGGTATGACGACGACGACTGCGCAACGACAGTAGGCAGGCAGGTTGTTGGTAGTTACATTTGTGGCTGGCAGATGCAACTGTTCACAGAGGATGGTGTGTTAATGGTAATAACTTGCCCGCGGGCCATCGCGGAACATGATCAAGAACTAAGTAAGATAAATTGTTACAGGGTACGGGACGAATAAATCTAAACGGGAAGCTAAAGGAATACGATACAATAACACATGTTCAGTAAACCACAAAGTAAAACAGGATAATGAAAGGGGGAAAGAAGGTAACGAGTAAAGGAACGTGGGAAAAAAAGGAAAGACAAGAAACGTTACCGTGTTCTAATAAATGGAAAACTTATTGCAAATTTAAAAAAAGAGGATAAAAAAGAGGTTAAAACACGGGCAACTGTAGTAGTATTGAAAAGACAAACTAAAACAGTACTATATAAATGGTGAACAAGTGAAGGAATAGTTGCATAGTAAAGAAAAAACGGAAAAAATATATGAATAATCAATTTCTTACCAGAGGAATGCGGTTCATGATTACTTTGAGAGGATTGTTTCGAGCCCGGGGGTTTAGAACTCTTTGCATGGCTTGGTTTTTTTGTTTGTTTGTTTGTTTGTTTGGTTATAGTTTGACGGTGATATTTGGACTATTTGGACGTACGGTGGTGATGGTGGTTTGTGGTTTGGTTTTGGTTATTGGCACATTCAGTATTTTGTTGGACGGGTGGTGGTGGTGGTGGTGGTTGTTCTTGTTGGTAGACGCTATAAAAATGGGAAGAGGAAACGGATTGTTTGTTTTGCACATTGATGGTAAAACATACGCACGGATGCGAACACACACGCGGCGTTAGTAGTGCGCTCTCGTGCGTTGGTGATTAGACGATGATGATAATTGTGAACACTAGAGCAAATGGTTGTAATGATTGGAGCAAACAGGAAGCTAGTGCGTTGATGCAGTTAGGAAACGGCTTCTCCTGTTTATGCGAACGAACAGCAGCGAGGATATTTAACAGGAAATTAATCATTATCTAATTGGAATGTAATGCACAAATGGACATTTATTTAGATGTGGTTTCGAGTAGCTCTGTGATGTGTTGTAATAGGTTGCAAAAAACTATCAGACTGTTTAATTACGTTCGCCCAGTTTGTTTTGTGAATAATGGATATTAATTTCTAATGGCTCGATGGAATTCCATCGTTGTTGAGGAATTGGGATATTTTGTCTACTGCACAACATAGAAGGACATTGATTTTCGGACAAGGAATGTGAATTCTTTGTGATATGATGTGAACATTCATGCCCGGACGGACGATGGGAAGATGGTCACGGTGATGGAGTCTTTGTGGCGCATTTTTGAGCTTCGTGTTTACTAAAACTGTTAGATGCACCCCATTGCACTGGGACTGGAAGTGTGGTATTGTGATGGGACAAAACGTTCAGGATCCAGCTCATTACTACAAACGGGAACACAGATGATGGGATGCTAGGCGGATGTTGATGCTGACTCTGTATGCTGCTTGTTGGTTGCCACAGCGAGGATAGGGTACAAATGACTAAACAAACGCTTTACGGTACAGATGACAAAACAAGACAATGGTGGCGTATGTATGATGAAATAGCGCCCACTGTATGTACTTTGGAATACTTTGGTGAAGAGTTTTGGAGACCAGCACGTATATATATATATTAGTATCGATATGTGAAACGATGAATACCGTGGCCGTGTTAGGTTTGCAATGCCACAAGCGCACACACACACACACATACAGTAGTGTTTATTAGTAGCCCTTTAGGCGCTATCGGTGTTATCTTGCGAATAAAGGAGGCGCGCGCGCGTGTTGCTATCGATCATCCATGTGGATGTTACGCTTTCGCAAAACAACCACCCTTGCGTGTGCGGTGGACTGCTTGCTTGTGCTTGTGCTTTAGGCTTGCTTGTTTTGTTTGATGAATTTAGGAAGTTTAGTTGGTTTTTGGCAATGGAAGCAGGATTTGATGCGTTTTTAATTGGTTTGGATTGGTACTGCCATCAAGGACATGGTTGGTTGCTGTTCTTTCTGTCTCTTGGTGATGTGGAGATTGATGGTGGATACATCCGATATTGGCGCGCGCGCACACACATACATAACTTCACACACACACACACACGCACATACATCGGGGGTCACAAACAAAGTGGGGAGAGGGGGGACATTTATATATATATGCTAGATATGCTGTGGTTGTTTTTTTTTGTGGACATTTATTAAAGGTTTTAGAAGAGTGGTGGTGGCACACTCGGTGCGGTAGAAGAGAGGTGGGTGTGTGTGTGTGTGTTTGATCGGAACGAACGGAATTGTGGAACTTTGAATGAGGAGATGACGGTGTAGGATATTTCCCATTTGTTCGTTGAAGAAGGCGAATTTTCCCGCGTTGATCGTCGCAGGCGGAATGGCGACGACGACAGAGAGAGATCGCAAATCGAAGCGCTGAGCGTGGAGCTGAAATAGGAGTTGCATTAGTGTACACTAGTCTTTCCCTTCATTGGTTTGGAGCAGATGTTTGAGCGAGTGTCGCGACACTCTGGCACAACACTAGCAAGCGTAAACGGCACTTCTAATTTCCAACTCAATTTGTTGGGATTTGTCAACTAAATTGAAACATTTCCCCTCTTTCTAGTGTTAGAGATATACTCGTTTACGCATTGCTAGCTGATCTGAATTCTCTCGAAGTAGAAGCTGTATAAAGAATACAAATCTGTATTACCTGGCTACGCGAAAAAAAAAACGCTTGTCAACATTTTTGGTTCGACTTAACTCAAAATCTATTCCTTTATTCGTTTCGAATTGTTCTCCTGCCGCTTGACGTTTACCTTGCTTCGATTATACATACTGTTTTTGGAAGTCTTTATTAAGAGGGCAGATTGCTCTAACCGTCCTTCAGTAAACTGTACTTTTGCAATGAGCTACATGTGGTTGTAATAAGTGTGTGATTCCTTCCTTTGCTGCTGCTGACGCTATGCTGGCTGGGGGGGGGGGGGAGCTATATTCTATTTATTTTTCCACGGCATTCAATCGCTACTGTACTAAAGCCGTCATTCATCTTGGCTCATCGTGTTTTGATCCATTTTTCTTTATAGAACGTATCTAAACAACAACTGCTGTGTGTAATACAAGTACTATAGACTAAATTGTCTAAAGAGGTGTGATATACTTTTTGGCTTGCAAACGAATAATACGTAAATTGTGTGTTCCGTCTTCAACCCCGGTTCGACTGTGTCTGCGTTCCTTCCGCTTTTAAGTGCATTGACGGGGTTAATGAATTGTACGAAGTAGAACATTTAATCTGCGCGGGGCGGGATCTAGTTATTCAAGAGACACGTAAAATCGTAAGTATGTGTGGTTTTGTTGTGTATTATTATGGTTTGTATAGAGAGGTAAAACTTGAGTGATTTGCGAATCAAGAGTCTGTATTATTGATAATGCTGTAATCATGAGCACATTCTTATTTAAACTACAATGGATACGTGTTTTTTTTTTCGCGGTTCGTCTGCCTTAGCTGGCCATTCTGATATCCTTCTTCGAATCTCCTTAACCATGGGCGGTCAAGTACAGTATAGTTTAATGCTTTCAAAAACAAACTTCCACACAATATTGTTAACTGAAATTCTTCTACCTTTGCTTTAAAACCTTAACATAAAGTCGGCTACGCCTGTGCCTGCATAGTTGTTAAGTTCAAATTATCGATTTGCTCTCCTAGTTCTTTGCACTGCGGTGCAATTTACCGGCTACCTATACACACCTTGGGGGTTTACAGTACTCTAAACGTTTGCCAATGCCAATTAAAACTCTGCACTAAAACATTACATAAACGAAGAGCACGATTGCTCAAACTGATGTCATTTAAATCTCTGGTTTGCGGTCCGATGGAATCGCGCGACATTCACCTGCGGGTTGTGTGTTTAACTGCTCCGGCGGTTAGAATATTTGTACTATACACCTTGCGGCATTTGCCATTTCGTTTCAAAGATCTTCTGCCAGCGGTTGAAAAACTCTTGTGGCCGCTATATTTCGTGATACTTCTTGCAGTGCGTTTACACACAACGGAAATCGGTTAGGATGCATGTCTTGCCTTTTGTAAGCGGGAATTCACTATGTGTGGTCACATCGTTAGAGGGATACACTATACCGTTACTTAATCGAGAGCAGATTTAGGGTTGGTCAAATAGCAAATAGTAAAATTCAAGTCACAGTTACGGTCTAGACAAAGATCAGTTGGGCAAGGCTAGCCAAGAACCCCAACGGCTGTACAGCCAAACATAAGCCAAACATTAAACCAATTTAGATTTTGGAACTTTACTGACATATACGAAACATTCTTCCTAGTTAAGCTCTAATTTATTCACAAAATTTAACCTTATTTGCTGAGCTCAAGAGATTCTTTCGGTATCTCTTTAATTTCTATAAGAACGATTTTCGAAGCAGAACAATGCACGACAAGAACAAAGTTGGATAACATTTCCCAAAGGCTCTTTTCCCTTGTCTACGATGTACGGATCTGTTAGCAGGAGCTATAAAATCGCAATACGATGCACGCATTCGCATACAAAGTTCATCGAAATTCCAGCGAACGCATTTTTTTTTTTTCAGAACTATCGGTATAATTATCCAAGCGCAAGTGCAGGCCATTAAACCGTACAAACATACGCATCCTACGGGGTGTTAATTTGATCCGGTCGCAACGCAGTATGGTACGGGACCCAAAATAGGACTGCTGGGTTTCCAAATCTGGCTGTGGCAAATTTAATTCCAATGCGATCAAGGGATGACTGACGCGTGCGATGGTGACAACTGCTACCCCTTGCTTTGCTTGCTGTGAACTACCACCCCCCGCACTTCATTCGACAACATTTGCCGGGTCCAATCCGCTGCACATGTGACAGGCTGACTGATTGCATCTGACTCGTGCAGGCTTGCGAGGAACATACTATGTGGTGTGTTAGTGCAAAGTAACTAACGCAAAACTAACACCACTAAAAATAGCCACAGTAATCTGAAATTAAAATTCGAATCATTTCGCAGGCATTTGGCTAGGGGAAGGGGTGCTATACGTCCTGTTGACAGAGGAACGAAATTACGATATAACACTGCGTTTTACTTGGTTTTTCTTTTCTCGCACACAACGGGTACACACACACACATCAATAGAATGGCATCGTGTTGGAGATAGAGAGCGGTATTTGTCCTCCGGTTGGCAATCGTCTGTTCTTTCGTCCCAAGGCCGCACTCACGCTACACAGCATAGTATGCTCTATTCTGTCTATATATCTAAGTACCCAACCATGAATCTGCTGTTCTTCGCCAAATGTCTGGGATTAAACGTACTTGCGGGAACGCGCAGGAAGATGTTCGCCCATCGAGCGACTTCTTCAAATTGCCCCACCAAAGAGCCGAATTTGGATGTGAAGCTGCTTATTTTTAGCACGTGCAGCAGCGGTGCTCTGCAACCAAGGCAAAAAGGAGCAGCGCCGAACCTAATGTAGAATTAAAACAAAGCGAAAAATAAACCACAAACAAGCAAACGAAAACAAAAAACTAATGACAAATTTGCAGATGGTTTAAAATTAATCCAACGCAAAATCAGTTCTGCGCTTGTGAACGGGTATTCTTCTCATCGCCTGCACCAACCGGCGTGGCCCGGGATTTGGGGGTACGGATGTTTGCATCGTTGCGATGTGTTTGATGCTATTCCTATCGTTCTGAACGTAACCATGGGCCTTTCATCACTATCAGCCTTTTGTACTGTACTGAACCCAACATATAATGTTTCGCAGTTTGTTCGCGGATGTTAATGGAAAAAGCATTACTTCATCCCATGTACATGTTACGGAAATACGCCGAAACACTTTTATTTAGCAGCAACGTGCGATTGAGTACGTTCCAGCCAGGCTATGCCACACAAAGAGTATTGAAAAATGGGTAAAAACAAAAGTTTAAAAGTCCTTATCGAATTAATATCTAAAAATAAAGCCCCATCCACATCGTCGTCTAGGCTAACAGGGCACGGCAACATAACAATTCTCCCCGTTTAGCGCAAGTATTTTTGTCTCGCATACTTGCTCATGCTTTGTTTCCACTTTCTCCAGATCAGAAATGGCACCGTGGATAGACAGCAACAGTTACGCAGAGACAGCAAAAGGTTATCGACAACAATTTCCGTGGATGTACGATAGGAAGGATATTGAAAGCGGAACACAATTAAAATAAAGCAAATAGCTTTTCGCAGTTTGCCGTTCTAGGGTCGACAGTATTTGGAATATTGCTTAACCAAACAAACAGTCTACTCCACAATGCCAGGCAAAACGGAAAGTTAAGTTGATTAAAAATGAAGAACTATTGTACGTTTTATCTGTTTGAACAAATAATCCATGCAATCAATAAACTTTCTGTTAGCGGTAATGAACTGCCTGCTAATTGAATCATTTCCCCTAGGGCAGTACAGCAACGTTTAAAATTAAAAGGATAAAAATTACAACTGTTTGCGCCGTAAGCGTGATCATCCTAGCACAATCCTCTCCGCAAACCTAACGTAGGATGATAACCGAAGCCTACAAATTGTAATAGGTCTTTTATTCCTGTTTTAAGGTTGCCGGAAGATATTTGCGCTTTTGCTTTTGTAAACAAAAAAAACTACAACCATCGGTTTCTCTGTTCGATATTCCTCCCGTATAACGATACGCACGAGTTGTGAATAAAACGAGTCTCCCAAGTTAGAGTTCATCATGCCTTTTATAGAGCTATTTCTAAAACTTATTCGACAAACCATTTAAAATGAATCCGTGTATGTATGTATGTTGCCGTGCACGACATGGTTGCAGTGTGCACCCCGCTAATGTTCGCTTAAATTTCAATGACCATCCTACATCTTATATATCAACTCAGTCACTTACACTAGTACTAACAGTGTATGACCCTAGTATAATGCATCCTAAATAGCAGAACCCCCATCGTTAACCTACCCTACCGACGATAGTTCTTCTTTAACTTCTAGCAGTAAGATGTAGTTACGAGCATTGCTACCTGCTTGGTAGTATTAACTTTTTTTTTCCTCCATTCGCTCATGCCCTCCAGGTGCTTATGAAAATGTGTAAATTCTGTCGTTACATTGTCTTATTTGCGTTACGAGAGATGCCCACGCTCACGCTCCCCTTTACCAGCCCTGCTCCCTCCTCTCTCTGCTCTACTAGTCTGTGGCTGTTCCCCTCTTGTCGTCCCGCCACAACCGCACGTACTGATGATACCTCACTACCCTGTGTCTCATCTGTCCAGGACGACAGCTTAGCTCTAGTAGGGACTGAACTTATTGCGTTCGCTTTTCTTACTGCTGTCACCGTTCATGCTGTTGTTGGTGTTGGGAGAGCGCATACGCGTGGTCTTGGGCCGATTAACACCGGTCGTCTGGATCGGTGCTACCGCGGCGGCCCCACTGGACAGATTGCCGAGCAGATCGGTCAGACTGCCGAGTGCCGACAGACTGTTCAGCGCATTGAGCGTGCCCGGTTTGGCCAGCAGCTGCGCCAACGGTATGGCGGTGGCCAGCGGGTTTGTGACCGCCGCAGCAGCAGCGGCCGCATTCGCACCGGTCGCGCCCGCACCGGCAACGCCCTGGTTGGCGGCCGCCGCTGCAGCTGCGGATGCCGCCGCGGTAAGCGTGGCTGCTGCCGATGGCGGTACGATGCCGGCCGTGGCCGGCTGTGCACCGGTCACTTGGGCCGTGGCCGCAGCAGCGGCACCTGCTTCGTCACCTAAATTCGCCTTCTGAAGCTCGACGCTGTGGGAGGATAAGGAGGAAGTTTGTTAGGTTTGAGAAGAGAGAGAGAGAGACAGAGAGAGAAAGAGTAGAAAAAGAAAAGTGTAAAGGATATTTAGAGGCAGCGGACGGACGGACGGACGGAAGGATCGTTTGGTAGATATATTGATAGAAACACAGAACAAAGATATTTGAAACCAGGACAGCGGAGAATAAGTTGATTGTTTAGAAGGATAGTGGCGATTGGTTTGTGTTCCGGGAGGATGTTTGTGTTCTTGGTATAGGTAAGAATATACCAATGTTGTGATGCACGATACGATCATTATCGGAGGGTTTTAGTAATGGAGAGCATTGAGTTAAGGATGCGCAGTGCGGGTGTCCATCAAGGACACTAGCAGCATCGATATGATTAGCAAACGATGGTGAAGGAAGAGACGGCTGGTTTTCCAACATCGTCGGGATGATGAAGGAGGGAATGGCCAGAGGGAACGCATATCTCAGGATAGCACGCAAACAAGAAAATCGATGCGAAGCTGTGCGAGGTATTGGAGGCATGAATGGTTTATTCATTTAAGATTAAATCAGAGGCCTGAATTTCCTGCAGACCCGTAGCCCGTTGGCAGAAAAAATATTTTTTAATTACATTCTTGCTAAATTATTGTAACAAGTTAGCAGATTTGATGGGTGGCATACTCGAAAAATAATTACAAAAAGCACAAAAGGAGGATTGTTAATCGTTTATCTGTGGTACGTTTAGATCAATGCATTAGATCATACAACAATTCATGCTCACTTGCAAATGGCTAAGTTAAGGTTACTCTGTTAATATGTGATCATAAATTTTAATTTTAATATTTATTATTTTTAAAACTGTGAGTTCCTCACCAATTAAATCTCTTCGAATTGCGAATAGTTGGCCCTGGAGAAAACAGTACATTGGTGGTAACCATGTGTTATATTAATAATGAGAATCATTCATCATCATTAAATCATCATAAGCTTGCAAAAAGGGACGTATAGAAATGAAACTGATAAATGCTGCATACAGGAAACACATGAAAGGCGAATAAATCAAAAGGCTCACACACTTCGCTATTTCATTTCGCGCCCGCAAAGTAAATAGAATCATTTTTTTTAAATCACGGCATTCGAATATTAAAAATCCAATGGAAGCTTTAATAAATATCTATATGAAAACCACATTTTATTAAACGAACTTTATGTTTAAATAAAACGAAAAAAAAACGTAAATATCAAATAAATGATTGAACAAATGTTGAAATGTAAAAATGACTGAATGAAAAAGCTAAATTAAATAAACAAATCACGAACAGTAAAATTCTCTTCTTCATTGCAAATACATTGAATACATGCAAATGCACATTTGCTGTATCGTTTTACTTCAAAGTTTAAAAATAATTTATAATAATTTTGGAAGTTGGGATGTTAAATGGGATTGTACACTGATTCAGAACTAAAACAAACATTGGCAAAGACAATAGATGACGACGAAAATGCATTTTGTTTCCAAAGGTTTATTGTTAATGCTACATTTAACAAACGAAATGTATGCAGACATTTACAGACACATTTTTGTCATTTGCACTAATCTCCGGAGTAATTGCGTTTATTCTGGCATAAAACAAGACGTTCACAGCTATAAACCTCAACTTTATGTCAGTAAACAATCACATTGAATAAGCACCTCCACCGAACGTTTGATATTTCACCATCTCCATATGTGGGTGGTAATAGAGTATGGAAGTGGGTACTATTATCTTATTAGTGGTGTTAATAGTAATGATAGTAATGGCAATGAGATGGGATCATGATTGCAATATTTTGTTCGTTATCGTGGAAGAAAGGAAAGACTCGATCCGGGATTTTTCGTCGGGATGGTGTACTAGTATACTGGTTTCTTGGTGGATTGGATAGAAGTGTTCTCTCTCGCTTCGTAAGCCGGAAACGCCGGGATTTGTTTAAGGGAACTTCAACACACCATGGAGAAGGATTGACACAGTTCAGCAGCTGGGGATATGGGGTAGATGTGCATAAACTAAAACAACAACAAAAATAAAACCTTACGGTCGCATAGTATTAGTGCCAGTACATTAGGGCGGACGAGGTAGAGGAACGAACCACACAATAGTTACACATGGATCACGAAGAAGATACGGACAGAAGGGAAAATAAGGTACATACTGAAAAGGATTTATTCATTTCGCAGAGAACGCTGGTGCTCTTGGGTGCGCGATTGATGTTGAGATAGCAAATGAAATGGATATTTCTTTCGGAGGTTGAACAGGAATTTCGGGAATATAAATAATTAGTGTAACACACGTGGAGTAGCAGGGTTTGGTGTAGTAGTGAGATGAAGAAAGTCGTCGTACGTCGTCTTTACGTTCAAAGGGCGGGGAAGAACCGGAATATATTATCTGGAACTGGAGGGGGGGACTATTATTCCTATTGCAACATACAACAACAAAAAAAGATATCAGCACAGAGCGAAACAAAGAGAGATAAAAAAGAAATGCCCCGTTGATAGCAAAATCACGAAAGTAATGAGTAATCCCAAACATCAAAAGATCACCTTCATCGATATTGAGTAAATGCGTTTTCAAAAGCAAGCGAGCGAAATCCTTGATTGTCGAGAGTGGAACCCGTGCGGACAACTTAAAATAATTTTGTTCATAAAACTAGGACGGTGGTAAGAAACTGAACGACACTGAAAGTGGAGGACAGAGGGTGGGACAATCGACAGAGAAACAAAGTTAGCAACAAGGCACAGAGGAGCACACGCTGTGACAACGATAGAGGGGATTTTCTCTGTCTTCGGGTTTGTGCACCGTTTGGCGGAAACCGCTAGTTAACAGCACATACACAGTATCCCTCCAAAATACGAAACAACCTCTCGCCGGATACGTCGATCGGTAGTGACGGTAGTAATATTAGATAGAAAAGACCTAAGTATATGAAAAGTGGCATAATCGATCACCTACCTCATGTTGATCAGATACTGGGCCAGTGCGACCGAGTCCGGGTTGCCGGTGATGGTGATCGTTCGGTCCGTGTTGCCGCTGTCGCGCTCCTCACAGTTGGAAATGCGTATCATGGCGCCGGAAATCTGGCGGATCTCTGCAATCTTGGTGCCACCCTTACCGATAATGCAACCTATCAGGTCATTTGGCACGGTCATTTCGTGTGATTGAGACTGAACTGGAGCTACGTTGCGGTTGTTGTTGGTTCGCAGTTGAGAACCGGCCAAAGCGGCGAGAGCTGCGTGGGATATAAATTGAAAGGCATTAGCTTTAGTAAAATAGCAATACGGCACCGGGTCCGGGGCCGTTCCACACAAACAAAAAAATCTTAGGACATGCGGCAGTTGGTAGAAAAACAAAACAAAAACTTTACGCGGGTTTGTGTAACCGGCAAGCAAATGTGTTAATACTTACCAGTTGGGTTAAGTCCACCGGTGTTGGAGGGAATCGCACCAGCTAATCCAAGTGCTGCTAGACCGGCAAGCGGATTTTTAGCGATTCCCGAAACCTAGAATTAAAGTGCAGAGTGATCCACGAATGGTTATTTGTTGTTTCAGGGCGTTCGAATTGCAAAAGAATGTTTAATTTAATGTTTAAGTTTACTTTCATAAATCTATTTTGTGCAAATGTGGTTAATCCTGCTCGAGTATAGTATGTTATTAACAATTTTCGCATATACTCTCTATTATGCGTACGTTGAACTAACAACCAACACCATACAATCATCATCCGAACACATCATCTCTTCCATTTTCCAAACAATCAAAATAAAGTTCGACATTACATTTCAAATCGGATACGACTACCGAAGCTATCCGTGTTAACAACATTTAACAATCATACAGTAACAATATAACACTACCACTTTGGGACGAGTTTATGTGGCAAAATCAACTAAGGAAGACAGTGCAGTTTATAAAACAATACACCTGTGTCGGCGTCAATTCTTATTCTTTCGTGAAAAGTTAACTCGATAATGCAAAGGATGTGTAGTTTAAGCATCAAATCTATCAACTTATTTTATTCTCAATAATAGAAACATGTAAAAAATAAGTAAACAAGCCATTTAAATCTTCTGGACGAATATGTTCGATAAAAAATGTGAAAAGAGATTTAAACAATTGCCTTCACATGTTGAACTGAAATGTGAGCAAAACATACATTCAAGAACTAGGTGATATAGACTATTATTAGTAGATATTTAGCAGTGAAAAGAGTGTCTCTACTATGATAATCTCTAACATGAAGATGAATAATAGCAATTGTATGGTCCAACAACATGTGAACGTATATACAAACATATTAATAGATAGAGTTCTAGTTTACATACGAATTTAGATTTGAACATATGAAGTTGTTGCTACATTACTAAAAAGGACACAATATACAAAGGAGCATAACGATGAGCTTTCGAGCTGGAACCATAACGGATCGTTGATTCTTAAGAGGGGATTGATGAGTTTGATAGTTTCGCTATACGGATTAGTTGTCAATGGACTTAAGGGACATAACAGAAGTAAAGCTTTGGGTGGGGCGGAGAACAAATCTTGATTTGCTGGGGTTCAGGGGGAACTACAGCTAAATCTAAATCTAGGTGGCTAGAAAATATTAATATTAGAAACTTTTGCTAGGCAACATAAACTGTCTAAGCAAATGCATTCTGCTCTGCGCTACCCGGGAACAAGGGAGCTGTAATACGACGGAGGGTCACACGTTCATATTAATCGGAGCTCACTGTCGGATTTGAATACAGTGCAACAAGTATCTACACAAATGGCGGGGCGGGTATGATTAAGGGGGGGAAACATTCGCAAAGCGAAGGAAACGGTTGCCAGTGTTATGCTGCCCAGTAGAATTACAGGGAATCGGAAGAGGATGGTTGTATCAGATGTTACACAAAAGCCACCGATGACAGTTAGGTACTAGAGATTTGAAGGCACGTCGGGTTACCGTGGGATCATTCTGCTGGACAAAATGGTCCGTGGTAAAGTGAAAGAAATAGAGGGCTGGGTGGCAAGGGGGGGGGGGGGGGGGGGGTTTTGGTGGTTTTACCGGGTTGGTGTGAGAGGATTTTGCTTGGATGTTTTGGGTAGAGTAAGTTACTGCCAGGCAAAATCAGCACCAATCAAAAACGATTAAACTCACATCAGGTATCGGTTGTAGATGATGTGGAGGTATCGCTCCCTGTAGATGTGTTCCTTTTAGTAATGGATCGGCTAAACCGGAGATGCCCGCATGCAAGCCACCGGTAATGGCTAGTGGATATACTGTGCAGGTCTAAACGAACGATTTATGAGATAGTTATGTAGATAGAGAGATAGATAGAGAAAGAGAGTGAGAGATACAAAAACAGATAGAAAGACACAGTGTGCGCGCAAATGTTCTGGGATGAAGTAGTAGTAGTAGTTTGCAGTGGTTATAACTTTCGCTTATCGTTCCGTTTGCTCGAGTGGTTATAATCACAAATTGAAGTAAGAAAACAAAAACATCAACAACAAGACGTCAAAGGATAGCGATGATCGATCGGTTTTCCGTTGAGAAGGAAAGTTAACACATCCACATAAGGCAAATTTTTAAATAAAAAAAAAACACGAAGGAAGATGCAAAAAAGTGCAACGGTTGATTTAAGAATGTGTGGACAAAAGGAGAGAGAAAAACGCATAAAACCAGATAGAGATGTAGCAAAAAAATATGGCAATTGGCACTATGTTACTGAGTGAAGAAAAAAGCATTCATAAAAGTAGCCCTCGGGGATTAGCAACGCAATTTTAATTACTCTTCAGATAATCAACAGTGGGATCGATTCTGGCGCAATATGTTCTATAATAAATCTCAATGTAAAATTAAGCATAAATAAGTAAATCGGTAAACCACAGCAGCAGAGACAACGTACGGGGTGGTGTGTATGTAAAACAACAGAACACAACGGGACAACGAGGAACACAAGGTTATTGTTCATCGCACATGTATAGCAGGAGACTGCACGGCGGCCTTGAGCAATACACTAGTTGTTACAATATTGTAGGTGGTATTACAACCCGGAAAGCAGTTTTAGCGGCAGCGTAGTTCATATCAAATGGTGACAAACAGCAACAGACAAACAAAAATAATAAAAAGGCGACACTAAAAGGCGACAATCTCGTCTTAGGTACAGTTAGACAATACGATAATAATTCTAAAATAAGTTGCTCCACTCTGTCGGTAGAACAGATACAACAGGGCAGTGGTTTCGGAAAAGAAAGATCGAACAACAGAGCTCTTTTCGTGGCAACAGAGAGGGAAGGAGTTTGCTCTACGAGAAACAATAAAAAAAAATATACGAACAATAGTACATCATTCCACTAAAGCGGTATACATACCTCCTGGGCCGGGACGGCGTAGTTACCCTGAATGGTGTACGCCTGACCATTAGCCACTATTACCGGCCCATTCACCTGTGGCTTTGGCCGGTACGGAATTGTGGCACCCTTCGGTGGTGACTGAAAGGAAAAACGAGGAAGAAGAAATTAGAAATGGTGGTTTAGGGACATGCATTCCATTCTCGTACGTCCAAGTCCAGCGTGGCATGGTGTTACAATAAAATTAGATGAATAGAATTCCGATTGAGTTTTCTCTACTCCCTTACACCAGGCTCACCGCATTCATTAGACGTCGACACATCGATATTTGCTGTGGGTCGCATTCCTATTGTTTGTTTTCCATCTGGGTTACAACTTCGTACTTGTGTAGATTTGATGTGCTGTCCCTTTTGAAAGCCTACGCCTAGTTACAGGCGAATTGAAGCTAAATGACTATGTGAAGGCATCACTTATTGAAAAATGTTTAGATTGAAAATGTTTAGATAGACGATTGAATGATTCCAAACCAAGCTTATCAAAGATATGGAAATAAAATGTCGTCACGAATATCCCGAAATACATAAATCATATATTACTGCCCAGAGTGGACGGAATGCATCGCGCGATGTTAATTAGTAATGGACATCGTTACCAAATTCACTTATCCGCATATTACTTCACATACTTTATACACGTAACAAGAGTGCCAATCATGCACTAATAATGTTCGCATCTGTGACTGTCGGTGATATATGACAGCAGCGACCCGAATCGACAGCTTCTCGATATGAATCATTCTGCTTCACAGGGTATCATTGGCAACAGACATTCCTCCATTCAGAGGCGCAACTAGACCCACCAGGACCAAAGTAGCAATTTCAAATTATAGTCCATATGCTGGAGCTACCACTGAGCGGGTAAAAAGTTTGTGATTAATTATTCACCAGTTTCATTCGGCATTAGGGTCCTATCCCCCTCCCGTTTGTGGGTGACACACGCAGTGCACCGAGGATCGATTTCCGTACACACCCGGGAATGTAAGGGTCGGTCCACGCCAATCCAAACCACCCAGGTCGTAAAATGTGTCCTGCGATTTTTCCTCCCATTAATTAACGTCGTTTTTCACCTTTCCGCACGAAACTATGCGCTGCCGGGGAACTATTGCTAGCCAAAACTAGACCACCGCGTGCCAGGGCTTGCAGCATTCGGTCACATTTGATGTTGTGCACCTCTCCCGGTGGGTCGGGGTTTATGTTAGTTACGTCAAAATTTTCATCTAGTTTTGGCAATCGGTCGAAATGACTGCAGGTGGCCAATGAAGACGGGTGTAGGCCACGAGACAAACGTACCGGTGCCGGTGCTGTGATTTAAATGCTGCCAGGCTAACAAAAGCTGTTACCCGTTTGCTGTAACGTTAATAGTGGCCACGTGGATGGAAGAAGGTTGAGTGCAAAATTTAATTATGACATTTTTTATTTGATCATTCATCCCTTCTGGATCACAAATAGCCGTACGGAGCGCGGTGCAGAGAGGCACACAGCTGAACGAATATGTGTAACAGCTGCCAACCACATTAAAGGTCACATAACACCCTTTTTCGGACAAGCCACTCCTGCTGCTGGCTGCTCCCGGGTATGGTCAAAATGTGGTCAAAAGCTTTCTAATCTGCAAATTGAAATATTTCACTGCGCCTAAATTCCATCACAATGCCCACCCACCGCCCCCAAGAGACATTCCACCTGCCGCGAAGGGACGAAACGAACGAGTTTTCCCGCTTGGTTTATTAATAAGCCAGCCCCCCTGTCGCTTTCATATAAAAATATGTTTCCGCTTTTATTTATTTTATTTTTTCTTTCGTTCCACCCGGTCGTTATGCTCCATTGTGGTAAACAATTCAACAAGGCGACACCTGTAATATGTGAATAATTTACGAAATGTGCGGTTTGTCCACCTGAGGGCTCACCGATATGTATTCATTTGCCAGCACAGAGCAAAAAAAAAAACACAGTGTAAATGACGCTGCTGAGTAGGGAAATGCCAAACCATACATGCCAGTGTGTGGGTGGTATTATCGGTTTAGTTTGTGGTGCAATGAATTATCAGTCAAATTACACCTGTTTAGCAGATTTCAGATTCCAGCAGCGTATGTGGAAGCGTACGGAAAATATCACACATGAATTTCGTTTGATCTCATTCAAAGGGGTGTTTGTTTTGTTTGATCTCCATTTGCTGCGCTGTGCTGCATTATTTGTCAACACTTTATCGATTTCAATGTGATCTTTTGTCATTGATATCGTTTGACAGAGAGCTAGTTACAGCAGCTGGTCTGGTTATTTGGAAAATTAATTCTCCTTTCTCGTAGAAATCCCCATTCCATCGATCGGTCCACGAATCCCGTTATGAATATTTCAATGACTCTGGTAAATCATGTTGGTAGTAATTAATTTGTTGTACAGCAATGAAAATATGGGAAGTTTCTTACAGAACAAACCTCGGTAAAAAAAAAAAAAAACAAAACCGGGTGTAATAGCTCTGGCATCGGAAATGATTGGAATTATATGTCTGGGGCATTAATTTCTCTCACAAATTTGAAAAAAAAACTTTCCCTATCTCGAAACAAATTCACGGACAAATGGAAGCTTTAAAAAATCCCTAAATCCCATTTGTTATTATAACTTCATAATCAGCTAGTGGCAGTGAAATGGTATAATTAACGCTGCTTCCTTTCATTTCGCACGTTACCGGTAATTGCCAGGTGGTAATAGGAAGGAGAACCACTCAAACGAGCTGTGTTACAAACGAGCCAAGAATAGGAACTTCGTCTATCAAAGATTTTCGGGGGGTGAGGCGTACCAGGCGAGAGAGAGAGAGGGAGAACGAGATACCGAGAGGGCCGAGCGGATCAACATTTTTATCAGTTACTCTACATACACCGAAGCTGAACAAACTACCATCCAGACTGGCGAACATTGTAAGAAAATAACCATTAGTTTTTAATGGAAAGTGAGTTCGGTTTTGGCTCTAGAGCAAAATCACAAAAAAAACGCACATTGTTGTCCACAGTCCCATGATGGCAAAACCATCACTTACATCGTTACATTATTCCATCGTTCCATCGAAAATCCATCGTTACATTATTAATTATCTTCTCCACGGACAAACAAGGCTCGAGTAGAAGCGATTTCTATTCCGCTTACACGCAAAAGATCATTGAAAAGTTTTGCTGCAAAGCGTTTCATGCAGCTGGATGATGTGGCGGCAAAAGAGCTACTGGAGGGTGCTGAGGTGGGTGGGTTTTGTGGGTATTCGTATAGCTCAGCATCATCCCAGTAGAATTCCGAATAATCGTACCGCACCATTCGAAATTACTTCATTAAATAAATTGCGAGTTAACACTAAGCGGATTATTTCTTTCCCATTCGCTAACAAACACACACACACACACACACCCCACCATCGGGTACTTCTCATCCGCAATCGTTTCCTTCCCAAGAAAAACCGGCAGTTTCTTCTCTTCCCTGTTGGAAAATAAAGTAGTAAACCACTACACACCACTACGCGCCCAGGACGATGATGATGGAAGTGTCTATCCAGGAAATTTCAAATGAAACCAAGCAGAAAAGAACAGACGAGCGGCACACGGCACGGAAAGTGAACGGCATACGGCTAAAAACGTTCAAGTTGATAAGCACGACAGAGACGATTGTGCGCGGGAGAACCAACTCGCCAAAATATAGCTGCTGGCTACCACGGGAGCGAGGGAAAAACGGTGAAAATATCCACGGCGAAATAATTTCTATCACATTCGCAGTTCATTTTTCGACCACTTTTGCTCTTTGCGGGGTTTTAGCCGTTTGCGCAATTCATTCTACTTGCAAAAAGCTTCTGTCTCGACTCCCCCCCTCCCCGGGAGATGGCGGTCCGGGAGTTTTGCGGATCTGCAATGCCATTTCAAGCAAAATCCCGCCACATTTCTTCAACGGTAAAGTTGCGAGCCAAGAAAACTGTACAGTCATTTATATTATCATCCAAACGAAACGAAAAGATCATGGCATCTTCGGTTGACAGTGCCGAGTGTGTATGGGCGAAGGGGACGGATTTGCGATTTTAACGGTTTTTGTGTAACAAAGGTTTTGTAAGGTGAGAATGCTCCAAATCTTTCAATGTGAGCTGTAACTTTGTGGCTTTTAAGTTGCCTATTCTGCTGTTTCTGATGGTTTATTGCAGCTTTCGAACTTTGGAGTGAATGTTTACTGTTTAAATTTGTTTATTTGACGATTGTCGATATGAATTTGTTTGTGGAACTTTAAACTTATTTGAACTGTTCATTCCTAGAGAGTTTTTGCACTATTTAGCCCACCAATAGTTTAATTCGTTCATTTAACTTTTGGATCGCTTTCACGAGAATATAATAGAATCTGATTAAACGTGATATTCAAGAGCGGAAGTGAACGGTTTCACCATAACCGTGTGTACAATAGAATAGTGCGGCCACGCATATTCATTTACAATCCTGCCGTGAAAGAACGATGTGTGTCCCGAAATAATGGTCATGAATTCGGCCCGTGACACGACGCATTGCACATACCGAGCGGGCATTTGCATACGTACACCGCCCGGGGATAGATTAATCATCGTGAAAGTAGTTCGTCGGATGACAGCGCAACACAACACCGGCGCGCAAGAGTGCAGTAGCAAGTGCCCTTTTGCGAGGAAAATTTATTGTTTTCATTCGGCATGGATATGTGCATACGCACGCCGGGGACTATCAAAAGGTGGACGACGACGAGTCGACATTATGCCGGTTGGGCAATGCAAAAGATCACAGCACGCCATTAGTCGCGGTTACAAATGTCGTTAGAAGTAGTGCGGGGGGTACACCTCTAATTAGAGGATCTAAATTGGCCGTACTACACGAAAATACAAAGGGGCACAAATTTGTTGAATGCCATTACTACTGAACAAGAGAAAGGTGTGACCACCAACAAGCGAAATATTAGTTAAAAACAAAGTTTTCGTTAGTTTAGCAACAAATTTTGAATAAAAATATGAAATTAAACAAGGATGGAACTACGCAAAATTTGCGCTAATTATGCTTTTTCAACACTTCACGAAGTGTCCAATTGAATGTTTAATTCTATTGAACTGAATGTAAGATAAAAATTGCAATCCAAGAATCAAACATCAACAAAATCTCTCAAGAGAGTAAAACCAACAATTAAATGTGTATAAGAACAGCCGAGTAAAATCAGCGAAGATTCTACTCTTTATCAAAGAGTC
Source organism: Anopheles marshallii (assembly GCF_943734725.1). NCBI lineage: Eukaryota > Metazoa > Arthropoda > Insecta > Diptera > Culicidae > Anopheles > Anopheles marshallii. Next base: position 73,690,145 of record NC_071327.1, on the reverse strand, counting down.
ATCACAGTAGTATCACTTTTTCCCACGATTGTCAAAGACGCTTTAAAGTTATTGAGGTTGCTTCACGAATTTTCCTTACAGCAGTGTTAAATGAAGTCATAACATTAAAACTTAAAAAACTAAACAAAGCTACTTACCTCCAGCATGACACAGCATATGTGATAGATGCATTGCGTAATGGCTTCAGCGGAACCACTCAGCGTAACGGCTCGTTCCGTCGAGTTTGGCAACATTTCGCTTGCAACCTGTATCGAGCAGCCGGTGATTTCACGAATTTCTTTGATTTTAGAACCACCTTTTCCTGTAAGAAACAAATATGATTTACTTTCAATTAATTGCACCGAACGATTCTCGCACCAAACTTTTGAAACTTACCGATCAACGAGCCACACTGACTAGCTGGTACAATCAGACGAATTGGAATTTGTGGTTTGCCCTGTGTATTCGTATTGTCTTGAAACTGGGAACACCACTGTTGAAAAGAGAGGAAGAAACGAAATGATAAAATTCAATTCATTACACTCTGCAGGATTGGCTAAAAGTGAACTATTATGTTGAACATAATTTAACGCCAGTAAACGTACCTCTTCGAACTTCTTCGTGATTAGTGTAAAGGCTTTGTAGATCGCACTTCTGGATCCGGACACCGTCACGATTCGTTCCGGGCACGAGCAGTCTGATATGTTGATTTTTGCGCCGGACTGTGGATGATACCGGTAAATGCGAAAGAATAATGATAAAAAATTAGAAAACTTTATTTAATTATGAACACTTAAAGGGCCGGGATGGTGTTGTGTTGTGTGTGTGTGTTCCGCCGTTCAGCTCATCGAACAAGCCGAAAACGCTTCAAGCGCCTTTATTACTCATGGGCACGAGAAGGAAACGAGCGAACGAGAGAAGGCATGCGCCACCATGCGCCTCCAGCATCGAGAAGAGTGGAACAAAAAACTCTAAACAACATTTTGGAACGACAAAACTTTATGATTTGGCGATTTCGGGATGAGACACACAGGAAACGACAATGTAGTAGTAGTAGTAGTAGTCTCTGAGTGGTCGTTTCGATACAGCAAAAAAAACACCACGAAACAAGCCTCCTAAACAGAAAGTATCGCGATTGGATGGGAGCAACACGAAAACAAAAAAAGGAAAAAAGGAACACTCCAAACGACCAGCAGAGGGCGAAAATATCCAGCAGCAAATCACATGCTTAAGCATAAAAAGGCCAAAAGTTTTCTTCGCTTCCATTTGTGAGCGATCCATACTCGCGGGGGTTCCCGACTCCCGGAAGCGGACGCGGATGTTTATATTCCGGTGAAAAGTTCATGGCCAGAAGCGCTCCCCCCATCTTCCCTTTGCATGCTGCTCTGCCTTTTACACTCTGCGTTTTGTTCTGCTCCTTCATTCCTGCCATTCAAGTCGCCCAACACTGTGTGTTGACGCGTAATTTTTAAAAGATTTCCGCTTTAATTCAAGCGCCGTTTATTTGACGGTTGTGCTAAGCCGATGAAATGATTGTTTGGCCATTTTTTCGTCCGGATAATATGTAACCTAAACCGAAGATATTAAGGTTATGAACAAGGTGGTTTCGCCATCCAACAAGATAGTCTTGGTGGTAGTCGTTATGATGAAGGTTGTTATTCATCTTTGTATTAATTTAATACATCATTATTATAATAATTCATAACAATCATTATAATTAAAATATTATACTCACACTGTCTATCGTTCACAGAAATTCAATTTGAGCAATCTGTCTGACTAAAATGCTTCCTAAGGCGTGAGCAATCTTTATCATCTCAGCGCGTTCGTCTACAATAAAGCATGTAAAAGTTCGCAAAAGAACGTACAAGAACGACGTCATTTCCGGACGGGTTTGACGTGGAATGACAACAAAGCGCGTTCTATGCGATCAGCACGAATACCGAACATTATCAACATCGCTTCCGTTCGACAACTACCGAAGGTGAGTGAGTGTACGTGAACAAACAAACATGTTTGGTTTTTGGTATGAGATTTTAATAATACTTCTTCCTACACCGTAGTGGTGTGGTGAAAAGGAAACGGAGCCGTATCAATGCACGGCACACATTGAAAGAAGAAGAAAAAAGGAATTTGGTCTGGAATTTCGATAATGGGATTATTTCATTTTCCCTTTCAATGGGAAAACTAACTACGGGAACTAGTTTTTTTTCTATTTGTTTGCTTCCAAAGAGTGAATCCATATTAGCGTTTTCTCGCTATGCTCGCAGCAAAACGGAACAGGATACCGAAATAGATACCTATGCCCGGTATACCGGCCCGGTTTCCCTCTATTCATTCGCGTAACGTATTAACGCATATCGCATTCCACAATTGGTACTGTCGCCGCATTTTGGTTGTGCCTTTCCGTCAGATATTTGTTTGGCCACATATTCCAGTGCGCATTGTCCCGCTTGCCTTCCAACAACATTTTGTCTACTTCCGAGCATCGATTCAGTAGAGGTTCGCTACAAAAGAACAAGATGATTGCAAATGAGCTTAACTATCGTTTTGTGTAACCATTCTGAAGTATCTGCTTCTTCTGTTTCGTTTGACCTCCGGTTTTGGGAGGGTTGGAAAGGACAACAGAGTTGTCACCTTACATCAACCCCCGCGACATTACGACGGCGAGGACACAAAAACAGGGAAACAAGAGCCCTACAATTTGGTTCTCCATTGCGAAGCATCGTCACCGCCGTTGCGCAAGCAACATCTCGACAGTCGTGCTTCCCCAGTAATGATACCCATTTAACGATAGCTGACAGCAGGAACAAAATTATGAGGCCACTAATTAGGTCCACTAAAGATACTTCTTGAGGTGGCTTTTTGTTCGTGTGTTTGGAGGTGCATAAAATAAAACCCGGAAATTGTGTTGTGGCTGAAATGTTCTTTTTAACAAGTTTTTTAAACCCCCCCATCCAGCTAATTTGGTTTAACAGTTGCCGGGCAGTGAGCAGTTCTCCCGAGAGCATTGGAATGGTAAACAGGAATGTAAGACAAACTTATGAAGTTGCTTCACACAATCGGAAGTTTAACAGCACTTCGAACGATATATATTAAACTTAATGTTAATCAAGGAACAACCGTTACCACCAAAAGTCTTGCCTTCAAATTGGATTGACCTTAAAATGTAGAGTGAAACGATATTTGGCACATTCACATGACGGAACCAGAACAATGTTACGTCCGAAAATCGATGGTTTCGATGGACACTAACGAATAAAGCTTATCATACGTGAAATATTCGAAACGTGACATATGGCCATCGTACACTGCCTTATATTGGATAATGCTCGGGAGAAAGCGAAAGGAACGACAGTGCTCCGCAACTTCAATGGCGGTCCCAGGTGGTAGAGTGACTAGATTTACTACACACAACTCTGCACTTTACTTTATCGACAATGGTTGTTTCCGTAAAAGGATGATGCAAAATCTGGTCGTACCAACAGTGAAATGGAAGGAAAAACGTAGAACGATGAAATGAAAACATAGCACAAACTCACACACCGTCGTAAATCTTCTGGCAGGGAAACAATAGCTGAAGCGAAATAGTGTATATGTGTTGAGACAGTAGCAGGAAATGAAATTGCTTTTCGTTACCATCGAGTACTTACCTCTTCTCGGAACCGCTTGACGATCTCTCCCTTTTTTCCGATAATGCTTCCGACTTCCTGTGCGCGAAACGGAAAAGAAAACAAACAGAAGAATAGAAGGAAAACATTAGTTTAAAGATAATGCGAAATGACGCGTGCTTATTCTACAAGTGATTTGAACGCGCCGAACGTTTTCATACAAAGCAGCCGTTTCTTCCACAACATAAAAGGGCAATGTTTAGCACAAACGCAAGTTTATTGGTCTACAAATTGCTTTTATCACGATGCGGGTGTGTGAATGTGTCACAGCATCCACCATGTAGGGTTAATTATGATCGAACGTGTTAGGTGGGCCGGCCAGTGAGATTAACGGAAGGAAACGGGGCAGTGGCATTAGTGTGCGAAACAACTTAATTACCCACATGTTGCATATGGCACCTTGTGCATGATTAATTATCCATACGTTTGGGGCATAGCCTTATGTGATTTTTAACACTTTTTTTTATTATCGCGCTCGCAATCGTTTCCTGTGGAACAGGAGGAACCGGTACAGCGAATAAATATGCCATCGCGTCCAGGTCAAAATGGGCAAGGTAGTAAATCATTTGTTACAAGCTACCTTTTTTTTTGGCTCTCCATACTATCAGTAACCCAAAATTTCACCACACGATAATAAATCAAGACGTAATTAACATTTAATTCGATACACTTACTGGGTGCAAGCTGCATACGATTATTAATGATGTGCATTTGCTATTTGATTTCGTACCGTATAATTGAATTCTACCACAATTTCAATTGTTCGCGGGCCCTCCTCAATGGCCATATTGAATAAAGACATTTTTATTTTTCCATGTAATATTACAATAGTCTTCCAGTGCTGTTGTAACAAGAGAATTATACGGGAGCTTTTAATCGGGTTTAAACACATTAATCTACGAAAAAATCGTATGATCTTGAGGCTAGGCTGTTCGCTCCATGCACCGAAGCTCGTGAAACGAATTACATTCCCATCGTGCGGATATCCCTGTTAAGTATTTGACCATCTGGTAACGTAGGTCAAGTGCGATATAATAATTGCCAAGTCTAAGTTTCTCACTATTCCAATGGAGTTTGTTCAAGTCTAGAACTCTCAACCAGTTATTTTGTATGAGTACTAGTTATTGTGTTTTTATCATATCAATTGACGATTTAAGGTCGTTTAACCTCCCAACATCTGCATAAAAAATATTAAACAGAACCAAACAAATCGTTCGGAACATGAAACAGGTCGCACTGTTCATTTTATTTGAAGTTTTTCAGTTCCTCTTTCATGAGTTCTTTTACTAAGCTGCAACAGCAAAATTACTGACAGCAGTTGTGATTGCATTTAAATCATGCTGATGGCAGTTACATCCCTCAGAATCAGATTTATATGCAGCAATGTAAAAGATGAAACTCGACTTTCATTGGATGTTTCTTGCTAACGTTAGATCGTTGGATACATTTTAGGACTAATGAGGAAATTCATCAACTGAAAGCTCCGGATTGAAACCTCTTTGAATGGTGTTAAAGGCACGAGATTATATAAATAGAACGATCCCTGTGAAGAAAGGTGGAAACATTCGATGTATCTGTATTCTTGCAATAATGAATTACCCACACATTCTTGGAAAGTGCATAGATAGCATCGCCAAGACGCATCTTAACGTCCGTCACGGAACCGTCCAAATCGGGGAGCTCAAGACCAGCCACCAACAGCAACTAACCCGTCTATCATTAGTTCTAACTAACCAAAAGTTAAAAATGGCTCAGCGGCAGCTGTCGGGTATTCGGTCCGGTACATTTATTTTAATTGCATACACATATGCAATTGTTTTCATAGTTCCGCCCTGTAATGCCCTGTGTCTCATGGCAAATCCGCGATGCACAAGACAAATGCCGTCTCTGCACTGTACCACCTTTCTCTGTGCGCTTGTGGCGGCAGAGGAAAATAGAATCGGCGTTCTGCAAGGAACTACTTCCTAGCAGAACAAACGTGGTGTGTTGTTATGCTGCAACCACGTACGAAAGCTGCATTTATTTCGCGTCCCGCGAAACGAACCGTGGCATTGGAATGGCTACCTTCGCAAGGTGCTTTATACTTTGTACGGTACAATGCAAGAGAGTTCGAAAATAGCATCTGTAACACGATGCAAAAGCAGTGTGAGCTGCTCCCGTTGCCAGAGGTTGTAAACAGTGTTAGCCTGTTAAAATTTATGCAGTATTAGTTTGATTAATTATTTAACAATAAAAATCCACCATTATTAACTATTTGGCTTGCGATCATGTAATAGTACTTTAATGCTGCTTTTGCACCAACGTACTATAGTTAATGGAGAGACGAACTTTTAAGCTGTTCTACAAACTTTGAGCTTTAGGCAAGAGCTTCTGTACAAGATAGAAGTTTACAATTGACGGTAACGATTAAATCTCCCAGGAAATGGAAATTTCCCATTACCTTCTCCTAAAGGAAATCGATTATCCAAAACAGAAACTCAACCAACCAACACCGAAAATGCACTTAATTTGTTGTTAGCCTCATCCGATTTAAATTAACCAGAAAATACGTGTCCGTTTACCCGCGGCTACCTTCAACATCCCACGGAACTATTAATATAAAACGTCTACACTGAGATTAATACAACAAAAAAAAAACAACAACAACATCTGCATCGCCTCGCGACGTAACTTTTTGCTTGACACACAATTATTTTCCTCAAATCGGTAAGAATAAAGAGCAAAAACAAAAAAAAACACCGCTCTGCGCTCAAGTGAAACTTTCTAACGCCGGGAAACCCCCCCGTGAGCAAGACAAGGTCAGGGTATAGGTTCAGCTTTTATCTCCGGTTATTTAATTTTCAGTTATGCAAATGCTCATGTTTATTTAATGTTTTCCCTTTTATCCAGGCGTATCCGGTTTTTTTTTTTTTTGGCAAGTCCATTTCCCCCCTCCCACATTGCCCCACACTGCAGGATCAAAATTTCAGGTACCTAGTACACAGGCCGTACATCCCCAGTCCAGCATCACCAATCCCTGCTTCTCGTGGACAACACACCCGTTTACATCGCGACGAATGGCTGAACCGAACAACCGTTTTTCGTTTCCGGATTTCCGCCGGAGAATATCAAGACAGTGTGGTGCGGTCCCGGGAAACGGGAAACACACGAAGGTAAGGTTTGGGAACGGCAAATTTTGTGTCGCTGCTCGTTGGGTCGAGTAACTGAAGAATGGAGGGGGGGAGGAGGAGAACGGGAGGGAAAAAATGTCCTCAGGAATTGGCCATTTTCCGTTGTAAATTTTGTTTTCTTTCGTTACTTTCAGGTCGTTAGGCGGGCTGCGAAGTTCTATCCATATCCATTCTGCCATTGACTCAACTCAATGCTTTCTATCTGTTCTTGGGTATTTACAGCCATTGGACTTACGTAAACAGCTAATGTTTGACTTTTTCTCCGACGAATTCCCATAAACATTAATGTTCTCTAATCAAACGTATGTGAGATCTCTCTTCTTTTGTTCCAAATTGTTCCATCCGTACCGAGGCGGATTTCCACCCCAGTTGGGCAATATTAAATTCACTAGTTTTGTTGTTTAATGTGCGTCGATTGTTTTCCTCACCAAACTTTTATCACACAAGATAATATTAATTAACCTCCAAAGTGATTGCTGCTTTAAAACAAAATCAACATCCTCAAGCATAAAAATGTAATATGTTTCACTGGAATCGGTCCGGCTGGTAATTATTAGTTCATTTTTTATCTCGTCTTGTATCGAATAGCGAAAAACCCAAACCCCGTTGGCACTAATCAAAATGGTTAAGGAAAGAATTAATCAGGAACACCCTTTTTTCCTGCGATTAATTTTCCGAACCGGAATAACTTCATTCGGGCCTCACCGGAGGGGGATGGACATCGTTCACAATACACCTAACTTTAGTAATAAATTTTAAAAAGTATGTATACACACATACAAAACTGCTACAAAACCCGACCCAGCGAACGAGATGAAGATTGTAACGCACCGTAACGCGCCCTTTACAGCCTCTTTAGAGCGTTATACTGTTCTAGCGCGAGCCCTGAGCCCTGTGTGCAGTGCGGATACATCATGCTCCACCATCATACTCTCGCTCGTGCTCATTAAGTGGCACAACACAGCGCACCACACGGTGGGAGAAAAGTGCGTAAAACAGTGGTGACCGGTCGCGTGGAGCAAAGCGCAGAGAAAATGAATGAATACTTTATGCTTCTTTGGGTTGGTTAAAATTTATTTCAATTTTCACGAAACGCCGCATTCGCGCAGCGGCGTCATAATCTCGGGAGGTTCCGCGGAAGTACGGGAACCGTGCGGTGCCGTGACCAGGATCCGGACGACACGATCGGGTTTTTGTCAGGGCAAAGAAAGGGCCTTATTTGCGCTTCATCCTCCTGGCAGCAGTAACAGCAGCTACATCCATTTCAGCGCAACCTTTCGCGGTCGTTTGGATTTTATTATTCGTGGGGGGGATTTTTTTTTCTTCTTCTGAGGAAAACTCCAACACTCGCGCATCCCTGCGCTGAAGCAGTGAGGCGGGCAGTTAGGGACCGTTAACCTTAACCCCGACACGCGTAAACGAAAGCAAAGGCTTGTGTGCACAAACCAACAACAACAGCTTTTGGCCATACCGATGCTGGTATATCCTTCCTGCCGCATCCCACACACACACGCCTGTTGGACACACGATCCCCATAAATATTCACTCCGGTAATAAGCCAAACAATTTAGTATGAATTATGGCTCTCCTGTTTCTACCCTGCAGGCTGGTAATGGGAAAAATTGTGTTCTGTGTCACTCCACAGACTTCCACGAAACTTCCACCTTGTGCAAGGCACGCGCGCCTACCAAACACCGGCGGAGTGTCCTTTTGCCACGGGAAAAAAAGGTGATTTAGCCGGGGACGTACGACTGTTCCCCATTACCATGACTTCCCACCGCCACCCTCGACGGTCTTGTCGACACATGCCTTCGGTGGTGCTGGTTTTGTGGTTGTACCAGGTTTGGGAGACGACCATAATCCCTGCGGACCACAGGATTTCTGTTTTTCTATCCTCCACCTCCACTGTGGCCACCATTTATACCCCTAAAACCACACCGTTCCAATCTCTCTCTCGCTCATTTGTACCAAACGATCCCCCTCCCCCCCCATCCACTTTCGTTCATCAGATTTCGGTTCCGGAAGTTAGCCAACCAGAACACGATGGCACGTGACGCGCTGCTGTTGTCCAATGCACGATAGATATGGTGGCAGATTTTTATCGCAATGGAACATAAACTCTAGTGATCGGGCCACCTTGCTAAGTGGGAAACGAGACTTTAAACCTCCCGTGGACGGCGGTCGTAGTTGTCTTGCACGCTCCAAACCAGAACAGAACTCATCCATCCGCTGGGAGACAGGTAAGTGAGTTATAACCATAAAATGTTACCACGGGGAAGAGGCTGACGATGACTGGACTATTTTTCTCCCATGTCAAACATGCCCTCGAAATTAATTTGCTTTCATATGCTCTGGTCCGGTGCCGGATCCCTCCGGTACTCGCTCAGTCACACGCCGAGCGGCGGGAGGAGGATACTCTTCGCCCGTATTGACCTGCTTTTCATTCGCACACCTTCATCATGTTGCCTGAGACACGTCATTAATGGTGTTTTTCAAACATGCGCTATCCATTTTCCCAACACGGTCATCAACCGGCGGGAACGACTACTTCACGGCAACTTCAGCAGCATCTTTCGGTACGTGTCCGGTGCCAACCAATCGGGCACCGGACCGAGCTAATTTGTAACCGGTTTGGCAGTTGAACGAGATTCGTGACTTAGAACGGGTCATCATCAGTGAGAAAATGATTGCAGTGCACCAGCACAGTAGCGTTACGGAGTGATCATTTACAGTTTTCCACTGCATTCTTATATCGACAAGTTTTCCCAACCTGCTCTCTCTCTCCCGTCCCATCTCACCGGGCGGAAAACATATCTCCGCGTCAATTAATGCGCATCACGGGAGGGGGGGAGAGAAACCAAATCTCATTTGTCGTGTTTTACACGGAATCGGGAAAATGATGCCACCTTAAAATGGTGTTTCTTTACAAAGGGGTTTTTATCAACCCGCTAAACTCGGCCACGTATGCCAGGAAAGGAAAATCGTGATCGCGCTCCGCACATCATTGCGAAGATGGTGCTGTGGCTGCCAGACATAAAAGCGCTCCAGTGCAAGGGATGGAAAGCAAGGGCGTCAAACAAACACGGCACGCAAAGCCCCGGCGATTAAATCGCGTGAGAAAATAAATTGTATTAGCTTCCGAATGAAAAACGAGTTAATCGAACGATAAAAATTGTTTTTGATGGCAAATATTGAACACGCCATGGGGGCGAGCGTGAACGAAACTGATAGCCCAATGGATTGCAATACAATTCGATCGTACATCACATGGTGCACCAATAACCACATTGATCCACTGCATTCATTACATCGAATTTTAATCTAAATGGCAGTCCACCTTCGGTATGTTCCAAAATGGGTGTCATTTAAACATCACATCTTTAAAGTTAGCTTAAAATCTTCAAAATAATTAAGCCAGCATCTGTCAAACAATTTAGCAGTTATCGCACGAATTTGAACTCTGGTAGCAGTGGGGTGCTCTGGAATTTTTTACTCTGCTCCCAATTATAAAATATTTTCCTTCATCGGGCACAACAACCTCAAGAGGCATAAGGCCTACAATTTCTGGCTTTCTTTGACTTTGTTTACCCCTAGCCGGATAGTTATTCCTACGTAATGAGGATTGGTTTGGATGAGACTTTGGACCGGTCCTGTCGTGTGGTGATCGACCCCCAATGAATATTACGATAAAACATTAGTCAAGCTTAAATATTCTTTTAAACAGTTCGTGTAAAATCGAAATATAAAGTAATTGCACCAATATCCTCTGCTGCAAATCGATGACTGTGACGAAATCTGTTGGTCTTACCAAGAAAGTGTGTTTTCGTCATGTGTTCCATTTTCTTCATTACCTGCAAAGAAGGAAGAAAAGAAAAACCAGCCGTTATTATTTATAAGTACTTAAATCCAGCGATCGTAGAATAAATGGAAAGAGATGTGATCGAAGTTCGGTACTGAACGACCACTCGCAGCTATCCCGACTGCATCTTCTTCGGCAGGTGCACATTACGGAAAGTGAAATTTTATCACACAACATGATCTACGGTCTTCGGCACAACAGTCGGCAGCAAGGGGGTTGCATCGTACCGCCGCGCACATGTCGGTGTTGGAGAGCGGAGCGCGGCACCGTTTATCGTGATGAACGATATACCTATGCCGCTGTTCGTCGATGGAGTAATAAATGGTACGGGAGTAACAATTTTATTGCTAAATTCTGTCAGCGAGCACCAACATCCTCGCCGCACAGAACGCGGGGGGTGTGGTGGTGTTTCTTGCGCGTGTACCCCCGTCCGCTCGCAGGAAGGAGCGCGCACGTTTGGGGGATAAATTTAGAACAGCGTCGTCGTGTGGTCCCGTTTTGCTGCGCTCATCTTCGCGCCCGTCGGCGGCAGTGCGCGGGCGATACTTTCTCCCAACCGCGCGGTGTAGAGCTGGCCGCTTTACGTTTAAACAACTCCAATCTTTCACCCATTTCCTCACCATCGCTTGAAGTAGGTACACACCTTGATGTGTTTTTTTTCCCCCCTTGGTAGATATTTATACACACCAAAACGCCGCGGTTCGTGGTCCGCGAATATAATTATCATTCTGCGTTCTTTGATATGTTTAACGTGTTCTTTAAAAAAAAAAACACACACACATTTATCTGCCGGTAGCATTCGACGGTAGCCCATTTTTCTAAGAAACCTCTGTTCCGGCAACACACACAACGCCGGACACTTTAATAACCTTTCGCATGCGTTTTCACTAAACAGGGGGCCCTGTGAAGCAGCAGTCGTAAATCGGCAAGTATAAACAACAACGGCGGAAAACATTGCCACAAAACGAACCTGCAGGAGCTGCTATTATATGAGGACGACGACGACGACGACGAGGCGATCCACTCCATTCCGTCAATGTGATCGTGCATGAGTAAGCAATCTCAGCGCAAGTTGACAGTACACGAGAGTTTAGGATGGATTTGTTCGGTTCCGGGTATGGGTATTTCTTGAAAATGATACTTTTGGGGAAGTTATGAACGCACCGTGGAAAATATTGCACTAATAAGCAATTATGGAACGGCGCACCACGAAAAACCACCACCACGCTGAAAAACATGTGCCCTCTCACAGCGAAAGCTCGTTGGCAGCCAACTCGGAGGCTGGTGTAAGATGTTCTAATGAGGGATCAAGAGCAATAATTCCCATTGATTTTTCCACAGCGCAGTCAAACTTCATCGACGCAAGTGATCGCGGGCGATTTGTACTAGGTTCGCGCGCTCGATACACAATTACCCTTATTCACATAATTATCGAAGCGATGATAGTATCGTTTTGATTGCGTACATCGCACGTCTTATTGCAAATGAGAGACACGAAGGTGGTTCTGGTGGGGAGGGGAGTGTAGGGCCTTCGTTTCATTGTACCGGGGCGTAGCAGAATTTGTGGAGCATGATCGTGATTAAAGCCATTGGTTTTTGGGTTTGCTGGGACCAGGCAAAAATTTGCTCCGGAACGCGTAGACGTTACTCGTTTGACAGGCACAAAACATGTCTCGTTACACAGTACCAAACAACGCTGGCCTGGTAAAATCTTCTAGCACAGCAACACGGCCGCGAATCAATAGCGAGCATTAGCGGCGCGCATATTGGCGGAAAATTGGATACGCAGAAGACACGAATTAAGATCTGCCACTGGCGGCGGTACCGACCTCACGGTTAAGCTCCTTTCCCGATGGTTGCTCTGTTTGAGCATGGTTTATCTTTTACACTCTCCCCAGGAAATTTCCATTTCAGACTTTCGGAGGGGAATGGCGATGGGAAGCACGTGCAGGAAATTAGGCTGTAGGAAGCAATTTGTAGCAACCTGTTTCACACCCCACGACGACCGCGAGTGGGAAATTGCACAAACGAATGCCGCCGTCTTGTTCGCGTACAACGATTGGGAGTCATTTATGTACATTTGTAGCAACATAAAACTCGGTGTCGATACTATGTTTATCATTAGGAGTCCCCCCAGACATAAGCAAATAATGTGCACGAGATTTATAAACTGACTTCTTAAACGTAGTGAAATGTTAACAGTAGCATAAAAACCTAACTTACAATCAATGATCAATAAATGGGTGTTTTGTCCTACACTTTTTATTGAATTCAGAGAGAGATTTTTACTCAAAACACCGTATAAAAACACCACCAACAGCGTTTAATTACAACACACACCAACCGTTCACGTCTTCTTTCTGCCCAGTGGGTTAGTGGCAACAGTTCCCAGGAATTCCATCGCTAGAGAATCCAATCCAATCTACTGCACGATAAGCTACAGAGTAATTAATTACAAATCACTTTCATCCCCCACCCGACTGTCAAACATCTTACCCAGTGCCCCGGTGTTGCACTGGTAGTAATATCGTCTGTCTCCGTTAAATAATAAATTCAAATCATTCTGCTTCCGCTGGCTTAGTGCTGATGTGCCCGGAATTACCGAATGATTGATGAAATAAATTTCGTTTTAACTTGTGGAGGGCGTGGGGGAGTGGGGGGGGGGGGGGGGGGAGGGGGTGGAGGGTTGGAAGAAGGGAGGAGGAGAGGGGAGGAGTTTGACTTAACGTAAAGTCATATTTTTATGATATCTTCATGGGATTCTTACCGTTTTTAGAAACATCAACGCAATACGATACAGAAAAGTTTTAACTTTAAGATTATCTCGATTATCCGTGCCAAAAAAATAGGAGCACGACAGTTAAAAACTGTTCAGGAGCGTTGGATAATACGTTTGAAGGATTTGCTGTGTTTGAAAATTCATGTAATTCTAGCAGACTTGCCGCAATTCTCGTATCTCTTCCAAAGCCTCCGTAATTGAGAAGAATGGGCCACGATAAAATATGCATGTATTGAGATAAGTTTGACGCACGATTGATTAAACCTCTGAATTCTCTGAACGATCTTGTTCTGACAGTCCTGTCCACATTTTTCTAGTGAAATTTGTCTAAAAAATAAGAAAATGAACAATTCAAGCTTTTCTACATTCTCATTTCTTTTGTATAATTTTAGCAAATATTTAATTCTAATTGTTATTCATAAAAATTGGAATGATTCTACAATTTACAAGAAAACAATTATAATGTGATTGTTTGTAATTTATTGTGAAACTCCTTCCATCTACGACAAATTTGCGATGATGGATGCCTCGACCCGAAATCGCTTCCATCCATGCACCACAGTGCAGTGCAGTGCCCACAGATGAAGAACCAATAATATGCGAACTTCCGTGGGAATTATCATGCGAATGTGAAGTTTCTGATTACTCCCTTATTAAGTCAGCGAAGGTTTCAATTTCCTCCCCCCCGTTCGCTGGCTACATCTTGACAACGAGCGGAAAAGTTGGGCCCTTTTAACTATTTAAATTTCACCGATTTTCGTTTTGTGTTTTGCTGCTTTTCTTTGATCGTTTATCATCCGCATCGCACGCACAAAAACGCCAGCATTTTTGCAAACATTGAGAATGCCGGGCGCGCTCTTGCTGCTGCCTTTTTAATTATGGGAAACACATCAGGTTACGAAAACATTACATCTTCTGCCGAAACCCCGGGAGCATGAAACCGTACAGCAACAGCAGGTGAAAAGAGAGAGAGAGAGATAGAGAGAGAAGGAGCGGAAACAGAAATGTATTCCTTTGAAAATTATATTCCACTTTTTCGGTTTCTGCGCCTTTCCAAACATTGCGCTAGTCAATTTTACATCGTCGTGAAAGGTCCTTCAATTGTGTGGGCGTTTTTTTTTGCGGAGGGAACGGGGGGAGGGGGGCGAGATTCGAAGGATCCGAAAGTTAGATTCTAGGCGGCCTAGGCACGGCGCGTATTTTGGGCCCCGAATATCTTCGGGGTGGAGCAAAAAGCTTTAGCAGCATTGTCTCTCCGCCCTTAAAGGTTGACTTTTTTTTTTCGTCGATCAACGCTCGCTCCTCTGGCGGTGGCTTTTGAAGCGTTATCAAACCGACCTTCCTCTGCGCCCCGCTCCGGCAGCCGGAGGGGGCACCACACGCTTGAACAATTTTCGGTTCACTCATCTATTGTGGATGCTGGTTTCAATTTTTGCAGCTGCCCTCGAGCAAAGGCGTAGAGAAGATACATCAATTTGGTGGTACTTTGCTGACGGGACGACCTGCTGACGGGTGGACCATGGGGGGGTTTCTTTACAGCACACCGCGCCCTTTTCTTACTTTGTGGAACACGAAAAATAATGGTAACAAGGTTCGTTTGAACATGTTCGAAAATCGCTGAGGGATTGAGAAATAAAATTCTCCCATGTTTTGGGAAGGAAGGAAGGTAGGGGAGATAATAGGGGAGCTTCTGATAACTGCTGGAACTTTAATGGAGTCAGGAGTGATACTGAAATAACAAAATGTATTGCCAGAATCACTCAAATGCCCCGGACAAATACATGATTTTTCATTTTGAAGATTTTTTTTCCCCTAATAGGACACATTGATCAGGGATGGGAGAGGTTTGGTGGTAGACATCATCACACCAGATCAAGATCGGTACAAAATCTCTTCGGAGCCCGTTTCTTTTCTGACAGCAAGATGGAGCTCTACAGCTTCGAAGAGGTAAATTTGAAGAATTTCAGAAATGGCAGTTCCATAAATTCAAGCTCCAAAAGTAGTTCAACTACATTCATTTAACATTACATTACATCACGTACCATTTCTACGTCCCTACTCTTACAAATGCGCCTGTCAAATCACTCCGATAAGTGCTTGTTGTAATGTATCGACCGCAACTGCTGTTCCCATTACGTACGACCGCCGTGTGATGGTTTCGCATACAAAAACCGACCCCGAAAGTGTTCCACAAAATGGTTAGCTACGACCACACATTAATCCAGGATAATTGGTTTTCTTCAAACCATCGTCCCGCGCACTCGGCCGACGTCGAGCCCGTCGAGGACAACATGTTTCAAACGCCGAGATTCAGCGAACACTCATCACATCAGTGAACGGACGAGTCTCTTCGTCTTGGATCTGTGATTTTAGGATCTAGTTTAGATGGTGTTCATTGGCGTACTTAGTCTGCTACTAGCGAGAAGGAGAGAGAGGGAGCCCTCTCCCCTCCCCCCAATTCAAATTCCTAGCAACGGGAGTTCGTTGCCATCTTTGACCGTCGCCAAAAATGCAAAATATTAGGCACATATTGTCGACCAGCAAACTCGACCACCAGAAACGGTACAACATTTGCAAACAAACTGCTACGGAGATGGGTTTCTGAAAGTGCCGGAAAGTGTTATCCACCCCGAATTATGATGCTGGGTACCCGGTTAACTCGGTCACTCAGGTCCCCCCCCCCCCCCCACCGGTCACTGTGCGGACGGACTGGGTTGGTAAACCGGGCAGCAAATAGCTTCGTTCTAGTCGACTCGACACAAACGACACGAAAATGCAATAAGGTCCGAGATACAATACTTTCACCGGAGCAAACGACAACACCGCACCCCGAGAGAGGGTGGTAAGTTTGGCAGGAAGTAGATGCTACACACACGGCTAAAGACGAAACATTGGGCGAGCTTACGGGTTGAAATGAATTCTAAAATGAAAATGAAAGGTTCAGAAACCGACCACAGGCGCTAAAGTATGTAATTTTCCTGACCTAGGAACAACGGACAGTTCACGTGAAGTTCAAAACGGGGGTATTATGAGCGGCGGCCAAGGTACACCGGAGTGTGATTCCTTCTGTGGTTTTAAAGCGGGCTTATGGCTAATTTGTGCAAAACTAATGCAGAATAAAGCCCGGGAAGCAGAAAGCTTCTATGTTGCCCATTAGAGAACGCACAGAATTTGCCGAGTTTCATGCTTAAACCTAAAATATAAATCGGTTTAAACCGACGTGAGCTCTGGTGGTCTAATGATAGAGATACCACTCGCCACCCGGTAGCATCGGCACCAAATTCCATGAGAGTTTCAACAACGAGAAGAAAAAATTCTACATTAGTTCAGATGTATAAATATTTTCCAATTAAATTATGCATCAAAACCAAACCACTCAACATGAAAAATGTTACAAATCCTTAAAGGTACACACATACAAACTAACAAGTAGCACAAAAAAGGCAAAAAACAGATGTCCTCCACACGTAAACATGTCAGAAGTCCATTTAGAGCAAAATGGATCCGAATGTTTCGTAAAAATGGCGTCGCAAAATGAGAAAACAAACAACAATGACGACCAAACAGTACAATATAGAGGCGAAAATAAGAAAAAGTTAATTAAAAAAGTTTCGATATGTAAACCGAGAAATATCGTTTGTACCTTCGTTCTGCTCGCTAAGGTGTACACACGGTGGTGTGGCGACCCAGCCATGTGCCAAAAGCACACTCACCCCCCACCCCCTCCCCCATTTGCTTCTGTCGTGTGAAGAAAGGACTTGCCTTTCAGGGGGTCCCCACAGCACCAAACCGTGCACAGGTATAAGGGAAGGTGGTTGATAGAACACCCCCTGCCCCCTTCCCCCCTTTTGCAAACTCACCCGGGGTCCTCGCACACAACACTACAAGACTGACTTTTCTATCGATAACGGTGGTGGGTTTTGGGTGGTTTTTGTCTGGTTGGTTGTAGGGGGCTGGATGCGATGTTTGTTGTGTTCTTTCATTTTATTCACGATATTATGCTATACGTGGTGTGCAAAAGGAAAAACCCCTGTTACCATCTCACACCCGCCGGTACACGGTTGAGTTTCGCTTCCGGGGCAACTGCTGCTGTTGCTGCTGTTGCGCTTTTCCTTTGCCAAAAATATTGTGCCCTTCTCCGGGAACTACCACCGAAAAACCACGCGCATTGGTTTTCGTTTTGTCACCACATTTCCTCCCCTATCTCTCTCTCTCTCTCTCTCTCCCGCCATGTGCGTCTTCACCGTCGGGCGTTACACAAAACATTCGGATGACGATGTTTGTTGAGTCTTTTGTGGCAATGACAGGACACAATCGTTATCTTAACTTTTCTAGGTTTTTTTTTTGTTGTTGCTCTCGATCCCCCATGGTTGGGGGAACTTTCTCTCTTTTCCAGATGAGTTGGTCCTCCTTTCAAATGCATTGTAGTGAGCTTTGTCGACGACGATCTCTTTGCATTGCACCGATGGAAGAAGAGTTTGAAATTTGTCGCAAACAATATTGTTCATCTTACTGGAATACTTTTTTCGATTACTAAAAGCATGCACCAGCGTAAATGCTAATGAAAACGAGGAAATCATTACCGTACCGAAAACCACGAACAAGCCTGCACAACGGAACGTCAACAGTGGAATTGAAATTCGCAAAACCTCACAAACTTTACGCAACGTGAGTAACGTTCAAGCAACATCAATGTACGAAACAAATTGCTATTGTCGTGCTGTCATCGGATGCTAATTCTTTGTATTCTTCGCCATAGAAGGAGTCCTGCATACGAATCTTGTCCGTCCGTCGTGGACCCCGGTATTGCCGGGTGTACGTTGAAGGAAAATGTCAAATGTTTTCCCATCTGCCAACTATTGCCCAATCCAAGTACGGTGCGCACGGTTTCCTTATACGGCCAAAAGCAAACCCGCAAGAGCTTTTCCATATCGAAAGCTGCCGCACGTTGGATGCAATGCAAACTGCACACCCACGGCGAAGATGCACCCTCGAACAAGACTCGGGGGAGATCTTGCAAACCGGCGGCGGCGTGATGTAATCGCAACAAATCAAGTTATTCGTTATCAGTTCTTGAACAATCCAAGCGAGCTTCGTGGGAAAAGATGGAGCTCGGGCGCGCATGTCCTGCCCCTATTGCACCTGCTGCCCGTGCCTCTTCACCACCCGTGTGATCTCTTAATCGAGCTGATCAATAGGTTCAATGGAGGGCGCGTTGTGTATGTACCGTTTGCAATCGATACGAGTACTGCTGCTTTCGACATTCGAAGATAACGTGACGATACACGGAATGCTTACGGAGTTATGTTGCCCACACACACACACACACAGACCGGGAACCGGGCAGTACATTCAGCAAATGGAGATGGTCGATTACGAGCCCACAGACCTCACGAGTTTATAAGATGGTTATACACACACACACACACGTGCGCACCCCTGAAACGTACGCCGATGTGGGCCCGATGTGAGGTGCATCAATTATTTACCGTCCGATGGGGTTGCATTGCAAAGACGCATCAGGCATCTCATTTGTGTAATATGATGATGGCAAAGACCGGGAGTGCCCCGAATGACCGGAGGATTATGCCATCTCCCACCTTGGGCGGAACTGTTCCCGGCGCATGATTACGATAAGTGGAACAACAGCATCGCACATCGGACATGTGGCTGTGTTTATAGATGCGGGGAGGAAACAGCGTTGTAATGCGGTGCAATCGTGAGTACCAAGTGTCTAGGTTGTACTTCTTCGACGATAAATACTGCCCATCACTGATTGCTTAAGACATACCCAATAATCAACCTGTCTGAGTGTGTTTGGCCGAAAAGGATATCCTCAGGACCAGGGGTGGTCGATCGTGGGTAAAATATTGCGATCAAAATATATGCTTTATGATAATTTATCTCTTAATAAAAGTGTTAAAATGAATAACTCGTCTAAATTGAAAACAATAAATTAGGACACTTTCGAAGGTTGAACATGAGTTGTTTAGTTTTCCGCATTATCTTCTAAGCAAAAGTTGGCAAAACATTTCGCATTCGTATATCGCATTGTTTTAATATTATTGGGGAACTCAGACGCACACACAGACACTCAATACAAACAACCACCTTTCTAGCCTGTAAGAACCACTGGATAGCCACCTCCGTTTGTCCGGGATAATCTTCGATACGAAGCGACAAGCCCAGGCAATCTGAAATGGAATGCAATATCACTTGGTCGTTCTTCGTTAACTTGGCCAGAGTTTTCCCGAGGAAAGCAATTAGTTGATTGTTTTTGTGCTGTTAGCAGCCGTACCATCTCACCAACCAGTGGAGTCGAGTACCGGGCTTTCCGGGAACGAACTGCCTATCGTCGTAGTTTTCGAACCGGTAAACACCATCATCATTGAGATGTAGAACGGAACAGTACGCGCAACAACAAAAAAAAAACCTG
Organism: Anopheles marshallii; assembly: GCF_943734725.1. Lineage (NCBI taxonomy): Eukaryota > Metazoa > Arthropoda > Insecta > Diptera > Culicidae > Anopheles > Anopheles marshallii. The sequence goes on along the minus strand of NC_071327.1, from coordinate 73,670,251 downwards.
CCCAAGAAATAGAACTTGATCTCGACGCGGCAAAAAGTTGGGAAACAGGTTAAATAACTTTATCCTTGTTGAACCTGTTTACAAACTGCGTTATGCAATATGGTGGCGAAGAGTTTTCAGCGTGCTAATTATCATTAGCATTCGCATTATGATGTATGTTTGCTGTAGGATTTGCTGGTATGATCATTTTAAAGATCATTTTAGCAGCAATCACCACACAAGCAACTTACAAATTTGCATCCATCACGCCAAGGATGAACAGTGATAGGCGAATATCGAGAGTTCCAAAAACGCCTATGCTAACATTTACCCACCGTCTGGAACAACATAATTGGAACAGCATACCCAATCAAATATGCCGCCAGTCGTAAGGTTCGGGTAAAGGTTGATTTGTGCTAGGACTATTAGGCAACAACAGCCAAAAAAGGAAATTTCGACAGTACATTCCTATGGGGTTCGATGTTGCTTTAGGGGGCGCTGCTGTGCATCATCGAAGCGTACGGCAGGCTGGATGAACGGGAACGTTTCATAAATGTTCTGTTGTTTTTTTTTTCTCTTTTCAGTGAATTTCCACCGGATTTGCTAGTATGAAATCGATCGGAATGAACTTTCCAATCATGGGAAAGAATGAATCCAATTCAATTAAGCAGCGACGAATCGCTGTGCGCTTCCACTTGCAGGGGAACATTTCATTTGCTCTTTGTCGATAGACGTTTCTTATCAACGAAATGCAAATATTGTACAGAACAGGGGCGGAACAGATCGGAGAGTCGTAACAGGCATCACAGGATCGAGATGTAAAAGCCACCGGTTGATGAACCAACAGGACAGTGTGTATCATCCGCTTGCCAAAATGCAGCGATCTGGGGGCATGGGAAATGCTTCTTTTTTCAACGGGGAAAGCATGTTTTTCTTTTTGCGCATTGAAATTCTGGGAAATATCCGATACACATCTTGATGCAGCTATTGGAATCATTTTGCATGCATGAAGTTTAACAAACTTGCACCTTGCACGGATACGAAATGTCGGTCAACATCAAGTGCAGTGCAGCAGCAGCAGCAGCAGCAATACACACCGAAAACAATACCAGTAATTAGATTATGAAATTAAATTTTTCAATTTTAATTTACACCCCATTTGCACGACACATTAGATTTAATTACGCGCAAACAACACTCCCTTTTACGCTGGTGCGGCCAACGGCCGGGCGCAACCGTGAACCATTTTCGCTACCAAAGTAGGCAAACGATAACGAATCCTGGGTACGAATAGCGTACAATGCGCCCGGGGGGCTTGTGTGTGCCGCCTTCCCCCCGGTACCGTTTTGCGCGACACATTTCCCTTCCGTCCCAGCTGGTCACAGCACTTGTCTGCACAACGCGCCCACGTTCCTTTAAATTGGAAAGGATTTTTGCACAAAAATCACATGCCAGCTTTTCCGTAATTCAATTGCCGCTGAATCCGTAAAAATGCGCCCATACTTTGTTGAGCTGGCAGACACACAAACACAGGGTGGGTTTTTCCACTAGCCAAATACTAGGCTCAGCCCGGATGAGGCGAAAGGGTGTTATTGTATATCATCGCACACAAACACAAACGGAGGACACACACACACACATCGCGCGAACGCTACTTAACAGGAATCAGTCAACGGTGAAAAGTCATAAAGTCGTCAAGCGCAACCAGGAGTTAACAAAATTTAATTAAACCCAACAGCGTTTACAGCGTGCGGGCATACCAAACACAGAACGCACAACGCAGAATCTCTGCAGCAGACAGCTGTGTAACAGCAATATCTGTACTGTATAGGACGAGCTTGATATAAAAAAAATTTGTTAAAAAACATTCCGTAGGTTATTAAATTGTAAAGCAAAATATGCTGGATTTAAATGACAAAAAAGTAAGGTTCAGAATTGACCACTTCATGGTAAATACGACACCTTTCTTTTAACCTGGAATACTACTGAAGTAAGTATCTGACTGCTGTCACAATATGTGAAACGAAGAACATATTTATAAATAGAAAATGATTAACGCACGAGATCGAAGATTGAAAAATCACATTGAAAATAATAGAATTACACAAAAAAATTATCAAACATAGACGACTATAGGAACACATATAGGAAATATTGTAATTTGATAAGTAATCGCCTACGATTTGGCAGATATAAATTATACCCGAAAATACATTCTGTAAATCTCGTGAAATCATTTCATCAATCATATTCAGTTTTTAAATAAAAAGTCTCGAATCACTGAGGTGTCAATTTTATATTGAAGAGTCCAGGGAATTCCTCGGGAGGTTTTACGACCAGTTATTGTTAAATCGGAACCTTTTTAAATATCCTTAAATAGCCTAAAATAAAAAAAAGCCTTAGATATTTTAAAAAACCAACAAGCAATTGCCTGAATCAAACACTATGGAGCCGCGAATTATACATTTATTATACGAAAGTTTCAACACATAAAACTTGTACGTTTATATTTTGCCAATCAAATATTCTGTAAAATAGACAGAAATATCAAACAACTTAAGAAATATATTCCATATTGTAGATATTGTACAATCAAGAGCAATGATAAGAATTACGCTTTGCCAGTGCATGTACAAATAGCTCAAGGATTTTTAAACGCCTGTCACCGACAGGCAAAAAGGCATGTCGTGGAAAGACACGTGTGTTACTGACGGTTCCGGTCTGCGCTCATTATCATGGCGAGCTGATGGAGTGCCAGTGTTTCTGACAGGTGCATTACTTCTACCTGGTTGATGACATAACAACAGCAAACAGGAGCGTTCGAATGCTAGCGAATAAAGAAATGTATTTGATTCCAATGCTGTACTTCGAAATATGCTAACAATTGCACACGATACGCGGTGCATCTTCATCTTTATTCGTAAAAAAAAAACCACGTCCACAAATACCACCAACGACGAAAGGTGGACGCAGCGTACACTACACTTCAGGCTGGCGTGCAATTCAATTAATTTAATTAACCATAAATCACACAGCTCACGATGATCACCTTGACACAAACTTTCACCATCATCACACCGCGCTTGCACCGTTGGGGAGGACCCCCGGTTGTTGCTCACCGTACCCGGTCCTCTCAACGAGCGCCAAAAATCCCGTCTGCCGTCGGCGAAATGTGCTCTACATTTCTAGGGGAACCAGCGTTCCCCAACAGCCTCTATGTACAGGGGATTAGTGATCAGCGCACATTCCGCTGCATCTAATTAGAAATTGCGCTGATCGCGCGTCAAAGGCACAAGGAAATGTTAGCGCAACACTACTACTGGCGGCATTTTGCTGTGCAACAAAAGATTCTTCCTCAGCATTCATAGCCAAGCATTAAACCATAAAACCCGGTGCTCCCCTTCTCTCCCGAGATGCACGCTCTGCCGTGAGCCGTATTATTTCGTCCATCACCCAAAGGTGATCGCCGCCGGAGTGCATTTTCTATAAAGAGCTCCACAAAACAGACCGGGCCGCGCTGTTTTGATGCCATGTCTAGACTGGCTTCGGCGGCAGTGGCACCACCTTTTGCGATAGCACCATGTAAAGGCGGCTGTGCGCTTCTGTTTGGCATTTAGTCCGAAAGGAACGTATTAATTCTACGTCACCCGAGAATTGGACAGTTCATCCCCCAAAATTTGAAACACGCCCTTCGAGTCGTGGAAAAACCAAGCACCAGTTTCAATTGCTGCAACTGCAAAGCGTCCCAAAGTGGCCGCCACGTACACTATTCTCATCAACGCTGGTGGATACAGAGTTCAAGATTTGGACCAAGCAGCCAGACTGATCGGACCGTAAATGAAACCAGACAGATCCGTCTCACCCTCCCTTGTGCTGTGATGACAAATACACACATATACCATATACCTGCGTTGATATGGTACATTTTTCATAAGAAATGAAATAAAAGCAACATGCCCACGGGGAGGGCAAATCCGATCGTTGCCATCGCACACGAGAAACATGGGAGTGCCCGAGAACCGGCCCCAGTCATCTCTCGCGCCCGGTCCGCGTACCAGCAGCATCGTCTGCACGGGGTGGTGGCGGGAATGATCTGTTTTATTTGTTTTTTTTTTTTTGTTCATCGTGCCACACGACTAATTAACGGAATAGTCCTTAGAATTTAATTTTAGACACAAACCCAAGTCAAAGCACATGTATTTGGCATTTTCACCGTCGCGATTGCAACATACGCCAGCCAGAGCGGTGTTTGTTGTTTGGTTGGGATCGACCACACCTTTCGGTTATAAACTATTCCGGCGAAACACAAAACTGCACGATCGAGGAACTAACCCAACGTGCCAAACCGAAGGGGGCCAATTACTCGCCAAGAGACATGTAGTTAACATGAGGGTGCACAACATTAAAACTTAAAAACAATTACTGATATTGTTGCATCTGTCTTCAATTGTGTTGGGTGTATCGGATTCACATTCATTTAACCTGAAGGAATGAATCTGAACCTCTACATCTGAAGATTAATGTAACATTGAAGATTTAAGACCTACACTTATGAACTTTTACGGATTCAAGAATCTTTCAAGAGTCGATCTCTGATTTGAATGACTCCTCACTAAAGATTATAAGTGAAGAGTTATTCTCAAAAGATTTATTAAGCACAACACCAACCGTCTCCAACCGTGCTTCATTACTCACAATACAATTTAGTAAATGTTGGACAATTCTTGCATAATATGTCTAATGATGTATCAACATACTTTGCTACTAGAAGCATAAACCGAACTCCTGCTAAACATTCACAACATTAAAATGATTTTCAACATTCACAAAAAGAAGACTAATCACTCAATACGAAACAGCTCTGATCAACTGTAAAACAGAACGTTACACATAGAGGCGCGGCCAGATAGTCCCCACTTTGCAGCAAAGCCAACGTTCATTACCAACAACGAACCCACATCATAATCATCATAGATTCACCACCACCCCTTTTCGGCATGGCCGGGCGACCAAGTAGACCCTTCTTATGCTCCGGGATTTCTACCTTTCAAACATGCATAAACTCTTGAGCAATGATATCCACCTCCCCTCCCCCTCCCAAACATACACCCTCTGCCAACAACTCCACCGGGAGACGTGAGCGAGTGGATGTAAAAGTGGTAAAGGGACAGTCTCATCCGTCCTTTGTGTAGTGTGTGTGTGTGTTTGTGCGTTTCTGCCTTGCCTGATCCTGGTGTTTCGTCGGGTATCGTCCTTGTGTTTTTTTTTTTTTATCTGAGTTTGAGTTCTCCCACTCATTTCCAAATCGACCGACCAGGCAAGCAGCGGTAAGGGTAAAGCAGGACAAAAAGAACCGGAAAGGAATCCTTTTGATGGTGAACGCTCGACGATGATCATGAAAATGATGAACCTGATGATAGGAGCAGCGCCACAGGGCTAAGGGCCTCCGCTCTCGCTGTCTGACCAAACAGGAAAAAAAAACACACACACACACATTAGGGTGTATATACGAGAAACTCTTCACTGTTCACTTGCTTCTGCCTTCCCGGCGTCCTTTTTTTATGCAGACTATGTATAAAACATATCCATCATGAGACCACGAGACACGGGCAGTTTTTGTTGCTGTCCCTCATCCATTTTCCTTGCGCTCGGGTCGGAGCTGTCTCGCTCCCACTGTTTTGCACTGGAGTGGCACGGAAATCGTGAAGAACCCTCACAAGCAACGAGATGATGCTACCGCCTCGTGGCAGAAAAGTGACAAGAGAAACAGAGGAACGAGCGCGAATGCCTTTTGCGCCAGGGCCAACGTGGCTGCGTACAGTAGCGCACTGTGTTCCAGCGCGCACCAGCTCGCACTACTTCAAGTGTTGTATAATTAAAGAGCCGTTTTTCTGCCTACACGGCAAAATCGCCACAGCTGCTAAATGAGAAGAGCACGGCCAGAGCGCCGCACACTCAGCCACGCGCGGTTGAAGATACCGCGTCACTACTACCCGCACGTTCGCATCGCCCTATTTCCTCCCCCTGTGTAGAGAAGCAGCGAGGACAACTGAGGGTGTTCTAAGGCGAGATAATCGAAGGATGGCTTTTCTTGAAAGTGCCACATGGAACTCTCTTCGCTTCGTTTTTTTGCATACTTTTTCATTCAACATTGGCAAGCTAACAATTCACTATCAATGTTTACACGCAAAGTTGGTACAATTTTTAAGAATATTGTTCAGATATTATGACAACTTGGATATAATTTTAACGCAAAGATAAAACTGCGTTAGCAAGTCCAATAACTTGGTGCCCTTTGCTTGTCCTGGCTGGCGTTAATCATTGACTCTAAGTGCCCACAGCTGATAAATGCTTCTCAATATCCCTGAAGTACCTTAACGGGGGGAAAAAATATAGAACTTTCAATTCAACAAAAATATTGTCTCAACTATTCAACATTCGTTACGGTAAGATCCGCGTAGGAACATCATCGACCACAAACACAACCTACCTTTCCTTGCATGATGAGTCGTATGGTGAGCGTTACTGCCGGATCATCGGACAGGTTGATGTCCCCGATCTTGACCATTTTGGTGTCCTCCATTTCGGCGAAGGATTCAATGATGCTTGCTTCGAAGGTGGTTATTTTGACGGATTTTAAAACACACTGTACACTGGATAATAAAACGGTTCACACTGGGACTGCTGTTGGGCGCAGAGTCACTTTTAATGCGGGCGCGTACAGGATTTCTTAGCTTTTCTTGTTACGCTGTTTTGTAAGCTGTACTTGACGCTGGTGGAGAACGTTGAAACTGGTACGCTGGAGAACTGAACAAATGCTAATGGTAAATGGCGATGTGCTTACAAACTTCACTAGGCTACAAAGTTCAATATTCTTCATTTGCAACATTGACGGCACATTCATATATTTGGCAATGATGTCATATCGGTGTGCACACAGTTCATAAATACAGATAGCTCACATAGGGCACGCAAAGACTATATTATTTGAACGCCGTAGTGCATTAAATTTGCTGCTTTAATTACACTTCAAACGGCGAATATTACCAGCAAAACACAGCGGTAAAACAACGCCACAAACGGCAATGTACGAAAAAAGGACCAAAGTTGATTAATTAAAAACATCCTCCAGAAAATGGGCGAAAGTGACTTCTTCCTTTCTGTGCTGCCGGGACACTTTTTGTCGCACGGCCGACTGGAAACTCATCCCATGAATTTGCTGCTTCCTTCGTATCACACTCACACACCCAATCCACACCGATTCCGATCCTGAAGCACACTGAACCGGGCGCTTCACAAAGTGGCATACAAAAAGCAAAACGTCCTTAAAAACATTCCGGCCAGAGTTCGCAAGCCTTTCGGGAGTTCTGCAACGACGTTGTCATCGCCCAAGATAGATTAAATAAATTAAAAGTAAATCTAGTTCCTTGCCGCTCCACCTCAATCTGCCTAACAACACAAAACAACGTTGCGGGACCAATGCCTTTAGCCCGAGCCTAAATTGGAGGCGAAGTGTAGTGTAGCTTTCCCGATTTAGATGAGTTTTTCTTTACACTTCACCCTTCTACCCCCGCCAAACAAGTCAAAAGGCTGGGTTAAAAAAGTAATTTTTCTTTTCATTTTTTGTTGATGTTGTTGTTACTTTCTTGGCATTCAATTTGCCGCCTTTTCGGGTTGAAATGTTTAAACGCGCTTATAGTAATACTCATCAACATCGAGAGGAATAAAATGTCGTCGACTTTTGGTGGATCCCGCCCGTATCTCCCGTCTTGGTAAAAACTTCCACAGACCCATTAATGCCACCCATTACACGGTCGGTGACATTTTGCCCTCATCTTTGGCTAAAAAAAAAGCTCGGAGATAATCTGATGATGCGGAAAATTGCGCCCCAACATCATCACCTACATCAGATTAAATTATCGCTGAGACGGAGAGCAAGAAATGGCAACAAACTACACATTATTGGGAGTTTCAGACCTATTCGGGATATTTCTTTATAAAAATTTTGATTCCTTCAAATACTATCGAACGTGAAGAAAACTCCTACTTTAAATCCCCTTCTAGAACAGGACTATTTTTTAAGGACTTTCATCATCCATGCCAGTTTTTCATCAAGTGGTACTAGAGCTCAAAGTACAACGGTCTTCTGTATGTCTACCGGAAGTGTCTGGCAGGTTTAGATAAACACTTTAAATTTCCGGCACCGGATACGCGAGCAGGGTGGAGTTCTTAGTCGTAAAAACGATTTGGACGAAGTAAAACATCCTTCCCGGCTGTACCAGAACCCAGCACGAACAGGTAAAAAAAAAAAACGAAAATTGGTAAATTGCATCGAAATTGGGTTTAATGGCAAACAGTTTGTCCGGAAGCTAAAGTTTTCGGCATTGGTACCTCGCGAACCACAAAACAGAGGGGAGGATCGTCATATGCCCGACGGTTTAGTATGGGTATATGTGTGGGTCCGGATGGTGCGTGATTTAAGGGAGAGCATAAGAGCTTGCTTCTTTGGTGCTGGAGCAATAAAGCTGGACGGCATCGGGTATACGCACACATGTCACTAACGCACAGGAAGTATATGGAGGCATGTAAAGGATCTGCCGTGCAGAAGATAAAGCAACGGGCACAAACAGGTCGGGCGAAACTAAATGGATAGAGATTCAATTGTGCGGCGATACGAGATGAATATTAAATTCCTATCCATCTCTACATCCAACAAATCTACCCGGCAGGGATTTCACTTTCTTTTTTCGCGCCGGATCTGTGCAGCCCTTAGTAGTTCCACTGGTTTTTTTTTTTTGAGAAACGTTACGCGCCTGCTATCAGTCTCTTCTGCCCCGCACGGTTCGTTGGGAAGGAGTTGGTGCGCAAAGAGGATACCCACAACTGTTTTCCTAGGTGTGTTCGACTTATACTTTGCGTTTTCTACTTTGGTTTGTTTGTGCGCACTTGTTTTGTTTTTTGTTTTGGTAAGCAGGAATGTTTTTACGGGTGGCTGACGATTTTAAGCAGGGGCTAAGCACTTCCACTACCACCACACCATCACCGAGGGGCTGATATTCGGGTCGGCGGCCACACCGTTGATGGTTCTTGTTTTGGGATGGATCGAGGGTTAATTCGTCTGGAAGAAAACGGAAAGAAAAGTACGTGTCAAAATAGGAAGGAACAGGATGAAATTTGGATTAGTATCTAATCTACAACACATTAAAACATCAATCAACTCCAAGCAAATACCGCGCACAACATACATATACTCCCGGTAACTTATTGCACTAGATTGCTACAAACGTAGGGAAACGGCGAAAGCACGTGTGATGAATTAATACGCTCTGGATCGCTTTTATTCTGGTGTTTGTAAATGGGGAGGAAAGTTACAGAACGGTACAGCAGTCGAGGATCTCCAAATAAGATGAGCGAATAATGGCCCCAAGCATCTACCGCACTATCCATACATCAAAGTTGATTTCGGAAGAAAGATCCCACACCGGTGAATGATGACGAACGTTCAATGGACGAAACCGTATCCTCTTTATCAAAAAAGGATTACACGATGCAGCAATAAAACCTTACGTTACATTGAACATATCTGCTTTGTCTCTACCTGGAGGGATCAGACGAAATGGCAACGAAATTGTGTCATGCATCTTTTTATGCTGTGGAATATTGTTGGACGAAAAATGGACGACTGTAACAACGGACGAAATAGGAATCAATACAATAAATCTTTTTAAATTTTAAACTGTGCTTAGGTTTAGGTTTATTAGGTTAGAATATATTCGCTCGAATATGATGTCTTGTCTCGGAGCGATGTATACTTATTAAGCATTCTACATACGCTACGGGATCCAGCTGCAATTAAATAATAATTATTATTTTCTTCGCTATATTTTAATTTGTTCATATAGCAGTCAACAGGTGATTGCCAATTACTCATTTCCGAGTTTGAGTTCAATATTTTGTTTCATGTACAAATAATGACTTTGAAGGATTTTGATGATTTCAAACGGATTCACTATTGGATCATGATCTTATGCATGTGGATGAAAAAAAAAAATACTTAATTATATCAAACAAACCAATCAATTAGAGAAGAATATTTGTATTAAAATTATATGAAGAACATTGTGTCAATCTAACGTAATTCTTCATCATAATAACTTCATTAACAAAGTGCTAAGATATTCGAAAGTTTGCCAAAACATATTCCATACAACAACAGCCCTGTTTCATCTGGATATGATGTTATCAACTCCATTCAGTTCCACCGCTTTGATGTTGTTGAAGGTTCTTTATTTGATAGCGAGGGATAACGGGAAGGGTTTATCCAAAGAACTAAATCTACAGATTCAGGTTGTCTGTCTAAAACATTCAATACATAATGCCATCCACAGTACAGTGCCATCTGGGAAACGGAAGAGTTAGTGCTGTACATTGTTTAATTTATTTTTAAAATTTGTAACACATTCCACTCGCGGTCATAACGATTCATGAACGCAAATGTATGTACTACACCATGCAGCCCACCAAGCAGTGGTATTTGAAACCGAAAACTAAACAAGCGCGATAGATATTGCGACGTCCAAGCAATGGAAACTGTACACCGAACTATCCATATTCTTCGTTGCAAGAGCAAATATTTGCAATAAAAATATAACGCACCATGATAGGCCATAAAAGTTGGAGCATAACACACCGTGATATTTGAATAAGAACTTGCCATTTGGCTTCTTCTTTTTTTGTTCATTCTGTTCTGCGAACGCGAAATACCAAAAAAAAACAACGGTGGTACGCGCCCTGGGTCTGGGCGTTTGTCGTTCACGAGACGATCGGAACGCGCACATGTCACCAAGTACCTACACCATATAACCATGGAAAGCAATGGTGTGCCGGGAGCGCGCATGTTTTTCTGTTTCTCGATTTGAAGCGGTTTTTTTATCGCATTGCAAAAAAAAAAAAAAATAACAGAACCTGTGCACCGGATGGGATAGGAATCGGTTAAGTTATGTGAGATAGGGTCGATACGCTGGCTGTTGGTCGATCGTCTGGACCCATACTAAAACTCCGCTATACAGTAACGCATTGCCGCAGGAGCTCGAGACAAGCTGAACCAAGCGGACAGAGGGACGCGGAGTTGGGGGGAGAAAAAAACCTCCAAGAACGCACGCAGCAAGTGTGGCGGCTTTTGAGGCTGAGCCGGTATCAAGTTAATACCGTTACATGAACTAACCGAACGGAGAGACTCGTAAAAACAAAAAAAAACAAAAAGTAACAAGAAGAACCGAACAACCAACCGGCCCCGAATACCCTCCCCAAAGTTGGGTGGTGTAGAATGGCAAGCGCATGGGATAACATCACGACTGCCGACGGCAGACCAACGAAATAAGTTGTACAAAACAATGCAAAAAAAAAAACACGCACACATATTTGGCACGACAGACGCAAGAACATGATTGCGACAAATGATCATACATGGGGGTAAATGGGTGGATGCCTGTATCAGATTCTTCATACGAAAAGGATTAATATTCCATTCCTTTCTGTAATGATTTTACAATATTAAATCGAAAAAGCATAACTATTGTCAACATTTTCGTTGTCGCAGTCTTAATATAGTCAAACATTTCCCAACGTAATTAAGCATAAAATTGACCGCACAGCAACTTAATGTCACTATCATTCCACAATGCAAACATATTATAACCGCCAAAATTACACATATCTGTGCATAATGACGCGTTATTGCCGTAAAGAGAAGGGCTCTTCTGTGGTGCGGACGGTGTTTCGCACGGTTGCACCAAAAGCCAACCCTACGTGGAATGATCACTGCACGCCGGGGTTGATAAAGACGAACCGTCATAAAAGGAAAACCGAAAACAACAAAACGTTACCATCACGTTGAATTGATGCTGCTTGACCCAATGGTGAGCAACGGCAAGCATAATCGTGATCTTCCCTTCGAATGGGGAATGGTGACACGGTGGCACTTCTGGGCGAACTGGGCAAATTTTGGTGTAGCTGGAAAGCAGATGCATCAGTGCTGCAACAACTACTACCAACAACGAACAGCACAGCAAGGAGTGCAATTGTTATGCTCTTTTTTCGCCCGAGAGATACATAATTCGAGAGGACTGCATATAAAGGCTATAGAATATTAGTTTTAAATAAGTGGAGGAATACATTTTTTCTAACCAATGAAACATTTACATTGCACACAATTGGGATAATTCTTCAATCCACGCATAGAGTTACAGCTTTTTTTTAAATATGCCGAAAGACCATCTACAAAGTTTACAGACAGCTCAACATAAGCAGTAGTTCTCTATCTAGCACCGCGGGAAACCCAATTCTGGACAGCAAGAAAAGGCGGTTCCAGGAGGTAACAAACAGATACCAACAACACTTTGCAACATAGTCATTTACACCACAGCAGTACAAGCAGATACGTATCGTGCCTTTAACACAGCACGATAACGTCAGCTTTGATTTCCCTGCCGGAGTACGCCCATGACGCACCGCGTACCGTACACGCGTATGTCATCGGTTCGATTTTACATGCTCCGAAACTTATCGATCATATGCTTGATAAGAAAAAAAAGCGTAGTGGCAACTGGTAGCGCGCGGCCGCATGATAATGGGCTTTGTAAACATGACGGCGGCAGCAGGTCGGTAACCTTATCTTGGATAGCGCAAAAATGGTGACAAAATATTCAAATTGCATGTGTGCGTACACGACTGCCCTGTTGCAACCGCTTCGCTGCGGTTTAATTAGGTATAGCTAAGCTGCAAAACAATTTTTTTTTGCAAGATTTTCCAAATCTCGTATTGCAAGGTTGTTCCGGTGATCGTCTAGACCGGTACCGAACTATATTCTGGTTATTCCCCACCAGTAAGTACTTAAACGATACAATTTAAGCTAATAAACCAGTAATGGGCAGACATAAAAAGCTAGTTGATCTTCCCCACAAATATCCAATCTTAATGGTTTTGTTATTTCTTCCGCTGAAAAATAAAGCATAAAGTAATATGAATGTCAAAACAAACGGAATAACCGTCCTGTTTTGTTGATAATCAAACTCACAAAACTGTCACACCAAATCAGCCAAATGCAGAGAAGAATTTCCTTTTTGTTTGAATCAATCACTGCCTTTGGTTTGGTCCGTTCGCATGAAGGGGCGCATAAAAAAAACAACACACAAATGGACATCCGTCGTTTGTTACGCGATAAGAACGAAACTCTCTTCCCCAATCCCAAGAGGCGTATCGCTGTGGCTTGTGGTGGGGTTTTGTGTTGAACTACAAAGAAAAAGAACAAAAAAAAAACACCACAAACCAACAATCGACGAATGAAACAAAGGCACTGCATAAACGGCCGGACGCACATGCAGCTTCGCGCAGCATAGGGACTCCACACAGTGCAGTGGTCGGCAGAAGAAATGTGACCATTTTAAAAGAATCTGACTACAACTTGCTGATGGTGTTGGTGTGCGTGTGTGTGTGTGTGTGTCGTTTGCTGATATTATATAGAAAACAACACGCGAAAGATTTCTTCCATTCCTAAAAGTGGATCAGACGCGCAAGACAAACGGCATTCATCATACCCCCGCCACCCCCCCCGCCTGGCGGTACCCCCTCAAGATTGTGATGACAATGGCCACTATACACCCCGGTTCCGTAGTGACGGTGTCCAAGGGCAGGGGCAGAAATGGTGGTGTAAAAGTACTGTGTAAGTAGAAAAAAAAAGCGTATAGAATAAATCCTCTTATCGCCTTACGTTCGCAGGCACTGGCCACCACACCATACACACATGCCCCCACCTTCCTTTGTCCGCTCCTCGGTTTTCGGTGCGCTGTTACAGGCTTCTGGATTTGGTCAGACGCGCATTTCGATCGATCGGACGTCCAGCGCCAGAGGGTCCACACACGGGCACGTCAGCGCACGACGATCATCATCATCAAATGCTCCGGAGGTGCATCTGCACAGCTTATGGTATTATGAGCCGGATATGGTATTGGTCGGAGAAAACCAAACCCTGAAAAGAAGCCCCCCGAGGGTTTCGACTGCGCTATTGGGAATCAAGGGAAGCCCTACAAGGGGCGGATACACAGAGAACGTTCCCGCTTCTATTGCCTTCACCTTCACCCTTCCGTCACTCACCCCGAGCTGAGTATATTGTGCATCGTGCAAGACACCTTTCCCCGTACGAGGCTTCTAAAATCAATACAAACACCGTGGACGGCACACCACTGCGTGCGTTTGTCAAAGGAATGTGTCTGGCCCATCGGTTGACACTCTCTGTGCAACCTGTTTCCTGAAACCCCCGTGTACCTTTAATGTGCAATGGATCGATTCCGCACCTACCTAACCTCCTCCTACTCCTCCGCTGGACAGGACGGGAGGGAATAATCGACTAAAATTTCTCCATGGCACAGTTTTGCGATTGATTCGCAACAAAACATTGCACATTCGGGTGGTATACGGGGCGTTGCATTTTGCCAAAAAATATCCTCTTCTTTGCTGAACACACAAACGCGGGTTTATGATGTTGCGGTGGAGTAGTCGTGGGCACTGCTGCCACACAATTATTCCAATAAAAATTTCAGACCGTGCAAAGCAGGAACCAGACGACTGGATTGCAGCAGCACCGTTTTTGGACCCATGTCGAGTGCAATGTCGTATTTTGTCGGCCAATTTCCAACGGTGCATCGTGTTCCGTAGCATATTTAAATGGTGCCTCCTCACCATCGGGCCAGCAAGCAGCACCAAACACACCAAACAAAACACAATGACGGTCCCGAAAACCGTCGATAACCGTTTTCACGATAACGTGTGCCCGCTTCTGTCCCTTTTGTGCATCGCCATCTGCAGCCTGCGCTTTTGGCAGCGTTTCGGAAGGGAAAAAGCACCAATCTGACCGCAACAGTACACGATAAAGTGTAATACACATTATAAAAACGGACCTAAAAACAAAGAAAAGAAAAACAGTTAAACAAACCAGTGCAACGGAGCCACACTCTCGGCGAGAGCGACTTTCCCAAAACCGGTCACATTCCTTCCGGTCCAATATTGGCAGCGCTAAAAAGCGGACGACATTTAGTGAGCGGTTCTGTACGGTTACATTGGCGTGGAACATCAGCACCAGCAGTAATAGTATCGGGAGCAAGTAAAGTACCCCAACCGATGGCCCCGCAATCATTACATACAATAGCACCGGGAGAGTGCGAGAGAGATCACCGAGCGAAACTGTCGCGAAGTGGTGATGCTGCTGCTACCGGTTGGACCGATTATTTCTTCGACGTGCATGAGATGTGTTCACCCCCCCCATCGTCGACGTGACAAGCTTTGATCGTCTCCTTCTTCACCTCAAAAACCAACGGACGGTGGCGTTAAAGTCGAAGAAACCGGGAGGGAACTGCGAATGGGCAGACTAAAAAGGACCGACGAACTGATTTCGTACCAAATATGTGTTGGCCGAGAATCGAGAGAACGGACCGGGTAGCGTTGGCATACAAACACACAGAGAGACCCACTGGCCCGCTATTCCGAGAGCTGCCACGGCACACGTCACATCCGCTTGTGTGGTACAGTAACCGCTTTGGTTCTTCTGTGATTGATTTTCACCCCCGTTTCATTCCCGCTTTACCACCAATTGTCAGTGCTTACACTGTATGGAACACTGCAAGATCGGTCTGTCACATTCGTAGGAGATATAGTTGGAAACTATCAGAGGCGATTCCGAAACGGAAAATCAATCACTGATCAGATCTTTACCATGTGGCAGATGTTGGAGGAATATGGCGGAGCAACAGCTCCACTCGTTCCGTCTCTTTGTTGCCTTCAAGGGCACATTCGATAGGGCAGCTTAGATAAAATTTTTCGACGCAATGAGCTCCTTTTGAAATTCCGGTTAAAATTACCAGAATAGTACGCATGGCAATGACCAACGTCACATGCCAGGTGATGGTGAAGGGTGGCAAGGTCTCTCCTCTCAGGGCTTTTTGTTACCCTGAAGGATCAGCGCCAAGAAGATGGGAAAGCTTGGCTTCTCTACTAATATAGCCGCTATCCGCGATACTATCCGTGACTCGGAGGTGCGATCTTCGGGGATCATCTTCTAGATCTTGCCAACAAATCCTTACTTACACAGGAGGTGCCGTACAGGCAGATGATCGCAACTTTGAAGTCATCCAAAACTTCATGTAACTTGTTAGCGAATTCCGTGTTCGGTGGGTTGGTCACGTCATTAGTATGACCCCGGACGACCCAGCCCGTAGAATCCTTTTAGACCGTTCACGTGGGGCAGAGGAAGCATGCTAGGCCCAAATTGCAACGGAGCGATGGTGCTGTTGTGTCCACTAGCAAAAGGCCAGGATATTAAATTCGCGAACGACAGTGTAGGCCAAGACCGGAAAGATATCATATCGCCGGACAAGTATGTACTTTTCGAACCATGAATGAACCGTGACGACCGTGGTTCGGGTAGGCGACGCTGGTTGCGTTTTTTGGGTCCTATTTATCGAGACGAGAAGTGAACATGTCATGCGGGGAAATGGACAGACAAAAGAAAGGGAAGATTGTTTAGGGGAGTAATACACTTACCAGAAGAAAAACGTGATTGGAAATGAAGTGACCGTGTGCAGTCCTTTCCAATGCTTAGCGGAAAACGCTCTTTTCCCTTTTCTTCTACGTCGTTTTTTTTCCAATTCCAAAACGGAACCGGCAAAACGGCAAAAAGGAAAATTCAATCGATCGGCAACCTGCGTGCACACACATACACACACACAACCACAAACGCACGCGCGCACACACGACCATAAAACACCGTCAAACACGCTATGGAAACGTCAAAAAGCACCCCGAAACATATAGCAAAGGAACGCGACGGCAATGGAAACAAAACATTTATCACCCCCTAAAAACCACCGCACGCGGCACGGCCAGCACGGTGTGTGTGTGTGTAGTGGAGAGACTGTAGCGTTTTTTTCTTCCTGTGTGACGCGAATGGAATCGGAACAACACAACAATCGCGCAAAACGCACGCTCCACACGGGGCCAAAGCGTAGAAAAGAAGCCAAAGTCGATCTGCCGTCTCGGGCCGAGAGCGCACCACCAACACACAGCACGCTGATGTGTGGCTGTGTGCGAAAGAGAGGGCACGTTGCAGCCGTGGTCCATCTCAGATTGTTAACGTACAACCGGGGAGTGTGTGTGTGTGTGTGTGTTTGTCCGCGAGTGCGAGCGAGCGACGACGACGTTTTTTGCGGTTTCCACACACAAGCGCGCACGAAATATTTCACCAAGAAATGGCCGCACACGGGTTCGGTGTGTGTCGGTGCCGAATTTCAGAAGCGCAATGATTTGCCCGTTTTACTCTATTGATGTTCTACAGCTTCGTTTTCCGTTTTCGTGGTTCTTTTCTTGCTTTTGTTCGTAGTAGTGGAGATTTTTCTTCGCAACCATGCACGGGATTAGATGCGATACACCGGTTTTTTTCACACAGCCAGACTCCTTCCACCAAAACCACCCCAACGATGTCAATCACAGCCTAATTTTCGGGCCTATTGCTTTTTTGTGTTACACCAACCGGGACTCAAGCGTCAATTCATTCGCAAAAAAAAAAACACAATCACACGATAAATATTTTGCGCGTCACTG
The DNA here is from genome assembly GCF_943734725.1 of Anopheles marshallii. NCBI lineage: Eukaryota > Metazoa > Arthropoda > Insecta > Diptera > Culicidae > Anopheles > Anopheles marshallii. Next base: position 73,652,623 of record NC_071327.1, on the reverse strand, counting down.
TATTCCCGCAAGCGCTGGAACAGCGTGCCGACGGATTGAATGTTCTGTGAAAACACTTTGCACCGAATGTGTCACACTTTCTTTGTAATTATCTCGCTTTACTCTGGCGGCTCGGTCCAGGGCGCACCGATGCGGAAATGGGACCTTTCGCTACTATCACTTTAATGTCGAAGAACTTTTCTTGGCATCACGCCCGCCACCACCGAGAAGGCTTCTCGTGCCTGCAGGTGCCGCGAGACGGTGACGGAAAAATCGAAAACGAAGCGCAGAAAATCGACCACCGTCGTCACCACGCTGCCTCGCATGGGCACCAAACGCAGCCACAGGGAGAAAGAAAATGTTGGGAAACTACCGAAACAAAAAATGTGGCAAGTCCCGCAACTTGATTCTCACCGGGGAAAACTGGATGGATGGTGATCGGTTTTCCAGTGTGCCGATTTGTGTGTGGTGTTTGAAAAAACTACTATTTTCCGGGATTAATGAGAGAAATGTGGGGAAGCGTGTGTAGCTCAAAACAAAGATAATACAAAACTAGCGAGCGAGTCTTGGGAAAAACACACTCGCATCTACGTACGGCGAACGGGACAACGCGAATCACTGTGACAGGGCCCGATGGTACGCACACCACCGTACCGGAGCAAACGCGGGTACAACGGTGTGCGACGTTGTGTATGCGCAATGCCACCTTGCACCACTACACGTAAAAGGTAGGTTGCTTGATAAAAGTGATCGATGCGTTTTTGGTCGCGCGTTGAAAGCTTCAGTAGGTGCTTGTTGGTGATTGAGAGTGGGAAGAAGTAAATGATAATCGTGAAATTTGTAAGAAATCGTTGTTTGAGCATTAAATTCAGAATTTAATCATTTTGTTTTTAAACTTATACCGGACCATTGGAGCTTCAAAATCTCTCTTAAATAATTCATCATAACAGCAATTAAAATCAAGCTGGCTTGAAACGGATATTGTATTTCGAACGGAGATCAAGCAAATTTCCACACACGTTAATAACTCAAACAACCAGTACGAACCCCCAGATTCAATTTAGGGGTGAGAAATCGTTACGAAGAGTTGGCACATTTCATCATCTTTACAGGCTCCATTTATCGTAAAGAACCATAACCACTGCCATAGAATGTTATAAGTATCTCCGATTGAGTGGATCTTTTGCTTTTCCGCGAAGTAATTGTTTGGGACTCGGAACCATGTTGAACAAGCATGGCCATTCACAAACGCAATGATTATTTGTGAACCACGTGGACGTTCTAGTTTCGGTTCAGTACATTTGATGAATTGAAGTTTCGCGGTTCGTCTATTAAATCTTACAGAAAAGTACGGACGGCTGAGGGCTCCATCGATTGTTAAACAATCAGGACCATTTTAGCGTGAAATGTAATCTAGATGATGATTTTCTGCTCCTGCTAACTTTGTAGATGGTGAATCGCGTCTGAACGAGGTAAAGAATGGCATAAGAAAAGACTTTTTTCCGGGGGTTTTTTGGTACGAGGAATAACAAAAAGAAAGGTAAGTTTACCCAAAGGGCATGGCCGATGAAATTGCTTTCCTTGCAACCCGTCCGTTGGCCGCGGTTTGAAGCACTACCTACCGAACCACGGCCGTATAGTTCAATAAGAAAATGCTGCCCTGCACGGTTGTTTCACCGGTTTCGTGTGCTATATCCTTTTTTTTGTTGCCCTCTCCTGATGAGAGGGATCATGTCGCGCGAGACGAACAGGAGCAGCGCGATAGGAGGACCCGTTTTTATCATGACGAACGTGCCATCCGCGAAGTATCGGAAAAATTGCTGCATAAGCTTATATTTTGATCCCTTCACTTTCCTTTCCCAATATATCTTCCAATCTCGGGCTGTTCTGGCGCAACAAAAAACTGACACGGTGGACGGTTAACAGTCCTTTTTTCTGCTTTTCGTTTTGCTCACCTTGGGAGTACGGTTTCGCGCTGGTCGCTGAAATCATACCGTGTACCGATCACAGTGCTTAGGGAAATCGAATGGTCCAAAAACGAGTGCTACTCACGAGATAGAGAAACGTTCCACCTCGTCGAGCATTCCGGGACTGCCGGCAGTGCGATGCTCCTTTCCTTCGGTTCCGTCGATTAAACAATCGAACGCGGACACGATTGGGCAGTACACGGTGGCAGTTCAGGAAACATGGAAGATAAAAAAATAGCAAACGGCACAAGATTCGTGCACCGGGGCCCATGGCGGGAGGCGAATGATATTTTGAGTAAATACTTTGTGCTTAATTTTTTCCGCCAATGTTATTTCAGCAAATAAATCTGTGGTATGACGGAAATTGAATTTGCGTTTGTCTGGCACGTTTTGTTCGTGAGAAATAGGCGAGGAACACTGCCGGACATGTTTGTTCAGTGGGAAAGCGCCGATTTGCAATAAAGTTAAATGAAAAGGTAGTGAAAACTGGACATGTTTGATGTGTTGAATACATGCAGCTCGTCAATAGCATTTTTTTGCGATAAGCTTAGAATTCCATTTCAGGCACATAGGGGATAGCTTTTGTTACAACAGTATGTACACATTTCTGTTGGAGGAGTATTTATTTGTTAAAAAAGGCAGAATCCGAAGGAAATAAACTATGAGGAAATTTAAGAATAAATAATATGGAAATTTAGCTCTAGAACGCATAATGTTAGCTAGAGACAGGGTTTTAATATTCGCCTAAATTTATGCAATTCCATTTGTAAGCAGAGCTATTGTTGTTTCAGTCGGTGTGCTGAAAGGCTCGTGTTGTGTTCAATGTTAAATAAAGTTATTATTAGTATGTAGTTAATAAACCATTCAAAGCGAAGTTTATAGGAGCAACAATAAAAATCATCTTCTCTTGCTGTGCATGTTTAGAATTGTTGTTTATATGCCTGGTCTATGTCCTTGCCTATTTCAAAATGACAGTTACTTCAAAAGACTTTACAGCTCCTTATGTTAGTATAATGCTTGCCGCAAACTATACCATTTTTTTAACAGAATTAAATAATGATTATTTAAACGTAATGAAAATAAGTCTAGTATAGGCTGACGATAATTTTGTCACATTGTCAGATCCAACAGATAGCTATATAAGAAATTAAATCACGAAAGCGTAATTTGAAATACATTCACGAAAAATCCGGTGCTCTTGAGTGTATCTTTATGTAATCTACAGCAATTCTACCACCAAAAAAACCTCCTATGGACAGTATTAAATTACAATCTTGAGAATCTCTTGAGCCCCAAACCTTTCTTCGTTTCCACACTAACCTGTTGAAACCGCTAATGCATGCAATGCTCGAGAGATACCAGACAAATAAAAGTAAAAGTCCAACAAATCCCGATCGCGAAACCAATAAAACCAGCGGGACGAAATACAACGGCAAACAAATGGGTTTGCCATACCGCGGCACCAATGGCTTTGACGGATGATGCGCACCGACAAGAACGGGACAGGGCAGCAAATCGCAACAAACGAGTATCGATATCCGGATGATTAATATGTCCCTTTATCCGGCAGTAATCCTCGCAATATGTGCTCCAACCTCAACCCCAGCCAAACATACTTAACACCCGCGTTGGCGGTAGACGAAACGTCGGGCAGTCGGGCGGGGCAGAAGTCGCATAAAACCTAATAAAAGTGAATCCTTGCGCGATCCATCGGCCCGGACGGTTGGTATCCACGTTCGTGCTAATTTATGATTCGTCTCATCCTTACGCTTTGAAAAGTCATGCCAGCTTGTGGCGAACAAACGGATAACTCGCCGAAAACAAGAATGGGAGACAAGCAGAACGTGCCGAACAAGTATATCACACTGCTCGTTGTGGCGTTGCCTATTTCATTTATTTTTGTTTTCCTGCAGACGGAGACTTGAGCGCCGGTGTACGGGCCTCGAAGAACAAAACAAAAAAAGGAATCCATTCCGAGAAGCGTGATGGCATGGCACAAGGACATCAGCGCGATTTCAATTTTGTCGCCTGCTGTTGGCGCACTTCTGTCTCCAGCTGTACGGTCGGAACGGGGGCGCATTATCACAATGCCCTCCGGAGGCCATCAGACCGTCCTTAGTGTACCCATCCTTCGCTTAATGTGTCTTCGGGAACAAAATACCACACCGGACGGTTGACATCTGACGGTGGCGCGTTTCGCACGGAGTGACGGATTGTGACGGGATATCGCGCAATAGAGCTGCTACATTTAATCAGCGCCAGGGTGTTTATTGCTATCGGCGAATCGGTGTCATTGCTTTTGTTTCACCATTTATTTGCCCCGCGCGAAGGGCGGCCAAGGGTGGTAATGAGCAGTTAAAGTTCCAATAAAAGCAAGTTTAAAATACTTCCAGACATTGGGCGGCCGCGACGTTCGCCGTTACGGAGCGGCACGGACAAATCCGACACCGCCAGAAACGGAAACCCTAATGCACCTTTTCGGTAGGGTGGTGGAAACAGGGTCATCCTTAATTTATGGCTCATTCATTAAAGATTTCGTCACTAATGCGCAATCGCGCTCTGCGATAAATTAGCTTGATGCTGGTATGCGAGGGGCATACGCTTGTTTCCGTTACAGCACTTCATCTTCTTCAAACTTGTAAAACTGTGCTGTTCCGCAAAGGGTGGCGAAACAAAGAGCAGTTGCTCTTGAAGAATCTTTTGGATGAACTGTCGGAGTTTGTTTTACGACGGCAGCGTGAAACATTAAAAGTATTTGGTGTATTTTATTGCTTTGAAATTGAAACCAGAGCAAGTACCTGTAGTCGGATTTGGTGTGCGTTTAAGTCCCTCGTGGATGCTTATTTATCGTTAATATTTGATGAAAATGTTTGAATTTTGGTAAATGCAATACATATAAAGCTTATTTTCTTATATTGCCATACACGCGAGCAAATTACTTCAGATTATGGGGAAGAAATAAGGACGATTTATCAAAGTTCCAGATTTCAGTAGTAAACGTAGTAAACTTATATCCGATAAACACGAAATTGCTTATCTTTAAATGTTAAACGTTTTTTTCTTGCAACAAATTACTGCAGTTCAGTTCTCAAATTTCTCGAAGTTCTCAGAATCGACTAAGTTGAAAAAAATACTGACAATGTTTAAAAAAAAAATGTTACTGTAACGGCTCCTTATCTCATTAATTTAAAGTCTTGAAAATCGCCTTCACAGACACTAGATTAGAGTAAATTCTTTAAAAATATTTTCAAAATATTAGATTTTGTTAGGTGTTATAGAAGACATCTGAAAAACGTATTTCTTCTCTTATTTAAATACTCCTCATTATAATTTTTTATAAAAAAATCTCAAATATTTGTGCTTCTCGAGCATCAGGGAATCGCAACTAAAAGTGAGATATAAAAGCATTTGATTCTAAATTTAGCATGATTTAATGTTGACATTATTGACAAGCGCACCGCATAGAGTGGAATCTAACGAAAATGATTAAAATTTCTTCTCTACTGCTCCATCAACTCTTTTATAGCCTTATCATCATACCAGCATGAATGGTGTTTACTTTTTATTAAATGCTTCTCGTTTTGTTTTATCGCTTCTCAGCGCGGCTCGCTACAGAAGGGCGTGAAACCATTATTATGCTGCGTGCTGCGTTTATGTTAACTTGCAGTAACAAAAAAAAAAACCCCGCACACAATCGAAGTCCCAAGTACAAGATGTGATGTCCTTTCCTTGGTCACCTTCGAAGTTATGCACACAGCCCTGAATCGCGTCCGTGTGAAAACTGCGGTGTTTAAACATCAAACATTTGCACCCTTGTTTGTTGGGCAAGATTGCGCAAAGGGGAACACAACCGTGCTCGCCGGGTGCTAGCCAAACGGCCACGGTTGTCAAGAACCATCACCGATCAACATCAATCTCGTTTCCCCAATTTTGACAGGAAGTCCACCACACAGCATGCTGGTATGCGTGTCGCTTCGGCAGCGCGTAAAGCGCACTCCGCCACGCGAATGTGCGGGCTCGTACGTGGAACTGTATATTCTACGCGAAATCCCATCCACCGGCAGGAAACCGAACACCGTAAAGTGGCAAAATTTGGTACAGCAACTGAACGAGAACGTTACGCAAAAATAGAAAACAGCAAAAGAGAAACGACCGAACCTGAAGTAATAATAATATGCTTTGACATTGGAGCGGAAAGCACGAGCCAACGTGACAGTTGGCGGACGGGGTTTTTGGGGTTCCGTGTCATCGTGCAACTCACGTTAAAGCGCTATTCCGACAGGATTCGCTCCGTTGTGTGAATGGGTATGGTTTGTTTGCTTCGTTTTGGCTTTTTCCTTCACGATTTATCCACTTTGCATGGCGGCTGCCCCGTTATGATGACGGTGCGACACGCACAAGAAAAACTTACAATCAAACGACACGACAATGGCCCCGGCACCCGGGGAGCCGGTCCAGGGGTGGGAAGGGTTGGAAGCGTGGAAGGGAACCCAGTCGGTGGTGACAATCTTGAGAATTCTTTCACACTTTTCCGGCTTTTCGTTACGAGGGGGGGGGGTGATGGGAGGGTTTATTGCGTTATCTGCTGCAGATGCGATGTTAAGGAATGTGAAGCGCCAGTGTGGATGGCAATAAAGCATGCAAACTTCATCGTACAATCCATACACACCCGGCCCCATTTTCAACACCTTCGCGTAAGCTATCGGATAAACGAACCAGGGAAAGAATGTCTTTGTTGCAATTGTGCTGGAAAAAAGGGGAAATCATTGAGTGAAGCTGCTGCTAGACTACAGCAAAACTTGCAATGCGACTAGTTTTTTTCTGTGCTGTTCGTGTTTGGTAATGATTTTTTTCTGTAAAAACAAGTTGTGCTCAATACGGTACTGAATGCTATCAATGCTATTCAAAACATTCACCGTGCTCGTGTCCATAGCAGGCGTATTAATTTCATATATTTAAAGCAAAAAGTATCCCCCATCATTTGGAAAGCGAAACGCCACTAGCAATGGCGAAGTTTCAGCATCATAACTGTACGATGGTGGCGGTAGAAATATGAGAATACATGGAGCATCTCTTTTTTATTTGCTTCTTTCAGCCCATATTACATTACATCTACATAGCGTTTTTACACGTCAAATACGTCATGCGCAGAGGTTGCTGATGGTGGTGATGCATTTTGCTACCGGTTTGGGTGTTGCAAAACCGTACAGGTGCATTATTTTGGTTTGAATCTGGGTTGAATATTACTCTGGCGAAACTTTGCCCACTGGATGGGGCAACTGGCATGCACAGCAACTCCAAAGAAACGGTCGCTCGGTCTAATAATGAATCCGTCTGAAATGGAGGATGTTTGGTGTGGGTTTTGTTGGGCTTTGATATTTTACAGTAACAGCGGCCATTGTTTTACATAGGCAATCTTTTATTTTTCAGAAATGACAAACCATTAAAATGGTTTGCAAATTGTTTTCCATTTTTCCGGGGCCAGATTAATGGGCTTCACCAAACATGATGTGCCTAATGCTTCGCTTCCCTCCTACCACCTCACCAAAAAAACAAAAAAAAAAACGCTCAATAAACAAGACCATTTTTGGACAAAGTTCCGGAGTTGCGAGTTCGACAAATGGAACACAATTGTACACATGCGAAACGCACAAATATTCATTCGAGCTCGCTTCGGTATCGAATATATCACAAATCCTTCCCACATAAGCCTCTTACTAAACATAAAGGATATATTCGACCTTTTTGTGTCTCGTTTCCTCAACCCCCCCTCCTCCCTTTCCCCTCCCTTCTTATTCATCCACCCCTCCCGCAATATTCGGTGTCTTTCACTGGTGGAAAATATTGAAAGTTATCGCCCCCGGGACAGACTTCCCGTGTACGCCCGACCGGGGGAGGGGGGGGGCCAAGTTGGGGAGCAGTTGGATAATGGGAACTGTGGGTTTTTCGTCTGGTTGGACGATTTTAGAGGCCCCGAAGGCACAAAACACAGAAGCCGATGCGGTTGTTGATGATGATGCTGACGATGTTGATGTCAGAAAGTCAGAATAATAACCACCACCGGTTGGAATCGGTTTCGTTCGGTTTGCCTCTAGTTTTTGTTTGCCACACGTCATGGATCGCGGGACTATTTGGTCGTTACGGTTGAAATGAGGCACAGGTAACGCGCATCGATCCTGAAGCGAAAGCATCATGCAATCTTCGTGCCGGGTTTTTTGTTTCGGGGTGGGTGACGGTGACGAAACGCTGCCCGTACGTCCTTCGACCGAGCGAGCTGTGTGTGTGGGTGTGTGTCCGTGGTGAACATGTTGTCTATCCGGGAGCGTCTTGCGGTTGGAGCGTGTCTGATTAAATTTTCAACAAAACTGCCAACATAAGCTTAAATCATTAGGCAATATTGCACTCGTGTGACGATCCGCAAGCTCGTTGGCTACGTGACAAGTGGCGGCTTATACTAATTGAAGGCTTAGCCAACGCTGGATGGATGCTGACGTGCCGGTGACATCTCCATGCCATCGTGTTGTCGATTGGATTGCGAAAGTTTTTGCTTTTTACCAGCTCACGCAGCTGATTAACGTCACTTTCGATGAAAGCGAGCGACAGGTCGGATGATAGCGCACCAACTATTCCTATTGATTAACTTTTTATTCGATTCCTTTACGTTACGTTTATACGCTTTACTGATAGTGTGTATAATTTACTATTCCGATCTTATTCTGATTTGCTTCCTGTACAAGGCCCAAGGAACTTGAACATTCAGCTATAGAGAAACATAGAGAAGAAATGACTCTTATAAACTTAAATAAATAACAAAAAGATTGAGATTTTTCTGGCAATTGGAAGAGTTGTGTTAATGGAAGTTAAAGGAAAGAAATATACGATTATTCAAGTTTTTTTTAATGTTTATGCTCAATACTACAATTGTTTGCACCATGATTGAAATAACCGTCGAACTTATAAAGTCACATATCATAGATAAATATTTGATTTTCGTTGTGTAAAAACATTACCATTAATTCATTAATTTTCGATATTTATTTAAATGTTGAAAAATTTCCTAGAATTTCTGAAGATTTCTGGCATTTAATAGGATTTTGATGCGAAATTCATTTGTTTCAGATTTTGCATCTTTTCTAACCAATTTTTTTAAATGTGTTTCAAATATCGCTCAATAAAAACCCGTTTGTACTAAACACAAAAATTGAAGATATTTATTAAAGAAATATTTGTTTGTTTGAGCTGAGAATAAAATAAAATTCATGAGTACAATTGACGTGCTATTGTATAGAACATATGAAAGATAGAAACAATAAAAGCACACTGAATTATCACAGTTTGGGAAGGATCACATAGCCTGGATGAATGTTCAACGTGTCACTCTCTATAGCACACCTCCACTCCACTCTATCAGCATCATAGATCGTTAAATGGTCGCTTCATAATGTTCAATTAGCATATCTCATCAATATTCTTCCCCAACGATGCGTCCGCGCACAACCGCAGTCCGCAGTCCTCGCCTTTGCCGTTGTTTCATCACGGGTGGTGGATCGTTTTTCCTATTCTTTACCATCCACCCCACCCCCCACCAGCAAAGGGGTGTTTGGGGTGAATTGAAAAGGAATGAATTATGCTAAGTTTCATTGCGATCCGAAGACGCAGAGATGGGTGCCCTCGCCCGGTGCTTCGGCCGGGATGAAAGGGTGGATTACGTGGTGGTGGTGGTTTGCGATTGTACCAAGGCACCAAGAAGCAAGATCCGTTGCTCGGAGGGAAATTTAAACAACTGTGTCAATGGTGTTGGTAGAAGCTCATTAATGGATTTCCTGATGGAGTTCTAGCGCTAGATCCACGCTACCGACGATGTGCAAATGCAGCTCAGCTCTTTCGGGGGGGTGCTTTGAAAACGAAGTCGTGAGGGTGGGGGCTGAATTTGCAAACATTTTACCTTTTTTGGTACACAGTAAAGCAAATAAATGATGCATGGTACGCTGATGGAAGGTAGCAGGGTGTTACATAATATACGGACAATATTTTACAGCACTGTATAAACTCGTCCAAGGTTCCTGTATAAACTCGTCTACGATTCCGTTTGCCTTTAGATCGTTGTTATTAAAATACTTGAATAATAAATTGCGCAGTTTGAAAACCATGCTTAGATATGGAAGATTGAAGAGAGTATTTTAAGCGAAAGAATCAATTTTGTTTACCTTAAACCTGTGCTAATATCAATGTAAAAGAAAATCCACCGCCAAGATACAGAATTCCTGTTTGCTGTGGAGGCAAACACGCAATTCAATTAGAAACGATTTGCCACATATTTGATTTATCTGTCAGCGTTATCCTCGATGGTTCGTAACATAAACACTTTTCAATGGCGAAAAAGTGACAAACAAAATCAAAGCACGAACACTCAAGATTGCCGATGCCGCCGGTGGGAAACGAGGTGGGCTTCGAGTGCCGTTATAACGACCTTGATAAATAATTCCTACCCGAATGGAACTAACCGAAGCCGGGGCAGTTTAAAACCGTGCCAACATGTGGGTGTGGATGTAGGAATTTTTGCTTGCGCTCCCTGCTTCGGTTAGGCACACCGACGGTGTGTGTTTGCCCGATCGTAAGGCAGTGTGTAAACACCTCATATTTGCACGATGAGTGGGCCATTTATGGGTGGCCTGTTCCGATGCCGTCTTCCGATGTCGGCACCCGAAGTGCCACGTTGGGGTACGACTTTGGGGATTTCACTATCGCGACATCAACGCAAACAACGCACCCGTATTAGGTTGTTTGTGAAGTATTCGAACAATATTTCCACCAGATTGCGTCTTATCAACTCAATCTCACCACGTCGCTCTACTCTGCGCCACGGGGACGGTCTCATCCTAGCGACTGCTGACTATCTGTCTCCACATCTACGGGCGTCCTTCGGTTGATGCTTCCTCCCGGCGGGATCATATCCTCGCGCTTGCCAGAGGATCCAGGTGCCGGTATCAGGTTTTTGGCCCAGAGGTCACAGGCGAGAGCGAGAATGGAATATTAATTCAAGTAAGAAACAACGCACGGCGAACAGATTGCTTATGGCGTTCGCTACTTCCTGAGCTTAGCAGCAAATGGTTGTTTTGTCAAGCGAGGGCAAAAAATGGCCCCATGGAGGGAACTGAAAATAAACAACGTTCTAAAAACGGCAACACTACTGCATGCTCTGGGAGAGCATCTGGGTTGACGTTTTGTGCCGAGAGGTTGCTCGGTTCGGATGGCATGCTCGGGCACACATATTCAAATCGAATCCCCAACACGGGAAGGGTTATCGGGAAAAAGAAAACAAGAAAAAAAAAACAACAACACAGGAAAGATGAAACCTTAAATCCTCCCAATCAATGAAGCCCGCCGGTCTGTTCTCGAATGATCAACTTCAGGGAGCGCATATTGTTGTTATGTTCGATTTTAAGAGCATTTTTCCCACCCATCGTACGTTTGCCTTCGTTTGTGGTGCGCTGCACAACATTTGTGGCACCGTAACAAAACACAGAAATAAACATGAATGAAGTAAAAAAAAACCAGGATGGGAATCTGCTTATATTTATCACCATTGCAGTGACAAATTTATTCGCCCCAGGGAGCGGGATACGGGATGGGCCATCAGGGGTGGTGGAAAATAAACTGACAATTGAATTAAGGAACCCAGGATGCTTTCCGTTCTCGGCAGCAGAACCGTCGGAATCCGTCGGAGTCAAATGGCGTTTTGGGGATGAAGTACGCTGGACTACGCCCGGTACGGGAGTAGGTTTATCAGCCGAAAAACGATGGAGTAGATGAAAAATGGGGCTTGGATGCGAACTCCGCCCGAAAGGGGTTTTCTTTCTTGACAGGGTTGTTGCAGAAGCCGTAGCTTCGGAAGAACTCCGTCCTATGTTGGAGTAGGTGTGAGTAGGGAGGTCGAACCCCCGGCTGGGGATTCGTTTTTCAGTCTTGGGGTTATTTTCTAGCGACCGTATCTTCAAGAGGGCTGAAATTTAGTTTGTTTTGTTTTTATTTCTTTTAATTTTTAAACATACCAATCGTCGGCCTAGAGGTCTAGGAGGTCTTGTTTGATTTTGGTTGATGGTATTGCTAATTCGTTAATGGGTTCAAGGGAAGAAACTATCAGTTTTTATAATTCATAAGGAATGTTAAGGCACTATTGAAAATGAAGATTGACATAGGGAAAATAGACGAGTTCCTGGAGAATCCTAACATTACGATTAAAATAATTGTTATCGCATAAAAAGTTTGTGACTATTTATTGAGTTGTATAGCTCTAAATATCTTTAGCATTTCCTCCCTAGTAAAGAAAAGGTGAACTTTATTTAATTAAAACAGTAAAATAAATTTAACTGCCCAACTCCATTTAGAGTGATGGAGCGTCATTAACATGAGCCCAAGAGTCATTAAAACATATCACCCAATCATGCAATTTGCGCCCAATTTGTTGTTAACCACAAGATGTACACATATTTCGAATGATTGAAAATACTCTGGAGAGAAATTAGCACACAGTACGAACCGTAGCAAAAGTGGGCCAATGTATCGACAGTGATAGCATTCCACCCCCAAATCCGCTGGAAGGAGACGCCGCTGATCGGCTCCAGCATCGGTTGCGAGATTGTTGATGAATGCATCATTTCACTCATCCTGACCATCGTCACCGATGCTCCCAGAGGTTTTCGCCACTTTTCAATGTTCACTTTTTGGCCACCCACCGCCGGAATAGCGCCGGAACCGGAAGGAAGCAACAGGAAGGAAGGAAGGAAATGTGTTGACAGGAACACCCATCGCACACAGCGCTTCCATTCTCTTGTATTCTCCCCACCAGTGTGGCCATTTACCAAACCGGGGCTACGGCTTCTTCGGCTGCGACGTGAGCAATTTGAATCGTCGGATAAATTACCACGATGTATCAAGAGCATTCTCGTGTCGGGAGGCGCACCATCGGTGACCGACCGTTTGCAACCATTGCCATGGACCACACGTAGTCCTTCGGGTGTAAACAAAATATAATAAATCTTTATTATAGTCCACCCTCTGGAGGGTTTTGCGGAAATTACCTTTCGAAGCGGTACGGGGCCGGGTCGGGCGAACGGCGCACGAGACCGATATGATACCGCTCAGGCGTATGAGGAATGTTTACCCTTCAGTGTCCAGTGTCGTGTCGTGTGGTTTGGAGCCTTCGGCCCAGAGAACACACCGTTTTGGTCAATTGCGGTCAAACACATAAGTCATTCGGGTGTCATCGGTGAAAGTTAATTAAGATGATCAACGGACGGGCGCGTGGCAGAACGCCCATTGATTTTCTCTCGGATTAGGGTACTGGTGTAGAGAGAGAAGAGCGAGAGAGAGAGTGAAAGAGAGATTGGAATGGAATTATACAGATTTGCTCTGATTGTAGGTATGGTAAGGACCTAACATTCCTTACCCAAAATTCTTCTTGAAACTTGTTGAAACTGATATAGAGTTTTTACAATTTATCAAAACAGTTTGCACAGTATTGTATCGTCTTGAATGCTTCAAACTTATGTATTTGAATTATTTATAAATAAAAATACTTATAAAAACATATTTGTTTAGCAAAATGTTATTGACACCAGCTTCAGGTTTGTTTCATTCCATTTCTTTGCTTGTTAGGCGAACGTATTAATGAAGCTGGCAGACAGTGAACCAAAAGCACACAGAGAAAACATACCCAAATGGTCATCGCCTTGTCGCTGCTGTTCGGCGAAAGAGAATAGCAAAAATTAGTTTGTCGAAAACTTGGAAACTTCCATCCACGTGTCCAGCCATTTCGGGGGGTTGTGGAAAAATTGTACGGAAAATGGTGCGCACAACGGGGGAAATCGTGCACCAAGGTGGGGACTTCGGTAGGTGGATGGGTTGTGAACCACTGGGATCAGGTCTCACCGGGCGGAAGGACTTTCAATTAGCGAATGAAACTGCAGCTGAAAGGTATGCTTTTGTGTGTTTGTGGAGCCGTTGTGAAGTGGGATGGGTTTGGCTAAGAGGCAGCCATTTTTGGAAGGTGAACATAGAATTTGTAGTTGTACTTGTCTTTTTTCCTCTTTTCGTTTGTCGGTTAATTCATCCATCAAACCCCGTGGTTTGAATGTACTTTTGAGGTTATGTTAAAAAAGAAAAAAACTACACCACTATGGTAATTTACTTACCATTTAAGGAGTTTATAAACAACTGATAGTTTTATCCTTTTTTTTTTAGCACAAAGTACGATAAATCTAATTCGTGGAACAGTTTTTTAATCACTCAACGTCGGGCGTCGCGCTCCACAGCAAAATCGCAGTACAGTCGTTGTACAGTAATTACATTGCAAGGGCAGACATTATCATCACCATTATGCAGCGAAACGAAGCAAAAAAAAAAATGAGCGAAGCACCAGCACAAAAGGCGCTTACCGAACCCAAAAGCACACTTTACCAGCCGGGTTTCCAGCAGCTGCTTCCGGGATAAATCATTCCCTTCAGCTTTTGTGTGTGTGTGTTTCGTTTTCGTCCTCCTTAGATGAATGGTTGCATCGCTGAAATGATTCATCTCGTTTCTGGATCAGAACTTCCAGGACCGATCCAGCAAGTTCCCTCCGAATGGTAGATCTCATCGTCTCATTATGCATGGTTTGGGTCGACGGGGGGGAAAGCCGAATGACAGGAAAGGAAACGGGGGGCGTCCAAAGCGGGCAAACTTTTCGACTTCGATGACGGAAAAGCTAAATGGGGCAGTATTTTTCTGTGCTTTTTGTGACGGTATCGTACTGCACGGTCGTCCCTGATGCACCGGGCTGGTACTGATGCATGTGCACGTGTGCATGGTTTGGTGTGCTCCTTTGCGCCTGCAATGTAACCTCATGCGCACCTAAACTTTCTTCACAAAACCCATACAAGCACCGGGAAGCGTCATCATCACGAGTGTATACAGTGGAGTCGTCCGAAGCGAGGTGCGCTTCACAGTGTCCAATAGTGAATTAAAAAGATAAACTTTTGCTAAAATCCATCCATCCCGTCAGTCCTGTACACTGGCAGTACCGGGTATGCTCGAACCCGCCCGGTCACCCGGTTCGACAGGGACGCGTTTTTATTCATCTAGATAAATTAAGCTCATTGTTCTTTATCCTTCGTGTACGGGGCACGTACGGGACGGCAGGGTGAAGCAGTCGTGAAGCAGGATGTAAATTTTCGTTACAACACCGAGAACTAGAATTCCATTCGGCTTTGCTTTAGCGCCCAGCATGCGGGCAAAAGGGATCCTGTTACCGGTACGAAAGGATCGAGCGTGATCTTTTCGTTCCCTCGCCTCGTCCTTCCCTTCTCACCGCATGCAGTATTTAAGCTGCCCCCAACGGCAACGTCAGGAGCAGGTTTTGTAAACCCCTTTTTGCGTGTAATGCTCGAAAGTATCGGATTACATTACCCGCTCCATGTTTGTTGTTGCTAGCGTGGGCATGTATAATTTTACACGCCCCGGGTGGAGATTCGGGTGGAACCCGGCTTGTTAATGTTAAAGGCACAATATCATTACAGACATACAGGCATTTTCAGAGCGTTTAAGCAGGTTTTCAAGTTGTTCGGAATAATGGCGAAAATAAAGGGCCCCTTCCCCGTACCTGGACGAATTTGTTGGTGATTCAAACAATCAACGTCGTGCGGCGTGAAAGTATCAAGCTTTTAGCCTTGATTCTAATTACAAGCGATGGATTATTATACAATTTACAGCAAATATGCTTTTCGGCAACGCTAATGAAACCATTTAGCGGAGGTTCCGCCCACCTGGGCCCACCTCGGCTAAGCTTCGGTTAGGGCAGGCTCCGATATCTGATATGGCGCAGTCTTCAAACAAGCGCTCTTCTTTTTCGCCCGAAAAAAAGGGTGCAAAAATGCAAATTAACAAACATTTGGCCACCGTTACAGAGGCCTACAGAGCAAGGTGAAGGGGGGGTAGGGAATTGGAGTGGGTGGTGGATGCTGTGAAAATGTAGCAAATATAATTACTCCCGAAACGCAACCGGGCCGGGTACTTTGCCGTTTCATTACTACTCATTAGGGGAGCCCGCTGATCATAATGGCTGGAGGTAAGATTTACCTGTAAGAAGAAGAAGAAGAAGAAGAAGCCGCGTGTGATTTCGCCCCATCCCAACCAGCCGAGTAGCAGTTGACTTTGGGAACACAATTAGCCAAAAACATCTGCCGCGATGCTAAGTACCCACTTCCGTTGTGCAACGGGTACAAATGGGGTAGAGAAGTCGCACTGCTTTCTTCTCAGGAAGCCACCGTTTGGCACTGTAATGGCGGAAAGCTTTCTTCTCATTTCCATAAGCCACAAATCGTTGTCCCGGTCGCCCGGTCGGAAAGGCTTGTGCGATGGCGTGCGTGTGATTACGGGCACTGGGGACAGTGATTGGGTTTCCGAGGTGTCTCGGAGCGAAATTTGTAATTTAATGCCATGTGTATTAGCACGCGATAGGTCTGGGCCGGTCGGGTGGATAAAACCCTGGGAGTTGTGCCGAATGTTGCAACAGTCGGTCGAATTTGCACTTATTCGCGTTCCGGTTGTGGCACCGCCCGAGAGACGATAGCATGCTGCAACCGAAAGGAGCAGCGTAAGTTTTCTTCTGCAAACTGGTGCCGCTCTATCGTGGGGTGACGGAGGGGAGGTTGGGGGATTATTAGCAGCATCGGGCGGGGTTGAAGCTCCCCGGCGTGTTGTTTGGTGTGGTGAAACTTTGCCGTCCCGTTGTTGTTACGTAGGCGCCCGCTTGGTGATCATTCTTGATTTCTGTCAAACGGATGAGCGAGGGAACCATTAGGAAAGCTTCTATCTTCCATGGGGAAGCCAGGCCAGTCGTGGGGTTTTAGCGGAAATCTTCGTGCAAACTACATAATTGAAGATAAGAATGGAATCTCACTCACTTAATTGCTTAAATCAAACAGTTTAAACAGTTTTGGAAATGACCTTGACAGCAAGGTGTAGCTTGTGATGCAGTAAACTAAAGGAGTTGTATTATAAAAGGGAAATGAATTTTAAATTGATTAATGATATTCCTCATTAAACAATGTGTAGTAGCAATTAAAATTTAAATACTAATTATTATAACTTTGCTTGATATAGTTGTACAAAAAATTTTTGTTGGATTGGACAAAACATTGTCGAGAATGATCAAATTGAATGCAAAATTAACGGTGGTGTAACATGGAGAATTTTCTTCTTCATACTCTTCTTCTTTTTTTCTTCTTATTCTTATTATTATTCTCCAACTACTTCTTAATATTTAGGCACGTTGTATCCTATGTTCCTTTACCTCTTTCCGCTCATAAATTTCGTTTTTCAGTGGAAAGTTAATCAGGTTTTTTAGTTCAGTTGCATTAGACCAACGCATTGCCACCAATTACCACATTGAAACATTGAAGGACGCTATATTTCATTACAAGCAGGAAATCGTTTCACTGTGAACAAATGATGTATGAGTGAGAGTAAAATTATTAGAAAAGTATGTAAAATCAGTAAGACACGCCGTTTAGCAACATTGTTTCGAGTGGAAAACGAATCGCTTCTGAATGAAATGGTAAGCATTAGCCTTCACAATCGTTGCGGAAGATTTTCGCTTGTTCCAATAAAAATGCCTCCGACATTCGCGAGGTCCATTAGCTAAATGAATATACTTCACGCCAGTGTTGCAGCGCCGGTGTTAATGTTTGATGCACAATTCAAAAAAACGTATAAGCGAGCGCCAGGATTGTGCACACAATTGTTTAGCGAAATAAAACAGTACTCACAGAAACGGAAGCAAACAAACAAACTCGCTTCTTTTCATTGCACGACGGAAACTTCCCCCTTCCGGAGTGTATGTGTCTAGCTGCAATTCCAACGTTGGTCATAATTCTTACATGAAGTGTACGTGTGTTTGTGTTGGTTAGAGATTTTTTTTGCATGTTCTTTAACAAGACGCCTATAGTATCCACGTCCAGTTGTATCATGGTGGTGTTTGTATTTGCAAAGCCGACGAATAGAAACCTTCACTAAAAGGCCGCAAACAACCGAAAAATTGTGTATGACGTGGGGGAAAAAAAGGGTTCGCTAATGGAAACGTTTCATCGTTCGCTGTAAATGCATCCCGCTCGATCCATGCGTACGGTGAGATTGAATGTGATCTAGTGGGCACTTGCAGCAGGGCTGTTGCTACTGCAAACGGACAAACAAACAAACGAAAAGTATGCTTTGAGATATTGTAAGAAATTTCAAAAAGGGCTTTGCAATGCGTTGAATTACTTCCACCGAGAGTGGCAGATTTCGCGGAAGGACTGACACGGCAGCGCATTTGTCGGAAGTGATATGAAGAAAGTGGATTTACTTTTCTTTTTTTAAAATAGAAGTGCCGTGCTTATTGGACCGCAATAACTACCTTTAAACCGTTTCTAAAGAAAGATTGGCAATGGCGGGTATCTATTTCCCGGCCGGCATTTTATGGAAGTTGGCGAAAAGCCTATAACATCATCCGCCAACCCTCGGTTGACTTGTTCGTGCTCGGTTTCGTACTGGCATTCGCTCATGGCTGCAGTGCGGCCATGCGGTGCGCCATCGCTGGAGTGGGGAATATGCTCGATGCATCGTTCACACGTGCACGATATGACAGAAGTTTCGGTACGTGACTGTCCTTTGTTGTCGTCCCACAAAACATGAAGCTGTGAAACTATAAACGATACACTTCTTTTCCCGAAGCATTGCAATCTTTCGCCTGCCGGTTCGTTGGATGTGTTGCTGCACCCTTCGCCCACCGTTGTGGAGACATGTGAGGATGTATCTATTTCCGGTTTTGATAGGATATGAGCGGCCCCATTAGAAGTTGACTACCGTTGCTGGTGGAAACTTTGCTGCGAAACATCCGTAAGTGTCCTTTCGGTGGTGGATGGGGTTTGGCGGCAGGTACCCGGCAAGGGTATTTTTATTCTTCACTTCAAAACCATGTAAGTGATGAATGTGCCATCCAGCATCGTCTGTAAATGGATCTATTTTGAGGACGTACAGCACTCGGATATACCTAGCAGATGCTTTTTCTAAGCGAAACAAATGAAGCGTAACAAAAATTAGAGCCAAAGACTGTTGGGCTTTCGAAAGTAGACCAGATATTTGGGGCCTTTTTGCCGGGAAATTTGAGCAAAAGTTTGAACCAAATTGCGACAAAATCTGTTTAAATTTATTTCTTTGAATTGCTTTAAATTAAAGTATGCTTTCCATCTGCATGAATATACATGTATAGAAAAGCTTGGAAATATAAAAAATGGCTTGAAATTTATGATAACATAAAGGGTTAAAGAAATATGAAAGTACTTCATGAAGATACAAACTGATAACAATTTTTTAAATGCTTTTAAAATAACTAATTGTTTTTTAATTGTTTTCAACTAACATAATTTTTCAAAAAAATAATGAACAAAAATTAAAATCTGTATAATTTTCAAATTTTAGTATTGATTTTCTTCAATCAGTAAACTTTACTTTGTTCAGTTTAGTACAAATCTGTGAATGTTCTACGAATCAGTTCTATGAAAATCGCAAACGACTGTCCAAAATTACAGCACTGGAAGGTCACATTGAAACTTGTACATACAGAGCCTTAATTGGTTCGTATTCACCATACCGTGTGTTGGTCCTATTAACAAACAGAAATGTCTGATGCCGTGGAACTATTCCTGGGATAGCGATGTTAATTTTCTCAAGAACTCGCAGAGCGTCTATTAAGTGGTATGGCAAGAAACATAGCCTGGATGTTCAGACGGCTTTTTCTACGGATTCAGGGATAGGATGGTGGCTGTCAATCCAAACCAATTTAAGAAATGCATATTTAGTGACTTTTCGTTGAAAAGCTTCAATTCTTTTGATCGAAACAGAGTTATAGGAATACTATACTAGCGAGTTTTACTCGAAGACAGCTGTCCTGGAGTTTAGTTGGGGTTTATGGTGTATGCAATATCCAAACAAACTGATTACTTATCAACATACCTTACATTAATTACTTACAAAACAAATTGCCAAACACATCATTTTTCATTTTTAACCCCTGCAATAGAAACTTCTAGTCAGGATTTGCTACGCCGGTACCATCATGTAACGAGTGTTCGTTCATGCGTGAAGCGTGCAACGGACGGTTCTCCAGCACACCGGTGCAAAAACCTTTGTGCCCGAACTTTACACAACTTTTCGACTCGCCGACATAAGTTATGCAATTTATAGTTGAAATGCACCTGGTGTTTATTTGGGAAGTTTCTCGTTTTACTATGATACGATTTGAAAAGTGGACTCGGGCTCGGGGGTTCGTTACCGGTTGCGTTTCGTTTTTGGGCAAACATTCACAGTTTATGATGGTGCGAATATCAATCGGGCGGATGGGAATGGGAGAGTTTTACTGGGTGGTGGGGGAAGTTTTTTCATCGTCTCACTTGCGTTCCATAGCCGTTGTAAGCATTCTTAAAGGACAATTCACCCGTCTGAAAGAGGTTTTCAAATGTCTTGCAAGATCTTCGCCGGCAACATGGGAGGAAGGTGTTTTGTACCGTAAAGGACTGAGGACGTAAAAAACTTGTACACTAATATAGTTGTTTGTTAACGAACAAGAACGTTCCATTCAATTACATTGAAAGCTCACACGATACAAACGCTTTGTTCTTCAAATAGAACGCTACTCTACTTTGCAGCGGTATGTGTAACATTTATAATTCAAAATGTCTTTTCAAAGGCAATCAATAAAGACACTACCCATCCCATCGGATCAGGGATGGTACCAAATATACATACGGACATACCTGAAATAATTGGTACAAGGCGCCCAGTATGTGACGTGATTCTATTATCCTTTCATCGGTATCATTGTGAAGATATAGAGAGCGAGTGCCGATGGGCAAGAGATGATCCCAAGGTCCCCATTATTATACTCATCGTACGCTCCCTTTTTTTTGTGCCATCTCATCCATCGGTCACAAACCACAATAAATAAGCTTTCGATGGACTGAAGTATCAATCCACATACATTTACTTATCGCTGTGTGTGCGTTTATCTCTCTATAATATACATACAAAGCAAAGAAAAAAAAAAAGAAATACAATTCACTTGCTTGTTTTCGCCTCGTACAGTAACGAAGCACGAAGAAGTACAGCTTATCGTTGATCTCCCTGGGCGACTGGTGCTCACTCTGTTCTTGTTTTTCTTGCTTCGGACTAGTTCTTTATACGAACTTCGTTGCTGCCAACGAGCTGGATTATTTGTGGTAAAAATGGCGAGTTGAAAAGTTTGTGAGCTTACAAACAAAATATATGTATTATGAAAGCAAATAGTGATTAAATAGGTAAAAAGTAATATTTTCGTTGGCAAATTGGTCCCTTTTCGTATGCTCTGCAGACTTCATGTACACTTTGCCCGCCTCTTGTTAACAAAAAAAACAGAAACAAAATGCACATGAAAGCAACAGGGGAAAAAAGTAAATACTCTTAACACCAATTATAAGTAAAGTTCCTGGTATTGTTTGTATACAAAAAAAAACGTATTTTACAACTTCAGCAGCACACCAATCACATGCGATATGTACTATGTAAGGTTACATACGTTCGACAAGTTGATTTTCATTTCCCTCGCAGGGGTTGAAAAATTATTCGACAAACTTTTCGTCGTTTCTCCGTGCTGCTGCTCCACTTTCTCTCACACACACACACACATACGCACCTATATATGCACAACAGCACATACACATGCACATGAGTGGCGTTCGTCGGTGGGTGAGTTACGAGGAAATAACGAGAGCAGAAAAACGGCACCCAGTGGCAGTGGGATCGTATACGTTGAAATTGATTATTATGAGATTTTCCAACGCCTCCTCAGCACAGAACGCAGAAAGGTGGAATGATGTATATTTGAGTGGTTTGTTCAAGTGTGCATAAGACGTGGCAACGGGACTGCGAATGGAGGTGCCTGGTGCGTTGTGAGATAAAGCGAGACAAAAAACAACAACCCCCCGATGCTCCGCACGATGATGATGCTGATGGACTGGAAGCCGTACTTGAATCGGTATTTTCCGTGCCCGTCGGGTAGGATGGAAGGCCTGGTGTGGATTTTCTTATGGTTCACCGTACCGGCGCA
Source organism: Anopheles marshallii (assembly GCF_943734725.1). Lineage (NCBI taxonomy): Eukaryota > Metazoa > Arthropoda > Insecta > Diptera > Culicidae > Anopheles > Anopheles marshallii. Next base: position 73,630,519 of record NC_071327.1, on the reverse strand, counting down.
CCCACCCTGGCCCTGCATTCTTCGTATCATATTTGCAGCCCCCCCCCCCCCCACGACCACGGTGGGGGTTTAGTATTTCACCCCGGGATCAGGCATTCGCACAATTGTGCAGCTTTCGAATCATCATCGCACGGGCACTTATGTACGTGTTATTTTATATGTTTTTCAATTTTCCTAAGTATTCTTTTGTATGTTTTGTAATGTCATATAAACTTAAGTTAATTGGACAACATTTGACGTGGGGTGGGATTTTGGGCACGCGCGGCTGAAGAGTTTACGACAGGCGGCTTTTATTTTCGCCGCTTTTTTTTTTATTCGGCGGCCTGGCCTGTCTGCATTGTTGTGCGTTTTGGTGGCATCAGTTTTTATGGTTCTTAAATTATGATGGGTCGCTACAGCACCGTAGCGACGGCGTACCTGCGTTTCGCATCGCATATCGTCGTAATCGTCAACGTGAGCCAGCCGGCGATGGGGGGCCCGTTTTTATGACGATACCGTGTGACTTTTCCTTTGATTTATTCCACTTTGGTGGAACATTACGGTGATGTTTTGTTTATGTTATTTTGAGAAGGATACAGATGATACAGATTGATGTTTGGAGAGCCGATGTGAATTGTGTACCCTTTTGGCTAATTAGGCGTAGAGTATTTTGGGCGCAAATGGAGATTGGACTAATCATTTGCATATGTGCGTTGTGATAAATCGGTTGTAAAGAAGAATCCATAGCTCACATCATTTAAAATAAAACGTTTACTTCATAATTGCCGTTTCTTTATTGAAAGAATATACCTGCTTAAAAAGGATTAAGTTGCGGTGGAGCTATTACACTCGATTGTAAATCCTTCATTTTGAATTCTCCATCGGTATAATCGTACGTTTTATGGAATTTGGTTTGATAAAGTAAGTAATTTTATTTACTGCTTTACTCCATCTGACTGATTAATTTGAAACATGATAAGACTGACATCAGATATTCCATAATTCATTGTAAATATTCTCCTCCAAATAATTATAGCTATTGCCGATTGGCTCAGATATACATTTGTGTATTTCTTTCAACTTTCATTTTCAACGAGGCCATTTTGCTGCACTAGAGCCTAATACCTTCGGAAGTTGAAGCAATTTAAAACAATATCTTTTAATTTATGTTACATATCCTTAAAAATCTTCTGAACAAATTCCACATCCACGTCTATTTTAATGTTCCATAAAAATCAAGGGCTAATGCAAAACCCGCATATAGAATAACATCCTCATCAATTTGTCACCATGCTGAGCATCTTGTTTGTACATCATTTGGACATAATTTAACTATTTGGACATATTATTCACATAGATTGCATCACTTGAAAACCCAGCTCGTTATAAGTATGGTTTGCCTTAACAAATCACAACAAACCACCCTCAAAAGTATACAAAAGCGATGGTAGTTAGTTGTAGCTCGTGTCTACATACGCACACTTTTCATAAAATAGTAACCCAAACATTAGAAGCCGAACTTCAAACTTCAGCTTAACGGATGTGTGGCTCGTAGGGAAACATTGAAAGGTGGCACTCTTCTTCAAACTGTACCCTTTGCAGCATTCCATTACGGTGACATGCTGTCAAACGGTGCAAGCTAACCCTGCATAAGCGTCGGTCGCGTCTTTTTTTCCCATCGTTTGCACTTTCTTGCAAACGGTTGCCCGTGCCGTCCCCATCATCGATGAAGTTTCTCACTCAGAAAGACATTTTAAGAACATGTTGCTAGCAGGCGGTTTTCCTTCTGCAGGTATACTGCAATTATGTGGCAAGCGTCACTGAGCAAGGATGCGAAGAAACTCACTCAGGTTGACAATTTCCTTCCCTTAACCGTGTGGTATGCGAAGCAAAGAGCAGATAAGATGGAACCGAACCGAAGGAAGAAAAAAAACGTCACTAAAAGCTTGTCTAATTGAATTTTCTTTCCTATAATTTAGCGTAAAATGATTCACTCTTCCATCAGACCCAGAGGCCCGGCTGTAAGGTGGGCCAAAAAGTGAGTGATAAAGAAACGTGCGGCAAGGCCAAGGTATGAACGTGCACGGCAAGATCTTGCCATTTCATCTTCGGCTTCTTTCGTTGTTCACCATTTTTTACTCAATTTTACACTCACTCCGGCCCGTAGCCTTTTGCCTTCGAGCTGACGAGGGCGCACGGTGGTGTGATGAGCAAAGCGCGAACCTAACTCTTCGCGGCTATTATCACTTACTTACTGTCATAATGGTTGGATCCTCTTTTTTTTCTGATGTGCCGTTGCCGGTCTTTTAAGCGGAATACAGTGAAGAAAGATCGAGTAATAACGTGCACAATGCATGCGGAACAAATGCGTACAGACGCGAGTCCGTAAAGCACAATGACGCTGACCACTATGGACGCATAATGAGTAAGCCATTCTCTACACTACTTACCGCCAATCGGGCCGCTACGCCGTGGGTCTGAAAATAAAGAGGAAGAAAGACGAAATGAATCATAAAGTACAGCTATAATTCACGAGTCCATGAGCTATGGCGAGATTACGCATTAAGCGATACACCGTGATGGGTACGGTGCGGAGGAAATGGAAATGGAAAGATTCGTGGGGAGAGGAATAATTAGATTGAGCCCTAATGCTTCTGCGACGACTGTTGCACGACCGACACTTCCGGTGTTTCCATTCCGCATCGGGCGATTAGGAAAGTTAACCACCCAAAACCGGACCACAGTGGAGCGAGTGGCTGCCAAAAGCCCAGGTTAATTTCCGTTTGACTTAACCTCATCCCTTTTTCGCGACGGGTGAGCAAGGTTTCGACGGTACACGGGACGTTAAGCATCGCGACGGTTGTGATGCGTTGTGTGACATTCGCGTCGATTGGATGGGACAGGCTGAAGTGTGTGATTTTTCGCAACCCACAACGAGCAGCGCCGTTCACATTCCGGGCACGGACGTACGTGCTCGACGCGACGCCAGGATATCGCGCCGGGATTCGGTGCGCTTTGGACACGGGATGGTTGATTTATATTCCGAGCATGGCAGCGATCACTTTCGGTGCCTTCGGAGACAAAATGGAACGGTTTGAGGACACTTGTGGTAGATCAAGATGCTGTCCCGCTAGGGAAGCTAGGTAAAGGATACCTTGTTTGACACGTGCACACACCGTCTGGGGCGGTGCACGCTGTTTGCTTAAATATGTTTGACGTTTTGCAATTGAGCGAACGCTATGCCGGGGGTTTTGCTCGATGAAGATTAACCGTTCAAATTGCGGAATAAAAGAACTGCAGCTTTTGTTAAAATTGGCGACGGGTTTACTTAGACAAATGGCTTTGGGAATGTTTGTACGAGATGATGTGTTTTTGTAGCGTTAAATGTTTGTTAATAAGCCAAGTATGTAAAATAACATGAAGGATATTCAAACAATTAGTTTTTTAGTATGTTGTAGTAGTAGTTTGTTGGATTAGTATTTAAAATATGAAATCACCAATCAACGAAATTAAAATTCAAATAGTATTGTAAACTGGTACTCAGAATTCCTTGCAAACCTTCGGTCAATCTTAAAAACCAGTAAAAATCCTCGAATTTTGTCACAGAACACGGAGTTCTATGCTATAAACAAACAATGTAAGTTATATCTCACGTCCTTATAATGTTTCTGTAATTTCGCTCGAATTAATACTTTGGCCGACATTGATGACATCCCCCACGAAGGTCTTTCGACCACTACACTGCAAATAGTAAACCATCATACTAACTAGCCCTAGTTTCTACGCTCACAATAATAACAGGTTCGACTTCTGCCCAAATATTGACTCAGTTCAAAGTTAAATGGAAAACCGAACGGCAACCCGTGATCTATTAGCGGGCGCGGTACGAAAATTGTCATCGAGTAACCGCTCCGAAGGCCGTCCTTACCGCTCCAACCAACCTGCACCGGCTATTCCGGTCAATATTTGGTTTGCGAGTGAAACCACGAGTGCAAATAAATTTAATGATTTGTAGCCAATCCAAACGCGACCGAGTGACGAGCATTCTGTCCCAGATGAATGTACACTCCGACCCCCTCTGGGCGCTTGACTTAATGAAAGTGATTGTGGCAGCCGGGCTCTAGCGTCATGCGAGCGCCCCTGCAAGCAGAATGCAACCGAGCGTTACGCGGTTAACGAGAACTCTTGAGAAATGTTTCCCGGCTGGGAATGAGTGATCGGGATCGGAAGATGGATGACAAAAAAGGTACTTTTAAATGTTCATCCTTATTAGCACGGTGTCCGAAAAGTACTTCCCCGGGGATGGTGGACAGTTTCGCTATCGCCGCTCCATTTTGTGTACTTCCGAGAAGCGCCGGCAACAACGCAAACTGTCAACTGTCGAACGTACTTCTAGGATTCTCTCTGCGGTAGCGGCACTACGGCTGCGGCTCTGACCCGTTCTCAAGCTCGTGACATTTTGTCCGAAATTTTGCACTACACTTTCATCGAATCTAGATATCTCAGCAGCAGTAATTTAGCAGTGGAACAAAAAGTATGGATTCTTAAAAGCTAAAAAAGAGGTCTTTTCAATAGACAACAAAAAAAAACTACTATCAACGGATGGAAAGTTGTGCGCACAGAACGCCACGAGATGCGGATAGCTTGTTCCATTTGGGCCACGCCACGTTCGATAGCGGGCAATCTAAAATTTATGCTGCATTAAAAGATAGAAATGACAATTTTAGTGGAAACACCGCACGGATCGCTGCCAACTCCTCGCCGATGTACTTTACTTCCGAGATGTCAGGCTGGGAGCTTTCGCGACTCGTAGCTGTAATGTTCAACTTTTCCCCAGTGCCGATCAACCCACCCGGAAACCTCGCGCCCCGTTGTACGGTGATGTGTCGACTCGTCTGACTCGTTGACTATTTTGTAAAACGTTGCCCCAAACCATGGCAAAGTCAGGTCGCAGTGGGGCATGGCGTGGTGAGTGCTCGGGATCGGAAGGGAAGCCGTGAGTGAGAGGCTGAAACATAAATTGATTTTGCTTGTTTCGTGCGACAGTCTCGTTATTATTCAATTACTGACTGAAACTTTCCAAGCTTCACTGTTTCAATTTCATACATTTCCCACTGCCAAAGTTTCCGTCCGTTTCCAACCTCACGTGGTGTGGTGTGTTGTAAATCCGCGCACGGTTCTCCGTGCTACCATCAGCTCCATCCCGGTGTCTGTTCGGCGCTCGGTTCATGTCACTGTTTTTGCTTCCTGTAATGATCTTTGCCTTTGGCAACTGTACACAAAGCATAAGAGGCATCATCTAGCAGTGTCGAGCATACGCCTAACGGGAACAAACGGTTCCCTCGCACGAGGTTCGGTGAGCGGTGCATACGGAAAGTACTCTTTGTGTGCGCATTCAACTTTCCAGCCCCATCCATCTTGTGGCCGGGCCCAGCCGAGGAGGATGCAGCATATTTTACAAGCTACAAAGAAGCACACGTAAACTTGCAATCGAAGCGACAAGTCGCCGATCGGCTGTACTGTTTTCCGGTTCCGTTCGAGCGTAGGCACATGGGAAACAACGTACGAGCGATTGGTAGGAGTGAACAGTAATTCTAGGCGGCAAACTATGCAAAAACCCGAGTGGGGACGCACGTGGCGTTCTGGCAGAAACGCTACAATGGTTTGATTTTGATAGTGTAATTCAGGAATAGAGCAGCTACATCGAGTTGGCGGTGTGTTTTGTGGAAGTTTGTTAATTATTTCACACAGTCCGCTGCACCGATCGATAGTGTACCGAGTTGGTCATAGTGTGCCATGAATTAAGAAACTCCAAAACATGATGCTCTGAGCCAATGGATGCCTCCAGTAATGTGCATACGATTTAAATGAAAAGGTATTAATTGTAAATATTTTATTACTGTCGGCAAACGGTCAGGTCGTACGTCTTTTTAATTTTAAATATGTAAGGTAAACATCTTAATTTTAATAAATAAATCGTTTATAACTGTTCCTGCTTTAGCACTAGAAAGACCACGGTTCTGTTAGAATGACGTATCATGATAATATGTTTATGATAAACAACAATCACCGTAAACTGCTGCTGAATTGTTTTGGTCCTTTTAAGATCCTTTCAAGCTGAAGTGGACTTTTCTTGAAGTAGATCTGGAATCATTCCAACTTTCTGGACTGTACTGTACCATAACATCAAATCGATTCTTTTCAAAACCTTCACAATTCTTACACCTCACTTCTAGAAAGTTGCAAATCTATCTTAACATATTCCAGAAGAACTTGAACAAAACTCAGAAATGGCTCTGAGGGAATGCCATTTACTCGAAATGATCTCAACATAAGGGTTTCGAGTTCAACCGACAACATCGAAGTGTCAATCGAGGGAGCTCCGATCAGAATCAGCTTAATTTTCAACAAGATCTAGAAGGATTTCAGATCTACATAGTTAGATAGACATAGTTAGATCGCGAATCATAGAATCCAAAGATAACTCGGAATTCACCATTTAAACTCAAAAACAATGGTTATGAATTCCTAAATTCAACTTTATCAAATTCAAATGGACAAAAATAAACCTTCACTTTGTGCGAATACACAGACCTGCATGGTCTTATCCGTGAATCAATTAATCCAATCCGTTTCGAAATGATTAATTAACTCAAGCTTTTATTTATCTTTGATCTCCTTTCAGCAAAGCACACAAAGCAAAGGTTATCCCATCGCATCATCGTGTTTTCTCATTCAAGAAAAATCGCATTGTTTTGTTGAGTCCAGCAAAGCTTCCCGCCGGACCATATGCTGATTGCTTTCTGTTTCAGTCGGGTGAGTTTGGCTAGTAACCGGACCAAAATTGGTTTCATGGGTTTCATTCATGTGGTTTGTTTTTTTTTTTGCGAGATTGCTTTCACCTGGCCGTCTTGCTTTGGCAATCTTTTCCATTAGGGAGGTTTTAACTGGCAACAAAAGGAAGCATAAAGCCACGAATGGCAACAACAACAAAAACGAGACACAAAACAGAAAAGAATAGAACCTCTGACATCCGGTATCCCGGTGAGCGATAGGTTGTGACAGCCAGTGTCCGCGAGCATTATTTTCAATTTTGATTTATTTTTCTTCCCTTCTGTGAGCGACCGTGTTTCCCTGGTCATGCAAAAACCAATCTGCGGTTATGTTGCGATTCACTTGCCCGTTTTGCCTGTGATTTTGAGGCCGACAGTGTCGGAATTGGGAAGGAACAGGCGAATGGATCAGAGTGAAATGAAAACTGCAAGTTTCCACAATTCTTAATGCAAACCATTAAGGCAGGCTTCCAATTGGCAGTACGCAAGGACAGGTACGAAGCTGAGCTGTGGTTGAGACACACATACAGACACATATAAATTCAGCACACAGCAGCAAAAACGATGCAATGTTACCATTGTGTTGTCCTTCTTGCCGGCAGAATCGGGCGCGAGGATGTCGCGCAAGGGTAACGGTTGTGAAACTACACCCCCTGTCGAGTGACACTTCACTCCACGACAGATCGTGACTGGGAGTAAAAGTACAACCTTATAAATCTGTAATGCCGCTAGAATATTGCTTGTTACAACTCGTGCCCGTCGTGACGGTGGTTTACCAGGTTCTTCTTCTGCATGTACCGACCAAACCGAGGCGGCATCATACTCTTATCCCTCGTTGGTGCCCGTACCGGAAGGACCATTACCGGGGCGATACTTTCATTCTTTATCACCAGCACCGTTAGTATTCATCTTCATGTCTGGAATGCTTCTATTAGCCTACTGCCGCATGCTCTCGGTACCCTGCCGAGACCTCGCCCAAGCACCAAGCATTGTGTGCGCGCAACAGAGATTGTGAAAAGAAACGGCAACTCGGGTCGGTAATGAAAGGGGCAAAGGCATACCGTCTGCTACTAGCGCCATTCAGATGAAACCGAACCTTAGATGAATATTATTAAAAGGCTCGGCGCGACTTCCTTTCGTTCGGTTGCAAGTCGGAGCGAAAGGAAGTTAGCAGAGTAGCTGGTCCGTTTTGCGCTTCCATCTCGCTCTTACCACCACACAAAAAGGTTGTGATGCCCAAGGAAATAATGCGTGTACTAAACATAACGATGGAGGGACAGAAAAAAAAAACAGCTCCGTGTAGAGCGTGCTTCAACAGCATGAAATACTAACCTGTAGCGCGCTACGATGGAGCACGCACACGAAGAACTGGTACGGGGAGTGCTGGCGAATACTATCCTTACTCCATTTCACCACATTTCACCTCACCATGCATGCGGCAGTATGCGAGGACATTAAGCGTTCGTGATAAGAAATAATTATTATTCTTTTATGGCTCCATTTTATCTGCTCCTTCCCGCTTGGGGGCATGGAAGGAAAAAAACTCGAAGCAACCGCAAAAAGATGCTAGGTGCGCATCAAGGTGGTTCACGTAATGGGAAGGCAAAAACGAAAAGGTCGTAAAGGGTGCTACCCCGCGTTTATTGTGGTGGTACCCCGCTTGAAACCTGTGTGCCATTGTTTCGTGCTGGTTTGTTCGTTCGAGAGCACGCAGCGCGTAATTGAATTATTGAAAAGTATTATAAATTGAATGAAATGTACACCCGGTACATGGTATGTTACAAATAATTGTTATCGTCGATGGTACTGTATCGAAAATGTTTTGGCAATGTGCTGATACCGGGCCCTCGGCCTGCGCAACCATACGAGAATTACAGGAAGAAATTTAAATGGAAAGCGATAAAATTACATGTTCCGCTGGGTGAGGATGTCAGTGAAGTTTTATTTTACATCTATTAAATACGAACAACCCGCACGATTTCGTCGTGTGGCAAAGTGTCGTTTGAGTGGAAAAAAATATTGGCAAACAATTATTTGAAGCCACTGACACGAAATACGTTGAAACGCAATACTGTTCGCCGTGCGTATTGCTTTGGGTTTACGAAATCAATCATACGAATGCCACGATTAGTCCATAGTGAAAATTCCCAAAGGATCTGTTTTCACTTGTTTTTAATAATGAGTACAGCGATATGATGATGTTTGACACTAAAACGATTATTTTTTTTTATTGGATTCATTGGGCCTTATAAACGATTTCAAAGAGCTGTCATATTTTAATGTTTTCTGAGGTTTGTGATAGTGTTAGATGAATGTATGTAGTTATCTGAATATGTGTTAATCATTTGATAATCGTCTTATCATTTTGAATTAATTTTCACTTGTCTCGACTCGAATGGTGACTTGTCAACTCCAAAATCCAAATAATTTGCCGGTAGTTTTAGTGTTTCAAATGCGATAGCTTCCGAAACAACAGCTTCCATTCGAAAATACGCAGACAAACTTGGTTAATGGCGTACGGCAATGGCTACCTCAAAGGGGGGGGGGGGGGGGGGGGGGGTTAGAAAGAAACCCGAACCGAAACGATTGACCGAGTGCGTGGAAGTAATGCATTCATCTGACGTAAAATCAATATGCACCGTGGTGCTCATTGTGGTGTAAACAGCGGGGCAGCAGAGTTTATTAAAATGGCAAAAACATCCAGACCGAATGAGTTTCCGTTACCGGGAACGACTCATACCACAGTAGTGTTTGCTGCTGCTGCTGTTGCTGTGCGGTCGCTGTGAGACTCAACGCTAGTGACGTACTAATCCTGACTGCGCGTTAAAGCTAGATGGATAATTAATCCACACTGACAAAGCAGGTACCGTGCTAAAGCAGCCCAGCCCAACCGAACGTTTTCAGGGCAATGTGCAATTATTTTCTTCCACAAATTTGCGGTCAACGCGACCGTAGAGACCGTCCGTGCCGTGGTTATGATCAGTAAGTTATGAATCCTTCCAATGGGGTTGTTTTGCTTTATTCGTCTTGTTGATTTCATTTCCATACTATCTGGGCTTGCCTGCGGGAAAAGCTGCGTTGGGCACACTTTCTATCAATAGTAACAGTGGAATTAAATGTTACTCTTATCATGCTTGTGCAAAACTGGCCGCTGCCTTTTGGATAAACGAATTTAAAAATACATTTAATGAAAGAAAACGCACAAAACACAACGATTGACGAGTCCAACAGAGCTTAGATTAGTTTTCTCTCCCTTGCCACAGGTACGTATTGCTTCGCACCGTACATGCAATCACCATACCATTATGTCAATGCCAGATGCAGCCTTGCTAGTGTGGACGCGGGCTTTGTAGAAGCACACAAAATGACAAAACCCTGGCAGCAGTCGGAGACAAAATGAAGCGTGTTGAGTAATAAATGCATGTGTCGGTGTGCAGTGTGCGCACCGGTAGCACGGCACTTTTTACGTGGGCGCTATACACCCGGCCACAGAAGGGTGTTGGTGTGGTCGCATGCGGGATCGCCTCCATCCCCGGGGTGGTGCCGGGAGAGATCTAAATTCAATTTTCTGATAATTTGATTGAGTGGTTGTTTGCAATGTTTTTACTCGTCCGAACAATGGCTGTCAATCTATGTGTTACTAGTCACCAGTCACTCATCGATGCTGCAGGTTTGGGTAATGGCAATGGGTTTTCCGTTTTTTTTGTGTCACTCCGTACCTCAGTAGCCTCATGATGTGGAGCAGGGCAACGCTGTTTGCTGTTGGCCTTGTTGGGTTCATTTAGGTGGCTGTGTTAGTCGATCAGTGTTGGCCTAGTAATGGCAAAAGGGAGGTTAGCAGGTGGTTTGGGAAAAGTGTGTTTCAATTAATATTTTACATGGCCTGGTGCAGGGATGGTTAACATCCTAGTTTGGATCTCTTATTGCAAAACTAGCAGCTCAGGTGATACAGGTTTGTGATTGTTAACAAGAAATAGTTAGTTAATTTATTTCTGTGTGTGAACTTAATATCGATATGTACCCCAGTCAGTGATCAAAAGTGTTCTTCGCACGTTCGGTTTCACACGACAGGACCGGTCCAAACTCCCAACCGGACCAATACACCGTTCGTTACGGATAAATAATGTTAATGAATGCCAGTACTGAGAATCCTAGTCCTCTTGATGTTGTTGTGCCGCTAAAGAAGAATAAGAAGAAGGGAGAGTCTAATCGAACCAGGCGATTCCGGACGATATTCGCTCCAAAGCAGGATAATTATCTTAGTGAACTTACAAAATTGTATTAAAAAAAAAATACAAATACAATTATTTTTTCTAGTGTGCCAGTTATTTCAACTTTTTTCTTCTTTTTAGTCTAAAATACCCAACTAACTATCTATTTTTTAACCAATTATAGAATATTTTAACACAATACTTATAACAAAAACGAACAAATATTTATTGTATTTTGTAGTATAGTAAATGGAACATGTTACAACAAACAAATTATAGAAACACACACACATCTCACGCACACGCACGCAAAGACACACAAACAGAGATGCATTTTTAATTGGAGTGGTATACTGCTATTAATAAACAAACTCAGCACTGTCCCCAATGGTCCGTGCGATAATCATGCTCATATGTGGAGAAGGCGCACAAACCGACGGTACCCTACGGCATGGCAGCAATATAAAGCTTACCTTTGCACACCGGTGCAAGGGCGCATGCAAAGAGAGTGCAAAAGCCGGGCCAACGTCAAATAGAAGGTAGAAAAATAAAACCCTCTCCACCGCGCGCACCGTTCCCCGTCCCAAGTTCCAGTTCCAGTCACCCGGAAAAAAACGCATTCATTACAATGGCTGCCAACCCTGGCCGGGGGATGGGCGCTCGGTTGGGTTGGGAGCGAGACCGTACGAGACGGCGCTGCGCGTTTGATAAATATGTACCACAATTGCCAAAGCGCAGCCAAACCAAGCCACACCGGGGATCATGGCACCCGTCGGCTCATCCTCGGTGCACACAGCTAAACGCCTGGTGAGCTTGGTCGGCAGTGTGGCAGGCCGGGGAACGGGTGTACCCAGCCAGTGGATTCACATGGGGCACATGGGCACATATTTACCAAAACCAAACAACGCCTGAATGCACACCGAAGAGAGCTCCGAAGTACAAAGTCGCACGGCTACGTAAAGTGAGTCCCATTTTATGCTCTTTCTTTCATCCTGAACTCCACACATCGAGCGCTCTCTGTTGCGCCACTTTCAGGTACGTTTTACCCTGCCCAGGAGCGGGAGTCCGTTTTGTCGGTTAGATTCGTAGCAAACCGATTTTCCGATTTCCATTTCCCATGAATGCTCTCCATCATCAACTGGAGCTGGTCCAGCGTCCCGTCCCGGTCCGCCCTCGTGCCCATTTCGGGCAAGGGATGGTGAAAGACTGAGCAAACACCAGCACTAAGCATACGGCAGGCCTCGTACCCGCACCGTGTATGGCACTTGCATGCTGACATATTGCCCTTGTTGATGATGTTGTTGATGATGATGGCCGCCGGTGCTGTTGCTGCTGCTGCCACCGCTCCATACTGCACGGACGTGGAGTTGTTCGGTAGGACGGATGAGAAACGCGCCCGAGAACGATCTCGTCAGTGTGCGGTTGCTGTTGGACGTGGTGACTGGCGGGCGAGTTTTAGACGAGCACGCTGATACGAAATGAAAATGTCCACCGGACATGGGCCGGCACGGAGGCAATAACGGCAAGGAGCGCGTGTGCAACGGAGAAAAAAAAGGTAGGCAGCAGAACACGAGGGTTTGGCGTCCTAAGCGTTGGTATTAAAATATCTCCTTGTCAACTTTCGTTCTAGTTTTATGTTCGTTTGTATTTCCGTTCCTTTTTTGCTGGTGTCGTCCGGTGTTTTTTGCTTTCTTTTCCCGCTTTTTGGAGCGTCCGGATGCAACATCTCTTGACACTCGACACCCGCCGAGAGCGGCCCGGCGCTACAGCAAGCCGCTTTAACGTGTACCGTGTGCATACAGGTCCTTGTCAACTCTCCTGTTGACAGCAGGGTGCAGCTATTCGTTGGTAGAGTGTGAGAGGAATCTCATCACTGCTGATAAACACAACAAAAAAAAAAACAGCTTCAACCACAGTGCTGGGAAGCGGGAAGGATATTGCGTTTGTTTCGCAACGCGGACATGGGGATAGTGTTGGCGCTGGTATGAGCTCATCCTGCCCGGGACCCAAATGCGGCAAGTTGGATCAAGCAACGTTTGCATCAGCCAAATGAAACTCCCGCACCCGGCACTGATGCGCGAAAGAGAAATATAAAAACAACACAGACAACAACTTCCAGCTTACAATCTTTCATTTCATTGGACGTGCTACAATCCGCTTGGCACCTTTTCGCGGAAAAGGTGTACAGCGGGATAGCACCGGGAACAAAGCTGCGGGAGCTGCGGGAGTCCCGCAGAACGCTCGCGCGACGCTATCCATCATCATTACAGTGCACAGGGCAGCATCATCGATCTATTACAGTGCCGGCTGCATTGACTTGTCTGGCTGTAATGCGCTTTCCTGAGATATGTTATTACGATAATATGATGGCTTAATAATTGATAGACTCTCGACACCGGTGGTAAGTCGGCCAGCGGAGCGTTGTGCTGAGCGGGAGTCGGAGCCGCCTAATGCCAGCTAATGGGTACGTGAAATCTCCATTAAGCACGCATACGCATTCAACAACTTAATTAACATTCAATTGCGAGCAGGACATATGCCCGCATAGGGCATGGCTTGGCACTGCTGAGACCATCTCAGCCTGGGCCGGCCACCATCAAGCCGGGAAAAGTTCGCTTGCATAAAGCTTGCTGACAACGCTCGCTGTTGACGGGGGCTTACTGCAGGCAGCCGGTAGACCGAGACGAGAACACCGAAACTCGTCCGTGGCAACGGATTAAACAATCATGTAGCAAAGTTGTTCGTTAAGTCCCGGGTACTTGCAAAAGTCGGCCCTCGGAACGGAACGGTTAAAAACTAAAATGAAAAGGTGCGCCGCGAGCAGGAGCGGGCGCTGGAGCAGGTAAGAGCGTTTCTTATAAAATGGTCATCCTATGGGTTTGGGGATTTGGAGCCTGGAGTGGGGATGGAAGCAAACACACGCATAGTTAAGCTTTTAAGATTTTCCCGGTATAAGCGTGTAAGTGCACAGGGGTCTTTGGGCAAGATTACAAAAATTGGAACAAACAGATAGATTGAGTAGTTTGTTTTGCTGAAATGGTGCAGCCTGAGTTGTTAATGGAAGTCCGCTTAATCTGTCCGCTGTTGCAGTTGCTGAAGTTTCGATATAACGATCAGCAGTTATTTGCAAAATTTGTTCAACACAACATCACAAAACTGGTTCACATGTTCAACTTAAGCTTGGAGAATGAAATACGATTACCATAACTGCACGAGGAAGGAGTACTTCTTACTTCTCACTTTGTGATGAGAGTTAGGAGTGATCTCAGCGTCGGATTAGTTATTTCCAACACCTCAAGTACCGTATCATACTTTTCCCCGATTAGTTACGCCCCACTGTACAGCAGCGCTGCGTGTAATCAAACAATCTTTCCCGGCACGCTCAAGCGTAACCCTGAGAAAGTGCCCAAGTGGTTGGCGTTTCAATTTCAGCTCAACCGAAAGGAATGTTGCTTTCATGTTGCCGGCAATGGCGGGAAACAACTCCCTGCCCTATATCCGCACGTCATGTAGCATGTGAGACAGGTAGGTGGTGTTTTCTTAAGGTGGGTCTTAGCTCAGTAAATCTAAGCATCCGAACGAACAAACTTGCAGTGGGAAGCGCTTGTGCGCATATCAAACAGAAAGGAAACCCGAGAAGAACTGCTGTTCTCGGCGGTCTATGCGGCGACTAAAGCTTGCCGAGATGTGCGATAAAAAGTGAGCGAGAAACGTTGACGACCGGGAAGACCTACCATCGCCTAACCGCACCGGCAGTGTCAAGTGGAGTAAAATAATATTATTTTATGGCATAATAACGATTATGTATAAATAGGCGGGCGCTCATGCTCGAAACAGTAATGACGATAATGTCGGTAATGACGATTGCTTTGCGACCGTTTTAGGGGCTCCGAGCAGAGCCATGCACTGCACGTCGTTGCATCTCGGCGGTAGGTTTTGGCGTCGGTGCAACCGTTGCGCGGGATAGACGAGCGTGCGGATTATGTCCAGTGAGGTGGAAATTTTCAGCTGTATCTACGTCGGTACAGTCAGCCGCACAGCATGCAATGTGGCGCAGTGTAAGGGATGGAGTTAAAGCTTTCCCTAACGGCAATCCGTCGTATCTAGCTAGGCAGCACTATGCAGGTGGTAGGAAACCGTGCGGTTTTTGTCCATCCGATTATGCTTTATCATAAGAGCGTGACTAAGCGCCGGTCGAGAGTGGCGAACTTGAACAGCTTTTCGAGCTTTGTGGCGGCTTCTGCAGGCAGCTCCTGGGACGGCACAGTCTAAAACGCAGACGTCATGGCCAGTGCCAGCAAAGCGTGCCAGTGGATGCGATAGGATGGCCGCCTTGTCCTCGTTTTGCACACGCCGCTGATTAGAGAAGCAGCTCGGTGAGATTACACCAATTGAATTTTTCAATGTTGATTATCAACTGCACCGGTGCCTGTGCCAATCAAACTGCATGCGGCCAATCGTATCCCGGACCCTGGGAGTGATGATGCGGGAACGTTTCCCAAGCATCAGCCGTGAAGGATAGTAATTAATTAGAATCATATCATATTTCCAGCACTTGGGGGTGATTCGTGCGAACTGTTCGCACGTATGGATGTGCTGGACTTGGCACAGTACGCAGTGGATGTCCGGAGCAGACCGGTAAGTACATGCAATTAATTCACTGTCACTACATTGACTACTTCATCATTAAATCGTGCCCGAAGGTAAATTGAGTCATTTGTGGGCCGTGTACAGGCCAGCTCTGTTTAACGCGCTGGCACCGAAAGACAAAGCTAATCAGTTACCAAATGAGCAGGCTGTACAATTACACCTTGTTGCCACCGGGTGGTCAACGTTCTTTGCTAAATGGCTCTGCGTAAGCTGCCACCATACGTACCTCGTTGGTAGCGTTTTCATCGCGCCGGGTTGAGGGTTGTGTCTCACACAGCTGCCCAGTGCACCATTCAATGTCATTAATTATGCACAGCCCAATTTCCGCTGGATCCATAGGGCGGTACATTGGGTTGGTTACGTCGTGATCATTACTTTCTGCAAGTTTTACTTTCGAAAAGTGATTTCATTTTGCAAATCGCATGGCAGTTCAAATATTGCTTGCGGAAAATCGTTAATATGGTGCAATGTTGAACATTTCAGAGTCATGTTTTTGAAATTAAAGTTAATCCGAGATAGTATAATAATATATTGTGCTCGTAAAAAAATGTTTTAGCAAGGCTTTGTACTAAAATTCTACGAAACACCATGCGTCTCCATAGTATTGACACGTGGTCGATCATTTTAAAAGCATTTTTGAATAAAACACCATGCGTCTCCATGTACTACATATTGAATTATTCTGTTGGTTTATTACTATTTTTTTGATAGTAATAACTTTATTTGCAATCAACGTGACTTTAAAGCTGAGCTGAAATGTTCCCTTCGCTTTTGCAATAAACCAATTTCAATCGATACAATTTTCAGTTAAAGTCAAACGATAACTGTCAATGTACATCAATCCGCGCCTGTTTATGGCAACGTGTCCATCGAAAAGAGAAGCACGCAGGATGCGATACACTAACATGAAACCTGCACGGTACGGTGTGACAGCTTAATGAAAATGTTAAAAAAAAACGCTCACCACAACCAGCCCTATGCCGCTGGATGGATGTCAATCTTCCGAGCATCGCGTAGAACCTAGATTTTTTCGTCAAACCATTTCGTGTGTTGTTTATTTCTGTCCCGCTCATTTGAATGGAGGGCAAATTACAGCGCGCAGCACCGGGGGTTGCAAAATTCAATGAAAAATATACAATCCACTCGGTAAATATGGTTGCTCGCTTGACATCAGGGGACAAATTCACTCAATTAACTTTCCGAAAGTGCCGCATCGTACGGATGCGGTGTTTATGGCACGGAGCAGATTCTTTTCCATCATGCTTATTGCGCGACCGGTGGCCTCTTCCTGCGCGGAAGGTGTCATTGAAAAGGAACAAAAGCGCGTCAGGAACGGGACGGGAAACTTTTGATATATTTTTTTTTTCATGCGCTACCGCTCGTGCGCCGCTTAGGTTGTTCCCAGAAATGAAACAAATTGAACGCTCTGGCGTTCTTCTCTGGCATTTTTTTTTGAAGTAGCAAAACACTTTGATGGAATGTCAGCAAGCAGGCCCAGATGTGCCTTGGTTGCTTTGCCTGTGCATTTCCGACCGCTTCCGTGCAGCCCACATGAAAATGTCAAGTATTTTGTTGTGTTAATATATCTTCGTTTTGCGTTGTGCTCGGATTTTCTTATCACTTATCCTGCTTAAGCTTTTGATGGTACAGCGTAAATAAAAATCATGTTAAGACAAGGATTTTGTATGTTTTGTTTGATTTTTGTCGGTGGTTTTCATGGGCGAACGGGCGGGCAATCAGACAAATGTTGCGGTATGTCACGCTTCTTGGCCAAACAATCCATCATAATATTGGGCGACATTGTTGAAGGCATCACGATGGAGATGTGTTGTGTAATGATGAATTTTACGGCACGTTTTTACAAAAATAATTGTGTTTAAGTAAGATAAACGATGTTTCTTTTTTTTTTTTTTTTGGAAAAATAAACTTGCATGATGAAGTTTATACCAAAGCAAAGTACGGCATATTTGACAGTTTGTGTACTTTGAATAGCAGAATTCGAAAAGACAACAAAACAAAAAGAGAAAAATGTTGGATTTCCCCAGCAAACGAAAAGCGAAACATCCAGCAAACTTCAAATAATCCCAAGTGTAGCTATTCGGAGCAAATGTTTCCGCCCCGATACTTGCGCACGAAGGACACATTTGCTGTAGATTTAAACAAAAATAAAAACAAAAAAAAAAAACCATACCAAGTACTGACGCACTGACCACGTGTGTGTGCTTAAAAAACAAAACGCAGGCGGCCCCAAAACCCCAACAAATGCTTGCGTAGGAATTTATTTGGAAACGGTAAATTTGTGCCCTAATGCTTGTTGCTGTTTGTCTTGCTGCTAAGGATGGTGCAGAATTATATGGTACGGCTTTTAGCAAACATCAAACCGACGCAAAATGAAACGAACCAAGCGGCGATGGGCGGGGTGAGGCAACCGAACGAAGAAACGGAGCGAAACACACCAATCTTCCCACTCTGTAGGCCACGTGTCGTGTGAGCCGATGCCGCCAACTCCAAAGAGTACGTTTCAATAACTCATTCCCATCTCTGATTACCGACCATTTGGGGCTGATGAAAAATTCAGCAGGGTAACATTCAATCAGCTCACAAATTATCCGTAGAAAAGTTATTATTTTCCAAGGTTTACTCGCACGACGATATCCGCATTGTAAAGTGGTGTGGGATGGTGGGGTTTGTATGGGCTATTCCCTGGAGATGGTTGAGCATCATTGCTAGGTGGTGTGCATAAATTGGTGCCAACTACTTTGCTGATACACTCCGGAGTAGTATTGCAAATTGGGTGGGTTACCAACTTAAAAAAAAAGGTGAAGTCGACAATTGATTGAACTAAAGGCTAAATTGTGAGTTCAATTATTGACAAACAAAGGTAAAATTAATATTCTTTAAATTTACTACAATATTAATCAAACTCATCCACACCGCCACGTTAGTTGCGCAAAACTTTCATAAAGTCAGTAAACGAACATTGTTGTAACAGTAATTATTTGCCCAAAGACTGCTTACGGGATTACGGGTTCCAAACCTGCCAGCGCTAGGGTGGTCGAGTGCTTGATACAAGACGGGTTTTTCCCCCCCTTGTGCCCGTTCTCTCATTGTTCTCGTGTATCCTTTTTTTTCTGTCGGCATATCCTTTCAGGAATCGACACAAGTTTCCGCTGCCATCGACCGTTATGTGGAAATAAAAGGGCGAAACCCAGCATCACTTTCTCAAAGCAACGTTTGCCACCGGCTTCTACGGCGCCCTAGGTTTGCGGGGCCGTAGCAGGGGTATGGAGGTGAAACCTTCGTTTTTCACCGACCATATTTTTCGTTAAAAAAGTATATTTACGCATACTGAATATTTAATGCCCCGCAGAGGTTCCCCACTCGGCCCATTGGACCGAAACCAGCGTGACGGGGGAAAGGGGGAGGGGGGTGTTGGCAAATGGCAAGGAGGTAAGGCAGTGCCGATACCGAGCACCGAGCGAGCGATCTGCTTTCTTTTGGTGCCGAGGTTTGGCCGGATGACTTGATTCTTGCGGCACACTCACGTCGACAAAGCGTTCCAGCGTTTCGAAACGGAGGAGCCGAAACCGTCAGCTTTTGCATCAGCGGGAACCGCCACAGGACGGCGTCTTTGGGTTCCACCTGAGTTTCGTGTTTTTTTTTTTTGTTTGCTGGTTCCCTTAAACGCACGAAAGCAAAGAAAAGGATCCTTTGAGAGTAGATTACGCAGCGGGTGGGAAAGCGCTGGTGTCAGCTGAAGTCAGAGATCACAGACGGTTGCTGTTATTGTTGTTCCCGGTGTTTGTCAGTTTTACAGCCTCGCACGGCTGTAGAATCCTTTCTTCTGCCCGGGGTTTCCAATTCTGATACCATCGCACAACGGCAACGGGTACGGTACAGGATCGAAGGAGCAAATTTGGTTACAATTTACACTATAATTCGAAATAATAAATATTTCTCCGCCACCGTGCATCGGCCGGGCCGGGCGGTGGTACCATTTTATTCAAATTGATGCTTTGATGAAATTGAATATTCGCACGACCCGGTGTTGTTTCGGGTCGGGTTGGGGTACTTTTGTATTCATGACTTTGGTGCAATATATGGTGGTGGAGCGAAAGATAAAATATGATACGAATGCGATGGATGTCTGCTGTGTGCCCGTTTGCTACTGAGCAGGGGCACTTTGCTTTGTGAAACTTTTAGCTTGGACATTGTTAGTTTTTATAGCGTATGCTATGGAAACCCTGTTCTATGGTTGATTGTTTTGTATAATTTAAATAAGCATCCAGCAGTGTTTTTGAGACAATTTTAATTTGTTTTCATACATTTCAAAGTTTGACAAGGGCTCCAGTAGCTTGACTATGTGAAAAAATTAAATCTAGTTATTAATGACAGAGCTGATTCGTGAGATATTCGCGTGAACTTCGGAACAGTTTCGGGAACGTTGAGTTCGCAAGACATCTATTCTTCAAGAGATACTACGCGAACACGATGTTCCAGTCAGAGCTCTGAGTGTCCAAAGACTTTTTTTTGTAGTGTCCATCCTACAAAATCGATCATCGTTACATATTGGAGCAAACCAATACAGAGAAGATGAATCCAACCTAAGACTTTCCATGCCACAGCGATTTGGCTAGACGTGCCTTACTTATACGTCTATACCACAACTCTGATAGTAATACCATGAATATCTCCTAGAAGTAGAGAAGAAATACCACCTCGTATCTTCTTTCGACGGTAAGGATTAGGCAGTGTCTTCCAACGTGATATCGAGTCCATGCGAAAGATTTTCACCATGAAGGAAAAAGCCTCTGAAAGAAGCCTTTGAAAAGGATTATGATACTTGGAGTATCACAGAAATATTTAATTTCACTTCATTTAAATGCCAAAACATTCGCAATGTCAGATGGTTCATGTAATTTTCAGAGCTTCAATGCAAAACTGGATTGTTAGTATTTTTCACACACAAAGGTTTGGCAATCGCAACTAGAATTTAGTAAAACAATACTTCGTTTAACTTCAGTACAGTGACAACCATTCTGGCCGTAATTCAAAAGACATTGCTTGGATTGATCAAAGTAGTCAAATTTAGGCTTCACCTTGAATGTAAAAAAGGAACTCGAGTCGTAGCAATACTGCCCCACTTCGGGCGTAATTTGAGCTACCTTCTGTTCAAGAACAGACAGGTACGTGATGACGGCAGGCTAGAATGAGATACAGCAACTTCAAAATTTGGTGTAGAGGTGCGATGATAGCAAAACCGCGCAGGAAACACGAGCCTTATTGGAACTTCTCGCTGAAGAACCATCGATGTCTAATTTGGGGCGGGTGAGGTTGAGAATCTTTCACCGAAATCACGGAACGGAGCCTATGTTGCTCCGTTCTCTATCAATACTCCGGTTTCCTTGTTACCCGAGTATGCAAATAAGACAAAGAGCTCCATTGTATGCGTGGATCGTGGAGAGGGATGCCAACCGGTACCGTCGTCAACGTCGTAGGGTGGGTTAATTTCAGCTGGGTAGGGATTTTGCGCGGTGCTAATTATTCGGCAACAAAGCATCGAAGCCAAAAAAGTACGATCTGCCCAGGAAGCTTCTACGTATTCTGTTAAGTGGAGACCATTCAATCAATGCTGGTCCGGCGAGAAGGGATTAATCATTTACGGGAATAATCGGGACGACAAAGAGGGTTTAAATTTGGATGGCTAAGCGGCCAGAATATGGTTTAAGTAATTTCGGTACGAAATCCATCAATGCTGCTCGGTGCTTGATCAGGCGCAACGGGCCGTGGCAAGAATGAAGAAGGTTGAGACCGTCTTTCCTGAACTTCGACACGGAAATGTTCACTCCAGTGTGAATCGTGTCGGCATACTTCAGGTAACTTGCGTTACATTTGACGGGTTTATTGCAAAATATTGATTTACAGTTCGGTGACGATGGCGCAGAAAATTGTCGTTTGACAAAAAAAAATTGACAGCAGAGCACCATTTTTTCTTTGGTGTCGCGTCCCATTTATTCTCAATTTTTCAAAGCGAATCTGAGACAAAGAAAATGGAAGAGTTTGGGACGGCTAGCGGACGAAAAAATCAAATGAAAAACCAAAGCGTCCGAACTTAAATCATCAAAGGGCCCCCATTTGAGCTCCATTTTGAGCCAGCGTTCGTGAGTGATTCATTTCGGAAAGATTTTCCACAGCCACTGTCTTTGGTTGTTGCTGAGCTGCTAGTCGTTTCCTTCCGCGGCTTTTGGGATGAGGAAAAGCATATCTATTTTATGGCTTAGATGTTGGTCCGACGTTTGCGCGACGTTTCCCTGGCGAGTAGAATTTGTACCATCACTACCGACACGCCAGCCCCGTGCGAATGAAGTGATGTAATATAATGGTTCGAATAGTTGGAACGGGATGTTGGATTGGTGGTGAGCCAGGCAATATATCCTGGGCTGCAAGACCACCGAACGGGTCCCCGAGTTTCGGATGGTGAAAATGGAGCAAAATATTTGTGATGGGATATTTGTGTACTTCGCTACAGCGGCAGCGCTCCTTTTCATCTTGCAATCTTAAATTTGTGTGTTGTGTGCCGTTCGAGACGGTCCAATAGGCCGGAGACGGCACGGTAGAGACGGTAGAGCCAGCTAGTCTGGAACTCAAACACAAAACTTGCGCCCGTGTGCGCTCGTACCTGCTGGAGCTTTCAGGTGGAAAACTCCCGACGAATGGGCCCAATGGTAGTAATGGTGGGAATGGTTGTTTTATGGACAAACCTAGCGCAAGAAAGCAAACTTAGAAAGTCGTTTCACAGGCTAGAGCATTCCATTTCCGCTTCGATCAATTCCACCCGCACTCGCACTGCCCTTCTCATCCCCGCAGGCCCATCGAACTTGCCCACTAGCGGGAAAGTGCGCTTTTTCTTTTTATCTCGACCATGAAACACCTTTCTGCCGGTGCAAATCCGCCGGTGGTTGCGTTAACCATCCGTACACCATCACCGTTCGAACCATAATCAGAACGGATCGAAACCGTTCCAGAACGCTCCATTGCGCCTTTCAGGGGGCCGTTGGTGAAGCGTTGGGCACAAACAAGTAGCATGAAAGCCAATGGGACCGCAGAGCATTTGTGTTTGCTGTTGGGTGAGGAGGACACCATCCCATCCGATCCAGCATCCAAGAGCCGGGATGTGCAGTGAGTGTGTGTGTGTGTGTGACTTGAAAAGGAAAAGAGCAACTCGCCGGTTCGCACTGATTGCTACTTGCCCACAGTGCGCCATCTTTGACGGTGAGCCTTCCATCTCTCCGGTACGGGTTTGCTACGGCTGGACGGAAAGCCAACGGACGGAAACGAAGACCTTCGATCGGGGAAAGATGGAAGCGAAAGTAAATGGCAAAGGTGCAAAACAAACCACCGAACCAACGGATGAGGAGTGAAAATAATAATAAATCTATAAATATCACGGATTAAGGGAAAGAAATTTGTTTTCCCCCGATTGCTTGCGATTGCCGGAGCCCGTGGTTCGTACGAGGTCGGAATATCCGGTTTTTTTTTTCAGCGAGGTTCGTAATGGTTCGTTTCGCCGTCGATTTGATTACCATCTAGCGATATTTAAGCATGGTTGCGCTAACGGGACCGTGAAGCTGAATGTTTTGCGGTGGAGAAGGTAGCAAGAAATCAGTTCGACTTTGAGCACGTTCATCAGCAGCCAGAACGTTTGCCGTCTTGAGCTGTCAGGCGTTGTACTGATGCTAGTTTGGAAAGAAGATGTAAATTTACGGCTTTTTATCGTACATTCAGCCTTGCCTTCCCGTAGATTCTCAGCGTAGTTTTGTATAGGTGATATCATGAGAAGAACATTAATGTCTAGGCTCACAGTCTCATCACTAATTGCTCATTAATTATTTTTATTTTGCTTAATAATGAAAAATCGTCCGTAAAACTTCCCACAAAGAAAACGAGGCCAGACCCTGAAGTAGAGAAGAGGTAGTAAATTTTATTCACTAATTGACTATATTAATGCTGTTTAGAGAGTTTACGAGCATTATTAAGTTATTAATCGGTACAATTAATCTAAATAACTCTGTTTTATTTGAACGCGAGTGAGAAGCAGTACGGATTTCTTTTTAAATATGTGACCAAAATGGCGGCTGTCTTGATAACATTTCAAACACCTTTTTCCTCCACAATTGTTAATCTTTTTCTGTCCAAAGTAATGTCCGTTGCTGAACACACAATTTAGCCATCTTTCTGTCAAATTTTGTATAATTCATGTCTTGTGCAAAATTTTGTGAATTAAAATTTGTTGACAAATGACAAAAATAAACCCCAAAACAGGTATAACACTTTTATGTCATACGTATAACAGTAGCATCATTTATGATGTTTAGTCTTTAGTATGGTATTTATGCCACTTTAGACTTGGAATTTAGCTATTAAATTGTTCAAATCTTATTTTCTAAAGAAAATAAATAATTTTCTTGAGTGAAACTTACCTTTAATATCAAGACCCAGTTCGTTTAGAATAAACAAGTGAAGATGCCTTGAAATGTTGTAACTTTTACCACAAGTTGAAGCCACAGATCCAACACTTTTTTATGGTTTACTCGTGTTTTTATATGCTTTATCACTCACTTTACACCATTTGTTTCAAACAAATTGAAATTCAAACGAATACACACTCACAAAGACCGTTAGAGAGAAGACTACTCGATCAGGTGAAATATTCATTTAGGTCCGCTGCTTCCAACGGACCTTTCCGTGACCTTAATGCATTGCAGTAATCTTACAACTGTTGTTTAATGTCGAGCATAATCCGTATTAGGGAGTTGTTTCACACGTAATCGAACACCACTTAATGATTTCACACAATGGTTAGCAACTTTCGTTCAATGGACCGTTTCGGCAGAAACGTAACGTGACCGGTGACGATTGGTAACGGTGGTCGGCGTTTTGTAAGGGTTATTACGCTTTAGATGATTGCACACGTTTCAGTGTTTATTGCGTAGATTGTATGCGAACGGTTGGTCTCGTTCAGCCGTAACCTTTCCAGCAGTGTTGTGGATAATTGGAAAACTGTAATTTCCTTAGCGCAGTACACGTGGTGGTCTGTTTTAGCGTAGCATTCAGTTAGGTTTAAAGTTAACGGGCAACGTTGAGCTTTTGTTTATTGAAATCAAAAATTGTTTTGAGAAGGGTTTTAAAACTTTAAAACGGTAGTCTTGTTACAATTGTTTAGATATAGGCGTGTTGCTGTTTCATAAACTACTTTCACATCACTAACATTTCTACTAACGACTACAGATGATTGTTTGAACAATTATTACCGTGGATGAATTTTGCTAACACTGACGATTTTTTTGCAACAACTATGCTGAGGATCTGCAAACCGTTCACAATAAACACCACAGTTAGACGAGATTCGATTTTGTATCACGTGGATAAATTGCGCCGAGGGAAAGGATTGGTCGTAGCATAAGTAACACTAGCGCGTAACGAACGAACTAGCTAAACTAGCACAATTCTGTGATCAGAAACGAACGGCAGGGTTTGAGGACGAGGCGTTGTGTTATCGTGCCGTGTACCATCGACAAGGGCTGGTGATGGCACGGGAATGCGCGCTTGTTCGCCGTAAACCGTAAATTCGTGACTTGATTCACTACCGCACGGTGCCGAATGGTCGCTCGTGGTGGATGCGCGTACGGTTGCAAGAGGACAAGATGTAATGGGAATGTAATGGAAACTGTTGTGGTTTTGTTGGTTTTTGGCGGAATAAGAAAATTGATCAAAAGCGTTCAGCGCGCGCGGCCGTACGGGTCAGAACTGCACAGAAGACTGAAGCGTTCGGATCGGTACCGAGAAGGAAATCTCATCTCTACCAGCACAGCTAACTTCCAGCATCCAGCATCGGTGAGTCCTGTGTGGTACGACTCGCTTCCTGCCCCAAACCCAAGCCCCCCCTCCCCCCGCAGTCACTCAGCTCAGTAGCTCGTGTCGTGTAACGTACCGGGCGTCTCCATGCGCCCACCATCAAACCGTTTCCATCGTCTTTCGTCTCTCGCAATCGTTTCGTATCGCTGCGTTTTTTTCTATTGCTTCGGCCACATGGCATGGCGTTCGGGTACGTTCGTATCGGGGTTTTAGCCGTTGTCGCCCGTCGCAACAATTCCATCCGTCTTCGCCCGAATGCAACCGACAGGAAGCCGGTTTTTCTGCCTGTTAACTTCATTTGCTCGTAACGTTTTCCCCCGTCAGACGGTGTAAAAGGTGCGAGTGAAATGGACGATCGAAGCGATAGGTGACCGAGATATTCTAAAAGATGGAAGCTGAGAGCGAGTCATCCCGCGCCAAAGCGTGGCTCTCGGCACGGCATGCCGGTAGCGAACGGGAAGATAAAGCTCTCCACCTGTGCAGGAGCTTTCCCGACTTCGGTGAAAGCTCCGAACCGATGAGTAAGCGGGGCGGAAAAACAGCTGTCAGTTTGTGCTTCAATGCACAGTGCATGCAACAGAGTGAGAAAACCGGACGTCCGCACGTTGTACCTCGTGGTTTGCTATGACGTTTTCCTTATGCGCTGGTGTTGGTGTCTGGAGTGGTGATTTATGCTCTTACTTGCTCTAGCGCCAGCCCATCAACCATTACCGATGGCATACAGGTGTGTGCGCTGTAAATTTACAACAAACTGTACGCTTAAACCGTACAGGGGGTTTTCAAGCGAACAAGCACGCTGACAGGGCAGTACAACCAGAGCGGGATGGAAACAGCCAACGCGGCAGCTTAAGGAAGGTGGTGGCATCGGTGATGCTCCGAAACAATGTAGAACCCGTCGTGCATACCGAGTGAAGAGTTATGTGCAGCATCGTCTATCTCGGGAAATTTCCTCAAGTTCCGCTCCTGCAATCTCCCATCGCCCGCATTCCCCTCATCCCCTGTGGGAACTCACAAGACATGCATTTTCACTTCGAGAGTCTATCATTTTCCGCCGCTTTCCACCGGGCCGTCTGGATGGGTCGATGCGTTTGTGGAATGATTTCCCTTGTAAGTTATTTCAACCAAATTGTTTTGCATACGTCAACCATCACGGGGCAACGAGAAGCCCGTGGTCCCGGACACACGGGAAGAGCCATGGACGAAGGAGACAAACAACGAGACAGCACGAATTAGAGTGAATGTAGTGAAGCGGCTGATAATTTGATGCAGTGCATGTTTGTGCGATTCGCGGAAATTAACTGCGGCAAGCTAATCGATGAGGAGTGATGTATTTTTTTTTTACCGTTCTATAGAACGATTCTCCTGTATATAGGATTTAGTTAGGTAGAAAACACACGATCGAAGTAAGATGTAGTCTCAATGTTGTTATTTTTGGAAATCTCTACTCTAATGACAATTAAAAATAGATAAACAGTTGTGTTGATTTGTTAGCTACTTGAAAAATGTGTTCTGTTTTCATTAGCTTTTACGAAGCACTAATGCATAATTGAAGATGAATGGTAGACAAAACATCATTTGTCTGTGATAAAATCGAACAATCACATCAATATCATGAAAGTTCATAGAATGTAAATAAAATGATTTTCATTTCCAACTGAAGCACATCACCCATGATGGTTTTTTGAAGTGGATTTCACCGGTGTTCAATGATTGATAATTATTAATTTGTATTACACAATCCAAAACAAATTTGATTATATATGTTATATAATAAATAATGAATATTAATCGAAAGTGTTTTTTGGAGTGACATTTTGTTTTCACAATAAGTAAGCTAAAGCGTAAGCAAATCAAACACGCGTATTCGTTCGTAAAATCTAAGTATACAAAGCTTGCTGTCAAACGTGTTGTGCGTGCGTGTTGCATACATGTTTCGCCTTAACACAAACGAAAAGTTCAACTGTCAAATACGCTGCCTTGTTTTACTTTTTTAGTACTAAAATACGAGCGAGTTATCATGCGAGCTTCTTCTGATCAATCTTAATAATCTAGCTGATAATTCGGTTTATTGATTATTTTATGTGTGTTAGAAAAAACTGGTCGGAGTGGGCATGTTCGTCAAGTCATATGATGATGTGCCGCTACAAGGGAAGATGAAGGCACCTTTGATTTAATCACTTTATTTTGAAGTCACTTCATTTTGCGAAACTGTGTCCGTGTACCGAAAACACTCGACTGCCTGTTATCGATCCGAATCAGTCTGACCTTTGCAGCCATGTTACACCGCCACCCACGTGAGGGTGAGTTACATAATATTGCATTCCTAACCTATTGTACGCTCTGACGGTGTAAAGTGCAGGTGCGTTTGTGTTTCAAAAACCGCTCAGCATCACCTCCGAACACAGGGTCTCGATGACGGTCCGTCGCGGGGCCATTGCAAATGAAAGGCGTTTTTGCCGACATCATTCAGGTAAGGAATTCCGTTCGTTTCAATGATTCGTCCCGATCGAAAGGCCTATCTTTACGTGTTCGGTGCTCGCTGTTCCTTTTCCCCGTGCGCCTGTTTCTGGTGGGTTACCAAACACAAATAATGTACGCGTAGTGTGCAGCGCGAACCATCTGCGCTGAACGCGACGGGAGCCATGTGTCCCGACCGGTTTCGTCGTGGGGTGTAGAAAATAAACAAATGGCAGCGCAGAAACATTTGCTGTTTGGCAGATAAAGCCACGGGGTTTTGCTGCACATTGATATGACGGGTTGGTCGGTAAGCATTTCACCGAACCGGGGCACATCGCGCTTAAAAACCCGGGGACACACATACAGCGGGAAAATGCTGCGATGAAAGCTCAATACGTCGGTTTATGGTTAGCTGTTTTACAACATCCTCAAAACAGACTCCGTCATCGTGCGCACCACCAGACGTGTGCCAATGAATCACAGCCGGGACGGCTACGTTCGCTTAGGTTCTGATCCTAGACGACTACATTTTCGGTGAACACACACACGAACAGCAGGGAAAAGCTTTACTTCCAGCATCATCACCGTCACCACTTCCGGGGGTTGTGGGTTTCCACCTGTTTCAAATCGTGCTGTTCTTCAAACTTATCCCCTCCCCTCCCCCTCCCGGTTCGTACGGCGAACTCTCCGGTGTGCTTTTGCCATTTCCCGATTGCATGTGAAGGGACATCCACATATGAACACCCGGAAGTGTGTCTATGCAAATCGATGGGGGCACCGGAAAGGCAAGGGATACCGGGTAAGGAAAGTGAGCGAGAAAAAAACCACTCCCCCCGTAAGTTAAACAATGTTTTTCATTGAATAGAAGGACGTATGCTTCAAAACGATAACAGTGAGCTTAAAATGAAACCGGGAACTAGCTGTATAACACAAAGCCCGGTAGTACTGTTCGGTGGTGGTGGCTTTCAGTTCACCCGGTAGAAGGTATTACACCAAAAAAAAAAAAACGGGAAAGAAAACGGTGATATTACACAAAGAGAGCAAGAGAGACAGAAAATAATAAAACACTACAAACACATCGAACGGGATGCCGGAAGCCATGTGCATAAGCGAGTCAAAGCAGCCCGTTGCTACGAACAAAAATATGCAATGCAATTTAAATGGAATATTTCGATATTGTTCTCCATCTCTTTCCACTGGAGCTCGCTCTTTCGCTTCGTCACCAGACACAGTGAAGTACATACGAGGCGGGGTTTTTTTTTTGAACAGCAGCCAACTGATGCTAATATTCGCGGAGACATGGTGGGAAACACGCGTGGTGATGAAGCGACAGGAAAGGTGGGTTTTATTGATATTTAATGTATCGAAAATAGGTTTCCCCGGTTTGTCCCCTTCCCACTGATGGGTGCAGTAGGGTGGTTATGCAAAACGGTAGTAATAACCGATTACCGCCGAAGCACGCGATGCAAAAAGGGAGGCAAAAAACAAAAACACCCTGAACAAAAACAAAATGAAAACGAACCCCGAAAACGAAACAATTACACCTGGCGAGTGGTTATGAAAGGGAGGAAAACAAAAAAAAAAACAACACTGTACCAAAACAACCATAAACAGCAACAGATAACAGATAATAGAAATAAATTCGTCCCAATAAAAGGGATATGGGTGAGGTGTATCGGGTGTAGCCGGCAAGAGGATGAGAATGAGTATATACCAACCACAAACAGCTGAATTCGAACCATTTATCCAATCTGCCCTTGCAAAAAGTGGTGGCCGAGCTGAAGCTTTTCCGTAGGCCTTAATTAAGGCATTACAAAATGAAATGCTCCAATTGACACCCATTACCAGCAGGGAAAGAGAAAGCGTTCTGAGCGGGCGTTTCGCATCGGGGTAGAATGAGAATGTAATAATACGAATGTTAACATCCTCGACGCTGTTGTTTTGTACCTTCGTCAAGCAGTGCCAGGAGTGCTTCGAGAGGAACGGTACACTTCACCACGAACGATTCCACCATCGCACCACCCGTTCGCCTTTGTTTGTCCGGCCGTTTCAATGGGGCCGGTTCGTGCGAGTGGTTACATGACCCAAATTCATCCAATCGAAGAATTTATTCAAATGAAAAGATTATGCTACTTCAGCGACCTTTGTTCGGGCCGGTGGTCGGTTCGGGTCATCCCGGGACAGGGATGGTTCGAGACTACCTCTTTCACAGAGGCTTACTGTCCGTTCAGTGACGGGAAGGTAGGACGCAAGGTTCAGCGATGATGATGGAGGTAGAGAGTTTGAATTTAATATCCCTCCGACCAGTGCAGAGGCAGCGCTGTGTTTCTGTTCGTATGCACAGAAAACGGACACGATAAAAGGTTTTTTGATTTCGTTAAAACAGTGATGATGGTGCCTGGTTCGGCAGAAGCACAAGCTCGATCCCTACTTGGGCATCTTTCATTCCTGTACGTATGGCCCGAAAAAGGGTACATTTCGGCAAGGGGTAATATTCAAGGGTAGCTGTTGCCATAGAAGTATCGGCATCACCGGCTAATGTATCAATGTTGCTACCAATTCCCCAACAATGCTGAATGCTGAGCAAGTTGTTCAGTAATTGATGAACTTTTTGATCAATAAGGGAAGTATTTTTATTGTGCCTATCGTGGGGAGATTATTTCATCTGTATTTATAGAAGATTTCCGCTTGGGTTGCATATTGATTAAGGCGAATTTTGAAAATAGAATTATTCTTCCAATAAATGTATGAATGCACTGAATGAATGTTTGTGTGATTTTTTTCAGTGCAGAAATTGCCAGAATTTTCTTGATAGTAATAGAAAATATTTCAACCATTAAGATGAATTTTATGTTCCAATGTAGATTTGTGATTAGAAAGTAATACATTTCAATTTAGTACGATAAGGAAAATAAGTATTGTTAATTTTAAATAGGTAGCAAATATTCTCAAGCACTTTATTCGTATTTACTTGATAAAATGTCGGAGAAAATTATATACTTTTGAAAGGAAAGAGTCGTTGAAGTTAGACCTTTTTGTTATTAAATTGTGGGAGTTTCATTTATGCATGTTAAATGCAATAAAACTTGTTCTAACGACTTATTTTGGCAGTTTGCTTAAAGCTGTGGGAGAATAAATATATGGAGAAAAAAGTAAATTTGACAAAAAACATGGCCTACCATTACACTAACAGGTGTACAAAATGACTTTGATTACTAAGCATAACTGACTTGTCCTAATCTAGCAATACATCATTTCCATGGGCCTCCACCAACAGCTACCGCAATACGCGTTGCAAAAAACCACGAAACAACTACACCGACATGCAATTGGAATGTGAAGTTTCATTTCTTTTAGCAAAAATTTATGACATTTATTAAGCAATCGCACGATGAAGATTAATGGTCTGTGAGTAAAATGGGAATATTTGGCGCAGCGGTTCGGGACTCTTGACCAAAACTTTTGGCTGCTACCTGTTCGAGAGGTTCCGGCTGTGTGCCGTTCATGCCCATCATGCTGGCGTGTGTGTCTCTCGGGATCCCCAAATCCATCCGTACGGGATCCGCGCTCGCCGGATCGGGTAAAGTGCAAAAGTCTTTCACGAAATTCAATTATGCTTGCTACCGTTGTTGCGATCCCGTTAGCTGATGTATGTGTGCTGCGGGAGGGTCCGGCCCGAAAAGAAGTATCGATTGAATTTGGAGCAAATGTTGGGTGAGATTTTATGTTTTTTTTTGCTTGCGTTCCGAACTTAAAACAGATAGATGGAGTAGTGAGTTTCGGTATTTGGTTGGTAGACCATTCACAGTCACGAGAAGAGCACAAATGTACGGAGGGAACAGTGAGAACAAATTAAGGCGAAAGAAACAAAACAGTTAATAAATATACGTTTAACAAAAGAAGTACCGACAGTGATTTGTTCATTTACCGTTTACGTGACAAACACGAAACAAACTTACAGGGCAAATACCGTCCCAGCAACATCCATCCATCCCGTGTATTGCGATATTTGTGTAAGAGGGTGAACAAGAAAATTTTTCCCCAACTTTTAGCCCGGCCTGGAACGAAACGAGAGTAACGAGCAACAGTGGAACGCAAACAAACAAACTTTGCGAAAGTTGGATGACTTTGCAGTTGCGAGCTGGGTCGGTCGGTTGTCTACCTTGAATCGATATCATCATCTCGTACGGTTCATAAAAAAATCATTCCTATAATATATGATATCAATCAAATTATCTACTTTTGGCCATCAATAATTGACCATTTGCTCGTGGGCTGAATGGTGAGAAATGGGGATGGAACGTCTGCTGGCACCGGGCCGTAGCTGCTGGTTCGCTTACAGCACACACCGACAACAGGGAACCGACCGACCGGGGAAGGAAGCCACCCGAAAAAGGCCTTTGCAACAAACCATTTGGCTCATGGTTCGATAGATACGAACGAACGCTGTGAAGGATTCACAAAAGCTGAAAATGTCATGCCAACGAAGTAGGATAAAAGTCTTTTCCACTTCGCACGCTCGGTTCCCGTTTCGTTTGTCGAGCACGAGTACGTCGCATCCTACGCGAGCGGCGATGTACTCGCGTATTTACTGAATATTGAAAAGCGAGCCTGCATGATGCTTCCCCTGATGTGGAGTGACAAGGCGGAGAAGTACACGAAAAAAAAGCAATAATAATTGCAATGATTGATGTCTTTGGAACTCTTCAATCAACAGCAACGTGTGACAGAAGTATGCAAGTCAGATGGTAGTGTCATTGTCGGGCGATTGCGTTGCATGTTTTTTTTGTGTTGTATTCATCGAAGTTGTTTGACGATACTGCTGATGACGTTTTATGAAGTGTGCTACATGTTGTCGCACATACTGTGACAGTTAAGGTAAGAGAGAATAAGGGTACTATTCGACAAGTTTTGCGTAACTTAGTAGGAGTATGCATTTTTATTTGACAGTATTTTAAATACCCTTACAAACATGTCTTCTATTTGCTAGAAATTTATTTTGTTTATTATTGAAGAGAATGAGAATTTCATGGGAAAGAAAGAAAAATTATGGACGAAGATGTATTGAGTCTTTCCCTGCTTTCCCTGCTGGAAAATAAAGGCTGCAAATTTGTGAAGATGATATGACATGTTGGGCTAACAATCAAGAAAAATCAACATTTCTCACACCCGCAATATCGCACAATAAATTTCTGGTGCAAATATCTTTAATAAAATCACCCTGATGAAGGCCGAATTTGAAATGACATTAAATTCTAAATGAGAACACCGTATAAATTCCACATGTAAATATCTCAATTCAACACTTTGATAAACAAAGCATCAGGATCAGGATCATGCTTGTGTGAAGCACGTTGATCGGCTAATTAACAAATCAGTTCATCAAACTGACAATCTATACGCGACCGTGTACGTTCGCATTATACATTTTTAATTCCCTATCACCAGTTCGTCCTATCAAGCTATTGATTCATGGATTTTGACACTCGGTTTCGTATGACGATGTCAGCTGGACACTTCTTAACGAAGCTGCAATTTAGTCGGCAAACGTTACGCTACCCCAGTTTAGCATGGGACGGGAGTGCTCGTACAAATCGGTTGGTTGGGCAATGCATTCAAACATTTGCCCGCCGCTAGTTTGACGATTGACAGAAAGTACACCATCATTGGCTGAGTGGCTGCAACGGGACGGGACTCTGCTAGGTTAATGCAATTATCAGTGCTATTAAATTATGAGTGAAAGCAAATTCAATTTCCTGCCCCTGTCCTGTTTGCAGCTGGAAGAATTTTAAAAGACCGGACTGTAACCCGGGCTCGTCATTGCAACTTCCTGTTGCACAGTACCGGACCGTAGTGGCGGTGGCAACATATAACGATTTTTCAGTGCATGTTGTTACCAGCTTTGCTTTGATGATTGTGGTATCGGACCACGCTGGATAGATGTTATGAGGTGGGGGGAATATTCAGTGGCATCGATATTGCACCCTGTTAGGCAGGGTGATTGCAAAAGCGTTCGGTCAAACGGTTGGCCAACGATGTGAAAAATGTGGCCGGCGTACCGGGTGGGGGATGCTACAACCGGCTGAAATGACCATTGATGAGCTGTTGCAATATCAAAGACGAGAAGCTGTTCATCATGATTAGCTTTGAAACTCTTTGAAATATTGAAACCACCTCCGATGCTTTTATGCAACAACAGGTGCAGCTCACGGTGCTATCGATGAGCAGCCTAATTACTGATCGTCATAAAAACTGGATGTTTAGTGAGATAGAATGAGCAATCTGTAGCATATTACACAGCGTATTAGTAAGTTTGATGCTATAGATTGTTTATGATTTACAATTTATTTGATCAAAGCAAGCATTTATTTAGGTAAAAGGCTTACTAGTTTTCAGAGCAACCTTTGATTTAAAGCCTTTGATGTAAAGTATTTAAATGATTGGTCAGTGTCCAATTTCATCTAAATTTGTTGTTTAATAAAGGCACAGTGCGAGCTGTTTAGAGTTAATTTAGATTCAAGATCTCTGCATGGTTCAAATATTTCTGTTGGTAAGGAAATATTAGAACATATCAATCCTAATTACGGTTCTTCATTTGTTATTCATATGCTATGCGACTCGAAACTGTTTGACTGACGTAGTTTAGCAGTCAAAACATTTAGAGATATCCTCTCCACTAATTCATTCATTACAGCAAGTTGTTCTTTTTCGTACCACATCGCTTGTGCACAGTAAGTTCCAACGTTTTAAATTAGTATCACATTGGTAAAACGAAACAGCACGAAAGCGAATCCCAATGGAAGACGAACCATAAGTCTTTAACCATATTTTGATGGACATGACAATGCTTTTTCGTTCGGTGCAAACCTACGGCCATACTCCAAGCTGCCATAATCCCCGACACCAGGAACGGTGTGTCAGGAGCCGTACGTACCGTTTGCGGCGCACCAACCAGGACGTGTGCATCATTTTGTCTCGAATGCAACAGCACACTATAAACTCATCCTTCGGCCCGACGGTGTGCAGCAAAAGGAAACCCCTGGCGGAAACCGAGATATGAAGTTTTCATATGGAAAATAGAAATGGCCAACAATCGACCGACGACACCATTGCTTCGCCCGTCGTTTGGCAACATAAACGATGTTCGCCTTCTTCTACCTGCATCCGAACGGTTCCTATCGAGCCCGCACGATGAATCTATCAACTTTGGCCATCCGTCTGGCATCAGTAGCCACCACCGCCCTTTTTTTACCGCCTGCGTTTTTCCTACACTCCCGGTTGAGATGGAAACCCGGGCCTGTCACCGGGCATTAATATCACTGCGCTCTGGTGGTAACTATATTTTTCCAAACTAATGGAAACATTTATTTCACTTACGGCACACGGAACGTACGGGGGAATGTTCTGAAGCATGTGAGCAGAGTGTGGAAAGAGCGAACCGATGGAAGGGGCACGCGTGAAAGGGACACAACATGTCCGACAAGAGTCACGAAACGTACGGTACAGAGGCGTTTCGATTGTACATGCATTTTATGGGGAAAATACGTCCCATCCACCTTCACGGGGAACTTCACTAAACGAGCTTTTCAATCGTGCAGTTTTGGTCGCACGGATGAATGGATAAAACTTCTGAAATATCTATCTACTCCTCCCGACACCTTCCACATCCTGTTTCGGTCGGTCGTTCGTTTACCTGTGCGAAAAATCGAAGTATCGATGACATGCGTCACCTTTACGCACACTTCGAGGAAGGATTTAGGTCCCGGGCCGAGACTGGTACTGAGATTTCGTTTCCCGCACTCCCAAAGGCCTCAACTATTGGAGCAAAAAATAGTATGTCATGATTTTCACATTTAGCGCTGTATTTCGTAACCTGCACCTAGAGGGAGTGATACCGAGCGATAAAATACCTATTGAGCAGTTGGATGAAAGCACAACAGAGTGCTAGGAAGAGAGAGATAGAGAGAGAGCACAAAAAAGAAAATGATAGTAAAAAAGAAGCAATAGAGCATTGTTATGTTATCATCCATGTTTTGGTTCAATTAAAATCCTTTTTTCTATGTCATCACGAAACAGAAACGTATTCGATTCGTTTTTTTTTTCGTGTTGTATTCAAACTGCAACAGAACGTGAGAGCGTTGGCTGGCCATTATGCGTGATGGGATTTGAATTTTCCAAAGCAAAACACTGGGGATGTTAGTTGATTAAGGGGCGGTACAGGATTTCAACTTAATTGGTTTAGAATCGCTTTCCAGCTTGGGCTTGGGAGTGAGTTTGTAAACTGTGGAAGTAGCTGATCCGAACCGTGTGTTGGTAGTGATTAGTAAACTTTTGCCGTAGCTGCTTCCTTCAGAAGAGTAGCGTGAAAACCCAAGACGTGTGACGTAAAGAATGTTTCGCCTGTAAACACATTTGTGTCTTTAAAGAGTAAGCGAATTTCGATTAGGTATTTTACATATTATAGATTTTCGTAACATAATACAGCATTTGAACTTTAACACTAATAATATTATTGAATTGTACTGAATTTTAATTATTGTTCGACAAAAACGGCTACGTATTCAATTTGTACAACAGTTTATTTTCACTTTTAAATTTTTATTTACTAAATATTTTCACAATTAACAATCTTAAATCGTGGAATGCTTTCAACAAACTGCATCAAATAAAACTTACGGAATGAAGTGTAAATGAGACTAGCTTTCATTAGGAAAACATGTCTATCGTGTGCCCTGAAGTCAATCGAACAACAGACACCCCAATTTGTTCCTCTGCTTTCTGCCGTGTGTTCATTAGCATGTTGCGCCGTACCGTGCAAATGGTGTCAAGTAGGTAGCTATTAATTTTAAAGTCGCTTTTATCACTCTCACTGTAACCCAGCATTAGAGGGTATTTAGAGGCTGTAAAAAATCATGAATCAGCAATTCACCCAGCCAATGACGGCCAGTGCCACCGGTTTCGACGGTGTATTTCACCCTAATATCCCACCGAGTGAAGGCGGACCGGTTAGCATGCCTAAGCAGATGCCATCAAACAGACTCATTTTAATTAATTAATTAATAATTCACACAACAATACTCTCGGAGACCCGGCGCACCCAAGACCGAGTCCGGGGTTTTGCTCGACACAGTATACACACCTGCCTGGGCTCGTAAGCGTATCAAAGATCATGGGCGCTTACGAAAGTGGAATCTTTGAATTCAATCTTCACTCCCATTGTCACCCGGAAGTTTGTCGGTGGAGGTGAACAGGTTTGCGATGCTTCCTTCCAGAACGGTGATGGTGCAATAAGTTTTCAGCCTTCTGGTCGAGTGTACTTTGTTTGTTTAGCTACACCCGGGCCTGGCGGTGTGTTGTGGGTGCGCTGGGAAGGTCGGAAGAACAGTTCCGGGTTCTTCAAATGATTATCTGAACTGTTAGCTTCAACAGCCATGGTTCAAGCATTCGAAACATTGGCAAACGAATGATCCTACCTTGGGCCTTTCGATGTAGGTAGGCTGTAGGCATGCTTTCTCTTTCTAGCCTTGCCGCACGCACTTCCAACTGCTTGAAGCCTGGAATCTGGCTGGCCGATCTGGACCCGGTTTCAGCTGACGCTGTTGGATGTTTGCTGCAATTTTGCTGCTGTGAAAGGAAGCCAATTAAAATGGAAAAACTTGTCTCTACTTTTGAACTTATGCTGACTATTATTCTGCCAAGTGTATTACAATAACAAAAGAGGAAAATTAGTGTTCGCCAGAACCACAAACCCTCGGCCACAGTTGGGCCGGCACTTTTGCAGGAGGCACCGTTACAATGCCGGTGCGTTCAGAATGATGAAGCCCAGGACCAGGACATTTACCGGCGGAGCGGGAGCAGCAAACAAGGGTAAGGATGGGGAGAGTGGTGGGATGCGCCGTCAGTAGACAAGATTGGAGCGGAAGAATTGACAACAGGAAATCGGGTCGTGTCAAGCTCAAGGGAAACTTTACCGGAGAATCCACAATGAACCGGGACGGTGCTAACGGGAGTTGCAGGTGGTTTAACTTACTGTTTCAAGCTCCAAACTTCTTCAACCCCATCGTTACAAAGCACCGGAGATGAAAGAAAAGATCTCCGCTCCGCTTGCACACTCGGTAGTTTCATTCTTATGCAGATGTGTTCTGATTTTATGGACGCGAACGTTGGAATGTAGTGATAGAGTTAATGTGTATTCAATGCTAAAATGGTTGTAATTTTGACAACAAATTGAAAAAGGCCATAACAAGCGTTCGGCAATAAATCAAAACAATTTGACCAGCTCAGCTGGACGCCATCCACCAAAATACACTTTGTCTTGGCGGCCTTTCTGACTCACAGTGGAAAACTTCTGCAACAACAAATCCCCACCAAGCTAAACTCGGGGTTAAATTTATGCTTAGATAGTGATTTTGATCGGATAATCAAGTTAGGGCGAAGTTGAAACACACTGCACAACAAAGCCCGGTGCGAACTTCTACGTTCTCGCTTATGCACTTTTCCATCCGCAGCACGAGACGGTGTTGTGTCGAGGGCGAACATTCAGACCGGGCGATAGAGTGCCGTGATCCAAGTGGTATCCGTTTTCCCCATTTCCACCTTAAAACGGAAACCATATCCATGCCAATGTCACGCTATTTCGTGATCGGTCGGTCGACGGTGGGGGTTCTTAGATTTTTAGAACTTGTTGAAGTTGAAGCTTTCCCAAAGTACGGGCCGTCGTACCAGGAACTCGGTAGGACCGAGCATCGAGCTGGGTAGCGAAAATATAGTTTTACATCGCACTCTTTGGCAAATTCAACGCTTTGACGCTTCGTGTTGGCAAATTCCGCTTGGCAAGCCAGCGTCACGGATCATAGAACGGATATTCGCGGCAAGTATGCAGATTACATATTTTTGCGCCCGAACGAGTTTTACTCACGCCTTTTTGGTAAGAGGATTTGCGTTGAGTTCTCTTTGGACGATGCAGTTGGTATTGAATTGCGGTAACTGTACAAACATATTCCACCTACTACAGGTTGTTTACCGTAGCTTAAATATTAATACCGAAATATAAGAATAACAAATTTACCAGCTACATGCTTACCACCTTGCGAAGTGTAATGCATAAATAATAATGTGACAGTTGGTGTATAAACTTTAAAACCTTGTTTGCAACAGAAATAATCGTCTAAAGTGAAGTTTTATAAATAAACTTCCCAAAAAAACGTTAATAAAAACCGAAAAGCTCAAGCGTCCTTTAAAGAATTCTTGAAACATTTAATTCGATTACAAACAAATCTAATTAAGAAACTAATCAAATCGTCCCAACCGTAATCGTGCACTAGATTTGTTAAATTAAAATTTAATCGACATTAAAATAATTACCCACCTTCACCTGGACCTGGATGTCTGGGTGTTTCCGGATGCTACAGGGAAAGCCGAAACTTGTAAAAGTTTTCTGCTCGGGTGATCAGCTTGGAGAGCGCTAACCACTAAACCGTGGAAAGGAATGTGTCTCGTCAGTATCAGTGCTGCCAAAACACGCCAATGGAACAGGGAAAAAGGTGCAGGTAATGGTGAACGTTGTTTTGTGCCCTAGTGGCGAGTTGAAGTTGTGTAGAGTTAGCTGAACAAACCGACGCTCAATGTTGACAGTAAAATTAGTGAATGAAAGTAAGGTGATTATTTTGTAAAAATGCACATTCCATACAATAAACTGTATTGTACCGTTTTTTTTTATTAAAACAATTATCTAAATCCTTCAAAAAGAAGATAAACGACATAATACCTTATATTGCCGATAACTCCACCTCGATTGCACCATCAAGTAATTAGCTGAACAACAAACACTAAAAACCCGTCGATCGATACCTTAAACCTAAAGTGGTCCGGCTAAAGCTGCTCACCCGAAAACGGGAAGTAAACAAAGCGTGCACTGCGCTTTGCAGAATATGACTCGAGGGCAAAGGCATCCATGCACCTCGAAAGCCATTAAGAGGGATTTACGCGACTATAATTGCCAAGCGTGTTGCAAATTATACCCAGCGTGGACTAGCGAATTTTCCGGCGAAGTTGTTGTGCAAACTTTGTCGGTGTGTTGCTGTTGTTTTGATACGTTTCTTTTTTGTTCTCTCTCGTTGCCTTTTACACCACAGGAGATGCTGTTTTGTTGAGGATAGTATTGTGTGCAAGCAGGATAAATTAAACCTCAATAGAGCTGAGTGTAACTTCTTGAGCGCATGGTTAGTTTGGGGGGATTTTTTGCTTGTTAATTTGACACATTTTTCGAATGATGTTACCATCCGTAAATGTAGAATGCAAAAGAAGCAACTGTCGTTAAATTTTTCTTCTCATTATTCGTCAACATTCCTTGATATCGAGTTTTATAGTGTCTAAAGTTAGTAGGCTAAAAATTTAAGAAGGCATCTATCAAAGGAGCGAGCTGATGGCAAACATTTAAACAAAGCCTGATTGTGGTATGATTCGCTTGATTCTGCTTGAATCTTTTGCTCTGCTGTTATGTTAAATGACCGTATCGGAGGATTCTCTTGAAGAGTTTTTATTCATTGTTTAATTTACGGTCATTTAAACAAACGTTCATTGCTTCCTTGAAAACAGGAGGTCACGCTGTCAAATCTTTTTTAAACTTGAGGTCAACCTTAGAGTGTTATGGACCTCAGCGTTAGGAAGGATTTAAACAGAACCATGTTAGACATAAAAAATTGTTGTATAACATTTTTCAAATGTAAGACTATTGAAAACTAGTGAGAAACTCATGCTCTCCACCAACTGTTGTGATTATATCCATTCAGTTTCCTCTGAACTTCATCTCAATTTCAGCCTCTTTAAAAATTTCACAGTTTAGGCACCACAACTCAATTTAGATCTTGGCATAGCACAAACTCCATACTATCTTTTCCATTCCAATAACCTTAAACATATCCGCCGATACGTACTATGGCAGGAACACTTTTGCCTCATTTGCTTCTTGCTCGATAATTTGCCAACGGTGCACAACTGGAATGGTTCGTGTGCGTGTAGTGCATGTGATATCGTAACAATTTGCGCTGCTCGGTGCCTCATCTGTGCTCGGTGCTGTTCCAAAACCGAACCACTGGTCCACCAGCAACAATCCATCTGCCAAGACTCAACGACACTTTGCCGTGTCTGACTAAAAAAGCACTTTGCAATCTTCATTCTGGAAGATGGCAATAGATGGTGCACGAACACACAATAACATCTGGTAAAATGCATGCCTTAGACGGCCGCGCTTGTACCCCTGGTGTGTGCAATCTGTGTGCATGTGTTTTCCCTCTTTACCGCATCGGAAGTCTCTTTGGTCACCAACGAGCGAGAGGCGCAAAATAAAACATCATCTCCATCTTGCCCGCAAGTGCTGGAGCGTGTAAAGACACGTTTGAGAAATTTCCGGCAGCAAAAGAAAAATACGTACACATACACACTCACGCACACACACACACACGGACAAGAGAAGAGAACCTCCCTCCCCGAGCATCGAAACGAAACCCCCCGAAACAGCAGCCAGCAGGGGATAAAATTTTTAACAAAAAGTAAATATGACACGCTGTCAAAATGTCACGGAAATGATATCGTTAGGCAAAATTTGCTCAATATATCTCACGGCACTCGTGTCCTAGCAAATGCTCAGCCCGCATTACGTCACGCCGCGGTACCCAGATGCAGCGAGAAGCCGACAAGCGCTGCACCGGAACCGTTCCCATCGGGTGTTCCCGGTGTGGTCGGTGCGATGCGATCGGGAAGTCTGTGTACCGAAATTGACTGTGATGAATTATTGCAATCACGGGGAGATGGGTTTTCCTTTTTTTCTGGAGTGAACCGAGCGACACGCAACGGAAGAATGGATGTTTCGGTCGGGCTCGGAAATTACGGAAATCTTTATGCCCCGTACTGGATTTAATTTTGTGTCATATTCTTGTTGCGCTCCGGCTGTACCCACGGTGGAAAGTTTTCATCGGCTTTTTCGGCTCCTCCATCCCAAAATGTGTCGTTTTCAATTAAACCTCCAACGCGATTGGGGCTTTGCATCATGGGGGATGCATATTGGACAGAAGCAAAAACAAGCAAACAAGTGAGTTTAATTCTTTCTCAATTGTAAGGAATTGCGCAAGAAAAACAAAGCACCCGTTCACCGTGCTGTCGATGGTACGGGCACCCACTGACGAGCAACAATCTGTTGGCAAAAGTTGCGAGAACGAGCACGGCGCGCAGAGTGTCGATTATAATTACTTCATCAAACAAACCATGCATGATCATTAAAAGTTTTATTAATTCACATTTGCAATATCGAACCCAGCGCGGAGCAGACGGCCAGGGTGGGTTTGGACCGGCGCACCAACCCAAATGGCAAACCCGGTTTCGTGTTGTTCATTCGCAAGCAAGTG
The DNA here is from genome assembly GCF_943734725.1 of Anopheles marshallii. NCBI lineage: Eukaryota > Metazoa > Arthropoda > Insecta > Diptera > Culicidae > Anopheles > Anopheles marshallii. Next base: position 73,588,072 of record NC_071327.1, on the reverse strand, counting down.
GCAGAAATCGGTGGCAAAAGTTTTGTGGAGTACAATTTTTTTTCTGGTTCGCTTGTACCATTCGCATTGCTGAGTGGGGTGGGGGTTTTTTTTGGGAGGGGAGGTTGGTAGTATAAACACGCCAAAAACTCACTCCCGGTGGGTGTTGATTCATATTTAGTCTCCAATAACTTTTACCGATCGTTCTCGCCCGGTACCGTTTTACAGCAAAAGCCAATGAAAGACGAATTTTGCGCGACGATAAAGTGGTTCGTGTCTATCGTGACACCACCTGTAGTTTGTACAGCGTGGGTGAATTTTAAGCACGCACCAGCGCTGATAGAAATGGGGTATAAAAAAATTCTTCGAAAATAGTTTAATATTTTTTCGATTTCCATTCTTTCATACCTTGTGACCGCCTTGTGGCACTTGGGGCCGAGAATGGTTGCATGGCTTGTTCCCACCTTCCTTGTTCTTTTTTATCCTTTACTCGCTTTTCCACACATACAAAGAACAAAAAATTTCAACCCATCGAAACTCCCTCACGCGCAGAGGAGGAGAAATTGTTTGTGCTGACAGCAAAATTAAGAACAACAACTTAATGACAGTGATTAATACTAGGGTAGGTGGAAAAATAATTAAAAAACTACACTCGCCCCAACTAGCACGCGCATAGTTTTCGTGGGAGGTAAGCCCGAGTGCCAATAGCAGGTGTGAGCAGAGCGTTTTCCTTGATGCGAAAAACTTGATTAATTTGGGATAGTTTGGTAAAACCCTCTGCGGGACGGTGCACGGGACGCGAGTGCCTTCAATTATTTTTTTTTCCCCTGTTTTGCTTTGGGTTATTGGTGAAATTTAACTTTTTAATTAATAGCACGTGAGGAGCAGTGATAATGGTGTTTGTTTATTTTAGGCTAAGTATTGGTGCAACATAACGTTGTGTAAATGTGTAAATGAGGAACTCATTAATATTACATTTAAAAAAAAATATACATTTTCGTAGTGTAACTGTTATAAATAGGTATCATGAATGTTGCATTTTTTTTCGGGCATATTTAAGCCGTAAACAACCTTCATTGAAATAAATTACACTCATCTTCTCGTGTGCTTTAATGGGGTTGGATGTTGCACCATACACCTAGTGTTACATACCTCACACATGAGTTACGGGAAAGATTCAATCGGGAAGAAAAAAATCATTTAAATACCATTTAACTTGCTCACTGCACTATGACACGGTGAAGCAAAGCGAAAAAACCTACTCGGATGGCTGATAAACGGAAGCCGAGCGATGGTCGTTGATATACACCGGCGTTCGATGGAGTCGCCTGGTACCTCGTACAGTGCCGAGCGCGAAGCAGCACCGGCGACAGTATGCCGATGAGTGTTTCCAGCCATGTAGTTTTAATTTCAAAGAGCATCATTTTATGCTCCAAATAATAATATCAAAGCATGCTTTTCTAGATACCTGAACATTTGCCAAGGGAAGCTATTAATCCGGTTAGGTGAAGCCGGCATACCCGGCCCAACCAGTGCCGGATAGTGCCAGGAGTACGGTGGTATATGTGGGGAGTTTGTGCACGGCCAATGTGTGTGTGTGTGTGTGTTTTGTTGTTGTTGTTGCTACTGTTGTTTGTATCTCTTTGCCGCACATCACACAGGACCATGAACTCCTGTAAATGTATCCATATTAGTGCCAACTGAATGGGTTTTATTTATAAATGCTTCCCCGATCCATCACGGCTGAACGGTCGAGACGGTTGAGTGGGGAGTTTCGGGCCTCCTCGGGAGAACCCTGTAAATACACCCAGCCCCAACACGAGTGTTCTCGTTGCTGGGCACATTCTGGGACAAAAGCAAGAAGCAGATATTCGAACCGATCTGTGGTGTACTTTCTACCTGGCGCGTATGTCTATACGTTGACTACGTGTACGAAGTACGGGGTACGCGACAAGGCAACATACAGGAGTATGAAGGAACGGAGGCGGGGAAAAAAAATAGCCACAGGAAATCGGATACATATGATAAACGCCACAATGTATGTAGATAGGATGAGAAGGTTTACTCCAAGCGTAACGAAACGTAAGCACAAAAAACTGTCGGCACTCGGCACTAGTCCTTTGCGGGTCAGGATGAGCACGGAGATCCTTCGGTGGTGGTGAGCGTTGTGTGGATTGTGCAAAAATTACTGTTGATGCCGGGACCGAAAGGTCGTTTTCTTGCGCACCTGAAATGTTTACCGGAGATGTCCTTATTACCTTGTTTCTTTTCATGAGTTCCCCACGGAAGGGCACAGGTAAGCGATAAAAAAGCCCCATCCAACAGCAGCTACTTAAGCTGGTACCGACTCATTGAACGCCGTCTATCAGTACATTTCCGCCGGGGTATTTTTTGTCTATTTTTCCACTCGCGCACAGTGAGTGAGTGGAAACCGGGCCGCACACACCAATAGCCGACAGTGATATTAACACATATTCCAGGCCGAGCAAACATGCCTTCTTCCACCATAATTATCTCATATTTTATTTAAACCTTAATTAAAATGCTGTGTTTTCGAGGGCAAGAGGTACACCGTGCCTGCTGCTGCTGCCGCTACTACTTCTACTTCTACTGCTCGTTTGTGGTGTGCCGCTGCTTTATTCACTGCCGCGTGCTGTAGGCTCACCGAAAGAACTGGCAAAGATCAGATCCGGTGCGTTCTGTGACAAGGTTTTCATCTTAGCACTTTAACCAGACGAATGAGGTAGCAAAGTTGTGCTAAAGCAAGAATATTTCCAGCCCAACTGTGTAAACGCTCCTTGAAGTGGTTACCGTTCCGTAATTAGTTCAGATATTTAACCCTGACAGACAACTGCAGTAACTGGAATGGTGACATGTAGCTTTCAATAAATGGAACCGAGCAGTTTGTGCTAGCACTATGCAAGATTACTTGAGCAGCGCGGCTAACACGCATCATGTCGAGAAAGCTTAATATCTTTGAGCGAATTATTTCATTCTAGTGTAAGAGCAGAGTTGTGTCGGTACTTCGGTACGCTTTGCTAGCCGTTACTGTGAAGAATGCTCTTCTACGCCCGTTGGCGTACGGAGTGTATCATTCTGGTGAAAGTTAATAAAAACCACAAATTTATTTAAGGGTTTGATGACGTTACTACATGGGAAATGTTTTGAATTTAGTGAAAGTTTTTGTGATGGAGGTGTTGCAACAATAACGAATTCTACGAGCTGTACGAAGATTTCACTGCCGCACAACGAGCTATAGTCACCATACTCCTCTGTTTAGTCATGTCATAAACGTGATACCGGACAACCCACCCTTTTAAGTCCTTTTAGGTCGTTCACATGTACAAAGGAGGTGCGATAGGCCCAAATTGAGATGGAGTATTGACGTCCATGCGTACACGAGAAAGGAAGGGATATTAGATGGGCAGACGACGGCCTTTGTCCGTTTAGAGTACACATGCAGTAGACCAAGAAAGCGAAGAAAGTAATTCTAAATGTTCCAAATCTAAATGTTCAAATTTCGAAATGAAGTCATGGGACAACATTTTAATTTGATTTAATTTAATAACAATAAATTTATTTATTTTCGACGTGTAAGTATTATAAAGAGAAGAGCAATATTACATCATCATAACAAAGTTGGACACATCCGAAGAGTACTATTCCATAGTGCAAGCATTGTCTGTTGGGAGCTTTCCAATAAGCTTCATATAATATAAAGCTCTAATTGTAAGGAGCTTAAAGGAAACTTGAAACATCTAGGATGTACTAAAACATGTGAATTTATATTAATAATAAACATTATGTTTGTGTTTATTAGAACTGCTTGATTTTCAAATTAAGAGATAATCTACTGCAACGGGTTTTTGGCTATGAACAAGAAATAACTGAACGTATTATTTGATCGCCACGAAAGATAAAATTTAAACTCATATAACAAAACAGGCGAATGCTTGAAATGCAATATTAATATGGTTTCATAGTTGTTCAGTTACGATAAAGTGCGCAAACATTTGATAATCAATCATAATATATGTTAAATTTGTCTATTTTGTGATTGCAAACAGATGCGACTGTGGCTGAACAAAACCAAAAAAAATTGTACAGCAAACAAATCGCACGATTATGCCTTTCAACTCATTCTCCGGCTTGTGTATGTCAATGTTTAGAAAGCAGGAAAAAATATGATACTGCCGTTTTATTTATAATTCGTTGTCTCTCTCGCTCTCTCTCTCTCTCTCTGTGGTGCTGTTCGTTCGCCGTTCGCTTGCCTCGCTTGTATGTGTGCTTCTTGCAAAACGACATTTCGCTATCCTATTACATCTGACGTTAGCGTTATTTACATGAAACCGATATGTGGCGCCTGGTGGACCAGCCTGCTAATTTATTGTTATTATGCTTCTCGTCCCCAGCTACTACCAGCTTCAGTCATGTGTAACGTTATCTCCATCCAAATCGGCCACATTCGGCACCGTACAAACCGGGCATGGATGGCCACTTCACATCGTCCCATCGGTGCTGGCAAGCATACACATACACCGGATACGCCATTGTTTCGTGCGTTCACACTTTGTCGGAGCGCACCTGGAGCAAATCTATTCGCCCAAGTTACATTTTGTTTGCCCTCGGTTGTGTGACAGTTTGCAAACAAACCAAAACACATGTCATTTGCGTGATAATAAAGAGTAGTATTCACCTAGCGCGTTTAATGTCCCATGTTCCCAGCAGTGAGCTGGTGAGTTGTGAGAACATCGCACACAAAGCATCTCACCGATTCGGTGGTGAAATCGGAGCGTGCCCGATGAGAGAGAATGCAAAAGCTCGGAGCGAAAAACGTTCGAAACGCGAGGGAAAACTTTATCGCACGGAAAAGCCTATCTCCATCCGTCAGTTCACGTTGTACCACTTTTCCAGCAGCACATACCAGCCGACGCTGGGGCACAGTTTCGCATACCACACATTTCTTTGCCACACTGGAAAACACTGCAAAAAGGCACCGAATACTACACCCGCCAACCGAAGCGGTCACGGCAATTCTCGTTTGGTTTGCATCGAAGCTATTTCACAGCGGTTACACATCAATTTCAGCACATTGGCGATAAAAAGTAAAAGTTCACATTCTTTGCACCTCGTTTTGCTCTCTCGCCACACCGCATGCCGCTCTATGTGTGTGTGTGTGTTGTGTCCATAAAGTAGGAAGTGAAGTAGCCAAAAGGCGAAAAAAAAAACGCTTGAAGAAATGGACCGAAAATGGCCTCGAGACAGTGATTTGTGTGTGACATTTTCGGTGCTAGATGGTCGGTGTGGGAAGCGATGTAAACGATAAGCGCGGAACATAAAGAATAAAAGCCACTTCACACTTAAGAGAAAGGTGAAACAGATACACACGCACACTGGCACACAAACACTTGCGTACTAGCGCATTTACGCATCCATCCATGTACCGATAGTGTGTGCCCTCTAATAGGTTTTGTCGAGTGCGATGGAATAGAATCCCGATAGCAATGGCGCTACCGCCATTGGTACGGTGTAACATTTTTCGGGGGTGAAATTATTCGTAAGGATGTGTTTTCTTGCGCCCCGGAGTTCGTTTGTATGCGTTCGCAGATCCGTTCGAATGCTGCTGCTCCCGACAGTGTGATGATCGATTTATGTAATGTCCAGGCAGCGATTGCAGGTGGATTGGACGGTGATGTGATCGCGGGCGGGATGATGTTGTGTAGGTGTGTAAGCAGCAGCAGTGTAGTTGAGTGTGAGTGAATGGACCATTGTGTGTGTGTGGTGGATAAGACGGTTCGGTTCGAATTGATACGGTACTCGTAAAATCGATTACACCTTTACCGATGATAACGGACTGCGTGACTGAGCAACCCTTTTTGTATCGAGGGATGCAATAAAATTTTATTGAAATCCGAATCTAAATGATCGAAATTATTTTATTAAAAAAAAAAGAGATGAAAGATCATTTGTGGTAGAAGAATGTCTAATGTTTGATTAAAATATATCAGAATGTCTTTTCGGCCTCCATTCTTCAATGTGTAGATATTTCAGCGAAATTGGATCATGTCTAAAGCAAAGTCCGCAGATCGCAGAAGCCCACAGGTATAAGAACCTGATCTCCAAATCGGATTAGTAGATTACCAAAATGGTGCTCACACATTGGCAAAAGCTTTCAGCTTCCCTTTAAGACGGCACTTGACATAGCATGGCAAAACAACTTTGTACGTGCTCTCCGCAAACTTTTGTTGCCAGCGTTTGTTGCATTGCATTATGTAATGCTGATGCCAACAGAGGTGACGGATGGTGGTCTAATCATTTTAAAATGTATCCCGAATTTGGGGTCACTGAATATGGCAGAACAAAAAAAATGGACCCTTCTCCTGTCGGGAGGGCATTGTATGTCCCCGTTTTCGCTTGGTTGGCTGCTGCCAAGTAGTCCGCTCCATTTCGCCCGACCACCCACCCTCGTCCCCTTTTCTCGTATGCTGTACGAATTCCTAGTGGCATGTGAGAGCCACCATGCAACTGTGAGCATCTGCTTGGGCATGTGCAGTGCGAACCGTCCGAGTGTACTGGATAGAGCAACGGATTGCAGAGAGTTCCCTGGAGGCGGGAGAGTACGAGATAGTGAGAAACGAGAATCCTGTCCATCCTGCTCCGAAACCTCCGGGAAGGATGGAATAACACTCTGGTAGAAAAAATAACATACCGGCTTCCATGACACAGCAACACGGCGGACCCTGATCTAAATCGACCACTCTCGATAAAGCGGCACACCACACTCGGTCTCGGTGGTAAATATAGCGAGTTTGGAAATAAAGCCACTTCCACCGTATCGAACCGTGGTTGACGTAAGCGAACTGGTCCGGGTCTGGGAGAAGCCCATTTTATTTTGGGCCTTTGGTGTACCTTCCTTCACGTACTCCGAATGTATCCCACACGTCCCCCCCCCATCCGGTCCGATGATTGGTATGGCGGTAAAAGCATTGCTTGTGGCTCATCCTTATCTGCAAACGGATTAGCAGCGAGTGTGGCGGAAGGTGTTCAGCGTCGAATGTGCTGGCTCGGAAGTTTGTTGGAGCACTTCCAGCAAGATCTTGTTGCTCCTGCCGTGGCGTGTCTGACGCGAGGTCCACCAAATCGGGGCTATCCCGAACAACAACAAAAAATACGACAGCAATTTAACGCCCGTTCAGGTCTATTCAACTCCCCACCCTGCAGGGCAATGGGTCGCGTACCTCCTGTCCTGATGATGTGACCAAGCGATACCGTCGTTTCGTAGCCGCTCTAGCCGAAAGGCACCGTTCCGACGATATGGGACAATGCCGGAAAAAGAAACGGAAGCACTCCGGTACGGTGCGCACGGTGCAATGTAGGTCAGGCTAGCGGCTTGTTGGGGAGCGATTGTTTGATTCTTGCGTGTGTATGTGTGTGTGTCCGTATTCTGTGTGTCTCTTCCGCTGCCACTAACTACGTTAGGGATGATGAAGCAAGGAAGGAAATACTTCATTTCGTTTTCCTATCTGTGTGACCTTAGGCTTTTCGCTTCCCACCGAGTGCAATCTAACTATTCGCCGGAAGGGTCCAGTTTTAAGAGACCACCGTGAGTGATGTGTACGTGCTGGGAGTTAAAGGTGGCTCTTCGTGCCGGTAGCGTACCGGTGTGAAGACGTCGACCGTATGGATGAGCGTAACGCAGCGTGAGGTGGATTATAATTAAGTGTTTAATCTCAGAACCGGTCATGAGCGTGAAGGTGCGTGATGGGCCATAAACTAATGAGTATGCCACGGTGTAGAAACTGGAGCGCATCATTTGCATACCGAAGGAGACACCAGTAAAAGTATTAAGATGCTATCGTACCAATTTAGATGGGTAGACTTTAATTAATTTCATGTGAGCTCTTTGGTCGAGGAAATGTTCCTGATTTTCTGGAGTGAGCTGCGAACTATTTCACCCCGGAGAACCAGGCTTAGTGTGCTCTGAACTCTGTTGAACTGAATTTTATAAATTCCACTAACTTCTGTGTTCTGCGGATTAGTGCAAGAGAGCATCTTTTGTATCGAAGGTTTTTTTTCTATTCCCTCGCCGGCTTTGCTACAGATGCGATTACGGAAAACCATGTAGAGAATGCGCGTGAGTTCCGCACATTTGGCTTGCGCAAAGTGCACACCATCATCACCACCACTACCGTCAGTGCAGTGAAACGTACCGGTTCCCTTTCGCTACGGTGGAGCCTCGCACCATCAGTCACCGCCTAAGATTGCATGCGTTGTTAAATGAGTCTCCCATCACGCAATGCCCGAACTGGTGTAACACATCAAAGATGATAGTGAGTTTCTTCCCCGACAGTGTCTGGGGATGTACAGTGAAGCAGCACCAAAAGCAGAAACACCTCCTGTACCATAAGATCATCTACACCCTCATTAGCGATAAGTACAAAAGCCGCATCCTGCGCCGGTCGTCCTTTGCGCTGCTCTATCTGTCGTACGTGTTTATTAAGATGCTTCCGGTGACGCTCGCGATCGAAACGCACACCGGCACCAAGTCGATCACCTCGCTGCCGGTGAAAGCGCGCCCGCTGCCAGAAATGGTGGCACCACCGCTTGACGATGAGGACGACGACTACTTCGATGATTACGATGAGTACGATATAGTGAAGAATAAATCGGGTAAGTGCTCTATGATCAGCGATGTAAGAGTAAGGATGAAAACCTTTTCAGTTATTTTTTAAGTATTATATTTGAAATTTACCATTTATTTTAAATAGAAAATTATACAGCTTTTGCATCTAACCGCGTGGTAGATCCGATCGCAGGACTTTACCTTGGCCGTCATGTACTAATTCGATGATTATCACCTTAACGACTTATCAAAATAATAATTCTTGTTAAGTTGGGCAAAACATACCCGAACTGACTAATGTTGCAAACACTAAACCTAGGAATTGCTAGGAGGTATTCTTCCAAAAAAATTAAAATTCTGGTTCAACCAAGGAGTAAAAGATTGACGTTTTCTTGTGTGCAACAAACTTGTTAGCCTATACTGGAACATTAGATGGATTAGCCATATTTAAACATTTCCTTACTTCGTTTCACGTTCCATTCGTCGAATTTCCGCGATCCGGTTAGACAATACGCACAAAGCTTGAGCCTTTCCAGTGGTTGTAAATTGATCGTTCTCGCCGAGTGACGAGTGCTTTCTTGGTACAGCCGGAGGAAGAAATTGCGTTTGTTGCAAATCCAATAAGGTTCGGGCACTTGCGATCCTTTATCCGCAAGATGACGAACGAATAATCTAATTTTCGTTTCCTCCAGCTGAATTCACTCGAAGCTGTAACGTTCCGGCGTAGCATATTGGTGAATATTTCGTTACGCGAATGGTTTGATACATCCGGGTTCTTAGAATAGAGCCTTGTTTTCGGCTTAGACATCACTTAGAATAAGTGATCTCGATAAGCGGTTTGAGCTGTTTTTTTCGGTTTTCGTATCGAATATAGAAATACTTAAAATCTAGTATAGTACACACGCTGACTAAACAGTAGTTCGAAGATGTGCGTATTAATGTTTTAATATGTTCAATTGATCGGGGATATTCCAAACAATAATTTGTTTAGACTTTTTGCCTCTCCAATAGGATGAGCATCCCTATAAATTTTAATGAAAGATTGTGTAAGAATATTTCAAATCAAAAACCCAAATCGGGGCAAAGTTGGTAAAATCTGTACCAATGATCAATATACCGAAAATTTGACTAAAATTTATCGTACCACAATAGGAAGGGAAAAAAACAGTAACCAAAATACGCGAGAGTGAGCAAAGAGAGCGAATACGAGAGCAAACACGAGCGGATGCCAACCGTTCCGGTGGAAAGCTCTCGTGAGGATTGAACTTTTCATGTTGTCACGCCATTGAACGCGATTATAAACTCACCCCTCCCTGCGATGATGCCCGGTCCAGGCGCGTGGCCGGCCATTTGCCATCTGCATGCCTTATCGTGTTTTGATCGTTTTAATGATTGCCTTTTATTGCTGCGTGTTAAGCGAGAAATCGGCAGCATCGCCACGGCACGGCGGTATTGTTGCGGTTAGTCACTCATTAAGCGAACAAGCACGTTGTCAGCTAAACAGGATGTACATTAGTTAAATGGTTAATGCTGTCCGCAATCATGTTTAGGCAGCCGCACGGCACGGAATACATGTGGAAGGGTTATTCAGTGTGGCCGAACACGATTCGACACACCGATTTTAATGTGTTGAGTGTTGTTTAAAACGATATATTGGTTTGTTTATTTTTTTAATTAAAATACCATATTGTAAGTACTTCATAGAATCAATAAATTATGCAACATTCTAAGAAACTGCACGAGCCACGGTGTTACGTCTTGATACGATTTTGGCACATGCCAGCAACCAATTTGACTTTTAAATGCCGCCCACTGCTTGTTTACATCTGTTCGCACAGGCCAGCACCGTCACCCATCGCAAAAGTAATGGCCAGCGAAAAATGTGAAGTGACAACATTAGACGGTAATATCCGGTCCCGCATTTGGTAATGGTTGACCCAAATATTAGCCACGCTTCTTACATTTTGTTGGCACCTTTTTGGCAACACTCCAGCGTACCAGCGCGACGGCTTTCAAAACCCCGTGCTGCACTACCGAGAAGCCACGTGGCAAAGATAATAAAACCTAAATTATGACGGTACGGTGTGTAACTCTTTAGCTTCCTTCGTTTTCAGCTTTCCAAGCATTCGTTTACGTAAACGGAAGCGGCCATGTTTTACGATTTTTATTATTATATTTTCTTTTTCGTTTCGAAATACATTACTTATGGGTGAAAACCACTTTGTATGCCATGCTTTCGATCCTTATTACGTTTATCACTAGTCACCTTACGAGAGCTTTTGCTCGTGTAATCTTGCAAAGTAAATCACATTTCCACACCATCGATCACATCAACATCGGCACAATCAGCTGCCGCGTTACGATTAATTGTCGCCTGACGCCCGAAACTCGTTTTGTTTGGCTTCGTTTCAGCGAAGGGAATGTACGTTGGGGCACCGTGCGAGTTTACGTGCCACCCCAAGCTACATCACGTGTACTGTGATCCTACGACTAACACCTGCGGCTGCGAAAAAGATTACGTCGTGCTGATTGGACTACTGAAAGGATGTGCCAAGCGTAAGTTTTCCCACGGCCAACCGCCATTTTCGTCCATCTAACTCTCCCTTGAACTCTCGGGTGTCGGGCCGAACTCGTGCAAACCAGAATTCGACCCGGAAATGCCAATGTTGCCTGTTTTCCTGTTCCATTTATTTTCTTTTCACCTTCGGTGGGACCTTCCTCCACCGGGGGAGATGTTTCGCTTGACCAATTGCTGCTGTGGGTTGACCGCAGACGAAATGTACGTTTTATGAGCCCGGGACGGTTTGGCCCAAGGCCAGCAAATTCTCAAATTATCCTCGTTGCAAAACGAAAGAAAATAAATGAAAGCAAAGAGCAGCGCTCGCTGTGGAGCGTTCCGACCCATTTTAAGTCGGCAAACATTGCTTCAAATGTCTTCACGTCACGAGCGTACGAATGCCGTTTCCGGACGTATCGCGTTTCGTTTGATTTTGTTGTACCGCCAGCCAACCTTTGCCAACATGCTAACAAAGCGTTAGAATAGAATCCAAACAACGTTTACCACCGTACGGTTTTTTTTTCCTCTCCGGGGAAACTGCATTGTGAGCGTGTGGCAAATACAAAACGTTTGTTTGATTCGATGTCGATCATTGTTCAAACGCGTTCGGTGTTTGCGCGTAAAATGAATCAATTCCAATAATCAACATTTTATCGTTATCCTTCCCACATGCGCCTGCAGCCAAAAAACTTGGGGAACAATGCTTCTACGATCAGACTTGCATCTACAACGATGAGCATGCGCTGTGCATGCAGATCGTCCACAACGCCATCTGTCAATGTGCGCCCGGTTTCCACTCCGTTAGCTATTCGAAGCCAACGAAACGTGTCTTCTGCACACAAGGTAAGTGGGGTTAAAGGTCGCGCCGGCCAGCAAAGATTGCAGCGTGCCGTGCCGCAGCAGTCACTGGTGGTTTTGCAGTAAAAGCAAAGTGTCATTAGGGGAAGCGTTAGTAAAGCGGTGCAGAGAATTTCATTTGCGTGTTGACATGCAATGCTTGGGATCGTAGCAGGCACAAGGTCAAAGATGATTATTGTGATAGCCTGAGATTAGCTAAATGGTGATGAATTTAATTGAAGAATACAAAAAAATTAAACCCAAACTCGAAAAAGGTTACAAATTTTGTTTCATTTTCCTTAATAGTTCAATAGTATACGGTTACGGTCGGTTTTAGTGTAAGGTCCATTAAATTCTAAGGTACATTTATGGTCTTATATTGCAAAACTATTTTAAATGTTTGAAAGTTAGCGCTATTATTAGTTGATTTATGGATTATTTTCAAACCGGTCGAAAGAAACAAACATCACTCTAAGCTATCACTTGTTCAACCAGCACACCATGCGATGACGTTTCCGCGTGATAGTCGTTGTTTGATTTATGCTAAAAAAAGGATTCGTTGCTGCGGCAAACAGGGCAGCGGACGATAATAGTTCGATTTACGTCCACCCGGTGCTGCTGACCAACATACGAACAGACTGAAAACAGGCTCCGTACCATCGGATTGGCATGCATCTGGCAGTGACCCAAGCGTTACCGCTGGAAAGCTTATGGTTTGCTCGAAAAGAAGAAGAAAAAAAAAACATTCCGAAAAGGAAGAAAAATTGTAGAACAATAGTAAACTAACCATAATCCAATGGCTTAACAGCTGTTACACAGCCGTACAGGAAGGAAAGAAGTGACACACACACCACGGTGGCCTGCTAGGGGCGGTTGCGGTTCCCGGCATCCGCATCAATCGTTTAACATTTTAATCTACTTCACAGACATGGCCACCATAACTGCGGATCTTCCGACACTGTTCGGTGTCACGAGCGGCATTGCCGTGCTGGCGGGGCTCATTTGCATGGTGCTGCATTTATTTAGCAAAACAAAATATCCACGACCTAGGCATTTCGGTGATGCGAACCTCGCACCGCCGATACTCTTTTCCAGTGATACAGGTACGGTATGACTGGCTCGGGGCCTCCGTTTCTTTCTTTTTTTCCTTGTTTGGTGCTGGAGATTCTAGATTCTCTCGGTGTTCCGGTTTCCGGCTATTTTTATCATTTGTCCGTGTCAGGCGGTTCGTTTCTTTCCCAGCCCCCATTCGAGCCACCATTCCTACTTTCCTTTTCTTTGCCCCTTTCGGTGACACATCCTTCCTTACAGCTTTCGCTTGTCTTGCCAAATGGCAAGACCTTGGACTGCCACGGTAGTGCTAGTGGCACGTTTTGTTTTATTTTCGGGTTCCATTTCCGGATGTTCTGCTCCAGTGTGCAGTTTCGTCCGGTCGTGGTTGCTTTTTAGATTGTTTTCTAAACATTGGTTTGTTTGCGTCTGTGTGTGTTTTGATTTCCTATTACCCTCTCTTTCCAATGCCTTTTATGGCGTACCGTATGACATTTCAACTTTGAACACGAACTGTACGGGTTATCTTACTGTAGTGTGATTGTAAAATTTGGTCTTGAATTTAAAAACAAAACCCAATAAAAACCGACAGGAATAGTTTTGCTGCATGTTGAAACATTAGACATTTTTGTGTTGTTTCGCTTGTTCCGCTGATTTGAGTAGTTTTGCAAGTGGTATCACTTATCATTGACACACATAAAAAAAAAAACAAACAAACTAAACAACAATATCGCCACATGACGAAATGGATGGAGGCGCCTGATAGCGTGTAAAACTTAGCAATTTTTCATGATTCAATTCGGAAAACAAGAATTTTTTCTAGGAAGACTTTTTATGATGTTGCGGTTTTCGATTATTTTGAGTAGTGTTGCAAGTTGTATCACTTATCAGTGACAGAAAAAAACAAAAGCATCGCCACGTTGCGAAATCGATGGAGGCGCCTGGTACTGTGTACAATTAAGTGATCTTTCATGGCCTGCATTTAAGGATCAGAGATTATGAGGAAAATAGATACACTTTTGGATATTTGATGCTTCTTTTGTTAGTATGAGTAGCATTGCAAGTGGTATCACATGAAGCTTTTATAAAAATGAGACTGGCACCACGTGGTGAAACGCATAGAGACGCCTGGTACTGTGTAGGACTGAGTGATCGTCGTTAAAAATGATGGTATTACTTATCTTTGACATTATGCAACCAAAAAGCAAAACAACACTTTCGCTATATTACAACACAGGCGCCTTGTAGCGTTTAAAACTGAGTGATGTTTTATGGCATACATTTTTGAACTAGAAGGGGAGTGATTTTTCATATAATTAGTAGTTTGATTTTGACACTTTGAAATTAAACACTGATTCGAATAACAACATCGTCCCGTATATCGTTTTTTTTTTTCATTTCCCCGTTGTAGCGTTTCATGTGTGCTGATTGATACATTTACGCATTTATTTCACATATCTCCGGCGCTGGCTACTCTGTCTCTCTATTTATCTCTTCTTTCTCTCCATTTCATGCTGACCATGTTTGTTTTGCGCTCAAAAATACACACTCACACATCACGATGAACCCACTATTCCGGTTCGCGGCAATGGATGGTGTAAAACTGTCGATACAAACTGTCCTGTACCGCGCGCGCGTCCTAACCTGCCCCAACGGACCGGAAACCCGTAACCGTGCCATTCGGCATGGCGTGTGGGGACCCACGGCAACGCGCCAACGACAGGGATACCATTGACAATACAGTCGGCAAGACCGTCATCTCGTTCCAGTCAGCGCTCGAGCGGTTCCATCGGTTCCTATGGCAATCGGCGACCGTCCAGTGCGCCGCTGCACGGCTCCAAAGGGGTCCTGGTCTCGACCTCCCGTACAGGTGCGGCCCGATCTGCCGCCATATTGCTTGTATCATGTCACATATCTGCAATTAGAAATAGTAAATCCACTAGTACCGATTCCCAGCACCCCAGCAGCTATCTGAGCGACGACAATATGACCAAATATCTCGAGCGCCAGCTGGAGCACCAGAAGCAGCTGCTCTACCTGGACATACCGTCGCTCAGAACGCACAATAAGTTGTTTTCCAAGTTTTGCAAGGCCACCGCGCTGATCGGCAGCGGAAACCACACGTCGAGCGTGAACGTGCACGGCAGGGACAATGATGGGACCGGCGTCGGGCATGTCGCGGGCAGTAGCAGCACCGCCGGTGGCAGCAATGGGCAGTACCACGCACCGTACCATTACGGTACCTCCACCAACGACGATTCGAGCTTCGACGATGAGGACGGACATGGTACGGCCGATCCGTTTGTCAATCACTGCTACAGCTACGATCTGCACGACAGCATCGAGCTGGGCGCGCTGCCGACACCAGCGAGCGAGGTGGCAAACGTTGCGGTAAAACACATTCACACTCCACTCCAGGCATCTTACTGTCAAATCCTGTATTTCCTCCCCCGAGAACTGAACCGATCGAACCGATAGCTGGAACGCTCCTCCCTGTTTATTGCCTCGGTATTCCCACCACTTTCTTCCGCACCACGCTCTTCGGTTCCCGTCCTCGTAGCAAATTCCAACACTACCGTCCTGTCCGCCTGTCCGACTACCTGTTCACCGGTCCGGTGGACGAATGCTCTAGTGTACATGTATCGGTGTGTGTTAGATGTTGCGTTTTGCGTTCGAGTTCTGTTTGTTAGTTTCTCTATTTTTCGTTTCTATACCACTCACTGTGCGGTGTCGTAGTTGTCCACTCCACCGCTCTAGACGGTACCATTTCCCCAGCTTCCCAAAATCCGCCTGCAATTTTCCTGTTTTCTGTGGGTTTTAGTGTGGGTTTGTCCCATGGTCCAGTGCCAAGCAATCGTACCTCAATAGAACGGTAATTAGTATCCATCCGGCTAGCAGCTAGATTCGGGATTTCTGGTTTTATCCGACAAGGTAACACAATGTTTCCAAGCGGGAATATTATGTTTGCCGCTACAGCGGGCTACACAATCAGTCCCCTATTTCATCAACACGTTTGCTAGTAAGCGGTTTCAGCTGTTAAGGTGGAAAATGGTTTATTGCCTTTTAATTGCCTACGGAAATCCATTACGAAGTGAGTGAGTGTGTGGTGTAGAACTTTGGTACCAACAATGGAATGTCCCACCATGTAGATTGCCCTTTGAAGAAATTAGTCATGCGCACCATTAGCTCAATATTGCTGTCTAAAGTGGATCACATTGTAATGAATGTAATCCAGGTTTCATTATCGTTTTTCATTGTACTGGCTAATTCGCTAAGAATCGTTCTTTAAATGTATCAAGACTACACATGAATTCGTTGTGTTTTCAATGGAAATTTGACGTATTTATGTTGTTCATGGAATATATGTTAATTTATCAGAAATTTTCCTATGTTTCCTACAAAATTTGTCAACGTCTTGGATAATTTTCAGAACCCAACGCGAAAAAAGAACAAAACTAACTTTTTCGTTTGGCTGCAGGCGCTCATAATGGATCAAGTCCTTTTGGTCCCACCAATTACAATGCTTGATCTAAAGACTAAGCACAATCAGTTTGACTGTCAATTATGAGTTAAAGTCATTCATGGCAAGGTCTGCAGATATTGCCAACCATTTTTCATCGTCAGACAAAATTCAATGCAGGAAAGTCACTTTAATTTTGTCGTTCCAGTTGTTGCTAACGAGTGAACCGAGGTTGTTAGACGTCGTGACGTCTCTTGGCTTCAGTTCATATAAAGTACCCAGTTTCTCACCCCGGCAGAAGACTGTTTGCTAAAGTACTCCAAATATCATTGCGAGTTTTTCTTGTGTTTGAGTGAGATCTTCATCTGACAACATTGCCACCAATTGTCTTTTATAAATCTGTTGTGTTTTCCAAAATGCCCCTCGTCTTCCAAAGCAAAGTTGCCTCTTTTAAATTATTCAAAACATTTCTGACCATGCGGCCTTTATAGCATAGCTATTTCACTTACTTCCACTAAAATACGATATCTTTTCTCAGCCTTTTACCTCATTTTGAAATGACATCATCGTGAACTCATCTGTACTCCGCTTACTTTTTTACAGTTACAATGTTCCAATATAAACCAAAAGAGGTGCAGTAAGCTTTACTTGATTTAATTAGTACAAAGCAATCAAACTACCAACAACTGTGCACCCTGTTTCCCGTACTTCTGCACGAATTTTCCGTTATGGTGTGCTGAAATGCAACAGATAAACCAGGCGAATAGAATAATGTATGTTAGTATAAAACGAATTAATGTCAATCATATCGATCAAGCCATTAATGTACAACAAGCGTTACAATTGAGGCAAACATTTCACTCCGACACGCAACACATTTCCAGGCAGCAACATAAAACCAAAAACCGTTTAGTTTCTAATTTCCCTCAACCTGTCGAAGAGCGCTATTCGCATCCATCGTTTTCGTGTGACCAAACTGCGGAGTGCAATTGCGTGCCGTTGGTGTGTCTCGGCCAAACACCTGGCCGGAAAATAAGGGGGTGATGGGACACTGTGCAGGGAAAGGAAATGGAATGGAAACTGGTACCAAAACCGAAAGGCACAAAAAACATGCAACCGCAACAATTGTCAAGGATGTTTCGTTCTGGTCGGCTGAGCTTAGTTTTTTTTTTTTGGTTTCCTTTACCACAGGGAATCTATTCCTGTAGAGTTGTTTTGTTTATCCATCTACATCTTCCTCGTACTCTTCTCCTTCTTCTTCTTCTTCTTCTTCTTGTGTTTTGTCGTTAATGTTGTTGATGTTGATGTTGTGTTGTGTTCATGTTGTTCAAGACGGTTGTCCTTCACACCATTCACATGTTGCCATTTCTAGAGGTAGAGTAAAGAAAAACCACCGCAGACAAAAACCCATTCTTGACAATAGCAACCGTGTGTTTTTGTACGTGTGAGTGCGCGTGAGTGTGTGTGTGTGTGTTCGCGTTTCTTAACGTTTGTGCATAGTTTTGTGTGTTGGTGTTTTTGGGTGTTATTCTACTCGTAGCTCTGTATCGTACTGTACTGCCTAGAAGTGTTTGATCATTAACTTGTCTGTACTGTTTTTGTTCCGTTACCCGAAGAAGTAGGGAAGCGCGTAAGTTTCTGTTTTTCTTTTACCCACCTCAATGACGTACTAATTTCAGAATGTGTGTTCATGCATATAAGCAATATGGCGAAATGATTTACGTAATACACACAAAATACACGAATCCGGTAATGAAACTGACAATCTACAAGCTGTTGTCACATAGCGTTTGTTTTATCCACTCTTTCTACATAAGGCTTACTTTTCATTCGTTTCTATATCGTTTGTTTTCTGGTTAAGCTTTTCACTTTCACTCGAATCGCGTTATTTTTCCTTCCACTCCACTTTCTTCTCTTTACCTTTGTCTCTTTTTTTAATGCTGTTTTGTTTCTATATTTATTTTCATCTTTCTTCGTCAGCTAAGAAGCAACATACGCCTAGCATCACGTCTTCTTGCTTCCTATGCTGTTGTACTAACGTTCATTGACATCTTTGTATCACTTCTACTAAACTGCTTATCGACACGACATAACACACATTATGACAAACATTTTGCAATTGTCTTTGTGTTAATTACATTTTGTACCTTTGTTTTCACTAATTCTTCAATCAATCATAAGTTGTATACTTCTGTATGTTATTTTTATTCTTTGGGTTAGCTTTAAGCAGTTCTATGCAAGCGAACTACACTTAATTACTATAAATCTCTCAATGTCTTGTTCTTGCAAATTATAGTTTTGGCTCTTTTTTAACGCTATTTAAGCTAAATGTGCTGCTGTCAAAGCTTGTGTTTTATGATTTACAAGATTAATAAAAAACTGTTTAAAAATACAACTTTCCCTTCAAGATAAGTGTCTTTTGTGCAGAGATTCTTTCAATATTTCAATATGAATAAAATTACTTACCTGTTTTTTTTTCTTTTCTGTAAACTAAAAATTATATTTTTCTTTAACAATTTGACTATTTTTGTTCAAAGTTTCTCCTTACATAAGACATAACAATTGTTAAATCGTACGGGTCGGATATGTAACAGCCAAACCTTCCTAACGACTTCAGCAACGAAATGTCTAGGCCTCACTGTTGGAAGCGAGCACCCACCTTTGCGCTGTTGTATTATAATTTACTTTGCACATCCCTCAACACTTCTGTTCGTAATGATGGTTACCATTGCATTGTTTTTTTGTGTAGCACACGCCAGCTTGTCAGCATTTCACCAAGTGCAACTCTGAACGTACTTTCTTCTACTATTTTTGTCACTCTCGATGGTTGCTCACCTGCTCAAAAAAAGCCA
The DNA here is from genome assembly GCF_943734725.1 of Anopheles marshallii. Classification (NCBI taxonomy): domain Eukaryota; kingdom Metazoa; phylum Arthropoda; class Insecta; order Diptera; family Culicidae; genus Anopheles; species Anopheles marshallii. Next base: position 73,568,714 of record NC_071327.1, on the reverse strand, counting down.
ATTCAAACGCGTAATGCACACGCCATTGGTTCATTGTCATAGAAAGCAAAAGTCTAACGCAACAACAGCCCGTCGGTCGTGCGCGGGACTATGTTAGTAATGGTGTGAATATTGTTTTCCCGTTTTTCTCATCCAATTCCCACCACTGCGGCAGGTTCCCGAAGACCAAGTTTAGCTTCCGTGCACAGTACCAGTTCGTCCGTGCGGAGCTACAGTATGCGTCGGTTCGAGCAGGAGATCCAGCAGAAGGAGCTACGGCAGGAGATGAAACGGCATCTGGCCCGGCTCCAGGAGCAGCAGCAGCTGCAGAAGATCAAACCGAACATCATCATCGGTGATGTGATATCGTGCCCTATGAACAAACCGATACTGACGACACCCAGCCCGATGACGCCGAACTCGGTCGACGACATACTACCGTCGGTGGACGAAACGCAGGAGGTAGTCAGATATTCGTTACCAACGATGTCGCCGAGCATTTGAAAGTTGCCAAAGATGTAATTTGTTGTCCTTTTTCCTACCTTTTCTATTACAGTTCTCGCCCAACCTTAGCCAACGTTCGGTAAGCGACAGTACGGGCGGATGTTTCGATGGACCGTGCAGCTCGACGGAATTGTTGAAATAGTGGATGGGAACTTAGCAAAACAAAACCGGTGATGCAGTGATGGTAGGCAAATGTTATATAGAAGCCATTTTATGGAAATTTTTAGACCAATAAGCAAAAAAACCAAAACAACAGACAAAAGCAACCCAAAAACATAGGACGTACGAAACCGGCACAATCCGGTTCATGGAATGGTAAGCACAATGGTGGACAGGTGGAACTTCAGTACTCCTCGCCTGTCGCAAAGCAGCCCAACCCGGGAAAGGAACCGGGGAAGCAATGGGTGCAGTCGGCGAACCAAAACGATCGGGCATCTCGGGTTGCGATCGCGTTAGTAGTAGACCAAACTGTTCCAAATTCCAGAAATCCTGAGGCCTCACGGAAGATTGACATTCATTTATGCAATAAGTTAAATCTAATGCATTTTGCTTGTGTTTGGAGGGCTACAGAGTGAATTACAAACTGAAAAGCAATAACAAATTGAGGTTATTAATTTAAAGATTTAGTAAACACCCAAGTAAAACACACACACACACGTAAAAATGAAGGTGAAGCGGTCGAACTAATTTAACTCGTTTAAATCCTTGCTGTTATGTGATAATTATCGATAATTTACACTGGAGCTCGTAGTTCGTTTCGCAACGGGATCGCGCACTCCAAGCCGCAACGAATCTAGAAGTTCCCTGCAACCCAGAAGTATAACGGCCTCAAGCAAACGTTCGTCACTGGCGTGGAACAAACACATTGTTGCATCATTCTTATGAACTACCCATTAAAACCGGCTCCCCAGCAGCAAGCAGTAGTGCCATCCTTTTTGTCTGCCTGCCGGTTTATCACCAGCGCATAAAGTTCGTTTTTTGATCTATTAACAGCTAGCAGATAGTTTAAATACAGAGACACAGACACACACAACCATTAACAAACTACACAACTATATCCAGCGGTACTATTCTTACTAATGTTGCAAAAACTTTAAAAATGCAGTAGTAGCGTTTTGACCAGAATGCGCACCGAATGCGGCAATGGTTTTTTTCTCCTCCTTTTGTGAAACATTCAATCTATTTAATGCCGTTTGAGCGCGTTTTGTAACAACGATTTCGACTTTGCGTACCATTGCAACTAATCTCTAGTTATCGCAAACCCGCCACTTAACGCAAACTTTTGATTCCAAACCCGTTTCAAATAGTATTTTTATGTAGTGCAATACGGTTGCAAAACAAGGCGGTGTTAGTTTGCGAAGAAAAAAAAACACACACACACACAAATTCCGGCAGTGGCTAAATCTACCCAAAAAAGGAAAACAACTACGCCAGCAGCGATGCGCAGCGTGTGCGAAACGAAACCGAGAGAGCGAATGTGAGTGGGGCGTGCGTTGGAAGAATCCCTGCGACGGAACAAAACCCCAGAAAAGAACCCAAGTAACTTTAGCACATGTTCATGTTGACTTAAATGTTGTATTAATATTAAGCAAGTACTAAACATCAACGGATTACTCGTGCTCAGCCTTAGGCAACATTATGAATTCGATAAGATTCTCAGGATCCGGTACGTTCGGTCGGTGTGAGAATGGGGCGGCGAGGACAAGGCGAGGACAAACACACAGAGAGACATCTGCTGGCATGGAGACGTGCAGTAGATCCGGCGGATCATTCCATTCGGATTCGAACGAATGCGCTAGGGCGAATGAATTGATTAAGACATTATTCTAAACTACAAATACCATTACTTTATACAAGTAGCGTTGTAGGCTATTATAAGGCGTACTGTTACGTTGATGCGGGCGTGTGATGAGAGTGGCCAGACCGTGTGCCAGACTATGAATCATTTTTCCGCCTTGCTACTGGAACGTCTATTCCACGGCAAAGCATGTTTGAGTCTCATGTTCCTTTCACTATTGTGGTGGTTTTCCAACAAATTAGGTTTACTGGAAAGATTCTTTGTCGGATATGTTTGTTCTTGGCTTCGGTTTAAGTTCGGAGTTCCAGTTGTCTGAAGACATCCAGTTCCAGTTCCAGTTGTCTGAAGAAGTTTGAAGATCACAGCGGGAGGAGTTGATCTCATTTAGTACCACTGTGATCATTAAAGATTCTTCGCGATCATAATATGTGAGATGATCTTTCTCACCAGGAACTTTGCTCAGTAACTCATAATGAACAATCTGCGGATCGTTCCACCGTAAGAATTACTTAATTGAAGCAATTTCAATTTGGAGAAAAAATCATGGAATCGTCTGTCTGAGGCCTATTACCTAATGCTACTAGCTTGTAATGAAGTATTAGGTCATTACTGAGGCATAATATTCCAAGATGTCTTTCAATTGATGTTGCTCAAATGAATTTTTCTGTCTAATGATGAGTTCTGATTGAAGTTAATTTTTCTAGAATTCTTCATAATATTTTTTTACCTTGAGATCGACGACTTCTTACCAATTCTTGCTATTTAAAAGTGTAATTAAGCAAACTTTATCTTCTTTTTTACGAGTAGAACAATATCGTCTACGGAGGAGAAGTTTCCAGCTCCTATATCACCTTCAAAGGTTTAAAATCTCAGCAGGCCTTCGGTTTTCCAAGCTTCTCGTTGCTTGGGATTTATATTTAAAGGGCACTATTTACTTTCTGCATAAACCTCACTATTTCGCTAGTTACAACGCTTTCATTGCAGTTAGTAAATGGGCACAATGGTCCTTCTGTATATCTTCCATAACAGTTCCAATTCAGTATTCCTCAAGGACGATTATGTGACAGCGGTAAGAGGATACTAACACGAACTAATTTCCAGTAAATCTAATTTGTCGGCCATCAAATGTTATTAAATTTGAAATGAAACACAAAACAATTTCTTGTTCTTTTCAACTGATAAAACTCCTTCTGCTCGATACGGTTAGTACATCGGAATTGATTATAGCTGCATCTAAGTCACTACCAGCAAGCTTACCGGTGATTGTGCTAAATCTGCTTGAATGTTTTGTTTAAAGAATTATAAAAAAAAAACCACTGGAATGAAAAAAAGGCATTACGCTTTCCTTTCCAGTACGTACATTGCATCAGATTCTTCCGTATGTACAAAATGTTAAATGTTTAGGCGTGGCATTACCCAACTCTTCCCACTACTTTTGCATCCCGCTGTTGTTTCAGCATGTTGACAAATTGTAGCATATTTTTAATTAGGAGTTTAGGAAACATAAGAAGCAAAGAAAAAGAAAACAAAAGAAGTTGATTTAATTTTTACATTACTGTCGAAAGGAAGATACGTTTAGGAAGCGGCACGAAAGAAGGAAACAAAATCTACAAATATGAAAACAAACGATTGTCTTTAATGGGTTTTTAGTTGGTTCTTGAAAACATTTACCCAGGCGTTTACGAAACAAAAATTAGTGTGGAAGGAACTGGTGAGGCTAGATGATGATTACCCTCTTTCTATACACGTCAGATGCATTGATATTATAACTTTAATATTGAAAATAGACTGATATATCTATAGATGAGGCAAGATGATTGGAATACCTTGGATCGGTGAGGGTTCGGACACCTGGTAAACGAGAAATACCACAGACGATGAGCGGCAAAACCTAAACACACGAACATGAAATCTTTAAATAACTGAGTACGAATCAAACAAAAACATGACCGGGCTGATGAGCTGCACTGCACAACCTGTTGCAACGTGGCATCGATTGCCATCGGAATCGCTTTCTTTCCGTTGCGCGAACGCTATCGGAACGCATCAATGTGTTGGCGCGTGATGTGAAACAAAACAACCTTTTCGTGATAGAAAATGGAGTACTTTCCCCTCCCGGTGGGAAGTGAAATTATGCAGCGCAGTGCTGAGTAACGCTACCAGATTGCTGCAAAGAATGCTTTCTAACTGCTTGCTGCCAGCTGCTCGTTTAAGCAAATAAAAGCTTCTGTGTGTGCCCAACGTGTCTTGATCGCATGGAGAAAGCATTGCTTTGCAGTGCTTGCGTTTCATGGTGCTCTTGTTTGCCCACAGATACACAATGCAATACCGTACGCAAAATCCGACTGGAACTGGAAGAAACACACATAGTAAGAAGGAAAAGAAACTGTCACTAAAAACAAAACCCCAAAATCCCCCGAAAACAATGGAGTAGCAAACATAAAACAAAACTCCTCACCAAACAGGAAAAATAGCGAGTAAATGCAGTAATTGTTGTCGAAATCGGATATAACGAAAAAGGAATGAATAAAATGATTTTTTTGTTTAACAGTTTTCACCACTTTCTTCGGTGGTTTTGCTTTTATTACAAACAATTACTTCCTACGCTTAATGCACTTAGTGTTGGATGCGTTACGCAGCGGGGCACTCACGTGCGCTCTCCGCGGTTTATCTCGGTACCAATCGGGAACGTTATCTCGGTGCCGATCGATGGGAAAAGGATTCGGGTCCGCGTCACGGTGAGAGTAACAGCTCAAGAGGCATCCTCCGGTGAACCAACTATTTGTAACAATAAATCCGAATAATGAACACTTAGTCCACTTCCTCTATCGTCGGACCGGCGCCGGAAGTTGGTGGTGGTGCACCGGCACCCGGCATACCGCCACCGGGCATACCACCGCCCGGCATGCCACCCGCACCCTGGTACAGCTTCTGGATGATGGGATTACAGACCGCCTCCAGCTCCTTCTGCTTGTGCTCGAACTCCTCCTTCTCGGCAGTTTGATTGCCATCCAGCCAAGCGATGGTCGCATTACACTTGTCCATGACGAGCGTTTTGTCCGCGTCCGGTATCTTATCCTTAATGTTCGCGTCCTCCATCGTCGACTTCATGTTGAAGCAGTACGCTTCCAGCGAGTTCTTCGCGGTGATCTTTTCCCGCTGCTTCTCGTCCTCGTTGCGGAACTTTTCCGCCTCGTTCACCATCCGGTCGATGTCTTCCTTGCTGAGCCGGCCCTTGTCGTTCGTGATCGTGATGCGGTTCTCCTTGTTGGTGGACTTCTCGATAGCCGACACGTTCATGATGCCGTTCGCGTCGATATCGAACGTAACCTCGATCTGGGGCACACCGCGCGGTGCCGGCGGTATGCCGCTCAGCTCGAACTTGCCCAGCAGATTGTTGTCCTTCGTCATCGCACGCTCGCCCTCGAACACCTGGATCAGCACGCCGGGCTGGTTGTCCGAGTAGGTCGTAAATGTTTGCGTCTGTTTCGTCGGAATGGTGGTATTGCGCTTGATCAGCACCGTCATCACACCGCCCGCGGTTTCAATACCCAGCGACAGGGGCGTCACGTCCAACAGCAGCAGATCCTGCACCGCTTCCGACGTATCACCCTGCAGAATGGCAGCCTGTACAGCCGCACCGTACGCGACGGCCTCATCCGGATTGATCGACTTGTTCAGCTCCTTGCCGTTGAAGAAGTCCTGCAGCAGCTTCTGCACCTTGGGAATGCGAGTCGATCCGCCAACGAGAACGATGTCGTGAATGCTCGCCTTATCCATCTTGGCATCGCGCAACGCCTTCGATACCGGTTCCATCGTGTCGCGGAACAGATCCGAGTTCAGCTCCTCAAATCGTGCCCGCGTGATGGAGGTGTAGAAATCAATACCCTCGAACAGCGAGTCAATCTCAATGCTTGCCTGCGTCGAGGCGGACAGCGTGCGCTTTGCCCGCTCGCAAGCCGTGCGCAACCGGCGCAGCGCACGCTTGTTGCTCGTAATATCCTTCTTGTGCTTGCGCTTGAACTCCTCGACAAAGTGGGACACCATGCGGTTGTCAAAGTCCTCCCCGCCAAGGTGAGTGTCGCCGGCCGTCGACTTGACCTCAAAGATGCCATCCTCAATGGTGAGGATCGATACGTCGAACGTACCACCGCCGAGATCGAAGATCAGCACGTTGCGCTCGCCGGAACCCTTCTTGTCCAACCCGTACGCAATGGCCGCTGCCGTCGGTTCGTTAATGATGCGCAGCACATTCAAACCGGCGATCGCACCGGCATCCTTCGTGGCCTGACGCTGGGAGTCGTTGAAGTACGCCGGCACCGTAATGACCGCATTGGCGATGCTCTTGCCTAGGTAGGCCTCGGCCGTTTCCTTCATCTTGGTCAGCACCATCGAGGAAACTTCCTCCGGGAAGAAGGACTTCTTCTCGCCCTTGTACTCTACCCGCAGCTTCGGTTTGCCACCGTCACTGATGACTTCGAACGGCCAATGCTTCATATCGCTCTGCACCGTTGCGTCTTCAAATTTACGGCCGATCAGACGCTTTGCATCTACACGAAAAGGAGTTCAAGAAGGGTGTTAGAGTTTTTTTTCTCCACTTGCGAAATAGATGGCCAGGAAACTTACCAAAGATGGTGTTGTTCGGATTCATGGCCACCTGGTTCTTGGCACCATCCCCAATCAATCGTTCCGAATCGGTGAATGCCACATAGGATGGGGTCGTCCGGTTGCCCTGATCGTTGGCAATAATGTCCACCTTGCCATGCTGGAACACACCGACGCACGAGTAGGTCGTGCCAAGATCTATACCTACAGCTGGTGTCTTTGCCATTTCTGGATGCCGGCGAAAGAAGAAATGAATCAACCGAAAGGATAAATCATCACCGTTACAACATTTTCATCTGTTTCACGCAACACATTTTTGGGGAAAACTATTTTTAGATCGCACTGTCTAAAGGTCAGCTAATGAGTAAAATTATCCAGCTGCTCGATGGAATGTGTGCAGGGGATATCTTTTCCTTAATTTAAATTACATTATAAATCACTTCAAACTGGCGGTAATAATTAAAGAAAATCCCCTTTTCAACAACATACCTGCAGTCCCTCTTTGTTTCCGTGCTGGGTCAGATAATGTGCACTGGTTTGCACGTGGTTTTCACGCTCACCTAAACGAGAACTGATTGCTGAAACTGTGTCCTACCGGTTCGGTATCCAATTGTCGACTAAACCGATGGCCACACGGTACGATCGCTTAAAATAGTATTCCGTTTGGTTATATCACATGCGCGAACACGGCTAGTGACGGAAATAGTGACGGAATACCTCGACGATCGTATCTCTGGTCGCCCCGAACCGCGATCATTACGATCTCAAAAAGGATTCTAGAAAGATCGTCATCGAACCCGACGATGTACAATGTACCGATTCTTGTCCGCAGTGTCTTGAAACGAGACAGAAAACGCTAGAACGCAACGCAGGAGGTGTAAGAACTGATCTCATTCTAGGTCGACGCGTAAGGAGAAGGGTTGTTCGCATCGCAACAGTGCAAACCAACGCGCGTATTTGAGAGCACGTGCTTTTATGCGCAGCTGTTGGAATTAAACGATGCCGAACGCATTTGGGGAAATGCTAATTTAAACCGAATTCGTCACGATAATCTAAAGGCGTTTTTTTATAATTATGGTTTTTGTGTCAAGATGTTTCTTTAACAATGTATGAAAATGGATAACTTAGTCTTTTTAGGGTAAAATGGTTTTTATTGACAGTTTCTGTGAAATCTTTGCTACCCTCTAATGGCTCTTACTCCTCACTATGACTCACTTTTAGGTCGAAGCGACGGATGAAAAAGAAACAAAACTATAAATGTAAGCAAAACAACGAAAACGAAACTACAACAAAATGTGCGCTAGTGTCGATGTAAGGCATTATTCTATGTAAAACACAAAACCAAACATTAATGCACAGTTGGAAAATTAAAGCTAATGTCTGATCTGACGATGGGTAGAAAGAAATGCTCGCTTGGAAGTGCATTTCTAGCGTGACACAAAATGGAGCGACGATTACATGACTGGGATGGATGGTTATCGGGTTTCCTTCTCGATCGCTATTTACATCGCTACATTCGCCCGATCCGCGTGCACTAGTGGACGAGTGTTGACTCACAATTTGGTAAAGTATGACTGATAAACCATACCGAGCGAGCTGGCCGCGAACCAGATAAAGCAACTCCACCACGTTGCGAACCCAAACAGCCCACGGTACACATCTTTGGTGAAGACAGACTTTAAACTCTGCAGCGACAGCTGGAAACTTTGGGCAGTGGTGAGTATGTTGTCTTCCGCCGGTAGCTGATCGGCTTCCGGGGTTATGGATTGAAATTCGTGCGCTTCACTGGCCGCCTGTTCTTTGGCCATCGTGGCCAGCAACGATTTTTCGTACTCCAAATCGGAGGAACATTCGTCCAGCGGAAGCGACTCCTTGAGCACACCGCTCCACGTGTACTCGCCGAGCGTTTTGTACATGAGGGCGAAGAACAAGCACATCAAGATTGGGGCCACGTACTGGAGCGTCACGACGCAGAGGTAGTAGAAGATGGATGTTATTTTCTTCTGCAGCTCCACATTCGTTATGCGGCCCGCTTCCTTCTTCTGTTCCTCCACACGGTCGTGCGCAAGGTTGAGGTAGGCCTGCAGGTAGACTGGCATCAGTAGGAAGCGCAAAATGACCGCGATCACCACCGCTCCGAGACGAATCGTTTCGAACGCTTCCGTCGATAGGCTGAATATGGAAAGAATCAAGAGAGTTATCCATCCATTAGTTCGGATTGTATGGTAAGAATAATACTATTCTTACATTGGTGAGCTCATGCCGGAGAAAACGCGTGCCGTAAGATAATCTCGGGCAAGAGGTTTGACCCACAGGATAACCAGCAGGAATGGCATCGCGAAGCTAATGTTCAGCAACAGCTTCAACCATAGTCGATCATTGCAGAACCTGTAAAACAAAATCATTTGTTAGTACATTCTCACTACATAATCATTGCAAAACGACTTACTTCAAGGAATCCCAGTGCATTCGTGCCATACGCAACCCGGGGAAGGTGAACAGTGCTCCTAGGATGCCACAGCTGACGGCAATGAAGAATTTTACCACAATCTTAGAAGCAGGACCACTTGGAAGATCATAATGATAGCTATATAAGTCATCTTTACACCGAAACAACCGAGATAAAGAAGACTTACGAGGAATTAAGCCCCTGTCCCTCGAGGAAACTTGACGCGCTGGTGTTGAAGCTGTGATATGCCTTGTCCAGACCGACTTCCAGTGTGTGCTCTGGCACGATCAGAATGATCATCGCGATCACCAGGTAAGCTAGCCCCGTGACGATGCAGGTGGATCGTTCGCCGATCGATTCCTCACTTCTAAAGTATTGCACCGTAAGGGAGGCAAGTAGTTTGCTGTATAGAGAGTCTCGTTAAGGAATATTTAATGAAACAGATGAATGGCCTAATAACAAACACGATGTTTGAATAAACGTATGATCTTTGTTGGAAAAGGATACAAGGCGAAAAACACAACCAGAAGGCACCATACCATGCTGAGATTGATCTCCTCTTTCAGCGGATAGAAGAAATGGTAAACCTACGAATGAAAAGCGGAAAACTAGTCTAACAATCGAAAACTCAAATCGATTCTCATGCAGTACCTCCGAAATGGTATAAACGATGACGGAATACAAGCTAAAATCGACCAGCCACTGGTACTCGGTGTAGAAGCGTAAATGCACAATATCGTACGGTGCGATTGGAGTCGTGTCTAACCGAATGTCCAGACTGCGCGGAATGTGAAACGTTGTCGATCTTTCACCGTTCGCCTGGTGGTGCCCATTCCGTTTGTCCTTTTTGCCTTTGCCCTTTTCTCGCGGTACACCCGACAGCTTCCGGAGCTCATCATCCGTCGGATGCAGGTAGCGCGTCAACCCCGTGGAGCAAAGTATCCATTTGGCCAACGAAAAGTGTGGGCTCAGTTTCTGTATCACGCTCACCATGATTAGCGTGATTACCAGTTGTGCGCCAAGCAGTGCCTGGTGGAAAAAGTGGGAGAAAAAGACATCAAATTAACACCATTGGCCGTAATTCATTTACAAACGCTTCAACCCGGACATGCCGGCTAGCGCGCCCGAATGCATCGAAGGAAGCTATTAATTTAGCACTAATTATAGAACCATGCTGCGCTAAAAATAGGTCAACCGATTCGGGGCGTTTTTGAGGTGGCGAGAGCCTGCCTGGTGTTCTCCATCGTACCATCGTTTTGTGGTGTATCCTAGCCTAGTATGTGCGTGGGTCAATGATTTGAGCTAATCGGCATCACTGATAACTAGTGGAGGGACGTCTATAGACAGAACTCCGGTAAGAGCACGTTTTGCATGCGAAAATTGCACTAAACACGGCGTGTCGAGCTGAATTAAATCTTCACGTAACAACCACTTTACTGCGCTAATGTTTTGGTCTGACTTGGTTGACAGTTAGCGGCTTTCGGGGAAGCGTGCGGTCACTGTGTTTGACAGCAAGCAGCAGAAAAAATTAACGATAAAATAAATAAACAAATAAAACTGAAACAAACTCTACAAAATATAAGAAAGCATTGATGCATTGTTATCCAATTATACAAAAAAAAAATATTCCTAATACATTTGGGAAGATATAAATATATTTTGAAAGCACAAAACTCAACGATGAATAAAACTTAACGAAGACATCAAATCAGTTCAAAAATTTTCAACTTGCAAGTGCATGTGGGTGATAAATTGTTGAATTTACACACTTTATTAAATATTAACCGTTACTTCTCCGTTAATTTAAATAAATTCTACGTTTTACCAAATAAAACGGCTCCACGACAAAGAGTAAATTATTTAAAATAAGTTCAACTGATTGAGTAACAGGTAATGAAACAGCTTGGTTTTATATTAATAAGCTATAACTAGCGAGTTTATTTCATATTCGAAATAAGAAATATTGCCAAATGACGATTACAATATGTAATGTTTGCTGAATGTTCATTTTACGATTAAATGCTTTTCCCTTATGAGTGTAATTGTTGCACAGGCAATGGAGCTATTAAGAGTCCCGTACGGCGAACCTTTCACGCCAACCTCACCGAAATTCCCGGGGCATGCTTCGAAGAACGCTTCCTTTTTTTCCTAATTGCTCTAAATAAATGCACCATATGGAAATGCGCACGTGTTTCCATGAATGCAATAAATAAAAGTGAATAAAAATATCGAAATTTGCCGTATCAAATTCAGGACGAACGATAGAGTGAGAGAGAACGGGAGAAATCCTACGAGCGAGATATTTTGGTCACATCGGAGGGGTCGAAACGAAGAAACATGTCTTTTAATGCATCAGCTGTTCCTGCTTGTACACGGCATGGTAAGCGTTGCGGATGAGCGCGTACGGGAAGCATGATTCGAGCAGGTCCATCGTGAGGAAGGGCGATTCCTGCACTATCTGATCCAACAGCAGGTAGATGGATTCCCGATTTTTGATCGCTTCCTTGTCCGATTCCTGACCGAGCCGAAGCAGCGATGAGCTGGCCAGCGCCAGGAACTCCTTCATCCGATCCTCGATATCATTCTGCCCGCAGATGGTAAACATGGCGCCGAATATGTTGTTGATGGCGACTGCCATACAGTGCGTGTTGTTCGTGTGTGCTTCTAGTGACGCCCGGTAGAAGGAGTTTTCGTTTTTGGCCAACTTTGGAATGCTTACCGCAACGAACACCATCAGCAGACAAATGTTTAGATGATCGCTCTCGTCCGGTTCGGACTTTTGTGCCTTCAGTGCGTTCGAGAGGGCGGGATCGACCTTGCACTTCAATCCGGCTGCCGATGCCATCTCCGATACGGTTTTCAGTGGGTCACCACCGGGCACGTGCTCCTGGAAATCCTTGATCGATGACAGCAGGAACGGTACACGCTGCTCCAGCACATCGACCAACGCTTCCTGGGCCAGCTGGCGGAAGCTTAAGATCACCCCGATGATGGTCATGCGCTGCAACAGGTTGTCGACCTGCTGTAGCCGCTTGAACTGTTCCTTCATGATCTCCGGTTTGTCGAAGTTGCTGCGCAGAATCATCAGCACCTCCTTGTTCTGGACGACCAGCCGCTTCAGCTCCTGCACCTGGTTGGCAATGTGCCACATGAGCGATTCGTTCAGCAGCTTGATACCGTACGGACCGATCAGTTCGGCCAACGCTCGCAGCTCGTTAAAGTCGGAAAATTCCTCCGGATTGAACGGTATGTAGCCCTCGGGCGATATCGATACGAAGGCCTTTTGGTTCAGCGAGAACACAATGTTCCCTCCGCTGACTTTCCGTAACAGCGCATCCGAGTACCAGGTGTTGTACAGTGCTGCGATCGTCTTTTCGCCGTGGCTATCCTGAGGTTGGGTCTGCTGCAGCAAGCAGTTGTTGAAGACGCGCGTGATATCAATATGGACGTAGTTTTCTACCGTTTGCAGCACGTTCATGTACGCCCGTACGGAGGCCAGCAGCTCCGAAGGTTTGGCAATCTCCGACGTATCCGGGCTGTACATGACCATCCCGACAAGGGCACGCGAAAAGCGCGTCTCCAGATGCTGACAGAGATACTCCCGTGGGGCGAATGCGTACTCCCAAACATTTACCGTCGGGCAATAGTTAATTGCATAGCAAAGTTCCGTCAGGGCCATGTGCAGCTTGTCCATCGTGGTGAGCAGCTCACGGGTCTTCCGGTAACTTTCATCACCCGGTCGTCGGATATCGTCCATGTGCTTCTTGTTCTTATCCTTCTTCTTGCGATTGGCCGCAGCGGACAGAATCTTCGCACAGTGTTTCGGCAGGAGCGCATCCGCCATCATGCACTGCTCGTCACAGATCGTCGTAATGATGTTCTTCGCTTCTTTGGCCATCTCGTCCAGAAACATGTTCACCACCGAGAGTGACCGTTCCCGTATGTGATGTCGCTCCTCGGGGCACATTTCGTGCGTGCAGTTTTGGAAATGGCTGCAAATCAACGGGAACGCAATGATGTAGCGATTCTGGGCCGGAAACTCCAAACACATATGGAACTGATCCTCAAACATCTTGTTGTAGAAGCAGAAGATGGACAGATCGGACGTCTCCACAAGCGATTCGTCCAGAAAGTCGACCATCTTCGAATGGAACACCATGGAATCGAGCAGCCGGGCCAGATCGGGAAAGTCCGCAATACGTACGGCCGATTTGGCGCTCATGAACGTTTGCAACCGGAACCAGTCCAGTCGGAACGCGCGGAAGTCAAACACCTCGTTGTCTTCCACCTGTTTTACGGATAGGCTGGTGGCGGTCTTGTACAGCGACGATAGGATGATGCTTTCATCTTCCGGACACATTTGCAGCTGCTGCATGCGGTAGTTCAAATCGATCGCATCGTACCCGGACAGATACTGCACGTAGTAGCGCTGCATCACCTGGCTGTACTTGCGTACCAGCGCACGTAACTCTTCCATGTGGAACAACAGTTCGGGCAGGTGTCTGTCCACCAGATCTTCCGTCGATTTGCCCTTGCTTTTCACAACCGGTGGATTATCGTTGTGCCGCAGGAGCCAAAGAATTTCATCCCGCGCATAGCACAACCCGATGAACACGAGCAGTGCCTTCGGACCGAGCAGACCGGGTTGATCGGTCATGATCAGGGCGAGCTCTTTCAACGCCGTGCGCAGGAACTTGCGCCGTTCGCGATGCAGCAGGGCCGCCTTCTGAATGGCCTGGTTGTAGCATTCCTTTACCTCCGATATGCGCTTCCCGTACCCCTTGATGCCCTCGAAATTGGTCTGTATGTACTGGTGGATGTAGATCACCTCATCGCGGAACAACGCTACGACCCAGCTCGAATCAAGGGCCGATATCCACATATTGCTCACCAACCCCTGGGTCTGGAGTGCCTGGTGATGGAGCATTAGTCCAAAGATCACCCACCGGTCGAGCGTTTCAAGCGATATGTACTCGCACGACATCGTGTCCGTTTTGGTCGCTTTCAGCAGCATCGCGGGCGTACCGATAAGGCTCAGCACCTGCAGTTCGCGCCACTTTTCCGCACTAAGATTGCGCATCGAGTAAATCTTCGTCAGTGAATTGATCGCACTCGATAGCAGCTTCAGGTGCGGAATGAACTCTTCCGCCATCTTCTTGATCGGCATGTCGTAGTCGATGATCATCTGACCGAGCCGCGGAAATGCCTGATCGCTCTGGCTGTGCTGCATCTCGTACGCGGCATTAAACAGACCCAGCACGGCTTTGCGATCCTCCACACGGGACAGCAGTATCATAAGCGACACGTACGTCGTTACCAGGTCGAGGTAGTTCTTCGTCAGCTCAAAGTTGAGCGTAATGTCCAGATGGATCTGGAGCGCGTCCATCGTGGTGAGAATTTCACACACATTGTCCTTAAAGTCGAGCAGATCGACGAACGTGTAGTAGTACAGCGAAAGCGATTTGATAATTTCCGACTTGATGTTCGCGATCGCGGTAAGCCCTTTGATGTCGATGTTCGGGAAGCGCTTCACGATGAACTTAATCGACGATTCGAGCGACTTTTCCGACAAGAAGCCGGGTTTGGATTTTGTGTCGCCGCATGCCTTCTTGATGTTGTAGATGCGCGTCAGTATCCCCACACCACGATCGTTCAGGATGATCAGCTTTTCGGCGATCTTCTGCTGGTTCGGGTTCAGTTGGCGGGCCATCGTTTTGCTTGTGGTTTACTGTGTAGCTACTGGTGATACAGCAAATGGGGCCAATTTCATCCGCAGTCTCCTCTGCTAATGCATCTCGTGCTGTTGAATGCGTTGATCGTTTGGCTCGTTTACGATACACCACGCACAACAGTAACCTGAAATAGGGACGGGAGCGTGCAAAGAATGGAAAGAATGTTAATCAACGGAAACGGTAGAGGCAGTTTAAACCAAATAATCATTGGACCGGGAAGTGGACGATGCGTGTTCGCAGTTCTCTGGCATTAATATTTTCCCTTCCGTTTTCGCTCTCGTTTACGCGGTGCTTCTCGTGCCAACATCAACAAATGCACCTTGTCGTTACTCATCCACACGGCGGGGGATGATTTTTTTCCTTCTCCTATTCGTACCACAGTGGAATGACGAATTCATACACGGGCGGAGGGAGGAAGGACGCAAAAAACTGGGCGAGCCCATGACAGGCATTCGTACCACGAAGCTGGTGGCCTCATATTCACCGGTAACTATACAAACGATGCAATGGTTTTGTTTAATTTTAGAACGACACATTACCTCGCACGTTTATAAACACTTTTTGTGCCGATTTTTCGCTTCTGGTATCAATAAAACACTTTGTATTTTCAGCAGCACAATCAGCATCCGAGAATGCTCCACACAAACACAAACGTCACGAGAGAGAGAAAAAACGCTTGACATGTGCTGTCAAACTTCGGGTATCTTCGATAAAAGAAGAAGAGTTCGGTCGTTCGGTGGTACACAATGGAATAACACAAATTTAAATTTATTTTTTTCAGTTCGATGCGATTCAGATGTGATCGAGAGTAACGTAATGCAAATAAAAAAAACGAACGATATGGATATTTTTCACAAATTATTTGAAGCCTTGCCGTCGAATCATAAATTCCGTGAAGACTCAGTGTGAAATGGCTTCACGACCACAGCGCCACCTACTGTTGGATTTTTGGATAGATTGTTGCCTAGGCTACAAGCAAGAGTTGCTCGTTTTTGTTAAGCGATGATTTTGGAGGAAAGTATAAAAAAAAAATCTGAAAGTTGGATTGAGATGCGCTAAATTCACTGAATTAGTAATGTAGCAAATGGGGTAGGAACACGTGTTAGGCAGCTTGAACATTGGTTGGTCGGTCTTAAGATTAAAAAATGCAGAAACATTGATGCAGCTCTGAGCTTGAACATTTACATCAGCAAGTAAGTGGACCAAGACACAGTTGAAGGAATTGGACGAGGATGGGGATGTAGTTAATAAAGATTCTAAAACTATCTGCAAAGACCCATCGGTACTAAAATATTGTCAAATAAGTTTCTCAATTCTGAGGCACCTTCGAGAAGTTATAGTCAGAACAGAATTAAAAGTACTCCTCTGTAATGTACAAAAATAACGAAATACATTACATACATTAACATTATGATAATATACGGCAACTTTCAATACGAGCTCGCTCATGCCTTATTTATATGAACATCATCGCTAAGTAACGGAAAAAAACCAAGATCAGAAAAAGCTAATAATGGATGAAAATTGTAGGGAATTCAAATTCTGATTAGTCCCACCATCAACGGTATCATCATCGTATCCTCTTTATCACAAAATCGCATAACTCCATTCACTCAAATTCAAATTGGTCGAAAAGAGTTAATCCATCGCCTTCAAGGACACAAACCGTCCACTCAATAATCCGTCAGTCGGAACAACAACGTAAAAAGTTCATCCGAACCATCTTCTGGCCGCCCTGTAGTGAGCAGACGTCTGGCACGAAAAAGGCAACCATTTGAATCCCGACCGGAATCCATTATTATTCGCTCTCGGATCCTGGAGCTTCCCCCTGCCGTGCAACGTGCTTATCAATATTCTGCGCTGACCGAAAAAAGAATAAAAAGAAACGTTCGAAAGAAACTGTGCTGGATACAGCGTGGAAAGGCCTGGACGGAGCTGGTGAAAGTGAATGGGAAAGTTATGATCTGCTGCTTAAAAACACATCTCCCGGCACGGTATCTTGAATATTTAATTTTATTTATTTGTTTCCGTTTCTGCGAGTGGGTACTGTTTCCGAGCCGCTGGCCGCTTGTTTGTTGTTGCTGCCGTATTCACAATTTGTGGCCAAGAAATTTGGTCCATCGCTTGAGCACGGCGGGAGAAGAATAGGGCCTCCAAACAAAACAAAAAACAATAATAATAGCACAAAACAGCACCCAAAGAGAATTGACGAAGTGGTCGAACTACTCGAATCAGCAACAACCTCGAGACATGAATGGAATTATCAACCGATTCCATTTTTTTCCAGCTCCTTCCTCGTTGCCGGTGTATGTATGTTTTTTGTGACTCTCTGGATTGGAAAAAAGGACCGCTGTACCGAAAGAAAGCACCCGGCAGTTAAGGTTGATCTGTGGAGTTGATCTTGGTAGGGCCGGAAAATGATTACGAATTTAACGGTAACCCGACGTGGACCGTACACAGTAGTACGAGCGGTGGTCATGTCACCGGGACTGCAGGGACAATCTTCTCCGTGCATACTCGTCGGAAGTGGATTTTATCATTGACATCATTGACGAGGTAGAACGAAGATGAATACATCAGTACTGGTGGTGAGGTCGATGCTCTCGCCATTCGTTTCACTAGGGCCAATTGGGTTGGATTTGGGAGCCGGGGTTGCTTTGGACTATGCTTCGAGTGTTATCGGGTGTCGAAGCGAAAGCAAAGCGTTCAACAGGCAGCTCCGGTCAGTAATCGAGTGTTTGTGACAGGGAGGACGCAATTGGTCTTGTGTGGAATCCATTTATTACAATCAGAACATCAAGCGGGAAAAATGGGGTTTATTATGATATAAAATTAAACAACACAAAATTTTAGATTTACTTCTATAAAAAAAAAAAACATTACAATAGATGTGTTAATTGTGAAGGCAATCACTGCAGATAAGTTTGAAAGATTGTATTTACTTTTCCGGTTTTAAATGATCCAATAAATATGCATATACCCAATAAATACTTATCATCAGTAACTTTAAAGAAAGTTTGTCAAATTGAATAGAATTGTTAACAAACAATCAACTAAAACTTTTAAGACAAATGGAAAAGAAAATATTAAACATGGAATGAAATAACCGCTAAACAATGACAATCAAACAGGGAAAAGCAAAGAAAAACAATAAAACCCAAAGTGAAAGGGAAACATACATGAAAAGAAGTTAAATAAAACACAAATATAGAAGTAACATAAAAATTAAGAATTTAATTCTAAGTTACAAATAGAGTCACGTTGTTCATCTAACAATCAATTCAATTATACACGATAAAATCTTGATTATCGTTGTATAATATAGTAATTATAGAAAGACCGTTTATCATTGGGGAACACTGCTAATGCAAATTGCTTGCCTGGTTGGTTCGCACATGAAACTAAGCAGATCAATTTGCGAAAATTGTAAATTATGTGTAAGGCTTATACCTAATTGGATTCGGTTTGAAATATTGGAGAATAGGTATGGCTCTGCTTTGCTTCATGTCATTATTATTCTTTGTTGATTTTTTAATTAGTTTAAGTGAACTCGGGCTCCTAAGGACAAAGAGATGAGATGAACGATTGCAAATTATTTCAATCAATATTAATTGTCATATACCAATGACATCGCTCTAAAATAGGGTTTTTCTTATACTCGTTCCAGTGTTGGATTTGGTACTGTGAAGTACATTATCCAGTTAGGATGAGATACTAAAAAATAAGGTTATGAGGATTATAATTAATATTTGGAAATGAGCGACTACTATTAATTCATCTTATAGTGAATCTTATAAGTGAACCAACAATTGTATTCTATTTTAAAGTCTCGCAAAAAGCTGTCTATGATTTATGATTATGACTATTACATTGTACGACGGTGCTGGACTAGCTGAGCGAACATAATCCTTTTCGGTTCCACCACTGACGTCACTGGCAGAAGAAGTTATGTGTGGGTTGGTTCGTCACCGTTCCCAAAGCTGAACCCACTTACCGACCAGGGCGCTGTGTAATCATTGATAAGCGATCGTAATTAAAGAGCCAATCAAAAGTAGATCACGATTGTCGCAGCACAATTTCAACTGTGCACCGCTATGGACTCAACCGATGGTGGTCTTATCGGGGCAAGTTCGAAAGCGATCGATTCGGTTGAGAGCATTCCATTTCAAAAGCCACCTCTAGACCTTCGGCCTGAGCTATTTCGACAGAGTCGTACGTTGGATGTGGATATAATTAATTTCGGATGAAAACAAAACGGCACACGATTCTATCGAAACTTTATCGAAATTATTTGTCAGTGGTTAGGAAACTTAAGAGGTTGTGTTAAAATTTTCTTGGAAGACATGAGAACATCAGAATACTACTGCTGGAAGATATGCTATTACTATAAACATGTGTTTAAACGTTTGATTACTGTAATTACTTAAGTGTGAAATAGGGATTCTTGTAATAATTAACCCAATTAATTATGGTTCAATCAACCATAAATGATAGAAATAAAAGTTTTCCCTTAATGATTATAAACGTCAATAACTCACGCTTGCAGGACCTTTTACCGACCACTGTCATCTGATAGAAAAACGAGTATCAAACTTAGTAAGGTGCTGTCAGTGCTCCAAGTATCAATAATTGATGTTCCCTGGACGCCACGTATCTGAATCTGGCCAAATCCATTGAGTCTTAATAACTAATGTCAGGGTTCAGTGTTCTAGCACTGGAGAGATTAATGTGAATGTCAACTGAGCATAAGATTTTGCATAATGTAGCTGATAAAGCTCGGTAAAATAATATTGCAGAAACTACATTGAAACGAAATAATTTATTGTATAATTTTTAATGCTTGTTCTGGGGAATTTTTTTAGAAATTTAATTTTACTTGGTATGAAACACATATAGTAAAAATATATCATATAAACTATAGTAACCGCTAAAGTCGTTGATGATGGCATACACATTTCTCCGAGCCCATCATTACACACAATGGAGTGGGGCCAAATTCAAATGAAGGCCCATAACAGATTGCACATTGCATATCGCAAATCCCAGACCGCTCCTTATGGGGTGTTCTTCCCGTGTGACATTCGTGGATATTTTGCGGGCACACGTGTGTAGCGCTTGGTGTGATTATGCACGGTGTTGCTATAATTGTCATGTGCAGGCCGAATTTTCTCCGAATCACCATGATTGGCCGGATTCCTGTACCACAAAGGTGCCCGATAATTCGCGGCAGCGTATGCGTCTGCCGCTGGATAAATGTTCCCACCCGCCGACCCTGGCGCTGGACCAAACGGAATGATCGTAAATCATTGACAATAATGTGCTGTAATTAATAATAAATTATAATGTGAAAGCTTTAAAAACAATTATAAAATTATTGCCTATCGAAGAAGCGCGCTGCTATGGTCAAGACGTGCGACAAAAGCTCGGCCGTACCGGTGTCGAGGGGGCCCGGCGCGGAATTCCTGCACGGCAAGACTGGATAATAGTCGGCCCGGGGACATTCATCGTTTCGGTCGAAATCGATCGAAGGATAGCGCTTATTGGGTGGGATTACGGTGAACGTGGACGTGAACGCAATGCATCATGTTGCGAACCGGCGGAGATTGTCTTCTTCGGATTTCGGATCCCCTGGACGAAATGGTCACGAAAGCCCAAACAAGTGTTTCTATAAACCCGATCGGTTGCCCGGCTGCACACGCTCACCAGTAGCTGTCAAAACAGCAACCGGGCACGGGCTGCTAGAATGGGCTAGGCCCGCATGATGTACCAAACGGGGCCGTATGCAGCGCCGTTGTTGTTCCACTTGGTTGGGTCTGTGGGTCCACTGCATGCTATCGGATCGGTCCGCTGGCCGGACTTCGAAACGGCAATGCATTATTATGATTGTTATGTTATCATTTAATTATGCTCTACCAACATTGGCATTATATTACTGTAAATTAATTCTCAATAGACCATTTAAAACGAAAAAGCCAAACCACCGGTTGTCGGGCCGGTCGGGGTACTATGGTACGCCCACGATCCGGCGTGCCTGTCTGGTGTCCCTGTTTTGCCCTCCAAAGGACGAGGCGGAGCAACGGGGAAGCGGGAAACAATTGCCATGGGAAAAGTTTTGTTGCGATGAAGAAAATTATTTGTCGAAACTGGTACGGGTGGCACGGGTACGGGTGCCCCGGACGCACGCGGAAAGCACTGTAACGAAACGGCTTGCAAGTTCGGGTTCTGCCGTTTTGAGTGCGGCATAATTCATGCAAATCGTTTTGAAAATATAGTTCTCATTTTGCCAATACATTCTTCTTCCAAAACACCGTTTGCCCATGGTGCGGATGCGAGGTTCCTTTATTGATGAATAGCACCGGCCACCACCGATCGGATGGCCTGGAACAACAGGAAGCACAAAGCAGAGTAATCATTCTGGCTGGCTGGCCGGCCAGAGCCGTTGGGTCCGTACGCCCGGGAACACGGGTAGTTAGCAGGCGAGTTTAATACTGTACGACATCAGGCCCGGTACACATCAGGAAGTCTATTATGTTTCGCCAAACATTGCACATTCGTTTACTGTTACCGATGCCGGCACTATTGCACTAGCTGGGGCCAGTAGCTGTTTGGTAAAGTTGTTTCAACTCTCCCCAACCATCCCCCGCCCCTCAGCACGGATTTGAACAGGGTGGAAAGGGTTGTGTTCATTAAAAAGAGGCTACAATATTGCGAGCCCATATCAAGATTGTGTGTGGACTGGTGAATGTACGTAAAACATTTGTTGTTTTTTCCATGCGGTATCGGTGTGTGTGTGTGTGTGTGGCTGTGCGGTTTTGTTTTAGTCCACCAGCGTTGTACAATAGGTCGGTGGGCGTATTCTTCGAGTGAATTACAAATCGATACGATCGTCGGTTTATTATTTGTGTGTGATGGTTTATCGTAACCATAATGGTATGGTTGGTGTTATTGGTAAATATACATCAATACTGGGTATTGTACAAGCTTCTAAATTAGTCATATAATTCATCCAAGTATGGGTTTTCATTATTTGCATTTTGCTGAACATTACAGTTATGTAATATTGCGGTTTTATAATTAATGTGGCTATTGTCTTGAGTTTTGCTTGCAGAGTCTTCAGAATTCGCCACTAAAGATCACTATGTTAACATCATTGTTTATTTAGGCTTTTCCGAAGGTTCGATCCATCAGCTCTATCTCCGTCTATACTACTCGGTCCAATGTTTACGTGTCAAACAAATATCGTGGATTGGTTGATTAGGATTTTTTTTACTGACATATCATCAATAACTTCTCAATCTGATTCGATACAATATAGTTTGTTCACAGTGCATCGCTCAGGGCTAGTCGTTGCAGCGATTTCTTCTTTGATCCTCCACAAACACGGGTATGAAAATGTCACCTTCAGATCCTCATATTTTGAATATAGTTGATGGGAAGTAGCAATTGTCAAACATCATGTAGGCAGATATCTGGACATGATAGTACTCTTTCGTCGATTGGTATGCTCGAATGCTCGAGAGGTGTTGGAAGAGTAGGACCGATCACGAAAGTGTACGAGTTTCGTTGTCGATTGAGAGGAAGTCAAGACTTGATTCATCAACTCAATTAGAAACAATTGGAATCGATGTATAAGAGGAATCTAGGAGATAATGTCTTAGAAAGAAGTTTAACATTTGTTTAACCTGAATAATAGTGACGTTTTAAAGATATTATTGTTGTACAATTCTACCGTTGATGAGCGATAATTCTAAAGTTCAAACAGTAAATTCTCTTTATTTTAATTGCTTTATTGCTGATTAAGGATAGCAGACATCCTACATAAAGTGTTTCAATACATGTAGTCTCCAATAGCTGATCAGTGATCTTCGAACCACTTAAAAAAACTATGGATAACCAAACGATGCGGAGTTTTTCCCTGCAAGTTCCTGCAGCTACAACCAAGAGACATCTATTGTACTGTAGTTAAACCACGGGCAATGAGTAAATTCATTTAAAAACATTCTTCGTACTAGGTTTCTACAGCCCAGCGAACAAAACGAGACTGAATCTACGTTCAAATGTTATTTTTACATCGTGCTGTATAAGCACATTCCGTACATCATTCTTCTTTCTGCTCCGCTTTTGCACATCTGCAAAGCCCAACCGTGTAGAAGATGATTGTTTACTTGATACTTCCAGCGCTGGAAACGACGAAATTAATGAGCTACGCTTCTTCTTCTGCCGCTGCTCTCGAGAGCCCGCCCGACGGCGGGCACACTTTCCGGCCAACGTTCTTAAATGGAGTTGAAGGATTATCTAGGATTTAGAGGTCTTCTCTCGACTCGACCACGCGTTCACTGGGAGGGCGCGTTTACATCAGCCTGCCCTTCACGCCTGGTGCGTCACCCTTCCCCGCACTCCATCGTGCTAACCCGTGCTGCATCATATTAACATTTGTGACGCTTTGGGGATTTTAGCGATGCTTAGCGATGGGTTTTTGCTATGCACATGTGTGTCTGTGTGCGTTACGAGGATGGAGGACAAAGAGTAAAACTAGTGGCGGCAGCTATAGTAGCTCGATGTGCACATTATCATAATAACATTAAGCATTTCATTATACCCGTTTGTTGGTAGGATGGTTGGTGAGCAAAGCGTGGTTGAGGGTTTTCGGTGGATGTTCTAATCCTGACACATGTTCCACCGTAAACCCGTCCCGACCTGATGGTGCCAACGGGGGAGTGGAAGGTTACAGGCACACACACACACACCCGTTCACACCGTAAAAAGCGTAATTAATTGATAATTAATAAAATCCGATGGGATACTCGATAATTGTGGCTCGCGCTCACGGGAAGGCGATGTAGATATGGATTTCAATTTAGCAGCCACCGTAAGCTGCAACATTTAAAATCAATTTTCTTCACCTGCCCAAACCAGCAGCGACCGGTGGGAGAATTAATTCTAACGCCTTTAAGAATCGGGGCGTTGGAATTGTTTGTGAGCTTGATGGGACTTTCACTAGTATAACAATTTCAGTACATTGTATGTTGTTGGAGTCTTTGCTAAATCCATTTTGAATGTTTCCATGAACCTAAACCAGGCGATAAAACTCTAAACAATGTATCTTAAAACTTATGCTATCAGATTTCTTTGGCCCGATTGTGGTTCCTACATGATTGAAATGGGAGTTAGATGCACTGCCTTCTTTGCAAACCATTTTGCATGCAATTATGGCCTATTAATTTATGACAATCGTTCAACTTTGGCTAAAAGGTGAAGGCCCGTGCCGGTATCGAACCTCAGTCCGGAAGCCCGAACAAAGAATGACATATTTGCAAGCAATTTTAAGAATTCTTTCCATCCATTTGCTCGGTTTGCGTACCGTGCGGTCCCGTTGTTCGTATGCGACCGCTGCCGGTTTTTGGCACTGGTCAAAGCGGATGAATGAATCATTTCGGATGGCCACCGTGCCGTGCCAACAAAAAAAAAAAAATCAAACAAAATGGTGGAATGGTTTTGGATGATGCTGGACACGGAATTTGGCAAGGTGATGAAAAAGTGTAATAAATTGTTCGGATAACTGTAGCCAACAAAACCATACACCAGCGCCATATGTGACGTAATAAATATTCAATTTTTCCGGCATGAGATACGTTGGGAGTAACGGAACAAAGAAGCAAAAAAAACGGGAGTCTAAAATAGAGACACAGTTTAGAGAAAACAGGCCGACACTGTGTGTGTGTCTGTGTGGCCGTCAGCAGTCGGGTAGCCAGGACAATGAAGAAAACTTTCATCCCCCCCTCAGAACAAGTTTGGCCACTGTAACAGGCCGATCATACCGAAGGGATAGTTTTGCCAGGATTGCTTCGGTATAGCCAGGGCAACCTTCCGAGGGGGCGTTTGGAGGTGGACGAATCCGATTTTCCACTCTTAGGCACAGGCACAGTTTGTGTGTCCAGTTTGTTTTTCAAATTGATGGTGAAAAGTTGGCCAACGTTTGCCAAGTGTACTCCGGGTTTGCCTTTTTTGTCCCCCCCCCCCCTCCTTTTTTTCCCGACTTGCTTGGGCTCGATGATGCGTTATTTTTCCGGGAGGGAACTGCCGCTGTTTTCCCGTACCGAATGGGATTTCCCAACTGTGGGGCGATGGGCCAAATAACGGGCGTGCTCATCCTTTTGTTCGGTAAAAATAACGACTGGTAAGCAACAGACTAACTCCAGGATGTGCCAATGCTCGGCTGGTCTGGTGGTGGCCATATTTTCCCGGCGCGTTCCACTGAATGGCAATGTTTGTGTGTATGTGTTTTTTTTTGTTTGGTGTGCGCCCGGTTGCGCCCTAGATGGCAGCGGAAGGAAAAATGCCATTTAAATAAAATTAAACTGGAAACTATGGAAACATTTAAAGCTAATTGTTGCTTTTTGGGAGAAAATTGATGACTGGCAGACACATCCTGGGCAACCCGGACGAGGGCCCTTGTGGGGGCCCGTTGGGAATTTCGGCCTGGCATTGTTCTTTTATGAGTTTCCCGGTGAATGGTATCCGGTAAGGTTAGAGTTCTTTTTTTGTTTATTTCCCACTGTTCCTAGACACCGAGCGGGAACGCTGGATCGACATGGAGACGCCTGGTGGGGCGGTGTTATTATTAGTCGTCCAATTATGGTGATAGGCAAACCGAAATTTATTTCAATTTCTTTATCATTTCCAAGCCATTACAATGGGCCACGCTAATGAGCCCTTTGGTTTTTGCACGGGGAAGGATATTAAGGGGAGGTCAATTAGGCGTGGTCTTGAACGGCTTTGATGAAGATTGAGTAGGTGAGGGAGTGAGGGAACGTTGTGGACGCACAACAACAAACTCTTATTGTTTTGAGTGCGTTCTGGCTGTTTTGGGCTTTAATTTATTTTTATTTCAGTTTTTTCATGTTTACTTCACTTTAATGTTTCAAACGGAATTTTTCATTAGTGTTTTGTTGTTGTCTTTTAATGTTTGATTTTCTTTTTGTGTGTGCTGTATTATTCGTAATTCTTGGAAATTTGTTTTGTCAAGAGTTTTATTTTTACAATCCGTGCTTTTCTGTTATTCATTGATTGATCGATTTATTTATTTTAATGTATGTTATGTTTATTTACATATTTTCAAAGCCGATTTTATATGTTTTATTTAATTTACAAAAATGAACGATGATTAATTCACTCATGTTTTACACGACCCATTCACTGCTAATTGGCTAACGCTTTACGGTAGTTTCAGAGGTAAGGATTCATCTCTACTTGAGTCCTTCACCTCTCTTACCGTTTGGGATCCGAGCCATCATCACCATCATCCGAGTTCTGAGAAGACGATGCTGAATTGATGTTACTGTGCAAATAATGAATACATGCTGATAGTTAATAGTTTTGAAGCACACCCTACAGTACGGTACCCCGGGCTTGGGCCGTGATTTTTGCCGTGCATACCAATTGTAAAATTGGATTTGGCAGCGAATGGAAATGCATCGACGAAGCATGATCTATCGAGAGTTTTTGTGAGCATGTGAGGTAAAGTCGGAAAACGATGCAAACAGATGCAGAGCTGCTGCTGATAGGACGTCGGAGCATCAATATTCTGCCTAGAAAATCCACCATCTGGACCCGAAAGCTCATGATCGAAACGGGAGTCTAGGCGTGGAGTTGTACAGACGCTGGTTGAAACCGGTTTGCCAGCACCATCGGCAGTAAAAACCGTTGATGTTGCAGTGCGCGATTCGATGCGTTTGCATTTCATGCACCGGTTATGAATATTTAATTAGCATCTTGACGGATGAAATATGCTTGGAAATGTAAATTAATAAAGTTTGATCTTGATTTCTGCTCGGAACGGTGCATCGTTTACATTGTGCTAGACAACTGGCACTGTTTGTTTGGATGATAGTCTTCCCGCAAATCTTTCCCCGTGGGGTATGGCGTAACATACCGTACGCTCGCAGTAGCGTGGCCACGCGATGGAGGTGAAAGTATATGTATGAATAAATTTTATTGAAGTCTTATTTTACGAAGTCAAACAGACGGTGTTGAGCGTTCGCCTCGGTTACGGGTGCACAAGGTTCGGCAGTTGAGTGACGTGTGCTTGACGTGAGGGAATCGTCTTCAACCGTACCAGAAGCTACGTAATTAAATGCATGCATTATAATTAACTTGGCTGTGAAAACATCGGCCTTGGTTGCACATGTGTGGATTGGGTGCGTGCTTTTCGACCAAGTTACTCCGTACCAAAGGGGTTACGCTACGGTGCTGCATCACATCGACAATGGTTCTGATGCAGTGGGTGAGCTGTGAAAGATATGGCTTTTCGCTTAATGACAGAGGTCCGTTTCGAAGGCAAGTGTGAGACCGCATGTACGATCGAGATATCCGCTTTGATGGATTAAGTAGCAACGTTGCGCCATCGTGGCAGTTTCAAAACGCATATCTTGACACGTATCTTGATTACGCAAAATATCTTTCTCTG
Organism: Anopheles marshallii; assembly: GCF_943734725.1. Lineage (NCBI taxonomy): Eukaryota > Metazoa > Arthropoda > Insecta > Diptera > Culicidae > Anopheles > Anopheles marshallii. The sequence goes on along the minus strand of NC_071327.1, from coordinate 73,541,181 downwards.
GTGGATTTGCATATGCATGTGATGGTTTAATTGTGCGTGTGGTTGGGGAGGCGTTTATTTAAATGCTTAGCAGCTGCTTAACGATTTATACTTTCATGGAATACAGAAAAAGGAATGTAATGCGATACCACGGTGTAGAGAATTTTACGGAGGGCAACAAATTAAGTTGTGAATAGTTCATTGTTTAATAGGCTGAACTGGACAAACTTAACAAAAACATATAATTGTAAACTAAGGAATTGATTAAAATTTGTTTAACTTTTTTTTTATAAAAAGAAATATAGAAACCAATCATAATTTCACGGAATAAAATGGAAAAAATAAATATGAGCGATGGTTTAAACTTAACAAATGTTTTCCTCAGAATGATCATTCATGTATTACCATTTGTGGTTGATTTGGGTAAATAATCTCCAGAATGTCATGTATAAAAAATTCCCCTTTTTACAATCCATCCTCTGATATATGAATCTCACCAACAGCTCGTCGCTGGTGGCTGGACTCGAATACGTTCGAACATACAAAAAAGCATACACACAGGCCAGAACAAAAAAGCAACGTCCCTATCGAACGCATTCGGGGTTCGTATATGAATTTAAAATTTCCTCTCCGTCCGATGCCACATTCATCCATCATCATGTCGAGTGAAATGGAGGTTGGACTTTGATTTGTGTTTCAATTTTTCTTATTCATTATTCAATTTGAAAAGTTTAGCGTGTGGCGTTTTCCGTGAAACGATGGTTTATTTCCAACATTTTAGGCGGCTTTCGTCTCAAAGCTGCACGCGGCACGATCCATTTAGCTGGCCCGTTCGGGGCTGGTCTTTTGCCTGTGCCGAACAACGACTATGGCACAATGGAGTGGAAGAGAGACACGGGGAAAAAATGGAAAACCGAGCACCAAACAACAACAAAAAAAACGCAAAAATGTCCTGAGGAATATGCGTACTCATCTTCGTGCATGTGCTTCGTCCATGTTTGGGCTTTCGTTCGACGATGCCTCAAACTTTATGCATGAAGTGATGTGTATAAGCGTAGGCATATCGCGTACATTTAGGGTTGAATGTTTTTGGAACCGTTACACCGGTTTGCTTCGGCACACGTTGTGTCCGCCCGCCACACTTTCCCACACACGGTGCCCCATAAATCTTGGTGCCCTTTGAGGTGCTCGTGGAAAACGGGACATCTCATCGCATGGTGCGCATTTGCCCGTGTGCGAGGCTATGGCGGCTTTGGCCGGGGAAAAAGAAAAACCCCGCTCGCTTTACGCTGGATGAGCTATCACTAACAATAGCGCAACGAAATGGTTCTGCTCTCACGCAGCATCCGCGCAAACCGCGGTGGAAGGTGCTGTGCTTTTGGTCGAACAATCCTGTTTACATATTAACATCAAGCGAATAACATTTATTCTCAAATCCCATCCCATGGTTGGCGAAGGATTGAAGCTTGTTCGGCTCACAAAAAGGATACCGCTCCATCCGGCATACCGAGGTCGCTGGGGCACGCGTATTTGTGCCAAACCGATGGAGAGCATGGAAAATTCATCCCCACACCGGAATGGATCCGTACGGTCCCAGGAGAGATGGGGAACCGGCGGACAGATGTCAGCTTCATTTTTTTTTACATTTCACTGCGTGATCCTTGCTCCATCCGTAGGCCGACGTAACCGTGGTGCGCCTTCAGTCGCCGAAACGGCTTCGAGGCCGAATGATCGAAAGGACGTAAAATGTTTTGAAATGAATTATGCCACTTGGCCCCAGTTTGAAGCCGGCTTTTGAGGGATGGATTCGCATTGTTTTCGGTTGTCGATCGGCTTCGCGTGCTGTTTGCAAAAAAAAAGGCTGTTCCAGTAACCTTTAGCCGGAAACGAAGGACGGGAAGAACAGTGGAGAGCAGACCAAACAGAAAGTGTTTCGAAATGGTAAAAGCAAAATTGACATGGAAATCATGTCGTTTTTATGCATACATATGGAAATGAGCGCGTGCGATTGACCGGTGGAAAATGTGCCCGGAATGGATAAAGTGTGCCAGGTATGGCAATGTTGCTGTCGCCATTCCACGACGGAATTAAGTGCATGACGTTTTTATCATGTTAATGCGTAAGCAAGCGTAATGTATGCAGGAGGGGAATTTTGGGACTAAGACCTCCCAAAGAAGCTACGGTGTAATCGACAGAAAGCTGTGTACGGATGGCCGGGACGAATAAGTAATGCTGTTGATAATGTAGAATTAAAAAGTCGAATTGTTTACTTGTATTGTCAGGTAAAAATCGGAGTTGGAGTTGATGATGACCAAAATAAATTATAAGGAACGAAATGTTCATCAACGTTTGATGTACATTGTTTCAAAGTCATCTCTGTCATATTGAAGTTTTAATGATAGTTAATTTTCGAGATACTACTAATTTATGCTCGAAATTATATGTGTTAATACTTTGTAAATGGAGTGTGTTCTAAGGTTTTTATTTCTTCACAAATTGAAGATTAACCAGAAAATATTAATGTAGTTAATTAATATATTTATTGTTAGCTGCCGACGTTTTTGTCGTCCAATTTTTCCATAAATCTAATACACTTCCATGGTTGTAATGATTTGAAGGCTTAGAAGACTTCTTGGTTTCTCAAATGCCTTAATTGTGATTTGGTTTTGCTCGAAGGATTGTCTATTAGCTGTTGCTGAGTATATTCGCTGATTCTTCATATTAGATTTGAGGTAAGGGATATTAGAAGCTGCAATGTCTGATAGATCCAATGTATATTGTGTTTTTGATTTTGTAGTGCTATTTTTATCTCTTTGCTTCATGCTTATCAGACGGGCTAGACAATTAGTTCTTAGATTAGCTTGAAGAGACACGACTCTAAGAGCCTTTTCGTAGAAGTCTTCTCATTGTTCCTGTAGTTGGGCATAGTTGGTAATAATGATGTGTGCGTTTTAGATCAGACTCGAACACTCTATCGATAGGGCTAAACATTAAGATACATAAAATCATAACTTAATAACAACATACAAATCAAATAAATTTTGGAATATTGTGTAAAACACATTGATAGAGACACAAAAACCACTCATTCTCCTACTTTTTTGCTCCCATTTTACTACCACGCAAACCGAATGCGTTTAGATACAGGTAGTAAAGGGACCCGATAAGATTTTCATAAAGGATACTTTACAAGCTGATATCGTGTGTAGCATTTAAGGCAATGACATGCAATGAAACAGAGCATCAGTCACGCTCTGCTGTTTTTTCCCGTTCCAGTAACAAAACCAGCCCCATATTCCACATAAGAATTCATTCCTTTTATTTAATGTTTTGCACCGGGGCACGGGATACTTTTTTTTTGTTGCGCCAACTCTCAGACCCAAATCTTAGGCACACACCTCGAAGCATATTACCCGCACGGTCAGCCGGTACGGTATGTACGTGTCACCGAACCCCGGTAGTGACCAGCGGCAAAAGAAAACTGGGCCCGGGCCTTCTCGAGCAGGCCATAAATTGTTTATGTCGTTGTGTAAAGATTTATACGCTGGAAAATGATTTACGTCCCTTCGGTGCGGGTGGAAAGGAGAGTGTACGAAAACGGAAAAGTAACTGTATCGTTGGTCTTCCTGCCCCCAAACGCTGCTCCAAGCCTCATGTTTCCCGCTCAGGCTCAGGAATACCCGAGAGGAACCCGAGGCAAAGCCGCTCCACAGTTGATTTGGGAATGCATTCGATTAAGGTTTTTTGTTTGTTTGTTTTGTTGTTCCTTCAACAATGTAATGGTGATTTTTATGCTTCCGTTTCATGGGCATCTTGGGTGGTGTTTGTAAAAGCGAAAGTAAAAGTGTCTTGGGAAATCGCTTTTTGTTGCTGTTGCCATGTTTTACAATCACACGATCACGTTATGACACGTCGCACCGGCCGATGACATGAGCGTTGGATTGTTGGATGCGTTGGATCAGACCGACGGGGGCCGGCCCCGGCTAGAGGACGTTGTGTTTCACATTGAAGCTTGTATTATGTTAAATTATTTGCAAAACCGAAACCACTGGCGAACGCGAGCTGGAGGCTGGAGGTTTTAGAGGTGAAACATGTTTCTAACAAAAAAAACCGACGATACAACGAGCGTACAAAACCAGAGGCAAACCACCGAAACCAAAAATTTCATGATACTCTGGCATGTAATGCGTGCCCGTACCTGTAGGCCAGCCAGGAGTCCAGTGGGCACGGCAAACGCAGCCCCATGCGCTAGCAAAAGCTGAGATGCGGTCGGTTTTGTGTGCAACACCCGATACGAGCGCGCGGAAATGTCCCGTAACATGGGCACAAATGTTTTGCGGTCGATGCGTAATCACGAGCACCGAACGCAATGGGGACCGACCGGCGATAGGACGCACTGGACGCTGCTAACAAAGTAACGAATAATTCGATACAAGCGGTTTTCGGACGATAGTTTTGACCAAGTGCATCAGTTGCAGCCTCGGGTCGCGTTTGCGATGATGCGTTTTCGGTTAACCGCATCCAATGCATGCCATTCCGGACTTGTTTTACCGATGGCCCGAATGGTAATGGTCCGGGTGGTCGGGTGGAATTGCGTTCGTAAAGGGTGTTTTAGGGGTTGGAAACGATTGTTCCCATCGATCGAAGAAGCAGTGGTGTATGCGTGGGAAGCTCGAACAGACCAGCGGTTTGTGTTAATGGATGTGATGATTGATTTATTGTCGCTTAGTTCTTTGCCTTGACCTCTTACATTGCTGGTGTTACGACTCGCTGCAGTTTTAAGATGGCCAATATATTCCAAAAGGTTGTTAGTTAGTTCATATTCATTAAACTGGTTATTATACAATAAACAATATACTTGATCGTAATGCAAAGGATGCAGAGGTAGTGCTAACGCAGAGGATGCTTCGAGCGTCCTCGACCAGTTCAGTATGTTCAGTACTTCAAAGCTATCTATATTGCACATTTATTAATTTCGTTCTTCCGGGTATTTTTGATGAATATTTCGAATTTGTTTTGGCCGGAGACATCTTACTTATTTTTGTTAAACACACAATTACATTATTTGCTTACTACTCGCTTCTCGGGAACAAACGGCTTTACTATTAATTTATTCTCAAAATAATAAGCGGACCTATAGCAAAGCTACAGCGTTTATAAATTGTAGTTCACAACAATCCATTGCGGAATGTTCGGTACATTTAATTTTCTCGTACCACCGTCAACCAAACAATAGTTTTTTCTTTTCCTCCAACCAACAAGCCGGAAGGCATTTTTTCTTGATTAATTTCAACTGCACCTGGCGACCTGGGCTACATTGTCCAAAGTGACCCTGCCCAGCAAACAGTCGAGGTGTTCCATCCCCGCAGCCGGTTTGTTTTTGTACCTCAAAAGTTCCAAAACATTCCATAATTTATTAATTGATTAATTGATTCGATTCAATCGATCGTAAATTTTAGTCCACGAGAGGCAATAAATTCCAACAATTATTATTATTTTTATTATTATAAGCATGGCAAACGGTATGTCCAGCACGGCCAGCGCCCGATGAATGTGTACCGACCATGCCAAGTTTAATTGCGAACGAAATTGCACAGAAATAATTGCAGCGAAAGAACGAAAAAAAAACAAGAACAAAAATGTGCAACGCGTGCATCGAAAGGTCAACGAGCTGGGTAAATCAGCTTCGGGCAGTCGGAAAGTGTTTCGTTTTGTCCGGTGTGTTACGTTGTTTCATAATGAATCATGCCCGGTAACCCGCGCAGCAGTGGGCGGATCGGAGATGGAGAAGAAGCGTGAAAAATGAAGCCAACTCGTAAAAAGGCGAATGCAAGTGTGCAAGACCACGTCGATGCACAGGTGGTGGTGGCATGCCTTAAGCCATCCGCTCGATTCCGCCCGGTGTAACCCCTATCCGGTGCGCGAATCGGCAGTTGGTGGTCATGCGGGTGAAATGGTATCCGATTTATCGTTACCCCGAAGGGTGCCAAATGTGGCCCTTCCGTCCGGTGGGTTGAGAGGTTGTTTCCATAATTTTTCAACTTAGTACACCTGATGGAAATGAATTTCACGTGCCGGCAAGATATTCATCAGCTCGCACGCTGGTTTTACCCTCCCCCTTCCCCCCGCTTCCACGGGAACTAATGGCCACCCGGGTGGCAAAACTTTCAGCAAGAATTCCGAAAGTGCCCGGTTATGGCAGCTCGAGCAGTGGTGGGACAAGAATTTATATCCCTCAAACATGATATGCCACTCCACCTCGGGTGTCGGGCGCGACGGTGCGAGTGCTAGCAAAACCAAACCGAAGTTGGCTGCACGCGGCGCAAGCAACAATTGAGCAACTTTCCTGGCCCATAAATAAATAGACAGTGCAATTTGCGTGCGCTTTGGAGTGTGAATGTGCGCGGCCAGTACGGGACGCATGACAAGATCGGGCGAACATGCGAACAATGTCCTGCCACCCTAGCGCACCCTTGCCATTGCTGGATAGGGTTTGTGTGTGTGTGATGATGGTATAAATCATAATTCTGAAAGTGCAATAATTTCTCCACGCTTGGATTATGGCTTTTCCGTTCTGGTTTTTATCTCGGCCCTGCGGAATGTATCGGCCTGAAGACGTTCTGTCAGTAACGGGCAAAGACAACGCGAAGGAAACCGTACAGCAGGAGGATGGTGCGTTTTTTTTTTTGTTGTTGTGCCCTACCCATTTGTAACCCGTTTCCGATGGGATGTGGGAAAGCATGACTATAACTATTCGCAGCAGAAATGGAATATCGGTAAGAAATGGTGAGCCACAACTATGGCACAAATAATTTTCCTTTACTACTGTCTCGCACGAGATCGAGGCGAAAGGAAGAAAAAAAAAAGAATGCCGGACAACAGGCGATACTGTGCGAAGTCTTTGCTGCTGTGGGCAATATGATGAATGTGGCAAAGTATTTCATTGTGAGAAGATAAGTTCCGGAATGTGAGTGTTGCATTATGGTCGTTGTATTCGGTAACGTGTAATTGAATTTGTAGTGCGTGTAAGAATGTGTTTTTTTTATAAGATTGTTTGCGGGTTTGATAATGGTAAGGTTCGCAGGTGTAGCAGTTTCTGTTGCACACAAGATATCACGCTGTTCACGAAAGTCTTGAGACGCGCTGGAAGGTATCATGTTTAGAAGGAATGTACCGGTATTAATATTAGTAAGAAAACAATTAGAAAATAGAATAATGAAGTAGAATTGTGCGAATTGAAGAGAGATGTGGTTGTTTTGAACTTTCAACAGAAAATAATGCAGCATAATGTTTGCTGCATTACTGGTGTGATAACATTAGCTTAACTATTGACTTTCATACTTACTAGGCTACTGATTTCCCCTAACGTTTTGAAATTTTTTGTATTAATTGTATATTTATTTGCGCAATGTTGCTTGTCTGACCCTGAAGGTGGGCAATTTTGATTACAAAGATAATGATATTAGTAGAACTTGTAGAATATATCCAGTAAAGCAGTCATACTAAAATAGTAGCACGTCGATTATTCGGGCAACTGCAAATCGGCCACATTCCGGTTAATCAATTTGCCCGGATAATAGGTCCATCAGCTTTGTAGGTGCAATAACTGAAGATGAAGATGACAGTTCAAAGCTATAAGCGGTCATATGTGTTTGATTTAAGTAGTAGTTTTCCAGGAAGTTTATTTTTATGAAATCATTAAAGAGAAGAAACAAGTTCCTCTCGGTCATAAAAGTCAAAGCTAGAAACTAGCTGTCATTTTTTTAGCTCACGGATAATCAGCCTGTTGGTTTATTCAGGCCCGGATAATCGAAAATGTACTGCACTGCAGAAATAGGTGGAGAGAAGTTCGGAATCATAAGACATTTCAAGACTGTACAAGAAATTAGATGAAGATTTATAAAAAGAGATGGGATAGATCATCTTTAACTAGTCTCTTAGTGTTTCTGCAAAGGCCAGATCAAAGAAAACATTTTCAAAATAAAAGACAGATAGAAAAATCACACATGTTCTGATGGATATTTATTAGTTGGAAATGAATAAAGCAATCACATGGCCTACATAGCAACGATTACAGCTCCCATGCACAAAGTTAACGGTTGTCCTTGGTGCCATGCAAACAGAACCAGCGGATCATATTTTTGTGCACATTCAATTCACTTTCGCTTAAAACACGGCACCCGGAGAGAAGTTGTCCCCGCCCGGTGTTCTGTTCCATTCTCCACAGGCGCGGTGCATCCTTTGTACTTCGTCATACGGATCTGTGCAATCCGCACGAAATGGCAATCACTTGTGTAGTACAAGACTCCTCCCACACTCAGCGCACCGTGGCACACGGCACAGTGTGCCTAACAATCGCAACAATCGTCACAAATGCATCGTGCACACAAACACGGTCCGCGGGAACACGGGACAGGACCGACGTTTGACTTGGCTAACCGGAAGCATCAGTCAGAACCGGGCACCGGGGCACCCGGGTAGCGAAGACATTAAAAATTGCTTTCGGAATCCATTCGGGCTGGGTGTATATTATGATTAATAACTGCAACTCTTTTGTTCACCACGATTCCAACCGCTGGCTCGTGCAGCGAGTACGAAGGGAGTGTGTGTGTGTGGGTGTGTGTGCTGGTGAATGAAAAGGGAAGATGGCACTTCCGCTCACATGGGACTGATGGGCAATCTCGGGCAAAAGTGTATCACGATGTGATGTATCGTTGCTGTTTTGATTTATGATGCAAAAATAGTTCTTTTTCGAGCATTCCGGGCAGGTCGGACGGTAGCCAACGACTGGGCCGTGTTCCGGGTGCCGAGTAGCATCGTTGTTTTTCGGGACAGCAGCAGCGAGCGCCCTGCTGCTATGAGCTGGAGTTATGTTTTTAGGTGCGCTAGGGCAGAATATGATGTGTTTGTCGCGTTCATTCCGATGCATTGCAGCTTAGAACTCCGGAGTTTTGCCAGCACCACTATGTGTGGCAAGTGTTTAGTGATATTCGACACAAGCATATACGCTCGCGTAGACCACCGTCCACGGAACCGGGGAGGACCCGGTCGGTGTGGGCAATGGTAATGGGGTATGTACAGGCGGAGTGTTATAAAGCTTTTTGTCAGCGGTAGATTAACGACAGTAGCTGTCGTGCTATTTGGCGGTATGTTTTCGGGCGACTGTAATAGATGAACGATCGTTTCAGGGTAATGATCGCTGGAAATATCATCAGCCAGACATTCGCGCTCCGATCCTTGACAGTGACATCGAATGGCGTAAGGGAAGCAATATTTTTTTCCCCCTATTTTTCGCTCCACATTTTACCAATCTTTCTGCTAAAGACCCGGACCTATCTCGCCGACGGAAGGTGGTGCGGAAATGAGATTTTGATTATTCTCTCCACCCGTGGGGAAATGGATTGTACGACACGGGTACACAAATTGATGTTTATGGTTGCAAATTATGTAATGTGTCGGATGTAGTCAGATTTTTTTAAGCTCACAAAGATTGTCTATCACTTCTCGCTGACGTGACATGGACGATTGGTGTTTATACGGGCGTACACGAGTGGTCTGTAATAAAAAAAAAAAATAGAGACAATGTTCGCCATGATAGAGGATTTGGAAGGAATTAGAGCTTAATGGAATGCAGTAAAGATAGGAAGTACACATGTCCAACAGCCGATGGAAACACTCAGTCCGCCACTAAAGCTTCACTAGCTTTAAACAACTGTTTCATCTAAGCTCAACTTTAACTCGGTGTCAATAATTTATTGATAAAGCAAATGTTATTTGAAAGCATCAGTGTTTCAGTTTCGCAAAAAAAAAGTATTGTGAACACTTGCGAGGGATTACTAATCCGTCGATAGTCTTAACGATCATATCATTAAGGCGTGAAGTACGCCTTGCACGCCGTTGAGCATATGCTGCATGTCATTAGCAACCTGTTACCGGTGATGAACATCGAATAGTGTTGTCAATATGAATCAGCGACAAGATTCATTTGACGCTGGCCGTAACGAATGTGCGAAAGGTAAGCTGGACGCGTCCGACTATTATTCGATTGGATGGTGTGTGTGTGTGTGTGTGCATCGAGGATTAGGATCCATCATTAGGGGAAAGTCATTAAATCAACAACCCTTACTCTGGGGGCGCCGTCACACTTAACTACGGTTAAGATACACTACATCCCATGATGAAAAGTGTCACTTTAATTAATAACCAGATTAAAATACATGTTTGACGAATGCGTTAGAATGATTTATGATGATTGAAGAGGGAACCGAAGCGTGAAGCGGCTTCATTTCTACGCACAAGGTAAGTTAAGGGCATGTGAAATTAAATCACAATTTGTTTGATAGTTTGTGAGCTTTATGATTGGATTTTTGATGGGATGCTATTTTTTTTTAGCAAACGATTTTTGTGCGTTTTTGTTGATTTATATTATTCCTCTATTCTGTAGACCACCATCTTGCGTCTCCATAAAGACGGTGCTGTGGTAGATACGTTTAAAAAATAATTATTTCTTCCCACAAATCTTGCCCGTAGTTTTTTTCTGCCCTTTGATTGAATAAACTTGGCACGAAATATGGCACGGGAAAGTTTTCCAATCAATATTTACCACTGGCATAAGCATTTTGCGTCCATTGTTCTGCGAGTGTTCGTGGAATCCCGGCAACTGTCTCACCCGCTCGGGCCACGGAAAAAAAACCAGTCCAGGTTCAGGAGCTGGATTCTGGTATCCGATACTTTGCTTAATGGGAGCAACCCAAAAAATAGTACCAAAAAAAAAAGCAGCAAAGAAAATCGAAATGAGCAGGATCGTACACAAAACGCAATGATTAAAACGTTGCAGAAGCGAAGCACGGCATCCGAAACGGCATTAAGTGTAAAAAATGACTTTTTCCAACTTTGGCAAGCGGAAAAGTTGTATTGTTATGAATTGCTTTTCAAATTCTTTACGAGGTCAGGGAGAAATCGGTTAGAACGGAAAGTTGGTTCAACATTAATAGTTGGTAGGTTGGGATACGTCGGTGTGAGGGAGACCAGGAGGAGCAGGAGGGAGAAGGATTGAGCTGGAAAGGAGTTTTCCAGGGCAAACATTCAATGAGAAATCAGTGGTGCAGAGCGGCAAGAATGTTAGTTATTAGTTATTTATCTTTTTTTCCTTGCGCGCTTTTTTGTGGCTCGCTGTCACTGGGTCGAAGATACCACAAAGAGCTGGTAAGATGTATGGAGGGAGATAATTTTAAACCAGTTACGAATCATCGGACCAAACCAGCTGCATCGGCAAGAAGTGAGCTGTGTGTGATGTAGATGCCTTACAATGGGATTACATCACGTAGTTGGCGTAAAAAGATATTGGAATCATAATTCAATTGATTTTACTATTCATTGATCGTTTGTTAAATACTAATCTTCTATAGTAAATGCCTTCCAGAGGCTTCAGAGAATGATCACTTTAATTGGAACTGCTTAAACTGTGAGCTTTCAAAGCTCGTTTATTTCTTGTTGTGTCTTGTGGTGTATTGTTTCTTTTTGTGTTTTCTGTTGGAAATTAATGTTGCAACAATTGTTAATGTTGTGTTAGAAGTCCTGGAAGTCTTTTCACCTTTTCTACACCACCATAAAATCGAAAAGTTATTAAGCATTACGCATCTGGCTCAACAGATTCTAGTTTTATTTGAGAAGAATCCAGAAATGGTTCCAATTTGGACAGATTAAAGCTCTAAAATTCATCAAACGCCATACTTTTTCAAAGACGATTTGTAGTTATCTTAGAGTTGAAGTTTGCGTGTAGTTCGAGGTGCATGGAATCGTTCATAAGTTTTCGTATATAAAATTAATAATCTAGCCAAAAAAATAGACATTCTGTATAGGAATAAGTATAAAAGAAGAGTTACTTCATGAAATGAAAATGCGTATTTGCATGATTCGGTCCCTATTAGGACTCTCAAACACAAAAATGCTAAAAATTCCCATAACGCGTGTGTGTGTGCGATTGCAAGCAGCAGCACGAAGTAAAGATGCTGGTTTTTGTTGTTGATATGTGTGTCGGTGTAATTCACGGGGGGATTTTTCCGTAGCAGGAAAATTCACGAGTCAAATTAAAACTCCGCGAGTGGTTCATTTATGGTGCAAAAGAGTTTGCGCTTGCAGCAACCCGCTTGGTGCATTTATTTTTCCACTCCAACCTTCAGCTCACCGTTGAGTCATAATGTGAAGAGATGAAAAAAAAAAGAAAACCACACCGTCCCACTAGCGAATGCAGTTTCTGAGTACCTTTTGCAAAATGGAGGAAAAGTGCAGCACAAAATTGTAAAAAAGTAGAATAAGTACAAAAAATATTTTCACCCACAGGAAACGAACGTTCCCTTTCCAATTTAAAATGTTTAGTTCAGAAGACACGAATGAGAATAATTTCAATTGCACACTTGATGTTGGCGCACTTTTCTCGCAACGTTTCACCGATTTAATGGGACGTTGGGGGAGAGCGTTGTGGTTTTTTTTTCGGGGTTGGCCTGTAATAAAAACATGCTGGAATGTAAAAGTGGGAACGAAAATGACATGAGTGCCGAGTGTTGCACAGTGATTTAGTCACGGGGTAAATTTTGGGATGCAGTTTTGGTTGCTGCTGTTGTTGTTTGCACTGTTTGTTGCGCTGGAAGTACGTGGAGCGATAATGTTTTGAATGCAAACGCATGGTTTGCTTATGCATTGCCTTTGATGGCGTTTACTGTCGTAAATGCTCCGCCCATGGTTCATTGGCTTTTGCACGTGTGCAGCATGTGGTGCTTTTGGCCGATGGGAGCTTTCGCATTCGATAAAATGTAGTGAAACGAGGCCCCCTCCCCGAAGGCATTCCATTTTACGATTACAAAGTGAATGGTGTGCCTCACCCAACCGGACCGTTTTGACACGCGGTCGCGGAGTGCGTGCGTCAACGGATGGGCATTAATGAACATTCTCTTTGATCACGGCCGTGCTGATGGCGTTAGTGAATCGAAATTAACATTCCAACGCGTCGGGCAGCGGCAGCAGACCGGCCACTGCAGATAGGCCGTGGCCGAAACGAGTAAACGCACGTGCGCCCGCGCCCTACCGAGAGCCCAGGCATGCAATGATATTAATCATTGGGACGGAAATAAAGCCCGACGGGGAGCTTTTCGGGAGCGAGTGGGTTAGTGCCCGTGGTCGCACATCCGGTTGGCAGGCAGGCAAAACATAATTAATCATCCCAGCAGAAAGGGAGCTGCGCAGAAAATTACCGAAGCACCCGACGAGCGCATTCCCGCTGTGATAGGGCCCGGTCGAGCGGTACACGCACAAACGGGCCTCGGGTTGTCCCGCACTGTGGATGTTTATCAAAACACCGAGAATTTACATATAAATACACGAAATGTTTGGCTAGTTGTCCATCACAAAGCGGGCACGGAATCCATGTTTTATGATGTTTCATTGATTATCTTCCAGCCGAGCGGACCGGTTAGAGCGCGCGAGCACCGACGGGAATGCACGGCGTGTCTGCGCTAATAAATACGAAGATGGGTGCCCTCATGAATATGTAACCGGCCCTCAAGAAGCCTACGGTTGGTCGGTTAAAGTCACCGTGTGCGAAATGCAAGGATGAATGGTTGCTTTATTATCGCCAGAAGACAGATACATTGTGCAGGGCGTCCCGGTATTGCAAAATGGCCCTGCTGGACCGCTGGACGCGCTTTTGTCGACACGCGCTGCAATAACGGGCGATAGTTTATGGTGCCATAGCTCAACGAGTGCATCATAATTGGCCCTAATGTATCCTCGGTTCTGTGTGTGCTCACGGAAAGATGTCCTAAATCACTGCCATGATCGGATGATAGCAACAACGGATGAAACATGCAGCTGCATCCACACATAAATTAAAAGCAAAAAAACTTGGTACGGAACACATTCCATAGACGGCAAAACTGCAGAATGGTTTCCAGTAATTTAATGGCATGATATTAAAACGAAGGAAGGAACGATACGGTATACTAATCGAGAAAAAGCGTCGATTTATGAATATAATTAAGTAAATTTTTGGCAGAATAAAAGGCTGAAGGATTTGTTATCTATCAATACAAGTGGCAGTCGAATGATAATTTGTTTTGGATAGGAAGTATTCGAAGTAGAATAATGAACTCACTTACTTCTCAGGCGCTATAAACGCTTTGAGCTCAAGCCCTGCTGCAGGGCCACTCGTGAAATCACTCTGGCGGGCGTTGTCTCAACTAGCGTTAACAACGTCTCTTCTACCTATTTGGATCATCTAAAGACTTTATGGGTTGGGTTGTCCGGTGTCATTTTCATGACGATACTAACATACCGAACGCTTTTATCATTTTGCAAAGTGCTATAAACTTACTTAAATACGTTATAAATAGGTTTTTTTTATTAAAATCTAAATTGTTACAAGAAGTTGATCAATTCATACAATATTTATGACGAAAAAACTTTAATTCAGATTCTTATTAAGTTGTAAATGGACATTGAATAGAAATGAAATAGGAAATCCTCTATAACGTCGCATTAGTTAATTTAAATATTAATTCAACATACTTGAAATGGATAATGAAAATTACCAAGCAACCACTAGTGCTTCGTCCTCGAAGATCGGATTGTCACGTTCGGAGTGACCGTCTTTTTAAAGCTCTTTTCCCCGAGCTAATTCTTGCCAACGAAGAGCAGCTTTCCTGCGACCGAAACCGTGCTGAAGAGGTTGAATAAATAATATCTTAGTTACTGTTTTACCGATGAAGAACATCTAAACCCCTCGCCTTTTTCCGGATTAGCTGGCATCCGTCTGGAAGCGACCGCATGGGAGAAATGTGCCATATAAATAATCACAGCGAGAGAGAAAGAGAAAGAGAGAGAGAGGGAGAGATAGAGAAAAAATTCCACGAAACACACTCAAGGGCAGCTGAATAATTGAAGTTCAACAAATTAAAGCCAACGCCAGATTAGCATTCATTATATTTCCATAATATAACAACTATTATGAGCTCATAAAAATTTCTCGCACAAACCTTGGGTGTTTTTTTGGCCGGCGAGAGGGCATCGGGCCGGTAATCTGCCGAGCCGGTTGCCGATGGGTCTCAAAGCCAGCTCGTCGGATGCAGACGACGGAAACGCCTTCGAGGCTGCAACCGTGGTGTGTTAAGTTTATTTTGGCAAATCTAGTCGAGATTTCATCCGCCCGCCCTGGCTGCTGGCTGGCCCTGGTCTTCCGGCGCGGGAGTGACGATTTCGAGCGCAGAGGATTATTTCATTATTATTAGCAACGTTGGCGTTGTACAAGTGCTTAGCGCTTGGTTGCAGGCACTATCCAAACCCTTTTTGGTCGCCTCTTCCATACGCCACCGTCGGCCCCTAGTGCCCCGGTGGGACGTTTGTTCGCCGGTTGCGTTAATGGAGTTTTTGGTGGGTGGAGGATGCGGAGTACCTCTCGTGGCCAACACATTTGGAGCGTTTTCGGTTACGCTGCCCGTTTCGCTTGAACCGTTGGGCATCATTTTTTCCCGGCGGGTGAGCAGGGAGCGTTCGGGCGTTTGGTCAGAGTTTGAAGTGATTTTTCTAATTAAATCAAGATTGATTCACGTTATACTTGAGAGCCAACGGCGAGAAGTTTCTAGGTTTGTGCGAGTGTGTGTGTATGCAGGTTTGTGCGGCAGAACGGAGTATAAGACTGAGACCTATCCGAAACACTATTCGGGCAGCTTTGTACGCCACCCAGCCAGTGTTTTCTACGAGTTGGTTTTATTCGATCTTGCGTTTTTGCTCGGTTACCCGCAGCAGGATGTTGTTTGAGGTTCACCCGGTGAGGCAAACGATGCGTAAAATCAACACCCCCAAGAGAAGCGGTCTGTGTATCACCGTGCTGTTAGATTGCAAGCACCCTTAATTATAGCGATCCATAAATCGCTCAAACCGAGACAGTTACACGATTGAAAGTTTCCGCTCTTGGTTGATTCTAGGGGTGTTCTTATTTCATTCTTATGTCCCGCCTGTATCCTTTTCCGCGTAGCGAGTTTTTGTTTTGCTCTTCGCCCCTGCCGCGTGGATGAGTTCTGATTCTGTGTCAACCAAAGTACTTGGATTGGCTTCCGCTGCTTAGAAAGCCGCCTGCACCTACTTTACGTAACGTGTACGGGTCAGCACCCATACGTTGGCATATGGGAGTCGTCGCCTGTACGTCGAGTCCTGCAGCGAAGCGGTAGCAGCAAAACATTACCAAACCCGTTTTTGTGCACTGACAAAAAGACGCGGCGAAATTTTAGAATCGATCGTAATATTTTACCGCTTTCTTTGGTGAACCGACTGTGGAAGAGCAAGATTTATGTTTGCTCGGTGTGGGGCTGTGTATGCGTACGCTGTCGGGTGACGTGTAGGCAATGCCGCTGGTAGTGGTGCGGCTCTCAGGCAAGAAGTCAGTTGACATATTTATCAAGCGACCGACGGCATCCGATCTGGGGGCGGAACTTACTTACTGCACTTTGCACGCCACTCGTCGGCACAACCGGATTAGGCCTGGCCCAAAAACCGTGCCCGTGGCTGATGCGAAGACGAAACAGGACAAGTGTAATCTTGATTAATGTAAGGGACTTCGCTGGAGGCCCTTTCCAGGGAGCACTTTGTAAGCGTGTGCAGGAAGATAAAGTCGACGGAGAAGACTTTTTTTCCGTACGTGTGTGTGTGTGTGTGTGCCATCCACCATAGTTTGTTTAGTGGCATGGGTTTGACTGCGTAAGACACAGGAAGCTTAGATGATCGGTGAAGACGAATCATCGGTTTTTTTTTCTGGTTCGGTCGAACTTTGAGACTGGAAGATGAAGAGGAATGTCGTGGACCACAAACTTTGTCCAATTTGATGAAACTGGACCATCGTGACGTGTCTTAACGTTGGGTAATGAGTTTGGATGAAAGCTTTTTGAAGGCTTTGGTTAACTGGGCCCTCTGGAAAGGGAGGTCGTTGATTAATATCTAAAGTTTCCCTCTAACGCAACTCAGCAGGCTGTGACAGTAACGGAAGGAATATTAAAGAGAGTTGAGTAGAGCGATGTTTGATAGCAAATTTTGGGTCAGATTGAGCAAAACATTAAGATTAAATTAAAAGCTATTTTGTGGTGCCAATTGGTGGCAACTTTCGCTCCATAAATAGATACACACTATCTTGGCCAAAAGAGCTCGTATTCG
Source organism: Anopheles marshallii (assembly GCF_943734725.1). Taxonomy (NCBI): domain Eukaryota; kingdom Metazoa; phylum Arthropoda; class Insecta; order Diptera; family Culicidae; genus Anopheles; species Anopheles marshallii. The sequence goes on along the minus strand of NC_071327.1, from coordinate 73,524,006 downwards.
TACCAAAAACCGTTTGCACACGTGGTCAATAAAACCCCACTGGTAGATGCAAAACCAGACGAACCCGATCGGATGCTGAGGCCAGTGATTGCATGGAATGTGTGTGCCCGGCGCCACTGGCATGGAAGGGATTTTAATAAAGTTGTCAAGAAAATGCACAGATAACGTTACGCCCAAGTGGCACTTTTAAAATAAACTCCACTGCCAGGAAATCGAGTGTCAGAGTGTCGGGCACAGCGATGACGATGACTACACTGGGTCCGTCTTTGCCGCCCTGTAGGCGAAGGATTGAATTGGGAAAATTCTTATTGGTCACACAGTCTCAAACGTCATGCGTTTTGCAGTCCGTGCAACGGCACCATCTTCCCGCCACTCATTTACATTCATCTTGAGGTCGAAAGTCTATGAATTCTTCTGCCCCAAAAATTAGGCAAAATGTCATTTGTGGATGTTCGTAGCGCATTAACATTCTCCCAAGGCACTGGCACTGTAAGGTTGCCTTATTGGGCGGCTGCCCCACCCTGCCAAGATGGCTTGTCCGACTTCAGCTTCGGTTACTTCCACTCCGGCAGCTGTGATTGTCATTTATCCTGGCGTTTTAGACACCGCAAGCTATACCTCTTTCTCATCGGACCCTCCCCACGCCCTTCAAAAGGAAAGTGCCTGTGGCTTTCCGGGTTCGCCGGAAAACCGACCGGGCGTTGCGCGATGCTCACACACTAACGAGAGGCGACAGTTTCGGTCGCCCGGCACGAGCAAAACCAAAAATAGTATTATTACGTAATTAAGAAAATACTTTCCTCATTAGACGAGACACAGATGTTACAGGCCACTCGAGACAATCTTTCTCGCATTGTTTGCCGGCGGTAGGTAGGTCATCATTAAAAGCTCGGCTGACGGTGGACGAAAGACGAGAGCGAAACATTTAACGGGTTTTTAGCCCCGCTGGCAGTCCGTCCGGCTGGGTGTACTACGGGGGTCTCCGGCCAGCCGGCATGATGCTATCGAGTGCGCTGCTGCCGGGTCGTGCGATGGGTGCCGCCTGAGAGGCTCGTTTGTTTTTGGGGTTTGCTTCAGGACCGGAACGGAATTAGTCTCCTACTTAGCTGTTCAACATGCCATTGCTCGGCATTACCAATTAGCTTCTGTTCGTTGCTTCTTCTGCCGTTGTGTGAAGACTCGCGGAAGTTTGACGTATGAAGGTGAAGGGAAGCGAAATGTTGAAGTAGTTATCTACTTGCATGCAGCAATCGATCGCGCATGGGATAGGGTTGTTATTTATTACAAACGTGCGGCAAATAAGAAGAAACATTCTTTTACTTTCTTAAGATCGGATGTAACGATTCAAATACAGCAAATGATTGTTATCACCTTTATCAAGAGTTCATTCAATAAGGCTAGAAGTTCTTCTAATGTTTTTAAAGAAGTCCTGGATTTGGACATGTTTTGACAAATTTTGGTAAATATTCACAACGTTATGTTAAATTAATTTTATTAGTCGTGGAAACAGTTTCACAGCCTGGAACTACAAGCGTGTGAGTTGCAAAGAAACTGAAGTAAAATAGGAATCGCTCCTATTGCTTGGAATCTACCAATGAGCATGTTTAGTTTCCAATTTCATGCCAAACCCCCGGAAGATAATCGGCCAAACGGTTGTCTGCGGACATTGAAAGCACTTTGCTGCACATTAAAATAACGCTTGGCAGTAGCAGTGGTACGCCTGTCGTCGTTTGATGGAAGTGGCAAAGCGCACATGCTGCTATACGGCGAGATTCGTGTGGGTTTTTTTTTGCCACGCTTCATCGTTACTGGCTATACGTGTTGTAAAGCAGTAGCTGTAATGTGTATTTTTTTTGTTTTTGCTGGTGTGTACAAGAAAAACTTCCATTTGTGCAAAGCTGTTTGTGGTTTCCCTTGAAAGAATTGCAGTACAGCAGCGCGTGTTGCATGTACGACGATGATGACGACTACGACAAGGCATGAACGTCTTGAAAACACGGACTTCCCGGTTCCTATGGCCACTGGCCGCACTGGCCGGGCAGATAATGGAAGATTCTCAATCTTTTGGGACAACACCAACTCTTTCGCATGCGAAGAGAACAACAAAAAAACGGAAAATGGTTCCCTCGTGCTGATGAAACGGTAAGATAGGTTTACAAAAATGGCACACACAAAAAAACAAAACCACTCTCTAACCGCTTTGCGAAAGCACACAGTGACAGTATGGTACAGTTGGGCCAGGAAGGAGAACATATATCAGGGAAGAAAGAAAGCAGACCACTAAAGCAATGGTCAGAATGGACGCTTTTCCGTAACGTAAGGGGCCATTATATTTGGGTAGTTTATATCTTACGTACAGAGCAGAAGGGTTGAACCGGCAGATGGCTACGGGGACGCAATACGGTGAAGTAGTCTTATTTGATTAGAGAATTTACTAACCTCAGATGTCATTATTATGTTGGTTTTCAGTGTGGTGTATCGAGCGGCTCGTTACTTCTCTACCTAACAGGTATTGTGTGTTGTGCAGAAAGTTCCCTATCGTTGTATAAAACACCGCAAATTGTGCACCATGTTAAAGCACAAACCATCTTTAAAAGGTCGAATTGCCCTGAGTACCTCAGTGTATCAAAATCCTGCAGTTGCGCTTAAGCCACCAATAAATAATCTTCCTTTTTTTCTGCCCCCTTCGCAGCATTCCTAATTTCGTGAATCGGTGATTAATTGCAAACAGGCCTCGGAAAGAAAATAAAAGGATTTAGATGCTTGCCAAGCCGTGGCAAGCGATAAGTGTGAAGAACGGATCAGCGTTCATCTGTTTACCTTGAAGATGATGTGTCGGAAAGATTGCGGTTAACTTTCGGCTGTACGCTCCGGGTTTCCACCCTCGAACTGATAGGGACAGCGCTCAAACAATAGGCAATCTCGTGGTGTAGTCTTCGCCCAGCTCCCGGCCTTAATTTCCTCGCACGAGCCTTCCGGGAGGGAAAACACCCAGGGCCCGGTGTGGCAAATGTTTTGTGTTGCCCCGCCGCTCGGGCAAATGCTGTGTGCGAATTCCGGCGTGCATACGATTCAACACCATGAGCTTCAATTAATTTTGAAAATGAAATATGCCAGCGGTAATGGGAAGTAATTTATATCTTTGATTGGATTATTTATGTTTAGGCATGCGGTTACGGCCGGCTTTGGTTTGGCGCGAGCGGCACCTTTGCGGTGGGGGGAAAGGAAAGCCTTTGGGTTTTTGGTTCAAAGCCAGCTGCTGAGGATAACCATTTAGGATGTCTTGGTTTTGTTATCGGGGAAATTATCTCATTTTTCTTGGCGTCCATCGAGCAACGCCCCTGTTGTTTTTTTTTTTCGTTCGTGTGTTTTCTGTTTCTGTCGACTTCTTTCCGCTACCGACGTAATGGAGGCGCCCGGTTGCTGATGGCTTCCAGGGAGGGGTGGTAGCCGGTTGGCCACCGAAAGAACGTGAAAAGTTGCCAATATATATATTGTTTCCATTTCAGTAGCACATCTCCCACCCTTCGGCAGCATTTCCTGGATCATCTCGTGCGTGGTAATCATGCGGCCAGAGTTACAGGCGCACTTGGGAATTTGTCGTCGACGACGGCTAATGACAGGTAGCAATCGTTCCGCGGGTGGAGTCATTTGGGAGGGAAGGAAAATCAACACTTTGCACGCGTTTGCGTTTGATGAGTTTCTACATTAATAATTTACTTTATCGCCCTCCTCCGGAGCGAGGTCTCACACCACTCTGCCGTACGTTCTCATAACCGCTAATATGTGATGCGTTTAATTGGCCGACACACAGCCGACGGGCGGGATGGTTGATTTGTGGTCACCACTTAGTAATGCTAATATGGACGGTTTATAACACTTTTAACGGCGGTGTTAGTGCTTCCGGATGGGAGGAATGTGGCCCTCATTTTGCCGTGAGATTGACATACCACCGTGAATGGCATATTGTTTTGTGGAAGATTATTTTTTTATGGTGTTTACAATTCATAAATGATGTTTTTATACGTGTGGGGGGGGAACTTTCGGGTTAAATATTTGCATGCATTGAACTTTATTGATATCCCGATTCAATTGATTTTGTTAATAAAAACCAACTCAATTTCAGCAGCAGTTATTGTGTTTATTTGAATAGCGAATTATTATTTAAATATTTTAGTTTTTATGTATAGTAAAGTAAGTTAATTTAATATTATTTAAACTGTTGTAGTATAACAAAAGAAAACTCTTTAAAAATGTTGAAAACATTTTTATTAAAAATCCAAATGATAATCACATTTGTCCCAGACACTTGCTTCGATATCACGTGTAGAAATTTTTAAACAGCCGTCACCATTACGGCAGTTCTCAAACAGTGACTACCGGTGTAATAATCCTAAACACAAATTCCACCCTCTCTGGGCCATTTGTTGCCCCTCGCCGCACAATACCATCACGAGACAAAACAATGAATAAAATTGCTTTCAAGCCAGGGTTTTTAGAAAAGTTTTGCGTTAGTGCATCTTTCGTCAGGTTTGATGGGCATTAAAAGACGAAAAGTTTCGCGTTTTATCGCACCATGATTGATAAGGTAATAATTACGTGTAGCAAAGTTACGGGTAAACATTAAAGCTGTGTGTGCGGTAGTCGAGCATCCTTAACACGGTGCACTCGCAGGGGTCGCTCAACCAAGTGGGGATTTTCCCTCCCACGGATGTGCCGCTCAAGGTGTGTGGCCGGTCTGGTGGGGTTTCTTGTAAGCGATGGAACAGTGAGTGGTATGCACACGGAAACGTTCGTTAGTGTGAGTCACCGAATGGACGAACCATCCCCTCCGGTAAAGGGCACTCATTTTGTATCCTGTCCCTGTGAAGTACTCACTGATGCGAGTCCTTTTTATCCCTCCACCGGAGCTCAGCACATAAATATACGGGGAAAAACGGAACTCACGCTGGCGGAGGTGCATTCTTCACCTGGTTTACATGCACTCGCGCTGCTGTAACAGCATAACCCCCTCCCACTTTTTGGCACCAACACTCACCAAGGCTGAGTGGTTCTACCAGTAGGCCTGCAGGGTGAGTGCGCATGATCGGTACGCGGTACACCAGTGGAAAGTTCGCCCTGTTCGTTGGGGCTTGCCTTTTCGTGGACTAGCAGTCTGATGGCAGAAAATAGCGAAAATGTGCGTGTTTTTTCCAGTATCTATAAGTTTCCCGGAAAGCAGGTTTTCTATCTTAATCGATTTTTTTTTTGTTAGAAAGTTTGGTTATAGAATGAGCAGAATAATTATGTTACGGTACACAATAAAGCAATCTGAATTTCAGACAACAGCAATGAGAAAACTGTGCAGCTGTTTTAAGTTAAACCATTCACTGAAGGCAGGTCTTGTGGCAGTTCCAGTTGCAGAAAGGAAAACTGAAATCATCCCCGAAAGCAATCGCAATCCCTCATCTTCTCCGCGTTGGTGTACGTTCGTTTGCATCACTGTTCATTTTCCACCAGTGACAGACTAGGATAAATTGGAAAACCTTCCCAGAAACGATTCAGCTCGGGTTGGCTGGCTGGTTGACTGTGGTTGTGTGCAAATGTTGATCGATTTACGAGTTACTGTGTGTCTGCTTCGGCTGGGAAAATGCTCTACGGCTTACGAGAGCAAGGCGGCGTACACTTCACCAACACGCCTAGAACGCATGATGAAAAGTGTAACATTGTTTCTGCATTATTGACGGCAGCTTTTGCGGGCCAAGTTTCGTACTTTTAGATATGATCAAATATTAAATCATTTCGTGGTTTTTGGAATTTTCCAATCGCTGAATAAAACATGCACAAACACGGCAATTTCTCCGTACGCAGTGAAACACAACCCGGCTCGCCAATTAGTCACCTTTCGATTAGGGACGATCGCTCTCGTCGCCGTGTTTGCTTCTGGCCAGCCAGCGATGGTGGACTAACGAAACCGGCTGTAGGATGCTCGGTAAAATGGATAAAAGTGCCCATGATGCGATGGGTTTGGCATGTGGTGGCTTGAAATATTCACAGTCCTTAAAGTACGAGGCAACTGTGTACTCGTGGGGCCGGAAATTGATGCCATGCCTGTAGGCAAGTCTCCGTACTTCAATCGGATTTGCTGCGAGGGTTGTTACATAATTTATGTTTCTTAGCATTACTCGGGGTGTTACACACCGAACCGGCGGCGGGAGGACTATCCCCGGAGGAGAGGGTGCGGCAATGCGTCTGCGGGATGTGTGTTTCAGGAGTGTGCGTCGGGTTTTGTAAGCCTCCATGTTCTGGGCAGTTTTATTTCACAATGCTACTTGTGGGACCTGTGTATGTGAGGGCAGATCATGATGAGAACAGGTTTGCTGTTCTAGTTGATCCTTCTTGCCGTTCGTGCGGGGCACGGGTACGGCATGAAGTAGTGACAAATGCCCCAAAAGCCATTAGTAAAATCTCCCAAGATACACACCTTTTCCCTGTTGGGCAATGATTGGATTTGGGCTCTTTGTTTTTTCTTCGATAGTTTGGTATTTGGAGAGGTGATGTTTCTACTGATTTGTGATGGTAAAAGCTTTCCACCAGTTTTGCTTTTTTTAGCTCCTATTCTTGAGCTGAAAGTATGTCGAAAAAACAACGAAATTTTCGTTTAGAGGAGGGATGTGATGTAAAAAATTTTCCAGACATTTAGAAGCAAACGTTTTGTTAAAGTATTATTTTCCAATATTTATTTCTTTTTATTTGTGTATTAAAACTGTCAATAAATTGCAACATCTATCTCTATCACACAAAAAAAACCAGTACGAAACATTGTTTGATGGCCATTTAATCAGCTATTGCTCAAGTTACGTTAATAAAAGTTGTTTATAGTGCACCAAACTGTACTAAAATACTATACGAACTTACTAAAAAATAAAATCGTAGCATTGCAAAATGATCTCTTCTCATTTCCTGGTTCACCGAATACGTATGCTTATGGTGCGCTGGAAGGACACGATACCTTACCACAGTACATCCGTTGTAATTTGTACTATTCACTTTTATTTGGTTTAATTCCAAGTTTAAACTATACCTGAAGCACGGCCTCGGCAGTGCACCACTAGCAAAACCGACCATTAGGGCAAAGCGTACCTTCATAAGTTCTGGGCACCGCAAAATGTTTGTGACTTTGGCCAAGATTTTACCACATCCAGCGCAAAACACCGACCGACACATCGTGGGAACCCCATCCGGGGACGTTAGTTTCGTGGCGGATAACGACGGGCAATAACCGTTATCATTTATTCCATTATGGAAATATTTAAATAGGATTTTATCAAACCTCCTCTTTTTGCCGGTCAACGGGAAATGAACCAGAACTAGCGTCGGATAGGTGGGCGTGTGTGCGGTTGTTGTGTGATTGTCGTGAGTACTGAAAACCATTTGCGTTACTAATGCTACAACCGTGTGGCTGGCCAGTTCTGGCTAAAAGCTGGTGCGAAGTAAGCATCCGTGTTGCACTTTACCAGCACCAGCAGCAGTACAGGGATAAGAAAAACCACAGCTCGGTCGCTAGCTGCACTTAGCTGCACGGTGCTGACTTAGATGTGTATGCGCTTTCTTCCGAGCGCACTAAAGACGGCGGAGCCTTTTTATCGTTACTAAAGCGAGGTTTTTGCAGTGTGCAGGATGGCTTCGTCTGCCCATTTTCCACTATTTTACAGACGAGTGGAAAGTTCATATCTAATCCTGCCTTAGCAGCACCTGGGCGAGACGATTGTCAGGATTAGTAAATGGTCGACAATAGCGCAAGGTTGATAGCTTCAGGGGAAATTGCAAAACACAACCTATACTGGAACTGGTGTCCTCGGCTGTCGTTCAAACAGAACGAGAAGTCAGAAAATGGACATTAAGAAGAGGAGTTTTTACTCAAAACATGCTTATTTTTTCTAAAGAGTTACATTATACTTCTGATTGTAAATGGAGAGGAAGCTGCCATTCGAATTCTGCGCTGTTCCATTTACACTTCATGGTAAGGACTTTTACGTCATATATTCTGTTTGATGCCGATGGTATGATTTTGGAAGATTAAAAAAATGTATTTTAGGGAATGTCTGGAATGGAAATGGCTTAATGTTAGTGTAATACTCAGCGAGTCTTTTGAAGAGAGACGTTCATACGAATTTTCAGTGAGAAGTCATTCCAGTTATGAGTTGATTTTCTAGAGAAGCATGACTTCACGAAGCTTCATGAATTTCTAGAGACTCATTAAATCTCACAGATTTTTCACTAGGTCTACGCAATCGAATCCTTGCTGTACTTGTACTTGATATTTCTAGTATTGTAAATTCTCGTACCAGCAGCTAAAAATACAAAATAATTGTTATTTGGAGATGCATGAATATATGAGCGTTCGTAATTATGTGAGGTTTCAAAAAGCTTTAAGGATTAATGTATCTTCGGAGAAGAGATTTAGAGTCAGCAATTCAAAAAGATTTCAGTGATATTTCACCAATTTTATGCATATGAATGAGATTCACTAAACATTTCTTAATATCTTTAGATGTAAAAATCTACTTAATACTTTTATAATCTTATTAACTACACTTTTAATAAATCCTGTTGTAGAAGAGTTCTGAAAGAATGCATTCGGTTTATTTAGATGGCCATTCATATTGTCAGGACTTTATCCTTCTTTTTGTAAAATTACCGCTCCATTTTCCAAAGCAACTTCCAATATAAACGTACACAATCTTCATCGTACATCGTAGTGTATGAAGTATACAGCTTAAATTCATTTTCTTATCGATCGGTTTTGTCTAAATTTAGCTTTAATAACGTAATGGTGCACTGTAACCGGATTCCTTCATGTTCGTGCCCATATCACTTACAGGATGTTGAGCCTAATTGACTCTAAACCGGGTGCCCTTCGGCTATAGCGACGGTTTACGATGCTGACCGATCCATCCGGCCGGTTCAATTGCTGGTAAACCGACGAGATGGTGATGCTGTGCCGTTGCTGTTACTCCCGCCCAGGATATGATTTGGATGGACGTGGCCCGCCTAAGCAGCAACGCATTTTTATTGTCTCTCGTAATGTCCATCACTCCAGCACTGCCTGGACACACATACAATTTAATGCTACCCCACGTTAATCGCCAACCAGAAAGGTATCGTTTTACGGTTGTGCGCTATGGATTCCAGTCCATTAAAAACAAATTGCCTTAAGTAAACATTTGAATTACGAGCCAGCGCGTGGAGATGGGTTTCCTTTTGCGGGATCTCATCAAAGACTCAAGGCAATGACATCGACGAGGGGAGGTCCTTTCCTATGGATTATTTCGTACCTTATCGTGGGCATGAATACGTACTGCGTACACAGGCAACACCGAACCATTGTGTCTAGCGTGATAAGACATTTTTACATCGTGCTGCGCATTGTGCTGGAGTACTGAGGCGAAAAGTTGCAGATGATACGGTAGTGTGCGCGCACCAGTACCTATTCGGTTATGCGTGATGTACACTGACGAAATGATAACCTGCAGCGTGTGTGTATTACGTTGTCCGCACTGTTTTCTTTTCTGTCGAATCATCGCAATCGATCGGTTTTCATTACAAGATCGGGTACATCGTCTGGATATTGTCTAGTCTCGGATGCTTTACCGCTGCTTGGCTTTGCTTCGAGCCGATGAGTCAGCAGGGTGCTTGCGGGCGGAGTTGGAGGTGGTGTAATTACACAAAGATTGAAGCCGTCAAAGTAGGCGCGGTAAGGATTTCGTTCGTGACGTGTACACCTTCCCAGCGTGCAAGCGATGCCAACTGGGACCATAAATTACGAGCCTGATACATCGGGAGATGGTTGAGACTGTTAGTTGCATATATTGAATAATCGTTTTATCGGGTGTTTTACCCTGACTCGCTCATAAGTGCTTTGTGCCAGAAGCGGCTGGGACATTCGGCGCTGCATAGTCATGCCAGAAATTGCCGCGGGATCCAGTGGCCATGCCGAGCGCCGAGAGCGCACTCGTCGGCAGGAAAAGCAGGCCTTTCTTGGAATGAAGCTGGTGGAAACCGTAAGCAAGAGGGCGTCGTTTGTTGTTGCTGCCGTGTTCCATCAAATTGACTTGTCATGTTAAGACAATTTGTTCTTTTTCTCGGCTACGTGTGGTTTGTTGCGCTGCTGGTGACGGTGTACGATGTGGTGCGGTTGCTGTTGGACGTCGCGGTGCGAAGATTTGCTGCCTGATTTGCGCCGGGCTGCACATCCAGGGCTTCCTGCACTATCCGGAACCGTTCCCGCACGAGATGCTGTTCTGCGGTCTGTACGCAAGCTACTTTCTGATCTCGTTCTATTCGCTGCTGTTCCTGTACTGGGACTGCTGGGGGTTGAACTACACGGTCGAGGCGATAGTGGCCGGTGGCGCATTCCTGCTGTTCGTGGTGTCGGCATTCGTTTCGATGTACCACGCAGAAGCCGACATCCATCTGCAGTACCTGACGGACGAGGAGGAATGGTATCACCAGTTTTTTGTCTACTGCCGATTGCAAAGCTTGGGCGCGACAATTACGGCCCAAATGTTTCTGGTGCACTGTTCGCTGGCGCTGGATTTGGCCGGGTTGCTGGACCGCTGGTTTGGAGCATTAGCCGGACGACGGTCCGTGGCAGAGGATGATTTACAAGAAGATGTGCTAGCGAATGAACGGTTGCAAATCAACCCTTTCTGGATGCCAGCATTCGAAGGCCTTATGAAGCGACTTCCGTGTGAGTGCCGTAAGTCCGAACCGGATGGTTGAAATGCTAGTTACTGTGAGTTACTGTGTACTTTTGTCTTCGTGCCTACTACACTAACTGCTTATTACAGCTCAGCTCAAAAAAATAACTTAAAATAAATCATTAAAAATTTATAGAACAAAACGACAATTTTTTTATGCGAAAGAAATTTTCTGCAATAAATCTTTAAAGATTTAACTTACTATTTTCTGATCAGTTTTCACTATTTACACAACAAACTAGCGTTTATTTAACATGCTAGAAATCAACATTCCCCGCACGTTTGCCCAATTCATGAAAGCCCATGTAATGTGTAAAGTTTTGCATAATGCCTTCCAACAGGTACAGCGAGTTTGTCGTGCTCTAAGTGCACTACTAATCTTACCTACACTCGGCCACTCAAACCTAAACGGCACACGCAAAAAAAAATGCCATGCTGATAACGTTACACGCTAATTTGCAAAGATTATTAACAGGTAGTTGCGGTGTTGCTTCCGTGGTTTGCACGTTACGTAGGCCAAAATGATGTGCTAAATATGGCGTGGTGGGTTGAGGTTTCCGTGCAAGGTACCGCCCCGACACGCCACCGGTTTTAATTTTATCTCGTCAACAGCAATCTTCTTCATTGCCAGTTTTGATGAAGAGATTAGGGACAAACTTTTTCGCTTTGCATGATAATGGGTGCATGGATTTGTTGGCCTGGCACTTACATTCGCCGAACTTACGTACGTACCGTACGTACGGACAAAGATTTTCGGTAAGATACATTTTTATGAAACCGCCACGCACATTATGTCACGTTAAAGGCAATGAGAAAAGTTTCCAAAATGTGTTCGAATGCAGCAGCAGAAGGATAAGTCGCAGCTCGTCGACGCCTTCGTTAAAAGCGTGCGGGAAGAAAATGTGTTCTGTCCGAGTGAAGAAAATGTTGTAATAAGAGCGTGAAAATCATGTCTGTATGGTGATTCCTATTTATTTTAAACTGTATTTCTTGTTTTGAATAAGGATCTTTAAGTTTTTGGTTTACCCACCAGCAGGAATATTAATCGTCATTAAGACCAGCAACAGACATTTATAAAGTTTGGAGCCAACATTATAAAATAAAATGTTCTTATATTGAAATAATATTCAACGGTTCCCCCAGATGGAAAGAAACACAGACAGGTAATTGCTCTATTTCATTCATGTTTCCCTATTTTACATGATTTTTCATTTGTTTGCCCGTTGGAAAATTGTCCTTTGGTGAAAAGAACTTAATTTATCCTCGAAAAATTCCTGTTTTTATTGCGGTTTAAGATTTTCTTTAGGATATTTTCCTCATACCCTACATCACTGATCATAACATAAAAAGCCACAAATGATTTTGTTTTCGAAATAAAACCATGTTGATTTTGGGGATCATGTCATGGAGTAGAGTTGAAAATGTCACAGTTATGACTTCACAGGGAAATTTACCCAATTCATGCCAGTTACACGAACATACATTTGCCTAATCAAAATGGTTTGTCGTAGATTCTCTGTCTGCAAACCACATGCGCCACAATTCAGGCAACTCAAGATGTTAACGGATCAGCAACAACTGTCCTATTGTGGTAGACGCTGGATTGTAGAAATAATTTAATCGACACGCATAGTTGAACATTTTGCTTCCATCTCACTGAAACGTGCGAACATTATTTGCTTTGCTCGGCGCTGGGAAGCTGGCCGGTCGGCACCATTCGCACAACCAGTCACAACGACTCGGCAACAAACGATGCATGGACGATCGAAGAGCTCAATGGACCACCACCCATAAGCACGAAATTTTCACTCGCTTTTCGAGGATTTGTACTTCTTAGAATGTTTTAATTAGAATCCTTTTTCGTGGCGTATCTTCACCGTGGAAAGCAGCAACGATGTGCGAGTGTGTGGTTGGGTTGTACAAAACGGGTGAGTAAAACACTTATGAGGATAGTAATGAGACGGTGCAGTGTATCGTGGTAAAAGGTCTTCGTTCCTTTTATCGGGCCGGTTTTTGAGAAATTCAGGCACTGCCATGGTCGGGAAAGAATTTATCCACCGTCTTTATCCCCACGGTGAGGGCTTTGTGGTCTTCCAGTGCACTGGTGGAACGCCCGATAGCGACCGAATGGGATCGTTTCATTGTACCACTGCTGTAGCACGGTGGACCCATCCAGCAGTGCCGGTGTGACTTTATTTTACTTTCAATTATTCTCACGATAAAGTTTCTTTGTATGACTTTGTTGGGCGAAACAACAGGCGACCGGGGGAAAGGTTGGTCGGGCTGAGAAGAGATAGGACAAAGGAGGAAAAAAAGGCAATGAAAGGAGCCCCCGAGTTAGGGAAAGTGTGAGCCAAGAATCTTAACGAATCTTGCTGGTGTATTGGACGCAGCTCGGACGCGGTACGTGAGGGCTTGCACTGTGGACATAGTGGGGGGTGGGGCGCCGAAAGCATCAAAGAACTATCTTCACGCTAGCAGATAAAACTGTAAGCCGCCCTGCTTAGCCAGCGCAGGAAAAATAAAACCGAACGTTGGAGTGGAGCGGAACGCGGGCAAAACCGGCAAAGCGGATTACTAGAACAAGCGCACCCAAAATCTCCCCGCCGGTTGCCAAAAAGGGATAATGTTACGAGGTGAAACTACATGAAATAATTAAGAATGTTCGCCTTTTCTTGGACATCTTCGGGTTATGCAGGGGATCTGTCGCTTGAGTGGAGTTTCTTGATCAACGGTAAGCATACACACACACACACTCTCTTTGTCATCTGGTGCGAAATGGGGACGAATGCTCATAATGCGAATGGCATAGATTGTGAGATGTTAATGAATTTCAGCCAAGTCTGAAGATTAAATTTTATGAAGCTTCTCTGCAGTGTCGTTTGATAAATTGGGGCTCCGTTTTGACTACGTTGGGCTAATTTGTAATAGCTGGTGGATTGTTTCAATTGTAACGGAATCGTTAATTCGTGTACCCTTAGACAACACAGCGACAAGTTTCTTGGGACTGATGACAAACGATGGTTTCAAGGTGTTTTGTGGTTTGGAGTTTTGTTCTCGATTGTGTTCCAACTCTTAACAGATACTTGTACATTTTTGGAACTTTTGCTCAACGGATAACGTCTTTTCTAGCTGTAATGTTCAACGTTATTAAAACTGGACGGCTTTAACATTGGCTCACACAGAACTCGTTATTAACCGTCATATTTTGTACAGAGCAACTTATGCTGAAGCTGCGGGGGAATTTCTTCATCCCCAAATCCGGACAATGTTCACTGTCCGATTTGGGCATGTTTTTCGGTGCTGGTTGTTGTTTTTATTTTTAATTTCGTACGACATGATTTACACAAACTCCCCCGAAAACGTCTTGGGGGGAATGCTGCTGTTTTTGCGGATGAGCAGTTTCAACGCTCGAGAACGCTTGGCCCGGTTACATCGTAACGAGCCGTTGGCCGTTGGTGTAAATTTGTGCCAGCCAAGTTCCGGACCAACGAAGTTACCGGCGATGGTTTCTTTCCGAAAAACCAAACGCGCCGGGGGATTTGCTCCAAAGCGAGCATGAGTGAACGGAGGCTAGAAAGAAAAAGTTGTGGGCTAGAAAATATTCTCGAGCTTATGCAGTTGAGTGAAATTGCAAGTGCATCCACCAGCACCGGGCAACGCGCGATTTGGTTTCCTAGGGTAGTAACTTTCGATAGATCCGTTCGCTCGTACATTCCCGACCACCGTACCAATACCACCAGCCTCTTCCCCGTGTGTGTGTGTATGTGTTGTTCGCCACCGAATGCTCCCACTTTCGGTTGGTTCCACCGCAAAACCCGGAAGTGAATTGAATTTCTCCAGCTGGTCCGGATCGGCCAACCGGGACCGTTCGGTACGAATGAACGTAAGCGCAGCATTACATTTACGGGGCACTTGTATCGGTAGTTTATGATGCTACATATTTTAAGCGAAAGCGAAAATAATACCGAACAGGATTACGGCGGTTGGAGCGCTTAGCCGTTACGTACAAACTTTCCGCCCAAGAAAAACGGGAATGTGCTTGTATTTCTCTTCTTTTTTTTCGCACCACGAGCTCAAGCATCGGTTTGTGTCGTTTTTCCCTCCCCAACGGGAATGCATCGGTTACTGCTGCCCATCGCTTCTGGCCAGCTCAAAGTGTGCGCTCGTTATTGGATACAGTTCCGATCCGCTTTATTTTTCGTTTTCTTGCCGTTGTAAAGTTGTTGATTTTCCCATTTTTTTTTCCTCACTTTTGCAAATTAAGGAAGCCTAAGATCGGGATGTTGGTTTAAATAAATTGCAACCAACATTACAGTGCCGCTTCCGACTGATTACACATTTTCGATATGCGGAAATAGACGCTTGGAAGGCAATCGTCCGCAAAGGGGAGTCGGGAGTGTAAAGTTTATGGGGTGAATTTTACAGACATAAAAAAGGGGTAATCTATCGATAATGAGCCATTTTAAGGCTGGAATGTTTACGAACTGGGAGCCGAGATCGCAAATGGCATCGATTATAGTGAGGCTTATGCGTTGCCCTTCGGTTAATACTGCTGTTTCTCATTAAAGTTTGTCTCAAACATTAAAAAAAATTAAAATTTATTTAATGAAAATGTGTTGAAGTTCTCTAAGCTATATAAAAACTGAAAACCCCACATGATGAATATAAAACACAAAAAACTTCTTCTCAACAAAATTAGTTCGAGCATTGCAGAACATCCTACGCCACCGTTGTGAAACAGTTACAGGACTTCCGCTCTCACTGGGTCGCCTGCCAGTAGTGTAACCATTTACAGTCACAAGATAGTACAGGCGATCTGCTTCGAGCCTGGTCTGAACGCAACAGAAAACCTCTGGGAAAGTGGGACTGATGAATGCTTCATAGCTGCAAATGAATATAAATAAACATGAAACATTCTTCAAGCTAGTTTTTAACCCAGTTGCCATCCAACTACCCAGGCCGCCCACTGTTGACACGAGCGGGAGGCGATGGATTTGGTGCCCGGGCAACTGTCCAAACGTTTTGTGTCGTGTGGCTCCGATGCTCCGGGGGCTTAGCAAATATGTATGTGGAAATTTGATAATTTATGATCATTTAGTTTTCTTTTGTTCCACCCCCTGGAACCGGAACCGGCTCGAACATCTCTCGAAGGCGTGTGCTGAAGGGCAATTCATTCTTGTTGAACGTAGCTCGTCGAGTCGGTGCCAACAAGTCATGCCATGCAAGAATACACCGAGCACCGAACGTCACATGACGTTGGTTGGAAGATTTGGCTACAGCTACAGAAACGAAGCGACACTGCTGCAGTGCAAACTATTGGTTGAGGCAGCCGAGTGTGTATGCACAAGGGTGGCTTTAATAAGCAAATGGGAAAAGTTCGAAATGTGACAATAAAATAACAAAAAAGCATAGCTTTCTGAGTGGATACACAGAATGTATGATGAACGGTAGGCACTTGTTGTAGCACTTGAATGGGAATAAAATGTAGCTTGTTACGTGAGTGTATTTTTTGTGCTTTAATTAATTTTATTTTCCTGGAGTGCTTTACTTTCTATTACCATAAGTGACCGAATAATTCCCTAAGGAACATCTTGCTATTATCAGGATACAGTTCATTGGCCACACACACCAGATAACAGAACAAGAAGCATGCAATATTTTAACAAACCCTTCACCAAAAGGCGAGTATTCGAACGTATCTGTTTCATCCAGTCGCTTACAGCCGTTGTAAAGTAGCAACAACAAAAAATTAATTATCCTTTCGACGATGGCCCATCCAAGAATTTGCTCGCACATCCTCCACGGCCCAGACAGCCGTCGGAGGGTAATAAGAAAAAGTTTTCCTCTCCTTCACTTTACACGTGGCATATGAATGAAACAAAAAAATGTACGGATCGGAGCGAAACAAATTCCCGTGCATTTTGCGCCCAACTTCCAGACCCGTGACGAAACCCGTAATGGAGAGCATACCTTCGCACTGCCTACCGAGCGAAGGAAGGCGCTCATCGCAAAAAGGCACGGTAAGTTTAAAGTCTTATTAAAACGATACCTCTTTAATGAAGATGTTCGCCCATGTGGTGTGGAAAGGTTTCCGGTCACTGAAACGTTACTGTATAAAACGAACGGTCCCAAAATCTTAATGGGCAGGCATGACGCCTTCGGTGGAATATACTTGGCACAGGAAGATGGGAAAAAATGAACTAATATCAAAAACCTTTGAGGTCCGAACGATGAAGCGACGAAAGCATCAGAATGAATTTCAGAAAGCCAACCGAAGAGAAGCAAAAAATAGGAACAACCAACTAACACACCAGAATGTAATGACTGGATAGAAATTCTAGAGCACCGAATGGAATGCGAGAGGGACGACGTAGAATGCCGAAAAAAAGAAAGAGAAACTCCCGTGCTTTGAAACAAAACAAAAAAGAAAGAAATCCTGGAAAAGTTTGGCTAATGTAATATGGAAGATCTTAATGGACTTAATTTGCATAGGGTGACGCCTGTTCGGTGTAAAATCCAGTGCCGGGCGAATTTTGCGGCGGAAGCGACCAAGGTAGCGCGACCACTGCCTCGGAAAGAACGCAAACAGTGGATGGTTCATGCGGAACGGTTGCCTCGCCAAAAAGACGATAGCGGCGACGACAACGACCGTTCTTCACATCTTCACCCGAACCCTTCGAATGCCACCGACACGATTTCACCCCCCGCGGAAGTTCCTTTTCACCTTGACTGCTTTTAATAACGGTTTTAATGAAAGTTTAGATGTTTTGCAATAAACATTTATTTTAATGGCTTTGCGCTCGGCGGCGTGCAGGTGTGGCTGGGCATTTGCCGGGAATCGCACGAGGAAGCGGCTTGGGCTCCATTTCGATCGAAGCGACACTGTTGGTCGGGGAAACCGATCGGTGTTCCGGTCCGGTGGTGACACTGGGTTTTCGGAAATACCTAATCAAAATGACCTCTGAAACGGATCGCTTAATGTCTTTCTGTCGATTGCTTGAGTTGCAGGAGGTTGTAGAGTTTGTGCAGGAATTCGAGACTTCCGTGCAGCTTCCGATGACCTTTGGCAGCCGGTGCCCAACGTCCCGGTAATGCTGATGCGGACGAAAGTTATGTTGCAAGTTATAAAATCACTTAGCTTAATAAAAATAATAATTTGAGGACAAATTGAAGTAAATGATGAAGCAATGGTGCGGATATGCAGACATTTTGGCAGTGTCAATGTGAAGTTATTGCGAGAAGTGTCCATGATCCTATTCGATATGCTTAACGACACCTTCACTAATGGGTGGGAGTTTAGTGAACTGTGCAAAAATGGACAAATGTACGAAATGAGCTTAAGCCAGGTCAGATTCGTCCGGTATAGAAAAGAATGAAAAGGAATGACGGTCACTAGCGACAATAATTAAACATTCGATATTCTCATTGATCGTTCGGTAAACATTAAGAGGATACAATTTGTTCATTAGCCAGAAGCCTCCAATATCCCGATAAAGCGCAATCGGCACTCCTTTTACGTGCAGCATAAATGGTCGCTGGGTGGAAATTTGCAATACAATGTTGTAATCCACTCAACCAGTACACCCGGGCTGCCCATTAGCAGATCAAGGGAGTGAAAAAAAAACACACACACAAACGAGTCGAACAAATTAAATTAATTGCGAGATTAAATGCGATCGAAGTGCGAGCGAGCGTGCGGAGAGGGGGGGGGTTGGGAAAACCGATTTCCGAACGCACAACAAACGACGGGTGCAAACAAATCCGTGCAGAATTTTGATTGGCTTCATAAATACTGAAATAATGTGGTGGCGTGGTGCTGAAGGCACACATTATACATGCGTTTGATGATGGGTTCTCTCCCCCCAGTATGGTGATGTATGCAGCGGCAAGGGCCTGGAAAAATGGTGCAAAAATTCATAACAATAAAATAAAAACGAGGACATGCTTAATTTAGTTACATCTAGCCTCTCCCTGCAGGGGTGACTCCGTGCTTGTCCCATGATTGTATTTGTTTAAATATATTTTTATTTGTGTTACCACGTTACAGCGCCATTGCCAGGCAAATTGAATTAATGTCGAGTGGTGGATGTTTATGTTTTTTCTCCTCTTTTTATTTCGGTTCGTTTTTTCATATAAATCACTGGCAAAAACAAAATCAATTCCGCACAACAACAATGATCCCGCCCGTGAACAATTAAAACTCGGCATTGCATTACGGCCAAGTGCGGGAATGCCATTGCTAAACTGCACTGGATAGGTTGTCAAAGCGATGAAGTTTCATTTGTTTGGCCGGTACCGGTACCGCTCGTGACGTACGCAGCTTGCGAGCTTTTCAGCTGTCAACGGAATGTGTCCAATTCATCAGCGGCATTTACTTTTCGAGTTAACGCACACTCAAACCATCGAAACCGGCCATCAATGGACCGTCCACCGCCTGGGTATGTGTGTGTGTGTGTGTGAGAGAGTGGTTTAGAGTGCTTAAGTGTGTGCTGATGATGGCGCTAAAAGCTTCACTGCACGTCGATTGCACTGCCGCGTACACCAGGGTACTTGTGCACCGGTACGAGTGCTTCCGCATATGTCCCAAATGGAAGTCCTTCAGTCGCAGCTTCACCAGTCGGACGATTACCGGCGGTGATGGAGATGATGGTTCTTCAAACTGGCGCACTGACAGGGCACTATATGAGTAGAAAATGCATATCTATCATAGACATCCGGGACCCGGCCGGAAACACTATCCCGGTACGGCATTTTAGTCGACTCATTGAATACGTACCTTCACGTTTAAATGGAAGAAAAGTTAACAGATCTCGTCCGGAAAACCTTGGCAAAGGGAACCGGGATAGGACGGGGTGAAGAAATTATTTCGTGATTACAAAATTTTCCCTCCCATCGAGCAGAGCCTCTCGTTCGCGTTACGTTCGAGTGCAGGGAAAGCTGTCATTAGCTTATGAGTGTAATTAAATTTAAAAGTACACACGTACGGTACATGTGAAAAACGCTGGTTGCTGGTGGAATTCCTTCTTGGAAGAGTTTCCCTCCCGAGGTGATCGTGGCACGGTGATATTGATTGATGCTTTTAGAGGGAAACTTTGCATCGGTATAGTATGGAATTTGTACAGGGGACTCTGAGCTGTGTCATGGAAGATGGATAATGTGAGAAGAAAGTTCTTCAGAATGTAACTGATTTAAAAACAGGTTAAATAACGATTAAGTTCTTCACGATAAGGTTGTATTAACCGAATTTCGAACTAAATACATCTTTAGACACGAACTATAACTAACGTTTAATAGAGAAGTAATTACCGAGACAAGAACCGAGAGCTATTACTAAGGAACTAACTTGTTTTAATTACATTATTCTCTTGGACGAGTGAACTCTCCCTCAAAACTTTCAAATTCAATATATTCTTTGAAGCGTAATTTATTTTCGAAGCTAAATTTTGTCCTCCCGCACAATTTCCTCTAAAATAATCTACCGGACACATGGAAGCACTGTGCAGTCATCAGAACAAATCAACTCTCCAATGTCTTTAGGGGTATTTTTGTGCAGCAAAAGTTCTGGACAGACCTACCTCGATAACCGATTACGGAATAGTAATGTTATTTCTCGTAGCATAATGAAACGTTACGTTGACGTTTTCATTAAAAGTCAATGCATCGGATGCCTGTTTGCAACTCTTGGGGAAAAGTTGGTCCAAGCACCCCTTGCATTGCAACCAGCCCAAAAAGTGACATAACTCGCCCACCCGATACCCACCAATACCCGAAACATTCATAATTCACTGCAGCTGTTGCAGGGCATTTATTTATCATCAAATCATGCTTTCGTTTGTTCTCCAACGTTTCGAACACCGGATGCAACTGTGTGGCTGGTATGTGTGTGTGTGTGTGGGCTTGTGGAAAACTTGCACCGCTCCACCTGCTCAGCAAACTGTTCGAAGGCGCATCGTTCTTGATTGAATTTGGGGCCCTGGTACGGCCCAAACTACGGCCGGGGTACGTGTTTAGAGTGGGGTTCTTGAGTAAGTTAAATGCAGTAATGCGTTCAAGCGAGAGAGTACTTTTATTGAAGTGCTCAATACTTCCTACACTTCTTATACCCCCGAAAATGGGGAAGCCGTTTTCCCGGCCACATCAAACCCCCGCGAATGGGGGACGTTGTACGTTCGACCACAGTTTGCGGCACCGCTGTCAGGCTGGGTTTCCGATTAAAAGTTTCATTTTGGACACAAGTGTCTGTGTGGACCGGAAATGGTGAGCACGTTTTGCCCCGGCTACGTGGCAGACAGTCAACCGACGATGTGGCCAAGATGGAGCGAGTTGGACCGGTTGGCTACATACTTACATGCATGGTGATACGAATTCGAGATACTTTCCTGGAGATGTTGTGTTTCCCGCGACTAACGAACACCCCTTTGGTCCTGTTTAGATTCCACACCCACACCCACACACACACACACAAGTGGACACGGTGCGGATGGGGCTGGAACCCAATGGTTGAACGGTGCGGCCGGTTACCCCGGAGTGCAACGCCATGTATATGCAAATTGGAAGCTATATTCGTGTGGCGCAGTGCAGGCGCAGCATTCCGGTGGACCGGTTCGGCACACTGGATACACTTTCTTCGGTCGGCTGCTAACGAACTCGCGTGTTTTCGGGAGTGAAAACGAAATTAGTATTCATCGCCCGGAACGCATCATCGTGCGGGAACATGTTTCTGAATAAATAAACTTCTTAATAGTATATTTATAGGACAAACACTATTATCCGTTCGGTTCCGGCGATGCGCCATCAGGTTTCACGGCTACTTAAGGAAGAAGCGGCGGGGGGCGAGGGGCCAGCTTGAGAGGGTTGGGGTTGCTTGGGCGTAAGGAGCTGATGTCCCAAGCGACTCCCATCATCACCATCAAAAAACTATTTCTAAAGTCAACCAACATGGACGGTTTTTGCAGCAGTGCAATGGATCCACCGTATCGGAAACGAATATCGATGCCGCTGTGTGAGGTTTGATCACCGGGTCCCTTGGCTGGAGCTAATGCTGTAATGTGACGTTCGTCGAGGATTATGTACAATGTTGGAGCGGACCGGCAGTATTAAACAACTTTGTATGAGACATGGCGTTTAATGGATTGAATTTCTTGCTGTAGATGTGATGAATGTAAAACTATTTTACAACCAAACTATAACCCCACTTAATGAGCTTAATAAAACATCATTGTAAAGCATCGTTAGGTACCTCATATGAATTTTGTTTCATCGTTTTTATCATCTTCAAACAACCCACACACACACACACACAGTGTTTTTTTTTGCTTTTGTGTCTTTTTATGAAAAACTTAACTTTTTAAACAGATAATTAGTCAGTCGGGTGAAGACGCGCGCTGCGAAATGTATGCGAAAACTTTGGCCATTTATTTATCTAAGATGGGGGATATTGTTTAAGTTACAGGCAGGCCCGGCCCCAAGCCCGGTTTCTGCGCGCCGATGGGCGCCTGCGGTGTACGTTTCATTGTTCCTGGCTGGCTGTTTTCGGCGGTGCAGGAAAAGTAAACTCGCTCGTTATGCGATGCTGCCGGCGCATACATGATGAACGCCCTTTGGATGAATGGTTCAAAATGGCACAAAGCCATCACCCATTGAGGTTTTGCTTTATGAAAACCAAATTAAACTTTATGCACCGGCACTGGCACATAAAAGGCACTGATGAATGAATGAGCCCGGTGGGTTGGACTTTGGTGCGGGGATGGAGGCGGATGGATACCGGAATAGGGAGGGGGGGGGGGGGGGGGGGCTGACGAGTAAACCTCACCCAGCCATAATGTGTGATCTTGGCCGAGAAGAAAAGTGCATTTCCGGTCGGTGTTTTCCACTGCACCGCACCGTGTAAGACACGAACCCGGCGAACTGGGATGCAGCAGGGGCCTACAGAACAGTCGGGCGTGATTACTTTCAACCCAAGCAGTCGGAACCGGGAGAACGGGAAACATGGGAGAAAAGCGCTCCCAGCTCAACACGTTAGCGAAGTATGATTGTTTTATGCATTTCCCTTTTACACGTTTACGCTCCACATTTCCGCACTCGGAAGCGGTGGTTTCAGCTTCGCCCTTAAGCCCTGGGCTAGCGCAATCCGTACACGGGGGTTGTGGCATTTGCTGGACTGGATGGGACGCCAAAGTGCACTGCTTTCTTGGGATATATTTCTTTTAATAAACGTTTCGGCCGCAAGTTGTTGGCCCGCGGAACTACTCTATTTACCGGGGTTTGGTTGCCTCCCTGTTTACGGGCTGACGAGTACTGTACTGTTCGGTGGTCGGGCGGTGAAGAATCGTAAGGATTTTCGGTTCCCATTTTTCTGACTTACTTCCAACAAATCGTAATTTTTCCCTACACTTGTACACTAGTTGTGGCCGTAAAATGGTGGAATGTGATTTTGTTTTCTGCTGGTTGGTTATGTTTAGTGTTCCCGATTTCCCACTGCTGAACTCATCCTATCGTGCTACGTACTCACGACCCGTTTGGCCATGAAATGGTAAGAAAACAAAACCGCTGGGTAATGGTTAGGGGGGAAAATCGTTTCGTTTTGTTTTGCACTTCGCTTTTGCACCACCTCGCTCCAGCTGGACGGGGTTGGCAATATGATTCGCTGTTGCTTTTATGTGCATTTTGAATGTCAGTTGCAGCAAGCGGAATGATGATTTATGTTTGTGCTTAATTTAATTGAGATTAATTTTAGTGACCAGCGACACAACCGCGTGTGCTCTTGCAGTGTGCAGCGTATCGGCGAATCGTATGTAAAGAATTGTAGCTTACCGCACGCGAGTTGCAGTTGGTGGCAAGTTGGGTGCCTTTGAAGATATGCACTCAAATGAAATCCAGGGCTTAACACCCCAACTTCTGTGTGCAAACATTTATTACATTTGCCCAAGCACTAAAACGCACCGTGCTGAAAACGCTTCACGACAGTCATGTGACTTTCCTGTTGCGTTTCACGGACTCCACACGGAAGCCACAATAGAAATCATCCCCCCTCCACAAATGCTGATAAACCGTTTCGGCAAGTGGCAATATTGAGCCCTCTCCTTCCTGTTACTCTAATTTCCATCAACACATCACTGCTCTTGTACGAAGTCGGGAAGTTGGAAAGCGGCGAAAGATGTGCGTACCGCATTGAAATGCCGGCCTATAAAACGTTCAAGTCAAACCAGGCCGCAATTCGCCGCAGAATCGAGCGGCATTCTACGCGGGAACGGAGCGAAAGGCGGGTGAATGGCAGAGATTATTAAAATTTTCGTTTGAAATATTATCATTGTTATTGTTACTGCTTGAAAGTGAATCAATTTTTAAGAACACCGTACCAACCGGAGCTGCTGTACACGCTTATGGTTGAGCGTGTAATTGGTACGTGCGGTGGTGACAGGGTGAAACCTCGGGAGGAACTTCGCGACTTTGTGCTGATGGTGGAATGGATGTTGCAAAAAAAAAAGAACCATCGCGGAGAAAAAAGAGACATTGCCAACCACTGTAGGACGGGTACAATTATGCGCTAAAGTGAGCGCACATGGAGAGCAACATGAAAGCGATGATAAATATGACGTTCAATGGGCTTTTACTTGGCTTCCGTAGCACAACGATTAAGGGTTTACTTTTCGGAAAGTGGAAAAACCGGGAAGCATAATAAATGGGAAGAGTTTTCCGGAAAGTGAAGCAAGGAGTAAATGAAAGAAACACCGTCACAGTGGAGAACAAGCTTGAATGAAACACAAGCAAGAAAACGAAGGTGATTACGACAGTTGTGGCAGAATTTAGCAAATATATTTCTTGTGACATTGTAACGATTGTTGAATACGCTTCACTAATCGGTTTGAAAGAACTTTTAAGTTATTGTGTTCGGAGAGTTCGGAGACTCAGCGATATTTAGCTGAAGAATTGACCAATAAATGACTTTTTTACCAAAATAATAGATTAAGCCTAAGGAGTTTGAATGACTTCAATGTGTCGTAGTCATAACAATTCTCATTGACACCTCTCAACATCCGAAAGTCGCGAAAGTAGGAACACGGTGTCTGATATGCGTTGTGATTTGATTATAATTTTATAATGTCATCTAACACGAATTAATACATTTGTTACCGTTTTGAGTTCATTGTATGTTTCAAGATGTGGCCCAAAATGGTGAGTCTTTAATGTGCCGAAGGACGCGCCTAATTTTATGATTTAATAGCAAATTCTTCATTATTCTATTAACTACGGGACGCCATCCATTCGCCACACTGAAATTAGACACAAGCACTGCATGATTAATCAATGGGAAATTGTTAACCTATCCAGTACATTCCACTTGTATCTTAATTAATTGCATTCGAAGCTACCACAAATCAACCTAATCAATTGCGTAGCGAAACAAACCACTGCCTTTTCCATGTTTCCAACAAATTATCCTGTGGCATGTAACAAATATTTCAAATGTGTTTGATTGTGTACAGTGCGTTGTAAAAACTGGCACCGCATTACCAAGTAAGTATCTAGTGGATAGGCATCCATTTTTGAGGCATTTCATTTTAATTGGAATTCATCGAATTGTAAATGCAATGCAATAAACAAAATAGCACCTCACACACAAACGTTCGCCATCTCGCGAAACCTTACCCCCAAAACCCAAGGCTAATTGTGCCAAGCAATGGTGGCACATCATCGACACGGAAGCGGTTGAAGCTATTGATCCGAAAGGTCGAACACACACACGTACATCCGACTGATAATGTGTTTCGCCGTTTCGCCGGTGTCACAATTCCGGCAAACACCAGATCTAGCTGGTTGTCGGGTGTGTGCTGGTTGATTATTTAACTGTACTGAAAACAAATTACATTTACATTAATTAATTTTAGTACGGGGGAACAGCGGTTTCAGCAATCGGAGCTGCCGGGGGACAGTAACGGCAGTGCCGAGTGACAGTGCCAGAAACACGCCGAAATCCTGCTCGGAGATGCCGAGCACCGAGTGGTTGTATTTTCGCAACAAAATAGTAATTTGCTAAATATAATCTCTGCCCAACCTCGTGCTATTGGGCATCAGTGACACGATCCGGTACGCATCGCACCACCGTACGATCGGTAGGTCGTGAGCTTTGTTTGGTATGCAGCGGGCGAACCGTTGAGCCGGTGCAGATGTGAACGGTCCCTTCGGTATCTCGGGCACGATGTGGAACGCAACGGAGTAACGCGGGGCCGAGGGGTTTTGGGTCGGACAGGGAACATAAATACTGGCATTAGTTTTGCAAACCGTATGTTTGCTGTAATATCATTAGTACACACGGATGTAGACCCGGACCCGCTGGACAATGTGCCGAACGTTCGAGGCCATTATGCTGCGTGGGTAAGTTGATTTGTTATCAACCATACTGGTGAGTGGTTTTTTTTTCGCTCGTTGTTTGCTTGTTCACCTTGCTCCTTGCTGACTTGCTGCGTGCGGTTAGCAGGAAGCTCCGATTCGTAGCCATCCCGTTAAATGCCGTCCACCGTTATGTCTTTGTTGTGCCCCGAGTTCGGTTTGCCCTTTGTTTCAACACACTAGGACTGGCCGGTCGACACTAGTCGGGAAACGTGCAGCACGTGGTGAGATATATCATTCCGCATTTACTTCACTCGCCACGCCAAAGACGCTCGTTAACGATGGAATAATTACTGTAGCACGGTTTGCACGACTGGTGGATCACGGTCCGGCAGGAAGGAGAGATTATAAAAATGAAGTCGTTGCACGGCTTCGGACCACTTCCGTGCAAGGTCAGCAAATACGGGAGCGGGGTGAAACAACAGGAAACACGAAAGCGAGATAAAGTTGTGTGATACTCGAAAAATGTACAACCAAATCTCTGTTTCCGGTTCATATTGCCTTCTTGTGCCGGTCGAGCGTGTGTGTGTGTGGGTGTGTGTGGGGAGGGTTCGCCTTTCCTGCTGTGCGCTCGCGAAACTACGGCGTGCTATCTTAATTACAAAAGTTTCAAATTAAATCATAAATTAAATAAATTGCCCTACCTTCGGTGGCCTGCTGATGAACCTTCATAAATGCAATTCTCCTCGGAGCAGTAGTTTTGCCGAAATGGTGCTGATTTTGTTTTAATTTTTTTTTGTTCTCTCCTCTGTGTGTGTTTGAGCTTCTTGTACTCGGAACCGTTGCCGTTAACTCGGGACTGGTAACAGTTTTCGTTTGGCGTCTTAGTCTTTACACGCTCATTTGAAACGATTCACGCCGGATCGGGGTTTTTGATGAAGTGCAAAACTGCTGACCATTTTGCCAAACCCCGTCGAACCCCGACCCCGGGGACAAAACATTGAGCGGTGAGCTTAGAAAGTCATTCATACGCGGGCGAGAGGATTTTTTTTGTGCGCGTTGGAACCTCTCGAGAAGGAACGAAAAACATAAGAACAAATAATAAAAGTTGCTAATACTTTATAAATTCACTCCACTGTATTACGTAAATGAGTTTTGCTCATCCGAAATGAAGGAATGGCAGTAACATAATACTCCGCCTGGAATGGACGTGTCAGGGTATTCGTGTTCGTGTGATTTTGTGTGTGTGTGTGTGTGCGGTCTTCTTCTCTCGGACCAGTACCGGAGGATAGCAATCAATTGCTGTCGAGTGTAGAACATAACGAAGGTACAGCCGAAAAAGGGCCACCCCGAGCAGAGGTTGTAGAACAGGGGTGCAAAAAAATGTAAGCCAATGGTGGGGCTCGGAATTGCAAATGAAGTAACTCATGCGGAAGTTTCCATTCTGTAACGAAGCTTCTTGTCGTGCTTGTTTCCCTTTTAACATGGGGATGGAGTGAGAAAAGAAAAACGGGAAAGCATCCGTTGAAGGACGCGAGTATCGGATGGACCGCAACAAAAAAAAGTGTCCTACCGGAATATTGACACTATCCATTCGAGAAAGAAATATTCCAAAAACCTTGTCAGTCTTGAAGAGGGAAAAAGAACTCGTACACCCAGATTTGCCAGCTGCCGGTGTGGGTGTGCTGTATGCAAACGGTGTTCTGAAGCTAAATGAAACAAAAACACACACACACACACCAACCGTGTTGCCCTTGGATGAGCTGTCTACTAGCTCGTGCCTTTCTGAAGGTTTTGCCCATTATTTGTTCTCATTAAACGGTTTGCCATGTCCGTCGAGACTGGCAAGCGCAAGATGTTGTAGCAAATTTCGCAACGGTTCGAGGAGGGCGGATTCGTCCAACCAGTCCCAGCTTGGGCACCTGGCGGAAGCTTTATTTATTCTCGACTTGCTATGGAATTGGGACAACTTACTTTTTTGTTAGGTTTTTCACTCAAAAAAAGGGTCTTTGCAATTCAGAGCAATTTTATCCATACTACCTGGTTGCGGGCGGTCGGGCGATAAAGAATACACCAGCGCTCTCTTCATATTTTCCGTCGGTGTACGTCGAAAACGGAGAAATGTGACAAATTTCCCGGTCAGATCCTAATGCCCGTGTGTAGGAGTTGCTCCGGATATTCATTTGGATGCCGGAGCGCTTCTTTGGATTCCAACCCAACGCGGAGACATTTTTACACCTCAGAACAAGGTACGCAATTACACCTGTACGGTCTCAAACTACACGTTCCGGGTGGGCAAATGGTACAGAAAAAAAGAAACCCACCGGTCTCAAGAAAACCGACCAACTCTCCGTGTATTTCTGTTCCGTGCCTTTTAATACATACACACACAACTGGGTACGTAACGCCCAGTGGAGAAATTTGTCGAGCGGACAATTTCACTTTCTCACCACGACCAAATGGTTGGCCCATGCACAGAACGAGGGTGAACATGAGCAGAATGAATAAATATTTCGCCTATTCCAATTTAGAAAGTGGGCAGCAGAAGTAGCAGCACTTTCTTCGGGTTCCATCTTCAACAACCTCCTTAGTGTGTGACGGCATTCGTCTGGTTTTGTTGTGGAGTGGCTTCAAATAAGAGTTGATGTGTAGGTACACTGGGAAAGATGATCCTTGTCAAATTGATATGTGTGTTTTTTCTGTTTTGAAACAATTACTATAAAGTGAGTTATTCCAAAAGTTTTGTTGGCAGTGTTAAAAAAGGAACTAAAATTAACGTCATAGTAACAGAAGGTTCCACATGTTTAGTATTGTTACCAAACGTGGCACGTTAAAAAATAAACTTATTGATCTCGAATTTTTTTTCCACAAATTTTATTGGATATTCATGAGATTTCATTTTATTTAGCTGAAGGAAGGCTTGGCAATGTTGTACTCATTAATGTGAAAACTCTTCAGAAATTTAAACTTCACAGATGATAAACCAACTAGGAAATTTTAGAGTATGTTTGAGGAAATTAGAGTACTTTGTTACATATTCATTACGATATACATCGATTCTATTCAGAAGCAGTTATGTATAGATTTCGCCTCCATTCAATTGACAGGAATGCCATAAAAATTTCAATGACATTTTTTATGGCTCGCATTTTTGCGGAAAATAGTATTCAAAGTATTATTGAAATGTTTAAGAACAAAAAAATCTACATTCGTATCAGCATTTCCCACTCGCTGACTTCAATGTGCAATTTAAACAAATTCCATCACATCCCCTGTAATCCCAACAAACGCAAACTGCTCTGATAAAGGTTTAGCGGGAAAACGACCACAAATTCACAGCTCCACCTTCTGAAATGTCCTGCATGTTTGCAGATCGTTACGAACGCTTCCAGCGGAAAATCGTTTAGCTCGGGAACTATAAATTAAACAAATGCTTACACGTGGATTTGAAATATAAACACGTCAACTAGGCTGCCGGTCAAATGTGGTACCGGTCAATATGGCGCAATAGGTTCTGTTCCGCATTTTTCACGGTCTAGCGCACCGGGCCAGACCAAACGGTGTAGGACAGCGTAGCACTGGTCGCGCAACACGGAGCGCCGTCGGATGGAGAAGCCTTACTGTCGAATGTAGGATGTGTGTTTCATCTCAGCAAGCGACGACAAACGAAAGCGCGAGAACGCGTTCGCGTGGGTTACTATGGGGACGCGTTAGCGCATTATCGTGCTGCTCGATTGGGCCATTAACTGGGCACCGGTCCAGCTGCGGGTGGGGCAACCGTTCGGACATGGGTGGAACATTTTTCAAATCCAACCACCAAACAATACCCACCTGCATTACGGCTCTTTTCAGTCCCCATTTCGGGTTCAAGTCGGCGAACTGTATGCAACCGACAGGAGACGCATCGATGGAGACGGGTGCAACATGGAGCACTATTTTTCAGCCATACCACATGCCACAGATGTGCAGCCAATTTTTTTTCACCACTCGAAACAATAACGTCCATTTCATTTCGGTTCCATTTTACCCGGATGTCAATGTTCAGCAGCAGCGACCGGTTTGTTGTTATTGTTTTAAATAATGTTCCTAATTTTCATAAAACCCACATTTGTATCAATCGTTCACAGCTTTTATAAATTGGGTTGTTCCGAAGTAGCAAATTTATGTTCCGTCCGGATGTTCTCTCTCTCCTTCTCGCTGTCCCCTATTTGCATGTGTTTGTATGCAATCGTCTCGTTGCTGGTTCGTTCTCGGTGACCGATTACCTTTCAGTTTGGGTGGATCAAGCTTCACGACAAATTATTGGTGAGTCATTCGTAAAATCGTATTGTGTTCCCCTGTCCTTCCCTTGGGGGCTGCATTCCCCGAACGCCCTTTTGGGTTTTCGTGTGTCGAAATGCGCTCCCACACTGCCATTTTGTTTCGCCCCTGCTGTGACGTACCGGGCGCCTCCATAGGTTTGCAGCATTTTAATGGTATTGTTATGTTGTGTTGCATTTCGCTGCCCGGCGAACGGCGTCGGAAACGTGCTGACCAGCTGTCCACGGTGTGTGTGTGTGTGTGTGTGTGTGTGTGTGTGTGTGTGTGTCTAAAAAGTGGTGGAATGTCTCCGCCATATCATCACCCAGAAGTGTTCGAGAGGATTGCAAGTTGATGACGGTTTATGGGAATAGCTTTTAGAAAATTTCGTCCACCAAACGATTCGTCACCTGGCTACGAGCCACTCCGGTAGATTGGTTTTCTGGCTGACAGCTTGGAAGCTTGGCCCCGGTGAGTGTGGACGCTCCAGTTCATAAAGCCAATCGCTAGACCCCCGGTTTCATCGGTTCAAAGCGTACGTTTTATTTTATTTTCTTGTTGTTCCCGTTTGAATTTATTTCCCTTTCAGGACGGACCGGTCGGGAGAAAAACGATGAAAAATAGTACGTTCCAAATTTGCCAACCATAAAGGTGTCTGCGTGTATGTGTGGGTGTGTGTGTGTGTATTGGTCAGCTGGTGATCGCACTGGTACTGACCGAAAACGAGCGAAGAAACGGGCCGCGAAAATAAACCCACATAAAGAGTACCATGATGGAGAGTGACAGTCGAAGCGAGCCACATGAAAATTGTCATTATTCAATGTCGGTACATTAAATGGTTTTCATCGTTTTTCTTCCGCTTTTTTTTTTGAAATATATTTTATGTTTCAACTTCCTGCTGGCAGTTCGGACTTTCGGCTATCGGCTGAGCTGAGTTCCGGAATTGGTTTTTCGGCTCAGGCTCAGATTGACTGCAGCATTGTGACCTGCGATGACGCGATCACCATCACCGGATGGTGTTGTACGGATGTTCGCGATGAATTGCTTTGTCCTGAATCATTGCCTATTGCCTTACCCGCCCCAAAAACTGAACACTTCAGCACGACACGGCGCAGTGTAAATCCCATACATACGTACTCGCTTACTTAGCCAATGGGCATGTTTCTTCGCCCTGTCTCCCTGGCGGTTAGGGATGGGCCGCTTTTTACTCCCGACCCCATTTTACCCCCGAGTGTATTGTAGCAATTGCTCGAGGGAAAAATATTTCGCTTCCGGAATGTGTTCATTCCATTCGGCAAGTGTCGGCAGTGGGTAGCAGTGAAACCACCAACCGGGTACGGGTGGGAAAAAGGATTGTCATTCGATGCTGACACGCAGCGTTTTAAGAGCGAGTGCATGGTCGACAAGATGGTCGCCAGTGGACTGAGCGAGCGGTCAGCTCGGGTCGGTTGGCTGGCTCGGTGTGGTAACCGGGTGTGTCAACGTTCGGTCTCGAGTGAATAAAATAATACTTTTGACAGACCGCCAGGCGGGCTGATGCCATGCAGGAGTGTATTTTTTTTGTTGCGGGGTAGATTTTTGTAAAATATTATTTTATCACTTTTGGCCCACATTGTGTCCGGTGCCGCATAAATGCAACGATGGAAAAGAGCCATTGTTGGTTGAGATATCGATACCAGTCCTTGCAGTAATAACTCCTTGAGGATTATAGTTTTACTATTTTAATACTAGCGTTAATCATTACGCATTAATAGATATTGATACAATAATAACACTATTTATAGAACTTTGTGGTCAGTACTGTACTTGAAGGGCACATTTAACTGCTGGAAAAAATCCTTCACATCCAGCACTTTCCTCACGCTGATAATTCCATTTGCCGATCTTTGGTAACTTGTGCCCTATGTTCGACTTCGATGGGAACAATTTCAAATATTCTTGTCACATCAGGTGAAAGCGTAATGACCGAGTTAGCGTACACAGAATATTCCAATCAAATTCTATCTCAAATTTAATCCCACAAATCGAACGTGTTTCGACAGCCATCGAACCCGGTCGGACGATGCATCAGTACCAGTCATCGTTTGCCGTCTGCCAATCGGCAAAACCATTTCAAACATCAGCCCTGGTGCTGCCAGTGACAACCTGTCCAAGTGGATGGCGAGCGCGAGAAGAACGGGTGCAAATGGAGCAAAAAAAAAAGAAAGGAAGCTCCACGAATGGAAAACACTTTCCACAAAATAAAACGAAACGAAAGGTGATCGGATGAACAGGGCGAAAAACACGCACGAAAGCAAAACAGGACCCACAAAAATAAATGAAAAAAAAAAACGCACACGGGAACACGATTGCAACCCCGACGAACTCGGCATTAATATCCCCCTGATGGGAATTGACCCGCGCTGCTGAGTCGCGAGTGGTTAGGCTTCGCCGTTACCGACTGGCTGGCTGTGCGTTTTTTTTGGGGTGAACTGTAGCGCTTTTGACGTTATCGCTCTGGCATGGGGATGTTCCAATATCCTTTGGCGTGGTCGTCCCGCCAGCTCAACTGTCAATTTCTAGGCGCGTTGGATGAAACGAGCTTAAAACTAACAAAAACCATCCATGGAGCCAGATATCAGCCAACCGTGCGGGATGTTCCATTCGCATGCGAGAAATCCTATTCTGGTATTCTGGTTGTAGTGGTGAACAGTTTAGGTGTGTTTAGAATTCCATTCGCTCTAATTTGAATTCCTTCACTGACCACAGCCGTAGGTGAATTTGATTCCGAACGCACGTTCTATTAATTAAATGTGGCAAACATTTTTCGTACGTGCACATGGGCGTCATTGGGGATGTGTGATGTGTTAGTTAAAAATACTTGTGTAATAATTTCTTTAGATAAGAGTGAGTTGAATTTTTTTTTTAGAATTTATTACAGACTTTTTTTTAAATTAACTAAGAGGCAAAAAACCCTAAGACTAGAACTCTTGAGACCGAAATGACTAACATACCACATGACACTACCATTTTAACAGAATTGCGTTAATGAAAAAAGTAATATCTTTGATTAAAAAACGTTAAAATTGCGAACAACTACGAATATGACACTATTTTTTCCAAGAGGTACATTTTAGTCATTGAATAAAAATGCATCCAGAACAAAACTAAGCCATGCAAAGGTTGCTCAAATTGAAGTGTTATTATAAAATGAACAATAAAATCATTCAGATCCGATAAATAAAAGTACTAGTTTGGATAATTTATTGCGCATTTCAAGTCGTACAATTATCGTACAATCATAGCCGTCCAGGTAGAATGTTATTCCATCCTACCGAGCACCGCTCAGTAATGTTTCTTATCTTTCCAAAACGCTTCCCCCGGGCGCTAAGTGTAAACGACAACAACGGCCTACACTACAGCACTTTGCCGAATTGTGCAAAGACTCGCCGTTTTTCATCCCTTTGTGCTTGTGTTGCGATTCATTGGCAAAAGCAAGATACAGATTTGACAATGGCAATCGGAAGGTAAATGTTTCCATGTTTCGTTCGCCGAAAGAAACGAGACGGGAATAAAGTATCACTTTTCCCCTCGTTCATTGCAATCGTTATCTGTGGGTGTGCCAAGTGCAGCAAAGTCCGAAACGTACAGCAACACGAACTGCTTACCAACCGGTTTTCTATGCAATCGGAGTGAAAATGAATTTTCAATGAAAGAAATAATTATCGGCCAAAATAGCAAAGAAGACGGCACCGAACGGCATTTTATGGGGTGTTTGAATGGGACTTTTTTTTTACTTTCTCTTTTGAGTTTACTGACAAACGTACAATGGAGGTGAGTAGCCGAGACTTCATTTGCCTTCATAAAATCTTTTCGTCCATCGCGAACCGTGCTCTTGGTACGGGCACGGATGACGTTCCAGTTGAACGGAAAAGATTCATCGTTAAAGAAGGACGCTTTGGACGGAATAATGGGAACTGATAGCTCTCGGTGGAAACCAAACGGAGCTGATGGGGGTGTCATAGTGTGTGTATGTGTATGAGTGTAGAAAAGCTAAAAAGCTACACCAAGAAAGATGACAACCCGAACCCGGTTCCTGGACGATTCAAGTGAAAATAATTTCGGATTGAACGTGCAAAAACCAAAACCGGGAAGAAGTGTCCGCCGTCCAGCATTGAAGGGTGAAAATGCAATTTATGCTTCTCGCTGTACAATTATCTTCGACTGTTGCAGGATACCGAAAGGAAAAAAAAAAAAAACAGCAGGAAACAGTAAGAACACACAAAAAACAAACGCTCCCCGAATGAGGGAAGAAGCGTTCACAGAATTTAAATGGCCACATCATAATGATATTCTCTTTGGCTTTCGGCTTCCTATTTCCTTCCGGTCCAGTGTGTTTTTTTTTTTGTTGGGTTCTTCTTTCACTATCTCGCTGTCTCTTAGCACCATCTAGCACCAAACCGTACTTTGTAAGCCCTTGAGAGTTTATTATATCGGAAGAATCGGTCCTCGGCCTTTGGAAAGATGGACGTTGGCCGTGCGTCAGGGATAGGGGTGGTGGGCTGGGTACCAGGGGGAATGGGAAACCTCCACCCCCACCCCGTTGAGGGAGAGTTATTTGATACCGGCGTTGTCGTCTCAATGCGAATGCGGCGTGATATCACTCCAAGCGAACGATTTTGAATGGTACTTTAGCTCCATCAAGCGGGGAGGGCTTAAAGTTCAATTGAAGGCTGACACCGAATGGGAAAGTGGATGGTTCTTAAATATTCATTAAATTAAATTGTCACACTGTACATTGACTCATTACGTACGATGAGTTTGGGGAGATTTTTTTTTCTGGTGTTGGTCGGAAAAAAGAGAAAATGGTTATGTTTTTGGTATCGTGTCAGTTGGAATTTTTCCAACATAAAGGTATTTTGATTGCGTTCTATTGGCTGAACAGCCTAATAAAGCGAAGACTAGTTTCAATAAGCAAGCAAGAAAACTTAAGTCACTGTCTGATTTACAGCCTGCATTAAAATGCACAGCAAATGTAGGTCTACCGGTCGGTTGAACCTTTGCCGTAACTCATAATGAAAAGTTGGGAAACTTTGCGCACGGACAAAAACACGGTTAGATTATCTACCCTTTGCGAGGACAGCTTGCCAAAAAAAACCCTTCACCCACCAACATGGCAGAACACGCAGGTGGGGCAGTTGCATCAAAAGAAAAGTCATGCAGATTCTCTCCTGGTGCTATTAAACATTCAGAAGGTAAAATAAATTTCGGTCGGACGTAGCCTGCTCGTTTCGCTTTACAGCCGGGAAACACCTTGGAAAAACTAATTTTTCCAAGCTGGCCTGCTGCTGCCGGTGTTTCCAGTTCAAAGTGCTGTAACTACCGATGCTTTGGGATAGTGTGATAGAGACAGAAGTCTCGGGACCCAAACGGGACGGAAGGGAAATAGCATCCGGCACCATTTGGTTGAACTTTTAAGAAGATTTCAAGCTCAGTAAACTGATTTGAGGCACAGCTCGGCGTAGAACGAGTAATGCATCAAGGCGAATGTCCGTGAATGCGAAATAAAAAAAAACTCACCTACCCGTACCTAGACTGCATCATCAAAGGGAAAAGTATGACATTCTATGGCCACCGGGCTGATGGGCTTTAATCATGGGCAGCTTCAATGGTGGATGCATTAATTATGAAACAAAGTCGCTGTGTCCAACAACTCGCTGGAAGCTGAAAGCAGTTTTACCAAGATAGTAAAAAAACACACCAGTAGAATCTTCAAATTTCTTATCTGACGGAAAAAAACTTTACCATCCAAATGTGAATACCACGAATGTCTTAATTAATGCATAATCGAACCACCATTGCTGGGTGTTTTTTCGGAAGCAAAAAGAAATAAATTTCTACGTACAATACACAATTGAGTTCCAGTTTTTACAACCCAAGTACATGACATGGTGCTGGAGCTGGTGACAGTGTCATTATGCCTTTTGAACAATTATTAATTATGTCATCCGAATTAAATGTAGCTGCATCGTAAAACGTGGTGTTAAAAAGGCTAGCCAGCCGGTACGGGCCCAAGACACCGAAGGGACCAGGGCACTGTATGCCACGGGGTAGAACACGTTCGCTGCTGGTGAATGCGATCGCTGACTTTACATCTCGTTTGTGTCGCAATAAAATCATTGCTTTAAGCGTGTAAATTTCCGAAGCGGTTCTTTTATCGCACCATAAAACAGCGCCCGCGTGCTTTCGAGGCTCACCGTGGCATTTACCATAATGTTACGCAAGGGGGCGTAAGGCGAATTCTCACCCGGCACCGACTTTTTTGTCGAATGGAGCGACAGGAATTGGTTGGTTGGTTGGTTGGTTGTTGTTACTCGCAAGTACGGGTTTTCAATGAAAACTGAATCCACTCCGTTTGACTCGTGGTTGTGGGTTGCCGTTTCGCCGGAGTGTCGCGGTAATAGGCTGAAAGACATGGCAAATGCCACAAGTCGTAAAGCTGTACCACTAAAGAATAAAAAAAAAAAAAAACCTGACGACCCTCCCTCCGGTGGGTTGCGTCTGTATTTATGACATTTCGATCGTTCGTTCGTTCATTTGACGCATCATACCGGGGATGGGTCCTTAAAGGCAGCGCGCTCCATCGCTTGTTGATGCGTCGAATGCGTGAATTTGAAGATTATGGCTTCTTCAAGCCGTTAAAGGTATTTCTATTTTGTGCCGATGTCGTAAATATGTTCACTTCCTTCAAACCATCCGTTTCGACGGTTTTATGGAAAAACCGAGAACCTCCAATGTTGGGAGCCTTAAAAGTCAAACTGCCACCCGTGGTTCAGTTTTTTTTTTACCATTTGCTTCGTTCCCCAACAGGCGCACACACACACTGGAAGCTGCTCGTGGATCGTACAATATGCGCGCTGGATGCGTTTAGTCAGTACGGCGGGGGTTGGATGGGATGCCCGAAGATGCTGCAAATGGAAGAGAAAATTCAACGATTATCATGATTTTGGTTTTCGGTTTTACGAGCCACGACGTAGATTGCGGATAAGTGTCTTTGAACGATTGTAGCCGATTTCGTTTCATGAAGCTCAGGTAAGTGATCAATTTAACAGCAAATTGCGCATTGTGCTGTAGCGTTGGATTGCGGGTATTGCGTTGATTAGCAAATGCGCAGTGTAGTGTAACAGGGATGGCTCGTATATTCTGATAATCTTTATGAAATGTGTGATAAACATTAGAGTTTTATTATTTGAACTCCGATAACTTCAATATACGTATCGTAATCAGAGAATAAGTTGATTTAAGTTTATAACCAACCATTTCTTTTTCAAAATTCACCATTGTTTTCCTATCAATCTAGTCATAACGGGCCGTTGTTATAACCAACGCTAATGTTTCAGATTATTTCCGTAATGATTGTAACACTGTGAAGAAGTATTCATCGAAACAACCATAAACTCTGAACATCAAATAGGGCTCTATGGTGAAACGGCGGAACATCTGCGTAAGGTTACCTATACCAAAAGACAGGCGCATCACCAAGCGAAAGCCAAATGGAAATTTTATGTTAATGAGCCATGCGTTCGGTGACGGTCGACAGGTTTGCCCTCCTGCCAAGCATAACGCTACACGCTGCTTTCAACGGGCATTTCATGTGTCGCGAGTTCTGCCGCACTGGACATGGTGGATTTTGTGATGTGACGATATTGTTGACTCCATGGGGCAGTCCTACCTGTGTCCGTGACCGACAGGTCATTAGATGTAACAGGTTTCTTACCGATGGTGCTCAGTACGATGATGGAGTATGGAAAGTATGAAGAGTGCAATAAATCAACCAGTGTAAAGCTAGCCGGAAATCCTTCGCAGTTAGTTACCTAACAGTTCTTAGTGTTCATTATCTTATTCCGTGGAGGTTTTATTTTCAGTTGTGTACCCGCCGGCCGTAATGATACCAAATAAAGTATATTGGAACTGTAAATAGGACTTATATTTCTTGTAAGTGAGCAAGAATTTGTTCCGTAGACTTAACATACGTTTTGATTAATGCAGCTTATTGTGGAAAGGTTGAATAAAATTAAGTATTTAAGATGAAAAAAATTGTTTTATTTTCTTAATCAGCCATTTGATGATAGTACTTTTAAAGCAAATTAAGGGTTTGGATGCAATAGATAATCACTTCTAAATCGTTCGTTCATAATGATACATGGATAGCCGTAAATGTTCCGGTCCGTACATGCGTCCATCTTCCACGGTGTGATCGATTGCTCGGTAAGCATTTCAATTGCATTGCATGTGATATGACCCACTCACACTCACATGACACACTCACACCATCGAACAGTAGTTCTTGTCGAATCACTACTTCTCCATACTGATCCTTGTTGAAAATGTCGAAAACCTTTCGGTACAAGCCAAGCTGTACCGTGGATAGCACTCACACGCTGTGAAGTTTCCACACGTGCAGTGAAATGTCTTACCATCGATTATGTATACGTCCTGCGACAAGATACGGCTGCTCTAAGCCTGGCAAGCAAGCAGCTGGCTTAATTAATTGCAATTATGTTAATTGAATACAAATATTGTGTCGTTTTGAGACAAAATTCGTTTGGCATTACAAGTACCTCGAATGGTTCTCTACATCAAATGTACTATTCTGTGGAACGAATGTCTGATGCATGCGAAATGATTTTTAGAATTGCTACTGTTAACACTTCAAAGCTGTTACTTTTTCAGAGCCGAGCAAGAGAGAACATTGTCCGTTGTGGGTGTTTAGTTACGAATTCCCTATATAGCATGTGCAATGATTTTATAGACACGAGAATTTGTTTAAGATGGAAATTTGTTTATGTCTATAGAACCAAAATTTCTAATTAAAATGGTTCCAAGGAAGCCAGCGATTAAATATCCTGCACCAACGGGTTTACCTAATTTATGACCTACGGATTGATATTCAAGACAAAAATGTCGACACGATTCGCATTCAAGTTTCTCATACATTACGAACTGAAGGGTTTTAATGTTCGAAAAGTCTTCGTTCTCGTTGAGGCAAAACCGAATAAATTCCACCATCATTATCGTTTCCACTAGGTAATAAAATATTCATTGGAGTACCAGCATTGATGCATGCGTACTTATTGCGAATAAATTTAAAAGTTTTTGACTTATAACAGGGATTATTGTTTCACATGCAGCTGCCCGACGTGTGCTTCTTCTTCGAAACTTTTTGTTTTGCTGCCATCAATAACCAGTTACCACTCACATATCGTTGTGAAATTTCTTACCACAAGGTATTTATTTATTGCTTACACTCCTTAGCGAAGATTTACTAACCACTAAACACTGCTCATTAATCGCTATTACGCCTGACGAAGCGTGGCGTGGTTTATCGAAGCTTACCTCACCCGAATACACTTTCCTCCCTTACTCCTTACCTTACGCCAGTATTGGCACAAGCTTCTAGCAAGCGTCTAGGTAACGGTGGACTCTTGTTGTTCCATTGCACGTTGGTAGACAACGTCGCAACTGCCCAGAAGAATCGGCCGGTGCATTCACATGTGCGAAGAAGGGTTCTGATGGCGTGTGCGTTAAATTTATGGAATGTCGAGCGGGCGATCCACCCCGAACGCAACGACTAAAATGTGTTAATTTCTTCGAAGTAAAGCGGGCCCATTAATCTTGTCCGTAGGCAACCCCGAAGCATAATCAAGAACGGTTGTTTTGCCTTGGTACGTAATTTGTTTTTGGTCTTTATTTTTTTTTTTGGTTTGCTACCGTACTCGTTACCACGCTCTTTACGCCATTTAACAGGTAAACTTTTGAATGCCCTGTCATCTCACCGGCCATGTATCATTCTCGCTCCCCTTTCAGACGCCGAAATGAACGACAACAATTAACACGCGAACCCGGGGCCCGGGTTGTATCGTTATGCGTATCAAATTTCATAGCGGCACGCATTTGCGTGTTTCACAATTTAGATTTAACGATCTGCCAAGGAACATCCTAACCTTGCCCGGGCGCATCCTTCACGCTTGGCCATGTTCGTGCACCCGGAGAGGGGTACGAAAATAAAAGAAGGTGTCAGGCATGAGTGAGATAAGCTATTGCCGTATTAAAATCAATATCCATCCTGGCATTTATGATATGCCGTAGCTTATGTCGGCTTTGTCACTATCAACACTTGAACCGAAGTCTCCCACGAGCGTTATTCACGTCGAAGGTTTCTTCCAGGCAGCGGCGTTCGATGACCGTCTGTATCCCCGTGCACGGGTGCTCCGGAAGAGCGGGAATGATACAGTATGGGAGCAAATGCTGCTGTGTGCCAGTTCCAAAGGTTAGCCGAGTTTCATGCATTTCAGATGGCCTGCCCTACTGAACGTGTTCCAGCCCGGCCCGGCTGCATTTATGAGCGCTCTGCCGAGCGAAAGATATGTTTATTCATGAGAAATGAGCTTCAGTGTATGAAATGTGCATGAAAGTCTTCCTCACAGTGGACCACGCTAGGATAAAAGATCAGCCGGAGGTTTGGCCCTGCAAGCGCGAGGGTTCGACGTGGATCGTCCTGGCGGCCATACCGAACGGTAGCAACGGTACCATCGAATCAACGATTTCACAGGATGGCACCACGTGGGAAGTCCTACCGGGTTGGCTTCATTACGAAACAAGCGAACTATTTGCTGTCCCATGCGTCAGGAGCGATTTTTCCAATTTGAAATATTTTTCGGTTGATCTCAAACAAAGTCCATCCCTGCGTATGCCAACCAGGGCTCTCCCCTGGCTGGTCGGTGCGATTTAAAGTTCCGGGGTTGGCGGTGAAAACGTTTTGCTCCACTCGCAACAAAATTCCACAACACACATATACTCAGCACAGCCGCTCATTCCCAGCACTGCCCATCGCACAGCAGCCCGGGCACAGCTTATATTTATGTACGTCATCTGGTGCCTAGGATAATCGTTTCTTTCTATCAACACTTCTCCGCCCACTAGCTACCCTAATGGTTTTTTATTCTGCGCCGTTCTCATCGCCCCGGGTTTTGTGGCTGAATGGCACACATTTGCCGCCTGTCGGCGTCGAAGAAAATGGCACCAGAATAGAGATTTGTTGGCAAAGGTCCAACATTCTTAATAATACACAATTTCCTTTCACATTAGACAGCGAATGTCTTCGAGCTATGCGCGTTATTTGAACTGGATCGAGTTCACTCCGAAGGTATCGATTGTTGTTTCCTTTCCGTTCTGTATTATTGAGTATGCGGGTTCCATTTTTCCTTCGGTCTTTTAATTTTGTTAGCGTCGGAAGAGTTTAAAAATTAGAAAATTATTTTTGAAATGTGTGGAAGGCTTCGAAAGATGTGTATCGGGGATTTAATGTTTCGGTATCGTAATTACATA
The DNA here is from genome assembly GCF_943734725.1 of Anopheles marshallii. NCBI lineage: Eukaryota > Metazoa > Arthropoda > Insecta > Diptera > Culicidae > Anopheles > Anopheles marshallii. The sequence continues at coordinate 73,482,265 of NC_071327.1, read as the reverse complement.
GCTAAGCTTCAATCAATTATTTTTAATTTTTGGGGGAATTTTTAGAGATTGGTAAAATTGTCACCAAATAAATGAATTAATAAGATAAGGTACGACAGACCTATAAATATATCTTTTATACGGTTTATTTTAATTCTTGCGTTGAGTTTTATGTACGACGTATCGACGTGAACGACTAAGTTAATAGCTGTTGTTCCATTTTTAAAATATTTAACAGATTTGATCATTTGTTAATTTGAGATTGATCTACACATTCGAGGCGACGGTGTTGTTTGTTGGGCAGTGGAGACGCCTGGTACCTCTTGATCACGATCGTATTACATACAGACAGGTCGTTAATATCGTGGACAGAAGATACATACATTACACATTATACATTACATACATTACATACAAAAGATACATTACACAAGAAAATTAAGAAGCATTTTGAATGTAGAAAATTACCGTTATTTTATTAACTTCACTCGCATAACGAACAATCTACTTCACATCTCACTAAACACATGATACTTTATTGCTGTTGAAGGTACAAACTGAGCACCGATACAAACTGAGCACAAATCAGATGCCATGTTGATAGGGAAAATGTATTGCTGCAAATATTGTGGTTACATAATATTGACCTTGAATTTTTAGGAATATGTAGTATTTTTTACACTTACACTCACCGCCTACAAAACCGATGGAAAAGCACGTTTTGCCTGCTAGTAGATCTATGCATAGATAAAAATATCATAATGTACCTTCCTGCACAATCGCATTGGGCTTACATTTTAATCAATGATTCATAATAATCATGTCTCGCATAAAGTACAGCTTCAGCTGTTGTGGTATTTTTTTTTTTGCTGTACACAGTATCAGCTAGCACATTTGTGTAAAAATGATGTTCGGTGGCCGGAAAAAATATATCATTGTCTACTTAATCATGCATCAATCTGGAAAATTACGTCCTACTACCGGTACCCGCAAGTATGCCATAGTGCCTGGTTCATATTTATGCAAAACTGCGAGCGATTGGTGGTTGTTCAATGTCGGCAGAGCTCGTTCGTGCTGATGCGTTGTCATCCATTGTGTTGTGATGCTGTTGGTTCTTTTTCTTGCCCTGCCTTGCTCGTACTAGGTTTTGCGGGTATCTGCGAGGGTGTTCATTCGAGCTGATGATCCTCCGCATGCTTCCCGCATCACCAGCACCGCCACCGCCAGCCTGCTGACGAATGATGACGATAGCGATGCAGCCGACGAGATTTCGAGATTGCAATGATGCTGCCAGTGCCGGTACCAACCTCGGCTCGATTCATTGTGCTGGAAGTCAATAGGCGACCGTTTCCCGTCGGTGCTAAGGAAGCGCCGGTAATATGACAAGGCACCTCGATCGGGAAACATTGAGCTGTTGTTGTAAGTGGTACCCAGCCGGGTACGGCCGGGTGGAACGGGACGGAATGGGCCGCTTTTACAGAACATCGATTGCAAAAATAACAAACGTTACCAGCGAGCAGTACAGACAAGCATAAAATGCGTTTTTGCTATTTTCTGCTCCATGAGCATCGGCGAATTGTGCATAGATTGAATGTAAATCTACAGATGAGAACACCACTATCGAACAACGGGCCCCGAGTTCGGTCGTGTGCATCGGCGCAAGCGAATGTATGGAAAGGATCCCATTGCATGGCTTTTCTGCCATGCATGATCGGTATGGCACAGAGCTGTAAAGAACCTGTCTGCCGGTGCACTTGTGGATAATTTTACACGATGCAGTTACAGGTATGCTGAAATTACGACTTGAAAATATTTTTCTATGCGTTTAATTAAAATTTGAAATATTTTATGTTTGGGTTTATATGTTTAATACAATAAATTTAATACTTTCTTTTTATTACATAATCAACGATTGCAGTAAAATGAATAGAAAAGATATACAGTTTTATGTTTAATTCTAAAAATTCTTTACCAAAAATATATTACTTCGATACCAGGAACCGTAACAACTCACGAAATCCCACAATATCATCACAAATGCTTGCAAAGGTTTTTAGTTCCACTTGATTTCGCTTGGTAACATGACTGATTTAAGCTGACAGCGGTGAAATATCCCAAAAATGGTGTGCTATCGTTTCGAAAATCCATCGTCCGTACCACGAACCGCTACACGTGGTGCTGCAAATATTGATTGATATTTTGCTATCTGCGAAACGCAACTCTTCCGCACTGGCCCAACATGAAAGCGCGTGTAGAGAAGACGTCGCCCGAAGGTGGAGCCAAATTTATTAGGCTTAGAGCTGGACTCGACGATCCATTGGAAAATGGGAACGATTTAGCTTACATTCTTCGTGCCGTTATATTTCAGTACACTGTGGTGGATGAGCACTGTAATAGCTTGTTGCGTAGACACATGTTCTTCTCATTAAATTCAATAGCTGAGCCTTTCGAACGAGCTCTTTGAGGTTTTGAAATCTCTTTTTCTCTTTTTGGAAATTACTGACACATCAGTTTTGGAAACAAAAAACCTATTACATCTGGATCTTATAGATCTTCTGAGTACACCAACTATCTTGATAGTTTTAGTGAAGATATTCTTCAAACATTGATTTATTTTACTCTCCAGAATGGTTTTACTTTAAACCATCTTGATGAAACTTTTGATCCACGCTGATCTCAAGCCGATTTCAACTTGCTTTCGCCAACCATCTATTATGGTGCCTGTTTATGATCCTACCTAACCTGACGTACCATCGTGCACGCGTGTGTATGGGAAGAGTTTCGTCGCTCCCGAAAACCATTTTGCTGAAGATAACATTAATTTATCACAGTCAAGTATTTTCCGTTTTTCTATTCACCTCGACTAGCTGTTTTTTTTACGCCCATTCTTACGGCTCAGATGTACCAAAACAACAAATCGGATGAGATCATTTTTTCTCAAATCTTCGTTCCGGGTTTGAGTCGGACGTGCAGGATGCTACCGTTTGCAGGAAGTCAAAATACGGTGCTTAGGCCTAGGTTGCTCTCGAGCCTCTGCTGTGTGCCGCTTTTGAACCGTGCAGAGAAGCGTTTCACTTTTTATGTCTGGCTGGTGAAATTGAAAACAATTATGGAAAGAGTTTAATCAAGATGGATCGCCGTTCTCGATGATGACTTGGGCAAAGTTCTAGTGGGTTCCAGTCAAGTATAGCGTGCAGGCAGAAAAAGGTTACACACTCCTTGACAAATGATCAGCCAACGAAAAGGGACGCCATTGAGTGGAACATGCACTTCTCGGAGGCTAGACTGTCCAACAAAAGGTTGAAGCTCTAATAAGAACTATTTTGGTTAATGTTGTTGAATCAGACTTTATTATTTTAAAAATAAAATCTAATCAAATATTTGAACTTCGCGCTTCCATTAGAAAGTTGTTTGTATTGATACGCTGTTTGCTTGCATATAAATCAGTGTCGGCAGGCTTTTGCTAATCGAAGTGCTAATATTTTCCAAAGTGCACCTCAAACCATTGCAAAACCGCAACGCATTAGAGCATGGATATGCTTTACGACCCCTCCGCTGCGTGCGTGAGTACGTTAAAAGAAGCAAATTTACCGCAAATGTGCCTGGTCCATTAGCGTTTACCGATGCTAAGCGCTCGGGTTGTTTTTTTCCGCGAACAGACAGACGGGGTAGTAAATAATAAAGCAATTTTTCAAAAACTGCAATCTTCATCTACGACATCCATTGCGCGGCCACACGGTGCACGTGAGTTTCAATTTGCGATAGCCCGTAATTTACTACCGCCAAAATATACGCCGACCCCGTAATTTATGCGGTCAAATGTTATCAGCCAGTATGTTTCGGTTGTGGCGAACGCAACACACGGCCGCGACGGAAGGAGAGCACACGTCTAGAAGCATAAACACATCATGCACGGTGCGGTTCGGGGGGATGGTTTTGCGATTTAAAAGCCTTCGCTTACCTGTGCCCCAAAAATGGTGAATCCAACGCTCTGTACCTAGTTGTTCCGAAACCCGTTAAGCTAGTGAGAACCTGTGTGTGTGTGTGTGTGTGTGTGTGTGTGTGTGTGTGTGTGTCAGGTAATGTTTAGCCATTTGAAGTTGCCGTGCCGTGGCCGCTGTTATCGGGCGCTAGAGAAGCGACCGTAAAAAAGTGTATGCAAAATAAGAGCGAATGAATCATAGCACTGCCCATCAGCGACACGGCTGTGTTCGTCGGAAGCCCTACAGCCCGTTACAGGGCGGATGAGTTATGCTCCGTACAAGACACACATGCCGCGTATCGGGAAGGTTCCAATCGCGAAAAGACGAAACCGGTGTAAGGAATGTGGAAAATGGTGTTGTTTAATTTGCAACCATAATATTGTTTCAGCCATCAAACACGCTACGTTGGATTGTACGTTCACTGCACAATTCTTTTCAATTTAAAACAGATCATAATAATTGATTGGATAATGCAAGTGTTTTTATTTATATTTAATTAACATTTTACTAAGCTTGCGTTGCAACGCTGGTGAACACAACGCAGAAAAAAAAGATTATTCAATGCATTCAATCCGTCCGGCTGCCAGTTTGTTAGGGGATGTACACGTTAATTAAACACAATTTCACTTTAAATGACTCGCGCAAACTAAACGGTACGCGCTGGTGAGGCCGGGTGACGGGCGTTTTGGGGGCAAAGATGGAACGATCCAATCGTACGGCTAAAAAATATCCACAAGCTACAATTTTTACCGCTTTAGCAACACCGCACCGGTGACGCCACCGGTCCATGATGAATATAATGTCAAAAATTAATATTAAAATAATTATTTAGTGACATCGTCCATCCAGATGGTAAATGCGGGGCATTCGGCGAGATAAACGCGATCCCCTCCCTCCCCCTCCACACCACTCTCTCAGCATGGTTGCAGTGTGAAGAGTGTGAAAAATTGATATGTTTCTGCAATTGTGTGTCATGTCGTATAAATTATCGGACTTTTTTTTCGCCCTTCTGCTACGACCACCACCAACGTTGGCCACATCGTTTTGCACGCACGTTGAATGTTTTTTGTTGTTTGCATGTGTGTGTGTATGTTTGTCTGTGTGCGTGGAGGGGGTTTCTATCCAAATCCCTTGCCTGACCCCCTTAAAAGTCCATGCGTCCAGTCAGTCAAACCACCCAATTAGGGTATGGAAATTCTACCAACATTATCATACGCGCGGTTATCATCATAATAGAGTGAAACTACCCCGTTTCTTTCTTGCTGTTTTTTTTTTTGGTTTAATTTTCTTTTTTTTCTGCTCTGCTGTTAATCAAATTTCATGAGCAAACGAGCGAAATGATGGCATTGGTACAGAAGCGGAATCTCGGCTGAAAATTCATGGCATTGAAATGTCATTTATGAGAAATTAATTCGCGTCGATAGGTAGAGAAACCATTCGATTCCAGTTCATTGCACTTTGGAGGGTAAATTCTTATTCCGTTGGGCCATTCATTCGTGACAGTGGAGGAAAAGCGGGTCCTTAATATGAAGCTAATAGAGTTTTCCTGTTTGTGGAGATGAAAAATTACCTATACTCGATTCTAATAGTTTGGAATTTGGAAAAAAACATCCAGAGACACTTAGTATTGCATATAATTTGTAGTTAGCAATGTATGAATGCTTGGCAATATACTCTTGTGGCAAAACGATCGTCAAGTGTACACTCTTTGCTAAACATTACATTGTCGTTTTGATTTTAGATTAACTACATTCTGCACCAGATTTGGATAGTTTTTGTAGCTTTTATTTTTAAATTTACCTTAGCTATAGCTGACAGGGATAGGTATAGTAGGTGAGAACAAATACAGCATAAAGAGAGAAGGTTTTCAAACAAATGTGATGTGGATTTGAATACATGCAGTGCATCCTTCAGAGAGTGTCTACCTATATTGCAGTGTGACGTGTAAACGTTATATCGATTGAGTCGATACATTATATCGATACGATTATATGAGTTAAGTCGATTAAGTTAAGTCGTCCATAAACATAGAATATTTGGGGAATTTTCACCATTTCGCCTAATAATTCCAAGGGCCTTCTGATCTTTGCTGACAAGGAATCCAATTTCTTTGGAAGTGAAGGAACTTTTTTGCATAAAACCATGTTGTTATCGCTTGATGGTTGTACACAATAATGCGCCAAATGAATTATCTAGTATATCTGACAGATTTTCTTTCAAAAGAATCTTTTAAAATTACTTCTTTTTATTTTTAATGCTGCATTACTTCATGTTTTGCTTCATCAAAAGTTACTTGAGCAAAATCGCACAAAGAGTGCAATATGATACGATGCAGTACATTGAATTCATTCGCAAGGACATAAAAGAAAATGCTTCGATAAAGTTTTCGTAAATACAAAGAAAAATAGAAAACTGGGTCAATTACTCCGATTTTCCAATCAAATTGCAATCCGGGTCTTGTTCTACTTTCACCATGCTTTTACCTTTTTAACACTGTTGCCAAGGTAGCAACTACAAGCAAACGAGTAACCTTCTTGATTCCATATCAGAGCATGCACGAAACATGTTTGTCTCCGTTTTATTTTTGTTTGTTGATTAAACATAAAAGCCGCTCCCCCACGTGGTCAGAGGTTTGCCCTGGCACACACACAGTCATACACGTAAACACAGTGACACACAGTGGCAGAGATTCTCGTTCGGTCCGCGTGTCACATGGGCCGTAGTGATGGGTTTTCCGTGTAGTTTTTTATACGTTTGTGCCATCCTTCCTTACTGGCCAATGCATCCACGCAGTTACTCACACATCTGCCTACATGCAGCCGGCTCGCAACAAACTCACCGTACGAGCGGAAAACATTCACTTCTAGATGGATGCGAATGTGTACACCGTGTACACCCTTTACGAACGCGGGTGCGGGCCTTTGCGGTGTGGACGGTGGGGATTTTTTATGTCTCCGGTGCACGGGATTCGCGTCGGGTTTGTTTATGGAAGCGGTCAGAGCAATTTCCATTTACCAGCTTACAGACAAATGGCTTTATTTCCCTCCAAACGGACATGCATGCATCGTACCTACACTTGCCAAGGGAAATGAGTGACTTTTGACCGAAGCTGTAGCGAGAGAAAGATAGGACTAAAAAAAACAAGCAGAGCAAACCAAACCAAACAAAACAACATTGACAAAAGAAACAAGCTCCTGGTGGTACAAGCGGCAGGCTAAGTGAATGGTTAGGACGTTCTACATTTTATGAGCGACCGTTGGTTTTTAGTCGATTTAACAAAACAGTTGTCGTACCGGAGCAGCATCACCTGCTGATGTGTATGCTGGTACGTTTTAAGGGTGGTGAATTGTTTCATTTTATTTGCACTTATGTTTGCCTGCTGTTTAGTTCAGTATCTTTCGAGCATTTCTACCATGAAACCGTTATTAACCGTTAAATTTATCCCAAAACATACACACTGCCAAGTTTTTTACTGATATTGTAAAAACAGCAGATAGTTTTGGATAACAATATAAAAACAATTAAACAAAAAGTCGATCGAAAGTTTTTCCATGCTAAAAATCATTCTTTGATGGGAAATTACTGTTTGCTAGCGAAATTGGTCCTCATCAAACGTTTTCTAATATTGCTCCTTTCATATTGTGGTATCACTAAAGGTACTTCAAACAAAACACAGCTAACTAAAGGTATTTTCCCCCAAATGCCACCAAACATGGCGGCCCGTAGTAAAGTTTCTTTCATCATCCGATACCGGGGATCGGGTTTACTTACAAACTTGTGTGCGCAATTTTGGCTGCTGGCCGGGCTGGTGCTCCTCTTCCAAATAAGAAACGAACCATTCCGAGATCGATTCCACCGCCCCGGTGCCCCGGTTGTATAACTAGTGCCATCAATTGAAATGAGTGAATCACCATCGCCGGCAGTCGGTGAACGAGAAACCGTCGCTTTTTGATTTATTTTCGAATGGTTCCTTTCCATCTTGCGCTGCAGGTACGGTGCACGGTGTGTATCCATCACGCCAGCCCCTGCCCTACCCTGTACGGTCCACGATGGCGAAAAAGTCATCAATAGAGACTTTTCTTCATTTTCCGATATCGAGATGTTACGTCCTTACGACGATGGAAGGTTTTCTTTTTGCTTCCCTCATCAGTCTTCCAGCATGTGGTGCCGTTTCCCAACCGCCAAGCTGGCTCCCGTTCACTTGTGATGGCGTTTGCTCAGCTTTCATCACTTCATTCGGTGCTGGGGTGGGAAAGACATCGACGAAAATCTTCGCTAGGCATTATTGCCGCGATGATGAGATGTTATGAGAACACCTTACCTTCTGTGGCTTCTATGAATGCAGTGGTAGGAGCGTGAAGTTTCCGGAGCTCGTTTTTGGATTTATTTAGGGAAGCAAAATAGGCCAGTGTTATGAAAAAAGAACAAGGAAAAAACTTTAGCATAAGAAACTCAGAACCAACGCAGAAGAAATAGGACATAATTCTCGAACAAGAATTTTAACTGTGAGAGTCACTTTTCCATTCACCCTCAGATGTACGAAAACACTTATCTTTTCTCATCCATTTTTTCCTAAGATGGAAACGTATTCCGAATCAGTTCTATATTCTTTTTATTTTGCTATTTCCATCCGATCTAGGCACGGTGATGGTGCCGGTACGAGGAAGGAAATGAACGGGAAAAATACGATATAACGATTATAAGAAGGAAACGATTGACGGTGAATCAACGTGCCAGCGTCGGTGGCCCCCGGTGCGGGGCCCAGATCGGTGGGGCCAGAGAAAGGGCAAAGAATAAGTTTCCATAATCTCACCTACCTCGGGCGATTGTAAATCATTATGCGAAGCGATGGATGGAAATCAAACGGTGCGATTAATGAATAAAAAGAAGGCTGCAAGAAAAAGCTCTCACTCGACAATCCGATGCTAAGTAAGCGATTCCCAACCGATTACTGGTCTATTTGCTATTTTGCGAAGGAAACCCCTCAACGCCGAACAAACAGAGGGTGGAAATACGAATATTACGAAGCACGGGCAGCTTATGGAAGCTGGCCACTACTCACAACCCGCTCTACGCCAACTGGCTGTAGCATTTTTAATTTGGTTGTAGTGTAATCCTAGGGCGGTACAAAGAGGTTCGATATGGAAGAAGAAACACGACAAGAAGATATTGTATGCATTAGGCCAATGGAGAGAGAAGGAGTATAAAAAAGAAGAGTAAGGATGTGGAAAGAATACAGCAACAGAGCAGATATGCCGTAAAGATTCAGAATATACAGACTTTCTTGAATTTTCATACCCTTGTATCGCTGGCCGGACAGCATCCACTGCAGAAAAAAAGGGGTCTGACTAAAGGATTAAAGTGAATATGAAAAAGATATTTTCACGCAAACATGAGAGAAAGTGGTCGAAAGAAAATGGGCAAACACACACACACACACACACACACACACACACACAAGAAAGACAACGGAATGAGAATGGTAGGAAAACAAAGTGAGTCCGCTGTCGCTTCCGTTGAGCAGGGTTCTTCGCTTTATAACTTCCCTCACGAAATCCTTCTTATCATAATTGCAAATCTAAACCACCGCTCCAACACGCTCGAAGGGAAGGAGTGCGCTACTAGTGACTACGAGGGAGAGAGAGAGCGGCAGAAAAAAAAGATAACATTAGCCCATTTAATTTCAAGTTTATTATAATTTAACAGTTCAACACATGGCTACGAAACACTGTTGCTGTTGTACGCCATATGCTGTTTGGGATCGAGTTTTCATGCATTCTCTCGTAGCCTGTTGAGTGGAAATGGCAAAAAAGTGGCCAAAGAATACATCCCAGTGGCAGATTGTGCGCTTTCTGTGTTGAAAAATGAATATCCATAGTACAAGTTCGTCGTAACCGAAAATAAAGGGATTCATTTTTATATTCTCAGTCTTTGGGTTTTAGTTCTGGCAGGATTGAAATTGTTACCAACAAATATTTCAATAGTAATTTTTGGTTTTTGTGGTAGCCTTTACAACTTAAAACGCATGACATTGCAAGCAATCTCAAAAAAGTTATAGCAATTGCAGCTACGGAATTGATAAAAATGTCTCCAATATGTTGTGCTACAAAGCTAAACGATAATTTCTCATTCAATCGAACTTAAAACTCTTGTTAAAGGACAGCTTTTTTAGAAAAATCGATTGTTAGTGTAAAACATGGCTTTATTCTTCAAAAACTCAAACCAAACACGAACTGCCGCTCTCGTTTTCAAGCTGAACGAGCCATTTCATGTACAATTCATCATTTTCGACCGTGACACGACTTGGTCAGCTGTAGTTTATAGCGGATGTTGGTTGAGTATGAATGTCTTGTCTTTCAAGAATAAGATAAGCCAACGAAGCTAGCCGCATGAAACAGACAAATTCAGTCTCTGGTTGTGCAAAAGGAAGAAATGAGTAAACTGGTACAAACGTTTTCTTCCCGTTCATCCCGTTTTCCATTAGAATACCCGGTTTTCGAAGGGTTTCAGCCTACACGAAAGGAACAACAGTCGGAAACGGTATGCGGGAACCGTCACTCATTCACCATGTGATTGCGCCGGGAGTGCAGTGAGCACCTTGGCAGTGGGGAAAGAAAATGAGTGACAGTGGAGCTGAGCACTTGCTTGATGATGGTCGAGAACGCTTGCGCCAAATGCGTGCATTTCAATGACGGTCGCTCGGTTACACTGGACTGGACACATTCCGTGAGTGGCCCGAAGGTTTGTGTACAAGTCTGAGAATGTTTGCCGTTCTTCCAACAGTGGATCGACCGAGAATTCTAACACCGGTTTCTTGCAAACTGATGACGTCACGGAGAACGTTCTGAATATCGCACAAACGACACTTGTTTAAGACTAGGACTTAATGAGCATTTTTGCACTTGCAATGTGTCTAAAATAACTTCAACGTTTATCTGGAGACATTCTCTTGATCACAAACCCTCTCTAACTCGCATAATAATCTGTTTATTAATTTTCTAACTACACTTCAACAACATCCACACTGGTAATCTTTACACAACGCTCAACCCGGCTGTAAATAGATACGGAGTGAAAGTGCGTTCAATGAACAATTACGCTCAGAACCTCCTATCGCTGAAGGGTTGCTCACTTTTCCCACTCAGCGCTTGTGGTGGTGGCAAGGGAACTCGCGCGCGCCTGTCGGTGACGACGAGTTCCCTCCGGGTGGACACAAACCAAAACCAATGGCGCTCAATGGCGAGCGTCCTCGGCCGCTGCTCGTCGTCGTCATCGTGGTCGGTTGTCGAGGACCGTCGGGACTCGCATGCCGTAGCAGAGGTTCCTAGATCCGGTTGGGACTGTTTTGACTTCAGAGAAAGAAACGTGGAACAAGGATACGGGTGTGTTATCGTCATCGTCGTTGTCGTCGTCGTCGTGCTCGTCGTCGTTGTTGTCGTCGTCGTCGTATTTAGTTGTTCAAATTCATAAGTTTGTTGTTTGTTCCCCGGTCTCGTGTGAATACTACTGCTACTACTACTATCACTACTACTACTACCATCACTACTATTACCGCTACTACGAAAGCTACCTACTATTACACCACTATTCGCTAAGGTGCCGCGTGTGAAGCTGAAAGCTGGTAGTAAATTTTGCTCGCAGAACGCCAGCAAAGTGCAGGAACGTGAAGGTACGCGAAGGATACGCCACCGTACGAACAGGCCATCCCGCTGCAGATCCAGTACACCGTGATCGGCGAATGTAAAGAAGCGTTCAGCCAACGGGCAACCGGAACGTGGGCACCTCCAGCGAGGAGCAAGGAACGTCGTAGTAACTGTAGCACACATTGGACCGGACTAGGAAGAAGCAGACTGGTTTTGGTGTCTTTGAAAGCAAAGCATAACGCTCTGCCTGTTGAAAAACAAGCAAAAAAAAAACACACACACACAAAAACAAAAGTTTCTGCCCGAAGCATCGATGCGGATGGGAAGTGGCGCAGCATGTTGAGAGCGGCTCCGAACCTGAAGCCACCCGCCAAAGGAAGCAGTAAACAGAAGTGCCCAACTGAAACGTTAACGTAAAAACAAAACCGAAGAGCAACTTTAGAAGACGGGACATTCCACCAAATGTCCGCTGTATAAATAGGCTAGACTACAACACTTCATCATCACAACCAGGAATAAAGGCAATATGCGTAGCGGCAGCGTTTGGCAGCAAAGCAGGTGAAACTGTAAATCGTTTGTAAAAAGTATCAAACCATCGTGGGCAAACGGGACGTCAGCAAAGTCCGAAAAATCTCCCAAAAAACCCCGACACACATACATACTCAAAAGTAGAACACACACACACAAAAAAAAACACACTGAGCTCTGAATCAATCGAAAAATCATTACAGGGATTATATAGTTTACGACAAAAGTGTATGTTAGTCACCGTTTTTGTGTGTATGTAAATGCTGGCTGTTTAGATGACGATGATGGTAACCATTGCTTGAGCCTTTCCTTCGATATTAGCACATCCACCGCCGTAACGCGCCTGGATGCTAAAGTGCAGCTTACGGAGAAAACGCCAAACATCCTGATAGAAGTATCTTATCGAGCGAGAAAATCGAGGCGTGAGACAAAATTATCCCAAAACCCCGATCTGAAGGAGTGGCAGAATTACATATGGAAGTGCAGTGCCGAACATAAGATCACCAAACCACGAAGCAAAACAACCCACTAAACAGCCTTTAAACAGCGCGTGCTAGAGAAGTTAAAGAGCGCGCACGGAAAAGGGTACATTAAAGCTTTGCCATCCGGTGCCGCTGGAAGTGCCGATTTGTTGCCGGTTCCACCGTCAGCTGGAGTGCGTGCTATCGTTGCATCCGAATGAACCGTTGTGGACTGGCTTTTCCGTCTGAACGAACTGACTGAGCTGGCAGGAGTCACCATCAGTCAGTGTGTGCGTGTGTGTGTGTTTGCGCGAGCGAGACCGACTGTGTCCGGGTTCGGGACGGCACGAGCCCGAGCGTGAAAGGGACGTGAAGAATGAGAGTAAACGGCCGCATGCATTGCCGTCAATAATCAACAATCAGTCAGTCACTCAGTCAGCCAGTGGCAGCACAAAACAGCACCAGCAGCAGCAGGAGAAGCGGGCAATATATTGACTGCATCCCTGTTCGGTCATCGTCATCCCTGTCGCTGCATCGGGCCAGTGTGCAACGAGTGTGCCTCGTGTTCCGTGCATTGTGCATTGTGCGCTTTTTTTTCCTTCACTCCCGCGAGCACTGACTTTAAACGGTTGTGCGTGCTCGGGCACAGGTGACCGGTTCGTGTGTTTAATGCGTAAACTAAAAGTGCTGGCAGCAAGGTGTGCAATTGTTGTTTAGTGAAAGTGAAACACACCGTACACTCCGATACCCCATTTCGCTTCCCGATCTGCTGCCGCTGTAGTGTACAACGCTTGTACGTCATTCGCCGATCCGCGAGGCTCGAGGAGAAGTAATACAAAATTAGCATTAGCAGAACAACACATCAGCAAACACAAGGTCACTATCGGCAACAACAACAAAAAAAATAAACGTAACCAAACAAAGCAAGCAAACAAAACCGCGAAACTGAGCAGGAGAACCGCAACCATCACATCAAAAAAGTGCCTAACTATTTCCGTTTTGCGTTTCGCTTAATCTGTTGTTGTATTTTGGTCCACCCAAATAGCCCAAGCCGCCACCCTCCCTTGAGTCGTGCGTGTGCGTGTGTGTGTGTGGACCAGTCCGTAGATATCACGCTTCATCCCGTTCGCCGGCATTAGGCAATAGAGGACGGATTTTGGGTGAACATCCCAGTGCGTGTCCTCACAGCCCCAGAGTTCCCCAACGCTGCAAATCCACGGCACTGAAAACCGCGTCCGTACTGTTTGGCTTGGAAGAGGATAAATCAAAACGCATCATATTCAAAATTGAGTGCCCATTAGTTTTTGCTTCACCGTAGCTGGAAAGAGAACAGTGAATGCCTAAGCGAAGCGAAGCTAAGTAGTCCGTGAAACAGCAGCAACAGCAAGTGCACAACGCGATAGCGCTAATTTATGAGCGGATATAATATTACAAAACAAAAACGCATAAACTTGAGCCCCCACGCCTCCCCCCTCTCCCACCACCTGCCGCAACAGTGAGCTGATTGTTATCATCCGGGCGATTGTTATTCGAGGATCGAGGGAACGTTTAGCAAATTTCAACACCAAACGAATTTCCACAGCGTGACCGTGACCGAAACGCCGACCGGCCTTTCCCGAGCGAAAAAAGGAAAAAGCCTTCCTGCCAAACGCCGGAAATCGTTCCGTAAGCACACACATTAAAGTGCTTTCCGTCTTGCGTTTGGGAAGAAAACCGTGCCAGCAAAGGAAGACGCGCGAGTGCAATCCAGTTTTGATGTGAACATTGATTTTCCCAGTTTTCCCGGGTGTGTATGTGTGTGTGTGTGTGGGTGTTCGCTCGCTCGCTCTCGCTCGCGCTGTACACCGTCCGTGCTTCCAGGCCGCGGTAGTTGGTGGTCCGTTCCATCCGAGCCCATTATCGCGTCTCGCTGCCCCGAAATCGATTTTGCCGCGGATAAAAAGTAAAAGGAACCATCCCTGAAGCGGACGGGAAGAATAAGGCAAAAACGAAAGAAAAAGACGCCCACTGTCCAGCATCGACACACAGTGCGGCCAGCTCGTGAGCTGTGTGCTTCCCACGGGACCCACGTACCGTGCCGCGTAAAACGGGACCGCCACAGTAACGGTGAGGTTTGAACAACGGTGATAGGAAATATTTGTGATATCAGTGTGTCTGTGTGGGCCGGCAGGGAAGTTACACGGTACTCCGACAGCCTTCCAGCGTGCGTGGGTACCTGCAAGGGTGCGCATAGTGCCAAACCTTCATCTTCACATATCGGAATTTCCACTTGCGAATGCTGATCTCGTCGGTATTTTCGTTTCGGTAAAATTTAAATCAACCCCCCCCCCAAACCGAGAACCGAGGTTTGGCTGCGGACGTGACTAGTGCCCGAGAGACTCCTGCCTCCAGTGAAGATACATTACACCGATACCGTCGGATCGACCCGCTGGTTCTAATAATAGTTCCGCACAATAACAATATCATCACGAGCGACCCCTCGTCATCTCCGGTGCGGTGGAGTTTCTGTGGAGCGTTTTTCCGGCAGTTTTCCATTACCGCGGGCCGGCAAATTCCGGAATTTTAAAGTGCACGTGTGAAGAAAACACCCCAACACACGGTACAGGGTTGTTCGTCGCGCGCGTTGTGATATCGTCGCTGCCGAGTGTTTAGTGGTGCTGTGTGTGTGTCGTGTGTGTGCTGTTGTTTCGCCGCGTATGCTTAACGATTGTCGGTGTAAGTGGCCCGTTTTATCGCGATTGTTTGTGCATTATTGTTTGAGTTTTGGTTTTCCGTTGTGTGCCGTGTGTACTCGCCTTGGCGAAGCGTAGTTTACATCAGGCCTGGTAAGCTAGGGAAGTATTTGCCTCTTGTTTCTGAATGTTGTGATGTGAGAAATATTATTCACCGACCAACTCGTATCCACCAGCATCCAGCATCCAGGCCCGTGCGCTTGTGTGTATGTGTGTATGTGGGCAAGTGTGCAAGTCCTACCCGAGTTGTGTATGCATTTTTGTTGAGTATTGAGGGAAAACCTACCCACGGGGTCGACGGTTGAGGTGTTAAGGCCGCCGGGGCCAACGCCATGTTTTTCTGTGTGATTGTGTGAGCGCGCGCGTGTGTGTGTGTGTTTGTGTGAGTGGAAAACAACCAAGTGCGAAGTGATATTGCCGCGAGCACATATTGCCAAGTGTGGTGGAAAATATTGATGATATTTTCTGGAAATCATAAAAGTCATCGGCACGACGAGTGAGTGGTGCGGCGGCTCGGCTGCTGGCGTTTCGATTTCGTTTGTTCTTGGCCAACAGTTCTAACAGCACACAACATAGCTCTGCACCGTCGGTAACCAGGAAGTGGATGCAACTGACGGCACTGAGTGTACATAAGGTGGCCCGAGGTGGTACAAATCCCCCCTTCGCCTGGAGAAGGAAAGTCGCGAGTGTGAGGGAAAATTTTCTGCCGGTGCAGATCGCGTACTAGTGCTGTGCAATAACCTGAAGAGGCAAGGTTTTCAAGAGATCCGTTGGTGCTGCAAGCGCTGCAAATAGATATAAAATCGACAACGCCAAGTGTCGTCTGATCGACATTTCGCGAAATTGTAGTGCCGGAAAGAATCATTTTATTGCGTTTCGAGATCATCCAAAGCACTCTGCATACATGTTAGGTAAGTAAACCGGGCTAGCCCCTTAAAAACTAGTTTAAAGTTGTCGCAAAAATCCACCGAAAATCCATAGAAATCCTTACAGAATTTCTTTAAACTCATTGCCTTTAAAATGCGCAACCATATTCCCAAATTTCTACTCTTTAAAGTGATGAACTGGCGACGAAATTCTCCCCACCCCTCCCCTCTAAGCGAAAGTGAACAATCTAAATCACTTGCACTTCAATTTGCTGGCCTTGTTTGCGAAATGGGGCGTTCGGAGGTTTAGGAGTAGTCGTCAGTCTTCAGGTTTTACAGTCTTCCTTTTCGCCGCGATATATCGCCCTTTAAATTATTGATAAATATAAAACCTAGGAGCGCTTTCGGGACGATATTTCTTTTTTGCTCGCGTTGAAACCACAACCGCATATATACATATATACACACACTCACACACACACCGTGAGCAATCCACCCACGGTGCCACGGTTTGCTTTTTTGCCCAGTGTAAGCAGACGGTTTGAGTGTGCTAAATTGTACGTAGCGTAAGGCGATTGCCGAGACGATTGAAGGAGATGGATAGACGAGGCCTCCGTTTTCGGCTCAGCCCCCCATCTCCCCCAACCCCACTCCACCCGTCCATCAGACCGCACGTCCTCCGTCGGGGGCAGACGTTTGGAATGGTTTTTTTTCCCAGTGTTATATGAACGAGGGTCTGAGAGCTTAGCACGGTGCTGGAGGACCTGAATACATACGAACCCACACACATACACACACACACATATACATATATATACATGCACGTTTGGTCGCGTCCGCGACTTTGAACCGACGACACGAGAGTGGGGAAAATGAGAGAAAATCCATCTCTCCACTCTAATGTGCCTTTTTCCCCCCACCGAACAAACTGTGTTTGCACCACCCCAGCCTACCCGTTGTGCCTACTGGGGGTGGTGGTCTACCCGCTAAGCTAACGACCCATGCATGCACACATACAGTCATCAAAACACTCCCCTGCAGGCCCCCGGTTACGGCCGGCCTTTTTCCACTTCTTCTGCCCATTCTTCCGTCCTGAAGCGTCACTTCTTTCTGGCCTAGTCGTAAGGGACACGAGTTTGCTGCGAAGGATTCGTTCGTATGTATGTGCGGTCATTAGTATATGCTCTCATTTTACGTATTCTCAGGTTCCGTTTTATTTATTTTTTTTGCTTCTGCCTGCCCTTTCATTTGCGGGCTCATTTTTCTTTTCCATTTTGCTACCCAAACCGTGCAGCTCGCCTTTGAAGCCTCCGTCTTTGGCTCCATAACTCGGTAATGCTTGATTTGCTACTACCCTGGCTCCCGGGTTGGTTCGGTTTTCCCTAGCCAAGCTTTTCCTCTATTTGGCGCCGGTGAAAGCGTTCGGCGGCTTGACATTCATGCTGCACGACGTTCATCTTGTCAGCTGGCCTGTAGCTGCCTACACCTAGGGATGATCGTGTTTTATCCGTACTAACAGATATCTGTCACCTGCCTTAGCCTTTCCAGCAAGCATTTGGGCCAGGTAAAATGAGTGGCAAAAGGGGAAAGAACTACTGGAAGGAAACAATGGAAGAAGAGCGAAGAATAAAAAAACAAACAAACCAAAGCAGCTGATGAAGTTTTTCTTCATCTTCGCCGGTGCGGTGGCGTTGTTGCCGATAGTTTCCACCGATCTGTCCGGGGGTTGTCCTCGCTATCGCAACTCCTGGGCAGTTGGACCAAACCAGAAACGACAGACTGCCATTTGTTAGGCTGCATCGTTAAGGTGTGTTTTTTCCACCCTTGTGAGCGTTTTCCTCGCTAGTGTATCGTTCGAAATAGAAAATGAGGTCAGTTCTAGCTTTAAGATCGGTGCGGAAACTAAGGAATTGATGAAAACTTTAGTTCATTTGCGAGATGCATCAAGTTGTACTGCTTTCGGGGTAACTTGTGCACCGCAAATGCTGGTAATTTATGTATATTTAATCAAAGGAATTATAAAAACATGTTAAAATGTGCAGAAATCCTTTCAATGATCATGTTGTGCGAGATAAAATTTAAGCTTTCCTGTATTAAACCAGGTTTGCAAACGTTTAATAATCGCAGTTTTTCTCTTTTTTGGTATTGGAATGCTTTCGTAGCGTAGCCCGTTTGAGAAAGCATTAAGAACGTAATCCTCGGATATCGTTTGGTTAGCAGAAGGATGAAAAAACTAGTATCTCCACTTTAAGCTCACCCATGCTTGCTCTGTCTGCCATGAACAGCGTCTTAACGTACCGATAACCCGCTTTAAGCAGGTTCGCTTTCGCTCCGAATCCAGCAATGGGCTTAAGTATTATCACAAGATCCCGAAAGTATAAATCTTCACCCATTTCGCTTTGGCGCCACAATCCACAAGACACAGAAGGCAAACAAACAAAACAACCGCTCTTGGTGGGCCTTGCCATCCCGTGCAATAAAGGTGCAACGAGGGCTGCATCGCACAGTGCCCAACAGATAGAACCGACCCAGGCACGGTACCGTACCGGGCCTCTACGGTGCTGTGTACATACATAACCGAACGTACGTGGTGTTCGAGCTGACAATAGTTTGCATGCCAATGAACAAACCGATGCCATGATCAGGCCGGTTGCTAGTTGCAACAGTTGCATTACGTACGTTCTTCGCAGGAGGAAGGGAACCAGCTCAACTGGTTCGATGATGCAAGGGTTCGGTTCCCCACACAGGGGAACACCTAGCACATCCTTGAGCTACGGGTACGGATAAGAAGCACTTGGTAACACGGTCGGCACACGGCAACGGTTCGCGCGTTCCGTCACTTGTGTGTGTTGTGATAAACTTATAAAGTCACGTTAGCAGGAATAACAAAAATCACGTGCGGCTTCATTCATTGTTAACGGACCTCGTGCCTGTTGAGGGAACCGTACCGAATATTGCGTCTCAAGTTGCTTGCGTTCTAGCATTTGAGAAATAGTTCGTCTAAGTATGAGGTTCGATAATTCAGCAGCAGTTTAAGTTTAATGTTTTGTTTTAATTTCGGAGCTACCATTTTATAACTAATTATATTCATAATCTGGAAATTGGAGGTACCTTAGTTGCTAAGCTCATATAATACGTCTGCACCTTAAGCAAATAACAACAGAGACTACAGAGCTTTAAGAACGAAACAGTGGTATAGCAATACGAATATACGAAGGAAATGGAAATAGAATTCAACAGTCAAGAGAGACCGATTGCAGACATATATTTGACAAAGATTTAAGCTTTACTGCATGATGTATTATCCCAAAGGTATTTTGAGATCATCACTCTTAACTGATACATTTTGAACATGATCCATCACGATCAATGGTTTTTAAAACTCAAGGTTATTTGGGTTATCAATATTCCTTCAGTTGTAATTTCATATAGTACTCTTGGACGAAATTACTGAAATAAAAAGAGTAGTACACTGGGATGAATTTGTTGGCTGTGAATGTTTGTTCTTAAATAGTTAAGCTATTGTAAAGTTTTCCTTTGATTTTTTTTAATCCGTGCTATACATGATAAAAAATAAATTATCAATTTAGAATGAATTTTTTTTTTAATTTGTAGCAATATAGTTGGAGCAGAACATTCTTTTGCTTCTTTGCTATTAGATTCACATTGTTTTGTTTTAGAACGAATTTTAAATGTATTAATTAAAAGAAACCGGCTTGATCAAAGATATTCCTAGTGCTGCGCACAATTTCATACACCAAACTGAGTAGAATTTAATGCTCTATGAGTTATGTAGCTCCCGCACAGTAAAACACAATTCCGAAAATCAATATTTTCACTTTACATACGGCAGACGCTTAACAACCCTTTTCAACACAGTTTAAAGCTGATCCCAGGCTGGTTGAGCAAAAAGAAAACGCCTGCTGCTCATACAACGGCCCAAACGGCAAGGCACTTCAAGCCACCTCAATTGGTTGCCCAGCATTTCAATCTTGTGGAGATGTAAAAATTACTTGCAGGGCAAACGGAAAATAAATAACCGAGCATCCCCAAAAGAGAGCAGCAGGGTCGATGCTTTCACTGGAGCGGAGTAAAATTTAAGTGAAAATAAAACGATCTCCGCAAACGGAACGAACCGAACGGCTGTGTGTAGGACGGCTTCCTTTTTTGCTTTCGGTTGTCAGCCTGCCTGCCGCGCATTCAACCTTCTTTCACTTGCCCGGGCCCTGCCCGAGTTTTGCGTTCGGAACCGTTTTCAATCGAAAGAAATTTGAACAGATTTGCTTTCAATATCGAAATGCCGGCTCGCGGCAAAGCGCTTGATGTGATGGGAATAGGAAGCGAAGAAAAATGATTATGTTACATCATAAATTTGGCTCCAATCAATATCGTGTACATATGTGAGAATGTTGTTTCCGTTCCGTTCGAGAATGCCCCGGGTCGGGTATGGCGTTTTGTGCGGTATGAGTGAATATCGATTGTATCAGCGCACCCAGCAGCAGTGCTGCTTACCTTCGACGCTCAGCACTATACTTTATGACTCGGGCAGGTTGCAGGATACGCTTGAAGGTCACCCGGGCAGTGCAACGGGAAGAGCCTTTCCCGAGGAAATAGAGTTGTCTTGGAAGCATCTTCCGTAGTCAAAGTCTTGCATACATGTAGCGTACCACTGTTACCAAGCACAGACTGATAAGATGGGATGAAACACAAATTTCTTATCATTAAACAATATTGGTAGTGTGCCTTTGTACATGGGCGTACTTCACACACAACTTCCAACTCCAATTGCTCGAGCGTATCTATTTGTTAACAATTTGTCATAGCCAAGGCGGTCGGAACTCATTCACAAGAATAATATTTATTTTGCTTACGCACCTTGACATTCTTCGGCACGGTTCCAAGATCTCGTCCTGGGTGCGTTCCTTCCCATCTCGGAGTACGTTCAATTTGGAAAGACAATAAAGCAAAGAAACACTCGAATGTCCCAAATGAAACTGCTTGATTGGTTCGAAGCAACACCAGCCGACTGTGCAGTGTTTGTACATCATGTATTTCCATAAGTACGACGATGTCACCCCGGCTGGCAGAGCATAAAATTGGCTTGAAGGTAGCACGGCAACCGGCAACCTGACATGGGAAAAGCTTTTGCTCGAGTATTTGCGTAAGAAAATGAAACGTCAATAAATAAACGCCCCCTCCCTTTTGGGTCGGATGCGACCACCGAAGACGAAGGCGTCATCGGAGAAGTTAAAGCACTCATGGTTTTTGCAACTTTGGGAGCATGCGACTTAGCAACGAACTAGTGTTTCGAATTTCGTTGTCTGAATAAATTTAACAAAACATTGACACCATCATTAAGACGAACGTTCCGGTGTAGCGTTTGCTGGCGTTCGTCCGGAGCCCGGTTGCGGTGTTGCTGGTTTGCGGCTGGTTTGACACGTAAAGCTGTACGAAAACCCCGCTCAGCAACACACTTGCACCGCATGTACCACGGTAGACGCCCGGCGAAGGTGCACCGGATTTCGACAGGCCTAGAACCATCGTTCGGGTTTGGATCGTGGCTGCAAGGGCTTACCAGGAATTCGTTCTTTAAGGTGTTGTTTCGGTGCTTGGAGCGGGGCTTGTTTTGCGCTCTTGTTTGATTTCGTTCGACGTTGTTTGCAGTGACCGAGAAAAACCTTCGAATCTATTCATGTCAACTCTCGCACACACAACTGCCGTACAATTTGGTACAATTGTTTCGATAGATTTTGTTACCGTACCGTGTCGTTGGGATTCCAAAATCCCTTTTTTTTATCGTGTTTCGAGCGGTTGACTTGCTGTTGGGAAACATTTCAAATCGATAAAATCCCTTTTTCTCATTTCGGTGTGAGGAGGTTCGGTGGTGGGCAAAATAAGATGTTTCTTCCGAATGCAGGATTATTGCATAGTTCATTTGGATATTGTCGTTTGCTACATTGTGAATTTTTTTTAGCTTGAAGTTAATGAGTTATAAAATCAGTTTTGGGTTTAAATTTTTGAAACACTTTTTCGTGATTTGTTTATTCACTGCATTTGCATCTAAATTTTATTCATTTGTTGGATTGTAAAAAGAAAAACTTCGACCTGATATTATGACGGTTTTGACCTTTTGAGGAATTCTTAATCTAGACTATTCTTTCTATACCCTTTGTGAATGTACCTCTTAAGCTAATATCTACATGATTAGGCCAGTCTTTTTGGCCAATCATTTTAAACATGTATACACCTATAAGTAAAGTCCTATGAAATAGTATGGCTATCAATCATTTAGTATTAACCACACTTCGTGTAGTCGTGTGAAATATTATCAATCCTGTCTTCTTCTGTAATCTTAGCTAGAGCTTTATGAATTCATCCACTACAGCAATGTAAGCATAAAATAAACCATTGCTGATACAAAAAGGCAATCATTTCGATCGCCAAAAAGAAGAAAGCAACAGCTCAATTGGCTGAGCCGGCACGAACACTATAATCGCATTAAAAATTTATTCGAATCATTTTTATCAATTTTACCAAATCCCGTCGAGTTAACACCCTCGGGGAGAAAAAGATTTGTATCCCACGACGTCACCTAACTACTTGCAAGCCCATTTCACGGCTCGGATTTGCGTGAAGCTTTCCATGTTCACGTACAGTTGGGTTTTGCTCGTACTAGTACGGTTCATAGAGCTTACTTTGCCGATATAGAGGAAACAGTAATTATGGATGTGATATTTCATAAAAGAACTGTGAGAGAATTTTCATGAAGTAGACTTTTTTCCTTATTTTGCATTGAAAGTGCCTTTAACGAAACATTGTGAAATAGCGAAATTAGCCAAATACTAAATTATGAAAGTTCCATCTGATTCAAAGGCAATAATTTTATTTCTGTTTATTTTGCTACTTTCGCTTAAAATCTTTATTAGTGTTGGTGAAAATTTGTGTGTATTTGTTTAAGCAAAAATAACTATTAATGGAAAACGAATGGTCTAAGGAAAGGAAAATGTACAAGTCATAATGACATTTACAAAACACGAACTGCCTCTAACCAACACCATCTGCAAACGGCCTGGCTCCGTAAAAGCTCAGGATTCAGGATTCAGCAAATCGATAAAGAAGGCAAGAAACCAATGAGTCATCCAGTCGGTGGGAAAAAGAAAGTGTCGGCCCTGGTAGCCGTATTTTCCTCGATGGCAAACCCCAATCGAACCGTAGAAGGAAATAAAATCAATTTTACACTCGCAACCACCTACCGCACAAACCGACCACCCCTTGGGCAATATCACAGCGGCTCACGCTGGAACTTGCAACACCACCGTTCAGAAGCGCCCGGACTAATTGGTTTGTTTTAGAGCACCCGCCAAAATGACCCGCCGGCAACGGTTTGTAATAACAATAAATTACACAATTTATACAAGCATCCCATTTGCGCGAATCCTGCTTACCGGTCGGGGTAGCTCACCAAGTGCTTCTGCGCCCACCCGCAAACAACACCACCGACTACAGGCTGCCGACGGATCGGTCGTCAAAGTGCATTAGCGTTTCATTAGCGATTCATTTTGCCTATCTTGATTGAGTATCCACGATAAATGTCGCCGGCAATCCTTTCACTCCCGGTGCGAGATGGGATTGTTCACCAATCACCTCGGCCGCCGCTGCGCCAGGGCGACCGTTGTCACACCGGTCCGGCCCCCGGACGGTATGGCCGAACCATCAGACTGAGCGGATGGATGATTGCGCGAAGTAGGTTAACTCGTTATCGAGATTTCCGATCGATTTGTTCGCTCAAACTGATTAGAGGCCTTAAATTTGTTATCGACTGGCGAATGGGTCGGCTGGCGAAGAAAAGGTGCTAATTGAGAGGTTTTCGCTAGGTAAGCGCTTTCTGGTGGGATAAGTTTCGCTACCGGGACGGTAGCTTACGACACGTCGGTCGGTCGCTATAAGTGGTCGGTTTGTCGAAATCGAAAATGAAGCTGTTCGATACCAATCGCACGGGTGTGGCTTATTGATGGTTTCGTTAATGGAGTACCTCAATCGATGCTTATGGGTTTTGGTGCAGAATTTGCTGGAGCAGGGAGGTTTTCGGGAGTAGCAGCGAGAAATGTTAAGCAGTTGGAACGTGTCCGTGGGTCAGTTGGTTCGTTTTCATACCATTTGGAATTAATATGCTTGGGGAAGAGCTAATGTTTAGGGTGTGAGTATTGAAGTTGAAAGTAAAAGTTCAAGGAATTTTTAATTCTTTACAAATTGACCAACGTAACTCCACCAAATTACTTAAAACCAGCCATTAAATCCATGTATCAATGATTAATCATAAAGCGATGATAATTTCCAAGTCTAAGCTACTTTTTGACAAGTTGTTTCAATCAAAGCTTTACGACCAATAAAACACCATACGTTGAATGCTTAAAATAGGTTGCCCAGTGCGACTACCGCAAGCATTAATCAAGTCATGAATACTTCAGTGAAGCCTACCGGCACCATCCGCCTATAGCCGGGGCGTAGAGATAGACAACGGTCCACTTTATAATTAATATCAGCTCAACTTTGATGAAGATCCCGGTTTTACCATGCCGCTCGGCTGCGGCCATAGCGTCGTCCAGCAAACAAATATTGATATTCATAAGCAAATCTTTGTTTACCGCTACCACCGGTGCTGGCGGTAGGAACGAACTTGCGTTTCTTATGGAAGCTCTGGCCCAACACGTGCACCGCATAAGGCTGGCTGTGATGAAGAATAGTTCAGAGGAAAGTATAAACATGATTAAGACGTATCATCTTGCCAATGATTGGCGTCAGCATGTTTTGAATGGCGAATGGGACGGTTCCTGTAACGGGCCTGTATATTTAAACAGGGCTTTTATTCAACAGTAGCTAGGAGAAAAGGTAAGGTTGCCTGAAATCTTAAAGCTTGTTGTGAATTTCACATGCTTGAGAGAAATTTGTCAGCGATTTAACTTTAAAGTGAAGTATGTTTTATTATCCATACATTATTATTTGAAATGTATTTATTGTTATGTGACTTCAATGGTGGAAAACTGTATCTTAAAAAGAGCCTTAAAATTTGCCCAACTAACACATGTCAATGAAACCCCCAGATTTGAATTTTAAAATATTTCAAAATTATTGAAACATTTCCGAACACAAACTATTCACCATGTGATTGTTGCTCAGATGGTGCACTTTAAGGTGCGATTTAAAAAGGGAGAGGATGGAAAAATTCCATCACCGTCACGAGCACACAGGCGGACGGTTCTGGTATGTGGAATTTTCATTATGACTTTTAGGCTGGATTAATTAACTCGCCAGGCTGTTCGCCGGGCGCTGCAAGCGATCGATAGCAATAGCAGTCAGCTTATATTTATCACATTTTTCATCACACCTTGTGCAACGGGAAGGTACGGCTCCGACTGTGCCGCTCGCTGCTCGGAGTGGTACGATGCCAGGCTGCCCGGAGGGAGCGAAAGAGCAAGCGAAAGAGTGGTAGGAGGCGGGGTTGCTGTCCTCAGGGTGTAACCGGTTCATTCGTAGCCGGCTGTCGTTTGCCAGGACACCCGGGCTCGGGCCATGTTGATGAGCAAGCGACTTGCAGTAAAGACCGCAGCGTGTGTTTCGAGCAAGTCGAACAGCATCGGATGAAGGAAATGAATTTGTCCGCCCTCCACCATACGCCATTCGGTTTCGCTACGAGTATCGCCACATTCACACATCATCATCATCATCACGGGTTGTGAGATGGGTATGTATAGGTAGGATCATGATTACGCTTCTTGCTGCTGCCCGCATGCCCCGGTGTGGAGGTGTTGCCGGTGCCACAGTTGGATACCCGCCTAAAACCCGAAGCGAATAACTCCTGAAGACTCCTTGCCGGGCCTGGTGGTGCTAGGGCGGTAGGATAGTAGCTGGCTGTGCCGGGGTTGTTGTCGGTTCGCACTGAAAAGTCATTCCCGCCGTGTAAGTGAGGCATGAAAATTTAATTTCTACCAAGATCTTACGTCATCTATCGTCCCGGGGCTTTGCCCGGTTTTCGGAAGCAGCCCCGACGGTCCGTTGAATACATTCATCGCCCCGATACCACGTCAGCTGGCCGGAGTTCGCCCGGTCCCCAACAACGCTGGAGGTAGCCTTTTTGCCTTAACCGAAGCGATTTCAATCGCAAAAGTGGTCCTTATTTGGCTGATCTTTTATCAACCCCACAAGACAGTGATGTAAGCACGGTAAACTGGGCCAAACCCGTACCTGTGTGTTTGAGGAGGCCACACTGACAGAAGTGGTTACGGAAAAACCTAACACACACACACACATACCCACAAGTTGTGAGATAAATAACGTACCCCGTGGCTTACGGATCCCGCTGTGATCGGAGAAACTAGCAGCGGGAAAAAAAACCCGAGAAACAGAAAATAAAACTAGCGCGAGAAAGGCAGATGGAAAGGTAGCGAACGAGTATAATGAACCCGGGCAGAAGGGATCTCCGGGGCGGTCTCAAATGGATGGTGAAAGGTTGATGCGCGCTGTTCCGTCGATGGTTTTTCGTGCCCAGTGCCGTGTTTCGTGCCCGTGCACAACGGGTTTTGGAAATTGATCCCCGTTGACGAGGTGTGCAACCATAAACCAAACCGGTAGCACAACGAAACCGAGCCGCCCCGTGCAAATGAACGCGCCATGTCCGAGCAAAGTGGTAGTTTGGTAGGAGAACGGCAAAAAGAATCCTTACGAGAGAAAAAAACCCGGGAGAGTGAGAGAGAGAGCGAGAAAAACCACCACCCAACACCCGGCGGTGGCCGACGTCGATGATGGGATCCGGTGCGGGCAGTGCTTCGAGGCGGGAACTTCACCGCTATGCATATTTTACGTTCCGGGTTTTTAGATTATAGAAAAATTATCAGATCCTAGCAGGAAATACACGGACGATAAGCGTATCCCATTTCACACGCCCTGCACTGGCTGCTTGGATGGCTAGATCGTGCCATTTGTTACACCGTACCATGCAAACAACAGCAGCTGAAGGAAGCTTGGCGAAAAGCTGACAAAGACACGCCGAGAACAAAGGATCTCCGAGCGCGCGTGGCATATTGACCGAGATGTACGGCAAAAAAAAAACACACACACACACCCCGACTGATGTAAATAGCACACATCATAAAAGTTTGCTGCTTTTTATCGGTCGTATATTACATGTGATAGAGTTTCACCGTAAACGACTGCACGTGAGCTGTTTGAGAGCAGCGTCATAAGCGGTGTAAATTGTATCCCTTTTAAAAGTTATCATTTAACAGACTGTGTATAATGAAAGGCATTACAATGTCTATAATTTTCCTACGATATTCTTAAAAATCTTCTTTTTTACCAATATTTTGAATGTGCATGATGCTATTCTGAAGTTATCCTCGGATATCCCATCAGGCATCCCGAATTCCCATAATCATTAAGAACATCATTGAGAAATGCAAGTGGCACAAAGGCGCACAATAAATCCTCACAATCGATGATCTGTACTCGCTGCCATCTCTGTCCTGGAACACACATTCCATACATCAGTACTAACCCGCAAGACGTGAGATATGAAGCTGCCGAGGCCGAACTCCAACTCCAGCAGAACAAACGGAACAATGATCGTGTTAGTATAAGCGTACGAGATACAGTGAGTTATTTATCGATGGTACGTGCTATAAATTACGCCTGGGCACTTCAAACAGATTTACCGGAGCCCGAAGTCGTACCGCTTCCACGACGCGAACGGCGAGAAACAATTACACGTGCGGAACGGGCTACGAAAGGCGGAGAACAAAAACCCATTCTTAGCCTCATGTTCATTTTAAAAGAAAAACGCACCGTTTAAGGCAATTAAGTATAATGCTCGATGATAACGGTTTTTTTTTTTGTATTTGGGAGGTTAGCGGAAAATGCTCCACAGGGAATACGGGTGGGCCGCGTGAAAATTGATTTCCATTTGCTGTGGTTTTGCAAATGGAATTTCAAACCATGTGTGATCGTAAATCTGCAACTAACAGGAAACTAGCGATTTTTCCTCATCATTTAAATTCCTTGTCTTCAATGTTGCTTTTCAAATATCATCCATTACTCGCCATTGTACGTACATGAGGTGGCGTTAGCAATCGTTGAGTAAATGTTCCAATTTTCACCTATGTTAGGTGGGCACTCGAGCAGCAGCCCGCAATGATCATGTGTGGTACATTAGATCGATGTTAACTACTTTACATAGTGTTGGTAAGCTTTGTGTGCCTGAAAGTCCTCATTTTCGCCGGGCGTGAATGCAAACCCCAACCGGAGGATGCGACGGGTTCGTTGTCCTTGTTTCGGTTGTCGCCTTTTTGTTTGTCGTTGTCTTCCACAGCCGACTCGAGTTTCCGACTGACAGAATCGGCCTCGGTGCCTTGACTGGCATTCGTTTTCATCATCGTCACTGTCATTGTCATCGTCATCGCCCGGTGGAGTCATTATGCTTCGCAACTGGGGCGAGATAATATAAATGTAGGAATATAAATTTTCTCCGGCAGCTCTGTTCATCGCTTATTCCTGTTGGTAGTATTTTTTTTTCCAACCCCGGGTTTGTTTGCTTCTTCCCTCAACGCTCTGCATTCATCGTTTGGTTCTTTCTTTTCTTATCGTGATTTATTTCATCCCTAGCGCGCTACCTCCCGAGCGTCTCGTACCCGGTTTCCCGTTTGAGCGGGGGAACGTTGTTTAGTTCACGAGCCAACAACAATCTGAATCCCGCGCAGCGCGGCTGAAAGCGGACAACCAGTTTCCTATCATGGTGAATCGAAAAACCATTCCTCTGCTGAGCGCCCGGAAATGCTGTCTTCGTCATGAGTCAGGAATCCGGTGCACGTTTTCCTGACGCTTGGGCTATCACAGCTTGCCGTTGTTGCCCGTCGCGGATAGTTATGATGATTTTCGTTGGAGTGTACTGTTTAGCTGAGAGGCAGTATGTGTAGTACGTCTGTTAAATACGATTATATAAACTACCGGTTTGGTAGTATATTAAGCGTATCAAAAGCATATTGGATCAGATGTTTATATTTTTATGGCGTTATAATGGTGTGTCGGACATTACCTTCGACTAGTCTATCCAGGAGTGCCCATGGAGAAATATCCATTATATAAATTTTAAACTATTTTATGGAATTTCTTTTACGTCTGGACGTCAAAATTAATATTTGTTTCTATTTCCTGAACACAATTCTTTCAAAACAGCTTTGACAAGCGTTTAAGACGTTGGATTAATTTTGTTGAAGTTTC
The DNA here is from genome assembly GCF_943734725.1 of Anopheles marshallii. Taxonomy (NCBI): domain Eukaryota; kingdom Metazoa; phylum Arthropoda; class Insecta; order Diptera; family Culicidae; genus Anopheles; species Anopheles marshallii. Next base: position 73,452,804 of record NC_071327.1, on the reverse strand, counting down.
GTAGCAGACTCTTCGCTGTATCTGTCGAATATGAAATCAAAAACAAAACCAAAAGCTTAGTTTAGCTAAGAATAGAGGGAAAGGCGACATAAAAAAAAACACATTGAAGTCAAATTCTTCTTCGCTCACACTTTTTCACTGTGAACCATCTTGCTGCTTTCCTCACCGGTCGATGCTTTTTGGTCGGCAACGCTGTCCAACACTGTTGAGTTCTTTATCAAGTTCGAAAGCAACTGCCTGCTGCAGTAACTGCAAAAAAGCAGGCTTTCACGTCAGCACGATAAAAGCTAGAAAACAGCTGGGCAGGACAGCAAAATGTGAAGGCCATTTTGCTGAGACGCTGCCACTGAAGGCTAAAATACAGCAACGCCACACAAAAACCAATGCGAAGCGCGAGCGAGAGCGAAAGTGCCGGAACTGGTGTAAAAAAAAGGAACAAGCACGAATGGAAATAAAAATACAAACCTTGACGCATATTTTATTTTTGCTTGCGTAAACTTTATCCCAACTCCGTTGGGACCGCAGCTAATTTGAATGTAAATTTTGTGGCTGTTGTCTGATTTTGAAATTTCCAGTATTGAAGTGATATTATGAATAGGTACCCGTTTTACGATCCTTTCGGAGGGCGCTGTTTGATGTGATCTCTCGAGAGTTTGCCGGAATGATTTTGGGCCCTAAACATCCGTTAGGGCATTGTATCCATAGTGTGTTGTATGTTCCGTGGGAGGAAGCAAAACGATAAGAAAGATTAGATGTAGATTGTATGGTGAGTAATGGACCATTCCGATAGGAGGTAAAATCATGAGGGAGTTGTTAAAAGTTGTTGTCAGTGAAGTTTATATGGTTGCAGTTCCTAATACAGTTTACATAAATTTTAACAATTTCTTATCGATATGTTAGACATTAGGCTGTATAAAAATATTGCTATGAATTTCAAAATATAATTGAAATCGTAAGGTTACATCGCAATAAATCAAGTAAATGAAACAAATAAGGGTAGCTAATAGTACGTCGATGGAAATTTAAATTTAATCTCTCATTTTCGTCAAGAACATTCGTTAGTCACAATGCAATTAAATTGAAGTGGATTGGAGATAATTGGATGAACACGTCGTCCACAATGTTTGCTATAGATTGAGTTCTTTGGTTGGTCTTTATTGTTGCCTATTTTAGTTTTATGTTCACTGATGTTTATGTTTCCATCTTCTTTAATGTATATGTAGCTGGAAGTCTTTCACATTTTAGTTCAATAATGGTGTTGTTTGACCCTTAGACTTAACTGTATTGAACAAAGTATATCTTGTCTTCAATTCGAACCTGGGTGGAATTGTATTTTGTACTAATCATGAATATTTTTTTAATATGGTCAATCAAAGGACTAATACAGAGGATAAAATACGACCCGAAAACTCTCTCACTAACTCAAATTTCGAATATCCAGGTTAAGATATGCAGGATAAGACCGACCTCTAATTTACAAGCAAACAACATAGAAGAATTATAATTGACGCGTATATCTATGGATTATTAAAGTAAATTAACTTACAAAATTATTATTATTATTCAAAATTAAGTTTACGTTAGCACAAGCACCTTGTTAGTTTTTATTGTTGGGGATATTGGCTTGATTGCTTTTTGTGCCTCCGACACACTGCAACAATGCGTATAACCCTTCCGTAGATCTTTGAACTCTTTCTGATACCATCCGTACTGTGAGCAAATGTCTTGGCACAGTGTTTCTGCCCTGGTGGCGAACGGATTGTTCAGCGTGATGAGGGCAATACCCTTGCCGGTTGGCTGATGAACTATCACCTTCCACAGCCATTTCGGGACTTCAACCGAACCATCATCGCCTAAGCTCAGCGCAACCGGACGACCGTTCCTATCGGGCAGCTGAAGAATGTCGAACACGCCGCTGTACACGTGCACGGTGTCATTTAGTTGTGCAGCTACTTTGCGAGCTGCATTCTCCACACGCAACCAGTTGCCTCCGTTAACAACCTGTAACGCAGAGAAATACTGTAGTGCCTTCGATGTCGATGAGAACATGCGCCAGACAGCTGAACACGATCGTAAAACAAGTTCGACCCGAGTCAAGGTCATGCGAATTACGGTAGTTTCGGGCCTTTTAAGATGCCGAACCTGCATTGTCTTACCTGCCATTCCGGGGCAGCATTTATAAAGAAATAGGTTGCTCCCGCCCAGCTATCAAGAACTGCGTCGGCATCGGGTGTAAGATGCCCTTTGGCCAGAAATGACGTCGAGTTAATGTATTTGTTCGCTTGCTCAGTTGAACCAAGTAGCGTAGCGAATCGTTCCTGCTGATGACGTTGTGTGTACACAGATGCTAAGCGCACCGTCGTTGTTATTCCGCCCAACTTGAAAGCTGGCCGATTGTTGTTGATTTGTGGATCTGTAACATTGGGAGATTGAAGAATGAATTCAATTGGTGTTGGACGTGTCTGATGAAAACTTACGACTGATCACTTTTCCAAGAATGTCATGCTCGCTATAAATAGTGGACGATTTTGCAGAGTTGTAGCACACCTGAAAATACTTGATGAATGGTACACCTTTAATATTGAAGCCTATGTCGTAGAGCTGTCCCGATCCATTTGCGCACGACTTGTTCAAGGGTTCAATCGCTCCAGAAACAGCCGAACTGCAGCTGATATCTCCAAAAGCGGTGCGTTTTGAAGATCCTCCAATACTGAATTCCAGCTTGTCGATGCACGAGATGACTTCGAGATCAGTACCAGCTAGAATGAGTACACAAATCAGTTGTTTCGCTCATGGAGTGCTTACACCACAAAACTTACTATTGGAAAGTGTATTTTTGGCCGGTGAGCATCCAACCACCACCGTCTCTGATCGACGCCATTCGAAGAATGGATCGGAAGGCTGCAGGAGTTGGTACTGATTACCAGTTTGCTTCAAAAACAGTGGCGCATGTTGTTGAGTGAGATTCCCGTTCAAGTACACGCGACATCCTGCAAATTGCCAGGGCGAATTAGTATCGCAACAATTCATGCGGCACGTGCAAATTAGTCTGCAAATGTCAATTTCTGATGTCGACAAATGAACTGCTCCGGAAGCACATGTAAGCACGCTTGTTAACAAAACCCTACCAAGGGAGTTGTACTTCGGGTGTTTGAATTGATTAATAATTTGGCCCCGGCAAAGGTAATTCCGGCTCAGGAGTCTAGATTAAAATAAATTAGACACGACCCTAGCTGCAATGTGAAAGAGCTTGTGCGGCGGATTCGCACTTACACTGAATGTAGTGTCGCTACATTATGGGTTTTCGTAATGTCTTTGCTTACCGGCGGTGGCACTGTGCAAAAGCGTAGATAACGTTATCAAAACGACGGGCAAGAACATCACGCTCGCGACCGCTTGTGCGGGGTGTGTTCCTAGCGTTCGGGGCGAGTTCTAACAACAGACTGTATGCAAACCGCCGTTGCCAGTCGAGTCCAAGCGTCGAGTGCTGCCACAGCAATGTAGCCATTGCTTTGTTGTGTTTGGGGTTTTGTGTGCGCGTGTCTGTTTGTGTTTGAATGTATACACACAACACCGCCGGAATGCCGTTGAATCAGCTGCTAGATGTCGCGCGATGTAATCATATGCGTTCACCAACACCAAGCCGAGGCCGGCAGCATGCGAGTGGTGATTGTGTCACATGTTGGCGTCAACAAAACCCATCTCTACCGGTCGCAGCGCAAATGTCTCAGCAAATAATCATCACTTTAATTGCCTGAGAATGTGTGTTTTTTTGCTGTTGTTGTTACGTTCGGTGTAACAGCAAACAACGTCCTGGGCCTGGTAATGGCAGATGTTGCAGTGCGCTGCATAAACGATCTTCAAACGAACTACGGGTGCAAGTTACCGTACAAAGAGTGAACCATTAACTAGAATAATGGTGGTACGTGTGCACTTCCTGCACATATTGCATCGGACGCAAGGGACTCACACACCGCGCAAATTGCCTCTTCAACTCTCAAGTGCCAAACGTTGAAGTTACCGTATGATAAAGCAACTTATGAATGCTGTGAATAAATTATTTCTTTTAGTAAACTATTAAACCGGAGTTAGGATATTCAAAGGATGTTATCATTATGGATCACTAACAACTTTTTTAGAAATAGTAATAGTGAGTTTTAGACAACTTATTATTAAACTGATTTTCCTTTTTCTTTGATTAGCCTTTAGTATATACTCCATTATTGGTGTTAAAAAATGTTGAACTTCAAATAATCATGCCCATTTAACATTTAGAAAGCAGTATTCAGCTCACTTTTTTGCAGATGGTTTTTCGTATCATCAAAACTACAGTCGCGTAACACGGATCTTTCCGTTCTTAACAGCAAAATATGGTTTCCATTCTCATCGATTGGCTCGGCAAATGCTATTGCATTTTCTAAAAAAAAAAAACGGGAAGGCCCATCGTCCACCAAGTACAGCCGGTTTTATTGCAAAATGGTTCGATTCGCTGGCGAATCTTTTACACTCCAACACTGTTTACATAGCGCCCCGTACAAGCACCGGCCATGCGATGGGAGGGAACAAATTCCACCGTTTCACACAAAACGATTCAATATCATGCAGACTCACCCGCACCGAAAGGGCACCGGGTCGCGGGGTGTGGGACGGTGCGGTTGATCGACCTTCTTGCGAGTTAGTTTTCGCCGACCCGCTACCAACACAACTACCGGCAAAGATTGATTTCACCATTTTCCTCCCCACAACGACGCGCTGTGTTGGTCGGTGGCGTCTACACGGGTTGCCGTGGTTGTAGTTGTGAGTGTAGCCGGTACATACAGCTGCTTGATAGGGACCATTTTCCCAGGCGTGTTGGTGGCAAGCGAGCTTCCCGCGTGTGTTTCGGTGGAATAAAAAGAAAGCGGAAAAACCGGCCCTGAGTAGTCAGCGGGGGCAGAACTGACCAACGGCTGAGCTTCGTTGTCCGGTCGTTCACTTGCCCGACCGCGCCCCGAAACATGGGGCCCGGTGTGGCGCGAACGTACGTATGCGAAAGCATGAAGTAATATTTGAAATTGATATTAGCAGTAGGCACCGGCTGATGGGAAATTGGAAAGGCAGCGAGGACACAGGGCCAGGGCCGAAATGTGCGGCATATAACTTTTTAATACTTCGTGTTTCCTTTTGCGACTGGCATCTTGCGCCTTGTGCGCGGTTTGCCCTGTTTTCCCTATCCCTGCCCATCCACGAAAAGGTTGACTACCAAATATTGGTCCATATTTTGAAATACTGCCGTGTTTTATGGGCTCGTAAAATTATTTTAGAATTTTCACTTGCCGCGCGCACACGGAGTTGCGCTGTTTTTCGCGACCACAGTACCCTTACCTTGGTGGATGACACACGAATGTGCAGCGGGCTTGAAAGATTGTGAATGAAAACAGGGACAACCGTCGGGACGGGTGCCGGTGCGCCGTGCGGGTCGGAATATCGTTTTCGGAATTTCGGTACTTTGTTGACATAAAGCATACGAAAATGGGAAGAATGAGCATAAAGATGCTTGCTGCTGTGGGGCGAGCATCCGGACCAAACCAGCAACCGAACGGAGCATATTACGCTGGAAAAGCAGGAAGTTTCCCGGTTTGATGATCGCTGGCCTGGCCTGGCCCGGGTGGTGGTGTATGGGAACTTTTTCGGCGAAACAGCAAAGCACTTTGAACAAAGTGGAAGGATACCCCGTGATATCGGTGCTGTAACACGAGCGAATGTGTTTGTGGGAGCAAAAGGCATCTTCCTCGCCCATCTTGTTCACCCCTTCAGGCGCACGGAAGATTGTAATATTTGGCTTATTATTGAAACATTGTCTGAGTTTGAAAGACGGAAAAATAATAAAGTGCTGGTAAGGAATAGTTTGCGGGTTTGTTGAGCTTAAATTCTTCTATAAACATTGAAGGTATGGTGTAGCGAAACCGAGTCGAACAACGTTTTGAAAAGCGTCGAACCAAATGTGCAATACGTGGAAATCATCTCGGAAATTTCCTCGTTAACTGGAATTTATCTATTGTTTGACACCATGAATTTTCTTTTTCTCGTCCCTATAAGTTTAAGGAAAAGTGCAAGCAAATGTCTATTATATTGCATTTGTTTCATATTTATTTCGTCTTGAGTTTCATAAAGCCAACGATAATGTAAACTCTTTCTCTCTCTCGTGTCCTGTTAGTTACGTTGATATGTCACGTACCAGCGTACATATTTATTACAAATGGAAAGCCAAAATGTATCAATAAATCCCACCGTATATACGCGAGCGGCAAAAGGTTCTCCAAATGTTATTTCTCCTTTTACCCCTTCATCCCAACTAGCATTTCTCGCAAATCCCTCCACCGATGCTTCAATCTATAGCATTGAACTTCCCAAACCTGTATTGGAACCAGAACGGCTTACACCTTCCTGCACATTCGCATGTGCCGCTCCGTTGTGTATGTGGCTTGATGCAGCCGTGGAGCACATAAATTTTACATTCTTTTGTTTCGCATTTAGGAAGATCCACCGATAAGACCATTTACATCACCAGTATGCTTAAGCTTGCTTTATGCTCGGTCGCAGCGAAGATTTTTCCACTGCCTTGCTACCGAAGGCCCACACGTGTGACCCGCACACACACACACATATACACACCGGGCGGCTTTTCCGTCGGTGTGAGCGAGGGTTTGGCAAGCGAGGGCGGGCGATGCAGGAGGCAGATTTTACTGCCTGTCTGCCCGGAAGCGTGTGCAGGTCGTACCCGGCTGGTTGATCCGGGACGGAGAACCGTTGGCGGAATGTCTTTCATCAGCCCCGTGTCACGGCGCGTTGAGCCGTTAAGTCGGCCGAGCTCGAGTGGTTGGGAAAATTCGTGGTAATCGAAACTTCTACGCGAGGCCTCCGCGTCGAGCTGGGGCAAACGTACCGCGCGTGTAAAGAAAAGCCATCAAACTACCATCTCGTACACTGCCGGCTTTTTTTGTGTGTGGCAGCAGGGCGGGGTAGGGTCGTACGAAGCAGAAGAAAAGCCAAAGTAAATATCTGATTGGTATTCATAAAATGTTTATGCATGATAAAAGTATTTGCGGAGTAAATAATCTTCCCACGAGAATGGGGCCATACATGTACCCGGTGCGCGCAAGGTTTTTCCGACGGTGGTTTTCCACGGCCCTTCCGGAACGTGTCTCCGGTGTGGTGAGTTTTCCTTCGCGGTAAACCAACCAACGGGACCGACGGGCTGGTGGAAGATGGGCGCAGTGGGGATGGATCCCACCAGTGATGCTGCCAGGCCCGAGATGCAACCCAGCGAACACGATCCAGGCCGATAGCATGGCACACATACTTTACGAACTTCGATGTATAGATTGTCAATTCCCCGGACCTTGCTTGACGTAAAGTTGAGAGCAGCAGCGGCAGATTGAATGTGTGACATCAACGTCGATCTGCTTGCTGGCTGTTTGACTTCCCTGAATCGTCTCAACATCGGAAACGTGGCGAACGAGGAGCGACGTGTTGTCAAGTGCTTATATTAGGCATCATGGGCCATCATCCTCCGGTACCGGCTTAGAAACGGTGGATGAAAAAAGAAACCAACCGGGAGGAGGCAGTTCCGAGAGTAGGGCACCTATTTCTGGTGTAATAAAATCATCATCATCGTCACCAGGCCATCCGCCGTCCGATTTTCCCCCTCCGGCCAGTCGTGCGTCACCGTCCTTCGCGACGTGATGAGATACGGCGTGACCTGATTTGAATGAAATGCAATATTTTCGGTTTTATTCAATAAACTTTCCAGGATGGGGATTTTCACTCAACTTGATGGTCGCGTAACGAGTACGAAAATGTTTGACGAATGAATTGTGCTCTCGTGCTTCGAGTGTGCTACAAAATACAGTCGGGTGTGGCACGAACCCGCAGACGGGAATGGATTTCTCTAGAATGTGTGTATGTTTGTTTGTTTTTGTTTGTTTTGCTTCTCATTCCATTTGCCCATCTTTCACACTTTTGTGCATTTATTCAGCGTAAGTTGATGGAAAGTTTTCCTTTGGACATCGGCGCTCAACGTCCGTCAATCATCTTAAAACGACGAGTGTGATTGAATCGGAGCCAATGTAAACCTTTTTGAGGTTAGTTTTGGTGCAACGTAAGATAGCTGCGCCGTGAATGGCAATATCAAAATTGACGTTTTTCGGATTTTTTGAAGTCGAGCTCAGGTGAAGTATTCATTGCCTATCTACCGCTACGGTTGTATGAAGAGTCTAATAAAATCACAAATGACATTTGTCGATTTTTGAGTTTTTTTTCTGTTTAAATGTCTAAAATGGAGCGAGGTATAAATTTTTATTGATTAAATTACATGGTGTGTTTAAATGGCAAAGTTAGTGACAACGATGGAACTCTGAGTCAAGTTGAACCAGAAAGTGTGGAGGTAAAACTGAAGTTATTGCCAGTTATTCTTAAGCTCGGGGTTTGAATTTTGGTAATTTTGCATATGAATACAATTGAGCTGTCAAAATATCCGAAAGAGTGGAGTATTATTATCTTTCTCTAGATATTCACAACTCTAACGATAGAATTCCAATGCCTTGTAAAATGTCGTATAGACCTATGGTTGATTCTTTTTACTTTTGTTTTGTCATACTTTGATCAGGATGTAATTCTATGCTTTAAATACGAATACAACTGCTGATGTAATTAGATCCTATGTTTCAATAAATTATTTGTTATTAAAACGTACCTTTTATTGTATATCATAAGATCATTATGATTTCAGTAATAACTTTCTCACACAAATGTGTCTTACATTGGTTCATTTCGTACGACAAGCAGATTACTTCTGGTCGCACCAACGGAAAATCTTCCTACACAATCTGCTCTGCTTTTTTTGTCATGACAATGCCAACCCACCCACATACACCTCCACAAGATAGTTTCTCGCACATCACAGAGCAGGGGTGAAAACGAATTGCTACAGGACATTCGCCATAAATTAATGAGCAATACTTAACCACAAACCTGGAGAAAGTTGCTTGGAAATATTTCGCCAACACACGACCATCCATTCTGCCCCATTGTCAGGGCCATTAGTGCAGGTGAAAACGGTTCGCGGTACAGGGATGCGGACGAAGACAAAAGCCAAACCACAAACGAACATGTTTTCCTACTTCCCCCTTTCTTTCGCTTTGTTACCGTCCGTACCGGGTCGATTTGGTAAAAGGGCCGCATAAAAACAAAGGGGGGATGTTTTCCTTCATTTCGTTTATTGCACACATCCTTTCCAGCACGCCCAATTCTCAACTGGTCCGACCAGCCGACAAAAACAAAAGGCCTCCACAAAATCTACTGTACGGGACGCTTTTTGTTTGAAATATCTTCGATTGTATCGATTGTATTGCTCCTTCGCTGGTGTTACGTTTCACCGCGAGGTGAGCCCTACCGGCGGGATTGGACGGGAGGGACCTTACGCCTGCAGAGACTTACCAAAACGGGTAGTCCACCGGATACGAAGTCTTGGAAGGGAAGGGGTTTCCGGGGGTTCTGTGCTATCTGGACGGTATGTTTCTGTTTTTCCATCACCACCATAACTTTAGCATTGCGTGTGGCCATCGATTTCCGGCAATCCCGACATTGGCAGATCCCATAATCGGTAAAAAGTGCGTCGTTCGTATGGTTGATGGAGTCATTTGTCTGGCATTATGCCTTATGGTCAGTCATTGTTTATGTGTACCGTGTACCGGACGGTGTTCGTGTGGATGGGTGAAGACTAAACCCTTACACGCACACGGGATTTTTGGCCTACTGAGGGCTGCCCCATTGTCGTAATGGCACCTTGGCCCTGCGCTAAGGAGTGTGAGCAAGATTGGAGTGTGTCTGTTAGGCGGTTTATTTTCTCCTGGCTGTTCGCTCTAGTTGTTTGTTTGATTGTCCTATTTGTGGCACCTTTTTGGCAAGCGGTCTCTGTCCGAATGTCCAAAACATGCAAAGGATATACCTTAACCTGCCGACGGGGGGGTGTATGTGGCGACCATTGTCGTCGATTGTTTTCTAGCTCGTTTGCCTGCCCTGCCGAACCGAAGCCAAAACTCCAACGATTTCCAAAGCAAGTTCGCACTGGGGAGTTTGATTTATCGCGGTACGTTTTAGGCTAAATTAAAGATTATTTATAACCTGTAGGAACCATTCAGCGTGAACGATAAATCAACGAATTGGAAATTAAGGTTCAACTCCTGGTCGCTGACCATTTGCGATTATGGGCATCCCGATGCGCCACTTGTGTGGGGCCCAGCACTTGCCCATAAGTGTGCATGGGAAGGTAAGGGGGGCCGAATAAATCCGTTCCCGTAACCGTAAAAGGGTTTCACCGTATTAAGCCCTTTCGTCTTGGGCCAGCACGCACCGAAAGCACGTCTTCTGCACGAACCGAACCCCGAAAACAGGTAGGGTCGATTATCGAGATTTAAGGAAGCATTCATAAAATTGGATAAATTCCGTCAATAAATCAAACGAAGGCCGCTGTGCATAGTACAGCCTGTTTTGCCATCCGGGTAAGCTAGATTGGAAAAGAATTTTTCCGTTCCTTCCCAAATAACTAGCAACCACTTTTGGGGCGGATAGATCGTCAGCGGAGTACGTCGGTGAAAGATCTATCAACGCTCGAGGAACGTTGAGCACCGACTAGCGACCGGTAGCCCGGGTAGCTTTTGAACGATGTTAAAAGCAGACATAAATTTGCAAATAGACTTCAGTTTCGCGTGCACCCGAATGTTTGACTGGGAAAATTGTTTCTTATCTTTCAATTAAGGTACATTTTTTTGTGTTGCTTTTGCAACAACGCGCAAACGATACTGCTCCGGCAGCTTTGGAAGGCTTCTGACGAGGCCAGCAGCGGGTGAAATGTTTGCGCTCAGTGCACGAAGTTATGAAACGAAAGCGGCATAAAGGAACTATTTGGTGCTTTTGTTTTGTTCTGCGTGTCGAACGTTTGCGCGATGTTTCGTATCCCTTTGCTTACACAGGTGCACTGAGCAATGATTGTACATTCGGGGCCGGCCCGCAACATAACAATGAAGCGGATGGGTAAAACGCTAACCTGTGGCTAACTGACTCTTCTCGCTTCCAGACGGCCAGGCCGGGGGTAAAAAACGTGTTGAATGAAATAAAAAAAGAACGAGGCAAAAAAAAGCCAACAACATAAACTCCAAGAAAGGAAAACATCATCATAACCGGTAAAAAGTGTCTGAAATTTTGAAACAAAGGGAGTTTTCCCACTGCCAAAAGGGAATGGAACGCGAAGAGTGAACAATGGTGGGAAAGTAAAATGCTTACCCACCTAGCTTCACATGGACGTTAAAGCATCGGATGAACCTTGCAATAAAGAAACGGGAGTTGCAAGGTGCCTTTAAAACAGCATAATTTCGAATGGTCAAAACGGAACATAACGGAGTTCGGTGAAGAATAGGAACGAACTAAAAAAAAACAAAACCTGCTTCGTCAATATTTGAACTCAACCAAATGTTAGCCTTCCATAACGAACACACATATAGCAAGTAAGTACCTGGGTGCCCCGGCTACCAAAAATTCCCTGTGTTATCCTCGTCCGTCAGTCACCAGCACTACACGGGAACACAATATTCCGGATCTTTCTCCATTCTGTATAAACGATGCTTTTAGGCTGATTTTTTTCGGAGGGCGGGCGGGAAAGGAATAATTTAGTTGTCTAGCGTACGGAAGCTAAACGTGCATACAGCAGTGGTGTGCATGTGTCTGTCTGTTTGGCATGCCCGAAACGAACTAATACGGGCATCCGATCCGCTGAGGATCCGAAAATTTCCCTAGAGGGGTTAACCTCCATCCTGTCGGATAATCCGATTCACTTTCTTTTAACTCCATTTAAGAAGAAAAATGTTGATTGAAAAAAGAAGCCGTGCTGGAGTGTTGTAGGTTAGGGAAAACATCGCATATAAGTGATCGATTTGCGAATAATTAGCAATAAGTCAATTTTGCTGATTGGTGAATGTCATTGTAGTATTGGATTGGTGATTGATGAAATCGATGATGACAGATGAATTGCACACAGTATCTAGTTTTTCATTCATTGTTAAAATGATACAAACTATTTTGGAACTATTTTTTGTATAATTTTCCTCCGGAGATGTTACTCCCTTGGTGTTACTCCACAATTGATAAAGAAAAGATTGACTGAACTCCCTAATATCGGTCTATTCAGTTAAGATCTCAAAGGACAAATTTTGAATTTTATTTGCTTATTGGAAACTAAGATTTATTTTCCATTCGGCTTGGCCGTTTGATTGGACATCCCTATACCCAGCAACTCTATGTCTTCTACCGTCTATGAGATATGAGATTAGGCTGGAGTATAACTTTCTTCTTGTCAATCAGCTTGAATTCTTGTCAGTTATAGAAACGAACTCATAGTATTCAAATTCCAAGCAAATTGTTGAGAAATATAAAAGTCTTCAATAATAGCAACAAATTGGTAGCTAGCATCCAACTAAACCTAGTCCATGGTAAACTACGAGGAGAATAGATGTTTTAAGCGTCATTCGTAACATACTTCATGCGGTGGTAATAATGTAGATAAAGAAAAACACTGTAGAAATAATGCTTTGTGCAATAGTTCAAAAAGCTCCATTTACTTACATAGCAAAACAATGAAATTTTTTAATGCTGTCTGACAAACAATTTCAACGAAGTCACAGCATCAATCAAACAATACAATGTAACTGTCCCATGCTACCAAATGCGTTATTCATACAGTTCATACCTACCATTTTAGTCGACAGCTTGGCTTATGTATGGCAACTTCCAACAAAAGGAACGTTAATCGCTAACCCTCGAAACGGAACATTTAGCACAGGTAATCGTTGCTGATTGCCACTCGTCTTGTCAAAGACCCATTCTGTTGCTGGTACCGGGTATGGTTACCGGGGGTGGCGTTGTTTTTTTTCTTGCATGCCCTTTTTCATCACCATTGAAAGCCGTTACCATTGCCTGCCGCCCGAACTCGAACAGTCATACATGTCATCTGCAGTCTTCTGGCACCGATTGCTCCAACTGTGGCGCACCTATTCGTGAAGGTACATCATTTTCCAACCCAAAGCAGAATCCTTGCAACCTTGGCCATGTTTCCGCCATTGGGGAAGGGAAGATGCATGGAAGCATGGATGGGTTCTCTCTACCATGACAACAGTCTAATGACTGATAAACTACTAGCGGGTTTGCCTTTTGTCGGTGCTAACCATCGTTGGTTCAGGGAAGCAAAAAAAAAACAGAAAACAAGGGCGATAGCAAAATCTGGGCTTCAGTCTGTACGACAATGGACGGATTGGTTGTAAGAAAGCGGGCTAGAAAAATATGAGCAAATAGAATATAGCAGCAAAAACGATTCAGATACGGTGACAAAGCGTCCGACAAGAACCAAAGAGCCCCTGAGACCTTTTTTTTCCATTCACGTTGTCCACAGGAAATGATTCCAGCCAGACCCGTCCAGGCGGACGGATTGTATAATTATGGGACTTTAATCCTGGGGTGGCCGCTTCTGGCTACCGCTGCTGACTTTGGCTTCGAAAGTTGAAACGAAAAGCTAGGTCTATTTTTAAATTATGCTTCATGTCATTCCTGTTTCCATGGCGCTCCTCCTGGCCGGCGTTGTGCATCCGGCACGAGTCCTATTCGCCTGCCTGTATGCTGCCTTGAATGCACATATTGTCCTTGGTTGGATTCCTTTCGGTGCTTTTTTTTTGTTTTATTTTGTTCTCTGTGTCTCACTGCCGAGCCCGTACAATGTTTCATTTTTCGGAGCAGGAGTTATTCTACTGCTTCTTTTTTCTACCATGCTGTCCGCCCTTAAGCTCGGTTGGTCTTCACGGCCCTGCACCACCATCACCCTGGCGGGAAAGAAACCGACCGAGTGGAGATATATCACGGCCGGTTCGGAACGCTCGGCATTCCGTTGATCTGGTCATAATTTATCAAAAAAGGGTAATTTATAAGAGTTGAATACTGAGAAAAGCAATCCCTTTTTTACGTTGCGTTGGAAGGCTTTGCCCTGGAGCGAAACATGATGACGTGAATTCAAAAGAGATTCGTGAAGGCCTTCAACATGCTCTTGTTGAAAGTGTCATTAGTGCAGCGAGACGAAGCTGGGTGCAGTAGGGGATGTTTCTCCTCTTCTGAGGGCTACCATTTTGGTCCATTTTTTTCTAAATTAAACTTTCAATACGATGTAGTGGTACATTGTTACAGTAAGGAAAAATTATAAACACAATTATGTTAACACATTATCGTAACTCGGATTGAATATTACTTGATGCGCCGTGGCACTGAATGTCGCGTAATTCCGACCACGCTTCAGGAAGTCCAATTCCGCGACCCTGCTAACGGGCTCGCAACCCTCTTTCTGTCCATTATCTCTCACTCGCACACGATTGCGCTAATTTAACGTCTAATTAGCATGGCAGAAAGTTTTGTTTATTTAATCCCGGAATTGGACCGACCGGTTGACGGTTGTATCAGCTGTTGTCGGCATGAGGACAAATAAAATTAAAACCCCAAAGCAAAAACACAAAAAAAAAACTCCCGAACACCCTTAATGCCACGATGTCGCAAAACTTTCCCAACGTTTTTTTTTCCATTACTCAAATCCACTAACGTTAGATAAATTTTATATTGGGGCCCTTTTTTGGTGCGGGGGTGCGCTATTCGACCCCGGAAGCGAACCCGAGCCCCGGGTTGGTGTAGATGCAAGTAGATTGCTACCCATTGAAACCGAGGCCACGCCGAAACTGCACGTAAATTGTGCCAGAGAATTATGCCATTAGGGTGATGTTTCGCTGACAGCGCCTTAGGAGGTGATTTTTCACTTTGCCCACTGAGTATTAACGCGCGGAAAAAGGGCGTCTGTTTTCTTAAGGGTCGCAGTTATGTTGCCTGCCGGAATGCGGAGACGATTCAACCGGTGGAACGACCGGCGGGAAAGGGAAGGAGCGAGCAGTGTGACGGGAAAGAAGCTAGAAGCTAAAGGGGACCGACTTGAATTTATTATTTCCACCAAATTTATGGCCTTCTTTTTGCTCTAATTGCTGTGTTTTATGCTTTCCCGTTTTGTAGAAGCCGCCAAATGATGCTGTCCAAAGTCCCGGTTGGAGCGGTCAGTGGACCGATAGTACCGGAAGTGGGGCACCCACCGCGGTTGCGGGGTAGGCATCCGTCTTTCAAAACGCTGAAAAGTGTTGACCGGGAAAGCATTCTGGTGGGCCGCGTTTTTTGATGATAAAAAGGACAGGACTAAAAAAAGGGGGACCGTTCCCGATGGGGAGCGTTGCTTTGCTTCCCACCCGTCGGGAGTTGAAGGTTTCAGGCGAAGGTTTTTGATGAAAAAAAGCCTTCCGTCTGATATATCGGCCCTGTTGGATTTGCCTGAAATGCCCCGAACAATGCTTTACGACTGTTGCCCGGCGTATGACTGGGAACAGTGGTTTTGGTGCTTCGAAAAAAGGGGTTTTATGGCACTGCTGGACACCATTAATACTTATTTTTCGTCATTCAAAACCCTTTTGCTCGGGTGGGAAGTGTGGAACCTAAACAACGGATATTTTTGGAACGATTTATTATTTTTCGTCACCATCTCGCTAGGCAATTTTAAGAGCCAAGATCAGAATGATCGTTATGATCGGGTAATATGCGAACAAGAAGCTTGAACTCGTGCTGTAAGTAGAAATATTGCTGGACTTTAATTAAAACGAGTTTAGAGACGAGATCTTACCTGTTTAAAATCACTTAAAGTCTATCAATTAAATTCAATTCAACTCCTTCGCTAATGGTTTACATGCTGTGTTTGTTTCACCCGTAGCTTTTTAGTGCACAACCCAGCACAATTATTCGATAGCCGTCCAATCAACGATTTAATGCTCGAAACCCTCGCGTTCGCGCCCTGTTGAATGACATTTCTCACTGTTTCTCACACATCTTTCATTGCTGTTTTCTCCACAGGCTGCGCGTTTTTGACGTACTTCAGTCCGGAAAGCGCCGTTAACGGTCAGGGCGCGTTACATGAGAAGCAGACACTACCTGGGGTAAGTTTTTACGCGCTTGTACGACGAGCCGCTATTTACCGTTGCTGCTAGTTTTTCGTTCCTCGCTTTTATTTCTATTGCCGCATAAATTTAGATGCTAGATGGTGCCCGAACCGAAGAAATCCAAACGCGCAACACCTTTGCGTGGGGCTTTTGTTTTCGTTTGTTTTTCGTTTCTTGTATTGCGAACTGCCGGAGGACGGAATTCCGATCCCCCCCAACAACTCGTCCGAGTGGTTGTGAGTGCTAACCTCCCGAAAACAAAAGGGGTACTGGGTGCTACTTTTACGATTGTTCGACGCAACACCCCCGAAGACCTGGGCTAGTAAAACAATGCGTGCGGGGCGGTGAGAGAAGATGTTAAATTTATATAGCCCGATTGTTCGGCGAAAGGATTTGACCATACCAAGGATTTGCTGGACGACGGGCGGATGTGCCTCAATCTAGTGCGGTCGAAGACGGTGGATAGAATTGATTTTACTATCGGCAGTAACTAGATCGAGGCCTTCCCCATCTTCCAGTTGTGGCCCTGCTAGGCTCGAAACCCCTCTCGGTGTGTGTCACTCCGGCGTCACCGGCACGCTACCAACACAGCGTCAAGTTGCCTGAGTCATTTTTATGGTCGAGAAAGGAATAAAATAAAACAACAGCTTAACCAAGCAGGGGCAACATTTTAGTACAACCGTCCGCACACCCATCCGAAGTGGAACAAATATCCACCCAGCACGCTGGGGTGGCGATGCGCAGAAGGTGCAGAAAGCGGCCGGATTGTTGGAGCTTCGCGAAAGGCATGTTCGTAGCAAGCAATTTCCCCGGTTCGGTTTCGATGAATCCGAATGTAAGCAAACCGGGCGCGTGGAGTTTGGCTTTGAAGTTCAACAAATTATCCACCGACAGCCTAACCACCTCCGGGAGGCGGACGGGAGAATTCGCTCGCCCCGTACAGCCAATTGAATTGGGCTTTGAGGGCTTAATTTGCTGCTAGCACGCTTAGCCATTGCTGTTCTCGAGGCGTAATTGACACCAGAATTATCGGTTTTTCGGGCCCTGCACGGCCGGTAGCTTTTGTTTCGTTGCCAGGCGGATTGGATTCAATCGATTTGCTTTTATTGGCAGCATTGATTGGGTCGTACGCCGTGGTGCATATTTGGTGCTTTCCTTGGAACGCGCTTTGGTTTGTTGTAAAACAATTTCTTGAGGTTTTCGGAACTGCGTAGTCAGGAACGATAAAAAGGGTTACCTTTTGAGAGGAACTAAACATAGCTGGAGTTTCAACTTTCGAAGTGATTGCATGTTAAAGGAATTTCGTTCTCCAATTTTAAGAACTCTTGACAAGCACTTATCACAAACTACTTCGAAGGGCAGAATCCCTGATGTGAAGTTGCATAATGGAAATTCTCGCACAAAGCCTTATCAACCGGGATCTTCCCTTGGTATGATTTAGACATCTTACAACGCAACTGCCACAGCTCTAGATCTCTATCGAACAAAATGCACCGAACTCATGGAAGCATCTGTAAAACCGTTCTACCGTTAACGATTCCACGGCAAACAGATGCGGAAATGGACCTACTCGTTCTTATGCCCATTACCAGCTCGTGCCTTCATGTGTGCGCGTGAGTACGAGGTTGAAGTAATGCAGTGTTTACAAATGCAACCCATTTTGACTTGGTTTTTTAAAAGGTATTAGTTCAACCATGTCCACTTCTTTCTCAGCACAGTGTGTGCGTGTGTGCCAATTTTGCGTGGAATCGATCGCGATGCGTCTTTACGCACGAGAACACGCCGTTAAGTCTTGTTCTTTTTTGTACGTACGGTTGAAGTACCAAACAAGCACTGAGAATTCGAGCGTGGAGCAAAAAACTGGCAAACCGCACGTAATGAAACGCTCCGATCAGGTCAATAAAGCAACGTGGAAAATGTGCTTTGTTGGTTGGGAAGTTTCCTCCTTCCAAACCTTCCCAACCCCTTTCCCGCACAAATCGTCCTATTTTTAGCGGGCAGCACAACGGCGACGCACACAAGTCGATTGGTCGCCTGGTGTACATGAGTTTCGTATGCTTCGGACCGTGGGTCGGTGGGGCGGTTTGTTTATGCTCCACTTGACTGGAAAGATTATGAGAATATGATTCGATCAAGAAGGAGCGTGCATTCGAGCGTGCGGATGCGTGTTCATCCATATAAACATGTACCGTGCGGGAGGGGTTTTGTGGACGCGTTTGTTAATACTTGTTCCCCGTGCACGGCGATCGGCAGGCAGGATGGACGGGAAGCACGGGAAAACAGCAGGTTGTGGCCTGAACATGCGTGTAACTTGCCGTACGATGGAGTAACGCGTACAGTAAAGGGAACGGAATTCGATTTTCCGTTGCGTATCGATGACACCAATCGTTCGAACAATTGATGCAACAGACTCTCGAAGACAAGGCAATGCAGTTTCAGAAGCGTTATGATGAAATTACGTCAATGCAGAATTGCTATAATTAGCATTCTTGTGCTATAAAGTGGTTTATAAATCGAGTTGGTTGGTATAAAGACAGTCCCCAAGATACACGGTACCTCTTATATGCAGATTCAACCAACGCAGAGTAAAAATTTGACAGCTGCGTTAGTTCTAAGTACAAAATTCAGACAAAAAGGTAAAAAAATGGTTGCTTATGCCTACAAAATGGATTTAAAAAAGATTTGGTTGAAATTTCATTAACATTTTCTTTACAAAAGTCTCTAAAACCGTGCTGAAATCAAATTTTTCTTCTAAATTTCCGAGTGTTGTGGTGCACTAAACTGCCAGCACCATACTCGCCTGCGTAAAAGTTTCAAAGGCAGGAGGCAACAATCATAATCTCAAAACCAATTCGTATATTAAAGCGATTAATTGTAGTTACAAGTGACACGTGTTAAAAAACCTTTCTTTTGCGTTAAACAGTAAATGCGTGGATCAATCCTTACCAACCGTGGTGGAGCAAGCGACCCATAAAGATTTCGTTCGAAATCGGGTTCAAATAGGTTTCGAATAATCCGATTCTTCCGGAACCTATTGAACTCGCTACAGGAACCTACCGGAATCAACTGTACCTTTGTGCACCTGCGGTTTGGATTCAAACTGCAACTTCAAGTCGATCCGTTAAATGGGTCGTAAAACCCCTTACTAGGCCAAAATAAATCAACACTCTCCTGCTGAAACTACAATGCCCTCTAATGAAGAGTTTTCTTACGTGTTTCTACGCCAATTCGAAACGAATGATCCGCTGACTCGTAATTTTCCCCTAAACGCGTTTGCATTATCGGTTTTGTTCCAATTACTGTAGTCAATCATGCTATGAAGTTCATCGATGATTTGTTCGCCTCCCGGACCACCCTCATAATGCGGCGTGGCGTGATTTGACTGTCGGAGGGTGCCCATTTACATCTGCTGTCTAAACACCACCACGTCCGGACGCGCGAGTGCAGGAACATCGGCGGAGGGTGCAGCTCAGTTGTGCGTTCTTGAAATGTTTACTTGCGCTCACGCGTACATTGTGTGACGCAGGTCATACACGCCGTGGGGTGGGGTTCCCGGCTGCATGTTTAGCACCCACAACGCAGCACACTGGTTTTTATTGGTTAAGGAACGATCTAAAACCGGGTACGCTTACACCAGCGAAACTGCCTGATATTTTAAACAACGACGTCTGGCAATAGAGGAAAAGTTTCGTCCACCGGTTCCACTCTCCATGCTGGGCGGGTTTGGAATGCACGCACATGTGCTGCCCCCGAAACACCGCGATCCAAGAACTCAGCGATGTGCTCCCCTCTCGCGTGATGTTTGTGCTTCCCGTCACGTCTCACAATTCGATACGATTTGGAGTTCAATTCGTCGATGTTTTCTTAACCACTCGCCCTTCCCAAACCCATTGTCCTATCTGTTTCTGGCCCGTTTTCACAACCATAAGATGGTACGAAGGAAATGAAGCCCCCCCGCTCCTGCCTTGCCACCCAATTCCCCAGAGGTCCGAGTGGAAATTTTTGCTTCCGAACCCGAAACGGTGCCGGAAAAACGGTAAGACTCAGCTAGCCAACCAGTCAGTCGATCTTGCGCGCGCACTCGTGGTTAAACGTTTGCGTTCTCCGTAACAACAGTGCGGATTCGGGTGTTCGGGGTCGCGCTTTTACTTAAGTGTAAAATTTTATTCATCGCGAATTCGGAACCTGTTTATCTTCACCGTCGTACCATTCGACAGCGATCTCGCTCGCTCTCCCGTCGCCACTGCACTCCTGTTCGAGTGGGAATTTTTCACTTCCAGCACACGATCTGTCCGCCCGGAGGGAATTCTACGGCCGGTTTGCGCAACCGAGTGCTCTGCAGCTGAGTTAGTTTGTGAAAGTTTGCTTTCCACGGGTCACGGTATTAAGTGGATCCGTGCAGAATCGAGTAGATTTGCCGGGTACGGCGCATCGCATAGCAGCGAGTGATGTTTTGGCAACGTTTGCCGTTGAGTTTCGGAAAGAAAAGTGTCCATTGTGCATTGTGCAAGTGATTCAATTTTTGCGATTTTTCCAAAGGAAAAACAGAAAGGGAAAAAAAAATCATTCCCGTGTGTGCCGTGGTGGATGTGGCTAGGGCGTGGTGAAATATTCCCGTCGTGAGTGTTTATCGCTACCGGGTGATGGTGATATTGCTGGCCAGGGCAAAGAAACCCCATCCGAGTTTCACGATTGTCATATCAAATTACGAAGTTTGTGCGAGCGTGTGTCGGGAGCCCACATTCCCATTCTTTGGAGAAAAAATATAATAACAGCAGCAGCAAAACAGCTAAGTGCCTCGACAGATGAAAGTCTTTTCGCGCTATGTTTCGTGTGTGTTTGTGCCGTGAAGCGATGGTTGTGTGTTGAGGTGCGGTTAGCGCATAGTGCACTGTTGGTCTGACACGCTCAAGTCCAGTGTTTGGTTTGGCGAGTGGAAAAGTCGTCAAAAGCTTTCATCCCAAAACTTTGTGACAACGGTGAGCGGCACGGTGGGACACTATCGTCTCCGAACTTACCCCGCCCTGGACTGTCATCCCAGCAGCGCCGAGCAGATTACGATGATGGATAATGCTAGCATTTGGTATTATGATCCGTTATGGGTAAAGCCGTGTTTTTCTTGCCTGTTCTTATAGTTTTGCCTGCCAGCTTCTAGCGCATCTTCCCATTTAGCAACAGACGTCGTATGAATTATGCCCGAATATGTTGGCACACACATTTGTTCCATTTTGTAAAAGAAGCGAGTCGGTGTGATGATTGAATCGTTGGTGAATACCTTTTTAAGAAGCGAAAATTGCTCAGATGTTTACTAAATGTTTCTTTTAACAATGATCCTATTTCTACTAGAAGATGAATAAATGTTGTGATCATTATTTTGGAGGTATTTTCTAAAAAGTATCCAAATATTCCTAAATCATTCATTCCAAATGTGAAATGCTTATTTGAATATAGTTCCAATCAACCGCTAATACACTGTGATTTAGTTATACTTTTACGAGGAAAAACCTTGTAGCTCTTACATCTTTATACTGTTCGATTCACCAAACCTTGCCATGTGTGTTGCGCATGTACTGATTTACCATTGGAGTTGCAAAATGATGCCCAAAGCAATCGCTTAATTTCAACACATTCTCACCAACGAAAACCGATTGCCAGGAAGGTATGGTTAAGCGAACAACTTGGCCACCTTCTGCAAGGGATTGGGCCATCTTTGGGTGTTGCACCTTGTGCGCTGTTCAACTGTTCTTTCTTGCTTCACCATCACCACCAACAACAACAAACAGTCGGTACCCCGTTCACGAACCCACCCGAGACCGTGTAGGAAGCGAAGCTGTTTGCTAGTGCTGAGGCACATTTGTACTTGGCCCGTGAGTGTAAAATGAAAACGTAAAACCAGAGGGCGTTGAATGAAAGGTTTGAAACATGCTGAAGTCTAGATGGAAACGATTTATCACTCGCTCTTCCGTTGGCCGGGTTTCTCGTTCTCGCACATCGATCGTTTTGCCAGATGATTTTGGGACGGGGCTCTGACTCAGTACTTTGCACGGGATGTATGTGCAACTGTGTGCACATGTGTGCCGGTACAAAGCACCAGTACGTCACATGAGCGGTGGTGGAATTAACGGCAAGAAGTCGCAACGCTACGTGGGGATGTGTTTACTCACTGGTAGTTGGTCTGTGATTGGCACGGATCGATCGTTTGACTACGCGGCAAACGATGCCCGTGAGGGAACGTACAGCGGGGCCCTGCGAGCGCGAGGGGTCGTTATGTTGATGGTTCGAAATTAATTTCATTAAAAAATCAATGGAAATGCTCACCATTTGTACACACTGGCTG
The DNA here is from genome assembly GCF_943734725.1 of Anopheles marshallii. Lineage (NCBI taxonomy): Eukaryota > Metazoa > Arthropoda > Insecta > Diptera > Culicidae > Anopheles > Anopheles marshallii. The sequence goes on along the minus strand of NC_071327.1, from coordinate 73,430,373 downwards.
AGCTGGGTAAAAAGAACTCCGGGCCAGGGATGGCATTTACAGGTGCGGCTTGGGCCGTAGCAGGTGAGAAGGGTTGTAATAATGGGCAACTGTGATGTGTGATATTTCGATTCGAATTTAAGGGCACACTGTTAGTTGTGTTGGGAGGAATGCAAGAGGGAATCTTTAGTCCAACAAAACATTTTAGCAATAATTAACATTAAAAAACAGTTGAAAAAGGAGTACCAAAAAAGCTTTCAAACATGTTTAACTATTTTAATTCTCCTCATCTACTCGTCTCAAAATTTTGTCTTACCTAGAAACAGTTATACATGGCATAACATATTGGTTAAACAAATGAAGCACCAAATAGAAGGTAAAGAAATTAGTCACCGTTATGATACAGTATGCAGCAGTTTATACAGTAACATAAGCAATAACTGTTGAAACAAGCATAACATTTCATTTTTATATTATTTTATCTGCTTTTAAAAATGGCATTGCAGGAGGCAAACACTCGCTTAACGGAATTATGATAGGATCAAGAGAACTAAATTTTCTATAAAATATGTATTATCTAGAACTGTACTTGGGGTCATTTGTTTTATAAATATAATCTTTGAAAGCAACACGAATCTATAAATGGAAAACCTGTGTAACATAGATTTCCATAACCTTCATAAACTCAAAGAAATGTTTTCCGTGAGATTTTCTCACAAAAATTAAGTGTTTCTTGGCAAAAGCCTCAAATCGAACATTTTATCACTGCCGCAAAATTTTTCTTACAGCGTTAAATAACACTGGAAAACAATTCGATAACATATGGTTTTCAATTTTGAATGAAAGAAGTTTTGTGCGAACTGATAAGGCACGCTGAACCATACTCTGCTAGGAGCTCGGGTGTTTTCCTACTTAGTGAACAAAGTACTTGGCGGCTCCATTTCCATGCCACTAGCAACGAGATTGTGGCAGAAGAAACCCGACATGTGGGATTTGTACCTACACACACTTCACGTTGCACGCTTATCAAGCAGCCACTAAACCACGAGATACAAACATGAACCCCTTGCCTTCTCTTTCACCTTCGCTCACTCACTCACGATCGTCCTCTGCTTGTGCCTCCATCGCTGGATTGTGCATCGAACAGGAAGCTTCAAACGAAGCCAAACTGTTGCGAACGCTGGCTGCGCTTTATAGTGTGATCATTGAAGTGGCTTCACCCCGTCCGCGAGGGCTTACCCCGACGTTGAGCTTCTTGAGTTTTCATGAGGTTTTAATAAACTTTCGTAAAATAAAATAGCACGCAACTTGTTCATTTATTATGTAAGTTGTTTCACACTCGAACATTCTCCCCCCATATACGGGGTAAAACTCGTGCCAATACGTGGCTGCTTGCGGGTCGTAGTTAAACCTTCGAGCCGGGTTCGAGTGGTTTTGGTCGTATGAGTTTTTTGTTTTCTGCTTCGCTTTTGATCCTTCGCTTTCTTGGCTGGTAATCCTTTCCCGTTGTGTGCTTGGTGTGAAACATCCTTCCGCGGGGTTTTGTATCGAAACGGTGGGTATAGGGTGGCCAACCGATTATTCCTCCCACGGTACAATCGCGTGCCCTACGCTGGGTGGTAGCGAGCAGTGAGCAAGACCTTTCGATTTTGATACGGGGATTTTTTTTTCTGCTTCGCTTTCCCTCAGTTCGGCATGTTTTCTCTACCACACTGCCAGCCTTGGACGTTTCACGACCATCTCTAAGTAACACCACCGAAAGCACCGAAACACGACACTCCGAAACGCTCGCTACCGTTTGCCAGCGGTTCCGCCCAACGTTGGGTTGGGCTTTATTTTAACGGGGTCGTGAAAAAATCCTACCACGTCCGATCCAATGTGTGTAGAGGGAGTTATAACTTTTAATTTGAAACATGGTTAAATAATCGCTCGGGTGAATTTTCCAACACACCGTGTCGGATGTGTGCTGCGAAGGCGAGTAGTGGCCTCCTTGTTGACTTGTTTATTATGCAAGAGACGCGTGCGCGCCCGTGTGTGGGTGTGTGTGGCGTAGCACTGTAAGGGATCAACGGGCGATAATGCCTTTTGGGTTCCTTCCCAAAAAACCATCTCTTACAAATTTGGGAAGGTCTAAAGTTTTAAAAAATTATGCGCCGGGCCACTTGTTGAGAGCACATAATCGCTCCTTCGAGTGCTTGTTTGCTAATTATGATTGTGATTTGTGGCACGAGTTTTCACCCCGATTATGGGGCTTGTGTTTCGTGTACATGTGTGTAAAGTTGATTATCGTTCGTTTCTCTTATTTTGCTGAATTTTATTGCAAAAACTAACGATTCAGTATGTTAAACTTCCAAAGAGTAATACGGTTTAAACAAAATTTCCATAGCAATCGTAAACTATGCAGAGGCAGTTGCTAAAGGAACGGCAAAACTCGGGAATGGGAACTACCCTTTACGGCATGTGGGCATTTTCCTTCATTCCACCTTCAACCCAAACAAGGCATTCGAAGCACCTGTCTGGACGTTAATACTTATATTTTTATTACATTTTTTCCTCCTATCAGTCGGACGTTTACGACATCCATTACAAGGTGGGTTTCTCCTTACGTTTATCTGTGTGTGTTTGTGCAAATGGTGGCCACAACCGTCCCGACCTTCAGACGGTGCTAACACATCGTGCAAATAAAAAAAAAAACACACACACACACTGTTTTGCGAAATGGTTTCGAAAAATATCGCAACAATGAGTCTCAGGTGTCCTTTTTCTTAATAGCTGTTGCAAAATTCAATTCGCGCAAAACATTCGCCTTCGGGTGGTGTCGTTGCGGGAGCGAATGGAAAGTTTCGCCCACCCCCGGTCAGTGGAAATAGTTGGGCCAAGTGCACGATGAAGACAACTAGCCCGGCGAGACACGACATAAAAGTGGCCTCGGTTGACTTACGCCCCGACTGCACCCGATGGTATCGTCACTGGCCACTGTAATGGGAAAGTTCCTGCAACCATACCGCACGGTGTGGTAAAGCGGCGGATGGCAAATGGTGTTCGGGATAAATCTTCCTAATGTTTTGTGCTTGGATGGTTTTAAAAAGTATATTTTCAGATCGAACCCCCTGTGGGGACCGTTTACCTGCAGCGGTACCGCATCCGCCGGAGTAATCTAACAGCTTAGTAGAATTTGATCAAACATGTATGAATGTTTTTACTGGTGATCTTGTTTGCCTGAAGGAATTCTACTTCGATGAAAGTTTGTCCACCGGCATACATAAATGTTTGTCTCAATGTGCGAAAGTATTATGGTAGGTAGATGCTGCTTCCTAAAAAGTCACCACCAAATCCTTGAAGAAGTTGGAACCTCTTCGCTCAGGGGTTCTAAAAGTTCGTCCAACTTACGAAAACTTGTGGAGCAATAACTCTGCACATCTCGGACGACCGACCAGCAAGCCTGCAGTGCACTTCGGTCCCCGTGACATATGGAGGGGGTGAGCCTTACATCGAGATCCCTGACCGACCGCCACAGTGGGAGAACACTTTTTGGGTAGTAAATTTTTAATACCACTAATGCTTCTCCACTGACATCGTGATAAGTTTATCATAGTTAACGATGCTACCGACTCGGGGCGGTGGTGCACGCTCGGTACAACGATTCACTCCGACATCACCGTCGATGGGCATCACGAAACGCAACCTTCATGCAGAAACAGATGTCCAATCAACTCGTGCCGTTGAAGGGCAGACCGAAGGACGAAAAAGTTCAAACCCAAGTGCCCACTTTCCAACCCGTCCCTTCGATTCGTAGCCAATCGACATCGACGGTACACTCGACGGGCAATAATGCACGCGTGTGCCGTTCGAAAACGAAGAGGTTGGGTCATCATTCTTCCAGTGTGAGGGCGACCCGAGCGACCCGAGGCGATGACATTCGTGCAACGGTGTCTACCTTGGGGTACCTGAACGGGTGGAAATGGGGTTTTCGTTGAAATTCATCACACAAACCAGCCGTCGCTTCTCTTAGCCACCGGTCGGCCTCAAAGTCAGCGATTCAGGCACGCTACGGTGTTGCTACATCCTTGGAGGACTGCTGGTCCGGTCCAAAGGGTCGTGACATTCACGACGGCACAGTCGACCAAACGGCACAGATCTCATGTACAACTCATTGATAATATGTGCACATAAAACGATTTCAAATTGATTGTATAGAATTATCGGTATGTGCGCCACATGTTTGTTCCTCCGTTAGTTCCATCCTTTCCACACACTTGACTACGCTCCACCGGTTCCGCCGATACACACGGTACGATGCCCTTCGGCTGGTTCGGCCGGTGTGTGGCCTTCCAATCTCGTACGATCTCGATGCTAAGAGGTGAGTTCCTGTGCATGTGTGCGTTTATGTGATACTTGATGATTGCTCGATTTTCGCTGATTCAGCAATCGTCCGATACGATAGGTTGTCTATTACCTTCACTCCCTGCTATTGCTTGGGGAAATGAATCTTAGAAAGGCACCGTATGCCATCATGCCCTTACAGTGAGAAATTTGAAAGTGTCATAAAGCTAGTTAATTTATATAATAATTTCATTAAAAAAATTGTTAAAACAACATCAAAACAGACATTTAAAACTTGAAGAATATTATTTGAGCTGTTGAAACTTTTTACTAATCTTGAAGGTATTAATTTGATTTGTTCATACTTTAAATCAGATATTTTAGAAACTTGAATTATTATTAAAATAAAACCTGCTAAATTCTGCAATTTAATAGAATTTCATAGAGTTTCTCCGGTCAAAACTCACAATGGTGCCTGCACCCACTGTGCGCCTTACCGATTGCCCGGGGGCTTTTCTTCACACACCGTCAGCAGCTGGTCGGCATCCATCCTTTAATCGCCAGCCTATTCTAAGCGATGTGATCGGGTTAGTGTATCAAGCGGAAAGATAGCGGTCCATATCCTTTCGGTCCCGGGGCCCGGGTTTGTTCCATCCTCGAATCTCGAGCGTGAGAAAACCGAACGCCATTGCATTCGGTCAAAAGCATCATGTTTGCACTGTACATAATCAATGACATTTTCAGACGCATGCTTCCCTTCCCGTTTGCTTCTGTCGCACGTTTTACCACTCATGATTCGAAGCGAACGACAGTTTTGTTCAATGAAAAACGCCATTTGGAATTAGTCGACCAGTCGGACGGAGTCAAGAAAAAGTGTGACGCAAGCACTCCAGCCCCGACTGGTAGTGCGACTAGTCCGAAACCGGTCGCCATTGTGACGATAAGACACACACCGGCTGGAAGGCGACGTCCGACGACGGAAAACGTTTGATTGAGATCGAGTTGGTAAAAAATCAATGAATGCATTAAAGCACGTGTGTGGCAGATAGTCGGTGTGGTTGGTTATGATTGATGATGAGACTGATGATTATGATGTTCAACGATTCACCTTTAATCGATCGATCTTGATCACGGTACAAACAATGTAACCTTAACCAAGGTTGTTGAAGCCTAATGCTTGTGGGACAAATTAATGGTAAAATGTTGTATTATTCACGTCTCTAACAGTTCCTGGAATTCCCAAATGGCAACTTAATTTGAAAATGTAGTTACAATTATTATTTAATAATCTCGCCCAGCATCATTCGTTGATTTCCATCCGATTTTAAACTGAATACTCGCATCATTTATTGAAGAGTGGCGTGCTGAGGTATACAAAAGGAAAAAAAAACTCCCAGCTCAATGCCACAACCAAATGCCTTCCAGTGTCAGACATGTCTGAGATTGATCGTGCCATGTTCGAAAATGCAGAAAATGACGAAAGCAGAGATGGGGCCAGGCTATTGTTGAAATTTTCTTGAAAGATTTTCAACCCCCACCAGCACGGGAATCAATTTCAGCTGGTTTCATCTGCACAGTAAAGGGCGAACAACGAAAAAAAAAAAAAAACAAGGCAGAAGAACCCCGGGGTGGACAACCGGTGTCTAGGGTGCATCGGTTTCGCAGCGGTCACATAAATGATTATTCATGTTCTTTCCCATCATTGGATGGTGTGTGGTCGTTGCTGTGGAATTGCTTTTTATCGTTTGCCCTCGATGCACTGGCCTTCCTTTTTTTATTTTGGGTGCCGATTCGGTTTCACACTGGACTATTTTTCGCCCGGTTTTTTTGTAGCGTAGCTCTCTTTTTCTCTCGTTTCCCTGTTTGCTTCATGCATTTCCGGTAGCAGAGCAGAGAAGAAGCTGCGTTCGGAATGGTTTCAGCTTTTTATTTTCTTTCATGTTCCTTTGCATTCTGAAGCGCTCTGGTGCTTGCATGCTGCTTCGTACGCTATTTTGTCTCGCCTTGGTCGACCGTAAACGAAGTTTTAAAAGCGTTCAAATGCCTCGGAACCGCTCGGCTCTATTGGCTAGTTCTCCATCCCCCACCCATGTCTACCCGCAAACCACGCCGGCCGATGGGAGATGATTCCATGATAGGTTATCGGATGGCAAAATGGACTGATGACTTGAATCAGTGGGGTGAGCGCCAATAGAGAGTGTATGGAAGAAAGCAAAAAAAAAACCTCCCCCGAAAGCATCCTTAGGCAGACACCGGGTAATTGGGGAAACGGGAATGGGAACATTAATCACTCGACAGCAATTTGCCACCCTCTTCGGGAAACATGGATCACAAGAAGCTGTAGCAACACACAAAAAACACTCCCACCCACACACACACACACGTACTTTCCATCCGGAATGTTCTGGAACGATAGAGAGCACCAGAATGAATCAGTACTTCGAGAAGAGCATTTCGGGCGCCTTTTTGCACTGTCAAGTGCGAAAGTTCCAAGCACACGGTGCAGGGAAGGCAGGCATGGATATTGTGAATCTTTAACCAACACCAGGCATTTGCGGTTTTTATATTCGTGTCAGTGTTGCCTGCGAGCGCCGGCTGAGCTGTGCGGCCACACTCCGTGCTATGTGTGTGTCGTGGTGCGAAATTTCAAAAGTGCCTGATTTAATTACCACAACTTTCCACAGTCATCAAACTTTCAATGGTCCCTCGGGTGACGTATGCGGCACGGCGGGAAGAGATGCGGTGGGAGGGGTTGGTGGGAAAGAACGCGAAGAAACGAGGGATGAAATCAGTGCCAGTGAATAGTGTCAAACTAGTTCGCTTGTATTGGTGCGAGCGTCAGAATTTGCTGGGCAACGAGTGAGAAATATCTCGGCTCAAGTGGGATTACAACCGAGCGGGAGCGGCGGGATAAGAAAACGATGCAGACGAGCGGGAACAGTTCGGGAGGAGATGGAAGCAGAAAAATCCCAATTCACTGCTGAACATAATCATGCTTGTTACCCCGTAGCCGCAACGCTTTTGTGTGGGGATTGCGCCAGAAGTGTATGTAATTTATGCATTTCATTTCTAGTCAACCGCAGCTCGTCAAGTATCATTAAAAAGCCTTAATTCCAGTCAACAAAAGGTTGCACGTCTGTGGCGATCTCTATTGCCTACCCGCCACGGTATCATACAATGACATGCCATCCGGGTGTAGGTTTCCGTCCTAGAGTGGGTTTTTCAGCAGAGTGGCCAACCAGGCCAGCTGTTATCACCGTGCAAGACTAACGGTCCCGTCGACGGGCTCTGAAGGATCCATGGAATGCATAATTACGGCCATCTTTCTGCCAGGTTCGCTGCATTTGTGTGCGCTCAACATGTGTAGGGATTCGTAAGACATTCCGTCATTCAAGTGTCTATATTGACAGAACCCAGCATCGTGTGTACGATGGACTGCCTGGTTATGTTAACGATGGTCTAAATGCTTGAGTTTACACCACCTAGACGACATCATGTTACATTGTTTCGAAGCAGGAAATTTTTCGTGTGTCTCCAAGGGGGAAGTGAATTCCAAAGGACATCCTGCACAAAAGATAGTCCTAAGAGATATTACAGACAGCAGGGATATGCTATTTGCATATGAGAAACATTAGCTTTACATTGCAGTCTGACCAGCAGACCCCCTCGAGATCGTCGGTTCTCTGTCGTTGAAAGAAGCCCTCTGCATTTTACTGTGCGGTCGTTTGTTTTACTAAAATCATTTCTCTGCATCTTCCATTTCAGGATAATGGAGGCCAATGTCTTCGTTCAGAAGAGATCGCCACCTCTTCTGGCGAGATGAATCGGTACGTCACTGTGTTGTCAAAAGCTAGCACCATCTTCATGCGTTGCTCAAACGATTTTGAATGTACAACTCAGCAAAAAAAAAATCGCTCCATGCACTACACGATCGTTCGTTTGCAAGATCCGTTCGTTTTGTTATTTTCTCAATTTTCTTTCCGGTGTGTTGTTTCTTGTTTGTTGTGTTCGCTTCTGGATGTTCTTATAAGTCTGCGTGAACGATGTTTGCGAAACTGCGTGCTTGCAAACGCAAGGATCACTGCTGATCGCGATCGTGTTTTGGCGAAAATGGAATGAAGAACGAGCTAGCTTTTGATATAGATGGTGTCATATGTGGCTTGTGTTGTTCGTGTCAATTTGTGTTGGATTGTGTCGGTGTGGTTTCGTTTCGTTTTGTTTTTGTTTTCTTTGTCTACAACTGATTCAGTTACACGGTTCTACACTATGCTCACAAAGCGTACTCTTTTGGGTTTCTGGTTCTTGTTTTCTACATTTCTTATGCACGATGTGTTCGTGGTCGTCTGTGTAAACGTGTTATTTCTTATCACCTTTTTGTGTTTTTGCTTCAATTGGTCGTAAAGTGTGTCGTTAATAGATGAACAGTTTTGTTTCTTTTCTAATATTATTAAACTATTATCAATTTATAATTTTAAAAAACAATAAATACACATATGATTTACGTATCAGCTTGATGTTGTGAAAACTAGCTGCACAAACGAACCATTATGAATGGATGATCAACTATTACATATGCGCGTCCGCTGATGAGAGTAAAAGGGATAAGCTTACAATGTCTTGTACAGTTTTTCTTCTCACATTTACTCACTAATAAGCTACGGTAAAGCTAAACCCAGGATGCATGAAACAAGGTCTTTGCCAACCGCTGACACTTAAACCAAATTCTAACGACCTTCAAAAAAACCCAAAAAATACTACTTTGGCGTCTACTTCCGTAAGCCATCATCCACCGCTAGGGTTAGATTCGGACAGGTAGCAAGTGTGGTTTTCTGATAAAACTGCTGCACTCGAGCACCGCCACAATCCGGTTCGTCTGGAGTGCTGTGCATAAATTTCCCACCGTCAACCATCCGTGGAGCTCTTGAGGAGGGAAAATGTCACGATAAATAAAAAGGAGTCCCAGGTGTGGGAACAGAAGTGACTGTGTACGTCTGATGCTTTTCTCTTTAGACTCCATCTTCACTTCCTGAAGATATCCTAAGGCAGAGCTGTTGCCCGTATCCGCTAGCTGTCGTTTTTAAGGAATTCCAAAGCCCCAAGTCTAAGTTGTCACCAGTGTCTAGATGGTGCAACCTGGCAAGTAGACAGCAGTTCGACGGATTTCCGTTGGAAAGAGAGAGAGAGCGAGAACGAGAAAAAGAAAAGAAAAGAACGATTGCAAGCTGCTGTTAAAAAGAAAGAAGCGGAAGCAAGTCAAGTTTTGGGGTAATTTTTTCCACCAGGAAGGTGACGCACAGAAAGATTCACCTTTTGCTAGCCAAATTCGTGTCTCGTACTCGTTAGGTGCATATCATTTTAACCCTTGTTAGTACACGTCATGTTCCGTGAATATGAAATTTCCGCCAATCTGTTTCCTGAGGATTTGGCTACCTTCTTTTTTGGCAGTTTTGGGTGTTTGGGTAGGAATTTTAAGTGTGTGAATGCATCCGGAATACCCAAAAGCGGTACCGAGAAAGAAGACACGTTAAATGTCCTTAGCCTACAACACATTTGTTTAGCGTGCTTTATTAAATAAATTATACATTTAATTTTACAGCTGAGCAATTTTGATAAGTAGCTGTAGTTCCCATAAAATCTTATCTCAAATGTGCCTTTTTTGGTCTCTAAATTGCGTCACCAATTTTAGTTGTTTTTCCTAACATTATTGAAAGCGTAGCTTTTGTTCTTGGCGCTTATGACAAGGCAGTAAGTTTTTTTTTCAAAGCTTGCCCTACTTTCCCAACCTTAAATGAGCACTCTGGCAAGAAGCTCGTCATCAAGAAGGGCTTTGCTGTTAGTGCCGAAAGCCATCCACAGACGCAGTGGGGCTAACACACTGCACAATTGGAAAACATTTCTCCGAGTGACTTTCCAGCTTCCCGACAGAAAGCGTTCCACTTCGCACGGTACGCAAGGGCCTGCTTAATTATGCCCCTGTCTTTTCATTATCTTTAATATTATTATTTGATCCTTTGTTGGCACGAATGGGTGCCACGTTTTCGCGCACAAAATGCAATCCAGCGCGCGAAGATGACTGATATAACTGTGTCTGCTGCTGTGTGCACTTCAGCTGCAACTTTGGCACCGTGGGCTTTTCTATTTCATTAATATTTCTTTGTTTATGCACTTTCGGGGCGGATATGAAACAAGCGCAACGGAGTGTTCCCCGTGTTGGGTCTGGAGAGCCCGGTCTGGAAGAACATTTCCTGGCATTTGATGATGATGTTGTTCTTGCCCAAGCCCGATCGAAAGTTTGGCACTTCCTGGTTGGATTATTTCTTCCAACTTTCAACTTCGGTTGGTTGGAAAAGTTTGTCCAGCGTTTTGCTTCTTTTTCGCTTTGCTATTTGCTTTGTAAGTGCCTTTTAGTACAGATTTCCATCCAGAATAAAATAAAAAAAAAACAGCAAAGTTTTCGCCATTTTTACTGAAACGCCCATTTTGTCGACCACCAAAATGCACAACTGCCTTTCACCGGGCAAAGCGGGTTGGGCTTAGTATAAACGTCTATATACGATCTTTTTTTTCTGCGTCTTCTTCTTCTTTTTCTTCTTCTTTTCCCACACTTGCACCTTGGTGGCTGGTGGCACTGTGGAGTAGATTGTGCAAAGTACTGCAACCGGTTATGCACAGTGTCCTGTGCAAAAGATATTCCAGCGAATTGATAAAGCCCTTCACCGAAGTGCAAAGCGGGAAGCGAAAAGGAAACAAAAGCGCACCCGGGCGCACGGACAAAACACAAATCCGTTCGGGTGGAAGGGTTCGCCGGTACCCCAAACTTTGCCCCCTAGTGAAGTCGAGAAAGAAACCTGACATCTTTATTCGAAAATGTTTTGAATGCCCACCGTGCGATGGACAGACCGAGCCCGGGTTTTGCGTCCTAACGATCGGTTTCTGTGTCGAGCGAAAGTTCTCGCTTTCGTTATCCGTCCGCCCACGTCACCTAGCCGTTTACAATGCTTGATTCTTTTCATTTTTCTCGCTCAAAGTTGGTTTCGAAAGTTTGTTCGCAATCTTTATTATTATCAGTTTGCTGGGCCGTGTATTTTTCTCTTCGCGTCTCGTACACTTTCTGTTCCGCTTTCGAGCTTGTACCGTTGGAAAAATGAGTTTTTGAAGTGGTGCCTCACCCCCCGCAATCGGTGGGCGAATCGGTGAAGCATCGAATTTGTTTGGTAAGCCAAAAATGATGAGAATGCCAGCAAATTATCGGAATGTTATCGCCAACCACGACGAAGTGACGCTGTTGATCGCTGTCAAGCAGAAAATCGGCCCCGTTTGTGCTTGGGTGGGGTTTTACCCCAGCACCGAGAGGTAAAACTTTACTGCTCTAACGAGCAAGTGAACGTTCATGAAGAGAAACGGTTGGATAAAACCAGATTTTATTGATAGTTATTTGTTGGTTACCTCATATTGGTGTAGAGCTGTCTAATTTCATAAATGTGACACATTGTAGTAGAGTATATTATTTCACTTCGGAATGGAGGTTAAAAATATAAAATAATAAATTTATTTTTGAGAATTATGGCCATTTTCAGGTTAAATGTCACATGTTGATTAGAAAAATAATTCACTTTGCAGGGTTTTCGAGGATTATATGGACATGTTCAACAGAACTGTTGAGCAACCGTCGAAAGTGGTTACTGACTACGCGGTTGCTATGGATTTGACAGATGCAGTGTTGATATTTGCGGTACACTGTACTAGTAGCAGTGTTGTCAGAAACACCATTCGAGGGTTGTTCAATAATTCTGCCAAACTTGCCTTTTTTATTTTAGGTTCAATTTAATAACACACTGAAGAGATCAAGTATAATTAATTAATCTCGCTGAAAATGTCAGCATAATCCTCTGAAACCCTGTATTGTTTCATGGATCGAAATATGTCCAACTAGCACAACCATTGTTCAATTATATTTTAACTAGTGCAGCAAGAAATTTGAACCAAACATCATAGAATTTTCAAACAAATGGTTGTAATGCAATGTAACAATAATAGTTGCCTTTGTAGCGGATGTTAAACAGTCCTGGATGTAGACTAGCTAACTCATGCGAAAGGTTGTTATTGCCGATTATTGCAAACAAACATAAAGCGAGTGAACCGCTTCGATCGCGCTCGATAAAGATCAAAGCAAATGGTGGTGAGATAGATCGCTTTGATTTGAATTCTGTTTTATTTTTTATTTAACAATTCTAGCTCCCGTTTCCAATCCCAATGCCCTATCATTCCATTCTACCCACCCAAAGTGAATGCAATGCCGCTGTTCATACCTTTGCTCTTGATTTTGTTAAATTCTCAGTTTGGCTGCGGAAAAAACAATTTCCCCCTCAGAATTTTTCCATTCTGTTCGATCCGTTTGATATTCGCTTGGTGGTGGTTTTGTGCTGTTGCCGCCTCGTTTAGTTTGAAAATTCATATGAATTTAAATTTCGTGTAATTTGCGTTTTATCGTCTGTGTACTTTTGTGGTTCGATGTAACATCACCGTGGTTACATCCCTGCCTGCCTACGCTACGACAGTGCCCGATACTGTACGTGCGTGTTTTCGATCGTGTATGCAGGCCGATGATGCTTTCCGTTCTGTTGCGTTGCGTGAATGTTTGTTTATTTGTTTGTTTTTTCTTTCGTTTCGTTCAACAACTTTTTCGCTTGAATTTTCCTTTTCGGTGTACCGTTTCGATGTGCGTTTGTGTAGGTACGTGTGTGTCTGTGTGAGTGATGTGTGCGAATATATGTGCACGATTATATGTTTGATATGATCCACCTGTCAGTGTGGAATGGAGTTCAGTGGATGGGATGGGTGGGCGAGGATGGGGATGAAAGTGAATGCATTTGACTTGTGCGTCCGTGCTTGCTTTCGTGCTGAGCCCTGTACATGTGTGTTTGTGTCGCTGTGTGTTCGTGTTTTCATTACGATGCACTCACTACACTATCCCGTGATTATCGATGTGTGAAGCGAAACGAAATTAAAATTCGTTAAATCTTCGTTTTTGGATGTTTTTCATCGTGTTTTTTTTTTCGTTTTGTTTCCCTTTCTTTATTTTTCGTTTTCGTTGTTGTGCACCGTGTAGCCATGTTTGCTGTTGAATAATTTTTTTCCTTCGTTCTGTTTTTCCATTTTCGTTTCCCTTTTTTCCCACCATCCCTCCCCCACCGTTTCGTTTCAGGTAAGTTTTGAGCGGAACTCAGGACGGGTTTTGGGGACGCAGCATTAAAACAGCACTGGAAATACGAACAAAATCCAACCGATTGGTACCATTCGATCCACCACCACTGCCACATCCACATGTGACGTGTGTCCATCAGCAGAAGTTTTGCACGCATTCCAATGCATCGGGGCATTGGGGGCAGCGTTCCGGTTACCGCTGTGTGAGTTATAGAAGCTATTTTCCTAATTACACCATATCGGGTATCAAACAAACAAGAGAGAGAAAGAGGGAGGGAGTGAGATAAAAAAAATACACCAGTATGCAATCGATGTAATTTCAAATTACTGCCAGCCAATTTCCGACTTCCAGGCCGCGTGTGCAATTATTTTCAATTACTACCGATTAAAATTACACTGCCCGGGTGAGATATTTACCATTCGGCGTATTTTTGGAACCACCGCGCTTTTCTGTGCCCCCAATCGCAATTCCAATCAATGGGGTAGGCCAAAACGGTGTTATTATTACGGTTGCGTGCGGGGGACTCGGTGGTTTTGCCGTTCATCGTTCATTATTTATTCAACTAAAATTTCAACATTCCGAACGAAATGCTAGGGGAACCATTTTTTTTTTGTGTTCCTCTACTTCGGCTACGATTTCTCGCATCCAGAGCATAATCGAACTGAGCGTTTCGAAGCACCTTAAAAGTTCATCATCTTTTGCTTTATGCATGCCACTGCTCACCTTGAGACTTTGAGCGCATTAGGGCATTCGATGGGAATTGTTCCCATCGCTCGCTCGTGCCTTTTCGGTGGAGACGCCTGGTCGGTTCCGATGGAGGCGCCCGGTGGTTGACGCAATAATGCCTGCGAAATTGCAAACTCAAGTGTTCGAGCCGACCGAGCCGGTAGACATAGGAATTTAAGGCAAGTAATGAAACCGGAGAAAGAATGATGTGTAGAGCTAGTGATATAGTGCGGCAGCTAGAGAGAGAAAGAGAATCGGGCGAGTGCCGGACACGGAAGATAAAGAGGAAAAATTATGCATTCAATTCGATTGAAAATTGGCGAAAGTTCTCCATAAATAATTCATATAATCCGTTTAACGCCGCTCTTCGGAGGCGTTACGTGCACCTCACCTTGCACGTGTCGAACCCGGGTAACTGCTTTCAGTGCCGTGATCACTACGCTCGTGTCCCAACAGTGTGACCTTTGCTTCGAGCACGAACCGGGACAACTAGCCACAGGGCTGGGGTGGGACGGTAGGGGTTTTTTTTCCTGCTGCGTCTGTTTTAATTCCTCTCCGAGGGCTGGCAACATGTGACGAGATATGATGCACCGGGTGTACAATTTTATGGGCTTGGGTTTTGGCAACAGGGAAACGTTAAACATGATTTCAATCGGGATTGTCTCCCGATCGTTTACAAACACACACACACACATAGACTGCATCATTGAATTCATCATCATCATTATAGTCACCACCAGGCAATATCAACGGCAGCGCGGTACCAACATCACATCACCATTCACCAAACAAAACCGCGCCACACAGCACACGCGGTGGTGGGGTGAGAAATAAAATCAACATAAATCAATGAGAATGTTTAATGAAATTTGGAACGGTCCGTTTCATTTGGATAACAATATTATTCCAAATCGCTTCGCTTCGATGCCTGTTTGTGCGGTGCACATACATAGTTTTGCCAGCCATCGGATCGGACGCTTTGCTGGCGATGATGACGATGATGATGGTGATGACGCTGACCGGTGATGGGTCTCTGGCTCGGACGCTCTGGTTTACCGGAGGTTGCTAGCGAATGGGGTTGGTTTGCGACCGGGCGAAGTTTATGTGGTCGATGTCGACAACTGAAACCGACACTCCTTCGATTCGCAAAACTTCCGGCCCGGCACACATGCAAAACCGCAGTGGCCACACCACTTTCTCCATCAATCACATTCGATATTTACAACCCGGAAGCGCTTCGGAGTAGTTAGCTACTGCCTGACTGACATGCTTATCGTCACATGCACATCCGCTTGGGGCAGGTGGAAAGGTGTAGGCCAAGGGGCAGGACATTGCATTCGGTATCGTATCTAATTCATTTTATCATTTACCAAATGGACTAAAATGGAAATCATGTTATATTATTTTGTGATGCTCTAAAGCACGAGAGGCAGGGAAATGAAGGGCCGGGTGAGTGCTGTAAGGGATGGGAGTGGGTTTGAAGTACTATACCGCACCGCCGATACCAACCGGTTCTCAGCCATACACGTCACCCGCCGGGCAGGCACACTGTCACATGCTTCTCGTCTGTCGTAGCTCACTCACAGCTACATCCAGTTGATTGCGATGTGCTATCAGACAAAACAGTCATTCATCTTTGTGTCGATTACTAAAACCAGTGCTCATTTGTATCCTGACCGTGCTTAAAGCTAGCTTTTATATGAATGGTATCAAGACCGTGTGCCTGATAAGTGTCAGCGTATGGATAGCTTTCTGTATTAAATACCCGCAATAGCTTTAATCAATTGATCGATGGCTGAAATAATGTTTTAAAACAACACCATAATTTCACCTTCACCTGTCAAGCTGTAAGATCACATCTGTAAAATAATCCAAGTAGCACGTTGTATAATTCTGGAGAGATTTGTTTCGTCGCGGGAATTCAAATGGGATTCGTCGAGCAGCTGACCGATGCTTTCATTAGGAAAACGATCCAACTCTCTGTTTTTAGGCAAATTTGGCTTACCAATTCCCATCGGGAGCTGACAGCGGAAACGTCAAAATGCATACCATATAACCTATACCACATCTGCTTTGTCAAACTTCTAGAAAAAAGTGGGCTACAGTCTTTTTTGTACCATAGTTGTCCGGTGTCATTGTAATGACATGGTCAGCCTATCAGAAACCATCGTGTTAAGTTCGCTGCACCATAATGAGTTCCCTGTACAACGCATGAAGTTTGTCGCCCCTGCTCCATAGTTTCAGTTTTAGTTAAATGATTTATATTCGCATAACCTAATACTATTTTCCAAATTTTATCCTTTTTACCTTGGTTGGAATGTTATCTCTGTTCATTTGCACTATTACCATACGCTAAGCACATAAACGGTGGGTTAAAATTGACACCGAAGAGTGACTAAAATTGAAATTATGCACTTGCCCGCCGGGTGGAAACGGCAACCAGGTTGGCAGGAAGCGAACGAAACCCGGATTTATGCGAACGGATGGAATTGTGTCCGGGTGACAACCGTACGACCGTCATCGGCGTGGCACCGAGCCAGCTGTGTACGTCCCATGCATTGTGCAGCCGAGCCAACCGATTGCGCTGCATCGCGACACAACAGGAAGGGACCGATGACACGCACGAACAAACGACTATCACCACATGTAATACATTTTTGATGTTGATTCAAATGAAATTGAAATCAACACTCGGACCTTCCGTTTGTGCGTTTGGCTCGCAGTCGCCGTCCGCTGGATGCAGGGAAGAACGCACGCTCCCACATTCGCACCCTTTCGGGGTGCACGCACACACATGCAGCGAGTGTGAATGTTCGGACTGTGCGTACCCGGGACCGGTTTCCGGAGTGCAACAAATGAACACCTCAACCCAACGGTATGAACCGGGCCCGGAATCGGTGAAGTGCTGTAGTGCCCTTTGCACAATTTCAGCGCTGTTTTCGCATGTGTGTGCGTGTTTGGGGATGAGTGTGTGGCCACAGTTTGGTGGCCTTCCGGTTCCGTGTCCTCAGTCCACGTTTCCCTTGCATCTGCAGCGCAGCCTAATCTGCGTTCCCACCGATGCTAACCGACGATCGACCGACAGTGAGACGGTGAAACGAGGCGAAACGTTGACAAAAGGGGTAATATACTAAAGAGCATACATACAAACACACACACACACAATTAGTTTCTACCCCATTCCCCAGTGCTGACCGGTGTGGTGCGATTAATTAAATACATAGTGATTAAATTATTAGGAGTTAAATTCAATTTGGTGCGATATTGACAAGCAAATGGAGGAATTAAATCTGCGGTCAGTTTGATATTTTGAACCAACCCCATCTCAACCCCATTGCATTGCTGCCGCGTGGCGCCGTACCGTAGGAAAGCACAATTGAAAATGTCAACTAGATCGAATCCAGGTGCCCCCGGTACTTCATCACACTTCAGACTAAACCGCTTTTACCGGTACCGGTTCGTTGTCCGGCTGTTTTGGCACGCACGTCGCTTGAGCGGCACACATGCAACCGTACGACCATTTGTGAAGCTGTTCACGCAGAACAATCGCGTCGGTTCCATCTCGGTGCAATAATGAAATCAATCCTACCGTGGTGCCACGTACGCACGTCGGTGAAAGTGTGGTCAGCTGCCAAGTGTCGGCTTATCGCACTTCATACCCCTGTTTGGGGTTGAACGGAAAACGCGTCGATCGTCTAATGGTGGAAACGCGATACAGAACTTTGCTGTAACCCGTAGATGGATTGGTTCTTTTGGGGCACTGATTTTAGATGGACAGGTTCCGATAAGTGCTCAAGATTGAGTTAAAAGGCGGACAGGATGAAAGTTGTTTTATGTTAATATCACTAGTATTATAAAAGGAATTATTAAACTATGAATCGGAATTCTTCAATTCCGATTTTTTGTTAAGCTTATATAACTTATACTAAATAAACGTTTTATCAGTTCGTATTGAAATATTTTAACTTCAGCGGATCTTTCGCTTATCTCCACTACAGGAGAATGTCATGACTTATATGGTGTGTAATTCCTTAAGCATCGTTCTTGTAGTTTTATTTCAAATAATTTATTGCTAATTATTATTGTATTGTAATAAGCTGATTGGTAATCGTCTTATATAGGGCTGATTTGTGCTGAAATGACTCTCGTTGTCCACAATCGTCACGTGTGTTGGTATTGGAAAACACCTACTGAAATTCTTTACGTTTCCTTTTTACTCTTGCGTAAAATATTTCTTTTCCGTAGAAAGAAAAGTTACAGAGCGTTGATAAACTAATAATTGATATAGATAATATTGATTTGGAGATTAAATTTATATATTTTTACACAACTCTTCTCAATTCCTCAAATATTCGATGGATGTTACATGTGTGGTAGAATAAATTTTACAAAGATTCTTAAATGATAAAACAGCATTTCATAAACAAACATTCGTTTGCAAAATCAAAGGCAAACATGAACACAGTTTTGGTAATACAGAAAAGGTTGGAAACTATTCCTCAAACACTCTTCTGAGAAAGTCATGCCACAATTTACACATAAACGTTCTTTTGCTTTGTAAATTTTCCTAAATTCGACTTTATTCGCATTAAAATGATTTTAATTTAAGCTCTCCTTTAATAGTACCTAGACGACACGAAATTAAGTTAAACGCTTTAATAGTCTTCTTCCCGGTTTTAACACATTCGTAGGACCGGCCCAATGCACAAGGTTCACCTATCGCATAAAGATAACGTTTGCCCTTTGCACCTAACATGCCTCCCGTTTGGTGCCAAAAATTTCCATGACACATGAAATTCTTCCCAACACTAAAATTGAATTGAATTGCAAAAGACTAATGCACAGAAGACCCATCGTGTTTGGCCCACCTGCAATGCATTGGCCCTTCAATTTTACAGAGATAGTATTGCAGCACTACCGGACGGAAGAGCAGCTTATAGTACTGAGCCCCCAAAACTCCGAGTGTTCTGGTTTCGATGACTCTTGGCGAATGGTTCACCTTCTACACGAAAGCGACGGAACATGTTGAGATGCACGGGCCGCAGGGCTGGTCGGGCGGGGTGGAATGTTGAACATTCGATTCAATTCGCATTCCATTTTGTGCCGAACGAGCAATATTGTTGCCGCAAGTCTCGAGGTGAAGACGAGGCACCCGTCGTCGAGTAGGCAAAATTGAATTGTTTCAATTACGCATCTTCTTGGGCTTTAACATGCACGTTAATTACCGCTTAGTAGCCGTAGTCGGTTTCCTTCCGTAGCCACCAGCCGTCTGGGTCTTGTTTCACTCTCGCCTTGCCACCTTCGCACATTCGCGTACGGATGTTTGTTGCGTGAGCATCGGGCTCGGTTCGCCGTCATCGCTTCCGTGGTGTTATTTGGGTGAGGGTGAGAATTTTCAGGCTGCGGACTACGGTTCCTACGCCCAATCGCCTAGCACGGAAAGCATGATTATGACAAGTGGCTGACCCCCGGAGAGTTGAACGCAGAGGCGCAATCAACTGCCCCGGAGGGATTGCTTCGATTTCAGGTCCCACCGGGATCCAAAAGTGCATAGATTAACGCTGGGCAGTGGCGCCCGGCTGTTGGAAGATGGTTGTGCTGTGATTGGGAAGGGACGTCTAATTCTTGATTAGGCTCTTCGATATGTGTTGTTTGCTCTTATGGGCTGCTTTAGACGTTTGTCGGAGGGCGATTTTGGTGGGTTCCAATCGTCCGATGAGCGACGTGTACGCTTGCGGGAAGATTTCGACCGTGTCTATGACAGCTTTGGTGAATGGTGCAACACGGAAAAAGGAACCTATCATCGTTCGAATGGAACAGCAGTCTGAAAATGTGGACGAGTAGAGAATAATGGTTGATCAGTGTTGGTCCACGACCAGTGGCAAACATGGCAATGCATTTTTATTGTATGTAATACAAAGAACTTAAGAACTATTGAATAGGAAGTTTAAGTCTATTACTAGAAAGTTTTCTTAATTTTGAATCTGCTTAATTTACAGAAGAAAATAGTTCTAATAGCGTTTTTTTCTGTCGTATATTGTTATATTCTTCAAACCAATTTAATAATAAATCTTACAGTGATAACAAAAAAAATCTACACCCGTTGCAATGATGCTAATATCGTATAATTTGGAAATAGATCTGTACTAAATGAATTGTACTAAAAAAACCCTTTCCATAATGTAGGTCCTTTGTGTGCTATAAATATGTGCATTCTAAACTAGCTGTACTGCCCTCTATCGCATTTAGCTCTAACTAACACTGAGCTATAAAAATATTATTTTAAATTTCAGCTTGGACGTTTTATAGCGACCTTTCAAATATCCTTTTTTATAACGAAATTTATGGTAAAAATATCCTTGTGCAGTACTGTACTAAAAGTGTGCTATAATTGTTAATAACTCGATTTTTCCTTCGCTGGAAAAACGATGCCATTTTAGCAAGAAAAGCTCAAATTAAGGACATTTTAGTGTGCGAATAGCTTTTCACCACGAGGTGAATTAAGGCCTGTTTCACGCACACATTCACCCGCAGCACAAGCTCGAATCAGTTTTATTTTTCTCCATGTTTATTTATACAACCACTCCGACACGTCGCAATCAACAGGGGTTCAGCGAACGTGTGGTAGTGTGTTCGCGCAGCGGGTGCAAGTAAATATGGCCTCGTGCTGACGGGGAAAACAAAACGGAAAAAGAAAATCAATCGTATTTATTGAGGGCCCTCCGTGCCAGTTTTGGCGTCGTGCGATGGAAATTTTGTGGTGATGTTGGTGATCCGTATCCTTGCGAAAATGGCGCTCGCATATCAGTGGTGCCAGTGGTTTCAGGCCATCCAATCAGCGCACGTTCTCCCACTCGGCTGTTGCTAGGCATCGACCATGGGCATTTGCTACCGCTTCTTGGCAACCTGTTGCTAGAAAGATCGGAGGGAGCACACGCCACAAAACCTCCCCCATTACCCGCACCGTTCGCTTACTGTTTCGCCGAGCGCACGCAAACTGCTGACAAACACTTTATGCTTGCTGTTATTCAGGACAGACATGTTGACTGGTTGTTATATCATCGGACATCGGCGCGATGGCTGCGAAAAACAAATTGAGCACAACCAAGCATGAGGCTGTGCATCTATTAGAAACTGGTTGAGGTCCACTCTCTGGACGGTACAGAACGGGGTTGCAAGTGAAACTTTGCAATGCGAAGTTACAAAAATTCAATCTTCTTTATTACTCCAACGAAAAACATACCACGCAGCAAGAGTTTGTAGTTTCGTGCTCAATGAGCGGCGTAAAACTCAACCCATGAAAATGTTTCTTGTTTTTCTGCCTGGGAATGTCCGATTTTCTGATGTTGCGTTGTTATATTTCCGGCCATTTCTGTAGAAATGGAGTAACATGAGACTGGTGCTGGAGTAAAAACATCGCCAATGCTGCTGTGACCGTGTTTTATACCTTATTTTTTTCTCTTCAGTCCATCTTGGCACCATAAAAATGAAGGAAAAACTAATTTATCACCAGCTTGCGCCATGTTGTCGAATCTTGTTCGCAACGCTGTGCTTCGATTAAGCTTGCTGTACGATTGGCGGTATTGGACGAATCGGGAGGATTTTATACATAAATACGATCCGAAGAACATGAAACCGATTCGAAGCCGGCCGATTCGCCCGGGAGGAGTTTTGGTGCTGGATGTATGGCCGGACCGGATGGATGCTACCATTGTGTACCAATCTGCCCGGATAATGTTCGTGCCCCACGGCCAATCGGGTGAAAATATGGAACAGTTCTGCAAAGGAAAGGAATGAAACAAACTGCAAACAAACAACCATTTACCGCGACAGGGTAGTTTTGTGGAGGGGGAGCATGAAGACTCCAAAACCTCGAATTGTGATGCAATGGAGGCAGAAAGATGCGAAGAAAAGTGGAAAGAAAAAAACAACCCCATCCACCCCCCCAAACACACACACACGCACACACTCACACAATACCATAGAAGAAGAGCGCGAAGGATTGGCTTCGTCGATCGCAAGATTTGGCCCTTTATTGACTGTTGATTTTCATTTGCTTCGTTGCTGTTTAAGCATCAAATCGGCCCCACCGGGTTTCAATATCCTTTTGCGCCCAAGTTATTTATTTTCGGTCCATTCAAACTGTTGTCCAAGAGTAAATAAATCCGAACGGGTGCGGTGCGGCGATTCGATTCGGCAAACAAAGACGCATTGCGAATGGGGGTGATTGCAAAGAAAGAAGAAAAAAAAGCCTCCGCCTCAAAGTCGATCGCACGGGTTTGAATTACCATTCGCCGAGTTGTAAGTGTAATTTTCGTCCGGACTGAATCAAAAGGGTGGACATAAATTGCTTCATTGTTCCACCCAAAAAACCAATGTAAAATAACATCGAATATCAACGGGAGAGGGAGAAAATGTAAGAAAGAAACATGATACCAGCAGGCCTTTTCTTGCGCGGAGAATGAATCTTTTCTACCGAATTTTTCTACAAACTATGGTGGGCATTTTGATCCTGTAACCATCGTATGTTGATCATCGTACCCGAACGGGCCAGCGGCACAAAAACGACGGCAAAAGAAGCTGCCCAATAAAACTAATGATATTCTCATAAAACTACCGTTAGCATCTACTTACCGATTGATATAGGGGTTGCCCCAACCCCGTCAAAAGTTCGATCTTTTGACCAGAAGAATCATGTCAATCGCTTTACCGCTTCGCTCCCGCCCCACACTGCCGCCCCGCGCTGGTGTCTTGCTGATGTCCCCTGTACGTACCAACTTTCAAGAGTGTGTACATCACTCGATATCCGGTTCGACAACAGCCCCGTCCTAGAGGGGAGCGTTTTCGAGGAACAGCAGCAAGCAAAAGCGACGATCAAGAAGCTACTGAAAAGATCCTTTTGTATGGCTCTGCCCGTTCTTTAGCAGCAGAAGTTGACGGAATCATAAATATCTTCACCGTGCACCCCTCCGTTTCGCCTCACCCACGGCGCCACAACTGCCAAGGGCTAAGCTGTTGCAACGATGGTGCGCTGGAATTTATATTCGATGGCCAAATCGCCCCGTCCGCCTCGCTGAAGACGAGGAATTTTTATTATTATTCATTTCCGGTTCCTGTTTACTCGCAAGTAGTGCAAAACCAGGCATCCAGCTGTTTGATTGCTGTGCACTCCGGTGTTTTTTTGCCCTCAATCGATCGATAAGCGGAGCGGATGTTCGGACTTTGGAACCCGTTCCAACACGCTATTGTGTGTGTGTGAGTGCCTGTGTGGGTGTATGTGTGTATGTGTGGACCTACAGTTCCAAAACCTCCAACCCCACCCTGGGCCGGAAACGGAAACGTCGTTTGTGTATGGGCAAAAGGAGCGTCAATTGCCAGACTTTGTTCGGCACGGTGGACCAAATGCGATTGAAAGGGATTTTATGAGCGTTGATGCTCTTGGTTCTTTCTTTTTTTTCTGCTGGTGGCCGTTCCCTTTCTCAGCTGTTCAAAAGCGATTCCACATGGGCGACGCATAGGCCCCCGCATTAAGGAGCATGCCTCATTGCTGAAGAGCGCAGTGCAGTAACGTAAAATCCCACCCGAAAAAGGGATTTATCGCTACTGTTCCCGGCAACGGCTCGGTGGAAAGAAAGTGAAAAAAACACCCAAAAGGTTGTTTGTGTCTGTGTGTGTGTGTGTGTTAGGCTCACGAGTTTTGAAAAGAAAAGGTATTCAAACCCCGTGAGTACGATGGTTCCAACTGCAGCTTAGCAGCAACAAACCGGCCCTGGTCTGGACAGTTCCATCGAAGCTGCCTACTGTTGCAAGCAGATAAAAACAATGGCCTCTAGTTTTTGGGGGAGCGGTGAAAATCCTCCCAACTCCCCCATCTCCAGCCCTCCCCCCAGTCATAGACGAACCGCTTGAGCAAGATGATTTAAGCGGAGGAATATTTCAATTTGATTTACGACCCTCTCCCGGTACGAGCCCGGGTTCGACCGGGTTTCAATTTCGTCGGAAACGAATCCTTTTTTTTTTTTTTTGGTCACCAGCCAACTAGGCTTGGGCACGCTGAGATACTTCCACATCAGGCCAGTGCCTGTGAAATAGGCTTAAAACACGTACGCATGAATCGAATACAGCTGACATTGTTTCGTACTTCGCTGTGCGCTATTAATAGGAACCGGCGGATGGAAAGTTGCTGGTGTGTGTCAAAAAGAATCTTTACGGTAGAAGTCGAATAATGTCGAAGGCGAATTTAGCTTTAGGTATAAAAAACAAATTATACATCCTTAAACGATAAGCACATCATACGAGTTTGAAGCTGGTTGATAAAAACAGTAAAATAGTCCATTTGGTCTAGAAGCAAATTTTCTGTGTTTTATACAAGTTGGCGCCAGCGATCTTCGATCTAATGAGACATATTTGTGGATTGAACATCAGACAATAAAGTACCATCACAATATTTGAGCAATTTTGTAGGAGTTGTGTCGTTTTTCAAGCTAGTTTTTAGTCCAAAAAAATTCATTTCCGCATAAATTTGTGGGCTGGAAAGCATTACAAAGCTAACCGAAAAATCATCTTAACCAAGCACAGCAAGCATATTTAGATTGTTTTTTACCAAAGCAAGTTATCAATTCTAAGATTGTTTTGCATCCCTGATCTGCATCTGATCGCTTAAGTTAACCGATAAGTATCCAATTGTAAGATCGAAATTTATTGTACAGAATTTTACTCTGTTTAAATCTCAGATTTAACACCTTCCGACTGCCACTTGTTTCCATCAATGGAAGACGCTTTTACTGGAATACGCTTCTTTGGAGTCGTAGCTATCTTGAGTTCGAGTTTGTAAACGAAAATTAGTTGGTAAAAACTATGTACTAACTATTTCATGATAAAATTTTAAAGTATGAGATCTTAACCGTGGAAATTATCCTATCTATCCACGAACGTAAATCGATAAAGCAAAAATTTATCATTATTATAGAACCATTAGGAAATGATTTGTACATCAAAGAAAAGCACGCTCGAGTGCAATCGAAACGTCCCTGAAAATCTAAACTAACACGGGTAAAATGTTCTCCATGCCGTGCAGAACATCGCTTCACCAAACGAAGAAAGGCCAAGATGCAAGCGATGCCGGACGCTTATTTGTAGTACGTGGCACAGCGTAAAATGTAAGGATTTCTTCATGAATCAAAAAGGCAAACAGAAATAATCTCCAAAAATTATGTTTACTTCACCAGCGTTCCTCGTTCTGGCCCGAAACACCAGCACACCGATCCGTCGTAGCACCGTGGTGTAGTACGTCATTGTTACCACCATTGCGTGGACGTGTGAGCGGGAGTGTTTGCAGATGATGGCCTTCCGCAAAGTAAGCTGCTCCGTAGGTCAAACCCTCGGCGAACCTTGAGGACAGATTGCTTTGTCGTCGCACAACGGATGATAACGGCAACAGGACAACAAAAGTATTATGCACTTGAGGAAATGCTCGGATAAGCATCCGAGAAGCGACCCGAGAGTTAAAAACACCAAACCAAAGTGAAGTACGGTTGGGCGGGGTAGTGGTGGTGGTGTTCAAGCCTTACCCAGCTGGCATCCAGTGCCACAAGACCAGAAATCCTACGCTTAATCCTACACTTAGAAATTTCGCCCTACGAACTGGGCGAGGGATCAATGCTTTTGAAAGCAACTAGTGCGATCCTGGAATTGAGGCGAAGAGTTTCCTTCTCGCCGGCTGTCTACACATCTCGAGTGGCCGTGGGAATGGCAGCTTGTGTCCTACGATGGGGCATTACGCAAAAGAACGTCTTTGAGGGAGTGTTTTCCGGCACGTAATGCTGTGTGTTTACATTTTCAAGTTACGCTAAACATTGTGATTGTGATCGAAAATTTAACATCATTTTGCGAACTTGTGGTCAAAATACTAATAAATTATCTATATAAGGGAAGTATGAAGATATTTAAAAGCCATTAATTATGTGTTTAAAACATATTCGTCAAGCAATAATCTAATGATGTAAAACTTTGTTCATCAAATGCATTGCATATTTGCATGCTTTAAAGACACGGTTAAGCAAACGCGTGTAGGCCATTCAAACATTCAACTCAAAGGGAACGATTTTGCATTACATCCATGATTAGATTCTTCACCCGTTAATCAACACGGTTCGTGCGTACGTAGTCGCCGTAAAGGACAAATGAGGTTTCTGCACCTAATGGTGCATCTGCCACCGTTCTCATGCACCACGGATAAGCCGTACAGCACCGGGTTTTGTGTGCGGCTTCCAGTTGCTGTTGTGGGAAACGGCCCAACCGAGAGTAAATCTCATTTGCCCCCAAAACGGAAACCCGCCAAATCCACCGATTCATTCACATTAGGTGAATGCCACGAAAATGCGCCTGTCCTAAATGTTGCTGCATCCGGTCGGGATTGTGTATCGTAAGTACCGTACAGTGCGACTACCGGGCGCGAGCGCGAGTTTTGCCCACCGACACACGCTACAAAACACCGCACCGGACCGGGCAAACAAACCGTGGTCACCGTGGCCTTCGCTTGGACGCTGCGGTATTGGGCAGCCAGTCTGTGGTAATCGGCTGTAGGAAGCGAAAAAAGCGAAACCCCCGCCCAGATGCAGAAGCGTTTTCGACCAACATTATTAAATCCTTTGCACCTTCGATAATGCATAAATTCCATTATAAAGCTTTTAAAATTAATTAATCTACGACGTACTCATTACGCTGCGTTTAGGACTGCAGGTGTAAACCGGATGGTGGGCGAGTGGTGGATTGTTTCAGGTACGGAGATTACGCTCTGCACTGTAGATGCTGTACTGAATGGTCTGATTACCGTGTTTTGCACGATTCGCTAACCGACAGTAAGACAAATAATAAATCTCTGCTGAGCTGTTTCCGTGGTTGAAGTGAATTTTTATATTTTATTTCTTGGAAAACTGGCCACGGGGCGTACATCTGGTTAAACTGAACTTAAGACTGAAACTTTTTAAATCTCCCGGAACATGAATTGGAAATGACTAAAAAGGAAAAAATAGCCGATTAAAAACAAAGTTTCCTAAAAAACGATATTTTTAATAAAATTACTAAGTTATGTGGGCTAACATTAGTGAAAGACTGCATTTCATAACTGAATTTTAATGTTAACTGGGGTTGAAGATATAGTAAGTAGCGTTTAATTCCGGCTAGAGGGCGCTAGCATATGTGCTCCATATATTGCGAGTGATTCGTAGCCGAAGTGCTTCGTTTTCGTCGAATCCATCTTGTTTCGAGAATTCATCGCATTGAGTTAATATGAAAATATTCGACCAGAGTTACAGGAAAATCATTACCAGTTAATTTGCGTCTACCCGTTATCTGTAAATCCGATTCTGTGTTAACTATTTATAGTGAAATTCTGAGAATAAACTTGTATTGTAGGCTAATGATAACTGGAAGACTAAATTGAATTAACAACACAAACAATAAAGAGTTGTTAATGGCAGTAATGTTTTGAGTACCCTACATTGCATCACTTACTTCCAGAAGCACTTAAATGATGAAGAAAATACACCACATTATCACACATACACAGTTAGCACATCTCCCAACTGGCCAATACCGAGCAGCGGGTAACTATCAACTCACATACATTCATTACGAA
Source organism: Anopheles marshallii (assembly GCF_943734725.1). Classification (NCBI taxonomy): domain Eukaryota; kingdom Metazoa; phylum Arthropoda; class Insecta; order Diptera; family Culicidae; genus Anopheles; species Anopheles marshallii. The sequence continues at coordinate 73,402,501 of NC_071327.1, read as the reverse complement.
TTAAACGCACAGGGCTTCCCCGAACTGAAACCGCTTGCGCACGCAAAGGGTCAGCAAGTAATGGCACAAAGGTGGCCACAAAACACCTTGCTCTCAACTTTTGCTTCGGTGTCACGTTCGGGGGGGAAAAAACACACACCACCGAACCAAAAGTTGGTCCGTGCACTAAAAATTAAAACTGAATCGTAATAGCGCAAACAATCCGGCGGTGGGAAAACAAAACAAGTTTGCCACCTCACTCTCGGCCACCGTTTTCCTTTTACCTGGTTCTATGTTGCCTTTGACACCTTCCGGAGTTGTAGGGCATGCGGACCGAGTACGGAATACCGAAGGGACGCTACTATTTAGACCAAGTAATGTACGTATTACGTGGCGGCCGGATAGGAAAAGGGGAGTATTGTCTGTGCGGACAACACCATCACTTCCCACTCTTCCCCTCCCCTCAACCAACACCTCAGGAACGTGGGTGGGCGAAAAGTTTTCCTTGGCAGCTAACTTAGAAAGTTGTTGCACACACGAATAGCGTGTGCTAAATACTGACGGGTCGTGTCGTGGCACGAAAGCACACCGGCACCATACCAAGAAAAAAAAAAAGGCAAGGCACAATGGGTTCGAGAAAGTGAGAAAACAAGGAACGCAAAACAACAGCAGAAAAAAACACACGGGAAAAGAATGAAGGGAAAAAGTTAAGTAATACTTCTTTCCACGTGGTTAGGCATGCATGTGTGTGTCTTTTTCGCGCGTTTTTATTTGGCTCCAGTCCGACACAGCAAATATGGGAGGAAAAGGGGGGCGTCCTCATCGGCCTCCCACGGGGAAGGGGATGGGCAAGGGTGAATCATGCAGGTGGGTGAGGCAACAAGTTTCTTTGTTTTTCACGTTCATGTCAATTTTTCGTCCACCTCTCTTCTTTCCTCCCTGCCTGTCCCTGTTGGTCACCTCCTGGAGCTTCTCGTATATGATGGGTGCCCCCGATGTAGCAACTATTCGCCGTGCGTGTGCGAGTGTTTGTGTATTTACTCGTGACAGGAGACCACCGGAATGCCTGCGCCGTGTCAAAACAGAAACCGAAACTTGGCTACATGATAAATGGTATTTTGCAATATAATTTATTATATTTTGCACAATTTTCCTGTGCAAGCTGGGGAACCTGGTTCTGTACCCGCGTATCGGTCGGCGTTCGCTCGTGCCAAGAACTTCCAACGCGTGTGGGATGGATCGTTGGATGTTGGATGGTGTGTGCACCCGTACAGTGGAAGGTTTATGTATTATTCAGCATGGATTATTCCGAATTATGGCAAACTTCAAACGGCTATAAATGGCCGGTCCCATTGTCTGCACAGATAATCAACAAATTGTTCATCGACACACAGCGGCATCGGCATTTGGTAATTGGCAGAAAAATATCTAAACAAACGTCGGAAAACGGTAATATTCTTAAGTACGTATGAGCAGTAAGCACTTTCGGTAAGAGGATTAAAATGCATTATGGTTCGCTGTGCAGTACAACACTTTTACAGAAGCAGGCATGAATCAATCCAAACGGTGAAAAATACATGACGCTCTTAAAGATTGATTAACTTTAGCGACATAAAATCATGACGAAACGATACCAATTCTATTATTAACTAAAGCATTAACATTAAATCCCTCACATTAAATTGCTTCAAGTGTTGCTGATGTATTCCCTGTTGATTAGTACACCTTTGGCACATTATTTCACACATTCTGCATACAATGTATGTTGAGAAGATTATTCCAGTAGGATCCGTTCAGAAATCCCCATTTGATGCAATACAATACCGATTTAGCATTTGCCCTTAATGGTAACGCATGTGGGCGCGTACTCCACCGCCCACTGGATTATTATCAATTGCATTCGAGTTAAAATAGGCTTACGGAGGAAGTTTCGTGCCCTGATTGGTCTAGGTTGTCTGTCTAGGGATTCACTGCCATTACACACTCACGTGTGCATTGTGCAAAAGATACCACGAATAAAGTTAATTGGTACTTATTCCTACTCTAGACGCCATCCAAACTGATGCCCGGTACAATTCCCGGGCTTTAGCTACGTCGCGCCAACGTCTTGCACGCACTTGAGGCAGAATTGGGTTCCGTCCCGGGGAAGGAAACTTATGATCGAGACACCAATTAATGATAATTGGTGCTCTTCATTGCGCTCACTTACCTATATAATCCGTAAGAGCCTTGCCCGGGGGTTCTTCAAGTCGCTTCCTCAGAAGCTGTTTGGTAACTTCCTGCACACGGGAAACCACCCCAGCAGGGGGTCTTTATAGCATTTAGATGATGTTCTGATTAGGAAAAGTTTCACCTTCGGTGGTCTTCGGAACTGTTAAAAACAAGTGCGTTAAGTTTTGCAAGTTATTTCCGATCGCAACCGATCTAAAAGGCACCACGGTGGGTTTGATCGCAATGACAGCGATATCCTTGCATTTGCCTTTTCCCAAACTCCCATTCGCCCAAGGCTTGGGTCACAACTTTCCCACTATCCAGTAGCTCCGCCAGTCCACCAGTGAGTGAGAGGAAAGGACAGGGCGATTGGAGAAAAAATGACGTCCAATGAGGGCGAAATCATTATCGCACTGCAATCGACAGCTTCCGATAATTACTCAGATCCGTTCGCAAGTGCTGGAGGACTTGCTCCCGGGCCCGGCCGGGCCGTACACTGGAACTCCGACCAACCGAGTATCGTGCTCATCGCTCGGACGCATTTGTTTGAACAACACTTGAAACCACTTTAAAATTATAATTAATGGAAACTAATTAAAACTGTGCAGTAACTTGGGCAAATAATTATAACGCATTCAGAAACGAAATTTAATAACAATAATGACGTCTCCGCGGGCTGGGGTAGATGGAGCAAAGGTAGACAGGTCTCCCCGCCAGTAAACCTACCCTGCTTGATTCCTCCTTTCCGGCGTTTCCGACCAATTCGACTCCCATCACGCTCATTCGGAAGCTGAATAATGAGAAGCGTCAACAGTCGAACTATTATCGATATTCGTTGCGGCACACCTTTGTTTCGAAGCTTTGACAAGTTGTTCCATTTATCGGTGTGTATGTGTGTCGGTTTGGCTGCGGCAAGTAGTAAAGCACACCGGTAGCTCCCCAAAACGGTGGGTGGTTGGCTGTGTGGTTTGTGTACCTGTGATCGAAATGATTAATATTTTGTTGGTGGTTGGTTTGGTTGAGGTTTTTCGCTAAAAATTCTCGATAACACTTTGAAGTTTTAGCAAGATTTTGGTTTTGCTGCATAGTGATTGATGATGATGGTGTTTGATTACGTGCGAGCCAAATACAATTCCAACGCTTCAACTATATCACCGAAGGAAAAATCCAACATAGTTGAATTTCTGCTGAAGTATAATTATTGTAAATGAATTTATTGCAAGATGACTTACGACTTAGTTATTTGCTTGAATAGCGTGCCACATATTCCACTTTTTACTGAGAGCTATTTATTATATTATTTGAGGTCTAAACAATTTTATGATGGTTCTTTGAAGCTGCTAAAGTGCTTTAATCATGTAAACGAACAATTATTCGAACTTTTGTGGTATCAAATTAAAAGTCTCGTCTAGATCCTTCGTCCTTTAATGTACCTACCCTTAACACTCCTTAACGTCGATCGAATCAAACGTTAAACCCAGTAGATAAACGGAGTACACGAAGGGGACATCAACGTACCAATCTGGTACCAAACTTCAACTTCAAACCAGAGCACAGGTCGGCATGTAATGTCTTTTGTCCATTTGGCTTGCAAACTGCATGCAAAAGAAATAGTGACAACATGGAAGAAAGCAACCAAAAAGAATTCCCCAACTCAAATGCACAAATCCCGTGCCGTATCAGGAAAAAGGGCAGCCGAGCACTCGCTTGCTAGCCCATACGTTCCGTTCCCTACCCACCGGACCATGCGCAATACCGAACGGACGCAAGTCATTCGGCAAAAAGGGATTATTTAATGTGCCAAAGGCTGGGGCCGGACAATGATCAACCTCAGTGGATGCGAGGGTTTGCGTGGGATGGGATGGTGGAGGACACACTTTGCATTAAAATCTATCAGCTCGCACCGGAAGATGGCCGCATGGAGGGATGGGGAATGTAGCCAAGGTACGAACGGTGCTCGTCTGTTGCCATCGTCGACAGCGGGAACTCTTTGTCGTTTTCTTTTCACTTTGTTGTAAGAGCATTAAAATTGAATGGGTTCAATACGAACGACAGATCATGGATGCACTCCTTTGCCCGATCTTTTCATCCGTGCTGTGCTTGTTCCGCTGGCTGCACACGCCATCGCCGGGCACACACCAATACACCTGTAGTCCCCGTAGGCTACCAAATTTGCCACAACGAACCGGGGAACTCCGGGACTTGTTGAGTTTGGGTTGTGTCGGAAGCGTGAATCGAGACGGACGAAGAGAGAAGAGAGACGAGAAGCGAGAGACGAAACGGAAAAGATAGAGTACTTCGGGCCCATTTTCGGACGAGTATTCATCTACGGGGAAATGGATGTGAAATGAAAACAGAATCTGGGTGTGGGTACCTGTGTGTATGTGTGTGTGTGTGTGCACGTTGCAAAAGGCCAGCAGATGATGTAATTCCCTTTGCGAGAAGCACTAGCACGGGTGCACCCGCGTGACGAAAACGGGCCGGGGTATTCTTCGACGCTTTTCGGGCGCTTCAAAGTTCCGACACAGTTTGCCCAGCCACTATTCAACGGAGTCATCCGAGTGCAAGTACTGCAGTAGCAGTAGTTCAAAGCCTCCACACAAAGAGGTCGAACGCCTGAGGAGAGAGAGCGAGGGAAGGAGTTTTGCACCGGGTTGGGATCTTTAGCCCAGATTGTGTGCGGTGTGTCCTCGAGGTGGTTGAATACCCGCACGTTCCCGTTGCGGGGCAAAACTCCGGTGCACAGGGGGTGAACGTGCCGGAAGAAAACTAAAATACAATCATTTTTATTGCAGTCGATACTTTTCCACGACACCGAGTTTTATCCGTGACCGAACTTTTGCTCAAAAACCTTCAATAGGGGTTAATAACTATTAAATTTTATACTTTCTTGAGCTTCCGTTTTTCCGTTCTCCACGGTACCCGCTTTCGTCCCGCTGCAGCGAAAAGCTCTTTACCGGCTGCAACTGATATGGTACAGGACTCGAATTCTCCCTTCAAGGGGGGCGGTGCGAGTGCGATGGACAAAGTGTCCCAGTGGAGGATTTTTCCAATCGGTGATCTGGATCGACTCTGCGGTCGGTGGTAGCGATGGCAGAGGGGTGCGGTATATACCGAAATGGGACTTTTGGGAAAGTAGATTTGGAGCGAAAGTTTTCCTTCTATAAATACAGGGCTTAAGCAGCTACGCTAAACTTTGTTCTTAACTCCTTTCCTTCCAATGGACCAGCTGGGGTTTTGGTGGATACGTTGGTGGAGGCGCCTGGTGCACCAAACTTAGACCACGGCACAGATGCTTTGGTCGATCTTCGACGGGGCACCGTGGCCCAGTAAATGCAGGCTATTGTGGTAAAGGGCTGTGGAAAATGGTGGAGTAAGATTTTGCGACTTGAAAATCCTTCACACAACGAGCGGGCGAAAGAAAGGACATACGAACAAGTAACGTAAGTGCAAAACGTGCTGAAAGGATGCGTGCTGCGTGGTGTTGCAAAGCGTTTGGAAAACTCAAAATTATTGCTAACCGCGTTGTCCTTCCATGGCCGTAAAGATTAAAAGAGAACGGTGGACGGAGTGGGTGGGCACCGGTGCCCGGAGGTGTGCGATCCACGTGCTACAAAAATACAAGTTCATGAATGTCAAGCTAAAACCCGCGACGAAATATACAACGTTTGTCTTCCATTTTCGGCGTGGAGCAATTTACACAACGAGCTTTGTCCACCCTCGAGCAGCCCGCACAGGAACAAAGAAGCCACACACGACTGGCGGCTGGCGCTCGTCGGACCAGCGTCGTAAATTCTGGTTTATTAACTCCCTGGCACCGGTACTTGGAAAAGACTTTCGGGTTGGTGGACTTTTCGGCAAACGGGCTAGCAGATCAGTCCCCAATAAAAGGGTAGATTTATTGGCAATCTTTTTTCCCTCCCGTTTTGCCTTTGAGCATTAGAGGGCTGAATTGGAGGGCATTGAATTTCGAAGCTCTCATTCATAACGGCGCGAAGGTGGCCTGGTCCACTTTCAGTAACATTGAGATTATTTGACGGGATGTACCACACCGATACGGTTTGATACTGGTTGATCGAGTTGATGGCAGGGATGGATGTTCTTTGAATCTGGTTGATGTTGCGCCATCCACCCGTCGGCCCTTTCCAACCGAGGGCAACAGGATTCTCTTTCGGGTTCTGCACATTTAGCTTTTCTTATCGTTCGGTGCACACTTTCCCGTTGTGCCTTTTTCTGTTTTGCAGCAGGGAACGCGCCGAGAAGTTGGGAGCTCACGCTGACATCTGGTTTTGAAAAGCGTTCTTAAGGCGAGCGGAAATGATATTTCTGTGGAGTTTGTAATAAAATTGATATATACTGTGGATCTTCGCGCTTGTAACACCCAGCCCTCCCCCAAGTGCGCCCTGGTACCTTCGGTACCGGTGCCTGTTTCGTGTTGCCTGTACCTGCTAGCTGCTTTGTGTCAGGTGGGGATATTTTTTTCCCTTCGCTGCTACAGAGGATTCTCGTTGATTTCATTTCATTCACCGCTTTCAAACGACCGGAAATTGAAAATGAAGGAGCACTGGGCAGGATAAAAGAAACCCAAAATTAACGAGCCCTCTGTTAGCGAGGGAAGGTAAGTTTTCTTTTGGTGGTTGATACTGGTGTATATAGGCCGATGTTGTTGGCTGGTTTTGACAATAAATAAATGTTGTATTTTTATTATTTATGCCTTTTTGGTTGGATATCTAATGCGCGTTTCTTGGATGATAAACGATCGAAATTTTTGTTTTTTTTATTAATTTCTATTTTTCTACAATGTTACTACAATGTAGAATTCGAATTTATAGTTTGCATTTATTGCAATGAGCTAATGTTGCTTACTAATCCTTGAGATCTAATCATTTAACAGCTTAGCTAAATAATAATGGAAAATTGTAGGCTTTTTTCGAGATTCTGAATCGGGATTTCTTGAATATAAAATGCGAGCCTTTTTATAAAATGCGAAAGGACAGCAAAGGAAATAAACTCCAAAAAAACCTGTGTGTGAAGAACCATTAAATATTAGATTCGTTTTTACTTGAAACTGACAAACCTAAGAAAGTTTTCCCGTTGCAAAGCAACACGTTTAATTGTTCTAGAATATCACAATCAAATTGATTCTATCTTTCGTATCACTCTTACCGGGAGAGATAGCAAAAAGCGCGTGATATTGGTTATGATTAATGGAATGCGTATTTCATTAATTATCCATCACATCCCAATCGTGGAAGTAGTTTCGTAGAAAACAGGAAAGCTTTTTCGTCCAGACCAACAGCCTTTACGGTGAGCACCACCATTAGCTCCATTCTCGTCACGATGGTTATCTCGGTTCTACAAATATGGTCGCGTGTAGCAGCGCTTCGATACGATCCCAGCATTACACCTACCGTGACAGCTCCCAGTGGATCTATTATTGAAAAGTTAAACAGTGTGCTAGAAACCGGAGATAGTTCCCTATCACTCAATGATTGATTGGGTTTCTTACAAACATTCGAACGACTTGCGGTGACTTATTCATCGTAAAATAAGTGAACTCTGTTTAATTTCCCATTTGCCGGTACGCAACGTTAACGCCCGCTGCCCGGGCGGAATCGATTTAGGGAAGCCAAACCGCAGCCCCCGGTACACGTGGTTGGCTCAAACGCCAGGAGTGCCATGGTACTTTCCAGGCAGCGCTTTTTTTGTTTTTGTTCGTTGGCCTTTCTTTCCCCAAAGTGTTTGGGTCGGGGGTGCAGTTTTTGCTCACTTTTTAAAGAAGTAATTTACCGTTACGAAATTCAAAGTGTAGCACCGCCTAGTTCGTGGAATACAAGCTGAAAGAGTTTGATTGCATTTTTATGGTGACAAAATCTGTTGATGTGACCAAACGAGAACGTAACGGAAGGAAAGCGCCGGAGGTAAGCATTTCTTTTGCAGACAAAACGTCCATGGTGGAAACGAAAAAAAGGAGAAGAAGAGAAAAAAAAACGGAGAAGGATTTTCCTCCTTTCGCCAGGACACGGAAAGGCCGAGCGGATTGAGAAAAAACTCCGACACGAAACCGTTTCGATTGAGAACCCTCTCGAATGGTGCGGAAAAACTTTGACGTACGAGTTTGCGGTCCGGATACCTTCGCTGGTGTATCGAATCGTTCAATCTGGAACGCGTTTTTCGCCCGGCATGTCTCCTGGCTTCTGGCCCGAGCTCCTCACAGGTACGGGTGATGAATGCATGGGTTCGGAAAATTTGAATAATGTCATCCATTTTCGTCCTCTGTCGAACGAACGGGCGTGGCCGAGACGTACGGGAGAAATTACAAGAAACAAAGCGAGGTGTTGCGAGGAGGGAAGGGAATTGGCCTGGCTAGTGGGAAGGGGAAGGGGGGAGGGGGTGCGTCAAGAGTACAAAGCGAAACGAGCGTGGTATTCGATTTCGCACAAATTGATATTTTATTCCCCTTTTAATCTTCACTTTACATCGATGTGCGAGCCTGCCCAATGTGTGTTTCAGCCGTATTTGGGGGGGAAATGAAATTTGGGATGTTCGGGTTTGTTTTTGGAAGCCACAGTAAAACAGGTATTTAAATGTTCCTTGACTAATGTTTCCCAGACTGCTCGACGGGATTTGACTCGCCACGTTGGCAACCATTTTTACATCAATTTTAGTTCGCTTTCATAATGTCTTTGTGTGTGATTGATTTTTACGACAAAAACTCAACTAGTGGTATTATGTGTAGCAGTAAAAAGGCTACTAAACCTTTGACAGATAGTTGTAGATAAATATAAAAACAATTAAATTACTAATGCTATGTTAAGAAACAAACCAATACTAAAGTAATATCAAAAAACTAATAAACAAATAAATAAAACCGGCATGAATGAGTTATTAGATGTATAGTTATCATGTAACTGTTTTGCTTTAAGGTTGATATTGTGTAAATACGTTGGCGAGTATTTTCTAATATAATGTCTAATTGAATTTGAATAATTGAAAATTATTCAAAAATGGTTATACAATTTGTTCAAAAATTTCATATCACTTGAATGAATGTTACAATTAGGATCTCTCTTTTTCTTGGGTTGTTCTTCAGCACAGCAACCTCTGGAGGTCTAAGCATGCCATTTATGGCTTGCCTTCTTTTCCCGTAGCCGGATAGTTAGTCCTGCGAACGGAGATTCGACCTGACCTAAACAAAGTAATCGAAGTAATTACCAAGACTAAGCTGCAACTCGTTCGCTAAATAATAAAATTCCACATGTATAAAGCCAATGTCACTAGCATGAAGGCTATTGTGATTCAATCACACCTGTAGGAAATAGAACTTTTATTGAGTAGTTTGTTGATCTACCCTGTTGCATCCTACCGCACATCCCACCCAGCTGAGCGTCCCAGCCACGTACGAAAATCAGGCGCTGTTATTACATTCACCTGCCCAACCAACATCCTCGAGGGACTGCCACGGAACAGGAATATCATCAATTTTCCCGGATTCAATTAATTTCCCGTTGGTGTGATTTATATATATTCTCTCCCGAGGTTTCCCAAACTGGCGTGCCCGTTGTATATTATTTGCCTTCGGTTCGTTTCAACAAACATGACGTTACATGAGCTACGATGGCGTAGATAGATACCAGCGTCGAATCGAATTTTCATATGCTACGCCAGCTTGTTGCTCGTTCCAGTACGCTTCTATCTTGTGTTGTACGTGTAGCGCTAAACTTCAAAGATCCACACACTAAGCTGAGGCTGTAGAAGCCTAGAAATAAATTAAATATCTCCTGCGTACTAATTCACTGCATTCAATCATGCGTAAGGACGCGCAGGAAAAGGCACAACCATTTTCTTAAAACACTGCTTTTCGCCAATCCACCATTTCACCGTCGTTAGATTGTCAAAACGGCGAACGGATTGCGTGCCGGAACAAAATTTCGAGCAGCTAAGGGTTGGATTTCAAACGGAGGCTTTTTAATAAATTCCTTCCGTAAGCGCACGGGCACCAAGCAGCGTCGGAGGCAGCGGCAAACAAAAACATTAAGCAGCGGAGAAGCAGATAGAGACAAAAAGTCGTAAGGAAGATCGGTGAAAACGCAGACCGCGTACCGGTACGTATCGTCCACCGAATTGCGGAAGAATAATTTCAAAACGATTTCGCAGAAAGACATTGATTAAATACCTGCGAGTACTCGGTGCGAAATTACCCCTTGAGGAGGAGTTTTTTTTTTGTTGTAGACAAAATGTTGTACGTCCTTTTTCTAACGAAGCAGAAACATCTTGAAAATATCCAAGTAATCGTTACCGTCCACAAGTAATCCTAAGCCATTCAGTTCGAGTGGGTTCTAAATTGAAAACATGATTGTTTTTATAGCAAAACCGGCTCGAAAGACCGAGGTTTGGATGACATTTTTTATGGGTAGGAAAGCAGCTTGCTGTGGTGAAAAACTCACACTTCACCTTGTTTGTACATTAAATGTAAAAAAGGGAAGAAACCGGTTCTTCTTCGCTTAATATTGTTGCTCTGAGAAGGGAACAAGCAAACTCATTTACCATATTACAGGTGTAATTTGTTAGGCGTCCATCGTTTGCATGAGCGAAATGGATAGAAAGGTGAGCTTACACATAAGCGCAACTCTAGAGCCTTGTGTACTCTAATACGGTACAAATGTGATGGAATCGTATACTCCGATTGTTGATGCTCCGAACAACATACTGCGCTCGGTCGAATCTCCATCCCTTCCCCGTGCCATCCTGGCTGATTACGCCATTGGAATACTAATTAAATTTTGTAGTCTTTTATCACACCCTCGGCCACACGGTGCTGGACACAGGGACACACTGTGCGGAATGTTCGGAAAAAACGGAAGATATCGCTGGTCTTGCGCTTATCATCACATCCGTCCCTGGCCCCACTGGTGGCGGTTCTTCGCTTGGCCCGACCAAACACCATTGCTGGGTTGCAGTTTTCTCGTTTTTCTCGTGCTTCCGGGATTGCTTCCGGGAGATTGGTTGCAAACGCTGTGGTGAAACGAGTGGAAATCTAAGCCACCACCACCCGGTTATAGATAATGCTGTGCTACTGCTACCAACGGTAGGGCACCGTCCCGGGCACTTGCAGTGGCTGCCAACGGCTCTGTTCGGTCCGCACAACCGGATGCATCTTGCCTCGGTTTATTAGAGCTGTACCCTAGTCGCGTTGTCTTTAGATGTTGCGCTTCCGTTCGGTTGCGCAGGAGTTTTCCCATTTTCGGTTCCCATGCAAAATGTAAACCCATCCTCCGTGCGCTCGGTACGGTGTAGCAGCGCTTGTTCGTCCAGCACTTTTTCATACATATTTCTGCTCCCTCACCCGTGTACTCCGGCGGTATCAACCGGGACTGCACCCACAACCACATGCCGTGGGATACAGAATTCCCAGCTTCCTTTCGGTTAACTTTGCCGTTTGCCGTTTCTGGTGAAGCGGGGGCCAACATCATGTTTGCCCGGATGAAACATTACACATATACTACTTGCGATAATTAAGGCAAAAGTGTATGAATAATCACAAAACTTCACTGGAGCTGCTAATTTACTAGATGAGTTTCATTCGGGGTAGGTATTATTTTTTTCCACCCCTTTTCCGTTTCCATCACTCGTGGGCCTGTTTGGCACCACTGGGTGGATTGGTGTTTCCGCATTTTAAATCGAGATTGAAATGAATCTAGAAAATTACAGTCAATTATTAATTTAAAATGTTTTATTAGTAATAATACAGCAAATGTCATTTTTCCTGTTTTGGAAATTCTAAAACTGTTTTTACGGATTATTTAAATATTGTAAATTAAACATTGAAAAATAAAGAAATCTTACTAAATCTTAATGATTCGGTGTAACTAATTTGTTATTGTTGCTGAAGTCACATTTTTATTTTAACTTATAGCAATCATAACTTTTATACCAATTGTATTGTTTTTTTGTTGATGGTTTAGTTTTTCACTTTTTCGCTATTTTTTTCGCTAGTACATTGTTCAATAAGCACTCACTTGATTGTCCCTGACATAAATATTGATTGAATAATGTTTGGTTAGGCTGGATTTCTTCTCTTCACAAATTTTGAGCTGAAATTTTTTAAACACCCAACTAACAAACAAACTTTATTTTATCTCATTTGATTTTAATGGCTTATGAGTTGGGAATAATATCGATTTGGACAAGTGTAGTACAAAAATTGAGTAAAGGATAGTGTAAGAAATTGTCATTCTTTTAGTGTTTTCATCATCCCTGTCTAACCTTCAAAATGTTCATACAACAATTAATAGCTAATCGATCCATTCATCCACTCTATTTCGCTGAAGTTCTAAGACTAACAAATACATCTTTCGATAACATTTGTTTCGCCAATGATGTTATGCCAGATCCTTCCTGGCTAAGTTCAAGCTATTGATTACCAGTGGCACAAATTGAAAACCACTCTTATCATGCTGCAACACTTATCTTACAGCTAGCTGGCCGATGTATCGGATCGTACCGTCTGTCCATCAACGTGACAGGTTATTTTCCACCATTTTTAACAATGACACCGGACGCTTTACCGACGCACCGCGGATACAACAGCCAACCATCCACCGTGCTGCATACCTTCTTCTTTCCCGCGTACACACATCGATGCCATCACATTCCAACCGACCCGGTTGATGCGGTTTTGCAGTGCCGGGGGTTCCATTTACTTAACGCTGTGTGCCACTGTTGTGCAGAAAAGTGTTGAGGTTATTCGTTCGTTCGGGATTTTGAAGCAAACGCACCGGGCACCGAGCGCGGCGCGCACTTTCCCTATTGTTTTCAATCGACCGTAACACCTTTGCCGCCGTGGAATGAAATATTTTGCGTGCTTTTCTCTGTTTTTTTTTTCCTGTTCGTATCACTCGATTGTGAGCAAAATGGTATGGGTCGACCGGGGTGGGTAGCAGCGTGATGATGAAAACCGATAGCAGCTATTTTCTTTTACTTTTGCCCTTGCAAGATTAACCTACATGCTCGTTGCTACAAGGCAATTCCCAAACCCGACCCGTGAAGCACGTGGTCATACGGTGGAATGTAAGAAATATTTTATCATCATAATAAATTCATCGAAATAACAATTTTTTCATCTTTAAATTCCCTGCCATTCGTCACAATCATCGATGGGAAGGCATGCCGGCTATCGGGTCTTGGTTGAGGATTGTAGGGTGGGCAAAACCGAATCCTTGGCTCGGGTTCCTGGCTGGCTGCCCTCAATTGAGCACGCATGCATGCATGCGTTGGTGTTTGGTGACGTGTTTTATTTTTAACAAGACAACGGTGCCAAGAATGAAAGCAAGGAGCTCCACTGTATCATTGGCTGTGGCATTTTGTGACGAAGCACTGGCGCAATAAGATTGGCACGAAAGAATCCTACGAAAAATGCCACAGCCACTGTAAGAATTTAAATTATAAAACTGACAAGTTGTTTGCCTACAAATGTAAACAATTTTCCAACAGTGCCTTGCGGAACACATATTGTAGTGCAATTCTTTCGGGCTTGTTTGTCAACTTTCCATATGTACTCTTGCGGTTTTGGACAATTCGGAGAGGCACACGGTACGGACGATGCAAAACACCATCACAATATCGGTGTTGTTGATGAGCAAAAATCATAACTTTATTTGCATTTTTTACACACACCTGGCACACCAAAGCGCATGATCAATCACAGATCGAGCATGCGAAGTAATTAAGTTTACGCCCACTCCAGTTGCCATGGTATAGTTTTAATAATTCTCTGCCTTCCAACTGTCCCGCTTGGCGCTCTTCGCACTGCATTTAAGTAAAGTTGTATGTTTCGAATTTGCTCGAAAACTGTTACAGGGGATAGTTTAAGATCTATTTTGAGCAGCTCTTTTTGCAACTATTCAAAACCTTGTGTATCCAGGTTGTTGCCGACTACCACGCTACCATAACCCATCGTTAATATGCAGGGTACGGGTCCGGTGCTAACACAGCCAGAGTAATCTCTTTTCTGTGCCGTGCCAAAAAATCTAAATAGATCCGTAAAACAAAACAGCGCCCTCTGTCGGTGAAGCGTTCTAGCATCGATCGTCGCGAGGGCGAGCAGCAAAGGATCAAGCGTCATCCCGGTCGGGATGGTTGGGAAAATTGGAAAACCGTCGGTGGTGCATCGGTTACTATGTGACGGGTTATCGATGAGGACAACCGGGACCGAACCGAAAGCTCGTGGATGCAAAGGATGATGCGCCACTAGTTACCGCATCCGCATCCTGTGTTGATGTGCGTTGTGCAGTATCTCTCATTCTAGCAAACGGGAAACTTGCCATTCACACAGGGAGATCGCTCGGCCCCATTCTTCACACGGCACACGGGATGGGCGCCTGTTGCTGGATTTTCATCGCACGCTCCAATGAAAGTAATGAGATGAGCGAGGACCCTGCTCGGGTGTACGCAGCAGTACGGTGGCGCACCATAGCAACCGTAGCGGAGCGAGAGATAGCAGATGTTTGCGTAGGGTTAAAGCGAGATGAAGACTGCCCTAGCAGCGATCGGCCGCGAGTGTTGGAAAGCATGCGTGCGAGACAAAGAGGGGGATGGTGTAGGGCTTAAAATATTGCATGCTCTTTGCATATTAAATGCAACGACAACTGAACCATACTGCACGTCAAGTGGAGTAGGATGCATGTTGCATGCAGATAGAGCAAATCCGCTAATTTTTGTCCATAAAAAAACGGAAGGAAAGTGAAATGTCAGCTTGGTTGTCCGGTATAGTAGTGGATACGTATGGGCCGCACACTCACCAAATCGTGGTTTGACAGAATGCAAATTTGATCAGTTTTGTTTGTCTTCGGTAGTAATTCATGCCGTTCGTGCTGGCAGTAAAAAGTCACGGGACGGTTTGAGCATATCAAGTTTGGAAGTTGCCAACTGCTTTGATCTGTAGACAAGCGTGAAGTGAGGGTACAATTCAGGACAAAACAAAATATATTCTTGTGAAACGGAAAAGATTCTACTTTTACGAACAGAAAGTGAGCGATTGTGTGTTTAATAGTGTTGATACATTTAGTGATTGCAATAAAATTGTTTCGCAACTAAAACCCCCGGACCGGTTAATGGGAGTTCCAACTCGCATTGAGCGTCGCGTTGTAATGAAAGCTCCATACCATTAGCCTAATGAAAAACGACTAACAATCTGCGAGTTGAGTGAAAGACGTAATTAAAGTCAATTAAATCAGGTGCTTTGCCGCAGCACGGTTATCTATCCCCCGGATAATCTGTCGAGGTCAGTCGACTCAGTAAATCTATCTGGCACATCAGGTGGTCCACCTAATGCGATGGGCAAATGGGAAGATAAGTTGCGTTCAACTGACCAACAATCACGCGAATACTGCATTGTGTAGTGTGTTTGCGTTCCGGGAAGAACCGTTACTGCAAAGGACCATCGTTAAGAGGGGGAAAAGACGCCCGTGGAGTGTGGAGTATTTGGAGATAATTGTGGTTGTTAGTAGCGAGTGTTTCTATCGTTCACTTTACAAACATATCCTATCACGAAAGAATTTGTGAAACCTTATAAGAGACTGTCCATCCGCGCAAACTACTCCGTGAATTTCTGTGCTTTCACCAAAACGATAGCAAACGACGATGG
This sequence comes from Anopheles marshallii, assembly GCF_943734725.1. NCBI lineage: Eukaryota > Metazoa > Arthropoda > Insecta > Diptera > Culicidae > Anopheles > Anopheles marshallii. Next base: position 73,386,666 of record NC_071327.1, on the reverse strand, counting down.
AGCAGCTCGGACGAAAGCGCTAGGAATCAGGTACAAACAAGCTTAAACAGTCATTACTTTAATTTATTTCGCAGTTTTAATCCTGTGATTTAGTGACAGCAATCCCCAGCTAGGGCACCACATTCCCAACCGTCCGCTATCTGGCAAAAGTCAGTTTTTCGGAGACGCAACAATATTTAAGACCTAAATCTTCATCTCGGCGACGTTCTTGCGTCCTGCTCGCGACAGGAAGGAAGGTCTCAAAACGTTCATTGCAACACAGTCGAAGGAAGCGTTCGATGGCCAATCGTAATCCTTACACCGGTTGGGGATGTTTTAATTTTCATTATGCACTAAATGCGACACAATGGGGTCGGATTAGGACTTAGAGTCACCGGTTTGCATGATTGCGTGGCTAGGAGTAGTATAAACAATTTTGTAGACCACCAACGTGCGAGATGGTTTATTCGTTGCCTTTTTTACACTCTTAGTGATGGTGATGTTGGCTGATGTGAGATTACTTTACAACAATAGTACATAACTCCTTCTACTGAGTTTCAAAATGTCGGTATATTGAAAATGGTTAATTTAATAAGCTCTTCGAATATTAATTATAATAAGTGAGGCCAATGGCAATGCTGAACATTGGTTATGTGGATTAAATGGCAAAATTGATAACTAATCTGGACTCCTTTCAAGTAGAAGTTGAATTTAAAGAGGAACATTTGGAATCTTTTAATCTTTTTCGAGCTTCTGCTAGATTTCTAAACTCATGCACCTAAAAAGCTTGCCATCATAATGTTTTACATGAGAAATTTTTGATGAAAAGCAGTTCCATGTGCGAATAAGATTCAGAAACTGCTGAGCATTCCCGATCCACTTCTTGACGTTTTACTTTAACTTAAACAGCATCTTGGACTTGGATCCAACGATTCGAGTTGAACTCGAAATACTTGTTATGATTTATGCTGACTGCAAAAAGTTAAATGATTTGCTTTAAAGAAGAAATGTTAGATGGTTAGAAGTTTTACGAAGAATTTATCATTTAATATTCCAAGATAGTGCCTGTCACTCTCTTCTTATCTTAGATAAAATTACTCTCAAACCGTTTTTTCTCATCCTTCGAGCTTTCTAGTTTTAAACCATTCAAGCTTTAAACGAACGGCGAGTGCTCGCAAAATTGGTTACATTTCGATGAAATTCACGTATGATGCATAAAAACAATTTATGAATGTGCTCACCGACGTTGCATTCTTTGCTGCATCTACCACCCCGGCATCGACTGCACTGTCAGTTCGGGTTGGAAAGCATAACTTGTAATCGAAAAACGGGACAAAAGGGAGCAAAAAAAAACTCCTAACTCCTGGCTAAGAACCATTATCATTTCCGGCCAAAAGGAAGGACAAAAGAAAAACAACATTGTCCATCTTGCTGGTAGGGAAGAACAATGGATGCCAGTGTATGTTCGCATGGTGAGCGAATGGAAAGCGAAAACTTTTTCCCATGCTTTTAATTCACTTTGTAAACCGTCCGAGTGTTGTCGCTGGCTGTGACGTGGGGCATTCGGTTCGGTTCGGTGTTGGGCGAACGCGAAAACTAGCAAACGACATCCGGGCACGTCAGCAACTTCTTCGGACGATGATGTCAACGGGTTTTTTTTTCCTTTTTGTGTTCCTCTTCCTTTTTTTCCCTGATGCTCGTTGTTGAGCGCGCCTGGGAGCAGTGGACACTCGCACACAATGTTTTTGGGCATGTTGTCACCCAACGTCTTACAGAACCGATTTTGGAAGGTACATTTTACGGAGCTTATTTTTGATGCCATTCGTTACACGATTCCACAGGACCAAACGCAGCGCAAAAAGATTCCAGACCATCGTGTGGAAGCAGGGACGGATTGGGGCGGTGTGGACGTAGAAGAATATTTCCCAAGCTTCGGTGATTTGATTATGTCGTTTCGTTGCACGGGGCCCAATTAGAAGAATGTTTGAAAAAGGGTTCTCGGGCACGAAACACCCACCTTTCGGATGGCGTTCTCCTTTGTCTCAATCAGGAGCTGATTGGATTGTTCCTACCCCTCGATAATGATGCCCGGGGTCAAGTGTAAGCGCTGTGTTGCCCGTGTACCATGCTTTGGTGGGTAGAATTCTGCTTCAGCTTCCTTTGCTGTCATTTATCTGTTCAATAGAGTGGATTTGTTTTATTATAATTGGATAGAGCGTCTTAAGTTTTTCACTTGGCGGCGATCCCGATACTGTCACCGGAGTGACAAGAGGCATTTAATTGTAATCGGTTCTAATTTTGTATAACATGGCTTAAGTTAATTAACTGAGTTCGCTAAACATAAGTCAGATTTTCGATTTTTCTTCAAAATTTCAAGCCAAAATTAACAAACCTCCAAGAGAGCTATTTTATTCATAACTTCAACGTGAAAATGTTTTACATCAAAACTGTGCCTAAATTAATACATGGCTTGTACATTTTACAAAATTTTAAGTCATTCAAATTTCTAGAAAAGTCCTGCCACTTTTGGCCAATTACAATTGAAAAGGGTGTTGTACTCCAAACTGTCGATTGCTGATATCTACAACAATATCCCATCCACTAGCACCCGCCCGCTTTCAGCCTGCACTCCATCACACACTGAAAGCGAGAAGGCTAATGATTAGTCCCACCTGATTTGAATACAAAATGGAGCACCACCATAATTGCGGCTATTATTCTCCGATTTCACTTACGGCTCCAGGGCACCTTTTATCACGCAGTGCAGTTTCTGTGGACGTCCGGGGAGGGTGTACGACATGTGCTGCAACTGAGCGCGTGTCATCTTGAAGTTTATGCTTTTGTGTTCCGCCTGTAGTTCCTTTGGCTGCACGGAGCAAGTCAATTATTCACACCTGGGGATGTGTCTTCCGTCTTTATTGAATAAAGCAGCTGTAGTTGCTGTACTTGTGCCACCATACCATCCATTCACTTCCTGGCCTGTTGTTGACTAACGAAGCCGAACCCCTTGCCCTGCGATAGTTTTCACACTGTTGCCACGTGTGTAAGGGCCCGTTGGGTAATGGAGCGTGGCTGAACCGGTTGCACGTATTGGCTTTAAAATTAGTTCTTTTCTGCACGCGAAACTCGTCCGAACGACGTGCAAATGGATCGGTGATTTTTTTTCCTTAAGTGGCAAGGATTCTAGTAAATGTTGAGTCTTTTATTAACAAACTAGCTATTGTTTAACGACGAACGCTAAATGCTTTCCATTACTTACCCGAAACAATTTCCGATATGTGTCATTAATTTTAATATTACAATATCATGTAAAAATTAATAAAATGTCCGACAACATAATTTTACTGAAGCACGAAATAGAGTACATAGCTGGCATTGTACACGTTATCAGAAAAGGCGACATTTAAATCAGTTTGCTACAAATTGATCCCATCGTTGGCATCGTTGGCAGTGCTATGATAGGAGGGAAAATAGCTTCACCATTGCCTCGAAATTGAACGTTTCTATTCTGCTGACACAACCGCTGACGAGATGCAGGCTAGAAACAGATCGTTGCAGAAGTACACTTCGCTACAGAAGTATGCGAAACTTTATCAAGCTTCTGCAACAACCGTCGTTCATCGGGCGAGCTCCCCAAACGGTGGGCACGGGCACCGACCGGTTGACGGTGGCGTGTAGAATTGTCAACGGCACACCTCGAGAATGTACTTCCAAACACCCAGCCAAAACAAAGGGACGATTCGAACGAAGTCACTCAAGTGTGGCATCTGTCAGCTTTAAGTGAAAAATATTTGTCATGAAATTTTAAACATTCTTCTGCGCACAAAACTTTCCCCGAGAGTTGTCATCGGTGCAAAAGGGGGATGGTGTGGGAGAGCGGGGTTCTGAGAAGGTGTCTTCTTCTTCGGTACAATTTCGTTTCATCACGCCATCACAATCCGGACGCTGTTATGAACAGTTCCACTCGCAAGACAATGGCGGACGGGGAACATATTTTGACATTAACTGACATTTCTGCAAGTGTCGGTTTTGTGGGTCGTGCCCCAGAAGGCATACGAAGGGGCACGAGGTTATAGTAGGCAGGCTGCTGGTACTCCAAAGGCACCGAACACTTTGACTTTAAATTGTGCGCCATCGCCAGTCACAAATGGCACAGTTTTACGATGTGCTAAATGTTCTCGTGTGAGATATAATGTGCGCCGCTCGGTACCGAGGATCTTCGCATGTGCTCCAAAGGGTGTGGGCCACGGTGCTTCCAGGCTTGAAGGTATTTTGAGGGATTGACAAATTTTACGCGCTGTAATACGCTCCAGTGGCGCGATAATTTTCGTTGTTAACAGTCAATTAAAATCGGGCAGCCCGGAGACCGTTTGGGTGAACACTAAGCCCCGAACGCTGGCTGGCCCAGGGCCCCGTTCCGCCACGATACGTTTTATGAGTGCCGAATATGTGAACCGTAAAGTGGTGTGTATGTGTAGCGACATTCGGTTAAACTGTAAGCCGATCATCCGCCGAGTAAAGAAGGGAAGGTTTAATGGAATGTTTTAAAAAACGAGCTTTAATGCTGTTTGTACATTTTGATAAATCATTTCGGGATGTAGCTTAATCTGATTGAAGCTATTAATAAAGGAATGCTTTTTAAAAAATGAGGAATAAAATAACGTACGTGTGGTTTTGCGGTTTTGCTTAAACTTTGTACAAAAATACGCTTTATTTTCTAAAGAGAATTTGGAGCCCAACGAAAATAAAAGTATGGTAAATTTAAATCAGAACATAAATCTTCCTACCGCACACGCAATCCATTTTATTGCCCCGAAACGTACACGACTCTGTTGCGCACGACGAATGTACAACAACATGAAGGAAGCATCTTCTATTCGGGTTTTTTTTTTCTTTCTCTCTTTATAAATCTCGCTAATGGCCACAAGAAAGCCTATTCCGGGGGTATTAAATTAGAGATGAAAAAGGCTAGCTTAAATTGTTCAGCCTGCAGAGGTAAACGAATCCCAGCATCCTTTTGTTACCAGGGGGGTTTTTAGAAACATTCAGTGGCCAGAGCAGAAAAGGAAACCACCTTGAAGCAGGGAGAGTATCCGAACGAATTGGAGGTGAAGAGGTACGGAGCGCCACGGGGCCTTAGGTGCAATTTGGCCGCCCTCCAAACCAACGGGTAGGGGTTTTATTTCGGAAGCTATCACAAAAATACGATGACGTTGACGTTGACGGCTTTTTATCGGTAAATCGGTACCGAGCGCAAAGAAGGCTGGGTACGGGGTTCGCGTCGCGCATCGTCAATCTCCTCCACCGTCGAGGACATTTCTCAAAAAAGACATTAATATCGGTCGTCCAAATCCTCTTTTTAGTGTTTGAATATTTTATGTTAACTTATGATATCGGCCACAATGTGCCGGAGTGAAGCCGCTTAAGAGCTAAGAAACGCGTTTTTTTTTTCAATGCAGCTGAAGTTAGCGTACGGTACTGTGGACATAGAAAAAAGAACTGATTTGGCATGGGCCTGTCTTTGGTAGCGAAAAGTTTCTAGCAGTGATGAGTTTTGCTATTGATCATTCATGAATTTTGCAAGTGAAGAACTAGCGCGCAGAAATATCATTTGATCACAGTAATGCTTATCTTGCTTAAGAATTTTGTATCGAACGTTCCTTAGTGTTTAGTGAAAAAAAACCTTCATAATATACGAATGAGGTAGCTAACTTTTAACTAATTGACCATATTCAACTCAAGCTAAATTATTCCTCTCTTGAGGTCTTGATCTGGAATCGCAGATCTTGACCTTTCGTGACTTTATCTGAACCACAGCAGAACAGTCGGTGTGTTCAATCGTGTGATCGTCACTTTCACCCCCGAGACGTTCATTATTTCTCTTTATTAAGAGCAGCATTTCATGCAATCATCTCTGCAAACGCAAACGATTTAATAAATTAAATGTTTTAAGCTACAGTCGAATTCCTTATTGCAATAAAATGACATTCACCTGGGAGCATAGCTAAGATATGATACTCACGAACGTGCAGGTGGCTTAATGAAGTTGAACATTGTCGATATCTCACCTGCACGCTGCTAACAAGGCATCTGTGTGCTTATCAGTGGCAGCCCTAATCTGAAACGTCTGTCTTCACATTCCCGTACCATTCCCGGGTGGTGAAGAAATTCGTAATTCTACCCCTAAATGTGTTTGCTGGAACCGGTATGCATTAAGGTACTTTAGCGGAGAGCTAATGCCAGAGCCAGAGTTCACCGAATGCAGCCAATGTTGACTGAGCGCCCATGCATCGGGATAGATTGAACCGAAAGCCGTAGTAACACTTGCAATCCGTTTAATATATGTACGCTCTGGCAGCGTACCGTTTCGTCCAGACATTGACGCATAGCGACGCCGCCTCTCGGTATGCTTGCGGTACCATCCGCAAAAGGGGTGTCGGTGCAGACGTGTGTCCGCACACAATGCACAGGTCTTAATCCTGTTTTCCACATCGAGTCCCATTTCAGCGACGCATTTCCACTGTCGGGATTTGGTGTCGGGAAAAGGAAAATTTCCAGCACCACACTGTTGTCTGTCTACCGATGTGTTCGTGTGTGTGTCCGCCCCTGTAGTAGCCTGTGGTAAAATTTTCGGCACATCGAATGCACTCGCACCGATTACTGCCACGATATGCACTCTGAAGGAACTCCATCCATCGACGCTGCACCGTACATTTACGGTAATCTGTAATTTCCAATAGCCAAGTCGTCCGGTGGAGTAAAGCGATTGGTGCAAACTTTTGCTGACATTTGCATAAAACGACCAGCGCGTCCATTGGGAGCACCGCGTCACGGCTAATGATGCTTCGGTGTCCTGAAGTGTGGCGTCCTTTTCTATCTGCCCTTGACTGCTCTCGAGAGCGGCTCTGATCCTTATTCTTATCGCATCTCGTAATGGTACCTGAGAGCCGAAAATTCAATAACGCTTCGCATTTGCACAGCTTATCCATGCTGTTACATTTACATTAAACGGATTTTAATCAATCATTTAAATAAATAATTCCTCGCCCTTTGAGCTTGAGCGCGGTACACTTCGAATAGCCAACGGGATGCATACATATCAAGGGATCGTTTTTCTTCCGAAAGATGCATTTGCGAAGGTTTCGTGACAAGCTGGCGCGAGCCAAGAGGGTAACAAAATGCAGTCCCCCGTTTTACTCGTGCGTTGCTCAGAGCCGGAAGTTATGCTCAGCATCCAGTAGACGAACTTCATAACATGCCCGCGTGATGATGACCTTCTTCTCGCACGGATGGGAGAATGGTGCCCATGAAAACCTTACCGTGTACCGGGGCGTTGTGTAATTTCGAAAGTCATTAGCAATTTTATTCCCAGGCAAAGTGCAACCACAGCAACGGTTGCGACGGACACCGGACCCCGGGAGCAATTCTCCGATTCCGGACCGTTTGTGGAACGTCGACGGTGTCGCTCGGCAGGCTTTTTCGGAGATTGTTTGCCCTCGCAGCTACAGACACTGATGGATGGGCTGCGAGGATTCGAGCCGTCCATCAGCCGACGTCGGTGTGTTGTGCCCGAAAGTGGTGTGCGGATTGGCTGGGTGTGACAACGTGGCTGGGTGTGAAAGTGTGAGTAAATTATAGGGCCACTCGCTTCAATTGTCAGATGCACCGTTCGCTAACAACCTCTCGTAAACCATCCTGTACTTCCAGCGTTTCGCTCGGCAAATGTGAGGCAACATAGTAATTATCACTCCATCATTGGACGGGTTGGAGGGAATGCGTTTGTGCAAATAAATGATATTTCCGTCCGTGAGTCGAACTATGGTGCGATCCAGCAGTAGATAATTTGTGAACAGATACGGAAGTATGATATAGCTGTTGACACACTCAAACTCATTGCACAAAAACGGCCAAATCAGATGAAAAGAAGGGCGTGAAGTTTAGAACTATGTACGAAGCTGTATTCTGTATCGAATTTCCACAAAAATAGTACATAATCTTCGTAAATTTTCTGTTCTGAGTGTCTGATTTTTTATTTGAAACTCAATATGAACAATATGCAACGAATAGCTGTTAAAAATAAATATGTAAAAAGTTATACAAACGAACTCTTTAACACGACTGTCAGTATACCAGGAAGAATATTAGGATTTCTAAAACTTAAACTAACCCTAATGGAATAGTTTTATTTAATATTTTCAAGGTATGATCTATATAAAAATGATGAAATCGCTGCACGAACCTTGCTTAGCCTCAAAATATAATGTGAGTACAAGGAATCGCACTAGAGAAAATCACTCTCCATAGTCATACTGCTAAAAATGATTGATTTCTTGAAATAAAAAAGATAAATGATGAAAAACATCCTTTTTTCGAATATCAGAATATCAAAAGTTGGGTAAAAAAAGGAAAAATAATAAAAATGACACCAATGATCGTAATTTTTGAAACGAACAGCGCCATCTGGTGTTCGTGCAGAATCGTGGCGGTTGATTCTGACGACATTTCCAAATTCAACACTTTCGAATGTCAGTAATAAGGAGTAATATAGTGTAGGTTGATAGTATAAGCATGTAGTAGATAGGAGATTGATTGCGCAGAGCTCTAGCTATGTTATCCTTCGACCAGCGATCAGTACGGGCGTGTCAAAATCGCTTAGTGGACTCCGATTTTTTTTCATCAAATGGAAAAAAAGAAACTATTTCTTTAAAAAGTATGAAAAATCGTACCACTTAAACTTGCACTTGTTAATTGCACGCACAAAATTCCTTGCACGGTTCAAACCAGAGGGGGGTAAATGCACCATAAAACTTAATACGCTGACGCACAGTGTGTGCATTGGTGATATACACTACATGAACTACTACTGCTTTCCCAATGGAAATGCAACTACCGGAAATGGAGTGAAGTTTCACCTTCCCAAATAAAAAAAAAACTTCAAAGAGCATCAAAAACCATTCTCCAACAGTTCTTTGGCTGCTGCTGCCTCGAAGGATGCAACTTAATAAATTTGTGCTCAGCCATGACCGACTATTATTAAATTTGGTACTAACTTTTCCCGAGCCACATACTTCCTGTTTTATTTCTTTCCTCGTTTTATTCGCTATTCCGTGTTTGCTCGCAGCTTTTACACTTCAGGCACAGGAGCAAAAGGATCGTTGCAAAGGATCGGAAAGATCTCACTTGTTATCCCACTCCGGCAGCACCACAACTCTATCGAAGATTCGCTTTTCCGCTGCTTGCATCAGGACAATGCAGCACTAATACTACTACTACGAGCGCGCCGGTTAAGAAATCGTTCCCACAAGTCGGACAAAAAGCGCAAGTAAAAGTGGTCGTGTTTTGTTCGGATTTTGTGCAGTATAAAAGAAATTCTACTCTTACCGGCGCTGGAATCTTTGGGGTCCTCCGAATAGTCTTGTATCCTAGGACTATGGGGGGGGGTTTTCCCGCATCCGGTAAAGTCGATCTTCTGGCCCTGTGGGTTACTGGCTACCGCTGGCAAAACTTACACTCACACCCGCCAAATCGCGGTATCGAACAAATGCATCGAAAGGGCGGAACCATAGCGAACCGGAACCGTACGTAAGACGAAAAATTGGAAAAGCTTTTTCAGGGGTATAAAAAACAGCTTCGTGCAGCGGAACACTCACCCAAACTGGTTAAAATGTTTCAATTTACACAAAGTTCACAGCCGAATTTAGGATTGGAAGTACCCGCACCGTCCCACCGTTCGTGGCTGCGGGTTTTGATACGATTTTCCACAGGACCACACGTTCAGGGCTTTTTTTCTTTCCCTCTCTTTCTCGCTCACGCTTTCTCTTCAGCATCATTTGGTGAGGGATGGTTTTTTTTTCTCTCCCGCATTTCTTTGATGAATGCCTTTCGACTCCCGGTGGTTCCACTGGCGGCCGCAAGCCAAAGTGTGAAGATCCTGAGAACCCGATTTACCGGGTTTTCCCACTTTGAAGTGGAAGTCGCATCGGTGGAACACTGAATGGATGCCATGCACGAGAACTCGTTGCAGGGTTTATAATGATCGAGAGTGGAAGTTGCTTCGTTTTTGGCTTCTGCCGGATACACTGCCGGAACCGAGTGTTCGCTCTAACCGCTTCATTTCCTTTGGTTGTCAAGGTTGGTGACTCTCCATCTCTCTCTCTCTCTCTCCTTCTTTCTCTTTGTGTATTTGTAGCACGCCAAGCTCAACCAAGAGTTTGCAAAAAACAGGGGGTTCTTTTTGTATCACCGTTTTCAGCAATCCAGTTAGTTTGAAGGATTGCTTTTTGCTGGTGCTCACTGCCCTATTCCCAGTGTCCTTTTCTTTGTCCACTTGTTTGCTATCGATACACAAAACGGGGAGAGCAAACAGCGTGCAAAAAGGCGGAAAATTTGTTGCCATCGTAATTTTCCCGTATCGTTAGGAGCGAATCGATTCCTATCTTTTGCAGCATTCCGGGAACGCATTTCCGTGGGAATCAGAACGCCAAGGAAAAAAGCACCCCGAAAGAGTTGGGGAAGGGTTCCAAAACCCAAACCGGGCTGCAAAGTTGATCATTTTTCAGAAAGTCCCCGTCACAAACGGAACCGGGTTCCTGCGACAACGATTTGGTTTTAATTAAAATCTCCATCGAATGATAAATGGAAAATGGTTCATAACCCAAAACCACCCCCCGGTCTCGAACGAAAATGGGTTTCCGTTTTACCGGGTGGGTAAAATGCCCCAGTCCACTTGTACTCGGTTACGCCATCGCTGCTGCAATGGCTGCGTTTGACAGGGCTTCTTTCCAAAATGCCCGGGACCGAATGCAGACTCAAAACCACAATCTTTTGTTTTTCATTAAGGAAACACCTTAATGACTGCCTTAACCGCTTCATTTCCTTGCTGAATGCTAATTGTAATAAAACATTTTCAAACCTAGGCCTCGTTCCCCTGTTCGCACCAAGGGTTCCTTCCGTTGTGTTTGTGCGGGTCCCGAGCAACTTCGAGGAAATGGAAAATGGGCCTTTCGTGCCGGTTGATCTGGAGGAAATTTATCTTTCACCATCCTCCCGGTTACCATAAGCGTCTAGGTAGCTGCAATTGCAATTGTCAGGTCATTCGGACCAGTTTGCAATCAACTCCTCAAGGAGCTTTCCTATTTCCTCGCCTTGCATTGGATCTTGCCGGTTTGTAAATAAATATGGAATTGTATAAAACAACAATGTTGGATAGGCGATAGGCCTCGACCGAGCTCAGGTACGGAAGCCTAGCCGGGTTCTCACGGCGCTACATTGCCCGGATCCGGTCCATTTGCAAAGTCGATCTATCGACCAACCTGAAGCCTTGGTGGGAAAACCCCATGCAGTGTCGGGAAAACGCTTTATGAATGTAACGGCAACCGTGTACACCTGAAATGATCTTCAGAAACATAAATTAGAAATTAGCTTGTGAAAGGAAAATATGGTTTTGTCTGTTTGGGCCGGTGTACACCCGGCGCCTACCCGTAACCACCTCGCTGCGTGAAAAAGTGACCCATTCTCCTGAACCCATCAGCACAAGTGATTCCCTGCCGTGCCATGTACACCGGAAGTAAGTTGCGATGCGTGCTGTTGCCCTGCCCTGCGGCTAACATCTTTTCATTATCACATCCATGCGTATGCACTGATATCGAATTAATTTTCTTACACCAACCACCACTGTACGGCTTTTCGGCTTGGGCCGTTCGCAAGACCGTTGGCAACTGTAGCATCCTCCAGCCAGTGTGGACAGAGCCGGTGGCTGTGTGGGTTTCTGTGTGGGTCACGTGCGTCTGTGCTGTTGTGAGAAAATTGCGTCTAATGCTCACTGACTGCATGATAATGCGCTCATGATGCGTGTTGGAATGGATGTGTTACAGTCGGGTCCCGTTTTGGAAAGCCATGGCCGACCATGTCTTCGGTGTGCATCGACCGGCCACGTTGGACATTTTCCGGCTCTCTGCTAGCGACTGGCACGTGGTACGGAAATATGGTCTCGTACTGCGTACCACTGCGACCGTTCAAGATTCACACCGTGCCTGCGGACCCACCGGGGTTGACTAGCCACTAGCCCGGATACGTATGTCCATCCACAAGGTGCGAAAGGGCACAGGGCATCAAACATGCCCGGCCAATCGCACATAATCGTTTTGTGTTGCATCGGGTACGATACGAACGTGTAGCTGATGAAAGATGTGAAACTATCTCGCCACCATGCAATAATCAATTCATTAAGCCGTGTGGGGTTCGTTGTGGTGAGCTTTCCGGCATAATTCCAGACATAACGTGACAGGCTAGAGATCGAATGGTTGCTGGAAGGTATCCGTTAACGAAGAAAGATTAAGGAGTCGTGGTTTCTTGCTTGCGAAACGGAAAACGATAAAGCGAAATAGAAACCCGTTCTAATGTGGATAGTGTCGAGTTGATAATGTGCATGACCAAGGTTGATACAGTTGCAAATCATCAGTGATACTTCTTGACCATGTTATTGCACAAGCACACCGTGATATTGAGTATTGAAATATACCTAACGAAAACAATTAGCTGTTCAATAGAAACAAAATCAATAGAAATATCATTCCAAGCATGAACTTTGTTTTGCAGAAAAAAATAAAATAATTGTGGTAGAAACTTCATGACGTTCTTAATGTCCAGAACTTTTTTTTTGAATAATTTAGTTATTATCATTCTCAAGAATGTTTGATTGACAGTTTTATTACAGCACTGAGCATTTATCAACGCTTCTTTGAATATTTATTAAGTCACAACGGCATTTAGTCACTAAATCCCATCGTCCAATAATCGTGGCTCGAATCTTGTTTAGCACTTCTTAACAAAGCAAATGATTCTAAAATGCCCAGAAAATCTTGAAGCGCGAGTTCTCGATAAGCGAATCCAAATGGGCATGTTGAATTATTGTTTTATTTAAATGTTCAAAAATTGTCACAGATGTATCAAAACCTGAACATTTAAACATTCTTTGGATTTGAAGTAATTCAGTAAAAACTATTATTATTTTCTGAACTAAAATTCTTACCGAAGCTGATGGCTGTATTTCAAAGAAATAGAACTCAAACTAAATACATAATAACTTTGACGGAGCAAGGTAATCCATTCTGATTGTAACCGCTTTGTTTGATAGAGCTACCCATCGATGTGATATCAATCAACCCGCAAAATATGGTTCATGAATGGGTCATTTATGCGAACGATACTAAAATGCCTTTTCGGACGACTGTTTTCGATACACCACGGATACGATAAGCAAGTAGTTTATCCCTTTATGATAATGCCAGCGCAAAAGGAGCGCCTCGTGACAAACGCCTCTAATAAAGCTTTCCACCAATTCGGATCATCCCACGCAGCACAGTAAATGCAGTGTAACACATTACACAGTCTGATCTGTGTGGCAAACTTTGTATTTGTACCTTCGGTTGGCAAAGTCAACCAGAAGGCAAAGCGATGGTGAAGGGTGTGCGAGAACTGACAAGGGGATAGATTTTTTGGCGCAATTTTACGACACACTTTAGTAAACAGACCATAGCGAACCGTTCGCAAGCATAAAGTTCAATCGAGCCGAAATTCGTATCACATTTTTCACTCTAAAAGCATCGATCCTGTAATTGAATCCCTCTCCGGTAGCGGCCACGGCCCAAAAAAAAAGGGGTAACATGGGGTGAAGGTTGTAAAGGAAGGTAAGAAAAAATAAACTTTTGCTGATTGGATTAGGAGCTTTGTCGAAAGCTGTATCATTGCGCTCTGCTGGTACCGTGCTGCCGAGTCTTCGTGCAGCCATTCCATTCCGTACAGCCATCGTCCGGGTATCGTCTGCCGAGGCTGCATTTTTCAACACACGTTCCACATGTGCCCAAAAGCGTACAACCCCAACGAGCGTTTCCGTGCCGATACGAAGCATGTGAAGTTCGTGCCGACGCCGGAGGTACACTAAAGTATTGCCTCATTCAATTAGTACAGTGTGCAGCAACCGGACCAGCTAAGGTGGTGGATCGCCGGTGGGAAACGTTCATCGACGGATTGTTTTTCCGTCAGCCAGGCACAGGCATACGAAGAAATCGAAACCTTTTGATGTCCGAACGGTAGCACCAATTAACTAAATTTACTAACGCCTGCACTGCCATTGCACCTTAGTACAGTGGCAGGGGTGTACAAACGTTCTGCCCATGGTTGGCCCAGCAGGAAAAAGCGTCATCGGCGTCTGTTTGGAAAACACTCACACAAATGATTACATGGTTCCGGGTGAGTCAGTGAGTGGAATAGAGAGAGAGAGAGAGAGAGAGAGAGAGAGAGAGAGAGAAAAGGCATTGCTAGGAAATGTTGCCGTTTTGCCGAGAGATACATTCGAAACAAGAACTTGTTACCGGGCTGGTTTCGATTGCCTTCAAAGGTAAATGGCATTAGCATGCGTTTACAGAAGCTACATTTGAGGGAGGCATAAATTCCAATTTAGATCAGCAAAGCAAGTGCATGGAAGATAGGTGTCTTGGGGCAATTTGCCCGGTCCATTGCATACAGATACCAATCGGATTGGCATTTACCGAGCGCAACAAATTTATCGAACTTGTGTTGAACAAACGATCGTTCAACGTGGTCGTTTCGGTGTGTTGAAAGTTTGCCCCCACCCAGAAAAAAGGCAACGTATTCCGGTATCATGCAAGAGCAACAGAGAGCAATTAAAAATGCAATGTTGAACACCTTTACAAAAGGACAGCGTAGAAAACAAAACTAATGAAGATAATTGATGGCACTGAAGGTTGCTTGAAACCTATGTTTGAAAAACCTTCTTATAAATCCCTTCCTGCTCTTAGGCCAACTGGAATCTTAGAAAAAAAACTTGATCATAAAATAAATGTCAGCGTTTGATGTAGCTTTCCGACGACTACCACTTAATTTGGCCTCAATTTCATAGAAGTAAATCCACCTTTTGAAGTTTGTACGAAAAAGATCTGTCGATCGCATTGGTCCTCAAGACTATTCGGAAGATTTGTAGCTTTCGACAAGTTTATCAACACTGACCGATCTCCAATAGTTTCTTGTTATGATCTAAAATGCTAGGTTGCTCCAAACGCTCCTTAACAACTTCGCGTAATACTTAACGATGAGTGTAACAATTTCCCGAAAAGATGTTGTGTCCTTATTACAGATATCATCTTGTTTCGAACGAAAGTACTTCATTGTTTTGTAGATCATCAACTGCGCTGAGAGTCCTTCTGCAGGGAAGAGAAGTGGAAATTGTGTTCGTTTATGGAAGAAGGCCACAGCAGTCGTCGCTATGTAGTTTCAGTTAAGTCTTTTAATCTATTAAAAGATTGTGCTTCTTCCGAAAACAATTACTATCAACCCATTGAACCAACTTTTCTGGGTAATTGTGTCATGATCAAATGCGTTAGGCTCAATAATTGGTTAAATGCGCCTTCTCTGAACTAAAATTCTTTATCGATAAAATTACAACGTGTACCGTAAATCGTCCCATGAGACTAGAAATATGCTAGAGATAACAGGCCAAGTCCACGCTCAGTCCACTTTTGAAAATAAGTCCACTGGTCGAAACAATAATAGTTACCATCAAGGAGAAAACATTTCATACTGTCAGGTTATTAGTTTCTTGGAAAAGTTTCTCATATAACTCTTGTTTCTACGTTTTTTCCATTACAACGTAGCCGAAAACAACATCGCCACACAATTGTGCTTTTACATTTTAGACGTAATTGAAGTGTACCTAAAATTGTCGCATCGATAAAAGCGGGCGAATCCGGTCTAGGATGGCAGTAAATTTTGTGCGAACCTGTCACCAAACGATAAAACCATCCGCCAAGCATCATAATTTCCTGCAACCAATCCGGGCCTAAGCCACTCGACCCGAGCCAGGAGGGAAAAACATTTTACGAGACAGCATTAAAATTGAGCCTTCGGTGGTCACGAAGATGGAGATTTCCACCCGAACAATGTTTTTTTTTTCCTGTACAACGTGTGCATGTGCTCGTGTGTGTGTGTTTGTGGTTTTTACTTCTTTTGCGGTTGTGATGTTGTTGTCAGGAAATGGGTATGGTGGGTTTTTTTACACAAAAAAATACACACCTCGCAAATCCCACTCGAAGGATTTGATCGCTTGAAGCCGAACGATCCTGGCGCGAAACATTTGGAGCAATGCCGTCGTTTCCGGCGTTTGGCAAGACTTTTGTTTCAAGGGACGTCATTATTTTTATGATTTTTATAGCTCCATATATCCACTTGCACCGCTTGGGCCTGGGTGGGAAGCTGTTAGTTGCAGTAAAACCCAATACCACCATGGCCGCGACAAGCTAACATTCGGGAGAGTGAAGGAGAAAATAAACCCCCCTGTAACTGACGTCTAGCACTAGCTTCGGATACCTTAAGGGTGGGGTGGGGAGTCGTCTTCGCGAGATGAGGCACCGACAAGCAACAGGGAATTACTGGTCGTATAATTTTTGGGTGGTGCGCCTTAAAGTGGTGCCGGTATTGCCATTGCATCAGTGTTGGGCCCGCTCCTTGGCCTTGACGATAACTTTTCAGCCAAGCCGTCGCATGTTTCGTGTTAATAGTTGTTTATCTCCATGCAAGTCACGGTTGAGCGAATCGCTGAGTGCCACCGACTGCGGGAACGCGCGAGTCCGGCGGTACGCAGTCACAGCAGGATGACAGACGGGGCTGCTTAAGAGGATGAGATAAAAGCTGCCACACAGTAATCGATGCCCGGGCGTTAAGCAAAAGGATGCGCAGGGCACATGTTGCTTTCGATGTAAAATGGTTTATTGTCTGATCTTTGCCGAAAGAGCTACAAAATATACAGATACCGAGCGTTACGTACGTACAATGGTTGTGCCGCTTGTTACGGGGCTTTTACCCGATGCGATGCGATTTTCTTTTGCTTCACGCTTCATTCTTGCTATTTAACCGTTACTTTCCAGACCAGAAAGGGGGACGTTCGGCGAAGATGCAACGGGTGCACGGGTGGACCCGTAGTCGAGTTCGAACGGCAGCTTCAATGATGGAAAGATATGAACCATAACTGATAATGCCTGCGTTGGGAAAGACGATAAAAATGGTGCTCCGGGGTTTGGGTGAGTGAGCTTTTTATTATCGCCCAGGACAGCGCGGCCATTGTCGAAGCGCGTTATTCTGGTTTTCCATGGCGCTCCATTCTTCTACCGAGAGGTCGCTCAAGATGGTGTACCGTGTGGCATGTATGGTTTTGGTCGGAACGAGGAACGTATCGTTATGTCGATGCACCGTGAATGCGTGTCTGTGGCTGCTCGTCGGTAATGGAAGTAAATGAACCATTGCACGAGCAGCATACGAGTTTTCTCACTGCATTCGGTAAAAAAGTTTCTTCATTTTTCAAATGTTCTGGTGTACCACCGCCATTCGTCAGGTTCAGGTTTGGGGTGAAACACTTGCAAGCTGTCCGTAGAGCTGTCTCTACATCTCCCACCATTTCAGAGCTCGTTTTGTTCGTTGTTATTTTAATAAATATGTGTTTTCTGCTAGTTTTTCTGGATGAAATTATTTTAAAAAGTTTTTCCTTATGATTCACTGCTATTTAAAAAAGATTAAATTTGCGTTATTTTCAGAAGTTTACATTCACAAAAATAGAACACATTGCATACGCTGCCGTATGAGGCTAGAGTTTATTAACAAAAACTGGAGCTCATAAGGACGTACCATCGTACAAGAAACAAACAACACACCACCGCTCACCGTAACGTGCGCGTGACGAAAGCAAAACTTCATTAAAACTTGCTCCGCTGAATCAAATTTCGAAGCACTTCATAAATGTCGCCGCGCTAAATGAAACGTAGCGAAAACTTAATTACTTCATCTCTGCACCTTGCGTTCGAAAAGGCCGCACGTCTGGGATGGAGAGACAAAAAAAGGACATCCCCACTGGTGACTGTCTCATCGGCAGAAGCAGCGTGCCGGTTTGATAGTTCCCCGATGGCCCGAATGGCGAGCAATTTTACGCCCAAACGCAGCAAAAAAGCGAACCGATGGGGGTGACTGATAAATTCAGCATTAATTTGTGGCTTCATTCAACATGACAAAATCCGTTTCGTCCCAGCCATGGTTTCGGGCCCTGCCAGCCCTTACCCTGCGGCCCAGGGCAACAGTTTCCGATCGTCATGCACTTTCGCAAAACCTCAAAGAAACGAATGATCGTCAACAGATTGAGCTTCATTTTTCTCCCTGCGGTTCGGGAGTTCGGGCCGGAGTTTGGTTTTTCCTTCTGCCGCCGTGCCACCCAGGGCCTGGGAAGGAGTAAATAAATTGATTAAAATCCACAGCAACACAAAGGCGAACCTCGGTCGGCAAACTTGTTCTGCCTCCGTGTACGATGCACAGCCAAGACATTTTCCCAGCGAGAAGGAAATGCTCGAGATCGATAGGTAGTGAGAAATGGAGAAAAAGAACACACAAGATGAACCCGGGCAGGGACGACACTGCGGACGGAGGACGACTGGTTCATACGCCAAGACATTCGCAAAACCGTTCAGCGGCTAAATGGTGATGGATTGTTTGGTGTATGTTCGAATTTAATGACTCAATAAATTGCTTCATTTGTTGCCGGCAAATGAGATGTGATGAAATTTGTTAAGCGTCACCACGAGAGCGATTTAAATGAAAGGATCGAATTTGATTTGCAAATTGAACGGTGCGAGCAGGAAAGTTAGTTGATTTTGTGGCGAGCGGTTGCGAGACCAGTTCGGTTGATTGTGGGTCTGCGAGTTTGCTGATTGGGTTTTGCCCCCAATACGCCGTCTGTTGCGCCTAGTGCGGTAACACCACAGCACCAATCTCGACCGCCCGGCCATCGCCAAGACGCTAAGATAAACAAATCAAAATTAAATTCACGTCAAAGTAAACTCGCCGATAAATAGTCAGCAATTGCCATCGCCGCTGCTAGACAAACAGTGGCGTGAAAACATTTCTTCCGATTTGCATGATTGATGCTCGTAAAGATTGCGAACTAAGATGAGGATGGCATCGATTTGGGATTTAGATGAGAGGCCGAAGAATAAATAGTTGCTCCTCGTCAGCTTGACAGCAAGCGTATTCGAACAAGGCTTTAAAGATAAACATCCATCTAAGCGAACATCAAATTATTTGCGAAATGAGAGTGAATAAAAGTCTTGAATCGCATTGTTCAGTCAACCAGTGGACACGTATTCAGACTCGTCTTAACGATAAATAGAATTTCTTTTGGAAGATTTTGTAATTGAGAGAACAATTGAGAATTGTGAAGAATACAATATCTTAAGGTCTGTGCAACAATCATCCAGTGTTGTGCATATATGAAGGAAGGACAACAACCGTTAGTTCCACAATCAATGCGTCTTCTTATTTTCAACACTGCCAGAATTTCCAATATTTCGTGTTATAAATGCAACGAAATCTAATTATATCTAAGGATACATAATAAACAATTGCGTTACTAAGGCGCCCGATTTAATTTCGAACATGTTTCTCAAAAGTATAAAAATTAAAATCTGAATAAAACATTTTTCTGTTTGAGTTGTTTTTAATAAAAAAAGGAAAATTTGTTACTGAGAAACTTCTAAACAGTTACTAATTTTTTTTATTCCTAATGAATAATATGTTATTTTAACTCTTCTCAAATAACAAGGATTTAAAGGATTATGTTATATTTTGGTTTTGTTTCGTGAAACTAGTTGTGACTGATATATTCCTAAAAATATGTTAATTATTGTTAAACTTCAATATTAATTTAAAGTTACCAAACAGAAGCACATAAATTTAAATATATTATGAATCAGTGTTTTTCAAAATTTAGTATAAAAAAATAACATCAGCGCTAGGAATGTGCGGCAGCCAACAGAACATACTCTTGTGAACACGGTCTTACGTATTCGTCTGAAGAGTTTGATGCAATCGAGGCAAATTGTTGATCGAATAGTGATTGCGAAATCGAACCAGACAAATAATAAACAGTCGAAAATTGCTCACCATGATTCGGCAATATTGTTTTTACTCCACACGCAAACTAATCTAATAATAGTAAGCTGACGCATAAACGCATTACGATGGAATTTGGATGCAAAAAAATATATATTTATTTGCCAGCACACAGCACAGGCAGCACCATCGCACCGGGCACGTTGAGTAGTGACAGCAGACATTTTGTGTCCATTCGCCAGAACCGCACCCGAAGCGCATTTATGAACGCGAGAGCGTACTACGGGTTGTGCATTAATATCCCATCAAAACTCGGTGGCATAGCTCGGTGGCAATTGTATCATGATCCCTTAAGAAGAAGCAGCAAAAAAGTGTGTATATAGCCACGCACACACACACACGCATACGAGGAAACAAAGCGGCAAGACACTGCCGATGACGCTGTCGGTTGGGCGTTGATGTGAAACCGGACACTAAGCAGGCCGCATGACCGAACCATGACCGAAGCACGGCCACCATCCGAGAATCGTTCGCGTTCTCGATCACTAATAGATTGCTTTTCCAATTTGTGCAAATATTTGCAGAACGTGCCGATATCAGAAGACAGCTGAGAACAGCAGCTGGAAGGAAGGAAGGCAAGAAACAAAAAATCCATACCATCCAAATTCTGGCCCCCAAATGTGTTGGACCGCATGGTTCGGGTGGAGTGATTCTAAGTTTATATCCCAAGCGTTCTCGGATGACCGCCGCCAGGAGTAGAAGAAGCGGCAGGCTCAAGAGCAAGCCGAAAGATGCTCGACGCGCGGATCATGGACTCGAGCGTGTGTGTGAGGATGTGTTTGTAATTGCTGTTGTTGGATTTGGTCCAAATCTTCACTCACTCGAGCTGGGGCCGTGTTCGGTAATGTGCCATGGTTTTCCCCCCGGAGCACTACAAGAAGAAGTATTATTTATTATTTGACCATCGGTAACCCGTTACCAGCCCACCCTACCGCCATTCCACACTCGTACGTGGCAGGAAGAAAAAGGCAAATGAAAAATTAATGAAAATTGAGACGATGGCCACATTATCACATGGTGCGCCGTTTGCGTGCTGGTATGCACGAACGTGCGGTACATTTTCGCACAGACGTACGTTTATCATGCACGAAGCGATACGCGTATAAATAGATTAGAAGCAAAATACAATAAATAATACAACATGCCTGCGAGAGATGAAAGGTCACTTCATCCAGCACCAAACGAATGGAATGGGAGAATTTTTCCACAAGGAATTGGTTACGTTTGCTAAACGCTTCGAGATGCCAACAGGGAACTCATGTCTGTCCGTGCATCTATTCCGCTCTCCAGCAAAACAGTTAAGCTGCTATCGTTGACTAGGTGTAGAATCAGTTTTAATTAGATAAACAATTTAAAATGCAAATATAATTTACCGTTGGAATTAATTCTGTTCTCCATTCCGATTGGGAACGAACTGAATTCCGGGCTGTGCATATGCAAACAACTTTCGGCAGCCATTCTCTCCCAGCCGAAACAACAATGGTAAATGGGGTGAGTCGGGACCCCGTTCCGACCAAGATGCCATTGCAATTCGTAAAGATTTGCACGGTTTTTCCTGCCAGCAGGTGCTGTGGAGCTGATGATGTTTGTGCATTCTGTTGGTGCTGTGTTACTTCAGACACAATTTAACTCCAGGGATTGGGATTCTTTCAGGTATGCTTAACCTCACCAAGAGTTGTGTCAATTTCTTTTTGTTTGTTCAATTATCAGCACAATATCAGATATTTCCGGAGATTTGTTTTGAACATATGAGTTTGTTTCTTAATAAAAAGTGATAATAAAAGAACAATATCACATTTGTTAAACTAACGAGCCGCACGCTAAGATAGGCCTGCTTTAATTCCTCCAATAATACATTTATGGAGAAGAGAAAATTTTTTTTTCCAATTCCATTTCACGAAACATCATTTATTAACTTTAAACTATAGAATATTAAAACAAACAAAAAAATCAATTAAGGGTTTAACCCATTCTAAGCAATTCATTTAATCGTTTACTGCTTAAATTGGCTCGACTAGAACTAGACACATCATATTGAGGACTAACTTATTAGACTCTTCATTCATAGTACCATTTTCATAAGAATTTTTTTATATAAACTAGATTAATATTATATGTTGACTATTATTCAACCGATCGATCGATTCATGTGCGACTTTTGGGTTTGTATATTTGACCATAGAGGGCGCTACATACAGCGGCAAAATAGATAGTATCCAATATTCCCGATCAAGTAGATGCAATGACTGGTGACCCACGGGACACAAACAAGCTGGCCCGGTCAACGAATACGACAGTTCAACTTCACGCTAACGGAAGATAAAAGTTACTTGAAAAAGGAATTCTAGAATAAGTCCTTAGTGTGTTATGCTACGTTTGGTGTAAGTCGTGTTTTATGTGCGAAAAGTCCCTATTACAAGTAGCAACACTTACTTTGGAAATATCCTTGCAGTGTTTTATCGCGGTTATCATTGCTTGGTTTTATTTATGGAAGAATAACATAAAACTCATGAAGTTAACTCTTTCTAATAAGTACTATAATGTCATTCCAAACACATAGGTAACATTTTGGCCAGTTTCGTTGCACGAATCAAGTAAAACGAATCCGTATTTTTGGGTGGATAACTAAACAACAGCAGCAAAAAAAGGTGCACGTGTAACTGCATCCATGTCCGTTCAGCGCTAACCATAGGTTTACCTGTCCGATGCGAATCAGCAAGGAAGTAATTTTCCTCATAATGCCACAGTTTTCCACCAGCGGCGTGAATGCAATTCGGTAGCAGTGGCATCACCACCGCCATCATCATCATCATCAGCTATCTGTGCCTGGGCGAACGAGAATCAGGAAACCTAGTAAATGAATAGTTGGCTTTAGACGTTGAGAGAATAGCTTGCCAGGATTCGCCAACGATAAAACGCTCCGCTCGAACTTCAAACAACGGCGGTGCCCATGGAAACGCACGCATATTGCTAGGCGATGGCGATGAATTGCAGGCGAATTCTGTGGTTGGCCAACCGCAATACAAACGACAATAACAACAACAACCTAACCGAGGAGGTGGACGACCGATCGGGGCACGGAAATAACGGCAGCAAGTAGCGATTGCTGCCGTGTATTGCCTGGATGCTGTTGAACGACTCGAAACCAGCGCACCACATTGCATAAGATAGGCGGAAATGCTAGGACCTTCCGATTGACAAAGGCGGCAGACGGAAACGCAACGAGGGTGCTCCGTTGACGAAACCATTCAATCACACAGATTGTTTGTTTAATAAATTGAAAATTGATTTTCACCTCGGATGCATTGGGCTATTTGCTGACACACTGTTCGGAGGTAAGCGAGGTAACGGAACGGTACAAGCCAAACCGGACCGGACAGACGAACCGGAAAAGTTTTGTAGAAATTAAGTTGCCGCCTCGGTCACACAAACGCACAATCGCTGTAATCGTTCATCCACAAATCTGTGCAAAACACCACCAAACAATCTGGGACACCCAATTTCGAGGTGGTGCTCGGAGCACGGGATCGAAATGGTTTTTGCCTCCATGGGGCTTTAGTTTTGGGGACATTGTTGGGAACTGGAACTGGATGCAAACGGAAAACGCAAACAAAGGCTCATCAGTCGCAACACCGGCCTCGGTGCAGTGGTCGAATCGGGCAGTGGTTCCGGATCCGGAAAAGGTGACAGTGCTTACACAACCACCCACCCACCCGGACACACGCACACACACACACACACATTTATTCTCACCTCGCGTGCACTTTGGCCCGATAGCAAGTGTGCTTATGTTTATTCAGCACTGGCACCGTCCGAGCTTGGGGTATTTTTTAAGAATTATCCATTACCTTCCGGACCATAGGGGATGATCATTCCACAGGCACCATCTATCATTGTCCTAATCTAGTATGGTGGCAACGGCAGCAGTACCAAACAACAAGGTGCTACTCTACTTTTCTGCTGTCCATTCCATAATCCTGCTCAACGCTGTATACATATTTATTATCGTACCGCCAGTTCTATGCTTCGAAGAAATTTTATTCTAACAACGTGAAAAACACTGGGAAATACAGTCGAGGATAAAAAAACCTTCACAAGAGATGCTGAGTGAAGAAATAATGCTTGATATACTGAGCAGGTCCAAGCCAGCATGATACTTTGAAAGCAAGTATTAATTCAGTGGAGATGCAACTGGAATGAAAAATATTATTGGTTGGTTTACGGAAAAATCTACAGATAATTTTTAATTGAGTAAATGAGATTGTTTTAAAATAGAAACAAACATCACAATGGTACTAACGCGAATAAAACAATAATAGCTCCCTTCGCTTAAATAAAGAACAATTGTTGTTCCTGTTTTAATAATAAATAATTTTTGGGTGGAGGTCTAGAATAAAACCTTTTAGAACATTTTGGGTCCATTTTAACCATAAGGTAGCCCATTTTTTACCTATAAATTGATGGCGTATCACCAGCATCACCAGGAACTTCTGATGCTAGCTGCTTGATGCCATGTAACCGGGGCAAAAATTAGATCGCAAAAATAAAACAAGACGCACAAGTTCCGCCCGGGCCAAAACATGAAAAAGGTTTTTAGACGCAAACTGATTTCTTCTCATCTAAGATGTACCAAATTGATTTAAGAAACAGCAAAAAGTCATCCCCGTGGTTCCAGAGCGCGAGCAATTTCATTTCCCCCTCCTCCCATTGCACGTGCCCGCAATACCGCCGGAAATCGTCTCGGCACTTTTCCGGAAGGTTTTTTTTTGCGTTGCTTCGTTTGGTGCTCCTCCAATGTGCCCGCGTGATGGACGGTTTGGAAAAAGATTATTGCACCGAAATGTGTAGCGAAATGAAGAAGAAACACAAAACCGTTCCATCGGAACCAGTGCTGGAATTGAAATTTTATTAGCCATTATCCTGGAGCCAAGGATGAGATTGATGAATGAATGTTGGCAAATGCTGCGTCGATAGGCAAAGCGGGCCGGCTGCCCGAAAGGGGGAAAAAGGCGGGGAAAGAAATGAGTTATGGGGTGGGATGGGCCGACGGGAGACGAAATGGTTGCAGCAGTTGAAGAAAAAAGAAAAGCAAAAAAGAAGCATTGTATGAGAAATGGGTGGTGAATATGGAGTTATTGATGAAGCGATAGGAAAACGAACATCGGAAGGCATTCGGAAAACAAAAGAAACGGAGAGACAGCCACCGGGTTTCGTATCCGGCCGGTGAGGGAAAGGCGCAATAAATGAAATTGATGATAAAACATATTTTTATGGAATTCCTAACGCAAAACCTGTAAGTGAATTAGAGCGTTATTGAATCAAAAAACCTACATTTCGCTCGTATTATGTTTTACGGTACGCGCGTGTTATGGGCGGTACCCAATACCCAGCGGAAAGGTACATTGTGTCGGTCATGCCGTGGTGAAGACTTTTTCCCAACTCACCCCAAACGCTATCAAACCCACCAACATTCAATTGTCATTTTATGAAACTTTGCTGCTGGTAAATGTTTGTGCGACAGAAAGCCAAGAAGCCCACAACGTTTGCACCTTTTTTTTGCATAGCGGCTTGATGTTGGAGGCACAGTGGAACACGGAAAACAACATTTGCTACCCAGCCACCATTTGTTGCGTGCCCCCGTTCTACGCATTCGAATGGTGGCCAGAAGAGAGCGGTGATATCGAATGTGCTTTATCACCGGATGCATAAATATTCATGCTTCGTCACCTCGGCACAAGTGCAGCTAGTGCTTTATGATTTATGAAGGCTTCATTAATAATTGCAATTGCAAATGACTGCACCGACACCCGACATCATCGCCGGGTCGGGTCGGACTGTTGTCGCGAGGTGCCACGAGGAAATTCGACGGTACGTCCTTACGCCCCTTTGTTTTGGGCAATACTTTCTATCGCTTCCTGTCCGGGTGTTTGTTGTTAAGTTTGAGATTTCAGGAAAATAAAAAGAGAGTTTGTCAGCTAAAGTAAATCATGTGTCATAATAGTAATGTTTTATATTTATATTGAAAATTTCCAGTAACATCCCCTTCCAATTGAAATTGTTTTTTCTGGAAACCTCCCCATACTGACATATCCGTCTTGTCGAGAAATGTGTCAGTTGACTAGAAGCTTTTCGAGAAGAAATGAAAAGAATGGAGTAATTTAGCCATTTTTTTTTTTAAATCGTACTATTGGACTTGAAGTCCTTCCACTTCGACCTAAACAGAATCCAAAAATGGCTTCAGCTGTGCTACCAGAAATCGACGATGCTGTAGTTCTATGATGGGTTACAAAAGGATATTAATGTTTCTTCGTGATATATGTCCTCTTCCAGTTAATAACAAGCTCGCCTACTACTCATATACCATAATATTGAAAATATTCAAATTAAATTCAACGAGACGCGTTATTGAACATTTTCTCTTAAGCAGAAAAGGTCAAAAAGTATGAACTAATATTTTAATATCATCACCTTTTCATCAAAACGTTTCCCATATTGCAACAAAGCTCTCCCAATTTAAATCATTATTTTTGGTCCGGGTTTTTGGATACTTCTATGAGTCCGCTGCATATCACATCCTGTGCCATTTATCCTACTTCATTCTGTATTCAACCGTCCATTCAAGCTGCCAACCACCACCAGAAACAATGATAGAATAATTATGCGCTCCAACGGAAGCAAAATTCAAATTTTCAATTACATTGTCCATTGTTCAACAAATCTTGGCCATTGGCATCGGTGGCCAGTCCATGGACGTGCACACACACAGCTCATCAATCGATGGTGAATGCTTTACCGACGGGACAGTTGGGAAAATTTTAGTGACAACCAACCGAATAAGCGTCTGTCCGCTGCATCGTATCACCCCCATTGCACCCTCCTGCAGCGCGCACGAAAAAAAAGGATGACAAAAACCGATGAAAGGATCGGTACATTTTCACGATCGAGTTGCTGTTATCTATTTTTCCTTCGCTTCAACTCGCTTCGACCGGGGGAAGCAAATTAGCTGCGAGAAGCGACCGACGAGCGGGGTTTGGTTTGGTTGGGCAGTGAAAAAGGCTCGCACACACCAAAAAAAAAACGGACACCGTTCCATCTGAAACCGAAGTGCATTAGGAATTGTTGAAGCGGCTAGTACGGGCAACCGGGTTAGTGTGCGCAAAATGCAAGTAGAAATGAATATTTAATTAACTCGGTGCTTCGGGACCGAGAGTTCGTTAGCCGGGGACCGGGGAAATTTATTCAATGCTGATTTACGACATGTGTTGC
The DNA here is from genome assembly GCF_943734725.1 of Anopheles marshallii. Lineage (NCBI taxonomy): Eukaryota > Metazoa > Arthropoda > Insecta > Diptera > Culicidae > Anopheles > Anopheles marshallii. The sequence continues at coordinate 73,359,417 of NC_071327.1, read as the reverse complement.
ACATAATTGAAGCTGATTGGGAACGCTTAATTACTGTGCCGATACTTGCGCATGGGAACCCCATCGGTAAAAATGGATGCTTGGGTGGCTATTTCCATTTTTATATCCAATGCGTGGTACAAGCTACTGAGAAGTTGGCTCATTAGCAGTGGATCAAAATTCAACAAGAAAAGCTATTCATCCAAGCAGAACAAGGAAACTCTTTGCAAGTGTCTTGTGTTCACCGAATTTTGCCGAAAGTCAAAGCAAGTACACGGGGAGTCCAAAATGTTGGAAGCTACTATCCTACGTAGCTGACCATTTTAGTTTGTTACACGATGGTTTCAGCAGCTCCGGGTAACCACACCGTATTAGTGCCAATGTTTCGGTTGGAATGTTCCGGATCATCCTTTCGGCAAACGGTACGGCATCCGTTCGCCTTTGTCAACAATCGGGGAAAAACTCTCGTTCTGTTCGCTCGGCAGCTAGTGGTACGTTCACCCAACCAGGAGCCAACAACCATTTCCATTTGCTGTCGGTCCCGTGTGTTCAGCTAATGGTTTTCGCCCTGCCAGTGCAATGATCCTCGCCGTCCTTCGAATAGGATGGGCAGAGCTGGGCAAATAAAAATTTCATTAAATTGGTTGGATCTAATTCGATAATTTCCGAATGCGATATCGGCAATATCGTTTCGTAGTGTGTGTTTTTTTTCTCGTATGCTAGTCTATTCTAGGTTCTACCGAGCTATTAGAGTTTGTTATCATTCTTCGTATTTGTTTTCCGTACCCGGGTCGCATTAGAGCTAGTCAGCTTGTTCGGAAATATTTCAAAGGCACTGTGCTGTTTCTGGTAAGAAATTCAAAACGAGAATAGATAAAATAATTTTGCTTTATTAATTAAAATTATTTAATAGATTAAATGAAATAAAATACAACGAAAGTAGCATATTGAGAGCATAGTCAAGATGACATTAACCACTCAATTGAAATAAAAGTTGCAAGATAAGAAACTCCACTGGTCTAAACTTTCTTGCAAATATCCCATCAGTACAGAACTATTTTGCACAACATTTCAAACAACTTGATGCAAAAACCAGGATAACCCTCTAGGGGTTACCATACCATTGCTGTACTAAGTCGTATGTAAAGGCAGCAGCCCCCCTTCGGCCGGATGTTTATTTATCTGCCTTTCCTGTTTACTTGGGCTGTCGAGCTGGATGGAAAACAGTGGCCCCGGCAGCACAGAAGTTACACGCACCACACAGCCAAAACGAGACCGAAACCCTTCGCCCTGCAAGTGTCCTGGCAAACACTGGCCAACGTGACGCGCAAGTGACGGAGCGTACTCGCGGGAAATCGGTGTAGCCCGGTGCAGGTTGTGGAATTTTTGCGCCCAAGGGTGACGACTTATTGGCATCGGATTGAATGATGCGACGTGCGAGGTTTGCTGTGTTATTTGGCCAACCGGTTGCTACTGCTGAGTGGAGAGGGTGTCCTCCATGGCCGAGAAGTACCGGAATCGTTTGGTTTCTGCCCTTTGGCATTATCGATTGTCACCGTCACCGGGTGGATCCGATGCAGACTACAGGCGTCGAGTTGGATGGATGGCGACTGGCAGGAAGCCAATAAGCATATTAAAACTTCTTAAGACGCACACCGGTAGCCACGGCACCGCAATAGTTCAAGAACTTCGAACCGGTCGCAGCACTGCTGAATCATCGAGAAATTGGCGTTGTTTTCCCGTCAGCTCAGGGAGATAGCGAGACCCCGGCACAAAGTATTGTACGGTTTGCGCTTGAGCTGGTTTTCGTTTTATGAGCGACAAATAAAATTAATGATTGTTTCCAGATATGGTCCCGTCGATCGTTGGAAGTTCCGAACCGAGCGCAGCTAAACCATTTAGATAATGTCGATGACCTCGATAGTTTTCCCTTTACGATAAGTGATCCGGTTAGCCTGCGTGCAGTAATTTAGTAGAAAATCGAAGCGACTATACAAACAGAGAAATAGTTTGGTGGAACACGCTTCTACTTGGCACGGAAACAAACTAGTCCTCATTACGCTTATTCTAGGATACGTGTTTTCATAATTCACCAAGAGAAGCGAATGATTCTTCAGAGTTCTGAGATGCATAATAGATCTACAATATCTTCACTATCGAACTGTGCAGAGACAGAGAGCATCTGATCTGACTTATCCTGGATGCATTGACTTTCCCAAGTAAGCCTCCACAAGTCAGTAAGCTGACAATTGTTACACTGATATGCATATATTCAAATATCTCCACTGATTAGTAGGTGCAAGAAGCACCGTACCATCTGTGACGTGAGTGCACCTTTTATGCAAATGGGAGAGCTGTACAGCCTTTGCCCATATATTGTTGGCTCCTTGCAGGAAACATTCTGCAAAACCGCACCGACCAAACCGCAAGCGAACAAGAACAAGTCGTACGTTCCTGCCGGCCACCGTTGTAAAAATGCTAATGACATCGAAATGTGGTCGCTCCTTCCCAAACCGAAACCCGCCATCGCATCGCAAATCATTCACGCCCGATTGACAACTGCTCGACCGGTGGGGCCGTTTCATGCTTCAGCTGCACTGGTACCGGCGCAGCATGTCGGTGCATCGGAGAATAAATCAAAAAATCAACAATTGGTTGAAAATTGATCTCTACCGCCTCCGAAGCAGACCGACGGCCGTGCCTGCCATGCTTGCCGGAGCAATACCACAGACAATTTACCACGACAACTTTGTACCGTACCGAAAACTTTGTCGTCTAGCGCACGGGACAGTGGGCCTCTGTCACTGCCATCATTGCGGTGGGTTGCGGCTTGTTGGTTTTCCAATCGCTGCACTCTGTGGGTATACGTGTGTATCGCTCTCTTTGGTCGGGCCACGCAACAGCATCGTATTTTGGGGGTTTCGAATTTCTCGATAATTTTCTGAAATTGTGATTCAGCTCACATTCGCAACCACTTCCCAGCAAATTCTCACTCGTACTTCTTTTCCTTACTAAACTTCTAGGTTTTGGCAGCGAGCTGCTAGCACCTTGTCAGTGTTTTGCTCGGGGGTTTGAATTTATGATCCACAGTATCTGTCCTAGTGAGTAGAAAATTTTGAACGCATCCAACCAAACGGGAGGAGGACCCGGAATGGTTACGCTACCTTGTGGTGAGTGCATGCTACGAAAACGATATTGATTATTATCGCACCCGAGTGATCATACTGCGTGAACACCGGGCTGGAAGACGAGCGAAGTTTTCGTCCATCGGGGACATCATAACGGGGGGTTGAACTTTTCTGTGGGCTCAGAGGATCGTATGCAATTTCCCGTACCATCATTCTGGCACCATCATCTTGCCTGGCACCGAATGTTGACCATCTACCGAATAGGCCAGTACCGGTGTTACTACATCTTTGCCGGACAGCTTCCAGGGTCAGTGGAATGCGTGTGCAGGTCGCACAAAATGGGGAGGTCCGGGTGTCATTTTCACCCATGCCATCTGGATGGTACCCGGTGCAGCGGGCTTGAAACGGAAGAGGCAGAAAATAGACTGATAACTGATGTTAAACCACACAACATTTCATCCGGGTGTAGCGAATGCTGCTTTTGAGGTGATGGCACTGTTGCGGTACACTGTGAATGGACCACCTACTGCTCGGTACCGGTACATGATGACGTTCTGGAAAGGTTCCGCACTGCAGGCTCTATGGCTGTGCACTATGGGATGCTGTTGAGCTTCAAAATTTGTAGATTTGGAAAAAAAGTATGGAAAGAGCTTCATCAACTTTATTCAGAATCAGACATTTGGTTGTACGAGTCGCCAGAAAATAAATGATATTTTATAACGTTTGGGAATTTAGTTATCTGTGTTAATGATCTTAAAAATTCATAAACAGATCACACCTCGTTTTCTTGTTCCTTTGCGCCCTGTGTGCGAGTGTGGTTTAGAGCGAAACGAAAATCATAATATGCCAATGATCTAATTCATCACTGCCACGCATGACGAGTGTATGCCGTTGTCGCCCGAGATGAGCTACAACGGCGTGTGCTAACCAACCCCAGCAGGATGGCTTCTACCAACCGAGAGCCAAACCCCAAGACCTTGACAACCTCGTCACGCATCGTTGCAATGACAAGCTATCTACACACACAATGTATTCCGTACGCATACGCTTCCCTGCACCATGCACCCAGGTGGCCCTTTTCCGAGGACCTTTCGGTTTCGGTGGGCTTGTAATTGTACACGGAGCTCGTGTTTCACACCGATGTTTGACATGACTTCGCATCACCCGGCCCGGTCCCCGTCATTGTGGTGAGGACGACGAGATTTGCACCTTTCGCATCCGTGAAACCTCAAAATGGGCGAGTAGTACCCGCACCGAACGCTCCTAGCGCCTCCACACGTCCAATATCCCCAGTCGTGCTCGGTCAACTCGGTGTTGGTGCCGTGATGAAGCTGCATCTGCTACATTTTGGCTGTGCAGTAAGCAAATGAATTCAATTTCACCAGTGCAGTGGTAGGTTTCGGGAAGGGATTTAGTCCACGGTTCGGTGGATACGGTCGGTACCATACCGTAGACCACATCGAACACAAGGATTTACGCTAAGGTCGTGAAAAAATGTGGAAATGTGGGTTAGGAAATTTACCATTATCATTCTACCTGCTCCCACGTCGCCCGGGATGGGTGGATGCGCTGTTGCATACTGTCACCAGCAGCCACGGTGGCATATGTCATCCGGCCCAAAATGCACCTGATGGGATGCGCAGATGTGGTTGCCGGGAACGAAAAACCCATTGCGCGGTTAGAGTTCGCGAATGTTTGCGAAGATGCTAGATTACACTTCGCCGGCACAAGCATGGAGTTGGTACCATCTTTGTTCGCACCTTCACGGATGGCGACGTGATTTTGGGGCTGACTTGCTTCCCGTCCTTCCCCCATCGTGCAGGGGTTCTCCGTGACTGCGAGACACCCCGGTTCAGGTGCCTACGGAGGGTCGTTAGAGTAATCAGTCCCGGTAGAATCATAATCGTACGGTGTGTTCGTTAGATTACATGCCGGTGTCACGTGCCGGCACTGTGATTTTGAACAATCCGAACAGAGAGCGCAGGTGACGCTGTCGACAAGGTGTTGGAGTTCGGTCTAAAATTAATTTTTCTCCCAAACGGTAACTCAACGTATGGAATTGTACGCAAGAGCTTTTCATCCGACTTTGAGTGGAGTCACAATAGTAAGTCATTTATGATTCCGTATTCCGATTTTAATTGTACGTATATTAAATAAACAATATTTTACTGTTCAAGGTGAAACTCTCGAGAAAGTCCTTCCATAGCAAGTTGTTTAATAAGCTCTTTGTGTTGTAGTTGCACTTATTTTCCCACCAATTAACTTAACCGCTTTGCAACCCCCGGTTAAACGCTTCCATGACTCAGCCACCACCCGGAGGCTTCCGTTTTCCGAAGGACGCGAAGATAAAAAAGCCAATTCGTCGTTTGTCATTAAAAACACCTTTACCCGCGATGGTACGGAGCTAGATGGTGGGGTGGACAGGGACATGGTTCCGGTGCTAAAGACAAACAAAACACCTCCATTTGCAGCAAACAGTCTACCCAAATACGAACAAAAACAATGAACCCCCTCCTCGAAAAACCCCGCCGCCCGGGAGCTCATTTGTCTTTTTGACTGGGAACTATTTTTCACCCTCGCGCAAAAGTTGGTTTAACTGACACACAATATATATGCGACAGACAATGAGCCGACATTACCGGGGCGGTTGGGGGGATATGCACCAGGAGCAAGGTGGTGTCATAGGAAATGGAATGGTGAGTTTTCTTCCAGTGGTCTTTACCGGTCGGTCCTTGGAAGCCGAGAAACGTTTCTTCTGTTTTCTGCTGGCACCTAGAAGTCATCGCATTGCTAGCGCCGGTTAACGCAGACACGCTGAATTCGAGCAGCGGTTGTGCGCTTCAAACGAGTTTCAAAACGCAATGCACACGGGCAGAGATTTCTTTCGTTTTTTTTTTGCCTCCCCTCATTCTGCTGCCTCCCCAACTGTTCTCGCTCCATGTAAGTGTGTGGCACGCTCGACACTTTATTATGTGACATTTATTACCACCAACTTCTACAATTTGTACTTTTATATAATGCGCCACCTAGGTGCATAAATCATCATCCACCGGCAAATTTGTAGTCCGCTATCTACGGTGTTTCTTTCCTTTATTTATTCGCTGCGCGAGCCACCCGAAGCCATCTCGGGTGACATATCTACGGTGGGTAAACAAACCAAACCTCGGGGAGCGAGGTTCGGGATGGCACCGAAAAGGGGAATACGCTGGAAGGACAACATTAATTTGTTTTTCAAATAGCAAGATTTTATTGAAGAGAGTCGGTGCGCTAATGCTGCACCTTACTGGTTCGGGGTACGGAAACCCAAGCTTTATTAGGTTGTGTTAGATTTATAGAGATTACTCCAAGCTGATTGTTTGCTTGAGGGGAATAGATTAAGAAGGACCAGAGAGTATTACTGAATCGTTGCTGTAATAAATTATGTAAGAAAACAATATTTGTAATAACTATCTATGGGAAAAATAACACACATCATGCTTTTAAATAACAACATTTATTACCATTTCACTTATAGTCCGTCCATAACGTAATTATTATGATTGTAAATTATAATGAAGATGGTATATATAATCGGAAACAAACAAAAATGTATAGTTTTAGGATTATTTTTTTAAATAATGAAAACAAACATCCATTTTTTAAATCAAACCTAAAAAATTATTGATTTGCAACAATACAGCCTGAGCGTTTTTCATTCATAATCATTCAAATTATGTGCGAAAAAATAATCCTTGGGAAAAATCATGACAAGTAACACGGAAACCTAAATCATCAATTGCCATGTACATTTCAACCTGTCATTTTATTCACAAAACAAGCGATCTTATAACTTTGTAACACACTGTAATGTGCAGAATTCATAGAAAAAAAAGGAAAAACACTAAATCTCTCTTGCCGGTTTGCTCTTTCCAAGTGTAAAATCAGGCCAAAAAAGAACGCTTTACGGAATATGATACATTTTCTTACACAATCTCCCATCTGTTCCACTTTAAGCACCCGGCACGGTGCACTCTTCAGTTTGCAATGCAAAGCAATTCCTGCAGAAAAAGCAAAACCGAGCGGAAGGAACTCATTTCGAGCACGATATCAAATGCGAATCAAAAAGACGATCTTGCGAAGATAAAAAGAGGAATGGGTCTCATTTCTAACTCACTTTAGCGGAATGAATCACGGGCAAGCGGAGCCTTTCGAAAGGCGGGAGAAACCTTGAAGTATGTACTCCAAAACACAACAGCAAAATACAAGAAGTTTCAAAATTCAATTTGCAAATAGTGCAGCTCCGGGAGGTTCGTATTGCGTCGTCGTCCGCACCGCCACCAGCGCCTACTTGCCAAGCATTCTTTCCAATGTGTAAGAAACTTTGCTTCGCCGTTGCGAAAGGATTCGTTCCTCTTAGGAAAAAGCTCGGGCAAAGTACATCAACCGTTTGCATCGAATTTAATTTAGCTCGCCCGAAAAGGGCACTTCCGAGACAAGCGCCGGTCGGTCAAACCGCCTACGATGTGTGCGGGCCTCGCCCGGGGGGGACAAAAGTGATGCAAAAGTTTTTCACCTTTTCCATGCACTCGGACACACGACACGTGACTGTGGGCCCGGATGTCGCTAGGGGTAGTTTGTTTTCATGCACATCAACACTTGCCGACCGGTGGCTGTGGGTTGGGTACGCGATACGCGCACACTGGGACGAACCCTGCAGTGTGCCGGGAACGGAACGACGCGGTGCTCTGTTCACCGAAAACGCACCGGAAGTTGAGAATATATTGAAATTTATTGCTCTTCGCTAGTTTTCCTGCCACAAAATTTATCTCGAAAATCAATTAGTTTTGATTAGTATAAATTGCAATGCATTTATATTTATCAGATTGCTTCCTTGCCCGCACTGGCAGACACGAATGGGGTTCTGCGCTGCGCCCGTGGGACGTTGCATTTTCGCTTGCAACAGCCCCAACTACTCACCCACCAAGCAGTGGCTAGTTTGTGAAGCAACTTCCCTTCGAACACGGTTCGAACGCAGAATGGCTTCATAGTGTAGTTCGTGTACCCCTTTCCCATCTTATCGTACCGCAACAGCAGAAACTGATGACACAAACTTAATAATCTGCGTCCTTCCGCGTTAGGCGTCGATCGTACCGACAGGAAGCGCGCTGGATGCAGGCACGGTAACGTAGCAATCGATACGATACATTGCGAGCAAAGACACATTCACGCTTCGGTGCAATGCCGGGTTGCGAAATTGGTCTGTTGGAGTTCCGACAGCGGGAAGAGCCCGGGTTGTGGAAGGGTCGCATCATATTTCCGCCCAGGTACCCGGCACACACATAAATGATCAATGGTGCAAGGCCCCAAGATGGCTGCAATTAGTGGCGCGAAGGGAACAACATAATAAATCAGATGCTCATTTTTCAGCTCGCTGAACAGGAGGAACATTTTCCACGAACGCCACGACGTGTGTGCGGTCTGGTGAGGCAATCCAAGAGGCGCTTGAAGCCGGTGACGCCGGCCCAGGAGTTTCGCGTTGCCATCGCGATTCGTGAGGTGATATTTTCATCCCTCGATGATCATGATCATAATCGGTGATGCTTCAAATTAAACATGCCTACGACAAACGCTGTGGATCACTTCCATTTCTTCACGCCTGTGTAGCTTTTAATTGACACGCGACATCTTTCCAATGGCGGAACCACAGCAATGGTGCTAAAAATGGTGCTACATCTTTGCGCCCTGGCAGGGAAATTGTTAAAATTCAAACTCACACAACAAGGCATCACACTGTTCGACCAGTTCTCTACAATCAAACGGATGGTTACATATTGTCCGGAAGGAACCACCACCAATGCTGAAGGTGGGCTCAGGGACGGTGCAATTGAAAGAAAGTTTACAGTGTTTGAAAATTGCTTCACGCTTGGACCAAAGTAAATGGCAACCAATGTGCAACAAGCCTCATTCAGCTTGGTTCGTGATTTTCAACGGAATCTACAGTCCGGGTGGGGGGAAAAGTTTGTACCCTCGTCCACCATCACCACCATCACCCACTGTCACTTCAGCCACATCTCGTGTTTGCCACAAATCGGAACGAGAAATGTAATTAAAAGTTTCCCATTACGATTCAAATATTTGATATAGACTTTTTACACTGTCCTACTGCCACTTTTGCGAGCTTCCCGCACACGACACGCGTTCCCCGCGCGCAGAAACCACATTCCTGCCCGGCTGAACCGGGACCAACCCGTGCTCACTTCAATGCGATTTGTCAGCGGCAAATTAGGACGTGGTAAGCTGTGACGTTTGCTAAACTGGTAAAAAAAAGCATATTTCTAACAAACGCCGCCCTGGCCTGGGCCGGGGTTTCCGTCAAGTAATGCCGATTTGCGCCAACAGCCGTGGTGCTGGAGGGCGGACACAATCGTTACCAATCGGTTCGATCGGTAATCGGTTTTTGATTGGGGGAAAACCTCACGGCACGCTTGTTCGTGATGGTAAACAGGTTTGTGGAAAAGTTTGGCATAATCGCTATATTTCCGATGGGACGGTGCGGTGAGGGTAGGTGATATCGAAAGGGCAAGATGGCGGTGGTGCCATTTTGGGCAAAAGAGCAATATCAGTTGTTTTAAATAGTAAGCGTGAAAGCGGCCATGGTAGAGAAGTTTAAATGAGATGTTTGCATCGGACACGGCTGACTGGTTTTGATTATTTTGAAAGAATTTTAATTGTGCCTTTTAAACGGCACGGTACTCGAGGACGATTCACCAAACGTCCAGTGTGTAGTTAGAAAAGTATAAAGATATTTAATAAGGTATTATTTTTATAAGCAAATAAGCGTTATACCTCAGACCCGATTTACAGAAAAGGTTCATTTTACGTTAAAACAGTATTGTTTTGATTTTGACATAATATATGAATGTTAGCACCACGTTAAATTGTGTTGTAGTAAGGCTCAGAGCTATAAAATCTGGAACAACATTTTATGGAAGTTATGAAAATCATACACGATAACTCCTTCTCCGGGAGATGCGTGATGGAAACAACAGGTATCACTCAAAAATGCTGCGTACCGGGCCCGGTTGAGTGCGGTTGGCTGTAGCTGACTGTTTGCCGACAACCGGGTACGTCCCGGTCCCGTCAATCAAGGTTCATTTTCTAGTTTATTAAATTTTTGATTATGTTGATATCGAGAAGCATGAGGTACGCTGCTGGCTTCACAAGCGTCGTCAGTCAACGGGAACGTGCAGGACGCCTACTCGAATTCAAACCCGTTGTTTCTTGGTGTGAAAGGCCACTACGTGCGCGTGTCAATGGAATGGGCCCTTGGTGGTGCTCACCTAGCGTACCAGTCCCGCCCACGAACGCATCATACCTGCCGGGTGCAGCGTACCGGCGATGAGTATTTGTAAAACAATAAACCTCGTTTATCGGGACGGGCCAAACGGGTCGTGTGGTCGAGCGAATTTCCGGCCATCCCGTATCCGGCCGATGGCGGATGGTTTGCTGCTGGGTTTTGCTAACATCATTAGGTTCATTGTGTTTCCACGCTGCCAGTGCAACGCGCAACATGGCGCTCTGTATCGCGTATCGCGTACGTCCATCACATTGTCGCCGACGTGAAGGCTTTGCTGGGAGTGAAATGCTTTTTCATTTTGGGTAGTGTTTTTGCTCGCACCTCGTTGGAAGCGGCAAAGCTAAACATGCGCCACGGATCACGGTTGGGCAGATAATCTTCTGGTCCAGGTGTTGACCTAGGTTTGAGTTACCAGGTTGGCAGGTGGAGGCACGATGATGCCTGTTGCTGTTTCTCACTGCGTTGTGCTGCGCGTGTCAATTCAGTTGTCAATGATGGTGATGCTCACACGCGCTTCGTTCGCTTGGAATTCGTGGTATTCGCACACTTTTACTGCGTATTTTGATACGCCATTGTATTTCTTTCGTAGGAAAAACTGTAACAAAATTCAATTTTCGCTTCGATGGAAGCAACCTTTTCAAAATGTGCTTGGTGTTTTTTCTATCTCAAAAGATGATTTTAAGTCTAATCATGCTCTTTCTTCTCTCGTTACAGGTAAGCACAAACGTAACAATATGGCCATTTCCTGCATTATGCACGCTGATCTTCTCACGGTAAAGCTTGTCCGCAATCAGTGCTTTAATAATATTATAATTAAATTTAATGCTTATGACGATGGTGTTATTTTTTCTACCGAAAGTAAGATGACTTAGGATACGGGGATCATCATCTCACAACAAGATCAAATATGTAAAAATTTAAAAGTCAACATCCAGCGTTCATGAAACCCGACCACTCACGCCATAAAGCGCCTGCTGCATTCTACCTTCAACTTTAAACTATGCAATCTCAGGTCGCAAGCGAAGAGAAGCGTTAAATTTTACAACCATTTAATGGCGTACGGTTCATTAGACGGTTCCGAGCTTCAATGACGATGAGATTAAAAATTTCATATGATATACCGTCGCTTGATGGCTATAAAGCAAGTTATGGCATACCACGTATCATAGAGCGCTGCCAGGATCGCACCGTTGGCCTCAACCACTTTCAAGCGTGCTCGCAGCGGCGTCCAATCTCATCAACGGTTTTCGCGGGCGGGAAAACTTAATTGAAACATTCCCCGCTCCCGTCACCCATTCTGCACGCCCCCAAGGCATTCATCCTCACTCGCACCGGCACGCAAATATCAGCAACATTGCAACGAAGATAAGGTTAGAATTTATTGAAAATAATTTGGATATTTAGTAAAATATTCCTCGACATACTGCGCGTTTCGTGCCGGGGAAAATGCGACGATCCACGTTCGTGTTGCCCAAGCGATGGGCAGAATAAAAATCTGCCATAAATAAACAAATCTCTCTAATTATGTTCCGCCGTGTTCTGGCTGGTGCGGCCGGCCGGGGGAAGGAAAGCCTGCTCACATTTAAGGACAAATTAGAACAGCACGCTTCTGGCAAGTGGCAAGCCCGTGTTGCGCGTGGCCCCCTTTCTTCCCTCATTGCCATGCCGTTTTTCTTTCGCAGCCGGCGTACCACCGTTACGTGATATTGTTCGTCTGTTGAATGTAGTCCCCGATGAGATGACGCTTTTTTGTTTGCCTGGTGATGGTGGTTTGTAGGAGCCGGGGGTACACCGATTGTAACATGCATATTTCATTAATTTTACTCCGAGGAGATAGATGCTCCTTGTGGGAAGTGTGGTTGCCGTCGTGCCGGAATTGCACAGTGTGGATGGAGAGTGTGTGTATGATGCGTTTAAGACAACGTTTTGTATGCGGCCGTGTGGAGTGAGCCAGCGAAAAGGCTGTCCGTGAATAAAACGGTTGGAATAGCAAATAAGGTTAAGAAGTGCATGGGACGCTGAATGTTTCCCATCGATATTACATTTTCATTTAATTCATCAATTTATTTCGCATGTCATTCAATTAAATTCAATATATTTCGTTACAGTTAGCAGGATGACAAAAACTTTATGAATGGATACTCTATAACATTAAATGGGTTTGATTACTATTGTTTAGATTTAACGCCAAGTTCGATCGGAAAATTTTAATCAATCTTTATTTCCAATGAAACAGCCCTTGTTATCTACTATTAAGATAGAAGAATTCTTCGAAGATGGTACATTTTGTCAATTTATCTATTTTTATAAATGTATAATAAGACTAACAATCGTTATTTGGAATTGAATTGTCTTGTTACCAGCTAAAAGGCTACCAGACGACACAATCGTGAATCGCGTTTCTAATAGTATTCCAACTGGATTTCCTGCCTTTGTTTTTATGCCTTACCGAAATGCTAAACAGAAACTCTAAACAAATACGTTCACATCCAACGAATAATCCGCAACCCGGCCATTACCCTACCGAAAGGTATCTGCAAGCAAATTATTTATGATTTATGTTCCAGGTTTCGCATTCCCGCACTATAGTTTCATTTTTCACTTGTTATTGCTCGTCCGCTTGTCTTATGGCCTCTTCAAAGTTTACAATTTGCCATACTTTTGCTGCGAGTTGCCTGGTTACTTTATTTCAGTGCAACGAAATTTCTTGGTCGCTTGTTGGGATGTTTTTTTTGTTTGTTGTTGTTTTTGCATCGTTTGACAAAAAAAAAGGGTAAGGATGCGACCTTCTTTCTGCGTCCACCGTCCTGCACACAATCAGCGCCATCGGACAGTGCGGTACCGTGCGGTTCCGTTTGAAGGTCCGTGCAGTCGTTTGAGAAGTTTTTGACATTTTCCATTTCTATTGCTAACGAGCTTGAAGCAGCATCCCGGAACAGATTGTTGTTTTGATTGAGGCATCTTGTAATGGGAGCGGAGATAGAAGAAAAACCAAGCATCATAGAGCGACTCAAGATTTCATGCCCAGATTTCAACTCAGTGCTGGGAAAAATTTGTGTTCCCGTGAAGTTGATGTCATAATGTAATTCTACCGGGTTCAGTTGATTATGGTAGTTGCGCTAGCAGAACGTAAGATGGTGGCATGGGTTAAATTGCTCCAGGTAGAGTAATTCCGTTGGATGTTTTCTTACTACAAAGAGTATGTGTTTACATTTACCTTGAAAAAAAACTTGTCATAACTAAAATGTTGTTAAGCTAAAATCCACCTTAGAGCGCTGTTTCATAAATAAGTTTTGCACCTTAAGCAACCCTTTCAGCCCTTTCAAAGCTAACTCTTTTAACAGTTCACAACATGTACGATTAAAGTGCTTTCTTTTCTATTCAAACCAACTCGATGGCGTTCGTTAATGAAGCCGCAAAGAGACACACACGTGATAGTGCACTTTCCACCGCGATGGCCGTACTATTTCAGTCAAACTTTTGATCTTTCTCGGTTAGCCATCCATTACGCCAACGAGCTCATTGCACAACAACCCCGCGTGAACTTCTCCAGTGCCTCCCTCACCCCATTGCCATCATCAATTCTCTTCGCATCTTAATATTCCTCAAGACTTAACCGCAACACCTCAAACATAAATTTGCTTTCTGTTTGCATATCATCAGAATTTTTACCACCTCCTGTAAACCACCCCGTTTCACAATCGGCGCAGGTGCGCTCGTCGTCAGGAATCATTTTCCCCGTTCATGCCGAGTTCTTTCCCGGCACTCGCCCACCTATACGGTAGTGGAAATTTGAGCCACGCCTCGGCACCATTCCGGGGGCAACACCTGATTATCATATGTTTGCGTTACCGATCGCACGCCGGGCCACTGTGTTTGTGTCTGCGTGAAAGGCGAGCTGTAATTGAAACCTTCGCTTTCGTGTAAATTTTAATATTCAAATTAAAGTTTACGGCTCATGTAGAATCTTTCCCGGGGGTGTGTGGGAACGGCCCACGGTGGCAGGAATGTTTTCCATACCATTACCGTGTGTTAGAACGTGTGATGATTGTCTTCCGACGTCTTCGTGCCCAACACGGTAGAAAGCACTTCTTGAAAGCTTTTACGGTTACCATCGTTTGCGGGCTCGTTTCGTACGTCATCAAGGGCATCTTGATTGGAGAAGCGTGAAGGAAAGTGTTTAATAGGTTTGCTGACTCACACACACACACACACTATTTGCGCACAGCCGCACAGTTAACACAGGTACAGCGTCCATTGCCTGGTGCGAGACTTCTCAGTCTATTGATCAGACTCGGAAGGAGTCACCCGAACGGGTAATCTAATCCTTCCACTTTCTCGCTGAAAAATGACGAGATCTTGTTACGAACGGGAAGGATATTCACAACGCATCAGCGTTGCTACAGGGAAAGGGGCGCGTAAATGTGGTCGAAAGTACCTCCACCGTTCGTGCCGTTCGTCGTCTTGTCACAGAGGGATTATGGATTTTAATTGAATTTTCAAAAACTTTCACGCACTTTACGAGCTGACGGAAATCCCTCTGTAAGAACGTGATAGACATCAGGCACGGGGTGGGAGGAATAGTAGACGATCCAGGAGCAACCATAAAACCATTCCGTGATGAACAGCAAGTTGGGTTTTTTTACAACTGCTTCCAAAAACTCTCGAAAAACTTACCGATTTTTTGCCAATAAAATGTAATTTTCGTAGCATTTGTTGTTACTACTTTGTGACACGTTGGCTTCAGTGATATCCTGACAATCTGAACCATCGCTGATCGCACGTGGCCAGTAATGATGAATGCTTAAGAAAAAAACCTAAAAGGGGAAAAAGCCTGCCCTGGGGCATGCGGCAGCGTTTACGAGATAAATATAAACAGCGAAAGTAACCGGTAAACCGGTCGAGTTTCCATGACAACTGTACCAATACGTAAGTTTGTCAAATAATGGGTGTGAGTGTGGCTTCGATACTAAGAATTTTCCCCAGTTAATGGCATGCCAATAGCAACCTTTTACGGTCATGTTGCTCACGGTTTGTGAAAAGGAATGCCACCGCCATTTTTTTTCCTGTGGCTACAGGAAGTCTTACAAAAAATACACTTATTTCGCCCCTTTCTTGTCAATCCTCTACCAGAACTCCTTTTCTCTACCGTCAGAAAATTGCTTCGTCGATTGAAAAATAGCAGGCGAATTGCACAACATACACATACACACCTTGCTCTCTATTTCCGGTGGCATGCTGTGTCGTGTTTACGGAGCAACGGATTGAAAGGAATCTTCGCACATTCGAGACACATGGAGGGAAAAAGTTTTAATGAGTTTTTAAATGTAATTGAAAAGTTTTGAATCCACTGAAATGATTAATTAAATTTTTCATTCCACACTGACGGACGGGAGGCGGTTTTTTTCGATGGGTTGATGGTATTAAGCGTAAGATTGTGAAAGGCTTACCGGAGCAACATGGCACACACATGACAGCATCCACACGGCACGGTACCCTTTCTGGTTGGGGTTAAAGAAAACATGCGCTGCACTGTTGACAGCGATTGTGATTTTTACACACACCGTTGTGTATTGTTTATCAAAACAAACGACAATACTAATTACGATCTACTGTTGAAGATGTCTCAGGCAAAAGGATTCACGCACAAGAATCATGAAAATGGGGTTGTCGCTGTTTTATATACTGTTTGAGTTGGTCCTATTGCTTACAATTAAAGGTGACATAATATTACATAAAACTTACATTGGTAAAGAAGCATTTTCTTCTCAGAACGTTCTCCCGAGAATGCTTGCCCGGCAAGAAAGCTTGCTTCGATGTAAATTGTGCAGAAAACTTAATCAGCTCTATATTGAACCATTTTCTACACTTTAAATAATCATCTTTCTGGTCAGATATACTTTCATTATGCAGTCGCAACTGATATGATGTTAATGATATGATGCCAATAGAATAGCACTGCTGATTACCGAACCCTACGATAATAATCGTGATGAATATTCCAATCACTCACAAACGCACCCAGTTGATTGAAACGCCCGTGGACTTTATATGATCCATTTTGTCCTTCCGTGACGACCACCCGAGACATACGCTGCGGCTGTTGCTATCCTTCGGTGTAACGTTGTCGGAAACGTTGCAGCAGACACTGTCTATCGGGAAACTTTGCACGCGGTATCCTGCCAGGTTCACCGTTCAACAAGTAGGGCACACTCGTGAATACCGCCACAGGACGGTACAAATTCATTTTCGTATTCCTTTTTCTTTTACGAGCGCAATAAAAGTGGAGCTCATTTGGAACGCACGCAGCGAATGGATAATTTGCACTCCCGTAAATGCCCTATCAACTCTGTCACGCTTGCGAATGGCGAGTGGTTCTTTTTTTTTTTTTGAGGACCGAAATGAAATATGGTCTTCAATAAATTTCGGTTTTGTATGGGTGTCACTCACCGCAACAGTGGTGTGCAATGGATGAGCGATCGTACGGCACAATAAGCTATAATTCTTTCAAATCAAACGATGTATTTATAGCGCCATGGGCATGAAGAAATTACGGAGCATTGTTCCGGTTAGAGTGGTTTCTTTTTCCATCTGTAAGACACTTTGCTAGCGTTCTTGAGTGGTCCATAACGAAATTCTCGCTCGCCGCACTAACCGGTATCGATCGGGCCGCTGCACCACAAAGGGAGTTGGGAAGCAAACTGGCGGAAATTATTCCCATATTGAATTATGGTGAAATGGTGCTTTTATTCAGGCCACTTGCATACACCACCTCACCGCTTTGGGCGGACGAGTTGCGGCTATCTGCACGTGATGATAATAACACACATATCGTAATGGCAAAAAAGAATGCTCTACCTTCGTTCAGAGAAGCACTGCCAGCCGTGCAGACGAGTGCGTAGAGAGCAGTGTGCAGGAAATTGAAGTGGTTAGTACGGAGCACAAAGCACACTTCATTTGACATTGTACTAGGATGGAGTGCTAAAGTATTATCCTTCCCTACACGAGCCTCGGCGGTATGGTGTGTGCATGCACTTACGCACACAATCGCGCTCAGTCGGTGACGTCGTTCGCACTGAACCGGCAACACCGAGTAGGAGCGGCTAAGTGTTTACATTCGTAAACGCGATATCCTTGCCGGTGCTAGAGCTCTCCGCCACTTGAAACGATCGCGAACAGAGCTACTGAGTGCGTGGTCACAGGTGCGGAATTACATGTGACTGGCAGGATGTCTTGTGACATTAGACAACGGACAGTACGTTTCGTACTGGCAGGCATCGAAACTATCCACAACGTAAGACTTGGACGAACAGAACTCAAACAAAACGTACTTCAAGATAAAGATGTCTTATTCATTTGCCGAAGCTTAAGATCATCGCATAAGATGGGTTTTTCTTTAATGTCGTTTTCAGTTCTCTAGTAGTTTCAGTTCTCAGTAAATAAGTTTTCCTTCTTAGCTATGTTAATTGAAGGTGATTTAAGTGTCATAAGGATATTGTTTTCATTCTCAGACTGACATTGTTCAAGTGCGCTAATAAATAAATGATAAAACTGCTTCAAAAAAATAAAAACATCAAACATAACTAACAGACCATGGAAAGCATACAGCATAGTTAAAATCACGGTCCGCCACAAATCGACTGTATGATTATTCACCGTTCACGATTACACAACAAAATCTACCGACTTTCCGCCAATCATCAACCTGTTTGCGATGCGTTACGAGGTGAACAAGTGGAAAAGGAGTGTCCCAAAATTAGTCGGGCGGAGAATATTCAAATTAAGCAATTTTTGGTTATTCAAATGAAGTTCCACAGGTACGGTGGGGCTGTACGGTGTTCATCCCCGTTGCCTAGGGTTTATGATCCTACTTTCCATGAACACGGTTCCGTTTCTTCGCGAACGAAGTAGCCCAAAGGTAAATTTGTGTGTGTGTGTGTGTCTGCTTTTTTTTCCTCCCACTACACAACAGCATGGGATTATGGCTGCAAGGCAGTTCGTACCCGTAGCAGCCAACCTGCGATACCCGTAAGCCGAAACAACTAAAGTAAAGGGCAAACAGCAAATTTGTGCATAAATTTCACCAATCACGACTACGACGGGGACAGCCACCCTTTCTGCCACCGCCCGAAACACGATGACAATCTGATAAACAAATTCAAACCCGTAGCGTCCTCCGTGCCGATCGGAAAGAAACGAAAAAGGAAATTAAGATACATCCCCAATAATGTCAATGCGGCTGGCAAAGGTATTTGTTTCTTTGTTGTATTCCTTTTTGTTGTTGCTATTTCGACCAGCGATTGGAAGATCGTTAGGGAAAAGTATCGAAACGCCCCAGCCGCGTTGCCAATTTTTACGAGCGGCAATCAAAACCCGCCCGAATTCCCCGTATTTCCGTTAATCTGATACACCACGGATTTACCCGGAGCAATTGCACGGACGATCAATTAGCATTCGATACTTTTGCTAGAGACAAATAAAATAGGATAAAACAACGCCCAGTGGCTTACAGTTTGGGAAAGCAAAACACACGTGGAAGGTTAATTGTTTTGACATTTTAAATAGATTGTCCCTGAGGCAGTAGTTTACGATTCCATTTGATGTAGAGGGCGTAGAAAATATTAAACTTTTGAAAGAATAAGTAAATTAAACACAGAAACAGATGGAAAAGCTCCTCATTTGAACGAAAAGCAGCAACAGAATTGTAATCCTCGTCATTCTTTAGGGAAATCTAAAAATTAACTCAATATATCCCAATTTCGTTGTGATTAGTATAACCAAATTACTAATTTAAATCTACAAATGATGTATGATTATTTTTAAATAAAATAGTTTTGTTTTGCTTTTCTACAAGAATGAAGTAAATTTCGATTGTTCTTGTCCATTTATATTGATATATTTAAAAAATCTGTAACTAAATAAGCTTCCCAATTAATTAATAACGTTAAGAATATCAGTTATTCCTTAATTTACACTTAAATGGCTACATTGAAAATTCCCCCTGACATGGAATTTCCCAAACGATGCACTTGATGGTAGCCGAAAACTCAGCGAACCGAACGAGTACAACGTGAATCGTCTGTGTAAGGCAAATGAGGCTGAAATGACGCTTTAAAACATCTTCAAGCAATATCTCCCACACCAAGGGCGTGCACGAGAAAAGTCTCCAACCGGTGCACCACACATCTGTTGATATGGATGGTGGCAAATGGTTTTGCAAAGCGCTCGAGAGCAAAACCGACTCGGCATGGTACGAGCGAACGAGAAGAAACCCCCGTTCCAACGGCAGCGTAATGGAAGTCTTAGGTTGCAAGCGGTTTTCGGTTGGTGAAAAACATCGAGAGCATTACACGACACGATAAATGCGGATTATATTTCTTCATTATAATGTTCGGTGGAGGCGCACGGTCGCCCGGGTGCAGGGTTTTGCAAAAGGTGCTGCTGCAAGAAAACCCGACCCGGGGAGAAAATCACTTCTTTCAGTGCGACGAAAAAGATGACGATGGCAGTGCGAGATTCTAACCGATATGTCTCTAATGAAAAACACACTACCCCTTTTGCGGAACGCTGCCTTCCGTGGGCGATGGGACACGAATGGGATGACGCAACCGAGGGCGAAACGAGGGCGATCTTGTGCGGGGGTGGCCTGTACCGGGAACCGTCACCCTGTTGCTGAATTCCTCGTGGTATTTGTGTGCAGGCCGTCAGCTCGCTATCGACCGGTTTGAAGCACGAAACTAGCACACGGGAAACATGGTGCACGAGACAAAGGATAAAATTATTGATATTTTACGATGAAAATTATCTCATGCGAAAGATAACAAGGCGTCTGCGAGACGGCCCCGAACGGTGCAAGATTAAAGAGACGACGGTCTTTTGTGAGGGAAGGAATGGCGTTAAGGAACGGAGGCGAGAGGTGGAGGGGTGAATTGTTTATTTTCTTAGGTTGTAAGAAAAATATGATAGAACCATGACAACGGGTACCGATTAGCAGCGCAACGTGCCGGATCAAAATGCCTTGCAGATGGAGCTGTGCGGTAAAACGTTGTCAGGACAGAAAATACGACAGAAATACGACAGACAGCGGGAAATAACTCAATTTTGAAGAATAAACCTAAATTATTTTCCAATCATTTTAAACAGGATGTACACAATAGCATCATAAATGCAATCAATGTAACAAAGTAATCAATGTAAAAATAGAGGAGTTCAATGAAAAGAAAAGCCAGTATTACACGCATATGAAGGATATTAATATCGATCATAAAACGCAACATAATTCTAATTAAAATTGCTCTTCGAATTCTATCTTGATTAAGCAAAACCATCAAATCCAGTCGAACAGTCACTTCCGAACCCTTCAGATTGCAAATCGGTGATGGAAACCATAATGAGCAAATCGCTTGAAGAAATTTGTACCTTGTTCCATAATGATGGGGGAAGAAGGAACAGAAAAAAAAACAATCCCTTCTCAAGAGTCCTACGCTTTAATTTATGCAAAAATACACCAACTTCTTTCGCAAGAAAATTGAGCTACAAATGACACACACACAAAAAAACTCTCATACACTCACACAGCAGCAATCCTCCGTGAGATAACTTTGAACGTGAATCATACCCCACCTTGTCGAAGCCTGATCATCCGTCCACGGCGGATGATGAGTATCCTTCGGGGTGTTGCTATTAGCGTAATTGTTTCACCATTCTCTGTCCATGCAGAAAAGGACACGCAAACAAAAAAAACGCACACACAAACCCATCACCTCTAAGCACTCGGACACAACGGGACGGCAAAAGTTGTGTAAAGCTGGGTACAGAGTTTTCACAGCCACAGCTAAAATGTAACAACTCGCTCATAAAATAATGACGAACACCATTGTTTTGAGATCTACGTTTTATGAAGTCGTTAAAAAATTTGCCCAACTCGTTCTCGATCTCTCTCTCTCTCTCTATCTCTTATTCATACTCGATGGGATCAAATTCGATCGGGTGCCTTTGGTGAATGGATTTCCATTAGTGAAATTGAACTGTTCTGCCGCGCGGGGTCGGGTCAGCCCACCTCCCATCTACCTTTGCCTCAATCGAGACACCCGACCTCTTTGTCTTCGTGTCCTTTTTTTCTTGATGAGCATGCTAAATCGAATCCAAAATGCTTAAAGTTAGGATTTAGTATCGCAAGTCGGGCGGCTGATCTTCAGGAACGGTCAGAAAGGTAAATTAAATATAAATAATGCTCCCGGTACTGGAATGGTGAAGGAAAACGCACCCAACCAGGTGGAAGTGCACTCGAATAATGAAAGTTTAGCTAATACTCCTTTAATACTTCTTGGACTTTGAATTTCTGCAATCCAAGCACCTTGGTACGCATTAAAGCGAAGCTCCCCTTTTTCGACGGAAGGGTTTTCGGTTTGGGAATGTTTCGAACGGCTTACCGATTGTCCGTGTCCGAAGGTTGGGTTAGAATGACGGCCATCGGACCAGACGAATGCAAAGTTATTTATCCTCAGCAGAAGCTCCCCCAGAGGTATTCGGGTTTGATCAATCTATCGCAAACTCTGCCGGCTTAATGATGGCCTCCTCGAACGGAGACGCACCAGAGAGATCTGGAGCAATAAATTTTTATCCTTCATTGTTTACCCTAATGTTTGCTCGTTTTTAATGGGTTGAAACTGTCAGAAGTGGCATTACCATGCCGTACCGTACCGAGGCATCGTAATCGCATTCTTACACCGGTGTTCCAGAAAAACCATTCCGCATTCGCCGAGACCCCAAAATGTGGGCGAGTGTTAGAAATAGCACTTTGGATGAAATTTTGTTTCCCAAGTCGAGCCGATGTGGAGGGATGCTGGAGTTTTATAAATCTCTCTTACTGCCAACCACCCAGCGGGACAAGTAATGCAAGGCCCAGTGGTCCGGTATTTGGTTGCGCCTGAAGCAGACAGATTGTACATAATGCTTGCTCGGTACACCTCAAAGCAGCTTGATGAAAGCTGACCCGGCTAGTGGGGCCAGCAGTAGCTTAATCCAGTCGCCGCAATCCCGAATCGCTCCCGTTGCTACGAAAGTAATAAATGTACAGCACTCGGGTAGCATTATGAAAGTTGTAAAATGAATAGAGATAAATCAAAAGTTAAGAAGACGTAGAGAGCAAAAACCACCAGGCATAACCTCGCCTAAACTGGGCCACACAGCTCCTCTACCGGGGCAAGCATGACTAGCACGACCACATTCTCAATGAACCTGCGGGTGTGCGGGTTAGGTCGATGGCAAACTTTACACCGTTGCACCTCACGTCCGGTTGCGGTACCGGAAGGATGGGCCGAACACTCGCACACTTGCACTACTTGGCTCGGCACGGCTACTTTGTACGGTCACGCCAAAGGTGCCAAGAAGTTGGGCAGCGACCGAAGACGATGACGGAACAGGTGTACCGTCGACGGTATTCTTCGCCGGGTGCAAACGGAGACGGCAACCGGCGGGACCTTGGGCAATATGATATAAGAAGTAGTGTGTTGGGTTTATCGTGCCCTTTTCGCATCAGCATCCCAAGCCGGCTACTCGCAAGGGATCGCTTTTTGTAAGTGTTAATAGTAGACTGTAATTAAGAAAGTTTTCATTCAGACGACGTTCAATTAAACCGTTGTCGTCACATGCGGTGGTCAAGAGCAAAGGCGGTGTGAAACGCACGCCGAGGTGGAAAAGTTACCGGTATCCTATTTTTTCCACGCTTACTACTACACGTACACGGTTCCCCGAGCTGCTTTTTGTTGTGACTTTTTCGAGCCAAAACAACCACAGAACACGGGGGAAAATATTGCAGTGCAGCAGATACAGCGTACGATTGAGTTTAATTCGAACCCACTCGCTACTGTCTGGCGTACCGGCAGTACGCTGTGGCGGTGGGAGCATCCTTTACCGCTGGATAAAAGTTTGATGAAGCCTTCGGGGAGCAAAAATACTTTACCACTGCCGTTTTTATACGGAAGACGATCATCATCCCTGTTGAGCTTATTTTTTCGTCTCCACCATAAAGACGGGTTTGTGTTTTAGAAGGTTCACGACGTGCATTTTCCTTCGGGAGTTCAGTCTTATCTACGATGTACCTCATTGAAGGACACCATTTCAATTAGCTTTCAGGCGAGATGTATTATAAGTATTAAGTAGTTGTATTTGCACGTGTAATTATGTGGTTTGTTCAAAATACCTCACAATAGAATAGTTCCATGTAAAGATACGAAAGTTTTGATTATGGGGTCACATCTAAAATAGATATCCATTGCAAAGAAATCCGCAAAGAATTTTCTTGGGTTGTTGGACATTGACATATTCTGACGTACCTTACCAGAATTGTGAGAAACGATCCTTACACCAATCAATCCTGAAATCAACCCTCAGGTCTTTGATTCTGAGATTACAAAAATTGTAGAGCGCCTTGAAGTAAGTCTTCGCGTAATTTTTTTCATTATCGCTTGAACACGGGAGCAAGTTAAAGGTGTTCAAGCTTTCAGGAACTCGCTTTGTTTACAAAGGCTTTAAGAAAAGTATCACTAGTCATATAACGTGAGGATAATTTGTTCTCCTGAGTATTAACTTCTACGACTCAAAAAAAAATCCAGGATACCAAACACGGTAAGGAGAATTAAGCACAAAATACCTTTAAAACACCCTAAACTTGGTTCAAGAGCTACACATTTTGAATTACTTTGGAAGAAAAGGCTAGGGACTTCGTCAGTTATGGCTAAAAGTACAGTCGATCTCCTTGTTGAGAACGAAATTCTTCCAAATTACAAGTCAAAACTCCAGAACCTTTGTGCAACGATTGTGAAATGAGGTAGAGGTCCTAAACGAATAATAAATTTATCTCTTATAATCTGTGCAACGCAGTATATTTCAAGTATACTCTTCCAAGATTTCAGCAAAAAAAAACTTAAGCGAGTGTTCAAAAATACTCAAAATCCATTTGATTCGTTCAGCGGTATTGTCGTGATAGATTGTCACCGGTTATAATTGGCTCGCTACTGCCCGAAGATAACGTATTTTTCTCGCTACAAAATTGCATTTATGACGCGCCAATTCCACAATTTGCCTACGGAACACCACCTGGGTACACCTGTCTTCCGGAATCTCCTGTTGCGCGCACCCTACCAGGATGACGGGCACGGGCGAAACACTCGCTAGATGGATGCCTGCCTGGATGGGAGTCTGAAAGCTGTCAAGCGGTGCCACAGATGAGAGCGGTTCAATTAAAATTATTTTGTCCCGGGCTCGCTGTGCGAAACCTGTCATGCTACCCATCATTCAAAGGTAATTTAGCCACCAGGAAGAACAAAGCCGAAGCAGCTGTCAATTATAATAACGTTCCATCTTTTCCGATTCAGTTGCCATCAAAAGCAGAAGGCAACCGGTGGTTTGGTTGAATTGAAAGCGCCACCGGCGCTTCAGCGCGGAAAGAAAAGGTAGAAGACTGGGATGAGTTTTTAAAAATTAACACTTCACTAGGAATTACTTTCCCGAGAGCCCGCCAAACCACTATCTCCCAAGCGTTTCGTTTCGTTTGGCTGGTGGAAGAACCTCCCTTGCTGGGGCGACGATGCGAGCTCATGGCGAGCAAAACGATGTCATTTCCATGAAATTTAAAGTTTTAAAAAATCTTTTCTTGCCCTTTGCTGCTTGCTTGGAACCCGAGTTTTCCGTGCTACGTCCCGGCTCCGTTCGGATTACGCCAGCGAGCGAGGTCAAATCACCTTCAGGTGTCGCTATGCGTACCGGGGGCCAAAAGTTTAAGCACTCCGCTTCAGAAATGGGGATTGCTGCAAAGCATGCAGGCAAGAAAACGGTGCGAAGGTGTTAAGCAAGGAGAGAAAACTCCAATCCAAAAATTTAAATTCTTCAACCCACCAGCACCATCCAACCGGGGACGGTAAATGATGATGGACTCCCGGTATGTTCGTACCATCCTCGTACCGTAGCTTCCACCCAGCGCCCACCCGCTATCCGCTCCTAGCGCATTGTGCCGAGTACTTTCCAGCGAACGAGAAGAGACTAAATACTCCCAAGGAGATTAAAAGCTACGAGCCAGTTCGCGACACAAAGGAATTCTTAATTAATTAGCTTGAATTATTTGTTCTATGCCATTGTGCGAAAGTTCCCCTGCAAAGGCGTGGAAAGTGCCGAAAGCCTGCGGATGGTTGAGTGTGAGTTGCCCGACGCCCCGGAAGTGTTCGGTTGGAAGACGCGTTTAGCGCGCGCCGCGCACCGTGGCGACAAACGCCGTGGTACAGAACACAGAAGTTCGCAAAAGCCAAAGAGTGAAATGTTGCGGTTGAGAGGTTTGGACTCGCAATCACAAATCGGGCCAAACTCGCAACACTGCTTTGATGTGTTATCGCCGCACCGCCGGTTTGTGCGGTTGATTGTGCGGTGCGTTTATTGTTCGATGGAAGGCAGATAGGGTTTCAAGCCGTTGTTGTCGAGCGAGGGGAAAAACTTTTACAAACCAAACGCCCGTACCTCACGCTAATGCAAGTGGTGTGGCGTAGCAAATAGTGGCCGGTGGTAAAGTTTTCCTAATGACTTCAAATCGAAAGGCAGCAACGGTTTGCCGGAGGTTTGGAAAACAGAGCAATAAATGTAAAAACGCGGTTGATTCCAATAATTCATCGGTAACAGCTGTCTGCCGCCGGCTGGTCCAATCGGTTCAAAACCTGTACCGCAAAGACCAATCCGTCGTAACCCCTTTTTCTGGGCGTGTGGAAAAACAAAACTAATCCATAATGTATTCCACTACGCCGTGGTGAAAGAAAACTTTCGGGGCTTACTTCACTCCATCCCCCAGAACTGACCTTACCCTCCCCCTCACCCTCCCCTCCCCTGTGGGTTTGTTTTACTGACCCGTCAAGTAGTGTGGAGGAGATTGGTTCGCGATGGAACGGTATTCGGTTGCGGGAAGAAACCATAAATCATTCCAGCCGGAACTAAGAACTTTTCAGCGCTCGGCGCATAACCGGATGTTGCGTGCTTCTACTGCGTGCCTCACCAAAATGACAAAACATTCATCCGCAAATTAATAGGATCAACTTTTGGTTCCGTTGTGTTTCTTGGCACTCTATCGGGCAGGGCACGCTTTTGTTTGCACGCGCTGGTGTCATTCATATAGGCCCAAACACTGGAAAGGATCGCCATCGGACTGAAGTCTTTAAAAAGTTGATAATTCTTGTTTTTTTGTGCCACTCTTTCACTCGAATTCCTGCGGCTTATGAGGTGTAATTTAGAGTTTAACGCATTCAGGCATATATAATTTCTTTAAAGGAAAAGGAACAAAACTCAATGCAAAGTGTTTTTATTTTTAGTTTTGGTTTGGAGCTCGCATTCTATTTATTGAAAGATTTGTTCGACCAGAAAAACGCAACAATATTTTGTTTATTTTGGTCTGAAGCCGTTTCGTAGTGCAACGTACTGTAAAAGAAGATTTCATTTTAATTCATTCAAAAGTACTTTTCTTAAAGTATTTCAAGGTATAAAAAGGCTAAACTTTCCTCTTAGGACCAATAAAAAAATCTTCTAAAATAATTTCATTATCATTAAAGCTTTTCAACCAACTGGTGCATTTCTAAACGCACAAAAGGCTTTATGTTCAAGCACGTCCGACATTGATACGGTTAAAGAGAATTATTCACATTTTCCAAGTAACGCATAATTGGAAAACGTGCACATGCAATTGAGGCCAATCTGTTAAGAGATTCGTTTAAATGGATAGGTAATCATAGCAATGATACAGGTTCTATGCGAAGGGCCTGTATGTAAATGACAGATGTCTGAACAATAAATGATAAACTGAAGTGCTTCGGATTAAAACTCATTCTTATTATGTGGAAAAAAACACCACTGGAGACACTCGGCAATGTGTGCCAGTGGCATCGGAATGATAGTTTGAGTGAGGAAAGAGATGGACATTTTGCTGTAATTTCCCTTGTTGTCTACGTGTGATATGACAAGAGCATCATGCAATGTTTGTTTCACAGCTCAGCGGGAACGTGCCACCGGTTGTTGATTAGATCCTATACATGGAAATATGTCGCATGGTGTAATAGTGGCATGACCTAGATTCGATACGTCGTTGGGGGGAGTTTCTTCAAAAGTAGGTTGTAAATAGAATGGACAAAGTAAATACATAAGTACTTATCTGGGTAATCACTTCCGCCACAAAAGGTTTCGAATAGATCGTAATTTACTTTTCTAAACAGAAACATCATCAAGTAATCTCCCATTCAGTACTTTGGTAACTTCAAATTACCACATGTCTAAGGAAGGAAAGAATACTTAAATTCTTCCAGGAATCAGCCCCCGTACGGCTGAATGCGCTAGCTAAATGGTGTCTAAATAAAATATTTCCTCCCGCCGGGAGTTGAAAGCATAGCCAGTTCAATAATACTATTTGATTGCGTAGTACAACGTGATTAATATTTACATTGCTTTGAAACGTTTCTAGCTTTGAAATGTAGCGTGTAGCCCGAAATGCGGCAGCCCAGACTCGTTGTCCTTTTCCAGGACTTTGCTTGAATTCTTCGCCATTGCGTCTTGCGTGCTGTATGCAGAATTGAACACCACCAACATCGATTTCAGACTCGATTCAGCCCGCTTTAGGTCGGAAGCCAGCAAAATCCGCCCGAAGAATCCCAGAATTAAATGGAGGCAGTTGTGAAGATTCTTTCAGCCTCCGGTTTCAGGACCGTGGCGCGGTAGGTGGGAAACGAAAAACGCAGCAGATATTTATTTACCACCTTCCATGCCCGGTCCACGGTCCACGGTTTGTGTCTATTGGCAAGCACAGATGGATGGAAGGCACAGTAAACAAGACGGAAAAAAGAAAGGTTTGCCCAAAACCGAGAGCTTCCGAGAGTGGAGATGATGCAGGGGACCAATTTAATCAAGAGTCTTTATACATATTGAGAAGATTGCTCGTCAGGCATCAGGCAAACGGATTGCCCCCGGGAGTTGACTGAGCTCTGTAATGTCTTCGCCTAATGCTCGGTCGGTATTAAATGCCGCGTTTTTTTGTTCCTTGCGCTCCCTTCCTATCACACAAACGTTTGGCCAAACGGCTTGACAGCGGGTAGATTATTTTTCTCTTCCATCGCTATATTTACCAAGAATCATCCGAAAAATCAGAAACAAATCGAATACATTGATGAAAGCTCAAACAATCTGCATTACGTGATGAGGAAATGATGAGACCCACACAATCAGTGCCGCGGTGGATTTTCTGGATCACGTTTCGGCTCACTTTTAATTTTAGCCTACACCGTACAGCCACCCCGTCATGGCTATGGCGAATCGAATCGGTTGCAAAAAGATAAAAGATTTTCTGGTGCTGTGCTAGAACTGAATTCCATCGCAGGTTGCGCTCGATGGCAAGGAACTAACGCGCCGGAATTGTATCACTTTAGCCTAAACGCAGTCCACACTCGTACCGGCTAGCAACCAGTCGTAAACGGGTGCCATAAAAATCATCGCAGATGAATAAAATATACTAATCCTTTTACCCCTCTCGACACGAAATGGCTGGTCCATTCCAATTCCGCAATCTCTGCATCACGCCCGACACGGAGCATAGTGTCCGAAAATAGTATCAAGCCAAGGTGTCGGCACCGGATGTAGATGGTATTAAATATTTAAACCAGTATCATCACTTTCCTTACCCCCCGGAGTCCATTAAGTGGTCCGGGGTACGATTCGCCCATTATTATGCTACCTGTACGGGCGCTATGGCAATGGTGTGAAAGGTGTAAGGGCAGCACCGAGCGCTGTAAACACCGAGGACATGTGGTTCTGAAGCTTTGTTTCAAACCGAAATCTTCTCACGTTTCTCGGTTTGGTTTTACCTGCATGCAACAGCGCCAGGCGTCCGGCTCACCGGCCAAGCACTAAGCCACCGGTGAGATATTTATTGACCAAGGTGTCAAGCCACAAAACCGCCCATCACCGCATGCTGGACGAGGCTACGAGCACGGGTTTGCTTTTTCTAGCAACTGTTGCATTGCGAAGCTTAAAATACTTTTAAAACGTCATATGTTTAGATAGTTGTTAGTATGTATGTGGGTGATTATAGATTAAAATTTTGTTAAAAAACAATCCTGTTTTGTTAAACTATATTTTTTGATATTGTTTTTAAAAACAAAACTTTAAACCAGCTTATTTTGCCAGGATTTTTTATAGAAAGCTACAAATGTGTAGTAAAACACACAAAAATATTCAATACAAATTCCAATCACAATAATTTGATCTTCATTCGTTAGCCCGTAACCCAATTTCAGATATAAACAAAAAAAACATTCCGCCTAAATGTATGCACTTACAAGACAAAAAAGCTTTCGCTTAGAGTTTGCATTTATGTATGCGTGTTTCATACCAAATTTACCAATTATTAAAATATAGTTAGGCGGCAAAACCAATGGACAGTCCTAGGATTAGTAAAACCAACACAGTTATTATAAAATGGTAATAAACCCACACATAAAAGTCTCCGTAAATTATGTTTAAATAGTTTGTTTTTCATATGCGCAATAGCAAGGGAAAATAATATGGATATTGTTGGTAAACAATTTTGCAATCCCAACAAAATACAACAGTGCACAACAAATTGTATTATTCTACCTAGTGGAATATTTCTCTGGAACCCTCGTGCGCATTCGCATCAAATTTTTGCATATCTATCTCCAAGCCAAAACTAAAACAACATCCCTTTCAATATATCTGCATAACAAACTTTGCACTTAAATGCATTCAGCATTACTAACTTGTTTATTCGTGTTTTTTCCTCTGTTTTTCTTTCGGTCACAGGTAAGCTTTCGGCAAAATGGTTTTTTTTTCTGCACCCAAACCCAGCGGATCAACAGGAAGGATATAATTTTGCAGCCAAACAGAACGATGTACCGCCTCATCCACGTATGCTTCAATTTCATAATTAAAGTCCGGTTATTATTCGGTGTCTCACTCGGGCGCACACTTCATTCTCTTTCCGCCCCACCCATCGCAATGCACGTGCAAGGGCAGGGAAAAATTTGTTCACCAAACAAACATCCATAAAAATATTAATTTCATTGCAATGTTTACTATCCGCCAGCGGGAATGGCGCCCGTGTAAACATGAAGTCGGAGAAATGCTCGGGTTTTCTGGTGTAAATAATATTCGTCAAACAAGTTTCAACTCGGTTCGGTCTTTTTGCTTTCATGCTTTCTTTTTTTTTGCCATGCGTTGCACAAAACGAAACGTTTCCGAATGCCCACCCCCTAAAGGGTGTGGGGCCTTTTTTCCGATCCACTTCCCAAATGCATCCCCCCCATAGCTGCACGTGTCGTATCGGTAAATCCGATGTAAAAAACGTATGTTCCCGTGTATTTTCATGCAGCTATGGCAACCCAAGCGAATGAAGCACCAAATTTAATAGCTTTCCCAAAATTCATGCCTGGCGAATGGCCGATTCCGAGGCTTCCCCAGGGTTTCACCTTTCCTACCAGTTTGGTTCAAGCTTAATTTTCCGCTCTTCAAACCGGCCACACCCGGCAGGCACGTGTTTGTGTTCATCCGAATGGTGAAAAATTGTTGCTACAAATGGAAAACACTTTGCAAATCGTTAATGAAATTGTAAAACCAACGTTAAAATCAGTTGCGTTTCGGTGCCATTTTATCCGCCCCCTACCTCCCCCCCCGGGTAGTTGCAGCGTGAAGTACTGTCTACT
This sequence comes from Anopheles marshallii, assembly GCF_943734725.1. Classification (NCBI taxonomy): domain Eukaryota; kingdom Metazoa; phylum Arthropoda; class Insecta; order Diptera; family Culicidae; genus Anopheles; species Anopheles marshallii. Next base: position 73,328,236 of record NC_071327.1, on the reverse strand, counting down.
AGCCACGGCACACCGATAGCGCGGCACATAAATCAAGTATTTACCTTCCCAACGACGCCCCACAGGACACCCGGGCCACAATACCAAAGGTGGGCTACATTGTCCCGTCAAATTTTCCTGGGATAAGCTTACGGGCTCCAGGGAGAGGAGACGAAACGGTCCGGCCCGGCCCGGGGTAACTAATTAATTTGTTTTTAACCATGTAATTTAAGTACATTACATCAGCATTTTTATGTTACTCTCGCATCTCCCTTGGCGATGCTACGTCCCCACCGATCGGCCCGAGACCGATTACCCCCCAGAAAGTGGTTCTTTGATTCTGTCACTGGATTGTGTTGGATCCTTCTTGACTTTCATCTCTCCCACGACCATCACCGCGCGTGCCAACCGTTCCTGTGTGTGGGAGACCGTTTTTGACAACCTAACGATTTAATGTTGAATTATGCGCTCTGCGCCTTTGTCGTGTGATTCGGTCGCTTTTGTTGTTGCTGATTGGGCCTGGTAAGCTGGGGTTGGGTTTGCGTGGAGTCTTTTTGTTCGTTTTTTTGTTCTCCCCCCGACACATATTACTTATCCCCTCCCACTCAACACACACACACGCCCGCTTTGCGTTTGTTCACTGAAACCGGTAAACAATTCATTCTTCATCATGGTCCTGCGAACTTAAAAGGACGCGCGTAAAAACGCAAAATTGCTCCAGTCCCCGTTTGTTTTTTATTGTGCCGACAAAAACCACCCCGATTCAGGTGGGAACGCCACGGTGAGCACCGTGTGCACGTACGCACCCACAGACACACATAAATAACTGTTTTTCATCCCTCGTAAATGTATCAACAACAACTCTATCAGTTGAGGCATAAATATTGAATTACATTATCATTAATTGTTTTGGTTCCACACTCTCGCCGATGAGTACAGTTCGAGGTACGGGGGTTTTGCTGTTGTTGTTTTCCTCCACTCATCGCTTCATTAATACACTTACGGATTTTACTTTTTTGCTTCTTCGCTCTTAATGTTTCATTTCACTGATTGTGTGTGAAGCGGTGCGGTTAGGTTGATTATTTACGAGCGCTAATGTAAGATATCGCTCCACGCGTGGTTTTGCTTTCATTTACGATGATATGTTTTGCATGCTTGTATTCACTTGAACAGCATTTTTATTAAGTTCCGGTTCAGATAGTTTCGTAATCTAGCAACTAATGATGAAAACTGCAGTTAAATCAGGAATATTTTGTTCCTAATAACTATGAAACTATGATATGGTTTTAAAATGTGCATTCTGTGATTAAAAAGTAAAAATAGAATTCTTATATTATCTTTTTTTTTGTAGAATGTTTCCACAATTTCGGGTGTAAAGGATTTTTTTTAATCACTCCACTCTTTCGTAATGAAGGTCGTTTCTAGTATATTGGAGAGTCAGTACTTGTGAAGGGTGTATGTCTCAGATGGGATTTGATGTAGGTCCTGTTGTGTGAATGATCGGCTCCTCTGCTGTATACACAATTGGTTCGTCCATCAACATTGTATATATTCGCTTCCTAAGCAACAGTTAATTAGCTTTTAGTTAGAAATCTTGAATCCCCCTAAAATAGAAGACACGTATATGGAATTAGTAAACACACAATTAGCAAATATTAAGAAATAAAAGAAAATGAAAATAGGAAAATATCAAGCAACTAAAAATCAATCAAACATTTCACAATTTTCAATATCATTATGATAAGTTTTGCACATCAACACTATAACTACTGAACCAGCCATATTTACTGGAACGCTTAATTTTAAACACATACATTTTCAATCGATAAACAATTCTACCATTGGTGATGTAATATTTTTTTCATAAAATAATTGAAACACGAACTCAAAAACATATTGAAACGTAATCAAAGTCTCCGGAAATGTTTGCAAAGTGATCATCAATGAAAAACGCTTCAAACGCTTGGCTGTTCTAGTGTAAATTGCAATTCTCTGGTCAAATAGTTCACCGACGTAAGAGGCGTTTGTAACAAATTTTCCCTTATGTCCAGCTGTAAGGACAGAAAATTATCAAAGATGTTTAAGGCTTTTTTGTTATCTTTCGCTTTAACGTTCAATGCGACACATCAATTATCGGTGCGTAATCCTTTTGATCCCGAGCTTTCCATACAGTTTCGAGGTTCAGAATTAATTAAAATCACTTTTTCGTCGCTGGTTTGGTTTGATTATATTTTTTGTTTGCTCGATCAGCTGCAATTGAAGTTGTACGGCAGTACCACACACAAAAAATACATACTTTTTTCATCGATACGCAAAACCTTGCGTCGACACTGTATCGATCCGAGCGTGCACACTGTGCAAAGAGAAAATCTAATTTGAATTTGTATTCATTACATTATCCTGCCCCGGGATCGCGGATTAAGTGTACGTCCGGTTTGTGATGTTCACACACACACGCTCACGCAGGGATTTCGGATCGGAGGGGATTGTGTCTAAAGGGGGCGGGGTTCCTTCATGGCGTGTAATTAAAAATTGACTTCCCGATAGTCCGATCCGAAACCCCCCCTGGTTGACCGGTGCATACTGATTTATTTCCATTTAATCAACTGCCTTTAGGGCGACAGTTTGACCCCAGTCGTACTGCTTGCCCACCGGACTCAACCAGGGGTTTCGGTGTGTTCGTTATGCTTACGATGCAAGAAGAGAGCAATTTCTTTTAGCCGGCACACTCGTTTGCACTTCCATCTGGATGATGAAAAACCAACCGAACGCTTCACCCCGTTCAGCACGTTCTTTGTTCAATTGCCTGCACTGCTCATTCGGCGTTGGAAGACGTGGTGGCAAAACATAATTTACATAGAAATTGCATTTATCATTCGTAGCTTGTTGCCCTTGAGCGGACAGAAGTTGCTTTGGGCAGCAGTGCTCACACGCTCGCAACTGCGAGACACAAAGTTACGCAGTTGAAATGTAACGTGTAACGGTTCGAAAGGCGCCTCGTGCACCATGCTACAAGACATTGTACTTCGGGGCCGCGCTGAATGTAGGGTCGTTGGGCCCGAAAAAACCCCGCAAACAACGTGTGGTGCCGCTTGCATGGTGCGGTTTTGTTTACACGCAATAATCATATTCATAAAACGGGATCACACATAATTACACACTCATGCTTACACAAACTCACACAGTCGCCGGTCCTGGCAATCCTCCGCCCGCACGAGTGCTATCAACGCTGGAGCAGTGAAACTCACACCCTGTTGCACGCCTGTGATTCTCGTACATTCAGCAGGGATTCAGAAATTCCCTGCCAGACACAAACGGAACAATGCGTGGCGGTGGCAACAAACTGTTGGCGGGAACTGGCTTGTTCACAGGCTCATGTGGATGGAGTTTGGATGGGGGATGAGCTTTGGTCGGTGCGGTGCGTTACACCGTGTGAGGGTTGCGATGAGCGTTTGTGTGATTTTGCCATTTTAATGTCTCAATATATACAATATCAACGTTCTACAATTTCAACCCTGTGCCCATGTGTATGAGGGCAGGACTGGAAACTGGAAGGCCCCCACTCCAGCTCACCCAATGATGCGTAAACCCGTACGTTAAGTTTCGACCCACCTCCCAACACCGTGTGCGAGGGCTCACTATCATCAGGGTGCTATCTAATGTAAACAGTCCACCACCATCACCAGCGACGGCATCGACGATGACTGCCGACGACCCGTCACCTATTTTGAATATATCGATTTTTGTCGCATTTCTGCCAGCTCCCACCCGACTTGCTGGTCAAATGCGTTGGTGGAAAATCGTTTCGGTTGAACCGGTTGGCAGCTTAACCGACGTGTCCAACTTCGTTCCACCGTACCGTTTTAATGTTGATGAACTCTATGATGTATGTGCAAGGTGAAGGCAAACTGGTGTGTGTTATCGGAAGTGAGACCAAAAATAGTCGCGCCAGGTTTTCAACGATTAAAACGAATGTCGTTAAACACATCAAAAGGTTACAACATAATTTCAAATTGTCAGATATTATTCAAATATTTGAATGTGTTGTTTAGTACATTTTGAAACGATATTAGAAAGTATTTCATCTTTTTTTTTAATTTCCCAAGGGTAGTCTAATTGATAAGGCTCTAAGAGTTGAGAAGCTACTAATTTTGACAGATATTGATTCATATAAACGGAATAATCATACGGATAGAATGTCATTTACAATTCATTGGCTATCATTACTTATCTTTTAGGATTTAAGATAAGGATTTTGTTTCTAAGAAAAATGCAATATCTACCAAATCGTTGCATTGTGATAGGCTTTTCAAAGGGCATGTATTGACATTTTTACAGCACATTAAAGAAGCTTCATGGGAGTTATTTAAAATTCATGCAAAGAACAGGGTTTGCGTCCTTTTTCCATGATGCGCTAATGCTCTCAGCTTGTGGTCTAATGTTCAATAGTCTATTACAATAAAATTATAATCAAAGTAGCAAACAATTAGTCTAGCGATAGGTTGAACAAACACATTAAGCATCTCCAGTGTAGTAGTCCAATTTATGTAAGATTTAAATTCGATTTTGGTCACATTAAAATTATTGCAGTGCCCTCAGTACTGTCTTATAGTTCAGCGGAATAGCAAACCAAACCAGTCGAGTGACTTAAACTACTTAATGTGTTTTCGTTTTTGGTGCTGGTTCATTTTGTGCTCAGAGAAGAAGAGCAATTCCCGAGACATCACAAGTACACACCCTTCACGGTCCGTGTCCTTCGTAGGCGTATGCTAGTGGGTGTATTTTCCCGTTGACCGCATACGGCTCACAAAGCGGAGTTAAGCGTGCCCTCCGGACGGGCCTCGGAAATTTGTCCGGCACTCAAGATAACAAGTAGTGGCTTGAAGTTGATCGTGTTTATTTCCAGCAGCTTTCGTTAGGCGTAATTGTTTCGACAATCGAGCCACCCAGGAAGAAGGAAGCGAACCGTTACCGAGGCATCGACAACCGGGCAGGCAAATGGCATATTTTGCCTCCGTCGAGTGGGGTTAACGTTGAGAGCTGTACCGGGGTTTTTGGTTTTGACTGGCTTTGTCCATCTTCTTCGGAGGTGTATGAACAAACCTGTCTTATCTTCTACTTGCGGCCTGATGTTACGGCTTGTTCTCTCTCGCTCTTTCTCTTTCTCGCTGCCTCGGGCACCAAGAGTGCTACTGAATTTGGCGTTAAAGGTTTGGTAATCCTTCAGTTCGATTTGTTGAAATGAAGCATACAAAAACCGAGAAGCTCTCAATCAAAGTGAGCGCAATGCTTGACGATGGATGGGTTCAAGAAAAACGACAAGTTCGCCTCAATGCACCTCCATGTGCTCCATTGCCGGCATGTAAGCGGGAGGGGAACTGTTGAGCAGAACGGAAGGAGGTTTAAGAAAATTTCAAAGAGCCCCGAAGCAAACGAAGCAGAAGTCGAAGAATTATTTTTCATCCCCTTAGCGCGATTATTCCGAGCACTTTGTGATGGGTCTGTGGAATCTTTCGAATAATACACCACCATTTTCGATGACCGGGGATCACAAAAAAGCCTCGTAGAAAACAACAACCACGGGACGGATTGTAATGCAAAGGACAGCAAAAACCACCCAATCCACACGTTCACAGCGGCAAGTTTAAGAGCCACAAGGCATAGTTGTCAGTTGCCCTGCAGCGAGGAAAGCACTGGATGTGTGGGTAGTTTTGGAAAGGCTGATACGAGGCACCGGCATAGAGAAATGAAAGCGTTCCCTTGACTTTTGTTGACTTCGGTTGCACATCCATTTTTATGCTCCCTTTCTTTGGCTTTACGGTTTCCTGCGCATGATGGTGTCCGTGGTAACTGGGTAAGCGCCTTTGCTTCCCTGCCGTTTCGCACAACAATGACAATAATGCGGATGAAAATATTGCACTAAATATATTTGTTGCTCGAATGAAAAAAAGGACATTACGACACAAAATAAAAGTAAGCAAAGGAAAATCACATAAAACAAGACAAAAAACATGAATTATCATACTACTTCTATGTGAGTGGAAGATGGTGTATTCTATTCAAAGTTGAGTTTAAATAACAAGTCCATTAATGGTATATAACAATATTATAATCATGTAAACAGCTGCGTGTTCTATTTTAGATTAAAGTTATCGTAAATGAAGTATGACTTTGTCTAGCTTTTTTTGCTGTAAATATGCATCCATCGATGACCCAATCTTTTATTTTTACAATTTAAACTGAATCACTGATAAATCGACATCGACATTTCGTAAAATCCTCTGCTTTTGCTGTGCGTTTCTTCTGGCAAACGAAATTTATAACACAAAATGAGGTCAGCTGTCATAAATGTGTGACGCTGGTTCATTATTCTGACCAGCGCACGGTGAACTGCGGCATAAAATTGGTTAAATAAACCAAGCCTTCTACCATGCACATAAACAGCTGCATCGTTGTATCGTACCACTCAGATCGATCAGTTTTATTTCCTGCGTCATCGTATTATGCCTTCCAATACAAAACTGCTCCACACACTTACTTCCCGTCCAGGCGCAGGACGTGTGAATGCGTTTTGGACGTGCGTGAAAACTATGCTTCCCGTCACCCAACATCCTAAGGGGGCGACGATAGGGAGGGGGCGAGACCCTTTTTTTTGCAATCGCTACAGACTGTCATCACCTCGGCCCGGCCGAACGAGCTGGGGCGAAACGTTTGCTATCGATAATTGGTTTCATTACCGTCGGTACATGTTTTGCTCATAAGCGTTACGATTGGATAAAGGACTTCACTTTCAGCGATTGCATTTCTGTCGCCATGTGCGTTTTCGATTTTTACAGCCCTTACTGCCAAACCGGAAGGTGTCGTGTGGAACGCCGAGAGTGGCTAGCTTTCCTTTTTCTCAGGCTCATGCGTGTGGATCACACCATGCTGGGAAAGCTGTTTCACATCGCACCACCACCCGGTGTACGTGGTTTGGTTGGGAAAGAATGAATTTTTCGAGCATTAAACTCGTTTGCACCGAAAACGGATGAAAGTGTTCCCATTAGGCAGATGCATAAATGCATGATACCAGCACGAGTTTGCTGTCTCGAATTGGTTTATTTGAAAATCTCGTCCGTTTCTCCCCTGCCCTAACAGATTGTTCATCAATAAATTTTGCTCACGGAAAGGTTTAAATTACTTCCACCCATGTTGCCACCCATACCTTCTTTTGGCAACGGGTGCTCTGCTGGGAAGGGGCCGGGAGACGTATGCTGAAAAATGCAATTCTTCATCCGTTCGGCGAAACACGATACCCCAAGAACATAAAACCATTCCAATTCACAACACCCGTAGTACCCCTTTCTTTCCAGCATCGCACATCGCACGAATCCATCAACCGTAAAAGGATCTTTCGAGCCCCCCAACAGCCGCTTCCCCATCCCCAGAAAGGACACGGACAGTGGTGATGACGGAAAAATATGGTTGACGATTATGACTGTCATATCGTTTTCACTTCCCATACCTCTAGATCGAACCATTTATGTTGTTTTGGCGGGAGGGTGGAGATTTTTCGTACGAGGTCCTCATATTCTCGTACGAGGATCGCTATGTCTCTGTCTCTGCACCGGTTCGATTCGCTCAACCAAACTGGCCGCACGTGTGCCACGGGAACAGCCCCTTGGGAACGCCCGGGCGGAACGATATTGGAACGAATGATCGGTTTCCGTGGGCTCAAAGTGTGCTTTATGTGTCCGGCCAGTGATGAACGGTGAAATCTGCACGGACGAACCGCAGCATGCATAAAGGGAAACGCCCGGGCGCCAGGCGGATATTGCTCGAATCCGTCGATATATATCCCAGGCCACCATCACACGGCTAATGGTTTCATCCCGACGTGACAATGACGGAACGGGAAAGAATCGACAATCGACCGATACCAATTTCGCCAAGGGTTATGAGATGAGTTTGGTTTTGTGATTTTTAAACTGACTCGGGAATACTCGGGCATGTGCGGTATGTGTCATCAATTCTGTCCCGTTTGCTGAATATTTGATGGTAAGTTATGAATAGAATGTGATGATGTAGCATCGCATCAACGGTGCAAATCATCAATGTTTGGTTCATCTGTTTTGCTAGCTGTTTTTCCGAGGGTAGCAGCTTTTGTAGATGACAAATCGGAAGGAAAAAAGCTTACAATTCTAATTCTTATTGTCTTTGTTGGTTAATCTTGAGGAATCTATATTCGGAAAGGCATGATAGGAACGTTGATTTTAACCTTACTTTAAACTGAGTATCTTGCAAACACAATATAAAGAATATTCTACAGCAAAAGCATTAAGAAAGCATCGTCCAAGTAGGATATTGACTCAGATAAAAGCTAAATAAAACCTCCAGAAAGAGTTCCGAAGCATGAGCAACTTTCACAGCATCTTTATGGACCTTACAATGTCCGTAACCATTAAATACATTCTCCCCTTCGCTAATGCTACAATGTTACACATTTTTATGGCTTTTCGGTACTTGGATGTTGTTGGAAAATTTGGGTAAACCTCCTTAAAGGAGAGCTGAGCAAAGGATACAAAAAGGCGAATTCATGTAGTCCTCGAGATACTTAGATGCGGGAATTTAAAACATGAAAGATCAGTTAAATTATTGCGCAAAATAGAAACAAATAAGCTAAACTTGATTGATAATGCCTGGGGATGTACTCTGGTGTTCCGAAACCCCAATGTATCCGGAATGGATTATGGAGTATGGAGCTATTGCGGGAATTCCAAATTCAGGATTTCTCATCATTTGCAATGATGTTGTATCGCATAGATTTGTAGGAGCTTGAGTTGTTGTTAATTGTGTATTTTGTACACGTTAGTTCACGAATAAAAGCAAATGTTTGTTTAACTAACAATAAAAACACAGAGGAGAAATGGAACAAAACTCTTGAGTGCATTAACCATGAATCCCTCGAAAGAATGATGTGCTACTTGAGCAAATTTAAAGCGACATTGAAGACGAAGTAACAAAAAAAAACTTTCCCAGTGTTACACACCTTCGCTAGGCACGTTTCACTCGCTGGTCATTTTCGCTTTTGCCGTGCACATGAAAATGCTTCACATAAAAATGAGTCGCTGAAAAAACCGTTGATAATGATGATGATGATGATTGCAATGGCTTGAAGAAATAAATTGCAAACCTATCCACAGCAAGAAACGTGGCGGTGAAGTAAAGATCGTTAAGTAACTTTTTAACGTCGGTAAGTACGTTTTGTAATTGCTGTTTGGAGAAACTTTTCCGCCGCCCCAACGTCCCCTGCCAGCCACATCGTGTCGAGCAATGTGGTCGATCGGACCGTACTTCTCCGTGACCATTCGCCACAAATCGGACGGAATCCAGCGTACGGGGAGTGCCGGGATCAAAGAACCACTTACGGCCGCAACAGCTTCCACACTGTTCGAGCTTTGCCCAGATGATTTATAGATTGTTTCATCTTCACTTGGCTTTTGCAGCATGGAAACTATTTACATAATTTCTATTTCCTTCGCACTGCGATTGATCTTGACACCGTTCGGCTTTGCTTTGCGCCGTCCGATGGTACGTTTTAAAGCTGCTCCTCGCATCGTCATCGTAAATGGCCTTGCCATCGAGCCATCAAGCCTGTCCAAACTCGGCTGATGGAAAATGAATCTATGGTTGTAAAACTTTTTACATTACTCCTACCCGCAGCGTGCCAACGGTTCGTTTCCCCGCTTGGGAAAGTCATCCGGAAAGGAAGGAAAAATCAAAATACGAAATGCAGGCCGGTAAGAAAGGACGTTACAGTTGGAATAAAATATGATTAATAGCATTTCACTCAAGCGAATCAAATTAAATCTAAATAAAATAAATTGGCCCTCGCTGCAGATCATTCGTTACTACATTACCGGCACGGATTCGTGTGCCCCATCACTAGCAAGTGTGCAATGTGTGATTTTGATGGATGTTTCATGGGAGTTTATAGCGTATAGGCCTTGCGGGAAAACTTACCCGATTTTCTTCACTAATCATTCTTTGTGTTTGTTCCGGCCTTTGTACGCAAGCTTGAGCGAAAAATGTTTAGCTTTGTTAATTATTTGTTTCTAGCACATAATTAAAGTATTCTGAATGGATGATCGTTGCAGTCTTAAAGCTACTCATGGAGTTTATTCAAAAGAAATCTTTCACCACTCTTTAGAATGGTAGAATATTTAACAGTATTGTTCAGCTTTATAAAGTTCCTTGAGTAGTCAAAAAACCGCAAACCATTGCACAATGAATAGTTAAATGTCGTTTTGATTTATTTTCTAACAGGATTCGACCATTTTCTTATCAGTTGAAGATTTTGATATCTGTGTCATTGTCTATTGTCACCAAAGAAAAGTATCAAGAATGGTTTGATGATAGTTATTTATGTGCAACTTAGAGACAGTAGCTGTTGAATCTTACCTTTTTTGTGCATGGTGGACTGCAACTTTATACATTTTTTTTGTTAAATTAATTTATTCAACTTAACTAATAAATCCCCCGCGAATGGAACTTTTATAATGAGAAGACTAAACTAAATATCCTGCGCTTTGTGGGCTCCGAATGGTTGTTTTGTTAGCTCTTCTAGCAAAAACCGCTGACAATTAGATTTTCTGGTGGGGCGCGGATGGTCGGATGCGGTTTACATTATCGAGTACAAACAATGACATTTTCTACAATGTTTCGAGGTTCCTTGAGGCTTTGTCAAAAAAAAAACTGGCAATGAAAAACATCGACCTATCTGGCCGGCAAGGCGCAGCCAAATAAAATCCCACAGACAAATAAAAGAAAATCACAACGTGCGATAATAAAAATAATAATCGTAAACATAAAATCATCACTCCCTACACTGACTCCACCATCGACGCTACAGTGGCGGAAGATGCGTAACTTCGTTACGAAAATGTGTCCCCCACTTTTAAAGAACTAGATGCTGGACAACACTGCCTTTGCGGTGTTCAAGTTACAGAATAAATGATGTAACTTTGGTCTTAGAATAGGTACGTGAAATAAAATGCCGGGCAACGGTTTGTTTTACAATAGATATACCTCCACAGTTTTGTTTATTCAAATAAATTATATTCACAATACATTCTCTGTACATCCTTACAGCGGCACGACTAAATAAACCGACAATCTTTTAAACACTGTTTCTTGTTTTTACCAAAACTCTCCACCAGCGGGAAATAAAATCCTCTGCGGTATCCATAAAAATGTCACCCAAAACCTCAATCCAAGCCAAGTACGCTATCAAAATGAGCTCGCCAGGGTAAAAACAACAACTCACCAGCAAAACAGTCTGTCACCCTGTAGGTGTAATTAAGATATCCTCACAACTCTGGCGCTCGGTTCATCCGACTCCTTTACTCCCGGCGGGTATTCGGTTATTCTTCATTTTTTTGTATGTGCTTTGTTGCTGAAATTCGTAAAACCACATAATTTTACATCTTGCGGTTTGGGTAAAGAAAGATGACATGCCTGTTTTTGTTTTCCGACGGCGAGTTTCAGTTCGTATCCCCGTCCGCCATCTCATCATCGTCGCCACAATTGCGCACGATAATCTACCCATTGGCTGATGAGTCCTCGCGTTGGCAAAGTGACAACGAACGAAGGTGAGGAAGTCGTGGCCGGGGATGGGTACCCGGTGCGGCGGGAGCGTGTTGTAACGTGTTGCACGAACCGGCCGGTGGTAGTATGCGAAACTTCAAACGATCGCCGGAAGGAACGACCACCATTTTGGGGGAGGTGGATTAACAAAGTCACTTTTGTCTCGTCGCCATCGAGGGATAAACTCGACGCAGTGGAGATGAGCACAGCGATGAAAAACATGACAAAAGAAAGGAAAAAAGCGCACACAAGGACAAGGAACGTATAAATGGGGCTGCAACACAACGGGAGCAGAAGCGAGAGAGATAGGACAGCAAATATATGTAAAAAAGTGAACATCTCCCATTGAGATGGTAGAGCCCGACAACGAAACCCGCTGTTTATCATAGATTTGGTGGAAAAGATAAACACAATAAAAGCGCCGCCAACCATCGTTGGCTTCCCAAGCGCTAGAGCAGCAACAGCAAAAGTGTAGCGTTCGGGCCAAGTGGAAAGAAAAACAAAACACACCAAATCCGGGATGGGAGGTGGAAAATTCAACTCACACACAGAAACACACAAGCACAAATGGGTGGTAGGTTGGAAAATGACCGGTTCAACAGTTCCCGGACGTCAGCCGTCCATGTTGCTTGTGCTTAACGCACACCCCCACACACACACACACAGCCACTGGTTGAGGGTGAAATATTTCTTATTTCACGCTTTGATGAAATTATTATGACATTTCCAGATCATTATCGGCGATAAGATTCTTACACACTTTGTGTCGGGAAAAGAGAGAGAGATCCTTCATCACGGCTCTGCTCGGAAGTAGGATTCCTAGCACGAGAAGTCCTTGCAACGCTGGCGAAAAGCAATCCACTTCCCACAACAAACAATTCTCTGGTGGTGCCACTGGGTAAGGAGGGCCGAGGTTTCCTTTTATTTAATGTCACACAGAATCGAGTCACCGGAACGAACGATGTGTTAACGGGAAATATCGAAGCATATCGCCGGGCGTGATCTTTTTACGCGAAGTAGCACACTGCTGTCCGCTGTCAATTTCGCTGATCAATGCTGTCGCCCGGCGACGACACTCTGTGCCCGGCGTACCCACGGTATATGGTTCGGTGCCACCGAGTCACGGCCGAATTAACTTGTATGGATCAAATTATATTTTTATTTATGACACCTGCCCGCTTGTGCTCTCGCTGGCAAACCATTAGCGCTTTGGGATGGGTTTCTGTGGGGGCGAGACGGGATTGGGGAACGGTGACCGAGGATCGTTTTGAGGACACAATAAATGGAGATGTGTCAAACAAACGGCGTTCTTTTCACAGTTCACAGGCTTTCCCCGCCCTTTTGGAGGTAAAGTATAATGAAGAAAGTTTATGTAACGAAAACCGTACGACTGTTTGATGTTATTATGAAGATACTGACTTTTGGGAGTTTTCCACTCCCCACCACTCCAGGGTTGTTGTGTCATTTGCCATTCCAAAATCGGTTGTTACGTTTGCACAAATCATGCCACACTTATTGTCAGCCTCAAAATAACCGAGACGCTTCCACAACAACGCTTCAGGCAATGGTTAATTAAATTAATTCGAAACAGGAGCCCACACGGACCAAATCATCGCTTACAGCGTGGACCGTCTCTGACCAGGCCTGCGAGCAATATCACTGTGAAATGTGATCAAATTTTCAATGAACTGTCCAGTAGTCAGGTGGCACAATATGCCAACCCAACAATAGAACCGTAACAAAAGCATAAAAAAACATAACAAAAAACACACGGACACGAAAAAAAAATACACAGTTCACAAACAAATACAGACCACTTCATCCGATCCTCCGGTCCATCCAATGTTCTCAAGTTCCCAACGTTTGCGCCAGTGCGCCATGATGCAACAAAAGGGAAACGCTGCGGATCTCCAGTTCGCTTCCAGGAGCTAATTAAAACCTCTACCCGTGCGATATGGTCAGCAGCAGCCGTCTTGACAGCAAGAAACCGCCTGCCAAAAGGGAGCGAGAGCACAGTGCGGACGCTGGGATGGGTAAGGGAACGGATGCGTTCGAGCAAAAATCTTATTATCAATCCAATGGACCCGATGCGCCTTACGGCCTACTGAAGGACACTCGAGTGCCGGCCCGCCTACGGATATACCCTGAATAGTGATCCCTCCTGGAGTGGTTCTCGGTGTGTTTTTCCTCCAGCCTGCGTTGTTTTAATAAATATCCGATTTCTTGGCGTTTCTAAGGTGGCTCGCTTTTGCCGGTGTTTTTCGGTTGAGTGTGCTGTTTTCTGTTGGTTTTGTTTTGGATTTGAATTGAGTTTTGTGTTTGTATGTCGTACCTGTACCAGTGTAAATTCTTCAAGACTAAGTAATATCATGATTTCTTGGATGCAGCTTCATTAAGGTTGCAACTAGACATAGCAAAGAGAATCGGCGTTACTAAAAAGCAACCGCATTCTTTAATGAGAAAATGGTAAGGAATTCAAAGGTATTCCTCAATCGGGAACTCTTTAATTTAATGCAAAATAAGTGTTGTAAGAGTGGGATTACTTTCGTAGCATTTCATCAATTCTTAACTATTTAAAACATATTTCATAACATGATATTATGTATTTTTGATTTGGATTTCGAAAATCGCATGATGATTCTACATTTTTACCACAGTTATTGTATGACATATACATATTGTCTCTATAGAACAAACACTTAAAACATCCAGCTCGTCGAAACCTAACCTCCAATGAAACGCTTTAAGTCTCCAGAAACTTTTGGCAGCTGGGCTGGACCACGGATCGAATGTGTAGTGCCTTATATGAGTGAAATTGAAATAGCTTTAGTATCACAAGTCTAGTTTCTACACGTTTAAATACTATTTTTATTAAATTTTATCAACTCTTCTCAAAACTTGCTATTCTTGTGTTTAGGTTTATCTATATTAAGGCTTCTATCGTTTGAACATATAAAGTATTCAAATGACAAGCAAAGGCTTGCACATGGTTTTATTTTTATCAAATCTTTCCCCGCTTGAAAACGCACCTTCCACATGCCATATGGTAAAATATCACTCATCCTTCGCTATCGTCTAAACAAAACACTTGACATGCCCGGCTTTGGTTCGAACGCACCGAAACACATGCCCACGCGTACACGCTCGACCGTACACCGGGTTTTTGCCTAGTCCCACTCATACACCCTTACGCACTGCGTACACTGCGTGAATTGTTCAACGATTACAATCTTGTACTTCCACTAGAGGGAAAATCCTACCGCCTTCACTCCGCCACGCTGTGTCACCCCCGCACCTTTTACGATTGCGGACGGTTCGTACCGATGAAGCAGAAATGCGTAGCGAGGGCGATAGAAGTGATGCTGAGTTGGCGTTTCATCGTGCCGGGTTTTATGCCCGGAACACACGACAGACGACAGACGGAAACGCCAAACAGCAAACGAACGCGCGTGGCTCGGGCACCGCGATATACCGGTGGCGGGCTACAACACACCGGTGTTCCGTGGTTTTTCCGTCCAAAAACCTCGGCCGCATCCGCATTCCTCAATTTAACTTTGCTAATTTATTTAATGACTACTGTACCGTAATGAAGTCATAGCGATCCTGAAGCGTACCGCACCGTGGGAGAGGGAGAGAAGGAGAGACCGTGTGGTAGAATTGTGCCAGGATCAAAGGGGAAGCAAGAACTCTTGACAGTAACCAAACTCGTGTGACTCGTGTCATCGAAATGTAACTATTATGAAGAAAAGGAGAACAGGGAGAAGATGAAAAAAAAAACACACACACACTTACACAGCGACTGGAAAACTTCCACCACTTCGAACAGAAGAACACTCACCGAGAGGAGTTGTTGTAAGTGCTTTACTGGTCGGAAGAACGATTAATAGATCGGTGGAATCCGGAAAATTGTGTCGGGAAAGAAACCAGTAACAGCGATGGGTTAACCCATTGGATGAAAGTACGAAAAATATGCTAAAGAAAACTTCCCAACAAGATGATGCTGATGATAAGGCAATTATGGACGCAGGGTGCCGTCTACAGGCAGCAACGCGCAACTTACACTCATTCAAAATCAACCTTCCGTAAGGGTGTCCCGTGGGTGGAGCGAGGGGTAGAGGCAGCCGCGGGAAAGCAAAACATGTGACGGGTAAACAGTATCGATTTTTCAACCCTCTGTCCCATATGTGTACATGTCAAACGTTATCGGTATCGATGAGGAGTGTTGGGTTTTTTTTCTATTATCACTAAATTTGTTGGAGTTGAAGTAACATTTACCTGCCCTGGTAGGAGTTCGCATACTTTGATTAATGCGGCGTAAACTCAGAATTCCATCCGGAAGCATCAGAAGGTTTGCTAGTGCGATGCGAACGCGCCGAGTACATTTTGCACTTGCTATAAAACAGAAAGGATTTTTATAGCATCATCCATTTTAGCCCTGCTCATGGATATTTTCTGCTCGAGTGCTTCCAAAGCAGAGTGTGTTATAATTTTGGGAACAAAACAAACCTTTTTACCTTCAACTTTAGTGTATTAAAAACTGCTTTAGTCTACCAGAAGTCTAGAGTTTTGCCATAAATCACGAACCATATGTCACGTAGGTGACACCCCGAAACATGAGGCGCGTGTTTTGGCAGCGTTACACCACCGGGAAACGACGGAGAAAAAAGTGTACACCTTTTTCATTATTAAATGCTCGTCAGATCAATATGGGCATAAAAATTATCGTTTCGGAACACTGTAAGTCCTCACTTTTCTATTTCCCTAGGATTACACGGCTAGGGCCTATCCAAACGTTCCATAGGGAGGAGGGGGGAGCCCTTTCTATTGAACATCGAAAACACCAATATTTTCTCCCCTTCTTATCGAAGGCAGGACAGTAATGGGCGGGGGTGGAGGAAACGGGACACATTGATTAGAGTTCCGCTCACCGTACGGTGTGTGTGCGCATGTTTCGCAGCCGGAAAACCCCGCCTCTGTGTGCTGCATGCGAATGGTGCTGCCCTGCCGGAAAAACCGTCTGCTGACTGCTGTACCGCACTAGGGGAAGATGTATAGGTCACCGTGCCGTTTGCCGTCGTCATCGTCGGCATTCGGACATTCGTGCTCGGGAAAAACCCGCACCGCCCACCAGCCCACCCCGGAATCTCAGCATCCCAATGGTATCCCCCGTTATCGTAGGTTGTTGTTGTGATGCGATCGGGTGGCTGTGGACGGGCGGAAGTTATGTAACGCTCGGGCCCTGCAGGAGAATCAACAGTCTGCCGTTTATGCCGAACGCTACTGCCCCGACACTGTCCCGACGTGTCCATGTCCATGTGTTTGCATAGCATTGGGTACGCACCTGCGCACCGCAGTGCGAACCGTTCGGTGTCGGGTTCGAGCTGTGGTGTTTGTATGCGGAGCGTACGGAGAGGAACCGGCACACTGTACAATGTAGACACTTTGTTTGCCCGATGCGGCAGCGAACGAGCGCGTGTTTACGTTCGTACGGTGGTGTTAGTGTCGGTGAAGGCGAACCCAACTTCGGCCACCAACATTCGACAGCTGCTCGAATTCTCCAACCGTTCCACCCGCGCACTGCTCGAAAAAAAGGCTCGCATCACTGCCAAACGATGCCACCGGTCGGAAACCGTTCCGTTCGCGACGAAACCTGAACCCGAATCCTTGTTCGTGCACCGATGCAAAGCAGGGGAAATGACTGAAGTTGGAATTTTCATCCTTTCTGCAATCGGTTCCGGATCGGGTTCCGTTGGGTGGCACAAGCGGAAAGCGAACGAATTTCCCGATGCCACCGGGCAACGCACACTGGGTGCGAGCGAGCCGGCCTGCAGCGCGCGTGGCCGACGGAATGGAAGGGAACGAGTGCGAACGAATGCCGACCGCGGGTTCGGGTGTGCGACCGACCAGATGCAGAAGCTGGAGGAAAACACCCGAGCGAGCTGCGACCGCGCATCGGCACTCGTCTGCCAGAACTCGCGGTTACCCCCAATACAACGGGTTGCAGAGGCAAAGGGAAAAAAAACAGATAGACAGATATCCGTCCGTTCCGGCTGCTCTACCTACTTACAAACAAACATTAGATTTCAGTCTACAATTGAGTTTTGTATAGTTAAGTCGTGATCATATACACTTGTTGTTTGTTGTTATATTTAATTATCTGTCTATAAGCTGTGTCTGTGTTTTCCCGGAGCGAAACGCCACGCGTAACGCATACGCGAAACGAAGCGCAAACGTCCAGCAAAACGCCAGCACGGTCGCGATTCGGTGGCGGTGGACGTCAAAGTCTCCCACCCCACGCACAGAAAGAACAGCGACTCAGCGAAC
The DNA here is from genome assembly GCF_943734725.1 of Anopheles marshallii. Lineage (NCBI taxonomy): Eukaryota > Metazoa > Arthropoda > Insecta > Diptera > Culicidae > Anopheles > Anopheles marshallii. The sequence continues at coordinate 73,310,308 of NC_071327.1, read as the reverse complement.
GACGCAAAACAGCAAGATCGCAAAACAGCAGAGATCTTACTTACGGTACAGAGAGCCCTGGTTCAGATGTTTCCTACACAATCCGGGTGGTTTCTTTTCGGGTTGGCAGGATGTCCATACACAGGGGGACGTTGTGAAGTTGTGAATGCAAAACCCGGGCCGTTGGTGATCAAAGTGATTGTGGTGCTTATTACTACTGCCGATCGAAAGACTGTTGCCTAAAGAATATCCTGATCGTGATTTAAAACGTCTTGCCCAATAGCGTAGCTGAGCTTAAAAAGTGATCCGCATTTCATTGTGACCCAATTTATATACGTTCAATACTTCACGAAGAACTCCATTGGATAAAATTAAACAAAAAATCCTTTGCAATATTTCACTGCCGAACGTTACTAATGACGTGCCAGTGGTCGATAGGAAACAAATTGAATCATTCTACGCCAGCGACCGATTCGGCGAAACATTTCCTTCACACGATGGCGCATCGAAGTCTCTATCCCCTGAGCACCAGCTAAGCCCTACAATATGTTAGCTGTACGCCATTCGCAGCCAGGCCCGCACCGTTACGAGTCTCATTATTTTTATTGATGAGCATATTTATCATAAATTTCAACTGGCGATTTTTCTTCGTCTTGTGCGAACGTAAACCATCAGTTTCGACGAGTGTTTTATTTTTTTGCGCCCATTTTTTTTTCTGTTGCTTGCCACTCATACTCGGGCCTGCCGATTGAGGCTCAGGCATTGGGTTCGATACGGCAGATGGAGCCGCCTGGCAAAAGCCTAGATAAATCATCGTTAAGATTTAAGTCCTCCGTGGGTGATTCATTTGATTTTGCAATCGAATAATGTTGCCTCTTTGTTTCCACACGAAACAAAACAACAACAACAACAACAAAAAAATAGCTCAGACAAACAACAACTCAATTCGCTAAATTGGGGAGAGAGTCAAATGAAGGAAAAACATTTCGATCAGGCTCGAACACATTTTTCTCCCCCCGGTTGCTCCGGAACGGGAATCAGCTGCATGTTATCAATCAATCAGCTCGCATTTGTTTGCTTTTTTCCCTGCTCTGTGATTGGAAGGGAGTTTGTGTCGCAAGAAAAAAACATCTCAGGCAGATGATTTATTTGCACTGATTTGATAAGCATCCTTTGCGCAGAAAAACAGGAATTTATCCTTTAGGTTTAACATCAACAACGCTACGATTAAGCTGTACAATTTAACTTAAATCCATTCTCTCTTTGGTAGGTGTTTGGTAAAAGTTTGTGCGAAGGCTCTCCGTGAATAGTGCAGTACAGATTGATCACGCAAAACGCAACTTAACAAACTCATTACATGTGCCGTGGCTTTTGAATGTGTGTGTGTATGTGAGAGTGCATGCATGTGTTTGAATGTAGCAAATGCTACAAATCGGCTAGATCCGCCTGATGAAGTTAATAAAAAAGTTAAAAGAAAAACACATAAGTGAAAAGTAGTGCACCATTGGGTGAGTGATGCAGCGCAAAGTGCATGTATAAAGCGAGAACGAGTGTACGAAATTTATCGACCATCTTGAAACAACGTATAAAAACATTTAAAAAATAAAATCATTTCAAATCGTCCGATACGATCGTACTTAGAAACATTGTTCGGTATCGCGAGAGTGGTAGCTTGGCAGCATAAAGCAGTTGATCATTTTCCAATTGAAACTGTATCGGACGAAGGTAGTTTGAATCACGTTTGAAAGCAAATCACAATTGTATCCTCGCGAATTGTTCCATCACAGAAAGCAGAGTGTCATTCCATCCAGCTACGTCTCGAACAGTGGCAAGATCCCAACAGTCTGTCCAAAAGATTCAAAAGACCAGCAAAGGTCCGAAGGCAGCTGTTAGTAGCGTTTGTTCGCATTGTACCCGTCGACGCATCGTGTTGAAGCTCGCCGTAGCAGAACCGCAGATCCAGAGACCCAGAGTTGTTGCCGCAAAACACTATTCTGAACCGGTTGAGCGTGTAGCAAAACAGTTTGTGAATCTTCATCTCCAATTGTTTGCCCAGTGACATCAATACATTCCATATGGTTCACATGATAGAAGTGGTGCGTCAAGGGAAAGTTGACTTTCCTCAAGTTATTGTAAGTAACTTCAAATATCATTTCTTAAAGTTTGATTTGTTTAAATTGGTGCAACATTCTGAATCTTAGTGCTGTGTTGTGAGGAAAAGTGGATGAGAATTTTTGAAATGATAGAAATTTTCGCCTATCTTTGATTCCTGAGAGGTCTTGTAACGTTTGAACCTTTTTTTTGTGTCGGAATATTTAGAAGCAAGCCAAAAGGACGTTGATCTTAAAATCACATTCCGCAGCAAAAATCAAACGCTCGGAAGGGTGAGAAGAGTCTGATAACAGTGCCGAATATTTTTACAACTTTTTCTTCACATCTCCTGGCTAAAGGGTGGTTCGGAAAAAATAACTCTACAAGAAGAATTATGTTCTATCTGATAAGAATGATTTAGGCATTTGGAATGCCTTTTTTAGGCCAGTTTCAGTGGGGGAAGCTTTGTAAATCTAGTGGGAAAAAATCTGCCAAGATTGATCCGGTGTAAGCACTTTCAGAGCAACTGCTTTGCAGCAAGCGTCTCGCAAAAGATTACTTTCTTCCTGTCCAACGTCCCTCCTGTAGTATTCCTCACAAGCCCATTGCTTTTTGGCCCCACCCTGTTTGCTATCAAACACAAACACAACAATGTTATTCTTCTACACAACAAAAATATAACAAACTTGCTTCACTGTCCACTGATGAACTATGCCGGGAATGCAGGCTTTTGTCGATCGATCAACTCGTAGCTGGTCAGCCGATGTGACGAGGGTTTTCGCACAACAACAACACGCAGGAATCAAGAAATATACAAGACAAGACTTAAAATACACGCACCATCCATCCTGCCCCGAAAGAATAGAACGGAAACAAATAAACACATACCGGAGGTCGAGGAATTTCGGGCAAACGGCTGCGAGGGTGCTGGGGTGGGTTGGGAAAATAGAGAGCAAGATGCACGCAGAAAATAGCAGAACCACATCACCGCCCCCATAAAACATTTCATTCATCCGTTTAAATTTTTATCGATTTTCACATTATGCTTTCCCATAAACAACCGTGTACCGTCCATTTGCCCTGCACGGCATGCTCACATCTTTTTACACAAACACACCCGCAACGCACAGGGCCGTACCGTCCCCGGTGGGGTTCTGTTTCCTACGCAGTCAGATATGTGTAAGAGTTCCGGGATGCTTGCAGCCTGAAGGGCCGAGAGCAGACCAGATACAAGTAATAGCGATCGGAGTGGTTGCCTCATTTTCACTGGAATTCACTACGGGCGTTGGGGTTGCGGTGCGGTGGTAGTGGGTAAAAACCAGGCCAAGCATCAGCAACAGACCGGACCGGAAGAAAAGTGAGATGAGGGAAATTCAACCCTCCCAAAAAAAAAAACACACGCACACAGAGCAGATAATGGTGATGCGTAGGGAATAAAAATTTCCAGCAATCATTTCCGTGCCGGCCGAATCCCAGAATCCCATTTTTGGATGGAAGTGGATAACGGTAGCACGCTGGAAATGCTAGCAACCGAAGAAGTGGTAAGCCCTTCCAATTTCTCTTACGGTGGAACTGTTAGCTTGGGAGCTTGGTGTGGCAAGATGGAGCTCGCTGAAGATAAAGGGAAAATTTCGCCTTAAGTGGCAAAAATATCGTTTGCCACAGAATGACCACCAACTGACAAGCCTTAAATGGCCATAAACATAAAACCCTGTACGCTACAAATCCATAAAATCGTTTTCGATTCTTCGAATGGGCGACGCTGGATGGGAAAATCGTTTACCGAAAAAGGCCGGAAGTACATGCCGGAACGGGTTTTTTTCTTTTTTTTTCGACGGGAATAAAAACTACTCCAACCCGTGTGCCGCTTGAGCTGTGGTTGTTGGTTGGTAAAGAGGCAAATAGAAACAGAAACAGAAAATATATACACACTTTAACTAGCGAAGCAAACCACGGAACAACTGCATCGGTGCATCGTTGAAATCGTTAGTTTGGACGTCATTCTCAGCAAGGGAAAATGCCTTGTTTTTCCGTGGGCTTTTTCCCTGCCGGAGCGAAACTGCTTGCAACGGGCAAGGAAGCCACTAATACAACCGGCAGCCCAAAACTAAACTACCGAAAAGGCGCCCCCGGAAAGGACGACCAACCCGTTTGCTCTGGGCCAGCTGAAACCGAACCGGCTCGGAAAATCCCCCGCGCACGAATGACAGAAAGGGCCAAAAACTGTCTCAACACCGTACCGGAGCGTACAAACCAGCGCCGGGGTGAGCGGGAGCGCACGTTCCGAACAAACCGAAACCGGGCCTTCTCGCTCGCTCAACCGCCGGAACAAAACGGCAATTCGAGAGCGTTTTCTTGCGCTTATTTTTCCCACGGCACTGGTGGTGGTCTCAAGGCATGGCCTGGTTTTTCCTCGACCTGTTCGGGCTGCGTTTTGCGCTTTCGCTTCGAAACTACGTACGCCGAACAAGACGATGAATGCTCAGAACAGCCTCCTGAGCCTTTTTTTTGTGTCGGGTTTGGAAAAGCGCCTGGCACGACCGAACGGGCGTTGGCCTACTGCAGAGCCACAGTGCCGTGGAAAAGTGGGTGGATCCGTTTTGCTGCTTTAGCATCTTGGGGTTGGATTTTTTATTTGCACGTGCCGTAAGGACCCGAAAGCGAAAGAAAAAAACAACACAGCATTTCGGGAATCCTATTTTTCTGCAAGCTCAACAACGGAATGGCAGACGTAGTTAACTGTCGATCATTAAATTTGCACCTTGTCCCCTCGCTCAGAAAACTTGTTATCTTCCAGTTCTTGCTGCTGAGAGTTTGAGATGGAAAATGCAACTTCGGCAAATTGCGTGCGCCTTAAAGCGAGTCGCGATAGTCGCACCATAACAATGGGGAATATAAAAAACTAAATAAAGATACGATCGTCCAGCGTAGAATTTAAGCAGCACTATGACGTCAGTCACACGGAACAGCTGATCACGCGGTCTAGCGGTTGCGGGCGAAATTTTCCCGGAACTGACGTGCGTTTCTTTTTTTTTGTTTGTGGGCCCGAAACGAAGCTAGTCACGCAATCCCGACGCTTTAATGGGAACGGGAGCTTTAGATTTCGATTGCGAAACCGCGGCAAATTCATGCATCACTGTGCGGTGGGTGAACTTGGAAGGGAATCGTCCGTGAAACAAAATAGAACGAACATTGACCAATGAGTTGTAAAAAGAAACCCCGGATTGAAGTTGCATTGTTGTACAACGCGCAATTAAGCGGAACACGCACACTTACGTGCTTGCCGAAGGAAGAACGAATAAAAGTAAACCAATTCCAGCAGTAATGTCGCGCTAATTAAAGTGTTTCACGTGATGTCCTTTTGAGCTAGCAGACCCTAGAACACCACTTCAATGAAGTGGTAATTAAAGGATTGCCTTTAAACACGGGTGTATGGAACGCGCCCTTTGCTATAAAAAAGAAAAAGAGCTCACTTTTAAAAAGGAATTCTTCGACAAAAACCAAAACCCAACCAAGCATTGTCTCGGGACGCTGCGGTTCGTTAAAGCCAAAAGCGTGAAAAATCCCATCATACACAATCCAGCGCGACGCTTCTGAAGAATGGCACAAATGTAAATTTAACGGTGTCAAATGGCAGCTTTTATGTTCATATCTTACCGAACGCGGAGGTACGCTCCCCGGGACGCCGTGACAGGATCAAGAAATGAGCGCAAAAATGTTCATTTTATATCGTGTTAATATTTTATCAACTTCATTCTTTTTCGCTCATCCTGCCCCGCCGGCTCGCGATGGGAGAAGGCCACGAAGTGTCCCATTTTTTCCCAACCATTTGCCACACCGCCGCGCCCGGTTGGAGTCACCATGCCAAGGACAATTTAGCTGGCAGATACTGCTGCCCTCTTAACTTGGCTTCATCCGTCATTCGGTGCGGCCCGCCCGGGTGAGCCTTCCCGACCCCGGGACGACGTGTTTCTTCGGAGTGTGTCTTTATTCTTTTTTTTTTCCTCCTTTCGCAGCCTATCTCGGTCCCGAAACGCTGACATAAATTGCTCGCCCAAGATGAAATAAGACCCCCGAACGCGAAAGACACTCGCCCACGCTTGTGTAGGTGTTGCATATTTTATTACGCACCGTGGCCTCGAGCTACGCGTTCGCTGTTCGCAAGAAGCGGAAATCAATTCCTCTAAAAGATTTTTCTTCCGTTGCCCGTGCCCGTGTCACAGGACAGGATCGGGAAGTGTATGTCACGCCGTAAATACGCGTCGAGAAATGAAAAATCTTATTAAGGCATCCTACCACTTAGGACTGTTTTCTGCCATGAACTTCTCCTTTTACCATCTTTTCGATGGTTCGTTCCATGGTGTGTGTGTACAGCCTGACGAAATAACATGGCTTTTGCCCGTCGGAACACTGGTCAGAACGATTTACCTTGCATTATGTTTTTTTTTCCTGGATACCGTCTCGGTAAAGTCTATTTCAAGCTTACGCAACCTTAAAAATGGTCTACATCACCTTCAGACCACGCAAGGTGAGATCATTGAATTCTATCTTACCTATCCGCAAAAAAAGGGAAGCAAGAAATATACCCATCCGCACCTAAAGATACCACCATCACACCAATAATGTCCCGAGCATAAAGCCTCGATAGAAATGTGCTTTCTATGCAAATGAAGATTAAGGTTAGGGAAATATTTAAATTTTCGGCATCGGCTGGCTGGCGGGGTGGATGTTTGATTCAGGTTTTGGCGTTCGAAAATGGTGAAAAATGGGAAACAGCTCACCATAAAGAATCCTGCTGACCAAACTGTGGCCAGCGCAATGACAAACGAGCGGTTCCGTTGTCTGACCCATGCATGGGACAGAACAATTTGTGGGCATGAAGATGTGGGTAGAAGTTTGATTTCTTATTGGCTTTAAGCTGTTATCAGGTATATCTTAAAGCTCATAAAAAGCTTAATTTTGAATGCTCAAATATTGGCATAAATTGTATTGGCATAAAATATTGGCATAAAATAGCTCAGTACTGTCCACTTTACATGCATTTAGACCATCATGAAAGATAGTTTATTCACAGCTTAACTTATGTATTTTAGATTGCATAAATACGTCACACGACAACACATTTCTTTTCCCAAAAAACACCGAAATAACCCTTAATTGCGTGAATACGCTCCGTTTTGTGGCGGACGTTTCGAGTGCCGCTTTTCTTTAACGATATCGTTGTCTTCCATCGGTTGATTACTTACGTATTCTTGCCCGAAAATAAAAGACGGCGAACCGATGCCACGCTGAAGCGGTGCGTGTTCTAATTTCCAATCAGCTGAATGATTTATGGCACACTTTAATAAGGAAACCTTACACCACGGCACGGCAAAAGACACTTTAACCTGCGAAGAAATTGAGCCATCATTGGTTCTCGAGTGTTGCCGACCCTGTTCCCGCGTGCCACGGCGATCCTGTAAGGATGCGATTGATAGGGAAAAAAAGGAAAACTTCCGCCCAAGGGCATGTGCTGTAGCACGAATACCCAAATTGCTGTAATTATGAGCTATCTCGAACTTTGGCTCGGGGAATGCTAGCTGTGGCAATGCCATTCTGCTTCCCCATTCTTCTGCTCAGTTCAGTTTTTTTTTCAAACACACCGCTCGGATGGGTCGGTGGTATGATTAGTTTGTCTTTGCGTCCTATTCCACACTGTCCCGGTTAATGTCAAACATCCTGTGAAGCCCCGATGGCACACAAAAAAAGGGGTTAACGGTGCTTTTTATGGGGTGGAAAATAATTTATTCAGCTCGGAATGATACGGTTTGCCGGGTTACGGTATGGGAGAGCTGAGGTGGCCGAAGGGGCCAAGCGAAGGGCGCGGTTACATTAGAATGACAGCTAGCATTCACGCAACACGTGCCATCACTTCCCCCAATTCACTGCTTCCCACTTGCAGCCCTACGGTTTCAGGTGTTTCGATTCGTTCCATCCCCCTATTAACTATCGACGTCGGTCAGGAACCCCGGTATCCTGTCTGTTTTTTTATTTTTATTTAGACGACGCTCCGATAACGAACACACCGATAAAGAAACGCTTCCAGCTCGACTCGGTAATGCGTTAGTGTCGGTGACGGCCAGCGACCTGATCCGGGCGACATGTTGCTCACATGTCACAATAGTACGTACGCGCAGCTGGTTACCCCTCCATGGCAACACCCTGCCACCGTACCCTTAGCCGGTCGTATCGTGCTAAGACGGATCACACATTCATCATCAGCCCTGGCAGACGGGGACGTTGTCCCGCAAAAGGGGTGCGCTCGGTATTTTATCAGCGCTGCTTCATCAAACAGAAATTCGGAAGTAACTGCTTTCTCCGGTGCGCCAACAACTACGACTCGTTGTGACGGCAAGCACTGTCAACCCCTATAATCTTCTGGAAATAATTTAAATTATTGATGGCAACCGAACGCTACCTCATCGCCATTCTCAAGCCATCAAACCAACCAACGAAATGTTGAAACAGAATCGGAATCGGAAACACATACACATCTGCAACTTTTGCGTTTGCTAACTTTAAATTATTAAAACCATGGCCGGCATCAGCAGATCAACACTGTCAGCTCGCTTTGGCAGGGTGTGTTGGAAAAGGAGCGAGAAATGAAATTGGCCTCGGGGCGTGGATTGCTTTAAACGAGCGCCGCTTGTATCGAGCGGTTCTGGTCTAGGTCCTGGGTGGTGGTTCAATTATTTTCCCAAGCGGTCGATGAAAACCCAGGCTAATGGGGACTGGGTTGCCGACTTGAAAGTATTTGGTGAAGGAAATTCCAATATTTAACTAGACTGTGAGGGAAGTATTGGATTTCTTTTTCTGTATCAAAAATAATATATTATATCTTAACGTTGCATCAAGATTTTGAGTTAGAATTTCGTAATATTATTACTTCTACGCTTTTAGATTTAAACAACTAATGTTGATCACTGTTCAATAGAAGTTCATCCATTAGAGGAGACAAAAAAGGATGTAAATTTTACAATAAAAAATCTTAAAGTTTAATGAAGCATAAAGATAATGTTGCAAAATTTTACCGTGAGAATTCGACGCTCGGAAATGTGATTGCCATTTAAAATGCTTTACGATCGTACATAACGTTCCTCCCGGTGGATAGGGTGCTGCCCTAGAGGGTTTTGTCAATCCTTTCCGCCACCTTCTCCGGGGGAGGGGAGAGTTTTTCCGTTGTCAAAGCGATGTCGTTAGAGTACGAAATTAGAATATTTTATCAGGAGGGCATCCTTATTGCCTGCGTTGCCTGGGAGGTAACAGCGCTGAGGAAGCACCTGAAAGGAAGTGCATGGGTAGTGATGGTTTGTGGTGGATTTTGGTTTCTTTGCAAACCTCCAACCCGAACTCCTCACCACTCGGAGTGGTCGGAAAAATGGCAGTTCACCAACACCACTAACAGATCCACCACCTCGCTGAGGGGAAATCTTCACTTACGCACTCCAAAACGCCTGTATTATTGCTTTTCCAGTACTGGACGCTGAGAGAGAGAGTTTTGATGTATGGTTGTGTGTATGGGTGTATGGGCTTGACTGGAATGAAAATTAGAACTTTGACACAAGCATGTAGCTTTGGGGCGTGAATATTTACGGGGTAAAAAACCCTCCGAAGAACAACAACTCCGCAATACCAACAGCAGCACGATTAGTGTCCTTGGTGACGCTGGAAGAATTATGATGGTAATACATAGAAGCAGTTGGCATGAGTAGACATGCCCTCCACCAAGAAGGGCGCATCTCCCAAAGCATCATTTACATTTATCGATTTTTGACGATTTGGTGAGAGATAATTTGAAAAGTTTTCCCATCGATCGGAAAACGCCCTTCATTACGTTGAGACTCGCTTTGCTATGGGTGGTGATGAATTCATGCCAGTTCCACCTACATGACCCATCCCGGAGTGTGGTTCACTTAGCTGGGAGTATTTTTCGTGTCGTGTTGGTTGAGAATCTAATTTCCCAACTTTTTCGTCTAATAACGACATTTGATGTCGAAGATGCGAAGGTAGCTCCAGAGGACACTCCATCTCCGCACAACTCGAGTGGATATGATCGGTAAACGCTAAAGTGAAACTGCCACAAACAACCGAGTGTGTGTGTGTGTATGTGTGGGCGAGTTTGGTTCCAGTGCACTGTCCGGGTGTTTTACAAAATCCTCAGTAAATAAAGGATTTACTATATCTGGTACCGTGCAGCACCAAGCGGTCACCAACGGTCAATGGCAAATGATGCTGATGATGATGACGGTGGTGGCGTTCGTACCGGTTCAGTACAGTGTTGCTGGCAAAAAAAACCCACTGGATTAGCACCCAGTCAGCACCCAGTGCCGTGGCGGACACCGAGAAGCCATCGGAAGCCACTTCACATTTAGCACAACATTCAACGAAACGAAACGACATCGGAGAGCAACAACAAAAAAATAGAAGGACTCGTCGCTAAGCAGGCAACTCATAAAATGACGTACAAGAGAAAAAGAACTCGACTCGAGTGGACATCACAGAGTGGACAACACGGAGTGAACAAGCGAAGGAAAACCCGGGGACAAAGAAATGTCAGAAAAACGACTGTCGACAGGGTTCTCGGTTCGAGTTTTTCGATATCGAACGTCCAGTGCTCGAGTGGCAATTGTGCCACGGTGAAATACTTTGACTTACTTCAGCACTTTCGGCATTTCTGGCCGGTGCCATTGGTTCGGGTATAAGGGAAAAGCGATGTCCAGAGCGTCCCGCAATTGCAGCTACTTCTTTTACGAGATCATTCCATCCAATCATATAATTTAACGATTATTGCAACGGAAAAGGTCAGGCATGGGTTCGTGTGGATAAAGATGGACCGTTTCCTATCAGGGTCGTTTGTCGTCCGAGCCAGGCGTGATTGAATGGAGGTTTTGTTTGGGGGAAGGAAGCAGGCAACACAATGGCGGGCCAGGGAAACAAACCATCGAAATCGAAGAATAATCCCCGAGGAATCCTTTCCCTTTGCTGCTTGCTGGTGATGGTGATGGAGGAGAAATCCATTCCTTTCTCGATTTCGGAAGGAGTTGGCTGAAGTAGTTGTATTACAATTTAACTCTTTTTCTCATACTGCTTCAAATGGCTTACGCTTTTAGAAGCACTTCCTGCCTTCGGAAGCTAGGCGTAGGCGATGGAGTTATGGAGTCGATTTTAAAATGCATTCCCTTTCCGAGGTAGCGTGGCTGTTGTGCATTTGGTGCAGAAATTTACGACAAATGGGTGGGCCGAGTGAACACTATTAAATTCAATAGTGTGCACAAACAATCGTGGTCTGTCCGCCCCGAGAAGCTCATAAGAGTAGCGTGCCAGTGCGGTTAGCCGATGGGGGTTAAACTGTTCGATGGTCCTTTCATCTACATCTGACCTCTATTATCTACAACTGACCGAGCAACCGGCCGGCATAATAGTACGGTTTGTGGGGTTGTTCGACACACCAGACAGTGACAATATATTCGACAAGTTTAGTATCGCTTACCCAGTCCCGGACACAAATTTAACACCTTCTTTGGGGTTGGCTTACGGGCGAGGTTGGCTTTAATTTTATTCCAGTTCCTGTATGCGCCCATCGCACGCGTGGGTTAGTGTTGCGTTTGGTGAGCTCTGCAAATAGTGTGCCATGCGGGAAAAAAGGTTCCAATATGGTAAAAAGAACACAAAACACCCTTTGCACACTATTACTTCCGGCGCTCATGCAAAAAAAAGGGGCAGGAATAGAAAGAATAAACCAACGCAAGCGACAATACGTGAGCAGCGATTTGGTGGTGAAATTTATATTTATTGTGTGTTTATACATAAATCCAACGCCGAAGACAAATAGCATTTTTCTGTATTTAATTTAATGCGCTACCTCCCCCCATTTCTGGTTGATTCGCTTAGCGATTTTCCACGAAACGCGCCCCAACGCGGGATCGGCTGTGGTTTTCGGCCTCCCCACACGGTGTGCATCGATGGCTGTGTGTCTGTTTGTTCGAGATTTTTACTGTTTAGCGAGTGCATAAATATTCTGTTTCCGTTTTATAAGCTCGCCATTTCCACGGTTCCTTCTTTTTTTGTTTTGCGCCACCACTGCGAAAGTCGTTTCCTTCCGGACCGCGTGACTCGCCATGCGAAGGAGAGAGTTTAATGGTTGATAGGGAGTGAGAGAAAAGCGACGGTTTTGGTGGTTTTGGAAGTGGCACGTTCGCCAAATGGCAAATGACCATACCCATTAACGGCTTTAGCTGCTGCGGGTGGGAAGGTACACCAAGTACGGTTGGCTGTTGCTTTTTAATGGTCTGTTAATTTTGTGTGGAGAAATAACTGGACTAGGTTAAACCCTGAAATCTAGTGCAGTGTAAAGAACTAGCCGCCATTGTGTAATAACTTGTTTGAAATATTGCAATTTTAAACATCCTATTCATTGGAACATTCCTGGAAGTGGAAGATGAACCGTACTGTTTGCAACCCTAAATGAAAATATGCCATTTGGAAGATCATAAGAAGCCCCAACGTACTGCAGAAGGTAAAATGAAAGGCATATCTTTATTTAGTTGTACGGTTGTGTTCTGGTCTGTTCATGCGTTAATAAAGTTGTACGTGTGCGAGGGTTTTTGGGCAGGGAAGTTTGTACGATCTGATTCAACCATACAACCGTACTGTTTCTCAGGGTGGGTCTGCCTAACTAAGACCGATCCGAACACTCCCACCTGAAACGTCTGCTTCGGAACGAGTTTATTACCGCCCGCCTAAACACACACACATTCCATTGCCAAAACCTCATTTAACCACCACCGTACAATTATATTTACTTTAATGTTTCTGCCCACCTGATGGGATGTTGGCCCGAAATGAAGCGATGATGAGATGCAACAAGTTAAAGCTGAGATGTGAGACTTTTTTGGACATAGCTAGGAGGGTTTTTTTTAATTATGAAATTAATAACAATTGTACATAATTATATTATCGAAATTACAACTTGAAGTTCACAGAATGAACGGAACAAGTTTCCGGATGTAACAATGTACAGGACGATAAAAGTAGGACTCTCCTCTCATGCTCGTAATGGAGCGCTTTAAGGGAAATCACACGTCACATCTTTTGTTGCAAGTATGAACTGCTTACTTCCTTTTATTTTATCCATTCCATTTGAAGGGTGCTTGAGCGTCCACACAAACACACCTTTAGCGGTATAGAAGGAACTCGTGCTCGGGCCGGGGAAGGATTTTACGATACACCAGCAAAGCAACACATTCAATTGAAGTAGTGTGGCATAGCAAAGTTCCAAGAAACACAAACCGTGGAGCGGACCATCCGTGAAAGTGGTGGAAAATTTTATTTCCCTTTTTCGCCTAAATAAATAAATTCACCCGGCCACGGCTGCAACGAAGCCGGACCGGGGCTTGGAACCGGACCAAATCCTTCCCACCCCCCGGTTCTTCATCGTACATCCGTGAAAATAGCAACCGAAAAAACCGCCCTACCCGAACACCCAGTCTTTTGGTCATTTACGGGAGCACTGGTCACTGGGCTGGACTGGATTGATGTTTCGGAGGATGCCGGCTCCATGTTCCGTATTCCTTTCTATCCTCCATCGACAGCGGTAAAACCCGAACAGCGGTATCCCGGGCCCTCAAAGAGCATACCGGAGAGTAATAGAGGTTATTTATATAAATAAAACAATCCATTAATCCCTAAGCGGATCGGTGGTAATGGCGGGTGGCCAGAATGGTACGGCGCGCGTACCGCCCCCGGCGGTGTTACGGAACGGATCAAGGGCGATGCTCCGGTACGTAAGATGATGGAAATTCTGGTTCTATTTTCGGTGGTTTGGTTGGGTTTTTTAAAGAGTTTTTCCGAAGCTTCTCCAGCTTCCGCGTTAAAGATGATCTGGCTATTTTAACGCAGCTTGTAAAACAGTGCTCTCGGGGATTAAGGTTTCAGCAGTCATCCAGCGGTAAAGTAATCGGACGATTAGTTGCATTTTCTCCAATCTGTTTCAGGTTTTCTGTTGCTTTGCTACCAATCTGGGACTGATGAGCTTTGAAATATTTTTTTCACACTAAACATTTACGCTTATGTTTTGAAAAATCAATCATAAATTATCCATTATATTAGGTGTTACAGAGGTTGAGTTTAAATCCGCTAATCCACGCATCGCTTATTAATACTGTATGCAATCTCGAAATCATATCATACCATACCACAACAGAAAACAATACCCTATTCCTACTTCGCGCACCGGAATCATGCTCCGTTAATCTGCTGATTAGTGCCCATCAACGCCACACAGCGGATGAATATTAGCCGCTCGGTGGACATTGTGCAATCGATGTCACTGTGGCACTGCTGCTGATGATGATGATAGTGCGACCTTAATGAGGATAATATTGAAGCCGCTCTGGCTGTATAAATCTTCATCCGTTCCGTTCACAATGGTCTCATTTAAACGGATAAACTCTCGATACTACTACACCCAGTGCGTACCCCGTGGTTATGCATCATCGGCAACGGCACGTCATTAATTATTGCACTAATAAACAATTCGGTTGACGTTTATAAAATGTCGCCCGGCATTTAACGTAGATCAAATGGATTGACTTGCGTTGTTTTTCTTTCTATTTTCCACACGTGTCCCGCACGGCAGGCTGCGTGCCGAGGGACAGGCCCTGGACGGACGGGAAATAGAAGGTAAAGCCGGTGCCTAACGTTATGCCAAACATCCGGTATGGAATGCACATGCATCGTCATGTACAGTCGGATGCACAAGCTGGGAATGGGGGTGGTGGGAATGAGAGATGGAGGTAATGCCATGGAAGCGAACCCTTTAACCCCAAAATGCCTGGCAGCCAAAGCGTGCTGGAATGGAACGTGTACGCACGTCATCAGGATATTCATTCGTTTGCTTCAGCTCCAGTGTCTACCCTCGGATACCGCTCGGGGATAGAAGATAGGAGGGCAACAGGGGGTATAGTGCACAAGTGATGCATCCGGGTACGTATGCAGTGTACATCGTTGACGTAGTACAGCAGCTTCCGCATCTGCCCACCGTCCGCTCCGATGGCATTTCTATTCACTGTTCTGCACTTGTCCCTGCAACACAAACGTTACCGAGGCGCGCACGACCGTTCATTTACACACATTTACATTGTCCCTTCCGGATCGGACTTGAGAAGGATTAAATGAACGTACCCGGGCAAACTGGGGTGGTGTGCCTCCCCGAGTGCACCAGGGAAAGATCAGGAGCATCGGGATGGCAATAGTACCGGCGTATCGATGTTACAAAACCAGAGCGACGTAAACAGTCGTTCCGTGCTACCGCTAATGTGCCTCATCAAGCGAAGATGCCAAGCCTAGATCAGACCACATGAAACCAGAACTCCGATTCTGCGGTTATGTTCACTTTCGAGGGCATCGCTACTCGAGCGCATCGGTTGGCAAGGTTGAGGTTGTGTGATGGCATGACGTGCAATACCTGGCACGGGAACTTCCCAGTAGATGTCGCTAAATGTGCATTTCGTTGGTGGTAGTAGCAAACAGTAGCTACTAAGAGCCATTCCCCAAAACAGCAACAGATTATATCGACTTATTTTGTGTTCAAAGTTTGAGTTTGGTATTTTATAAAAATTAATTTCTTATCACTTGTTTAACTTCCAAAATTTGTGAAACATTCTTAAAATGAATGGACATAACAATCCTTAAGGTTCTTCATGTACTGCGCCAATTGTAATCTCCGTTTTAAAACTTTTGTCGATGTTGTTTACTTCCCACAAAAAAAGGACATAAGAAGCGAGGCACTTGTTTTTGTTGCCATTTGTTCATCGCTTGGGTTCTGTTTTAGTACGGACCATTCTAACGTGGCGACCGCACTAATGAGGGATTTGCAGGCTAACGAAATACCCTAACTTTGTCTTGTCCGTATCGTGCTTCCGATGCGGACTTAACTTCTCTTCCTACCCGGGTATCTCGATGCCCGGAAGTCACGATGCTTCATGAAATTTCACGCAGTGTCCACGGCAGGGAAAACTATTTTAAATTGCCCCAACAATGACTGCGAACAAGGCGTAGTCTGCCCGATGGCGCACCATTCCGCCACTCGTCGCAGCTGGAGCGGTTAAGATCAACAACTTAAATCCTTAATGACAACACTGTTGCTGAACGGGGAAAAGTTTACCGTTGCAACGGCATTCGCCGTTTGGTCCGATCGAAAACAAATCCTCGTTTGAAGTAAGAAACCGAGCGGACCGTGTTGCGAGTTGAAGATGAGGAAGACACAGTGAGTCCGGTAATCTTTTCGTTCAAGATTCTTCGACTAGAGTCCTTTACCTTCCCTGGAAAAAAGTCCTCCAAGCTCGAGTAGGAAAAGAAGCTTTAACATGCTACAGTCAGGAAAACAATGTCATTCGGCTCCGGGTACTTCTGTCGTTGGTATTTCTGGTACTTTTCGGACAGCGCACGGCTACGCTGGCAAACGACGAGCATCATACTTCCTAGGTGACGGATTTTTATCGCTATCCAATCCATTTTAATTGCACCGTACACGAACCAGCGTCCGACAATGGGAAACTTTTGTCCATTCGAAACGAGCTGAAGCATTCCACCGTTTTGTTGCTTTTGTTACGGATTTTTCACATAGCAGCTGCCGTCTGCGGTCTGTTGCACGGAATGCATCGGAAATAGTTTGCTTGTTTAACAAGGCTACCTATTATCGTGTTCACGGTTTGTTAATTACTCGTACATTTTGACTCTCACCCTCTCTCTCTCTAAAACACATTTGTCACGGCGATAGTCTTGCTTTTTGGATCTCGGCCAATCAAGAAGAACTAGCAGTTAGACATCGGCATGTAAAAAAGAAATAAAATTAAGCAAATATGTTATGGAAATAGCGACTAATATGACGGAAAAAGGATCCACGAATGGATTTAGTGCTATTAGCGTACTAAATTTTCCTTCCACTTTATCGTCATCAACCTGTCGCTAATCACCTTTGATAGCAACTCCATTTGGTGAGGTAATCGTACTACCAAAACCAAAAAAGGGAATCAATAAACAGCATGTTGCTTAGCAAGCAACCAGGGAATTGAACACCCCAAAGTTAATGTGCGTGTTCCGCTCACTCTCTCACCCACTGTCACTTCCGATATGATAGTAAGCGATGTCTTTCCGGTACTAACCACCAACCGTATGATCCATGAAGTCCGAGCGATTGATTTATATTTTATTACACCTAAAAGGGATCTGCCTCCCAAAACGAGTGTCCCCGTGTGCAGGTGCACGGACGGAGTTGCACGCTGTTCCAAAATCCACCGTCGCTGTGGCCATTAGGCAATTTACTCCAAACCACTCTCGCCCCGATTGCACAACGAGGGGTTGCCGGGCGAATTGAGTGGAGTTGATTTACGGTGGTCGATACGGTGGACGGGCGACAAGGGAACGTGCCATGTTCTGCTTTCATCGTCCATAGTGTGCGGCATTTCCGACGCAAGACATATGTTTGTCCTATTCATTTGGGTGGTTTGTTACCGGATGAAGAAGAAGCAATCGTTCCACCACACTGGCCGAACCTTCCGAGCTCATTTTCTCCAATATCGGGGAACCCCAGTGCCGCGGGAGAACCATCCTATCGGTGCTGAACAATGCTATAAACTTCCTGGCCACTGCCGCACTGCCAACAATACCCGGTGTAACCCAGTAGCGCGGGCCAGGTTTTAGGTCCTTATCTCTTCCAAACACTTTGTTATAATCTGAAACATAATATAAATGGTAGCTAATTACGTTAATGGATGTGTATTTGTGTTGCGTGGGCTCACCACCGCTGTGTTGGGGGCAGTTGTTTCATTGTCATTCGCGGCCGCTTACTACCATTAGGTCCCGTAACCACCGCGTTCCGTTCTTCCGTCCATTCCGCTTCTATAGGCTAAACGTTTTGGGACGGTAGTGGCTGCCACCAAGGCCATATTGGTAAATCATACTCCACTGGAACTGTGTTTGTGTGTGGTCACTTTTTCGACTTTCCTACCCAATGTGCTGTGGAAAAGCCGCCCCAAACGAACTGCCCTCTCACACATCGATGACGAAAGATGATGTGATTGAAAATGAGAGTGTTGTTGGCGATGTAGATAAATCGATCCATAATCGAACGTGCACGCACAACTTCCAACCCAACCGGGACGGTAGAATCATCAAACGAGCAAAACTAGCATATAGTTGTGCCCTCATATATCATTCACTTTGAAAATTTATTTATTGCTTTTTGTGGCCAAACGGGCGAGAAACCGCTGCCTCCGCACACCAAAACTCTTATCAGACATTCCTTCGCATCCGGTCCCGTCGCGCCAACCCTTCAGGCGCGCTATTTGCGCGATTTGAATCGATGTTAGTAATTAATTAATTAGTCGAAGCCGAATCCTCACCACTTGACATCGACTTTAGGCTGCCGTTTTTGGGTAGCTGCTCTCGAAGGACCCGGTGGAAAACTTTGCTCGCGCATTGCCAACGTCTTGTGGCGTTGGCTCTGTCCAATTTTTCCCCCTTCTTTTGGGTTTCTCATAATCAAACGCCAGCTAGTTAGACCGGATAGCGAAGGAAAACTTTTCCACCATCAATTTTCCGACCCTTAAGAATGGTGGGAGATGATGCGTACGCTGTGCAAACGGTACGCAGTTCTCGAGGGAAGATGTTGGGACTGGAAACTGCAGGCGAAGGCGGTAGTCGCCTCGAGACGGACACGGCAAATGGCGGCCTACAGGGAATGCGAAAGTTAAACGGAAGATATCAGAAGTGGAAAAGAAATGGAAAGAACGTACAGAGTACCAAAAAGAAACCACTCAAGCAGCTCCACTACCTCGTGGAAGAGTAGAGAAATGCATTAAAAAATTAAGTAAATATCCTCCATCATCTTACAAAAATGTAAGCAGCACAGAACGCTGGACAGGCTAGTGGAATTCCTCGAGCACACGAAAGCAGTCCAGGAGTTCTCGGTGCGGAAATGGGGAAAAAGGATTCATCCGTTGGGACAACGCCACAAGTTGGGCAGGAAAATTGGCTGAAAGCTGAACGTTAAAAGAAATGTTCAGTAAAATCAGTTAAGGTTTATATTACAACCCAAAACGAAGGGGGAAACGATACACGAAGAGCGAATTAACTCCCACCAAGGGTAACTGTGAGTGATGGAAGAGAAAATAATTAGATGTGACTATTTAGGAAAATAGTTACCTTCCCAGCTTGGCCTCAATTCGCATCCGGTGCAAGGTGCTCGCATAGTAAGTTGTTTGTTTGCACGCTGCAAATGAAGAAAATTGACCTGCGTAAGGTGTTTTTAAGCATAAGCGGGTGGCAACAATTTAGCATTAAAGGTTTAAAGCCACATAAAGCTGACCGAGGAATATTTAGTCCTATTACACCGCAAGAAGCTTAATTAACCGCAAAGCGTTGACACCGTTTTATATGGCACCCGTGCGAGTGTTGGAACAAACAAACATCCAAATGTCTACGCTGTGCTCCGAACAGGCGAAGAAAGTCGCAATAAATGTGCTACGCCTGTGCTCCCGGTAAACGTTGCCAATCGCTACGCTGCAGCATCATTATGTTCACCAAAAGACATTAAATTATGCAAAAGATTCAATTACTCCCGGTCGGTACGATAAGATAAGAACATAAATTTCGCGTTCATCTTAGCCGAGCGCGGTCATTAAACCGTTTGCGTTTTGTGCGAAAACGGATTCATACGATTTGGGGCTTTCTTAAATGCTACCCAGCACATGGCATAGCTCAACCTTGCAGCGTACGAATGCTGAAACCACTTAGTATTGGCAAAATTATCTCGGTTTGGCTTGTAGCGGTTGAACTGTGAAGCTATTGTTGGCTGATAGTGGAAATTAAAATGCTCTTTTGCCGCGGAATGAAAGAACCGCTACTGTGGGGTTTTGAATTTATTAAAGCGCATTCTTCGGAGGCCTTTAATATTGACCAGATCTAAACTTTGAAGATGGATGGTTTGCGAATGTCATAAAGTAGCATGTCAAACGCCTTATTTTTCTGGAAAAAGATTTTCAAGCAATATCAAAACCACATTTAATTGTACAAACCCTTAAAATGAAAGCATTATTTTATGTTAAATATGGTCATCAAATAATCAAGCATCGGTTTCTCATTAACGTCCACTAGATCCACTTTTCTAAACCGTCATTTCGATGATTGCCCGGTGCAAAAGTTATCACACTTCTGATATTATGCACGCCAACTGTCACTTTGATCGAATGTAAACAAAAATTATAGCAAGTGAAAGAAAAAAAGCCCAAGTTGGATGTGAAACAGTTTGTGTTGTGTTTTCCGGGATGTTAGCGCGTTTGTTTACGGAAAATTGCATAATTTTCATCATCCAAAAATCGGAAGAAACCTTTCATCATTTCCGTTAAACAACCACCCACGAGGGCGCCAAGTTGTTCGCGAAGCGCAGTCGATCCACATCGATATGGAATCTCTGCCACCGAGGCTAGTGCTGCTGGTGCGTGTACAGCCGCCACCACCACAAGGCAGGCACTTCTTTGTTGCGGTGAGGAAAATTTAATTCCCCCCAATTTTAAACGCCTCCAACAGGCACACGGCCCAACGTTTACGGCCAGGGTGGCCTGAGTGGCTTTTGCTTTCTCACAATTCCACAAATTCGCTTACAGTGTGGAGCGAAAGAAAGGGATATGGCGTTGTGTTTTATAGCGGGGGCAGGTTTGCATACAAAGCGTCGAGATGTGATGGTGGCAAGCTTATACGGGCATTCCGGGCCCCGAGGTTTTTGGCTCGAGGATGCTGGAATTGAATATAAATTAAAAACCAGAATACATTAAAATTTCCTTTACACAACCATTTGCCGCGCTTCCGCCAGCACTTGCCTTCGTTGGAAGCGAACAATTTTCCGTTGCAAATCACTTTCCTTCGCCAGCTTTCTTCGAACGGCAGTTCCGACGAAGGGCAATCGGGCGTGGCGGGGGAAATGTCTTGTTCGCACATCGGAATGTCGACGGCCCGGGCACTGGGACGCTGAGTGTGGCAGGCGGCCTGCCTAAATTATGCCTTTACAATTTTATTGCGTTCATTCGATAAAATCCCCGTGACCGGTTTCCCCGCCTTTCGGCAACGGTCGTAAAGCATAATGCCTGAAAGGTCTAATGAAAATCTGATTTAACATTCGTCTCTCTTCCCCTTTTTTACTTGCAGATGAACCGTGCTATTCAAGTCAAGCCAGCGGATAGCGAGAACCGCGGTGGTAAGTTACGATTTCTCGTTTCGCTTCGTTTACGTGGATCTTTCCTTCCAAAATTACCACTATTTGCTGTCTTTTTCATTACCTTTTATCGATTGTTTTTTCTGTTGAGTTCCGTTTTACACTCACCCCAAAAACCCAATTCTTTCTTGATCTTTGAAAACAACGAAACACTACTATTAGAAGTTCGTACCATTCTTTACTACATCAGGTGAAGGATACAGGATTAATTAAAGTATTAAAACGCGTATGTTGCATTGTCGCATGTGCTCAATGTGAGCAACAATTTCACCAACAGCAACAAAAGTCAAACCTTAGCACAAAGCTAACACTTACAGTTTTGCGCAATACAGATAAAAGAGAACGAAAATAAATCTACTCGCAGGGCAAGTAAATTTCCATTGCATTGAAAAATCACCATCGTTCATCCTCGATGCGGTGCGGTGTGCGCTTTTGTTTTTATTTCGGGCACATTTCTTTGGCCCTATGCGTTTGCCGAAATGCCAGCTGAGAACCCATTTGGAAACGAGCTAAAATAATCATAAATTCACGCCAAAATTCAATCGCGAAAAGCGGTGCCATTTATCTTGCTTTTACCATTCACCCACCCCACCCACGAATGGTCGCGGCCCTGGGTGTTTGGGGCAATCATTCAAGATAGCATCGCGAACGCGCGAACGCGTCGATGTTGCTTTGTTTGGCTTCACCATTCACTTTGATTCACGACGATTGGTTTGATTTAAAAGTGGCCAGATTGGGCATTTGATAAGGGATGTATGAATATAAATATATAAAATAGGTTCCAATCAAACGAATGCTTTGATATCTGCACTTTCAGAACCGCAATTCCCTCTACTCGGTCCCTTCGTGAACTGTTATCTAAAACGACAATTTTCAAACTCGAATGCTTCCAGCTCTGTGGTCGTACATAGGGTGAAAATTGTATATGCCGTTTAAAGCCATCCTTAACGGGTCCATTACGGCTGTCCGGCAAACAACAGAGAACAAGACCTAGCCGAACGCAAGCGTAGCAACACACGCACACTTTAATATCATGCTAATGAAATAATTTCCAGCAATATAAATTACCTAATGTTCCTCTTTTCACAAAATGAAAGATAAAATGTTTCGCTATGCCCGCAATCTACATCGTACGGGCGTCCGTAAAACGTTCCATGCGGCCATGGCCGAAACAGCAACCGAGAGTAGGTGGTAATGCTCCTTCGTACGGTTTCCTACTTGCGGCAGGGCGTTGTTTTTGGTCGGTGCGCTGGAAACGCAAACAAAATATGTCTTTTGATATTTAATAATAATAACCTTAGCAACAGTAACGTACCTTCCCGGGCAACTACGAACCGCACTGGTGAAGCTTTACGAAGGTTCTTGCGTTCTCCGACGTGCACGGTACGGTGTGTGGGCCGAGTAGGTATGGGGAAGATGTTGGACCAGTAACAGTTCTGGTTGTGATGTGTTGTAATAGGGCTTTGAGACAATTTCTGGCACAATCTATCCGTATCCGGGGCAAAGGAGCGACATTTTTTGGCGACTCTTCTTCCGGATGTGGTCTGGACGTACTGAGCGATGAAGTGCAAAGACTCCGGTGCTTGGGTACGACGGGTCGGAATGACAAAACTTGCTCCATCAGCTTTATGTGTTACGTTATTAAAATTTATGTACACCGAGTACAAACAGCAAATGATCTTTTTTTTTCTTCTTACTTCTACTTGCTTCTTTCTTGGTCACCGTTCTTCATCGCATTTTCCACCACGCCACGGTCAGTGAACTTCGGTAACAAATGCCCAAAATTTAAGCCCCCTAATAGAGGAAACCAAAACGCATGAAGCACACGGACCGAGGCGTCGAAGATTTCATTAGCGGCAGTGGAGAGAAAAGGGACCGGGCCAGGCATCTGGTACCGGATAGTGCGAGGGAAGCGCTGTTTTGCACAACAGGCCAGAGGGCGAGTTATGAGAATGCTAATAAATCTCCATAAACATTACCGTCGGTCGTCCTGTGACGGCATTCCCCAAACAAGGACACGGGCCAGGGCAGACCCGGATGTACTGTGTGGCCTGTAAAAGACTTAATAGCAAATTGCTCTGATACACTTTGCGAGCTGATACACCAACCCACAACAAGCCCGGTGGGGTGGGTGTGCTTAATGTCGGTCGGCTCCGCAAAAAACATTCACCGTGTCTCACCAGTGTCGTCCAGGGCGGGAAGCAATTTCCATTTGATAAATGGTTGCATGGCGACAAATGTGTGTTTACAATTAAAAAATTATAAACCAAACATCAGTCGCCTAAAACAACGGAGCCTGGAAGGATGGAAGCGGGTTGGAACCAGGATGGGATATGGGCAAACTAATCAAATAAATGAAATACTCAGTCAGTGCAGAAGGAGCAGTGGTCGGTGCGCTCAAAAACCGAGCATAAAGGCGATGAATGTCTGTTGAGATATTCGAAGGTCTTGATGACCTGTTGGCAAGTTTGACGTTCTTATGACCGGTTGGTGCGTTTCGCATATTACGCCCCTGATAGGAGTTATTTGTTATTTCCTATCCCTTTTCATGTTAATCCGTCTCCAGCTTCTTCGCCTTCGCCCCAACACGGCAAGATTTATGATAAGACAAACCTCCCCCCGGGCCCACGAGTCTTCGAAATGGGTCGACCGACCGACAACACGGCCTCCCGAACGCTATTTTGGTGGGCTTCAATCTTCGTCAGTTCACCCTTTTACCTGTTACTGGCAGGGCGACATGTGTGCAATGTTTCAGTAATTGCCTTAATCCTTTTCCATGTTTTACAATCCGACCGTCCTCACACATCCGGCGAGAAAACCCCACCGTCTCACCCTCGCTGAATTCTGCCTGGTGTGTGACGTAAAAACTAGCTTGATAGATTCCGCCCGGATCCTCCGTCAACGGGCTGGGGGTTTAAGACAAGCTCATCCGACGGTGAACACCACGTAGTACACGTTCCGTGCTGCTTGCCAGGTACGGTCGGTACCGAAAGGGCTGTCAGCAGGAAGGTTTGATAATTTGATCAAATTAAAATCGAAACCTTCACGCCCCCAAAAACCGAAGCCCCGTCTGGGGCAATTCCTTTTCTTCGTAGCGCCGTCGAAGGAAGCAACTGCTCGGATGATGGTTTGTGGTGTGTGATTATGGAGGATTTAGTGGATGAGTGACAGGTCTATCGGTTCAACCGTCCTTCCCTTCCCCCAACCCCCCCAGCATGCGCTGTCGAATGGAAAGTTTTGTTGCAAGAGGACGGCTTCAGGAGTCCGACACGGTGGAACATGGGCGCCTTTCTGTGCTACATACATCCCGACCGCATGCGGATGGGGGATGGTGGGCGCTCAGCAAACTTAGCGAAGCAATTTTCCATTAGGAAAATTACATTGTCATTAGCAGGTGTTTCTCTGCCAGACCAGCTGACACCGCCCGAATGCCAAGGGTTGGGTACGATCTTGGGCTCCAAAACCGGCGGCTTGGCGCAGGTTGAGCGTAAATGTAATTTTAAGACGATGCTGAGCTTGCTTTCTCCTCTGAGATGTGAAGAAGAAGGAAGCAAACAAATAAAAAGAATCCCACACAACCGATGGTAACCGTACCATTAACGCCTCCATTCAGACGTGCCAAATGGGGGTTTGTGTGAGTAAATTAAATTCTTACACTTTAAAGAGCGCATCCAAACAGTAATTACACACAACGTGAGACAACACCGAGGACAAAACAGTATGGAACCAACAATCACGTACGGTTATTACTACTGAGAAGGGCGAATAATGAAATTTAGTCCCATCCAAAAAGGGCTGATATTGGCAGGGATGCCGTCGTTATTTCGCTTTCCCATCGATAACGCGTCCGAATATGCTGTCGGAGCTCCCGACGAGCAAATAAAAGCAATGCAACAGCGTTTTAAACAGTGGCCAGTTTAGCCACTGATAAAAAATGCATCCATTTCATCGGTGAACGAATTACAAACAGGGAAAAAAGGGGAAAATCTATGGAATGTGCCACCGCCCGCAGGGTACGGGAATTCATATTTCACATCCCTTTATCCCTCTGGGAAGGAAATGAACGGTAAAATTTCAACACATTAGTCGACTGATTGCTCCCATTAGGGCCTGGTACCGTGGTACCGTGTGCGCTCGATCCGTTCCCGATGCTCCCGGTCGGTCGGGCTTTCGATTCATAGAAAAGTTCTGAATATTTCATTGAGAATGTCAGTCATTTTCCCCCCGTACGTGGCAACGGGGCGGAGGTTGTGAACGGCTGGTGAGGGGGAAAAACCACACCACAGCACAACCGCCATCACGGCAAACCGACAAGTGGGATGGGTTTTGGTGTGTGCCGGGGTATTTCAATCCATTCCACCATTCGGCAAAAGCCAGTACACACCGGCAACAGTTTGAAGCGTGTACGGCCACTTTTGTGCATGTGCAGTTGCAGTTTCACTTCCATAACCCACAGAACGGTACGCTGGTGATGGCATTTTTATAGCTCCACACTTGCAAGCGCTCTCGTGTGCGCTTTTGATGGATTTGAATGGTTTGCGTCTGGTTCCTGGACGCATGAGGATGCACACACGCAAATTGTGCGAATATAAAAATGCATAAAAAAAAAGCACCGTGAATTGAACGTGCGCAATTAATGTTGCGGTTTATTTGTTGTTGTGCGGACGATATCTCACGGAGACAAACGTCGAACAAAAAACAGCAGGTTGATCTGTTATCTTTAGCGATTTATAAATGTGATGTTTATTTCGCTGCTAACACGCTGCGTACAGAATAGCAATTTTGGGGTGAAAAACATGCAATAAACATTATCTTCTGGCCATTTTCCAGTGGTGCTCGGACCCGGAGACTCTCGATACCCAGTTTGGTCCGTTGAAGTGAAGCCGTTAAATCAAACCCACCAGCACACGGGGTGTCACCAAGTGTTTGCTCAATTATCGCACCGAAAGCAAATTGGTCCATAAAACTCTCCCCAAACTACTGCGTTTGGCGTGTGTGAGGGCGTGCGAGAGAGATGCACACCGGCAAAAGGAAAATACTAACTGCCCAAAAGACATCCCGACCACACTGGACCACTGGACGTCCTCTGCGGGGCAGAATGTGGCAAAAGAAGGAAAGAAGCAAAAACAGCCACTTCCAATCCAGAGTACCTAATTTAAAAACTTTTCAACCCAACACCCATTTTGTCCCTTTTGTTGTGCCGGCGTGGGCACAATTTTTCCCCGATTCTTTCTCGGTGTGTATTATTACACCGGGGAGGGTTCAAGTCATTACTGTGTTCCGGATGTGCGCTGGAATCTTTGTGTGTTTTGTTTTCTGCCGTGGACATACTTTTACAATCGCTTCTCGCTTCGGGCACCATTCATTCTCGATTCTGTGCGGTGCGGTCCTCTTCTGGGTGGTTTTGCTGGGAAAGTAAGAACAAAAAACAAAACACACGCCGCAAACTTACCTTTTGCAAGCGGATCGGGAAAACTGTATGAAAATGTTTGGCAAAGGAATGGAGAAACCTCCATCCGAGATAACGACCACCCTCCCCCTCCCTTTCCCTTTCATTTGCCGTGGGAGGGTGTTACGATTGCCGCGAAACCTGGGAGAGGTCAGCAAGACAACGACAACGACAACGGCGACGATGACGCTGAAAATGGGGCCAAGATACACCATTAATTCAAATTATCTCATTTACAACGGAACTCGGTTATATCACTAATTTTTTCCACTTGTTTTTCTTCTGTTTTTTTTGTTAGCTTTTTTTTGTTTTGTGTCTGGTCGTGTTTGTGCTGCTTTTCCATCGCGTCATCGTCATTCTCCCGGTGGTTGCCTAACGCTACTAACGGTCATTGCCAGAGTGAGGATCGTACCATCCCGGGGACGGTGTCCTCCCGGTGTCCGCTTGCACCTTTATCGACAAACGGCTGCCCGCAATTGCCCAGTCCACACTCCTATCTGATGTTATGCAAATTACCGTACCACATTGTATCAGCAAACGGTGTGATACCGGGGGAGGCGATGGAACCAAAAAGCAACACCTACCTAACACACCCACTCACACCAGCGGTCGCGTCCACCTCGCCGTATCCAAAAACCCGGGGACAAGCGAATGAATGTCTTTCTTTATGCCTATTACTCGTTGGGACGGTTGGGCGAAAAGGGCATTTTTGTTGTGTTTTTTTTTTGCTGGCACTCTACTGTTTGAAGCGCAACCAGGGGTTTTTTTATGGAGCATAAAGGTTACGTTAAACAATAGGCTTTTCCAAGGCCGTATGCGAGTGTATGTGTGGGCACGTACAGCAAGATGGACCCCGGGGATGACCCTTTGTGTGGAAAACTGAGCGGGGTGTGAAGCGAATGGTCGATGATTCGGGATTGAAAGTGTGCCTTCTTGGTAAGAGCTGTGTAAGGGATGTGTGTATGTGTGTGTGTTTTTGTTTTCGTTCTACTCGTCCTTTACGCTACATACTGCCCACAACCACTACCCTAATGAATGGCAAAACGGAATGGCCAGCGGAATGCAAACAGGCGTCAAGCGATCAAATAAATGGGAAAGGACAGCGAAACCAACCTATTCCGGCGCACTCCGTGTGTCCGGGTGACCGTTTAGGCAAACACTAAACGATATTGCGCTCGTGCCGCAGTGAATATCAACTAGGCAGGACTAAGAGTTTCGAAACAATCATAAAGGTAGATAGCATGTGGGGCGCAAAATGCAAAAACTGCGAGGTAGAGGCAAGGATGGGGGCGCCCAACCGGTGAGACCTTCTCGAAATGTATCGATTTCGGATGCAGCCAGTGTTGGCGGAACGGATGGAATGACGAAATGGTTAGCATGCTTGCTTTGCTCCTTCTTCCAGATGCTCGATTTTTGCGCTCTAGCATTCCGGGCATACATTAACGTTTATGGCTGTTATTACCTGTGCTCTGTTACGGTTTTGTTCCCCCGGACAAAGGGCGGCCCATCATTGGACGGTAATGGACGATGGTCGTCTATTGGATGTGAATGACATCGTGCATTTAAAAATGCTTTTAAAGAAGGCCAAGGGTCCTGAAGACATAATTGGCAACTTTGAAAAGTGTTGCTG
Organism: Anopheles marshallii; assembly: GCF_943734725.1. Taxonomy (NCBI): domain Eukaryota; kingdom Metazoa; phylum Arthropoda; class Insecta; order Diptera; family Culicidae; genus Anopheles; species Anopheles marshallii. The sequence goes on along the minus strand of NC_071327.1, from coordinate 73,281,850 downwards.
TTAAATTAAGCAATCAAGTGTTGTCGGCTACCTTTATATGAGTTTTTTTTAGAAATGGTCTTTCTTCTTCTTGTTGAATGGCATTACACTCTTATTCGCTTCAATTCGTTTATAAGTCCAGTTTAAAGATCTAGATTTGGATAATGTTGCTTTACTTGTAGATGATTGCTTATACTAAATCTTGTTCGCGAAATCTTAAATAATTCACAAGATCTTAAACTTATTCGATTAATGAATTGGCATAATGTCCTGGACCAAAATTCTTGGAATCGAACAGTAGCCAATTGATTAGTCGTGCGGGGGAGCATTGGGATTAGGAGAGTTTGTTGTCTCCTTTTTTTAGAAGTCGTTGTGACAGTGCAATTCATTTGTGAGCTATTATTGGGCCTTGAATGTTCAGAAATTTTGCCAGTTTTGGAATAAATGTAAGATTACAAAAAATCCCTATGCTAGAAATCTGCTAACCATATTTAACTATTATTATTATTATTATTAAGGTTTTCTTGGCAATAACCTTGTAAATTAAAAGGTGGAATTATGAGTAATTGATACTTAAAAGATAGTTTGAAAGTTGCCTTTCAACATCGATTATCCTCGCTCCACTATACTAATCACATTCACCACAATCAATCCAATTCAAACCTCAAGCGCACGGATGTAAATTATTACTAACCTCAAGTGAGCATGTGTTGTAACATCCTTTTCAAACAGACCTGCAAACCACCGTCCATTAGACAGATTGCTCAATTACGGCCCGCTCAAACAGCGCGCATCGTCACTGAAATGGGGGCGAGTGGTTGAAGCCGGTCGTGAAAAGGGATTCGGCTTCGGATATCTGATTTGTAATTCATAAAATTTATATCAGCTACACATTTGCCCATTTGCTGCCACCATCCGCCCAACAGCTACAGCACCACCCTACGCTGGCAGCAGCAATGCAAACAGCTACCCCTCCCGACTCCCGCGGGTTTTCCCGAACCCAGCTCAAGTAAACTCACGTACTACACGTACCTTCGGAACAGGTCGGTGGTTGTTGTCAGTTGTTGTTGTTTGGCTTTTTTTTTTTCTTTCAACACTCAACATAATTTCACAACACAACCACTTTTGTAAAGAGCCGTAATGTAAGCACCCTCGTGCCATCTTCCACACCGGGTGTGTGGAGCACGTAGAACAGTACCATTCCCCCCCCTGATGCAATGGAATGCGTGGAATTGATGATTATTTTTATGTACTTTTTATGTTATTTAATTTGTACACACATTCATCACAATCAATTGAAGACACTCTGGAACTCGGGTTTCTTTTGCCCTGAGCAAGCACAAGGGTGTGTGTGTGGATGAATTGTTTTTCGAATCGAAACCGTTCGTCAGGTATGCTTCCAGCGGTTTCCAGTGTTGCTTTTTCCATTGCTGATTTACATTCGAGACCAGCTGGGGTGTGGGCAGTCGGCTTGGCACACGGAGGGCCGGAACAGGCACGCGTTCGGTGTGCGGTGTTTCCTTTATTTATGCTCCTGCACTTTACCCAGGCCCCACGGGTGCGCAGGTTGCGTGTGTGTTTTCATCGTGTGTGCGCTTCGGGGTGTATTCACACGAGTTTGATTACATCATTCATCTTCATTTAACGTAACGAACGCAGCGTGAGTGCGCGCCGCAAGGGAATTCATTGCGTTTTTGTTAAACGGAATGGTGGATAAAGAGGAAAAAAAAAACGCGTGGAGCAACTTTGCCAAACGCTAGTGGAAAGAATAAAACGTGATTTTGTCTGAACCTGGTGGTTGTCTTTTTTTTTCAGGCGTCCATGTTTCTTTTTCTCCATGCTGGGCAATGGATGGCGCGTGTGGGGGTGGTTTTTGAGGCGAAACCTTGTCTAAACGCAGCACACATCCTTCCTGTTTCCAGCGCTTCGACGTTGGTGGTGAAGCGTGCCGTTGGATTATAAACAAGCACACATACACGCGTTCGCATCGTACAACATCGTACATTTTTATGTGTCTCATTTGGTGTACCATTTGCGCAACGTCTGGATAGGAGGTGGAAAACAGAGGCACCGGAAGAACAATAAGCCACCCACCTTCCGGCCTGCTTCCCCATTGCTTCCCATGCTACGCCACAACCGTGTCACGATGGATTAAGCCACTACGAATGGGGCTTCCTTAAAGCATCGGCCGTGCATATGTTGCAACAAACGGGGAGGGTGGGTTTTGGTGCGACCCAGCAGGAGAAAAATCGATTTCACCTCCACGACGCTAATCCATTAATCGATTTTCCCGTGCGTGTGTGTTTGTGTATGGCTGTAGTATTTTTCTTACCCTCAAGACACATTCGACCTCCCCCCCCACCTAACATTACCAACATATCCGGAGTTACCGGATGCAATGAAAATAAGAAACGTACAGCCCCCTTCGGACATTTCGGTGTGTGTAGCATCGTACATTGCTGATGTGCCTTGCGGAGGTTAAGTTTGTTGAACCTGCCGCTGCCATTGCTGCTGTCGGAAGGTGCACGACCTCGGTGTCTTCGTGTGTGGGTGTCGACATAATTTTACCAAACATATGTTCCGACACGTGATTACATTACATTAAAGCCACCGAGCCGTCTGTTTAGTGGGTTGGTGATGGCGTTGAGAAGGAGGACTACAATTACAGATAATCACAAACATTATTGTCACCCGGAGAGTCCACGCCAGATGGAGCTCATTCCAGCAAACTAATTCCCGAGTTTAGGAACTGATTTTTCTTAAAGAGAAACCCCTCTTGCAGCAGACATGTCTGAAAGGGCACTTTTATCTTACGCTTCAGGGCCAGAATATCGTGCGTGTTACACCCTACATTGCACACCTGAGCAAATGTGCCCGTTTTTTACTAGATTTTCAATTTCAATTTACATGTCTAAGCTGTCAACTGCTAATGTTGGGGTGTGTAAGTGGCGTAAAAATACCGAATTTCTCGAGCAGCTGAAGCAAGTCTTGCGTACACAAGACTTTCGATAAGGAGAGGGTTTTGTTCTCTTACTGGCGCGTCTTATACTGCATTAAACTCTGGGAACTGAGGGCAAAATCTGTGGAAATATCGGCGAACTTCTAACCATCGTCTAAACTTCCGGACGCATCAAGAAACCACTCCGGTGGCTTATGACATATTTGCTGGTGTGAAATCCATTTCGAGTGCTGCTGTTTATTTATATATTTTATGTAGCAAAACAGCAAAAATAAAATCGGAACCGTCACATGTGTGTGCAAATCGCTCGACAAAAAGGGTGTAATGCCAGTTGTTCCGTACGCTTCCCCGGATTGTTGCTCCACTTCCTGGCGAAACACTGAGCGAAATAAGATTGGATACACATATAGCGATATGCTGGAAGTTTGGTGAGTGCTACCTGCACAGCAAACAAACCTCCTCCAAAAAAGCTAGTTGAAAGGAACCAGAAATTCTATGCCCCTTTTCGAAGGATTTTACCAGATCTCGTTTGCTGGGCGTTGGAGGGTTTTTCCGTCCTTAGTAAACTCCCACTTTGCCGTTTTCCACACGAGTGATGCTTTTTCACCATTCACCTCCCACAGTTGGTTGGTGGTACCTGAGAGCAGCGTGCAAAACATCCTCCGTCCACGTGTAGGTTTAGACATTGTTGGGGGAAGGAGCGAGAGAAAGTTGCAATCCTGCAAGCGCCACCCCGTACCTTTGGCATATGACAAAGGAAAAAGGTATGCTCACCTTTTGCCGTCAACGCGCCAAGGCGTCGATAATGTGAGAAAAACGTAGCGAGCAAGCAGACGTGTGGGAGTTTTTAGGATGAATAATTTATGAAAATAAATAATTTGCTATCAATTTATACTGATGAGGGTCGTGAAAGTTTTATGAACCCTCTTGCACATGCGGTGGAGGTGTGTGTGCTAGCAGTGGAGCCTGTTTCGGTGTACGAGATGGTGGAAACGGTTTGGATTTGTGGTATTTGGTTTTTAGCATTCGGGTTTCATCGATTGGCCAGTGGTTGGTATTGCTCGCTTAGATAAAAATGGCACAACCAAACCCGATTCTTGAAAACTTTTTTAATTTCAGTTTAATTTCGTCTTTGGTCTTGTTTTTTGTTTGGTCCTGTAGTCAAACTTCGGTAACAGATGGCCTAGTTTTTTTTGTTGGTCAAATATGAATATTTATACAAAATTATATTGCTTCGAACAAATCAGCAAATCGTATTGATGAGGACACAAGTTCCGTTTTTCATTAAAGAGGTTTCTAAATTCTTCAAAGTTTGCGAGGTGGTTTTTTTCTGTTTCTTTTGTTTGGCCATCCCTTATGGGTTTGAATTGATCGACAGGATATCCTGTGAATGGAGCAAGAAAAGAGTCGCCGGAAATGAGACAAACTCCCAACGAACGAAAAAAATAAAAAGAATCCAGCAACAAAAAAAGGCCAATAGAACAGACATCTTTGCCATTATTGTAACAGTGTGCGGAAAGCCACTGCTGCTGCTCGCTGTTTTCCCATTGTAAAACAAAATAACATTTATTGTCAATACTGTGGCATCGTCGAACGCACGCTTTTCTTTGTTGTACGATTTCGTTTTCGCATTTTCTCGTATTTTTTTTTATCACAACCTCAACCCCACCCGAGTTGCTAGGGGTTTTTCCTCCGGTCTGGGATGACAGTTCCACAACCACCAACCGTGTACGGTTGGTCGCATCGAATCGCTCTCAGTCCACGGAACGGAAGCGCGTCGTACCTTTTTATTCCATCCCAATCAACTTCTGCTTGTTTCACTTCAAAAGGAAAATGAGTACCCCCTAAATCTTTTCTCCATCAAATTAGGATACCGGACAGGAGGACGAAGTGTACGGGTTTTTGTCCTTAAGCGTCCAAACCCATCCTGTCTTTCTGTGCTCCGGCTGCTCTGGCACCCATCGATCCGTCGGGTTTCTTTCTTTAGGAAGGGATTCTGCGGAACATGAAACGCTTGTGCCAGTTGGAGGTTCTTTTTTTGGAGTTTTCTTTCCGTTTCTCCTTCCTCCTTGCGTGTCTTGTTCTATTTTTTCCATCCTGTCACTTTGATTTTGGTTCGGTTGTAGTCGTTATTTGAATTGATTTTATTATCTGCCTGGAAGGAAAACTCGCAACCGCACGCACACAAACGCACCGCACAGGCGGATTTCATCCCTTTTTGCCGGCGAGGGGAAGAATTCATGGGCTTGTCAAGGTGATGGGTGCAAAATCAATACCAAAAAACCCCGAAACGAGTTTATAGTAAATCCAGTGCCAAACACCCTAAGCAAATGATTGAATCTTTAACTGGGGTTTGAAAAGAAAAGAAAAGCGAGCAAAGGAAGTCGTCCAAACCGGGGTATGGTACCAGAGCGTAGAACGGATCCCCGGCAGCACATGCTGTCGGTGTGTCCTACTTTAAAGCATCAGATTCATGCCTCGGCTCCGACGCATCCAGAAACTCCCGGAATCGGGCTGACAAAATGAGCCAGGCAATATTCGTATTATCTCCTTCGGATCGACCGGTTCCCCACGACCCGAGGTGTGATAGAAGCAGCGTGTATGATTGAAAAAACCCCCTGCAGCAAGGTTACACGTGTGTTGGAGCTGTGTTTCCACCGCAAAGCTGACATTTTTTTTTCCAATCCAAAAGCGTTAGAGCGATGAGCTGTTTCTTCGAGCGCGCGTTTACGATTGATTTTCACCATCGAATTGAGGGGTGAAAAATCGTTGAACGTGGGCTAAATCTTTCACACACATGTACGCCCGGCAGGAGTCTGGTGCGGCCATAAATTTTGTGGCCAGCAAACAAACAACGTCACCGGGCAGGGAGTTGGGTGGAGCGGGTGGAGGTGCGAAAATGTGTCTCTATCTGCCGTGTGTCGCCCACACGAACCAACTCCTCATCGCTCAAACATGGTGGCTCTCGTTCGGCTATGGGGCGCTATGGGTTTCCACTTTTGTTGATGTCATCGTATAAATATTAGGTGACGAGACCAGAAGATGACACAATATTACATCGGATTGGGTTTTGCGATCACATTTGGGTGGGGAGGGGCGGTTGCGGTTAAAAGATGGCAGGTGCGCGGGGAAAGATGGATATGGGTTGTAAAAAACTGTCCTTGACAGGATGGTATAGCTTTAAGAACTTTATGTCTCCAGCACAAGCTATCGAGAAGGTGACGCGTTTCGATATATCTTTATGGTGTGCTTTCGCACATCATCAACATTAAGATGTCTTACGGGTTTGGTATTTCATATTAGAGATGTTTTTAGTATTTTATAAAAATGTTCCATGAACACGTCGTCTAAACACGATACACTAATTGAACTGTGTTCATCGATACTAATCGCACATTCATTTCCTGCTACACAAAGGGACTACAAATCATAGCCGCTCAGGACGTTTTCTGTCATCTCTTCCAGTTAAAGATAAAGCCCCGATAGAATGCATTACCCGGAAGATTCCCCCGGCTTATCTGTCGCAAAATCTCTCCTGTCTGCCACATAAACCGGTCGATCGCTGTAAATCAATAGAACCTGCTTGCAGCTCAAAGTATTTGTTTGACATCTTTAGCTGTCATCCTGCCAAGCTTTAATTTCAATTAAAGCTCATCCCGTTTTGCCCTCTCCAGCAACCCTTGGGAACCATATGGTTTTACCGTATGGTTCTGTGGCGTAGTCAATATGGCGATGTGCATGCAGTACACGGCAAGATGATGGTGCACGAATGTGGACGCCCGTGCAGACGACCCATCCATCCGGTGCAAGGAAAAAGGTCCTGCTCCCTTTCATTGTAACGATCATTCCTACAGCCGCCCTCTGCCCATCTCCGGTCTGTTGGTGGTCGGTTCTAACGAACTTAAGTTCTCAACCGGAAGTAACGTCTTCGGCTTTCGGGGGAGCCACTGGCGTGTACGGTTCCTGAAGGTATCAGCGAACCGTAAGCACACGTACAAACCACGTGTGTAAGGATATGGGTACACACATGCATCATCAAAACATGAGCGTATGGCATTGTCGTGTAGCAAATGGCAAGCGTATTAAAATTAAAGGGAAAGGGAAATCTAATATATCAAATGTCTTAGACGATGGGCCAAGAATACTGGCCGGCGGCGGTGGTGCCGGCTGGTATGTGTGGTCACGGCAGTAGCGATGAGTACATGCAGCATCTTACACATTGTTGTAGCCGAGAGCGTACGAAGCGATACGGATCTCTCTGGTGCAACCGGATTTACGAGCATCAGTCACCCGGTCGCCCCATGCGCTTGGCAGACAAACGACCGGCAAAAGATGATGACGGTGAGTGAATTTTGAGCTTTCCGCAGCGAATCTCACCGCTTACGTGTGAGTGTGTGTGTGTGTGTGTGCGGGTGGTTGCATCGCTGATTGGCAACCAATTTTCTTGCCATGCAGAACGACGGGAGCCTGACAACGGCTGCACAGACACTGGCCCGGGAAATCGCCCGGCGAAAATGCGGCGGGTTTCAGGCGATAAATCCTGCCCAACCAAGGACAACGTCTTCATCCGTTCACGGTTACGCTTTCGTCCGAAAGCTGTCAAGATTTGTGCGGTTTTGTTGCGCGGGTGCTAAATTTGTGCATGATGAAATTCACAACCGACCGCTTGACAGCACCGCTCGGAACTGCTAACTGAAACAAATTAAGCCATTTGTAAGCGGTTGAGGTTGAGGTTGCTTTTTTTTTTGTTTGGGCAATGTTTCTGCATCATTCGAAGCGCGCTGTCTGACAGTGCAGCGGAAGATGTCCTGTAAGTCATCAATTTGGTAGGAAGTTTGGATGCACTAGTGACGTGGAATAAAACATACTAAGTTGCTCAGCAATTCTAACAGAGTGGTGGACATAAAATTGATGCACTGTGAACAAAACCTGAAGATAGTTTTTGGAAATTTGGCGTGCCAATAGCATCGCTTCAGACATGATCCAGTGCAAGTGCACAAACGGAGCGTTTTAATAGTTCATTTGCAAAAATGTTCCAGGTGGAGCTCAGCGACCAGTCTACCTCCAAAAGTAAAACAAATTTGAAAAGAAATTGCATGCTCATCACTTACTTTCTCACCGTCAAATGAAAACAAGTGCCGGAACGACGACGGCGAACCAGACACAAACCATAATATATCCAATTCGCTTCCGTACCATGGCCAACATCGTCGGCGAAGGTGCAACCCGTGCTGCATCACATTTGGCGAGCGCATTTTTTCTTTGTCTGCCACTGTCGGGGCAACTGTCAAGCCATCGCCTCGAGTCTGGCGGGCTTTTTCCGTCCCGATTATATGCTATTTTTTCATTATTTCCCGCTTCCGATGTTGCTCCCCCCCTGGCTCCGGTTCGTTTCCAGTCGTAAACACTGGGCAGGCAGTCTGCCAGGAGATTCTGGAGCCTCCTCGGAGCTTGATCGATGGATTGCACTTGAAGAATGAAAAGTAGTTTTTGCTTCCGTTGCCGTTCCGTTTCTTCGCCAAGGCCCCCCCCACCCCCCTGGGCTCATTGCCATGCTCGAAACGAGGCAATTGCCCTCAGGGATTTAACCTTCCGAGAGACGCCCATCTGCTTCCGGGCGTAACTGGTAAGCGGTTGGCAAACCACCAAGAACCATTGAAGGTCGTACCACAGAGGGGAGCGACGAGAGAATGTTGGATGAAATGTCAAAACATTTCACACGACAGCCCGATGACGATGCACCCGACGAGAGCTGATGGTACGGACGGAAACGACCCAGAGTGTACGAGCGAACCGGTGCAGGCTGCAGGCAGCGGAAAGTCGTGCGACATCGTAAACCTGGAGGAAATATGGGTTGTGGAGAGCATTTTATGATGAATTGCATTTGGACGACAATAACAACTTCCTCGGTTATTCAACGGTGCCTCGTGTTCTTCGGTCGTTGCCTTTCGCCGCCTTCAATTTTCGTCTGCAATTTCGTCAGACGATGTTCCTGGTCACGGCACCAACGGTTGAGTGATGCCTTGTTTGCAAAACCATGGCACCTTCATTTCACGCCCTTTCGCTACGCAGAAATGGTGGTGGTGGTGCTGCTGCTAGTGTCCATAAATTAATGATAGGTGTCCAGCGCATTACAACGGCTGCCTGCAGAGGACGGTAACAAATGATGTGAGAGCTGTGCCCTGAGGCGAAATCACAGAAGCGATTAGGGGGCGAATTGTAATTAGCAAATATGTTTTCGCTGTAAAATAGGCACTGCGTATCTGCAATCGGTGGCTGTGAATGATCCCGGACCCATAACACGAAGGACATCACTATTATGTTTTAATTAAATTAGATCACTATGTGAGTTTCTTGTCAATCTGACATTTTACTACACAAAGCATTGTAAACAAGCGTTTGCTGATGAATAAGATAAAACCCCATTGCTCAATGTCCTCGAAGATAAAGCATCCACACATGTATGGAAGCTATCTCACGGGTCTTTGAAGGTACGACCTGCGTCGAAAGGAATTATTTGATTTTCACGCAATTTAGCGCACACTCTCATCAAACTCGCCCGTTTTTGCCTCGCCCATGGTCGGGGATTGGCATTCGCTCGCAATTCGGTTACACGGAAGTAACACGTGTATCGGTTGAATGAAACCTGTTTTCGGGACGGCTGGTTCGTCCTTTCGTTCCGACATTGATTAACCTACCGTTGCCGGTTACCGTATCCCCTAATACCATTCGTGTTCCCGCTCTGCGTTACGGGTAAATCCAGTCAATGTTCTATTTTTACACCCACCCCGGGGAAAGTCCTTTTTCCAGCTTTCCAGGTTGGATATGGTTGAATAGTACCGAAAAAAAACGTGATTTAAATATGCGATCAAATATCTTTCAACCCACTTTGATGTATCCCTAAGGCTAAATAATCTTCATCCTAATCTTGTTGGCGCTTCCGAGCTGCACTTTTATGTTCTTTGTCTTTCACTGTTTGCGAGCAGATTGAATTGGACGGCTATGGTTTTTTTTTTCAACCTTCCATCGCAAGCCGATCGCATCCAATGATCTGTGCTGGGTTATTTAGGCCAGTGATTTGCGCTCGTGTGTCTTACTCTGGAGAAGCCTGGGACGACTAAAGCGAACAATTTGCGTCCCTGTTCGCTGGCACAGCGTGAACCAAGCGATGCGTTGACACAAAGTTTCAACACCCCACACCCGGGGCTACCGAAACATGGACACAAAGGGTGGCATCTTCTGTTCTTTTTTGTTTGCCCCGGTTCACATCAGGCAGCACATCCCGAAGAAAAACTTTCCCTTCACTTTTATCTAACAAAGTTAGAGGGCTGCAAAAAGGGAGGGAAATTGAATCAACTGCGGTGATGGTGGCACCGAAGGTTTTAACCGAAACCAAAACAGCAACAACAAATTCGAACAAAAAAAAATCCCTGATAAAAAGTAAAGGGAAAGTTCAATCCCACCACCCACAGTCACGCAACAAAGCGCACCAGCTCGGCAGAAAGTACGCAAGATGCGTACAAACAAGGAGAGAAAGCCATGTACAAGAATCCATTTCCGCCCTTTGGTTGACGTGGGCCACGAACCGTCAAAATGGCGCACCAACACAACCGCGACCACCACCAGCGCGCCACGGCGATCCATCTCCGTCCAGGCGTCGTCACTTTTGCTCCAGTTTTTGCGCGAATGCAAAACGAAGTCACCTTCCCACACGGGTCTAACCCCCCAAAAAGAGAGTCATCCCTTGGAAAGAGAAATCGAAAGTTCTATACAATTACGTTTAAAATTCAATCTACGCATCGTGATCCGCCCTTTTTTTGCCGGGCGTGTTTCATGCGCCACCTGACACACTGGCTTGCCGGCAAGCCTAAGGCGGTGGGCTTTTCACTTCGATAAACAGGAAACTAGTCCAAGCTGTCGATGGCGGGGAAGGTGGATGTGACATACCGTGGCGGGGAAAGCTGGTGGAGATTGATCCTGTTTTGCTTCCATGTTTTTGCCTTTTTTTTTGTTTTGTTTCGGTTGTGCTCAGCTCCACCTTGGGAAGTAGGCAAGCGAAGTGAATCAACCATTGACACACTCCACGCACGGACGTTTCATTCCAACGTGGTGCCCGAGCAGATTTGCCGTGCCGGAGAAGGTTTTTTTTTTCCTACCCCCAACCCAAGTACGTTTCGGTGGAAAATGCCTGATGTCCGCCTTTTAACTTCCCTTGTCGGTTACGTTGGGAATTTTCCACTGATTCCAATAAACAGGAAATACTGGTTTTCTCAAAGTGTTTCACTTTTTTTGTGTGTTTGGGACGTGGCCACTTCGTCTCCGGCAGCGGGGGTGCGTGATTCGGAACCGTAGTAGGAAATCACGAGCTGGAGAAAGCGAAAAGATTATTTATGGCCCTTTAGAAAATCGGGGAAGATGCCACGGATCGATTGATTTATTTGGGGTTTCAGTTCGGTTCGAATGTTTTCCGACCCCGTTTGCTGTTGCGTGGAATTCCACTTTCGACCCGAACGTACTGTTGCTGTTTGCCTGGCACGCCAACCTGCTGTTACTGACACATATCCACGGCGGTTGGTCATACCTTCCAAACTTTTTATTCTTATTTTGTGTGTATGTGTGTGTGTGGATTGAAAGGTTTTCGGTAGTTCTTTATTCCATAACATTCAGTTCAAAGCAGGTTAAAAACGTGCGAACAGAAATATACGACCGGGTTGGTGAAAGTAAATTTCCCTTTTTTCTTTCTGGTTTCTTTCACGTGAGAGAAATATTTCCATTTCCATTCCTTCTTTTTTCTGTGCTGTCCGGAAGAAACTCTCCAACATTCGACATTCGAATTCAGTTCCAGCTGTCGGATTCTGGGGCTTTCCGTTCCGAAGAGTTGAGTGAAAATAGATGTTCACCCTTCGGGGCGTGTGCCCACCCTGTCGATGGGGAATGGGAAGAAATATTACATAATTTGAAATTCGATACACATAACGCCAACTACACGGGATCCATCCCCTCCCGATTCTTCGCATACCCGCATACGCACGAGTTCCCATCGCCCAGAGCATCCAGTATCGGACGCAAGAATTATTAGTCTAATGAGCACGTTTCTTGCACGTGACCAAACGGGTCCATCGGTTGAATCCCGTGTGTCGACACACTCACAGAGGGGGTTTCTCTGGACACAGCCTGGTTTTTGGGGCAGTTGGGCAAAAAAAAGGGTGTTTTGTGCTGACGTTGTGCTGGCCACGCATTCATAACACATTTCCCCTGCTGGAGGATTTGCGATGGAGAATGCTTTTTTTTGTTGTTGGTTGGCAAATATTTCTCGTGGAAACGATTAGGACGGTGCGCTAGACGAAGGCTAACGAACCGCTCCCAACGGTGTTGATGATGTTGACGAAGGTACCGATCGATGTAGCGGGTGAAATAGGCTTAAAAGTGTTTTTGGCCCCTAGCTTTGTGGATCGTTGTTCTGCTGAATGTTGCTTAGCTTTGCACATTCATAAATCCTTGAAGGGGTTTTGTTTTAGTTTCAATTTGGCGATGGAAGATATCGTTTATTGTACGAAGAAGATGTTCTATCTTATATTATGTGGCATACAATTAAATCTGTATGTTATACAGTCTTATCGCATCATTCTACGCGCGGTTTACTAAAGCTTGAAGGCATAAAGAATATGATCTCAACGACGCACTTAAACCTCAATCCGTACAGTCCTCGAGAGTGCGTTGTGTGCTGGGCAAACCACAATCTCCACCGAGTACTTGCCGATCGAGCACTTTATAGAGGCTTCAAACTGATGGCTTCATCTATTCATTCCAGTACATCATGTCATTCCACCGTGTTGTGCACCGATCTTCCGCAATCGAACACACACTCCACGGGCTCTTGTCGAAACCAATCGCTCAGTGACGGGTTTGTACAGCTTACGCAACGGCAAACCGTCGCCTTCGGGGTAAGCAGTCCCTGTTGCGAAGCACGGTACGGTACGGCAGCCTCTAAACCATTAAGCAAATCACACTTGCCCGAAAACCGCATCCCTCAACAAGGCGTACGTCGTGCGGGTTCGAGATGCAACTAAAATGTTAATTACTGCAATCTCCAACCAGAGTACACCACCCAACAGGCAGAAGATGTACTCTTCCTCGGAAAGCGGCTTTCGGACCAGGGACTTGACGGTACGTGTTGATGACGCGCTGCGACTGCCACCGGTGGCAAACGGGCTTGCAATTTATTAATCGACTCCAAAGCTATAATTTATGTTCCGTACGTATGATTAATTACGGCCGAAACAGCATCAACAGCAGTACCCGGCAGTACGGCGTTTAGTCGTTGCAATTCTGTCGCGTAACTGGAGTAGTCAGACCGCATCATCTTGCTCTGGTTGTCTTGCCTTGCAGTGGGAACGGTTGGGGACAAACCTCAAACAGAAATCACTCTCCAACGATGCAGTGGCTCCAACACCGATCTGACGCCACCGTGACTGTGTTTGTACGCGAGTACTTAAGCGCCTTCATCCTACCGTTGAAAAAGGTTCCTTTCGTGGGGGCAACCTGCAAAACCCTTCTGTGCGACCGGTTCTTCTTTGTTCTGTACGGGCAAGCGAGACAAATCGCTCGTAATTACGGCAGCTTAGTTAGTGCGACTTTGTACGCTGTCGAGGCAACAAGGCCGGCTTTGATCCGTACCGTGGACACACCCGGCATGACATGTGATAGGGATTGAAAGGTATAGAATGAAGAGAAGAGAAAAAAACGACAGAAACCTAACGCTCGTTTCAAACGTAAAATGAAAGAAGGATGTCATGTTGAACAGGATAGTAACAAGATAAAAAAAAACAACACACACTCACAGTTACAAAACACCCACCAAGGACGCAGCTTACACAGTTGGACGAATCATTTGTCGACGGTGCGAGATCAAAAACAAAAACCTTTTGGCATGGAAACAACAAAAGTAAGACCACACAAAATCAAGCAAAAATCACCCACACGTTCGGTTTCACCGCATAAGTCCGAAATGGAACGGACAGATGCATGTACGTTGGCATAACAACAATCGATACACGCCTTCCATCCGAGAGTGCTTTTTTTCTCTCTTCGACCTAGAACGATTCACGATGGCGATGATCTATCCGTACGGTTGTAATGAATCACGCGCGCCTTCTACTTCCTTGTTTGCATACAAAGCCCCTCCTCATGGTCAGCATGGTCCCGGTAAAATACGGTTCCAATTTTTGTCGGATGGCCTGTTGAGCAATTGATGTTGGACCACTGTCGAAACGGGGACGTGGACGTGTCGTGTGCGTTTTAAAATCAAACACCTCCACAAAAATGCATCCAACGCTGTAATCGATACGGGGTAGATGTGGGATGTTCGTCCCGGAATCAATAAAAGCTATCGACAGTGACATGATTTAAATTGAAATTCCCAATGTAACTCCCCCTTCTCCAGTGGAGCTGAAGCTTTGATTTCATTTGTTCTGTTTTTGCATCGGTTTAGATCTCTTGTTGCAAAGGAATTAGATGCAATAAAAACTGTAATGCTGTGTTGCACGAATAGACAGAAACGATTCTTTTGTACAACCATTTCAAACTGAATTTTATGATTAATGATTCAAACTAGCGAACTGAAAAAACTCATGAATCAGAGAATGAATCCTAAAAGAATCATGAGTCCTTTAAAATACGTGAATCCTCAGAGCTTCATGAATCTTTCTGAGAATCGATTCTTGATTTGAATCACTCTCCTCTTAAGTTTCATATGAATAAGTCTTATCAAAAGATTCATTTAGATCATAATTGATCAACACTGTTAATACATGATAAAATAGCTAGCGAGGTATTTAATCATGCAGACATCCTTTCATTAGGACACTTTAATATCAAAATCTGCTAGATTAAATCCCTCCCATAAGTGTTGTTTACTATCCTACCTAGGGTTTGAACGATACACAATCCGTGTCGAACGTTCACAGCAACTTGTTGCCAGAATTTCCTTGGGCATGACATTAAACGCGTAATTAGATTTACTAGGTCATTGACTATCGGGGTCATCCAAGGAATGTCTGTTAGTATCTGCCACGGGTTTCGTGGCACGATGTGAAATTCAATGCGCCTGCGTCTTGTTGTACATAAAAACTCCCTGAGCAATTCCTCCCCCCCAGGCATGTTGTCTTTCCAGGAAAGAATTTGGATCTCCCCCGCAGATCTTCTCCTATCCAGTCTCTGGTGGTTATGTCGGTACGGCGAAGAATTTACTCTCCCATCTAATGAGATACAGAAAATTGATTTTTTCTGCCCGTGCTCCCTCGGTCCAGAGGACGCTCGGCAATGTGTCGCTAACGGCTGCCCGGCTCCCATTTCGTGGAAGGTCTCCAAACCAGCTGACGTTGTTTCAAGCCTGGCGACCGGAGAAGCGAACGAAACGGTAACAAATCCCATTACACACATTTACACGCTCGTTCAGCAGTGCCCCGAAGGCGAACAGTCTAATTTCTGGCCGTCTGTTTCGTCAGGATTTGCAAAAGGATTTCGCCGGGTACCTGTTAGTGGTGCTGACAGCGTGAAGTGATGAATCTATCGTGCGCTGGATCGTAGGCTTTGCCGTGCAGCAAGCAACTAAAAAACCGCCACTATACAACGCAGCATCATCGCAACCCACAATGGCCATTCGGTGGAATGATAGTAGTAAATCTAATTATCTAAATAATTATCGCAAATTGCCAAACTCAATTACCCGACAGAGTCACCGACTGTGGCCCTGCAAACTCCGTTGGTCAACTTGACTACGGATACGAAGCCGATAAGAGAGCCGAATCCGCGCAAGCAGTAAAATCCGACTGCAAACTTTGTCGTGTCACCCTTTTGCCCGGCTGAAGATCGGACGGTCGGAACATTTGCCATCCCGATACACGCCCCCCCACCCAAGTGTGTGGTTACCATTTTTCACTTAATATGTATGAATAAATGAAAAGCGAACCACTCCGATCCGAATCACGAGTGCCTCGCCCTGGTACGTTCGGACTCGGGCAACAAGAACCCAATTTTCGACCACTTGAGAGACGGCCTTTCAGTTTGGTGACACCCGCAGAATTTTCCGACCGTGCGGCTCGAAACGACGGAGTCTTTGGGAAGAGGATTGGAGTGGTTTGGGGAGTGGGGAGTTGAAAATGAAATCGTTTTACCGCCATCTCGTTTTCCACCCCGGTGGCGGTTAAGGTAGCATAGAATTCGTTTATGACAGCAAAACAGTATCGGACGACGTTAGGGCAATGCGCGCGCCCTCTCTGATACCACCGGCACAGGCAATAGTGAACATGAATGTGGCTGAGATTTGCCAAGCACGGATTGTGTATGGCTCGACAGTACATTCGAGCACCGGTTGGTTGACTGGGTGGGCTGGTGGGTTCGTTTTGTCCGGTTGACCTTCCGACATGTCGACATCGTGCTTGCCATCGGCCCTCGCAAGTACCACCACCACCCGCAAGCACAATCCTCCATTTCGCTAACGGTATTTATAATTTATGAAGAGGAAAATGTTTCCTTCGTCTGCAACTGATGTAACGCCATAAAGACTGCTACATACGGGGGCGACACTAAACCTTCTATTTACACATCCCCAGTTGCCGGTGGTCCGCCCCAGCAGGGCAGGGCACCATTCACACACGGCAGAAAGGTTTGCTCCTTATCCACACACTTAGGCAGAGTAGCATTCAACTGTTTTCGCCCCTTTTTTTCACTGCTCACTGCTCTGTGTATCGTTCCGTCCTTTCTGTGACCACTCCGGCACTGTGATGGCAAACCCCCCCCCGGAATGGAATGGTGCCGTGGCGATGATGTCTCCATGTTGGGCAGAAGCAGGTGGTCGTTCTGCTTTTGAACTCGCTCACTCGCAAACAAATCTCTCGCTTTTCCGGTCGCCCGAGCCTTTTCTGCCCAGCCAGCCCCCAGCAGCAACAGACGGAATTTTAAAGTGCCTTTCCGCTTTATTTGATCAGGCCATTTTTCTTACCCGGGGGTTTCGGGTTTGGTTGTGACCGGTTTGGGTTAGTGGTGGTTCGATTATGCGGGGAGCAAAAAAGGGAGGACCTATTTGTTGGCAACAGGCGGACGGAAAAGAAAGATGATGATGTTCCGGTGGGTAAAGTGGACCACCACCAGTTTAGCCTATTATGGTACCTTTGTATGTGGTGGAAAAAATGCTCGTTAATTTTGAAAAATGTTGGATGGAACAGTAAATCCTCCAGAATTCCTTTGCTTGTAAAGCCACTTATCATCTTTTTTTTATTCAACGAAATGGCAAACCGAACTGTTGTGAAAGTATTTTATGACAACGAAAAATTGGCGATTTAGTGAAGTGCGTGTCCAAAATTTGACAATAGCAATTTGCAAGAAATGCATCAAAGAATTAAATACATTCATATTTATAGGAAAATTGTATTATAAGTGCATAGGATTGTCACCCATATGTGGGTGACGTGGAACGAAATGTGTTAAAGATTACAACGTTGTGCTTCACAAATGTAATTAATTATAATTCATTCGAATGTATATTCTCCTACATAAGCAATACAATTCCAATCACTCAAGAAATCCTTACATTGTCTAGATCAAAGACCGGGGGGTGCGCATTGATGCAGAAGCCTTTTGCCGCTCTGTCACTGCGATTTAACTCCCACTCAAACCCGAGAACGGCCTACATATAAAGCCACCGTACCAATCATTCCGATCGATTCAGCAGCAGCTCAAACGCCATCACATTGTGATTGTGGTGCTGAATTATTCTGGCACTACATTTAATGTTCGTACATCGGGTGTGGCCATTCGTAATAGAGCAATTATTTTATCCTCCTCTCCTTACGGGCTCTCAATCAACGGAGCATCTCCCTGCAACGCTGTGAAAATGTTGCAAATGCATCAGGATGCAAGCAGGCACGAAATAGGATGGAAAATATAATAGCTCAGCCTGTGTATACGTGCGTGTGTGTGTGTGTTTGTAGGCACTTATACACCCAAACGAACTCAGCTCAGTACATTATTCAAATTTCATGCGATTACCATCTCTATCTCGCTCTCTCTCTCTCTCTCTCTGCACTTTGCCAGTTTGAGCCGCATTCTTCCACCCCGGAGATGGGTTTTTTGTCCAACTGGCCGACGAAAGATAGGTTGGGAAGACAAGTGAAGCGCGATAGGGATGAGGATTTTGCTCCATAATCAGACGCCAAGTCATGTGGTCGCATGGGTGTGAAGCAAAACATAAAACGGAAAATGACGATAATGAAATTGTGCATAATGATATTAAAATGTAATAATCATTCTCTTTTGAAATTTCATCATCGTTTAATGCATTTTTAATTAACTTTATTCTGCGTTTAGCCATCCAGTGGCTCAGCTGCTAACGGGCTGTCAGGTTGACACACGGCTTGAGGGGGGGTAGGAGGGTGGTCTGAAAGGAAAGGGGTGTCCTGGATGAAAGCTAGTTTAGTGGGCGACTCGACGCTACGATGATTAGTACGGCCAACTAGCAGCGCTTCGTTTGGCGCCAGTATTCGAGCGATTAGCGTTGCGGCACCGTTTGCCAAATGAGATGATTTTTCCTAGTTTTCACTGTCATTGAATTAAAGCTTGATTGGATTTGGTGCGGGTGTGTGTTTCATTGTTTCCGCGAAACATGCTCACACAACGCGATCGAAATGAATTGTCCAACGTATATCATAGCGTCATGATTAGGAGTTCATTTCAAAGCACAGCTTTGGTGCACATTCCACCGTGCCCCGAAACCTGTCGGTCGATGAACGATGATAATTTGTGGCTTCGTTGCAATTAGGCACCAGCTCATCCGCAGGTTTGTCGGGCACCAATTGGAAAACGCACACACCCGGACTACACTCGGTATACTTCCGGTCCAAGGGCCGTAAAGGGCTTACGGTTGACTGAGATGCTAATGGGGAACCGTTGTTAGGAAAGTGAGAGAGCGCGCGCGCGCGTTGCTCGGTGACGGCAAAACCGGGAAGATCGATCGATGTTCGGTGCTGTTTCGGTACCAATCGATCAAACCCGTGGGAGTGTTTGCGGCGCCGGTAATGTAATAAATTAATAATCATTCAACTGAATGACTTAATCAATCAAATTTCATCAGCCGTTTTCCAACCCATTGCCCAGGAGGCGAGCCGCTTGGCCGGCGAACCCCTGCGAACGGTACGATTTTCCGGTTCCCTGTTCCGGCAACCGACAGGCGATACGATGCGGGCCAATTACTGCGGCACCATGTACGTGAAAGCGGCTCCATGTCCTGTTCAAAATTAAATTATTGCTTATCGGCAGCCTTCAATCTTTGAAGACGACAGAATGAACTATTGAAGATGCGAAGAACTCCAGCGCTCTGCGTTGGTTTGTCGAAAGTGAATACTACTGCTGTTGCTTTTTTCTTCCTCTGGATACAAACGATGACCAAACATCACGGCCAAAATGGATTCATGAAATATGTACAACAAGATACCCCGGGAAACGTTTTGGGACTGGAAGGTACGCCGTTCGTTCACCAGAATCGTCCTGGTGAGGCGAGAAAATAGAAATCAATACAAATAACTGTCAACACGCTGGTGTTGGGGACATGAATCGAAACACGCGATGAAAACTTCATTTCCCGCCCGAATTCGATGGCCGCTGTGAAAGTTACCGCCGCAGGTTGGGTAATTTTCGGGAATGATCAATTTTTCATACGGCTCAAAGTGGGAAAAATTGTTTGTGATTTCCTCGGGTACATTCAGCGCGTATCTCATTTTTCATACCGTCAAGATGTCGTCCTTGTGCAGCAGAAGAGCTGTGAATTATTCTCCGTCAGATGTCCCGTTGTTGCCGTGTCGTTTCGTATCTTCCGGACCGGAACGAGATCATTTTTCCCGGTCACACACGCTTTATTAAGATGAATGTCTCGTTTGGCTTTGTCGCATAAAGCACTCGCACACATTTGCACATGTGTGCGGCGCGTGAAGTTTGGGGGTGGGATTGGAAATTGGAAAGCGAGGACGGTATCTTGGTTGACCGTTTCTGGAGCTGTTCCCCGAAGTTGATGGGATTCAACGCACACACAAAAAAGTACATTCCCTTTCCTATTAGGAAACCCGTCACGCTTTGAAGCGATATCGTTCCTTTGCAGAAGGAAATATGAAATATTCCAGTGCCACGATGTGCGGCTTTCATCTCCAAGGCGCTCGAGTAAAAGTGTCCTAGGGTAAAGTTGGTATCAGTGCGGTACCAGGAGCTCCAAAGTTAACAAAAGGGAGCCATCTTTGGCTTCAGCATTTACCCGGCCCGGCGGGACACGTGCGGGGAAGATGTAGGAAGGTTACCTACACCGGTAGCCAGGGCAACCGGAAACCGAACCGTACCGAACGACAATGCTGAGAATTTCGACTTTGATTTTACGGTTTGACGATTTCTCGACACATTTCCCAGTTGGTGCTTCGGTTGGGAAAGCGGAAGGTTTCGGAACGGAAATCTGAAAGCGGATTCCCTCTTTGCCATGGTAACGCATCTCCCGTACAAACCAGCAACACCGGAATGTTTGTAGAATTGGGATGGTATTTGGATGGAAGGATTTTTTTTTTCTTCCTGAAGTCTGTACAAAAGTTGAAAGAACCGATCTCCGGCGCACACAATGCAGTGCGGATGCAAATCATTGCTGAGTTTTCTTGATTTTGAAGTTGTTTAAGGTTGGATGGTGTGCTGCTGGTGGATGCCTTTTGCAGAGTTATGTTGTTCGCATGCTCGGAAAGGAATGTGACACAAACGGTATAAAGCATTTTGCGACTGTTTGATGCACTCGGCCACATCATTCGGGACCATTCCCGGTGTGTCGGCCAAAACCCGTTTCGGCGACTGGAATATGTATGGTAAATTAATTGAATTTATGTGCCCGAAAGATAGTGGTCCCGGGTTTTCATCAGTCAGCCCGCGCCCGAAATGCTTACCGCACGTGTCAAAACGCCCGAAGTACAGGGTAGCGATAATATGACGCTCTATTGCCGCAGGGGGTAACAAACAGCCAGCCAACACGGAAATTAATTCCAGTCATGTGAAATTACGAAATTTTTCCACCGAAACGAATAAAACACGCCGTTTCAAAATGACCTCTTCCATGCAAGAGGAAAATAAAACTGTTTTACCACACTTTTACACCTCCCCGGTACTGGCGATGGCGAAAGCTTTTTTGGTGGTAGTTTCACGGACAACAGCAGCTAGTGTGTGAGTTTTTTTTTTCATGATTCTTTCATTCAGTTGCAGTTCAACATTTCACGCTGGGTTTCTGTATGTTTTTGTATGGGGAAAGCAGTTTCGCTGCTGTTTTTTTTTCTTTATTTGGTTCGAAATAAATGCCATGTCTGTAAAGGGATCGCTTTCGGTTTCCATTCCACACTACTGACTGCGAGCGGTGATCTCTCACTGGGAACAGATTTTGCATATAAAGCGACCCGGAGCAAGGGGCCCGTGCTTAAAACAGTGCCGGGTTGGGTGCACTGCTGCCAATGGGGAAAAATGAAATGCAAAAAAAAAGGGAAAAACCTCATCCAACCACCCTCTCCCAACTGAATGGAACTACTAAATCCCATGTTACACGGTTGCACTTTCGGGACACAGTGCTACATGTTCGTGATTTTGTTATGATGATTCGGGGATTTTTTTTGGTGCTTTCTACGCTTCCCAGGAATTCTGGCGAGAAGCTGGTAATGGTGGTGCCCAGTGTGTTCAAGTATTTGGCTGTTTTCCTCCCCGTTACACCCCGGCCCGCACAACCCCCAACCCCGAATACGCCACCAAAACTTCATGTTCGAGCAGAGGCTTACAATCGTTATGCTGCGCCACGAAATGAAGTGAACACGACGTTGCCGAGTGGCAACTTAACCCGGGAAATCGTTCGCAGTGCCACACTGCTTTTACATGGCGTTAAGGTTTTTTTTGCGTCTTTATTTCCCCTTCTCCCCTCCACCGTTCCGCACGCGGTACGGCTCGTGCCGCGGAAAAACGTTCACGCGCGTCTAGCTTCGCCTCGCAGCAGATATAACATGTCCGGAGAGTTTTCTATTACTGCACAGCGTTTCGTGGCTGCCGCATTCAACCGTTCCAGCGCACTACCAAGTGGAAGCAGTGGGCAACACTGCACTGCATTTAAAGCACACAAAACTCTCTGATACCGTGATTTGGCAGTGGCAGGAACTATTCGCTAAGCTTTTCAGGAATTCGGGGATTCGCGTCAGTTCCTGTGTATAAGCAGCTAGCGGAGACAAAAAATGCAGGGTGGTCAAACGTTGATCTGTGCAAAAAAAAATGGTTCAAATTGAATTTAGTTTTATTCTTCATCATTGACGTTTGCACAGCATCATCGCGTGTGCTTTTTTATACCAAACTTTACACCAGTGCGTCGGGTGGCTTTAGCGGGAATGCATTAGTTTGTCATATGGTTTTGTCCGCACTGTCTGTACTTCACTTTGTTTTATGCGAGTTTTATGTTCTCTCATAACTCGCCAGCGTGAACGGCAGTGCGAGGGTTTATGGCCAAAAGAATTAAGCTTCAAACATTCATCATTCGATGGCGAGTCGGAATTTGATGGCGAAAAGCTGCACTTGTCGATGCATTATTGCAGCCTGTCATCGAAATGTGTGCGCCTTTTGTGTGGGAGACAAAATGGGAAATGTAAGCCTTGCGGGCAGGGACTAAATGTATTGCTATTCTATTGTTAATGGCTTTTGAGTAGGGATTTTTTGTTCGCGTTCGTTTAAAATTTAGCGGTTTATGGTGCGCTTTTAAAAGCAAAAATAAACCCTATCGGAAGCTGGGATTAAATACATGTTTTGTGTTGCGTTTTCCACGGTATTTTCTTTCTAATGAATGCTACGCTCACTCTATCAAATTGTAGACTGGAAATTGTAGAATCTCTCGCATTGAATTACACACGATTGAAATGGATGAAACACCAAACAAACATGGGATGATTACACAGGACGACGTATTCAACTGTACGTGTGTTTATTAAGTTTGTGGCAGCACCGGTACACAAAATAAAGGAGAAACGCCAAAGAGCACGGGTGTCTGGTCATGAATAAATAATTTTCCCGTGTCCATGCTTCAATCCGCTTTTCAGCTTGTAAGCTTCGTACTATTCAGTCTCATATCATAGAGCTGCACAATGTTTCGCACTTTCCTATGTTCTGCTCGTCTAAGGGACCTCATCGTGGAACAAGTGTGAATTTTCATCTGGACCGTTGAATGGCACATTTATTTTCGCCCCTTTTTCCTATATGTCCTCACGGTGGCCTCAAACATTTGCTCAAACAAGGTCCTTCAAAGCCAACGTTTAATATGGCCGACGATTAAGCGAACCGAACACCCGAATGCCTTGCGGTTTTGTGCCTTGTGAACGCCTTCAAATACATATTTATTCTTGAAAATTAATTTAAAACTCCGTTACCTTGGCACGACGGGCCCGGGTTTGCCGTCGGTCCCGGCAGAAGTTAACATTGGCAATCGTTCCGGCCGTTCTTTCAGAACTCCCGGTGACACTAAGCTGCTAGCGGTTGATGATGAAAATGGGAAAAAATGGAAATCACTTTCAAATATAATGTGTTTATTATGTTTTCTTTTGCTTGCCCTTTTTTACCGTGGCTCTGTGCCGTGGAAGTTCCTGGTGTTGTAAGGCATCGTCTTTTTTTCTTCTTGCTACCGGATGGTGAAGGAAAAACAATTTTGTCAGGCCTTCCGTTTCGGTGACTTTATATGGGTGGTCACCTTCATCTCGGTCGGACTGAAATGGCCTGCATCCAGCCAGCAATGCCCTGGGACGCAATGACAACAACAGAGACCCAGCCCACCCTGTGGTCGTCCAGCGAATAGCGCACGAATTCGCTACATTGGCTGGACGGAGCAGGAGGATTTCTAAATTGATTTCCCAAACTCTGTGCCCTGCTCTTGATTCCGCCACACTCTGTACTCTCTTTTCCTCCGCACTTTAGCGACATTGTTGTTTTGGCGAAATCTTGAAGTCCTGAACGGTTACAATAATAACCTTAAGAGGCCGAGAGAAACACCGAAATGGAAAGAAAGTAAAACCTGACAACTCAGTTGTTTTTCTTTGTGCGCCCAGGAGCAAAAGAAATGACAAAGTTTTCTGTGCCCCTGTCACCGCATTGTTTCGTTGCCCAGTTTTGGCGCTTTCGAACGGTTGCCGCCGAATGGAAGGAAAAAGTTAAAGTGCCTTTTTAGCATACATAAAAATTCGCATCCGCCTACCGGTTTGCAACGCAGCACTCACGGTCGTGGTGCCTCTTCCTCCGGTGTTCAGCTTCAACGTACGCGGCCACAGCGCATTAAGGTCGCAAAGTGTCGCCAATGACTTTAATAAAGTCGCCCAGTAGCAAATGGTACAAATGGCGCTAGGGAATCATGCCCAATGCCGTGCCGAGTGTGGATATTCCTTGAGCAAGCTCTACGTCGAGAGTAAACCCAAAGTCAAAGTTGGCAAAGTCGGGAGAAATTAATTCCCTACTAAAAACCACAATTCCCACCGCAGGGAACCTGGAAGGTCTGCCTCTGAAGTTCCCCATCGCTTTGTAGTCCTTGAACTGTAACCCTTTTGTTCGGAGCTCGGTGATAGCTGAGCTGAGTGTGGATAAAAGACACCGAAGTTTTAGTTTAAAATTGTGCGACTTTGCTAGACCAATAAAACTCGCCGGGAAAACACATACACCACCACCACGCGGCATGGGTGCACTTTCATTAACAACTTGGCAACAGCCCTGTTGACAAAATCTCGCTTCCTGCCCTCCTTTGCGGGAAAAGTTGTGTAGCGTTCGGCGGTTTGCAATTAAATAATTAGGAAAATAATTTATTCACGTACCCTGTAATTGTAGTAATCGCAAAATGGGCGCGAATAATCATTTTCTGCTGCCGTTAGCAAATTGCAGGAACACACCGTCACGCTGCGCTGTGTGTTTGGGTGCGCGTGTGTGAACTCTTGGCCCTTTTGCGAAGGAACATCTACCACCGGACGGTCTGGAGTCGTTCGAATCCACACAAAACACTGGTGTTTTGTGTGTGTGTGCATGTGGCAAACCAGTGGACGGTAATTGTTTGCACCCTCTAGCACGTTCCCGTGCAAACATGGATATGATTAAGGTAAATATTAGCATAACCAAATTACGCGCCATGCGCGTCGACACTCATTTGCTGCGGCATTTAGAAGCGAAGCGTTGAAGTCCGGTGGTGCATCCGGATAGAAAAAGGTCGTTTTTGGTGGCTTAGCAAAATGCTTTTCTTTCCTTCAATTCGTTTCCCTTCCTTCAATCATCGTCACTGATAATCTCGTCGGGAAAGCTTCGCTCCAACGTTGCCTTCAAACGGCCGCTTCCTTTTCGATTCCCATTAATCTTGCTAATGAATAGCGACTGAAAGCCAAGGTGTGTGTGTTGGAAGAGGTTGTATGTATAATCATATTTTATCTTGCTCGGCCTATTGGAGGGAGCGATGGTATGTCGACAGGATATTAAAAACGCTTAAAGTTTCCTCGGCTCATTTCACGTTTTTGAGCATTTTCCTGCCCAAATCCACATCTGCCCGGGAGCCGAGCTTTCGATCCATCTCATGTTTTTGAGGAGTTTGAGAAAATTCTCACCAACAGCCCCGACTCCCCCACGGCATTCCGCTCTACAAACCCGTTCGATTCCAGTTTTTTTTTTTATCGCCCAAGACAATGAATTATGTAAGGCGCTCGGAATAATTTTGCGCTCACTATATCTGCTTTTCTTCGCACGGGAACGCTCGCGGAACATCTTTAATGAGCGTGCGCCAGGGTTCCGGGCAGCGTAGAACACACAATGATGGCAAATTTTAACGCCATTCCATGTCTTAAAACCCCTTTTTTCATTTTCTTTCAATTTCTTCGTGCTAGGTGGCTCGTGGCACCAAACGACGCGCCCATGGCTCGACTCTGGGATGCCGTTAATTATTCATTATTCTGAAAATTTTCAATTCATTTGCCTTCAAACCGCCGCTCGCTTTCCGCTTCCATGGCCCAAGGTCTCCGAAGTTGTAAGCAAAAGTGTAGCTGAGAAAATTAAGCAGCAAAACACGAAGCACGGTTACGGCAAACAGAACCTTACTTAGTGAGCTCAGAGCTATCCCTTGGCCTTGAGGAGATACATTAAAAAAAAAAAAAGCCCAGAAACAGACAAAGAAAGTAAGAGCAGCTTAGGCCAGGGGAAAACAAGAAAGGTTTATCACTCCATTTCTTATCGCCGATGGATGGCGCGGGGTTGAAGCGAACGCCTCCAAGCAAAAGGGTGAACATGAAAATGGCGTGGAATTAAGACTTGTGCGAGTGATCCAAAGCCCGTCGTTGGGCGATTTGAACGCCAACGGATTTGGCAGCCGAGGGTTTTGTTGCCGGGTTGTTGATGTAAATCCGTGGCGTATGAATTTAAAGGCGCCTGATGTTGTTATTTGCGAAAACGGGCAGTGAGTGGCATTTCGGGTACAGCTGTTCTGTTGATGAAGTGAACCGAAATCGGATAACCCGTTCTGAGTGGGTTCGCAGCGCTGCCACTGCTTATCAGGCCCCATTAAAGTCGGTCATGCTTCTCGGTTGGATGCGCACCGACAGGGCGCGCGATATGTAAATCCCGTCACATTAAATTCGTGTAATGCGCCATGTTGATGGCTCTGCCAGGGGAAATCACTTTCAAATTTCTTTTCAATAAAATCCGTCATTAAAACGGGAAATAATTTAAACGCCGTCCTTCCATTCGCGTCGAGGCGTTCACTTAAATTCGTGAATTACGAGCGGCGCATGGGGAAGACCGGCAGCACCATTGTCAGCTTTACACGGTTATGATTATCTCCGTGAATCAGAGCGTGCTCGTGATCCAAGAAAATTTATCACAAATGAAACAATCACAATTCGCCCAGTTATGCCGTCGTTTCGTATCGTCTCGTCGTCCGCACCTTGTCGGTGACTTTATCGATGATGACAGCCAGAGTTCCGTTTACAACCGAACGTTCCACGATTATTGTCGTGTCGAGCAGCATGGCGCAATGTTTCATTATTTTCAGCGTTTGGCGTCCGCTTTACGATTATCGTGGGTAGTAAAAAACTCACAAATAAACTTGCCCAACCGTACATACGTACGTACGGAAAAAAAAAGAAATCCCGGGACGAGAAACTCCACCAAAATGGCATAAAAATGCAATGGCAGCAGCAACACATGCGCCAGGGAACACAATGTAGTGAAAAAAGGATTGCTTCGGTTTTACACCCGTTACGGTCCTGTTTTTGGGGGCACACAATTCATTACGTTCGTGGCCATTCTTCTTTTCATTTCCTGTGTAAAGGCACACATACAACCCGGGGCCCACTCATTGCTTGGGCGGGATTTCGACGGGATGTTTTCGGTAACCGAAGGGTTCACGGTTCCACCCCAAACCCCGCGAAACAAACAAACCTTCAGCAAGAACACAATGTTGAGCATGGTGAATAATTGACGTTTTTATTAACTTTACACTTTATGAACGTTTATTGAGCTTGCATGTGAGAATGGTCATAATTTTTATCGCTTTATATTTCCATTTTCCGTCTCCAGTGCTTTCTTGTTTCGGTTTTGCAGAACTGTTACTGCAAAAGGACGCTGCGATTGCATTTGCAAATAAACGGGTGTGGATGGCATGGCTTTCAGAAGAAGTGTAGTGCTGTTCATTGTAGTGTAGCGTTTTCTTCTGATCCTCACCCCGGTCGAGAAGTAAATTTAAACTCAAGCTTGGCCATATCTACCTTACCTATTTTATTCACTGGCTTTAGCAATCCCACGGCAATAGGTTTAAGGCAACAGCGAAACGATGGGTGTTTGTAAAATTATGTTCAAAAGAACACAACTGCTGGACCCGGTGAAATAGCTTTCAGAAACATGGTTTACCTGTCCTTACCTTACCTATTGAGCTTAGCGTTTACTTTTTCGTTGACGATAGGATGGTCAAATGGACAGACATGATGTATTAGGGCTAAAGCAAACTGGACATTCGTTTAAAATTTCTAATTGGTGTCGGAATACGTTGTTTTAATTAAATTATTCACGGTACGCTCGTATACGTTATGTTTCCGGAGAAAAGGAAAGGAAACTGGCTGATGATTCATTTCTTTTAATCTTCAAAGTTTTTTTTGGCTTGTTGGAATACTGTATACATTGCTTTGAGCTCCGACAAGTGAATTGTCCGAAAATAGATTCACATTGGGTCTTTGTCGGAACAGTAGTTTTGTAGGGGTTTTTTTTTAAATAGGCGATAAAGGTTTTCACTCCTCGCGTCACTATCAAAAAGTTACTAATTGCCTTTTTTATGCTGAAAAATTCTTAATAGAAATAAAATTTTCCTGAAAAAAATAAAACTTTGGTGCCGTGACCAGGAAAATTACAAATTTTGAAACATTGCGCTTTTTGTGAAAGTGATCAGATTTCGCGAGAAAGAAAAACGCTTTTGTGTCCGTTCCAAAAATGTAACTTCTACAATACATAACGATAATGGTTACATTAATTTTGTTTCAGGATTAAATTTATTTGATCGTTTAAAAATTGATGTAACAAAATTACATCGAAAATTACTTTTTCACTTCTTTTTAGATACTTAGTTTTTACAGTAGTAGTTTCAGTAAGACTTTCCTCATTGTGTTTGCTGACAATGACTTTGATTTGTCATGGTTTTCATTAAAAAAAACTTTTGAAGGAATAAACCATAAACTCTCCAATAAAATCACAAAATTTAATGTCATTTGATGTGCTTAGTAAGAACTTGATAAAGATCTGTTTTGATGGTATGTCTCAATCGTGAAATAAGTTTTAATACAGTTTTTCTGTGTGTTTCTTCCCCAAACATTCCCAAATCATTACACCGAACAATCGAACCGTTGCGGGGAAATAGGCAGCCAATGGGATGCTACACGCGTAAACCACGAGACGGAAGACAACCGTTTTTACGACCGTTTGGCCAATTCTTCCCACGAATAACCGAATGGGCGTTATTATTCCCGTTTTAACAATCCAACCTCCCCACGACAAAAAAAACAATCCCTACCAATCGTTTGCAGTCCATTTTTGACTGTTGAATCTTAGAAAGCACTAAAAGCAAGCTCCACTGCCTCGTTTCGGTAGGATTTCGAGCAAATAAAATCTTACCGAAGGAAATGAAATGTAAATCCTTCCGCTTCCCTGCCCGGTTCGGTTGCCGTTTTGCCCGCACACCGAACTGCATCGGGAGCTGGGAGCCGGTTCGAGGCCAATTAAACGATTCGCCTTGATCTCTCGCTTCGGCTCGCAGCACGGTAAGGATTCTTACTTTTATGACCGGAATGTAAAGCAACCTCATCACGAAGGATTTGGGTGCTTTCGCATGGTTAAAAGGTGGTCGCTGCGCAAAAAGGAATTGGTCGCCTGTTCACTGACCGAACATAATGTGGAGTTGAATGGCCATTCGATCAAATACAAGGGCAAGCGTTGTGCTGCTTTTATGAGTAGAAATTGTAAGACGCGCTCCAGTCGTTTTCTACAGATCACCGTAAATAAACGGAACAAATAATGTGAGCAATTTGGCCACTGCTTAGCTCAATTTACTGATCTTTTATTACCAATGTTCTGTTGAGATGATTGGATTGGAAAATGTAAAAAAAATCAACATTTCCTTATCGATTATTGATTTTTTTTTATAGCAAAACTTATCTCGCAGCGATTCGAACTGCTTATACGCATTTAAAGCTAATTCTCTATCCAGATTACCAGATTACCACCGTCACACTGGTGGTACTTACCGGTTAACGCTTTAAGATTCCGGCATTTGCTTCCTCATTCCGTGTCGGAAGAGAAAAAATGCTGAAACACGCTGTCTTTCGATTCCATTCTGATTTTTCCTTCCATAAAGCGAATACCACAACCATTCAACTGTACACCAGATGATTACACCGGAGCCGTCTTTTTTCTGCTTGCTACAGATTTTCTAATTCAAACCTGCTGGAACATTGGGAGTTCTTTGCTGTTCCGGGGGGTTTCAGTTTTTCCAAGGAATGTCCACCGTTGTTCGGGCGCCGGCAAAGACTCTGTGTGGTTTCGGTCGTAAATGAGCTTGACTAAACCGATCGTAAAAAGACAAAAACACTGTCCAGAAGGTGTCGCACAGTGTGCGGATAGTATCCTATGGAAGGTGTTGAATGTAAACTGTCGCTGGTAAGGTGCGAAGAAGCTGGTCGGTGGGTGTGGAAATGAATTGAACCTCTCACACCTGGGTCGAAGCCACTGTAGCTCGTGCTGGAAGGATGGACAGCTTTTTGTGTCTTTACCTTCGCCATTTCCACTAATGAGATTACCGCTCAATAACTTTGACAATGAAGTAAACTTTTTCTCTTTACTGCCTTTACGGCACGGTATGGAAGGAAGAATGTTTTGGCTCTACGTGTGTCTGTGTGTGCTCGAGAATTCAGCTCACGATTTAAGTCAAGCTGGGTTTTATCGTGCCACCGCACCGGAGTGACTAGAGGATGTTTTGATGATGGGAAAGGCAAATTTGCGCCTTTCGCCTTTAAAAAAGGTGAAAAGCCAGTCACCAAACCCGCGCTAAAAGATGAGAAGTGCAACGGCATGAACGAAGCGCATAAAAAGGAACACTTAATCCAGCCAATTTTCTGCAGTTTGACTCTCTGGAGAAACCTCTCCACATCCCAGCCGAGTGAAATGACATCAGACGGTTGGGCAAAGTGAAGTTAATAAGGTTTTCTTTTTTTGTTCTCGTTCACTGTTTGCTTCACTGACAGTTTTGGCTCCCCTGTCGAAAAGGTAGAGTTTCTACCGCCAATCAACTGCCTTTCACTCGAGCGAACTTGGCAAGTGTCGGGGCAGAAAAATGTCATTGATCACTTGCCTTTTGTGCGATAATCTACGAGCCACCGAGCGCCTCCATTCGTTTAATAAATGTGTTTCCATTGCAAAAAATATGAGTTTGAACAAGTCCACCATTAACTGTCACTTCAGCCATCGTGCGTCAAGTGCTAGCGCACTGTAGCATTGGGTATAGCCGACGCGAATGGGGGCCCAGGACTCTGGCAGCACAACAAAAACCACCGGCCGTCATTAACTTTTAATGAGTCATAAATTCGTATCTTGCTTTTATCTACTCCCCTGTGCCCAAACAATGCTAATGGAAACAATGATCTATTTGCCTGCCGGCCTGAAACGGCCTAAGTTCATCAATACATTACGCCAAAGTGTCGCCTTCGATGCGCCCCTCGGTAAAAAAACCCCTGGAAAAAGGTGAGGACGGCAAGTACAAAAACGGAACACCAACATATCTGTTGAATGCAGTAGTACTTCCGCACGTCAAGGGCTCGCATGAAATCGGCGTTCATCGATGGGCTATTACATGGACTTTCGTAAGCACTGAGCCGCCTTTGCACCCCCTAGCCCAGCCGCTCGGTGACAGTTTTATGGGCTCCACCGCATAATAGTTCCAATTCGTCGTTCGCGGTTTGCTGGTAATAAAAACAGACGCACACACAAAAGCTCATTAGACGCCGCGCCGCGGCATTGTACGGCCCCGGGGATGTTTTACACAATGACATCCCGAAATGAAGGGCGATTATCGAATGGAAAATGAAGGGAGGGATTCGAACCGTAGTCGGGACGCGGAAGTAGAGAAAATCCTTGGAGCGAACTGAACAAAGGATTTGTATTCTGCAACAACCAGATCGAATGGTTCGAGTGGCGGGGTCTGCACGCGATTCCTTTTTATTTTCTAATCAAAATACGATTATTCATCCGATGGATTAGTTGGTCGTGTGAAAGCCTAGCTCTGGCAGAAGTGAAGGAAGCACGTTTTGTTACCGTTCGCCGAAGAGAAAGCCGGCTGGTACGTTTGTTGTTCGATACGGAAAATGTAGACCGAGCAGTAAGACAAAAAGAAAGGAGTTGGAGAGCACTGGCAGAAACGGATCAATAAATCAAGATCGAAAGAGCTAGATACGGATGGAAAGTAATCAAAT
This sequence comes from Anopheles marshallii, assembly GCF_943734725.1. NCBI lineage: Eukaryota > Metazoa > Arthropoda > Insecta > Diptera > Culicidae > Anopheles > Anopheles marshallii. Next base: position 73,249,861 of record NC_071327.1, on the reverse strand, counting down.
TTGCGGCCAAGGGATTGTGAATTGAGTGACAGCAGTTTTATTGCCGCTGTTCATTCGCTATTCTGTTTGTTTGTTGAATTTTCGCAGCCTTAACTGATTCTGATTTTTAAAAGAATTTGTGGCGAATATTTGATGCTAATGGAAGATGGAAATTCGTACCTTAACCTTGAGAATCTTAAAAATTTTCATATAGAAATAGCAAAACCGATCTTCATCTTGTTTTCAAAAGTCTAAAGCCACATCTTTAAGCTTAACTTCAATGAAAGTCTGCCAAACTCCAAACATTCAATAAGCATAATCAATTTCAGGTTTTTCGATGATTACTTCCGAACAACTGCTTGCCTTGTAGCTTCCACCCCGGTCGTCATCTCTAAACACTGTAAAGATCGAAAGGACACTAACCGTGCACCAGCTGGTGCGGCAGTTAACAGCAGGTGTTGGTGCGCTGCCTGGCCTCACAATCTCTGGATCTCTCTCTCTCTCTCTGTCGTTTGGATAACCAAAGCCCGTTAGCGACGTTCGGGCGCATTTGCAAAATTTTACAACGCCTGTCTAAATCAACGAATATTAAATTCCTTTCTCCCGGCACTGATTGGAAAACCCATTAAACTCTTGGGTGATTAGGCGAGAATGGGATAGACGCGGGCGGAAACCGGAGCACTTCTGGGGCACGGTTGTTCGGGGCTTTGTGCCAGCCAGGGCACCGGCGACGGGGATCTTTAAGGAGGGTTTTGTAGAAATCTTTACTAACTACTTCCAGCTACCTCTTCCGTGCCGCCATTAGCGCATCCGGAGGCTTTGGAAAAGTTGTACTCCCACATGGTTTTCTCGCTCGTCGTACTCGAACCCTTACGCGTGTGCTCGTGTATCGGCTGGCATGACAATATTCGAAACCCTCGTTTCGCAATCCCCACACCCCGCCGGGAGTTGCCAGTTTTACCCCTACGAAAAACCCATCCGTTCCGGAGGATGAACTTTGAATTTTTGGCCGAAACACAACAGCGCAGTTGGTCGTGGTTGCGCTTGAAAGCCGAAACCGTTGGCAGTACATTCTGCACGATGGCAGCAGCAGCACCATTTAAGATGAGCAGATGAATCGTTTCCTTGGGCGCTTCCTTTGCTGTGCAACAGCCGAACAAAACACGTACCGGGCTGGAGTGTAAAGTTTGGAGCGTAAAATTGAAATATAATAAAAACTTATTTATGCATGTTTTCCGTCTTTTCACCGTCACACGTCCCCCCACACACACACACACTCATCCACCGTTCGTGTTGAATGTGCTGTCCTGTGGAGGAAAAAACCCTGGCAGATCCTTCCGAAACGAGCTGCTCTTCAATGCTCTCTCGCAAACACTTCAACAGAAGCCAATTCTATAGCCACTTCCTGCCGTCAAGTGCAGTTTTAATTTTTATCTTTAAACCATCGACGAACACACACGTTCAGGCGGAAAATGCAAAAAAGGCACACACCAGGCACCCCAAGTGTAGCGTCTTCACCAGCACCTTGACGCAGGCTTGACGTGTGCACGGAAACGCCAGGATCTCGGAAATATTACGCGAAATACAAAGTGAAGCCACAAACTGTACGCAAACTGTGGAAGCAAGAGCTGGAAAAGCTGCCACTGTTGTTGGGCTACGGTTTTTGGGAAACGTGACAGGAAACTTCCGACCCACGGTGATGGTACACAGGGCTGGTTGTATTTTTTGCGCACCGCTTTCGGGAAGAAATATTCCAGCCAAAGGAAAGCAAAACAAAACCCATGTGGCGCACCTTGCCGGCAAAAACAGTCAAAGACGAAGCTGTTTCACATTTATTTCGCACCATAAGCCAGGCAAGGTACCTGGTTTGGTGGAACATCTTGAAGAAACTCGCGGCAACACTCACGCGGTCGCCAGGTGTGCGAGTCGCATTTAACAAGCCCAATACTTCACGGTCCCGTGAAGGCACGGAGAAGCGTACCGAAGAAATAGGGAAAGGATCTGGAAGTAACTGTTTTTCTTTAATTTAAAATGAACTTCAACCCTAAGGCGGGGCTGCCTAGGCCCCGTGTCGGGTTCAGCGTGGCAGGCTGGTTGGGTCCGGTTCCTTTGGGGAACGCCCAGATGAGGAAGGTCGTGTGCTCTACCTCACACACACACGTCTCTTAATTGAGTGAGAGATTAAGTTACGATCCCGCGAATGGAGCATTGGTACAGCCGAAGCGTTGGGAAGCAAACACACCGTGCCACCGTTAAGCGGCAACCCGTCCTGTCGGAATCGGTCTGTTTATGTTCCACTTGGTGCTGTTCTTCGCGCAACGGAAGGTGTTTTCATTTTTATGTGCAGCTCACTTCACCTTCATGCAACCGCAAACGACCGACCGGGTGAATGGTTGTTCGTATGCTCGTGGCGTAAGTGTATCTTTTTTTAACAAACTTTAAACGCCCTAAAGCATCGGGAGCGAATTCCGCTTCAAGAGCTGCTTGTTTTGCATGTGTCTCGTACCATCGGGAAGGAACCCGAGGGAAGGTTGTTTTTTTGGCGTTTGAAAGTTCCTATTATTTTTGCCCCTTTTTTGCCTCCGAAGCACTTAAATTTTGTGCGAGGTCGTTCGTCTTCCACGGGATGGAAAGCGATCCAGATATCTTTTTGCACCGGCGCACAAACTTTACGTCCCTTTGCTTTGAAAACTTACTTCAAAGCATAGCAGACAATCGATTCTCGGTATGGATGAATACATCTTTCTTGTGCCATGGAAATGGGCAAGTAGCATCCAGCATCATCATCGTCCAAAAACAAAGCACTGCTTCACACCTTTTACGTAAAATATCGATTTCCAAAGGTAATCAGCTGAAAACCCCTGCAATTCACAAATATTGAATTTCCTTGGGTCCGATCTTCACGCGAAACAAAGCGCTTCTCTAAAACGTATCCAATTTTGCACACACCTGCCTGGTGGGTACAGCGGGCGACAGGAAAACATTGATTCCGGTGGTATGTTTCGCGTCCGGGGTTCGTGTCATTGCTCCAAAGCCGTTACCGCGCCCATAAATAATAGAATAAATAAATATATAGCCGAAGATTTATACGGTACGATAAATCATTTTCCTATCTCTCACCGACCGAAACCCGGTCGTGCGATGGTGTTTTTGGGGAGGTATTGGCACTAGGAACGGAGTGTTCGCGTTACATGCCACCAGCATCCAGCATTTGCGTTCATTCGAAGGAAAAACGCCATCGCCTCGGGAGGCGACGCCATACCTGGTCGTCACGGTTACGGGGTGTCATTTGCTGACTAGTCCGGGAGTAACTTCCTTCTGGGCAAGACTAATGAGAATGGCAACCACTTATCTCTTAACTTTCCGAGCACGAACCGGGCCGGCTTATAGCGTGGCGTGTGCGTCAGGTGTAGCAGAGGTAGTTCGGGCGTCGAATTTCGCCGTACGAAATGATAAATATGATCTTTAATGAGGGACGCGCTCAGTGCCGGAAAGATACATCTTTACTGGGTCGATCCTAATCCGGCTTTCAGAAGCCTAAGCATAATGACACCCGGGCATGGCGGCTAGGGTCGTACGGTGGTCGATTTGGAGCAGGAGTTTAGCTCTGTGATGTGGCTTTTAATCGTATCGCTGGAAGATATTGATGATATGTTTTGTGGTAATTCCAGCACGGGTTTTGGCCACCACGGCGCAAATAGTTGAAATCACTCATCATCATTCCGTGCATCAAACAACCCGCAATCAATCCGCAACACCGCCTGTAAACGACAATGTAATCTGATACTGGTTTAAGGTAGAGCAGTTTCCAGTGTCCTTAGACGTCCCACCCGAAAACTGATTCCTTTGGTGGAGCTGTCTCCGGATACGCCGTACCGGACAAAGAGAAGTGAATCTTCGTCACCAAATCCGGAGGCGCTGTTGCCTGTGATTACATCTAACGATACGACACCGACAAACAATGTCCCCGCAGCTCGCCGTCAGGATCATACACTTTGGTTACACTTTGTTGCGACCATTTTACTCCCACCCAACTATTGTTGCCCGGCAACTCCAACACTCGACTACCTTAAAACCAACTCTGTGTGTTTTTCGGCTGCTTCTTTGAACAACCGCTATTACCGTAGGTCCTTCATGGCGAAAACCTCCTCGCAGAGGCAACCCGAGGTCCGAACGAGATGAGCAAGTCTAAAGGCATGAAACATGACCGACCATCTATCGTTTGGCTGCAGGGTGGAAACGGAAATGATCTTTTAAGCACAACGATCCACCAAAGTTCACGTCTAGCGTCTTTCGGACGACTTTCGGTTGCCCCTCGGGCGGGCTGGTTGCTGCTGCTACGCTTCAAATTTAGTCTCTAAAGGACAACATCCGTATCCGTAGTGCTCCGTCTTAAGTGTGCCCCCGGGGTTGGCACCGGTCTCTAGACTCTCTTGTCCTGTGACCTCCACCCGAACCGGCACCGAAAGTACGACGACAAACTTGTTATCAGATATTTTCGCTCCACAAAAGCTAGAAACAAAGCGTTAATGACTTTTCATTTTCTTCCCCCACTCGCAAGGCTCACGGTATCAGTACTCCGCCGGAGCACACCTCACAAGGTTACCGGAGTACCAACCACCGGCCGTGGCATAACTTGGGGTGTCATTATTATGTGTCATTATGGGTTGAAGCGAGTGGTGCGCCACTGTGCCGCCTTGGTTTAGTTCAAGTCGCGAACGAGTTGTACCGAGTCGTGACAAAGTTTATCCACTGGCAAACAACAATTTCTACACGGCGAGTTTCCAGCAGGGATATGGGAGATGTACTTAAAAGTGTCACATTCCTTGGTTTGTCATTTGATATGATTTTCGCTTACCTTCCGAGTGGCTTGTTGCACACTGGGCGTATCCTTGAAGGTGACATAAACTTGGAGATCTTACTGCTGGTAGTGCTATTAGCTTCCTGTTCATGCCGGAAAGTAAACCAAAAGGTATCTGAAAGACACCAACACCACAATTACAAATGAGCTCAACATTTTCGTATGGGAGCAAAATCTTTGGATCAATATTCATTGAACCTTGTTAGCATGTGATATTAAAAATGAACATATTTTTTATCCACAACCCACCACAGCCTCCGTACAATGGGTCGTGCCGTACCAGAGTTTCAATGTGTGGTGGGAACGTTTTTTTGCCATTAGTTTCTTTTCTTCTTAACGCACGCATTCTTACAGACAACGGCCATTAGACACACTCCCTACAGGAAGGATACGTTTTGTTTACGCTAGCGAATAGCTTGGGCAGTTATTTATGCGTGAGAGAGTGCAACTGTGAGTTAGGGTATTTGAGCTGCTGTTACACCGTTGTTTGTGGAAAGAAGGGAAACATTTTTTTCTCTCCAAACCCCACTTGGGCTTTCTTATCACAGCGACGAATCTGCTCCCTTGCGCTAGGACACCAGCAGATCCGTAGCCCTCGTATTTCGCTGGCTCTATCGGGCACGGACGGTCAAACGGTACACCCCAACCCCACGCCCAATCGGCTCGTTTGGCAGCCTCACGGTGGAATCATATTTAGATTTATGCGTTTTCTTCTAATCGTTTTCGACGAAACACATAAATACACATTCGCACAGCGTTAAATTCCCTCCCCCGGCCGGTGCCTGAATGGCAACAAAGGTCGAGGACCGTAACCGTCTTCTGCTTCAAGCGCAAGCATTTTGGGATGTGCGGAGTTGTCGAGGAATCGGTAACAGGGCGGAAGGGTGAGCAACTGTTGGCACCATTTGCACACACTTACGTGCGTGGAAAAGTTATGCTTATACGAAAGAGATCACCGAAAAACTGCGTACACGCGGTGAATAAATTTAAATGTTCATAAATTTCCAAACGTAGTCCTTTTAACCGTGTAACCACTGCCAGCCCGGAGATTCGGAGTACCATCCCACCATCTTGCTGCTGCCGCTGTTTATCATACAGCTCTCGCATGAAAAAGGATGTTTGCGCTTTTTGGAAGTCTCCCATCGCTTCAAGATGGTTTCTGCGCTTGTTTTTTTTTTATCTGCCCTCGGTCGCTTTTGCTTCGTTTCGACACCAATTGGACCACTCCTTGGAGCACGGGACACGCACGGAGCAGGAAAAACGGCAGCAAACCGTACGCATTCCCAAATAATCTCACAAATCGGAAAAATATCCTCACGGGAGGATAGCAACAAAGGCAAAAAATATGGCTCCGTAAGGTGCGGCCGGGTCGGAATGGAGTGACGCGGGCGGGAATTTAGGCTGACTTTATCTTGCCGAATAAATCAAACGCCTGTCAAGTCGGTGAGCCAGGGAGCCGCTTGGGAGAACAGGCAAGTGTATCCGGAGTACTGCGACAGAGGTATCAGGAGGGAATGTGGGAATGAAGCGTGGAACATATCTTTTTTTTTTGCTATTTAAAGGATGTTTTTGTTTTCTTTTCCTCAAAACTGTGGGAATTGGTTGTGTTTGTTTTCAGCCGAGTGAAGTTGTGATCTAGTCTCATCCAGAGCCTGTGAGCCTAGAGCTTTAATGCGCACTATGACAAGCGGTTCGAATTACATTACAATTTGCGGTAGACATTAAACAAAACCATGAACTCGGGCAAAAGCACACGCTCAGCTCGGAGTTCTAACATTCCCATTGTCCGTCCAATGTGGACTGTTGTCCGCCCGCGGGGGAACATAAATCATTTCGACTCCACGGTGGTAAATTGCATTTGAATCCCGTCGCCTCCGGGCGGGGCGCATTTCCGTGGTTTTAGCAGCGTCCGATGGGCAATTTTTCATTTACTAACAAATTAAAACACCGCCCAGGAAATGATTGTGCAACATGCAATCGTGATTTACATCTGCCTGAATGGAGGTGTTAACGATGCGCAGCACTGTGCGGGCGAACAATGCAGTGGAGGGATGAAAAAAAAGCTGTTCCATACGGCACATGTTTCCTGTGTAGGTATCAGCCTTTTTTCACTAGCTGTTGCATGTTTGTTACCATGTTGATAGGGATATAATGAGCTGGACAATCACATAACAGCTTCATGTTAAACTTGTGCGGAGTTGTTGGAACTTTTTCCTTGTCCGGGAAGGATGGAGGATTGCAAAATTAACGTGTGGTATTTTTGTCTGTCAAATCGCCAACGATGACCGATGTGCAACGGGGATGAGTCGAAATGGTCGTAAATCATACTAAGTGGTGTAATTTATTATCACGCCACCTCCGGCCCCCCCAAAAGCCGGCCAACCGCAAAGCTTTTGCAACTAGTTTTATGTTCAAACTGGAGACCGAGCGCCAAACAAAAACACGGCGCACAACGATGCTGTAATTGAATACAATGCAAAAATGAGTAATGTCCTGTTTTTGTGTGGTTTTGTTTGGCGTTAGAAAAGTCTGACCTCACTGATCAAATTATTGGATATGCAGAAATCAATTTGTGAGGAGTAGTTGTGAAAGCAGCCCATTACTTAACAGGATTGCTGCGCCTGCCAGTACAACCTGTTCCAACGCAATCTGAATAGCTTAATCACGTCGAAAACGATACACGGCCGCAATAGTGGAAGAAGTTGGCCGTCTACAAACGAAGCGACCTGTCGTTCGTATTTTGCGTTCTTTTTTTTTGGAACGTGGCGAAGGATTTCTCTGTTTGTAGCCCATTCATCAACCGGTGTCCATCAGCAGATCAATTATGTAGCACCGAAGCGGAACTTGTTTTTATTCGCCACATCGTACCCGTTTGCAGGCTGACGTGCTGTTGCGGGAGTACCCGGGAGTTGTAGTGGACGAAAGTTCTTATTTTTCCATTTCATTACCCATGAACCGTGCCGAGCAAGAAAACTCCGCCAGATGTTCTTGATAAGGTAGATTGATTGAAGTCTGAACACACAACTGGCCGTGCGGTGAGGTTGCCTTTCGGTGCTGGCACAGGTTTGTCCAGCAAGCATTCACTTCCACTCAAACCGAGCGTAAAGAATACACACACACTCCCTATCGTATGTCTGCAATACTTGGGGCATTGAGTGACTGGACGATAAAATAGTTTGATTTAATGCAACGGAAAATGTTTCTCCTTCGCAAAGAAAACTTTCTTGCCTCGGCTCGATGGTTGGAAGGTAGGAATCATGCGAGCTGCACCGAACGGACCCGTACTACCGCTGGTATGTAGCAGAAAGAAAGTACTAACGAATGGCCAAAATGGAAGAAAAACGGCACAACCCTCAACTCTCGGTGGTTGAGCCCAGTGAAGGGGAAATGAATTGAAAGAAAAACAAACCTCATCCAACACAGCTCACCAATGAGATGATGCATACACACGGAGGCAACACGTACCGTTGTCTTCCACTTTGGATCCACTTCCGTCCGGGAACCATCCCGGCATCTGGGTGGTTGCAGCATTCGCCACGCGGTGAAAATATACCAAAATTTCAACAGCATAGCAAACACTTTGCAAACGATTTTTCATGCGGAAACGTAAACATACTGCTGGGGAGTCAACGGTTTCGGTTTCCCGTTCCGTGGCACGTGGATTTCGTTACTCAACACACTTTACCCATGGGGTTGTGAGAGTGTTGCTGCTGGTGCGGCAACATGGTGAGCTGTGGAGAGACTCGGCCACTTGACGCTCACTCCCTGTCCTGACCGGGGCGAGTGAATCTCAGCGGGAACACTGGGTTTTTCCGACTCGGACCAGTGCAGTGTGTCCGATCCCATTTGCGAGTCTCTGAAAGTCTCCCCACGTTTTTTTTTCAGCGTTCACAGCATTACAAAGTTAAGCCTAAAGCGGTGCGAAAAAAAAAAATTACTACCAAGCGCACATTGCACACGGCAGACCACGATCCGTCTGCTTCACCAGCCTTATTTTCCCTGGCACCCATAACCTTGGCACAAGCTGAAAAGGTAGAAAATTAATGGTTAAAATGCAAATCTGTGTGCTTTTGGCTTTTATTTGCATCAAGTGTGGAATAAATCTGAATTTTCCACCAGCGGTAACTTTTCTTGTGCCATTTTTTTCCCACCCCCTGGTGGATTGCCGGCTAGGAATTGCCTGGACATTCCCGAGCCGCCGACACCGATGGGAAAGGATAACAACGTTTGCGGTCGGATCATCAGGACGCTTCGGTCCTGAATGGTGTGTGGAGCATGTGGACTGACGTGGGGCTTAGGTTCTTGTGGCCGAGGTCCTTCTCTACAGCACGGTCGGGGGAAGTGAAGGATTTTGGAGGAACAAAAAAAATCTTACACCCCAAGGACCGCTGCAGGACGCAACCGAGCCAGCAGCCGACCGCAAGGGAGAACGAAGATTGTGGAAAATTGCTTTGGTTTTGGCTTGCAGCAAACCATTTTCCCGGGCTACGCGCGGATTGGATGCATACCGATGGATGGTTCCCACCGGAGGCTCCAAAGACCGACCGAGAATGGGTGGAAAAATTAGACCCAACGCTCTTACGGCACGTCCGAATGAGTTTTCATCGTTAGTTGCTTCGTACTGCTTGTTTTTTTTTGCTCCTTCCTTCCACTATAGCTTTCCAGTCACATTCTATGTTGCGCGATAAATGCTTCCAAATAGAAAGCATACTCTTTCGTTCGTGGGAAATGAATGGGGGAAAAAAACCTCCCAAACCGGCTCCAAATGGCCGACTGATGGGAGTATAGCTTGCAGCGAACTAAAGCCGAGTGATGTTGCTCATCGTCGTCGTCCCTGGTGCGTGATGATAACTGAATGCAAACTGCACCTGTGGCAAAGTAATGGCCAAAGGGTGGAAAATGAACAAAAAAAAAAGAAGCAAAACGCGCCCACGGAGGAGCGAAAAAATGGCGATGTAAATTGAAATTGTTTACTTCTGCATTTTAATTATTCGCATTTTTTTTTGTTCCTCAGCTCCCATTTATGGTTCGCTTTTCGCTTCAGTCAAAATAGTTTGCTGGTTAAGAGTATTGGAGAGTGTGCAGATAAACGCAAAAAAAAAACCGAGCCTTCCCTGACGGTTTAAGTGAAGCATCCGTTTACCGAGTGATTGCAATGCTATCATTTTACGGTTTTTTCTTCGTTAAACGCAAATTTAGACGTGTTTGTGCTATGAATTTGCCACGATGAAGACTTTAAACAAATAAAGCTATTTAGCACGATATCATATTTGTTTAGGGCGACTGAGAATATTGTCCGGAATGCTTTGCCTTCACGCAGGCACCCACTCGAATAACTTTGCCTAGCGGTAAGCTACTGCTCTACATGAACACAAAACCATCATCGTCCAACCCATCGTCTTACCGTCTGTTCAAAAACTTTTATTTACCCCCCATTTACATGCAGCAACAACCTGTCCGGCTTTACACATGTTCTTTCCCGTAGTTGGCAATCGCAGGACACATGCGCGACTGGTACTTTATTTGGTTTTTTCTTTCTTTTACTTTCTATAATTGCAGCCACCTTTCACTCGAAGTCGATGCCGATTCCTATCGTCCATCGCACATAGTTTACTGAACACTCATTTCAGAACCCCGTGAGACACGCGCAGGAAACGTATCAGCACGAACGTTCAATTACAATCAATAAGCTTAGGATAATTTACAACAAGAAAAACATAAAACAAACAAATTAACACAACTAAGAAAAGAGCTTAACCTAACTCTGCGTTTTGCGTAACACAACAAGGCAGAATTTTCGTTCGGAATGCTGCATAGTACAATGATTGGTTTCGGTAGTGCATACACATTGTGATAGTGAAGAAGTGCTGGAATTAGGGAAAATAATACTGTTTTTACACACCACAGACACTATTTGATAGAACGATAAAGAGTAAACCGCAACAAACACGGATTTATAGAGGAGTCTAAAGACTGGAAATTCAAGGTGCTCAACGGTATTGAAACACACACAAACACACAGAAAGCTAACAGACAAAACGAGAGAAGAAACGAAAAAAAAAACAGTGTACTTAGCAAAGATCGGAAGAGAACAGAAAAGGAAGACTGCTTCGTGGAAGATTCCCATTCCATCCCTCCGATAGGAACGTCATCTAAGACCGATTAAATGCTGACAGGCGACCAGAGGGCACATCTCCGTCAGTGCAAGTTCTGAAAAGTAAGATTATGTCCTTTACTATGTGTCACGTGAATGTCCCCACCAACACACCTTCCCACCGTTCCCTTGCGCCATCTCCCGACCATTACCCGGATAAGTGGAGGGAGAGAAAGCGAGAGAGTGAATGGAAAAAAAATCGCCGAAAGGTCCACCTTCTCGTCTAAACGATGACTTCCGTTACGCGACAAGATTGGGATGCGATACGCGATACCACCAAGCTCCTTCTGTGCTGCGTGCAAAACACCCAGCAAAAAGTGTCACCTTCGATCATAAATTAAACCATCGGCCATGCCGAGCTATGTCGAGTCATTGTCGGACAATTCCTGGCCGACATTCGCCGACAATCTCCAAAACTAACGAACGGTCAATACTGTGCCACGCTCGCCACGATTGCTTGCCTCGAAGCAAAGCTATGCAAATGTTGGTCCACTGAACCACCGAACCACAATCACTGTAGACGGCCCCCAGTAGGGATTTTGGGGTGACTGGCCAAACTCACCACTACCCCCAAAAGAAAAAAAAGATAAAGAAAATCACACGGATTTTCACATCGTAGCATGAAATTGGTTTTCTGTTCACGCAGTGTACGAACGTACGCGCCACTCTACCGTTCTCGTCCGGTTCTTACCCTTAGACGACCCGTGCACTGTAAAAGGGAACTTTTTGCCCACCCAGTGGGAAGTCGCATGGCGAAGCAAAATGTGGTGGAAATGATGATGAAAAAAGAAAAAAAGAAAGGAGGAAGAAAAACAACAACAAACCCCAAATTTTAATATTCATTTAACGCCATGATTCGTGACTAACATACAGTTTCCCATCCGTCCGCAACCGGGGACGGCTTTAGCTACTCTGTATCGCATTCCAATTTTCTCCGAAGTCAGAATACTTGGTCGGGGGACCGTTCGGCTGCCTTTCCTCTTCGTTCTCTCCCCCTTTGCCCCACAGCCACAGTGCACTGCTGCGTCTGGCCTCGCCCCGAGGTGTTGTCAGTCAGTTACTTATGGGTCGCCCGTATGTTTCCCGCCTTTGCCTTGCGTGTTGCCGTTCAAATACACCCATTGACTACTACATTATCTGGTTCCCAATACCGTACTTCCTTGTTTTTTGCGTTGTATGCATTGATTCCTATTTTGCTCTGTTTGTTCGTTGTGTCGTAATCTTACAGTGTCGTGATTTATGCATTCTCCTAGGATGTCCGTAATTATTTAGTAGTTTTGAAAAAAAAAAACCGTGCTCATGCTCATCTCACAACACTGAAACCGCGCTCGTCCACTTCCTAAGCAAATGCGTACGATATGTCACAGCCCGTTCCGGTTGCATACGTTTCGTTCGCTCCAGGTTGCACCGGACATTCGTTTTCCGCGCAGAACAGTGGTGGTTGGAATGTGGACCACGCCGAGAATACGGAAACCGATTAGAACGTACCCTTTTTTTTGTTGTGACTGAAGATCGTAGACATTCATTGGTGCATATTTTCGATGTTGTTCATTTACCATATACTTAGTTCTACTTGATGTCATGATCGTTGGTGTAACTCTCTAACCCACCACTGTGATACATTTGATAATTATTCTCTCTGTGTGCGTGTCTTTGGCTGTCCGGCTCAGTGAGGTATGGTACAGGCACAACTAAATCGCAAAACCTATTCGGCCACACCTGTTTGCTTGCGAGTTGTTCAAAATTAACCAAACCATGTTCATGCTATGTGTCACGTATACCTCATTGAACCATTCGATTGTTTAATAATTTGGTTGTTGTGGTGTAATATTGACTATTAATCCATCTTTTACCTCAACAGCTATGGAAATCGGCGAACGATGTGTGCACCGAAACATGTCTGGAAATATTTCTACATCTCTAATGTGTCGATAGCAAAACATTATTCCAAAAAACCAATTTGCCCTTAGTTCATCAGCGAACTCGAACGTCTTCTGACTGTGCTTCCCACGACTGTGCGCCCCGAGAGTTCCGAGACTGGCTGGATGTAGCTCTTAAAGGCTGTCGTCAGATTAATTCATTATCCTTTTCGATACTGGTCGGTATTTGGTCTTGGCAGTTTGGCCAGCGATCCTTCGCCAATGGGAGGGCAAACTGAACTAATGAATTAACGCATCCCGAACCCAATGCAAGGGATGTGTCCCAGGCAAGCTTCATCTCCTAAGACTTAGCCTGTCCACAAAGAACACTGGATGAATGTCCCGGTGGGTAGACCGCCTCGACTTCTTAGTTCTTCTCGCTGCTTTCCTTGGGCAAGAAAATTAATCATATCCTGTATTCTTCATTTGTCTTCCGATGCCCTTTTATATACGTTCACTGTCTTACCCAACGTCAACGGGTGAATAAATCGTGGTGCCATGGCAGAGTACGTACTATTTTGGTCTCTACCAAAAGAAAGCATCCTTAATTGCTGTCGGTGGAAAATAAATACTTTGATCACATGCTGTGAACCGTAATATCTACCACGTTCCGGTCACTGGCCCTTTCTTCGTACCATGCGTCTTCGAGCGCATGTGGTGTTTGGCATGGCTTTAAGAAAGGATGGACTTAAGTAGAAATGACAAAGCGTGCCAAAGTTAATGGGACAACCACAGAAATTTAATATTCTCACGTTGTTTTCTACTGCGCACCACTTCCGCATCTTGAGAATGATCCAAAGGTCCTCAGAATATACCTTTTTAAACAGCGGTTGTTGGTACCTGTGTAGCACCAGGCAATAGACTGAAGAAAATTGAACATGAATGATACTACCCTAAAATATCGAACGTCCATAACTTAAGAGGATAAGACCCAACTTTAATCCAACAATTCGAGATTTATTGTGCATGTTCTAACAATTGTTTGTTACGATTGTTCTAGCATGTGCCACGAATTTTCACGTAAAATTGATGGCTTACATAATAATGTTCAACCATACTTTTCCGTGTCTATCAATTCGGTCCCATTGCTGAGGTCAGATTTTTAGACTCACTAAATCATGGGGAAATTGTACTCCGCCTAATTGCCATTCGTTTGCGGTAGCTTTGGTGGTTTCGAATGATGGTAGTAGAAACTTTCGCCGACAGTGGCCGCCGAACCTTCGCAGACGGGTGTATCGTGTCCCGTACTCGCTCACCGCCGGAAACAAAGCAAAATACCCAAGAAGCTCATTAATTTTATCTATCGCCTCATTACCCTTGGCAGTCGAACTTTGTTAATGTCACTAATGGCCGGGGTGACTGTCACCTACTTCAGCTAACGGTGGTGCCTTTGCCGGTAGACGTAGCGTCCGACTGGCAAGCTCCAGTTCCGGCGGGTGTTGATTTATCAGAATTAATCGAGAAAATTTACAAATGAATTCTGTCCAGCGTCTCGGCCGTATCGTATCGAACCGGGCAAAACAAGGCAAAGGAAGAAGGGCTCTACTCATCGCGTATTGCGCGTGATGCTCGCAGCTCATCCGTGGGAGGTTTCGCTCGGACGCAACCACGAAAGCGACAATCGATCGAGACCTTCTGGCCTGCTATTTAGAATCGGTCCACACAGCCAATCTGTGCAGCGCGATCCATCTCTCGCCAAACTCGTATGCTCGGTTGGTGTAATTAACAAGATTAGAAATGCTGAAAAGGATACCCATCGAATCTCATAAATTACGTATAATGATCCGAATTATGTCTAATGGTAATATAATCCAATGGTAGCTAGTGACCGAAAACCACCGACCGAAAACAGGGTAAAGCGACCGAAAATTGAGGATAATTTTTCAAAGACCTAATCTTTTGCCGGGTTTTTTTTTTCGGGGGGATAAAGTTTTTGTCTTTGGGCAGCTTACGGGGATGCTGAATGTAGCCCAAGAGAACAGCCTCGAGCGTAATAGAGATTCAGCGTCCTATTGATGCGATGCTAATCGGTTTTTCTTGGCAAATTTTACTTCAATCGATGATTCATTGCCCTACGACGTGAAGTTGGATGCTTCTCCTCTGACGAGCTCACTGCTCCACCGCTCAAGCCCTGCCCTGCCCGATGTCTGTGGGACGAAACGAAACTCGTAGGGAATAGGAAACATATTTTACGCTCAGACACCGTGCCTTTGTGGCGTCTTTCGAAAAGCCAGAAAGAAAGACGTTTGCATGCAACGGAGTGTTCAATCTGTGTCGATATCTCCCATCAGAACCGGTAGACCAATCCAATACCGCAACAATGGATCATAGGACGCCCTGTCGGTCTCAGTCACTCTCCAAAATTCGGTACCAGGCAGTGGCCAGGGAGCTACATAATATTCATCCCTCGTCCATCCGGAAGCGCACGGATGGATAACGTTTCCGCTTCCGCTCGGGTGCATCGTTTAATGCACTTTGAAGCCGAAACCGAAAAGGCGGATGGCGAAACAAATCTGTTCATCCTGTCTGGCAGGGGGAAATTCGGAATTTCAGAGGTTCCTCGCACGATACAACACCATGGCCCCCAAAGCTGTGGGCAGAAGCATCTTCTGCGCTCGGAAGCAGAAGGAAGTGCACCATGATTCAACTAATAGTTTGCGAAAACATCGTTAGCAAAACTCATCACGTCCGCTGCTACCGCTTGCACGCGGCAATACCCAACGGGTGGTAGCTCCGTGCTCAATCGATCGGTGGTAGTTTTCTTTCGGTTAGTGGAAAGATGTTTACTTCCGGTACTCAGGAACACGGCACATCTTCGCTTTCGAAGGGATGCTTCGTTTAAAATTCCGTCAAGGTTTTTTTTTGGGTGTGGACGGTACCGAGCACCCGGGGACAAAGAAAAGCGTCACCAGTGCTAAACAGAAACGATGCTCCCGTAACCGTGGCGAAGGTGCCATTGGACGATGGTGAACAGCCACCAACTAGGGACGGTAAAAGGGCGACGACGACGATTGTAATAACCAGGAAGGGACAAAATATTTTTTCATTAGCATAAGGAAGCAGGTCTCTCTGCAGTTGCAGGAAAAGGTACGGACGAACAATTGCACCTTGCGGGCTGCTGATGGGTAGAAAAAACTCACCGTTTCATGCCCTTTTGACTAAAAGAAGAAAGGAGACAGAGTGGGACATTCTCGGGGGGAGGTCGTACTTATCCCCAAACCATCACGTGAGTGCGAAAGCTTCTTTATGATCCTTTGTCTCGTATTGTGATCGACAGAGCCGCTCTTCCGGTGCTCTCTTGCTTGGTTTGCTACTTCGTCATTGTTAGTGGAAATTGATTAATACATTTCGTTTTCATCTTCAATATTTTCTTCGAGGTGTCTGTTCTCCCAATGAAAGTTTGGCTTTCAACGCTGAGAGAAAGTTAAAGAATATTTTTTTCAAAAGGCTGCAAAGCAAAAAAAAAACGGTATCGAATGGAAAACGCAAAGAATGTAATCTTCAGCATGGTACGATAATTCAATCTTTATCTTCTTTCGTTAAATAGCCGAAGAAATTACATTGCAAAAAATCTCTTTAAGCATTTGTTCCATTTGTGTGCGTTATCTTTTTGCCCCTCGATCCTGTTACCGGCTGATGGCTGGAGTAAAAGTTCGAACAAAGTAGATTGTTGTATGCCTTCTTTCCACCGAAGGGATCTTGGGTGCCACAAAGTAAGATGCGGCTTTGAAAGAGAAGCCATAAATTATCCTAATTACGCGTAGACGCTACGTATTTTTTATTTATTTGGCCCGTTTGAGGCCACATCACCAGATTGGATCAATAAAGCGTACCGTAGGCCGTCTGCTTGCGTCAGCCGAATCTGTTCAATTCATCTTGTTGCCTTCATAGCAGATAGGGTTTCGTATTATATTGTTAAAAACAAATAAAAATGGTATCTCACCATATATTTTTAATTAATTACAAGGTAGATTTTTTTTAAATAAACAACAATTAAACCGGGGTTATTCTTAGCGTCGCTGTGACATTACATGTTTAGTAGATATTTTCATCCACATGGTGTAGTATTTTTCCTTTCCTTCTTGTTGTGAGTTAATGTTCGTTTTGCTAGCTTGTGACAATGCAATGCCACGATAGCGCCTTGTGATGATGTATCACACCAATCAATAGAACAGTTTTATCGGTTTTTTTTGTGTTAGAATGTCTGGTTTTCTGTTTGCCTTATCACCATTAACCGTTTCACACTTTCTTGCTCTTACCTGTTCGTAACATTTCCTACATTGAAGGCGTAAAGGTAAACATTATATAAAACCCAAAAATTATATAGTGGACGTGTTTTACAATACATCTTTTACAAGCTCAACTGTTTGTTTTTTTTCCTTAGATAATCGTATCCTGTTGTTAATTGACTGTTTATTGAACGTTGTACTGCTGGCACTATGATTAATAAAAATTACACTGTGTTACCCTACCCGCATTTCCCGAAACACTTTCCCAACCCAACCAGAACGCGTTGTGTTGTGTTTTTATTTAGTTATTTTTTGTGATTCTGCCTTTCCGTCCTTCGGATGGTTTGATTTTATATGTTTTTGTTTTGTTTTTACTCGTTGTCATTTTGTTTAAGTTGCCAGTTTTAAACAATTCTTCTCGTTTTGTGTTTTGTTAAAATGGTTTTCATCTTATTTTCTTTTTTGTTTTTTATTAAAAATTAACTTTCCATTTATCCTTACAACAAACGACACACAAGCACGCAAACACTTCAACACAGAAACTGTCAGCGCTAATTGTTCATGATGCAAAATTATTAATTTACTTTTTTCTTCTTTTTCTCTTTTCTTTTTTATGTCAAATCCATTGTTCGCTCTTCATGCAAAAAACCAAACAAAAAAAAACAAACAAACCTGAAAAAATGATACTATAAAAAAAACCATTCCCGTACGTGGCGTGTGTTGTGTGGTAAATGTGTGGTAAAAAACAAAACAAACTCCAAAACAAAACAACCAACCATCATCCATTTCGACTTCATCATTCGGAAATTGGAACGAACGCGAAACATCATCAAATCAAAAACGATCAAATTAATTAACTCCATCCAAACCAACATAACCACCGCCACCACCACCACCATCATCAACATCATCATCACGTTCATTCCTTGAAATGCACGCAAAAACAAACTACCAAAAACCCAAATTCGGTCTGCAAAAACAAACAACTACTTACAAAACAATAACAAAACAATTATGTTACGGTGTTTTTGCATTGCATCACACTTTAGATCGAAAGCTTTTCGTTGGCATGCTTAGCAAGCAGCAAACTGAAGAGGATGTAAGACAGTTGTTTAACGCGTTCGGAACCATTGAAGAGTGCACGATCCTGAGAGGACCAGACGGTGCCAGCAAAGGTAAGTTGATAAATGTTTACCCCTATTCTAGGCTCACCTATTGTTGACCTATCGTACTTACTTACTAGCGCTACGGTACCGGTTTGTTATGTGCTGCTTTTACGATTTTCCGTTTTGGTTTTTGTCAACTTCATTTGACACATATCTTAACTACTTTTGTTCAATTGTCTCATGAGTTTTTATCAAACGTTTGTTTTTGTTCTGTGTTTTTCTTTCCCTACGTTGTATTGAAGAAAAGTTTGATATGTTCCTTACACTTCTATGCTTTGTAATGCGTTACCTTTAATGTTGTGATATTTCAATGAGTGCGTGTTCACCAAAGTATTTGAACAGTTAACAACATTATCATGCACGTATACACAACGAGCACTAGCCTTCCTTTCACTGGTATGCGTGTTGTGCCGTTCTTATGTAATAGAAAGTGTGTATGTGTGTGTGTGTGTGTTTTGTGCCTTTGTTATGTGTGTCTCTATGATCCTCTGTTGGCTGGTATGGAAGCTACATGTTCTATTTGTGTTCTGTATGTTTTGAGCGGTTCGTGGGCGATTCCGGTTGACCAACAGGTTTAAGGTTTTCAAAACACCATAAATAATTAAAGTACACTAGCCTTTTATAACTCATATAAAGTTTTCATTTCATGAAAACCAAACTGACAAAATAATTATAGCGCTTCAATCATTAATCAAGACCATGAGCTTAACATCAAGATATCAGAAAACATGAACATGAAACATGAACATGAAAATTAAATCATCCTACATCAACCAATATTACAGAGTTCTACACACGTACAACATCACACTGGTGAACTTATTTTGCCACTCAATACAAATTCACTCACCAAACAACCAATAGTCTATCGAGCAAGGCAATTTGTAAACGTTGCACAAGCGACGGAACGATTCCCTGCCCCGGACGCAATATCACACGTTCGGTGCAGAATGGGAAAAGAAGAATGATTCGTATCATTTTAATTGCTCATTTAAGCTTTCGGTTTTCATTTTCATTCGCGCTTTTCAATCTAACGTTTCGCAATCTACGTGCCACCCCATGGATTGCCACTTCGGGGTTGCGAAATGCTCGTCCGAGGTCGAAATAAGTTAAGAACACACACCAAAAAAAAACACCCAAAACCTCCAACTCCAAGTGGGAAGATTAATTACAGCACGAAAAGCTGCTGCCCGGTGGTGGTGCAATCAGCGTGGGTTTTTCGCTGGAACAATTTTCTTCCACCGGGAACTCCCTTTACCCTTGTTTCGGACACAACCGTTCCCGGGGCACGGTTCGCAGTGTACTATAATAATACAAGAATTCAAATCCTTCCTTAAGCTCTGGAAAAATGCCAGTCATTTCTCTCTAACTATATCCGGGCACATAAACACTACGGGTTCACCTTCCGGTCCTAGGTCCGCGAGTGAAAAGTCCATTCATTCTGAGCTGAGCGGTTGTTTTTTTCCACCCTACGGGCGACCAGCTCTTTGTTTCTTTCGCGTCCTATCCATTAGACGCTAGTTCTCTAGTTTTGGACATTGTCCTTTTGGATACAATTTTTCGTTTCACAGGCATAGGATATTCGTGTGCATTTTTTTTTTTTGCTTTTGTTTCGGTGAGCTCAAGCTCTCTCACCTCCAGCTCTTTGCCTGCATTTCAATTACCTCATTTTGGAGAGTCCATCCGTCAGCCGGTGGATCCCCACAGAAGCTGGGTTCGTTCGAGACTTGTATCATTTATTTTACCTCGCCCATGGTGGAGCACCTTCTTGTGTCACCTACTGCTAACCGGGAACAGGCTTGAACCGTGGACTGTTCCCCGGTTACAGCTGTCTTCCTCCTTTATCCCCGGGACCTCCGTATGCACCCGTGACAGACGAAGCGCATTTTTCTCATCGCAAAAGAACCTCAAATGCACACTCATCAGTCGACCACTTGAGCGCGCTAGGGCGCCCTGAGAGCAGTAAGAGGATTTACTAGTTTTGTTCGATGGCTTGTGTTTTTTTTTTTACTTCTTCGTCTCTGTTGCTGTTTTGGGTTGTGTTCGTCATTTCACTTCTGATCTCGGATTTTCTCTTTACCAAAAACCGTACACTTTGCAACAAACCTTCAACGGGATCACTTTTTTGTCACACTGTGTGTTTCACTTCTCGGCTTGTACAGGGGCCATTTTGTGGGACCAACAGCTTTTGGCCGTATTTACACGCTCTTTGTGTGCGATTGTTTCAACGACCTTTACATCCACCGCCATCAATCCGCTCGCTGTTGCAAGTTTTTGTACCGCTGTTTCGTTGCTTTAACAAGCAAAGGTGATTCACTTCTCCGACGGATTGACCAGGCTTATCATTGTCAGTTGTCATGGTCACTGGTGACTACCAGCGTCCCGAACGGTGGTATTTGACCATCCACTTGGTGACCATTTGCCACGCTTTCCCCTTTGCCAAATTCTTTCATCAATCGTGCCGGTTTTTTTTTTCAATTCATTTTAATTTGACTTTGACGCCATAATAACTTTGTCTTTTGCGAGCA
The DNA here is from genome assembly GCF_943734725.1 of Anopheles marshallii. Classification (NCBI taxonomy): domain Eukaryota; kingdom Metazoa; phylum Arthropoda; class Insecta; order Diptera; family Culicidae; genus Anopheles; species Anopheles marshallii. The sequence goes on along the minus strand of NC_071327.1, from coordinate 73,229,025 downwards.
ACTTTTTATTTAAAAAATGAAACTAATTAAAAATTCTCCCCCTGCACTGACTGCTGATTATAGAAAAAATGTTCTGTCCCAACACTGGCAGTGACGAATGGTCGGGATGATCTGATCCAAAGCAGAAAAGGGACATGATGAAACGCACCGCGCACGGTAATAGAAACGAAAAGGGAAAAGTTTATTGCACTTCGGGATGGTAAATGTGTTTTTTTTTTGGTCCGTTCTTTCCAGTCCTTTCTTTTTGCCATAACAAGGAAGTTCTTTCACGGGGTTTTATTAATTAAAACATAAATGGAAAACAAGTCAGACGGTACAATTGGACCAAAACATAACTAAAAAGAAAACTTCATAAACGGCGTTGAATCTGTAATCTCAAGTTGCTTTTATCCACGAGCAAGTGAATTGGCAACTTTTGTTTTTTGTTTGAAAACTTCAAAATATGCAAAGTTTAAGTGCAGTACTTAACACTAAACTTTAATCGTTGCTGAACATCAATGTCGTTTGCTTTGGTTCTTTTGTCATTTCTATTTCGAACAAATGGTTCCCAGTCGCAATCAAAAATAGAAAGATCGATTCTTACAACCGATGCATGTTCGAAGGTATGTGCGTTTTCATCGCCACTGCTAATCGGAAGAAAATTACTCCAATCACGTTTTCTCACTCCCGATAAAAATCTTTCAAAGCCCTTTAAAGATACTCAGGAAAATCTACTCCCCATTGCTTTGTTGAATCCTTTTTTTTTGCCAACTGTCCCTAAAAACAAAGGGACTCACGTTCGCAAAAAAAGCAACAAACACCAGTATTGTTCGACGGTGAAAGAGCGGTACCTTTCTGTTGTTTGTTGATCCTGTCATTTGGGAACAGAAGGTTCCCCTAGTACGGCTCATCATGGTATCTGCGTGAGAAACGTAACAACGACCGAAAATCGGACAACCGTTCGTTCGATCACGCAACAGAAACAGAACCGTCCCGTTGCAATCCAACCAACTGCCCACCCCACCAAAAGCGACCATTGATGGCAGCAAAATGGGTCACCGGATAAGATCTATCCGTACTAAAATATTCTACAACACATCTCGTTTTGCTATCCCTCGTTCGCCCGTTCGCAGCACGAAACATTTCGATGATTTCGGGTTTTGTGTTACTTTTATCGTCAAATTAAAACGCCAAAATGAATTGTTTTACTATCGCACGAACCGTCTGTTTTTTGGACGCCCGTGGAACGTGAAAAAAGCATCCCACTATCGATCTGTTTGACACGCACTGCCAGCAGCTTGTAGCACGTTCCGACGGATGAAGAAATGGTTGTTTTTTCTGTCGCTTGTTTGCGGATTGCACAGAAGAAACGGAAGGATGATGAAGAAATCGAGAGTCTACGAGATAAGATAAGAGTGGTTCATAAAATGAATATCCTGCCGTTTGGGAGAAGCTGTTGCGACACCCCGAACCGGTTGCGAAAGTTTGTGTACTATAGAACGCTGGTAATTTATTTTACAGCGACGGGATTATATGCGTTAGTACATCCTTTCTCCCTCTCTGTCATACTAACTTTCCTACTCACTTTAAGCTTAAGCCTCTCCACTACTTCTGTGAACAAATTGCAACTGTTGCACTTAAAACCATTCCCGAACGGTTCAAGTGCTTTCGCCATTCTATTCCATCCATTACATTCCGACCCACAAAAAAAATGGCACACGACGCCGCCAGTGGCATGGCATAATGGCGACACTCGTACAACAAAAGCCGCCCCGTAACAAACATTATCTGGACTTCAATCTCGATAAAATGTAAGCTTTTGCGCTGTTTCTTCTCAATTTGCGCTCATTTCTTAGCCGCCGGGTCCGCCATTTGACGGCCGGAGCCGATAAGGGCCCTTGGCCAGTGGGAAAAGCAAGCGCTAAAGCAGATAGAGAAAGGATAATGATGAAAAAGTAACATTATTTGGACGGGTAGAAAGATAAAAAACAGCACACTCTCTGTGTCTTGCGAGATAGAAGTCACACTCACTAAACCATGATAAATTCAAAAAAAAACCCCAAACGGAACAGCTGCCCTTTCCGATGGGAAAACGGAACGGAGCGTTTCGTGGAATTAAGAACCGAAGTGGACGCTAAGCGAATCAAGCAGAAGACTTAATTCGCGAAGAGTGGCAGCCTTTTTTGTCGTAGGGTACTTCTTCTGCTTCGAGATTTACCAATGAATGTATCCTTTCAAGGGCTGTGGCAGGAAAAAATCAACAACCCAAAGCCCCGAAAGATACCACCCGGCAGGAATCAATGAGCGAAAAAGAAAGTTTTCCACAGCGAAACAAAGCATTTTTATCTCGGGACGGGAAATAATGAGTTCACGGGGTAAGATGAGCGGAGCGGTTCTTTTACACGAACAAAAACGGCTGAAGAGTTCTTTTCTTTGTTACTATCGCACTTCACGATAGTTCACATTTTCAGCTTGCCTGTGGCGATATTCCCGTTCGCAGTGTTAAGGCTTCAACTGCATCACAGAATGACACGAGACAAGTTGGCGTTGAATGCCCAGATGGGTCGCAGCGCCATGTTTTCTGTCAATTTCTTCGATTGCTTGCACATCACCCAGTGTGTCGAAGGGTTTTATGGAAGTAGTGCGAAAGGGCATCGAAGGACACTCTGGTCGATGTCTTCAACGCTGACGTGCGAGCGTACGGACGCTACGTTCGATCCTTCCCGATAAAGATGGAGCATCGTGGGACGCGCGTCTCAAATGCCATCGCATTCGATATGGATTTGATTGAAGTCATTTAAATGGAGATTACTTCTGTAAATACATAATTTATACGATCATTTGTAGCGCTGCTGTCATGTTCGGTAGTTCCGCAGGCACTCGGCGTATGAGCTGAAGCAACAAATTTCATGTGCTGCGAAGAAGTGTGCGCACATCGTTCGGGGCACGAAACAGTGTGAACGATGGTGCACTTCTGCGAAAACAGCGGTAGAATTGAAAGATTACATGTATAATTCAGTGCGAAATTTATTTTCAGTTCAATTTGTTCGAGAAGGGTCGTCGTGCCCACACTTGGGGACATATACATCGGCCAGTCCCCAACCCATCTCCACAACCAAGTGGCAGTTGGGTGTCGGGATTATTGATGATCGGTATCGAGGGCCAGTGACTAGTGAAATATTGAATCTTGATTTATTTGACAGCAAATCTTTGAGACGAACTGCCCCGCCAGCCAAGGGACAATCTTTCGCTGCACAGGGTAGATAAAGGAAAGTAAATAAATAAGAAATCATAGTCACAAAGATCAGCCCGGGGGTTGGGCGCTAGCTGGTAGTCGCTCACATGCACAACCAACGCTATGACTGTTTTATTGACAGCAAATCGAACAGATTTCAATCAAAACCCCTTTTGACACAGTTCCACCATGGTGTAAAACTCAGCACCCTGAGACGGAGATGATTACATGTGCTGCTTCGGGCACTGTTTCGGCTTTCGGTGGAGCGACTGCTCCGCACGCTCAACATCAAAATTAAACTCCACCCTTTCCTGCACCTTGGCTTGTGCTGATCCAAGGTGGAGCACCTTCGCGTTGCGTCAGGCAAGGAGCAGCTTCGGAACGACGGTTCATGCTCCTGCGTTCGATATACTTCTCAAAAGCACAAAAAGTAATTAAATTTCTGCTACACCGCTTTGAAGTAGACGTCACGAGAAAGTTGATTGCTTTCTGGCTTTTCGTGTAATGGGCAAATCAGTACCAGAGCGTTACTACAGCCACCGCCCAGCGTGGTGTACAGGGAAGTGAGTGTGCATCGTTTGAACTTGCCAACAATCGACACCGAGTCGATGTGGCACAGTGGCAATCACGAGGACCCTTCTGGAGATCCTTCCGGCACAAAAGGATTATGGTCGTACGTGCCAAGCGCAAGACCCGATGGATTGTTTTGGCTTCATTATGAAACTACAGCGCACGACTGTTTACAGAAGCAGCAAAAGATCAATTAAACCATGTTTTCTGCTCCATCTCTCTCTCTCTCCAAGCTCACTTCTTCCTGTGCACTGCACTGTTGCTATTTCCAGAGCGTGCCTCTACCGCCCTAATGTGAGCTGATGGTGCGTTACCGTTTACTTTAAATTTTAATAAAAATATACACAAAACGGAAACGTGAACCGGAGTTGTTTTCCCAAGCCATAATTGAACATGGGAACAGCACACGACGGAGCAACAGTAGTAGTTCGAGAAAGTGCTTACGTTCTTGAATTTCCGCCCCGCCTCCACGAGTTTCACAGCCCAGTACCCAACTATCGGGCGTGGCTCATGGGCAGGAGATAAATAGTATGGCCTTCCGCCTGGTTCGACACAAAGTGCTTGTAATTCTTTGCTGCCGTTGGAAAAGTTTTTTACCTACTTGGCAATAAAATACCACCGAGCAGATGACTTCATCCTGGTGCAGAGTGCCGAGGAAACAAATGAAATAGCCGTGCGCCAGTCCCCCACCAAAAGAAAGTGAAATGGGAAAAGTTTCCCACAAAACCTCCAAATAGTGCCATAAAAAGGACAGCGAAATCGCCACGAATTGGCCATCGAATGTTTTTTTTTTTTTTGGGTGATGCGTGAAGTCCACCCAAAGCCTGAAGTAGGAAAAAAACAAAAGCTCCATAAACACGTAAAGCCCAAACCCCCAAACAGCGCATCTTCAAACGGAGAGATTCATTCCTGTTGGTCAAGACAATACACACACACACAAATAAATTACCTACCATTTGTGAGGGAAGCTGAACGCGCGAACCATTGCTCCAAATCGTACGAGAAATAAAATTGTTTTGTGAAGTTGCACGTGCGGCTGTACAACAACCGCCGGAATGTGGATGGGAATTCCGTGCCCGTGCGCTACGAAACCTGCTGGAACGCAGATATGATGGAGTTTTATTACATCCATTATGGCCGACCATCATGAGGATGTGATCAGGACGCGGTGCCGTTGGATGTGATCCCGTAGCTGTGGCAGCAATTGAAGCGACCTGCTGCTGTGTGTCTGTGGACGTAGGCAATCAAAAGTGTTACTATGTAACAACCATGGGAGGCAAATGCGCCGTACGGGACGGGCGTACTCGTGTTTGGACGCGCGTGTCTGAAATCGATCTTGAAGGTCCTTAAAACTTTTTATCGCTACTGATGTTGTGGCCATTCCGATCCACTGTTTCTAGTGAGCAACTTCATTTCGTGTCTGTGTTTGTGAAGTGTTTGTGCTATTGCTTTCTTCGTCATCTCCTTTGGCGGGCACAGTTGGTACCGGAAAACCGATCCAATACCACAAAACCACCACGGGTGGGGTCGAGTGTCACGGAAAACTCACTCACCACTACCCGGACGTCGTGATGAAAACCGGTCGAAAGATGGACCAAAGTTTGCTAGCGACTAACCGCCGAAATTGTTTGTCCCGTGGGGTGTCTCACACGCCCCGAACCTGCTGAGTAAGGACAATCGAAGTCTTTCGCCCTCTCCACGTAGGAACCGGCGGTTAAACTTAGGACCATCAACCGGCAGTGTGGCAGCCAAAAAAAAAAAACCGGCACATACTGAAGATCGTTAAGAAAAGTTCGCCAGTTTTACTCGTTTCGGACTCGTATGTTTGTGGTGAGAGGGAGGGCCAGGAGCTTCCAGCAACTGTTGGAAAAGACGAAGAGTACAAAAACACAAAACCCACTGGAGGATATCATCAATACGTCGAGTGAGCACATACTTTCCAATCAATTTTTTGTTGTTGTCGGTGTCGTGCGCTCGCTTTTCCTGTCGTCGACGACTTTTCTGGACGGCCAACGACGACGTCTCTCACGAGTATCGTCACGCGGCCCCGTGTACATTATGTCACATCGAAGGAAGAAGTCCACCATCCCGCCACCCGGTGTAACGTACCGTATAACAGCTCGGTTTCGGAAAACTTTCCTACCTCCCCCGAGCGAGTGTGGAACCCCCTTCGGGTGATTGACCCGCATGGACCGACCATCTATAAGCGAACGAGTCTATGGCCCGGCAGGCATGCAGGGGGTGAATTACACAACAAAACTTTTTTGCTCTCCCAAGTGCTGCTTCTGGAAGATGTATGCTGTGTGAGAGTGTGTGTTTTTTGGTGTTGTTGTTGTTGTTGGTGCACCACTAACGCTTTTAGTTCGGGTTCGGGTCCGTGTGTTGTTTGTCCGCTACGAATATTGAACACCGAGACGGTTCCGGATGATCGGAAGGAATCAAGCGAGATCTGGCAAATAACAACAGCATCCATTTCGCTTCCACCGCTAACGCTACCGCCTGTCAATGAGATGTAATAAAATATATTTACTGACATATTCGCATAAATAAAGTACACTCCGCCGGTGCTGCAGGAACGTACGGTTGGCTTTCGGGCCGTATCAAGGGATGGTAGCAACAACAACAACGGCAAAACCGGGGTGAAATGGAACAACTTTTCCTGACACAGGAGTGAGCGGAACAAGCAAAATATATTCCACCATCGGATGTCTAAGTTTTCACCAAGAAACTGTGAGCGATCCTTACTCTAAGCAAACGATGCTCCGAACCCATCATCGGGGGATTTTTTTGTGTGTGTGTCCTCTGTCTCTGCCGTTTCGCTCGCTTCTTTCACATCGTCCCAAATCCTACGGGAAAAAGAAGTGGCAAAGTTTTTCATTCATCGTTCATATCGAAAAGTACGATTCGTTTAGTGGCCTCCCAGAAGGATTTACCTGGTTGCTCAACAATACCACGGCACCGAATGGCGCTGGAAGATTAAAGACCTGCGTTTTTGGGCTTGCTATCCTTCTGCTGAGAGCATCCTACGCAGCTCGTACAAAACACATTTTAATGACGGGAGTTTTTTTTTCTTCTTTATGTGCCCTTCCACACTAATTCCCCATTCAAGCGAGCACCCGAATCGGTCGTTACGCCGGTGATGAGGAAGGTGCGTATTTAGAAAGTTTTCGGTTTCAACACTTCCGCACATTTCAGTCCAAAAAAAAACCCCTTTCATCGCGTAGATTTGAATGAATTGAACGAAGCGAAATCAAAATTTCGCTGCCAAGTGCCGAATGGGGGGTTATAGAAAACCCCTCAAGCCCAAAGAATAACCTTACACTACCCGCTTCGGCGCTTAATTCTAATTTAATTTAATCCCTCGTCGTGTGGCCCTTTCAGAATCGATGTCTGAAGGAGTGGCAAAGGGTATCGGAAGGTATTTAGCGCCGCTGGGGAACCCTATCAGCGTACGGGCATGTTGAAAAGCCATTCACAATGGGGCTTTCAATAAGGGAAGCCGGCGCACCGGAGACTGATGGAAGATAGGAACGGAGTTTGCTCGCGCAAACATTCTCCTGTAAGGTGCGGCCGAAAGTAATGCGATGCGACATGCGTTGCAGAACGTTGTTCTTCACTACCGCAGCGTCTTGAGACATGCTCATCGCGCGTTCCCTGAGACGGTAATGCGTTTTTAATGTTTCGGGAACACAATATGTACCAGCATTCGGCACAGTTGTTTAAAATGAATATAATGCGTTCGGTTTCTCTGCCTGTTGTTCGGTGGCCCCTGATCTCTGCCGGGCTGTTGTTGTAGGAAGGATTTTTTTTATTTCTTTTTCTGCAAAATTTCAAACATGCCGAGATTCCTTCCCTCTGTCCACGACACACACACATCGGGTTCGGGCATGGCTTGGTCTGGTTTAACAGGCTCTGATGTTGCACGGTCGCCAGGGGATTCATCCATAAACATTTTCAATGAAAGCTTTTGACGAACGTTATCATCCATTTTCTTGTTGTGTCCCACGAGCCGCCACGAAGTCCGCCCGCGAAGGTGCCTGGAGGCTCATAAAAAAATAATTCCACCCAGCGATGACTGCTTTGGACGGCGCGCGGCATGCGAAAGAAAGGCAATGCTGATCTTGTTTTATTCCCTTTTTTTTTTCGCTGTTCGCCACAACAATCCACCGAACACCACCACCACGATGTGCCCTCGGCACAGACAAAAAAGTGATTCGCTTTTTTATGCAAATGTCCTTACAACGACCATACACGCTCAAATGAAAATGGCACATTCAACAAGAGAACGGAGCCGCGTGGGCATTACGTCCGGAGGGGGAGTTTAAAAGAAAGAGCAGGACGGAAATCTCCACCAGCAAGGCACGGCGTTGGCATCTCCCACCTCCGGGTCCTTGATGACAGAAATTACTCGTTCCGGGGACATCTCCGGCGTGGGTAGCTTGTAAAGACCTAAAGGCACGTAAAGTGGTGTGGAAGGAAAAATTCGTTTTACGATCCTGCTCGCGATTCTCCGGTGGGTTTGGTAAAATATCTTTCCCTCTCGATTCTCCAACGGGCTGTGGAAGATTTACAATACATTGTCTGGTGGCTCGTAAAAAAAATCAACAACGCCAGAACAGTAACAGTTAAAGGCAACAGAACTGTGTCCCTTATTTTTATTTCTTTGTAATGATTTTGTCTTGTTCCGTTTTTTTTTATTCGCATCTCGCATAAACACCGCCGCATGTAACCGTGGTTTCGGTCTTGTTGCCATTAATAACCGTTTTCTACCCCTTCTTTCTTTCGTTACAGGTAAGCTTCAGCATGGATTTTAAACATTGAGAGCAAACACTGACGGTGAGCTGTCATTTAATAGTATGTAAGCAATTGTTTTGTATGTTATGTGGCCATTGTGCATACCCATCCACATCCATTTATGCCGGAGATGAGTGTTCAATCACGCACATGAACACACATTCCGTAGATAGTTAATTCCAGTGCATTCCATCTTGCGCGAAGGGAAAGTATCCACAATGAAATCAATTAGACGGCTTTCAGGTTTCATATTAGTGATTCCCGCCCGTGCTTGGCAATGTGCTCCCCCAAAATCATTAATATTCATGGAATTCGTATGTAAAAACATATTCACCATGGCACATTGTTGCTCGCAATGCAAATTACTGGAATTGTGAAGCCGCGTGCTTATACCGAATTCCGTGAAGCCATCAATTTCCCTACCACCTGCACGGCACGTTTGTATATTACCACGATAAATATTGAATTTACTTACAAATATTAGACATGGGCAGACAAAAAAGGCGTATGATTTGAATTTGTTGATTAAATTGGTTAGCCTGGTAATTCCCTGTAATGTATAAATTAATAATTTTGTTTTTTTTTTGTTGGTTGGTTATTCGTTCTGTTGCGATAGTACTCGATTCACGGTTCAAACGACCACGAACCAAGTATAAGCGCAAAACCAACCAATAAGCTAGCCATTTCCATCGAATGTACCGATTGAGCTGCCGGATTACCATTCCAAATCGCTTTCGATCGGCGACAAATGATTGGGAAGAAAATTGGAAAATTGTCTGCCGAACCACTAGCCAGCTGTCAACTGGCAATGGTGAACCGATGCCGGTGACAGAAAGGGAATGTGGCAATGTTCCGGTCAATGTATTTCAATTGGTTTTTTTGTTCTTGTTTTGCATAATTTTATTCACATAAATAGTGCCAGAAACGAGAAATGCGATGCCCGGAGTACTGTTACCGATAAATAGTTGGGAAAAGTCATTCGATACAGATCAATGGCATAATAAGAAAACATCGTGCTGCTGCATAGGACATTTTTTATCAATTTAAAGTAGCTAAAATATTGCAAAGTACAGAAGGGTTTAGGTCGATTGCAAATGTGAAGCTACCAGTCTTGCAATCTATAACATCTCACACACGGCCTTTATTTTTTTAACGACTTTATTGGAATGACATGTTCTACCGACGCCGAAGACGACGCCAACGAGTAAATTAGTTTGAAATGATTTTATTAATGAAGCCGTGAAATAGGTTAAAAGGTTTATTTTGCACACTTTTTTCTATGTGGAAGTTATCATTGGAATTGCTAGACCTTAAATCTTCACCGTTTTTCCTGCCTCACTTTTTAATCATAAATCCCAATTGAATTCTTCCACGTTGGTTATCTTATTTTAAGCTAAAATTAAAGATTCCTTCTAACAAAAAAGTTGTTTTTTCCTTCGAAACACAAAATACCATCGCTCCATGCCAGAAATGTGGAAGACATTCCGCTTCCAGGGCTCTGCCATTCATTTTCACGAGCTCATCGGCTCCTGTCAACAGGTCACTTAACCTCCGCACCCTGAAAGCTGTCCAACTAGTGACGGCAAGCAAACAAAGGCTCTCGAACTCCTCGATGGCATCAACCATTTGCATGACCACGTTCCGCACGATGGGCCATGCACTTCATGGCAGAACCAAGGACAATTTATTCACTGATTGTTCCGAAAAGCAGTTCACTCCTCCGTGGTGTCCACTGTGGAGTTCACCTTTCGAGGGTGCATGGTTTTACTAGCGCGCTAGCTCTACACTACTTACAAAATGACTGTCTTATCCTTTTGGGTGGTAGCGCTTGAAAATATGAACCCAACAAAGTATTGTATGGGAAAGAAAGGAGCGTACAACAGTATGGACAAAACCCCTGGTGGTTTTTTTATTTTGCTGAAACAGAATTTCCATATTTTTCCACCCCCGTTGGACTGCCCGCTGAGTTTGCGAAATGATTTTCATCTTTTGCTGTATGACGTTTTGGGATGTTTTTTTTTTTTTGGTTGGTCCTTTGTCCCTTACAGAAGCTTCGGGAGAATGAGAGTGGGCAACACGGAATGGGCACACAGATATAAAGTACGTCTGTAAGAGTGCGTTTGTCGATTGGAATGCCTTAAGGACTTTACGTCTAACTTCTGCCAAGCGGCACCTCCATTTGTGTCAACTCCCGCAAGAGATGCTGAGTTTCCTACATTTTTGGGTTCATTTTTACTTCTTGAACTTTTCCCTTTCTTTCCTTCTTTCTGCTCATTTTCGATCCCATGCCCCATGCCACTTCTGTCACAGAAGGCGTTCGCACATTTATCTGACATTTGAAAGACATCTGGAAGTGGGAGTTTTTGTTGGTTGGATGAGCCTTGTGTTCGGTTAGAGTATGTGCGTGTGTGTGTTTCTGTAGGTGTCACAAAACACAATCATCTCGGGGCATGAACTTCAAACCTCAAACGCCAAACACAAACCGCCACACATCTTACGACGGTAGGCTTCCTTTGGCATGGTTGAGTTGCGTGACGACAGACGGGATATAGAGACATTTGCTACGGGAAGTGTGCAAAAACTCAAGGCGGTGGTGTATACATCACGCTGAGAGAATTGGGCCAAAGCTACAGGAAAATGATGGTGCACGTGCACGTAAAGTTAAAGAAAAAAAATGCCCCAGACTCGCATTTGATGAGAGCACTCCTATCGAAAAGATTGAATTTGCGATATTATTGTGCCTTCGATTCGAAGCGAATGGGTGGTAATCCCGTGCCAAAATCACTTTCACGCAGCGCATGGAAATTTACCGAGAAATGTTGTGAAAATGACGGCGCTCAAAACACATCCGCCCAAGTGTCCTTTATCACGACGTATCTTATGCAAATTGTCTTTAAATGAAATACCGCTCGAAAGCGGCGACAGGGGAATCATTTTTCTCGAAATAACAATCATCTCTCCCGTGTGCTGTGTCGTTGCCGCCGTCGTCGATTGCAAATTTTGCCATCTCGCTTTTGCCGATGCTATCTTCCGGCGGGTACGCGACGAGGTGGACGGCAGACGGAGCATAACGGCGATAAACAAACAGTCAAACACGTCCACGACGGAACCATGGCAGGACAACGCTGTCTAGCATGTACGCCCGAAAGAAGGCGAAGGCGGCGATATGGTGCGGTTCCAGCCCCAGTGATGGGCACCACATAAATGAAGAAATATTAACGCACCGCGCCCTAATACAATATTAACACGATATCTCGATGGGCATATTAGGTAATGGAGTAGAACGTAAAACTTTGCCCTGCCGTGCCGGTCTGGTATCCGTGCTGGGAACGAACTCTTCTTCCAAGGGTGTGCAGTAACTTGTTGTTTCCCGCCTGTCCGCTTTCTCCAAGCGATTTCGACCCATTGTGATGGAAAAGGCAAAACGGTATTCTGCTCTTTCTCTTTCATTGTAAATCCACTTGGTAAAGGGATCTTTAGAAAGAGCACGAAAAAAAAACGAGCACACGCTCAGGTGAGGCTTATCATCTTCCCATTGCACTTACAGCAACAGTTTTCTCCACTTGAGGCTCTTATTTCTTGTGCCAAGTAGCATTTTTGCGTACTCGCTGGGAATACTTCTCCCTCCCAGGAAGCGACCTCCCCAAATATGCATAAATATAAAATGAAGTTGAGCGCCTTAGGGTAGCATTCCGTATGCCACAGGGAAAATGTGCTAAGTATAATGATTGATTGAATGTTTAACGACCTTGAGGGTGTTGCTGGAACGATTGGAACGACACATTTTGTCTTGATAGAAACATTTGATGAATACTTTCAAATAACAGATCGCTTGGTAGATCTCCTAAACATCAAGATTGTTTTAGTTCATGCAGTTATGCAGGTAGTCCTCCAGAGGCACTATTATAGTAGACCTCGTTTATTCCTGAAGGTTGTGGAGTTGGATTCACTTAATTGTAAGAACTGAATTGTTATAATTAAAATGCATCGTTAATTAAATTGTCGTTATCCTGCAAGAATTCTCATGTCTTCTATGTGTTTTTTAAAATAATATACTATAAAGTTTATGTATCTATGAAATCGCGAATGTCAGATGCTTTGTATCACGGGGATTCTCGGTACACAATATGGAGACTTAGTAGATCTATTATGTTCCATGTTCTTCGTAATCGAGCACACCAACCAATGAAAGAAAAGAACCTCACAAAAGCCGAAGAAAAAAGAGCTGCATTTAAACACACCGAAAGCTCTTCACTCTAGTGCTCCATCCGCACAATGGAAGGACCCATCATTTATCGGCTTATTTTCCTATTTTATGCTCACTATCATCCATTAAACCGTATCTCACTCGAATTGTCAACTTGTCACCGGGAGCATAACAAAGCCGTTCAAACGAGCTGTGCAAGTACCCTACACCTACTCAACCCAACCCAACGTAGCAAACGTCTTAAGCACGGTGCGAAAGGACACATCTTTCGGCAGGCGAATCGAAAGTACGATAGGAGCGAAAAAAAGATACTCGTTCTCTTAGCATCACACAATGCGGGTATGCTTATGAAGTGACACTTGCAGTCGTGGGCCGTTGCCACTTTCGTTTCACCCCCCTAGTGGTGGAAAATAAATTTGTTCCGACTGTGGGAGCAATTATTTCCCAAGCTTCCTGCCCACTAGCAGCAGCCGGTCCCCGTGGGGTGGGGCGAAAAGCGCAACTAGTCGCCACATTTGCCAACCGAATGACAAACGACAGCGAACGCTCACCGTCGTCCCGTGCACTGTGGCTGTGCATACACACCGTCGGAGGGGCCCGGTTAGCTGCGTGCCTTCCGGGGAGTTCCAGTAGCACATGAATCATATTGTCAACCTCCTTTTCAAGTTGGCAACTTTCCTTTTTGTGCGCTCGCTTTTGTCATGTGCCATTTATTTCATGCCGTAAGTGGTGCTCTGCTGTCTCCATTTGCCCGGCGCCATCACTGGGCCAAACGTGCAGCATAATGCATACGAGATGTGTGTGCGGGTGTGTGTGTGTATGTCTCCCTCCGGATGTGGGCTTCGTTATTGGCAGCACTAGTTTCGTGGTTTGAGGTTCGTTGGGCAATCGTTGACATCGTTCGCTTCCTTGTCCTCGTCTTGTATTGTGTGTGAGTGAGTTTATTTTTTTTTTGCCTATCAGTCTATTGCTCGGTACTTTCTCACAACATATTTCTTTCTGCCTGATGCCAGCTACAAATATCTACATCACCGGCTAGGTGGTATCACTTGCACCGTATGCGGAATGGAAATACCAAACAAACAACTCAGGGCAGCACTATGTCACTGCCATCAAAAAATCCCCCAAACCAGCACATTGCTCAGCTTCTGCTGGAGTGATAAGGGCCCCCGCTGGAAAACTACGGAAACCGCCAGTCTCGCAGGAAATGGAGCAACTCAAACGCAATTGGACTGCGGAAAAAGTGCTCTTCGGTGCGGGGCATATCGATGTCAGCTTAGTGCCAGCAGTGATTCCGACTGCCAGACAATGTTATAGTCCATCTTAAGAGGACGAGATTTATTTTTTTTTGCTGGCAGTGATATCAGGTACTTAAAGTTTTTATACAATTCCCAGACATGGTTTTTTACTTCAGCCGCACCGCAGCTGAATTGTTTCTGAACTCTTTAATCTGCAAATTCAATGACGCATAGCAAAAAAACACATCCAATGTTCTTGCTTCCTAGCGCCGTCTTGCTCTGTAACGCCGAATTATTAAGCCATGTTCGCGAGCGTGCACAACTCGGGGAGAAAAAATAATCTACCAACAGCCATAAATCATCAGCAATGCTTGACTACATCACCAGGAGAATCCACTCGCGTACCAAACGTACGGTTTACCACTGTCGCATACTGAATACCGAAGGCTCCATTGCGCTGAACATAATTTCACACGTGCCGGCTGGCGCGTTACTGTGCTGAATATATGTCGGGTTGGCTGTATCAAGTTTGGCCCGCCAGCCAGTAGATCACTCGAAGATGCGGCGGTTTTAGTGTTGGGCTGGTGGAACCCACACAACAAACGGTGCGACGTACGAAAAGATCAACCAGAAAACTCTTCCCCTGGTGGTTGTACAAGTCATATACACTGGTGCGGTATGGTTTACAGCACATACCGGAGCGACCCCCCCGGTCGACGAACAGCAACAGTCGTCGACATGATGGGACCATGTTTTGGATGTGGGAGAATGCATGCACGTACCGTAATTCGTTATTCGCATGTCTGATCCTGAATAGCCCCGGCTCGTGTTGTGTCCGAATTCCTCGGTTACCATCCGGTGCTATATCTCCACCCCACAGCTAATGGTTGCCAGGACAATCTTTTCCAGCGTTCCCTGTGAAATCATTGCAAAAATCCCTATCGCATCGTTCCAGGTGGTCGTTTTTTTTTTCGTTGTTGTTTTGTTTAGTGTGTGGTCTCAGTTTATCCTCATTCCTTGGTTCCTTGCACCACAATTGTTCCGAAAGGATGCCACACAAAAGGATGATACGAATTGGAACTGCTTCTTTTCTGCTGATGTTTTATCCGCGTGAAACATTTGTCAAGCTCACATTCCTGTGCCTCTCTGCTGGCACAACTGGGAACAGTGACCAAAACAGAGGAAACACAACTGCTCCGGTCACATCTCCCGCTCAAACACAGAACAAATCAACAGTGAATAAACCAAAAACAGGAGAACGAACGAACGAACAACAAAAAATGCGACACATTCTTCAAACCTGCCTTTAACGTGTTTGCCTGCTCGGGGGCCCCCAAGGCAGCAAAAGCCCACGAGTTAAGTCGACTGCTGGACGGAAAATAAATTGGATATGACATAAAAATTATTCTTTTATGTCCGTTTCGGATAGCGCATGGCGGGGAAAAGGGAGAGACAAAATTGAAGCCAAAATGAAAGTTGGTGTTGGGGCAAAACGGAACTTCAGCAATATCGGTGACGACTTGAAATGCCTCGCCGTCACTGGCGCTTATCACAAGCAGAGAAAAATTGACTTTGAAAGTAAATCCATGGAGCTCGTCCAATCTGAGGCGGACGCAAAATGGACGCATTTCTATTTAGTTCAGGTAGAAAAAAACGTCTAACTTAAAGTGGTTTCTTACTGCTGGGATAGTGAAGTTTTCTTGAATTTCTTGAGAAGACAAAGAGTAGCCTTTGTCTTTATGGCTTTGTGATTGAAGATTGTGATAGTTGCTAAAAAGCGTTCATTTAATGTTTCCTATGAAATCTATCGTTGAATTGTTTAATTTTTCGCTATAAGCCATACTGAGCTAATTATTGATTGGAATTTTATATAGTCTTTCTTCTTGAGTAGACATAAACGCAGCTCTTTAACTATCTTTATGCCTTTTCCCGAATGATAAGTATTCCTGAATGATTTCCTGAGTGATTCACGTTGAGTACTTTTTTAATTTTCGCAACATCACTTAATTTTACAATCGTACAGCCATCAAACTGTTTAGCACGCGTTAAAGTGAGTCAAAAGTACGAGACCATCCTAACACGTAGTGGAAGGATTACCACGTCCTTTCCATCAATCACAGCTCTAACAAACCTTCGCGTGGAAGATGAAATCTTTTTCCCCCGAGGCTTTCTCCTTTCTTCTCACACACACAGCCTTATATTAAGAATCAACAAAAACATCGTTCGTCCTTACGAGAAAACCACCATCCTCCATGCATGCCAGTACACGGGAAGAAAACAGAACCAAATGGAGGTGGTGGCTTTAATTTCACCTCGTTTGTCTTTCGCCAATGGGATGGCTTTTTTTGCGTCCCCCCTTTGCGCCACTAAATCGCCCCGGAGGCGTACGGCGAAGCAAATGTGACCCTACCTTGACACGTGCTGCTGATCCAAGAACCTTGCACCTATTCGCATATTAAGTCAGCCGCACGGCAGTTGTGGTGCTGTGGACCGGTACGCACATGCGTTTGCGTGTGTTGATGGTGTGTTTCCCTCGGTAAAAGGTTAAAGGTTTCCGGCTTTTATCTTAAAACGAGTTTATGACTTTCAGTTTATAGTGAATGGTTGTCATTTGTCGTGCCTTGTGTTGGTGGGGAACTTTCGGGAAAGAACTTTTTGCCAGGTTGGCTCACCTCCGTCGTGTTTGAGCAGGTACGTTGAGGTTATGGTGAGCGTGCCTCCATCCCCACCGGCAGGGGTACGAGATGGATAGGACGCATGTTTTACTCACGCAACAAACAAACGGGGACACTCAGGCACTCGGATGTGTTCGCTCGGTAGGGGTAAATTTGTTCAGGGAATTTATTTCGATTCCAGCTGAAGTGGCCCACGGGCTCTTGAGTGGCGAAAATAAACCCGACAGCCACGGCGTCCGGTGCGTCCGTATGTTTGTGACAATTTCAAGTGACATCACCGCCGTAACCGCCTCGCAGACGACCCCAACGAGGGCAGGTACTGACGGTACCAGCTCATCGGACGGGTTTCTTCGCTTGGATGCGAGGCAATTTTCAACGCTTGCCGGTTCCGGCAAGGTTGATTGCCTTCAGGCCGATGCCGGAGTGTTGTTGAGCCCACAGGAACCGTTCCACAAATTCCACCATTTGCGTCGAACGGGTTCGTACGGGGACGAAGTTGTGCGGCTGTATGTGTGTTCGGAAGGTGGTAGGAAAATGATGGCCGAAAAAAGGGTGAACCCTCGATTTAGGTAATCGAGTTATAGCGCTATAAACCATTCACCGTGGCTACGTGCCGCATTTAGAATCTCGACATTTTGATGAGCTGAGGGAAATCTGGTTTTCTCTTTTGGACGGGGGTTTTTATTTTTTATTTATATCACCATCACCACCCCCGGTACATTCTTTTCTTCGTCTTCTGGATCTGGTACCATGATTACCATACCACGAGACCACTGGTCCAGTTCGTTGCCACGTCCGAATGGCAATCACGGGAAAAAAAGGGGTTGTTTCGAGGGATTTTTCTCCCACCGAAGCTGCCGGCCGGGCTGCGCCTCACGAACCCATGACACTAAGCGTTTTGATGTGTGACGGAAATTTATCATGCTCAGGTATATGCCCGTAATGCGTAGCTGTCACATCTATCTACACGGATTGAGATCCATGTCATGTCAGCTTTTGCCAATAGTGGAGAGGGAGAAAAATTGTCTGGGGGCCGTTCCGTTCCCAATTGCTATTGCTCTCTGAATGCAGCAACTGTCACATTTGTTGATGAAATGTTTTAAAAGAGGAAAGATGTAGGAAATGTTGTTGAAGGGTAATTTAAATTATCCAAAGGACCTAAAGTTCCTGGGATCTATCCGAAGATGTTTCAGTGTTCACCTCAAACAGATCTTCTCATTTATGATTCTCCTCACGGTTTGCCGTTAGGTTTAAGGGATATCCTTTGAGCAGAAAAGTTCAACTTTATCTACGATTACGGACAAAAATAACAAGCCCTTCGAAGAAAAGAATGAAAAAATAAGACGAGCCCCGAAAAAGTAGTAGTCCCGTTTTAATTCCAGCCGCATTATTCCAAACAGCTTTTCAACCCTCAATTCCCACCGGAAGCATTCATTGATGAATTGATCATGTTATGTTCCCTTTTCTTCCCATTGCGGTGCGGTTGTCTTGAGGAGGTGAAGAAAAACGAGTAACAAACCCACGACACACACACACACACACACACACACACACACACACACACAACACCATCCTTATCAGTGTCTTCTTACGAGCCACAGAACCATCGAATTCCCTGGAGTGTTGAGGCGGGCGCATCTGCTCGTATCTGCCACTCGCAAAAAAGCAAGATTTTTATTTGCACCGAAATGAAAGGAATGACAGCCGATGGCTGGCGAAATGTTTTGCTGCGGGTGCCGACCGGATGCTCACGAATCAACCGTGCGCTCCCACGGTGCCTTTGTGAGCGGGGGCCCGATTTCTATCCATCCGTCCGTTTTGTTTCTGGGCTTCCTTATCTGCCGAGCCCATAAGTAACCTTCGAAGTAATAGCGCCTCCCGTAGTGCCTGTAGGTAACAAACAGAAGAGAGAAAAAAATGGTGGAGTTGGTGGAGGAACTCTCCCTGCCACATCTCTTCCCTTACAGCCACTCATGGCAGTATACCCTTTTCAGAAGCGTCGAATTGCAGATGAAGACAAGTAATATCCTTTCTGCCATGTTGTTGTACGCCTTCGGGCGATTGAAAGGATTTTTGTTATCCGTATCGTTCGGCACCACCCGGCAAACCGTGGCAAACGCACCTCCGTCCTCTTTTCGTCACGTCCCGCGCCCGACAGTGCCGACCAAACCAGAAAGGATCGGCAAATCCCGTGCAGGGATACCGCACGCAGCACCACTCCCCAACACCTACAGGTTTATCGCGCTCGATCCAGCAAGCCGTTTTCTGTTTCCATTCGATTGCACACCATTACGCTAAGGTCTCTAATGTAATTTAGCTAACCGGATTCGGCGGCGGCCATAACGAACCGAAGCGAGCGGTGGGGTGCGCGCGGAGGGAATGAAGTGGGCTAACAAACAAACAAACTGAAGAAAGTTTGATAAAAAAAAACATTGACAAACAACAGTGGGCTAACACGAAAAAGAAAGAAGACGAAATCAAAGCTGTTGATAAGATTGGTAGCCGGTAACCGGGGCTTTCGGATTGACGAAGCATTGATGGCTTGCGTTAAGCATCTTGATGGACTTCTTTTATGGCTGTGATACTCGAAGGGATCCGTTAAAAAGTATACCCTCACAATGAATTATTGAAGGGTTTAAAGAATTTCGATGAAAAACGCTTTTGTTGAACATTTAGAAGGAATTATGTTCCGAATTCGGATTGCGATTTCCATAGAAGTTTGGATGACGAATGTCAAATTTCTAGCTCCTGTTCATCCTACATTCTTAAAGACTTTAGGCATAGGCCAAAGAACACTGAAGCTCAAAATCACTAAAAACTAATTAACTATGTATTCTTCGAGAACAAATAGTAATGGCACCATAGGTATGCAACGTCCGCTGCAATAAGCTCTTTTCCGACCCGAGCGCAACAGGAAACCGACACCGGAAATAACCTGCCACAGTTGGAATGTTTCAAATCGCAACCTTTTGCTCCACGTAATGGCGTCCACGCAAGCCCCATACTCCGGAATGCATTCCGTGGTCACCGAGACTGACCACCGTCAAACCATCCCGTGCCACACACACACACACCTGCTGCTGCGGTCTTCGGTAACGAGTGATCATAAACGAAATTCCGTTTGAAAAATGCAAACAATTCGTCCCAATAATGGTGGTCACGATTTCCGTTCCGAAATTAAGCGGCTTACAATCGGGTCCGGGGTGCCGGTTTTGCAATTCCCATACCGTGGTGGTGGTCTCACACACAAAAACCTTGCCATTGGGTTTCGCCGACACACGTTCGCAACTGGTGCTGGCAACTCGAAATGGTTGGTGCGTGTCGTTCCGGTTGCTGGCACAAATTTTATAAGTGTTGCTGCATTGTTTACGAGCCTACGTGCCATTCCGGTACGCAATCCGCGCGGATTTGAGTGCACGCATTTCCCTAAATGGAAAGTGACTCATTTCCCGCCAGGGGGCGCTTTATGTTACTTTTTTTCTGGGATCTGTTTAGTAAAGGTGTGTGAGTGTTTTGCTTTTCTTCTTGGCACTTGAAAGCAGGGTTGCTTTTGGTCCAAATGCTTGCGAGTGGCACGTACCGAAATGTGTTCTCACCCGTAATACCGAACAATGTAAGCGGCACTGTTGATATTATTGCGTTTGCAATTATTAGTCCATAAATTGTGCAAAGCTTTTGTGTGAAAATGGAAGGAGTTATGGTGGTGCTTACGCGAATTCGCCTGTTCACCTGTCGGCGCATTCCCATGGCACACTAGATTCACCATGACACCAGGGTTGGTAGGAGAGTTCATTCAGAGAGTTGTATCGTACCGTTAAATGTTTGGTAAGAGGTGCCTCTGTTTTTTCTCTCTCCGCCCAACGTATTACTCTCGATTTTGTTGCTTTATTTATCATCGAAACAGAAACATAATTCCTTTCCGAAAGCAGTTCCGCTCCATATTCGCCAGTCGCGTAAGCGTTTCTGGGGAAGAACGAAAATAATCCCACATCTCGCCACGTTCGGTCAGCAAATCGCCCAGGCAACGGTTGACCGCTTTTCGTGGAGAAACCCGTTTGCGGTAAGATAGGTGAGGTAGATCAGGTCCCGAGTCCCTATTCAAACCAAAACAGCAGCCTATCCTCCTCCACGTAATCTCGATTCGAGCCAACGTTCATAATTGCTCTGCCGAACATGTTTTCCAACTACCCGGGACGCCTCATCGTAGAGCGGTCCTACGATCCCAACCCCTATTCCGCGATAGAACCTACCTTTGTGTGTATGTGGCCTTCATCGCCACCATCATCGTCGCCCTAGCGCGCCACAACACCCATTACACACGAGACCGGGGGCTTTTTCACGAACTCATACATATTTCTCGTTCGATTTTCTGTTCCGCTTCGGTTGGGTTCATAATTGGATTTTAAAACACTCTCCTTTCGGTACGGCCTTTGTTGAGTGGGTTTTAGTCACTGGCTACGGCTCACGCCACCAGGCCTTTTCCCCACCTTTGGCCACGAGCGGACGCATTATTGGTCAGCTGCGGATGGACGAATAATTTTGGACACATACACACACCGTCCGTATTACGGATCGCCATTGAAGCTGCGGCTCCAGCAGGGATCTAACGATGGCTTGATTCTGGTGCAAAATCCTGTTCCCTGGGCCAACCGGCAAAACAAAACAAAAATGGGACGAGTGCTGTAAAACACGCTTTTTTCGCTCGCTCTGGTAAAACATTTTATGCACCTAGCCGCAGCACTCACCAGCTTGAAACCTGG
The DNA here is from genome assembly GCF_943734725.1 of Anopheles marshallii. Lineage (NCBI taxonomy): Eukaryota > Metazoa > Arthropoda > Insecta > Diptera > Culicidae > Anopheles > Anopheles marshallii. The sequence continues at coordinate 73,207,567 of NC_071327.1, read as the reverse complement.
TACGGGTTGAAAATTCCCCTTTTATGCCGCCCTATGGTCAAATTAAAGGACCATTTTTTAATGTTCGCCTTTGGTTTCTGGAAAGTGCTCTCGGTGGTGGAAGGTTCCACACTGATGCCGTTCATTTTTCGCCCCCCACCACTCGCCCCTCCCGGCGGCGCTTGGTTCTTGACGAATGGATTTTGCAATATTTTGCCCGCTTGCGCTCGGCCGTATGCTCGTGCCGTCACAAACGAAGTTGCGGAAAAAGAGGGGGTTGCGCAGTACGATGAAAATTGAGATTGCGAGACAGTGATGATGGTTAATAGCATGCCCGAAACGTGTAATTACACACGGGGACAAACGTTTTCCCCGAAGAATTGCGTCCCCTGGCAGAATGTACCGCTCCCTAGCAGCGTTTGATTGTTTTATTTTGTTGTTTTCATGATTGAGTAGTACACGTGTTTTTGTGGGTTTTTTGTTGGGAAATGATATTTTTTGAAATAAAAAAAAAGGTTATTGGCTGAGTTATGTATGTAACGTACAACAAAACACTAGTGGGAGCATGAGCATGTGCTAAAGATTAAATATTTCATCTAGATGTTTAACGTAAAGGCCTGTGACTTCTAGTAAATTCTAGAATCTCTAAATTATCAAACAAATGCGCAAAATTCCTAGAAAATGATGGAACCGATTCTCCCTTGAACCAAACTGCTTACTTTTGAAACAATTCATCTGTAGTTGTTTTATTTTGACGTTGATTTTCTCTTTATTTAAAGGTAAAATATTCACAATTCCATTTTGTTAGTACTTGAATTGCAATTCTTGCAATTTCTCGAGCACTTTTGCAGTATGGTGCTTGAATTCGCAATATTTGTCGTTCGGATGAGTTTCATATTGGAACTAACAACCTGATCGCTGTTTTCTGTCATACAATTTCCACTTTGAAATTATAATTGAATGTATCTGTTCAATCCGATCGTGCGACGGTGCAAAAGACACAAGCACTTCGTCACTTTCGCATATGACACAACGATGAACGTTTGGTTCGGTTCCGGGTGGCGGCAACTGTGGAAAGACAAATACGTTTTGGCAGCAGCTAGAAACCACCCAACGGGTACGAATGAACTAACAACAGCAACAACCAAAAAAAAAACAGCTCCATCAAATCACTGCTACCGTTCCAACCTCCTCAGCAAAACATTGCCCTCCGGGGCATCACACAAACGCCCCACGGTCTATCGGGGTGACAAACATTCGGTATTCGTATTCGGTACGGTTTTTGGGAATGTGAAAACACGGAAAAAACACAGTTGACCCCCACCCCGGTGCATGCATTCGATTTAGCGCTGATGCATCTCTCCACTGCACGGAAGATGATATAAGCCGGCGGATCGACACAAACATGTATGGATGCAATTTTTACAGCAAACCTATAATAACAACGTTCACAGACGCTGCAAATACCGTACCGTTCGTTGTGTGCGCGCGAACCTGGCAATCACAGTTGACAGATTTGTTATTTCCAATTTTTCCGTTTCCTATTTTCGATTCCCGGTCGTGTCCTCTTTCCTTCCGCGGCGCTTCACGAATCGATCTAAGCAGCAACATGGTGACATGAGAACGTGAAATGCGACAGGTCCTACGGAGGTCCTCCGTACCACTAATGGGGAAGCTTTGCTACCCGGGAAAATTCGACAGTGCGACTCTGTACCAGTCGAGTGGAAATTCGTTCGTCGACGACATCGTTATGATCGTGATGATGGTGGCAGTCCTTTCTTGTTGTCGCAAGTTTCGGTAGCCAACGTACGGTACCTTCTTTAGCTGAAAATAATGTTTGTGCATTTTTCCTTTCACACCACGTATGTCTCGTTCTACCACCCCCTCGTGCTTCCGCTCGATTCCCACAGTCGCGCGCCGGAAAGGAGTAGAATGTTGCAATATTGACGAACTTTTCACCTCCGGGCAGATGAAAGGATGCGGCTCTGTGGTACCGCGGGCAAAACCCGTAACGAGAGTGTTACCGTCGGTATCGAAATAAACCCACTAAGTGATGATCTTGGCTGTTTTCGAGCAACGGTGCCCGGGTTTTCGCCGTTGTATGGCGCGCCTTGCACCGAAACCATCTTCACCAGCAAAAGTCGTTCGAATGCTGAGATGAGTTTTCACTCCGGGCCTTACTCGAACTGGATATGAAATGACAAAATTCACATTCTCACACGAAGCACCCGGTTCACCGTTCGAATTCCGACCCCAACAAAGCGAAAAATATATCGACGGAAGTTGGAAAACATCGCACTCGACTGAACGGAAGTTCGAGCAGTGCGGGCAAACGAGAGAACGTGGAACGTGGCCTTGGGTAGATGGAGGAAACGATTGGGACAGCAACAAATATTGCCGCAGTTATTGAACGGAAACAAGCAATTTGTGAAGCGCGATGAGCTGTGAATGTGGAGCTACCGATGCTGGTGGGCCTGCAGAGACTCTGGAATTTGTTTTGCGGATGATAAGATTTCCTCACTTAGTTTTGGTTTTTGTTTATGTTCGTTCGTTTTTTTTTTTCTGTAGCCGCTGCAGAATCGCGCACACCATTTCAAAAGGGCCACGGGCGGGCGAGTGCAAAAGGAAAACTATCCCGCGTTTTGTCCGTCCCACTCTGCCAGACGTTCATGACCGTCGTGTTCGTATCGTATGGGGCAGCTGGAATCGAATTGATTGGAAAGATTCAACGGCAGTCTATTGCGCTCCGTGGCTGCCGCTACCCCCCTCTCTCTCTCTACGCCACAGGCGCGGCCACGGTTTCAACATCATTCAATTGAATTTTAATCTAACAAACGAAGTGCGATCGAATTTGGGCAAGCAATCGGAATGAATACTAGAAGCAATAACCAAAAAATAAAATCGCACATACAAAAACTAACTCCCTCTTCGCACTCCGTATCCCAATGAATAAGGCTGATTTGGTAGAGCAAAAAGCAGCAGCAGTGCATCGAGCAGACAGCCGCAGACGACGGTGGAGCATTATTTGATTGAAATCGATTTTGCATTGCATCGTTCGGTGGAAAACTAATGTTTTAATGACGTTGAACGATTAGTGTTTTGGGAGGAGTATTAGCCAGCAGCGATGATGCAGTGATGTTAAAGGTGGCGGATATAGCTTTTCAAAAGTGATTAAAGCTAAGCGTTTTGCTGTTTGACGAGCAAATACCGGTCATTCAGCAGTGAGTTCCGAATTGGGATTCATCCAAAGGTTTGAGAAACGTGTATGGTAGTTAACGCAGTTGATTACTTTTGCTATGTAGTTAAACAACTAAATAAAAAGTGTAAAGTTTTTTAACTCTAGAAAGGCTAAGTGTTTTAGGCCTTTGGTTGTAAAATAATTAGATGAAAATGAAGCGTTTTTAATTTTATCTTTATTTACAGTAATAAAAATGTTTTTAATGAATTCAAGGTGATTTGCATCTATTTCAGGTTAAATTTGCTCTCACACTATCACAAAATTGTGTTGATGTGAAGTTATTTAAACAACATGTGACATTAAATTTGAATTCTAAATCTGAGAAATGCTGTATAACAAATTAAAATACTTTTCAGGAAATAAGACTCTAACAGTCAAAAGTCAAAAAGTAATTTAGGTACGCTTGAATATTGTTAAGAAGTTAGGAGCTTCTCAGTCTTAGAAGGTAGTGTCCCACTCCAAGATGGAAAACACAATGAGATCTATGTCTTCCTTTTAATCTTAACACATTGGAGAACTTAGTTTTAGAGTTTATTCTACGAACTATAGTTACCAGTTTTTACCGGACAATTTAAAAAACTTGGGTGAACTTGTGAATAGTTCTGCTAATAGTCAAGCATTACTGTACAATTAAACGCTTCATGATATTTTAAATCCGTGTTCCAATCCACACATGCACACAAAGCAGGCTACAAATAGTAAGGGGAACCGTTTGAAGGAGCAACCGGAACTCCCTTAAGCAGCGCGAACATTCCTGGCAATTTCCGTGCCTGAAAACACAACACCGGCGGCCAGGGTTCGTGCCGTCCCGCAACCAAAGCCAGTCAACCAGTGTCTGGCAGTGAATTCAAATTTAGCTTCGTGATAAATAAGATAATTAATTTTATTCATTCCCGCTACGTGCCTCGAGTGGCTTCTTTGGCGTGGTGTATCGCGAATGGTGCGAGAGTCCTTGGCGAAAGTGGAAATTCCTGCACACAAGCGTCTCCTGATAAAACCAACCAAAGCACGGGTAAAGTTTCGTGTCCGGAATACGATTTGACCAAAGATGGAAGCACTACACTTACTCACTCGACAACGATACAACGAAAACATCTCCGTTCGTCGTCTCGCTCGCAAGTGGGAAACATTGTGTGTGAAACGAGAACCCCTCAGAGTAGATGTCCATTCGGACCTCTCCTCTAGTGAGCCTTTGGAGTTAGTTCTAGCAGATGGTAACAAAATTTGAAATGCGCCTCCATCTTCGTCACCCCGGCATGCCTTTCCCTTTCGCTTTCCCGATCGATTTGTGGCCGGCTCTCTTGGTGGCAAAAGTGTGATCACATCCTTATGGCCACGTCCATCACCGTCCATTTGGTTGGTGTGCTTTGGGGTTTGTGCGGGGGAGTTCGAGCAACTTGAGCAACGGAGAAACCAATTTACTGTCAATCAACCGTAAAGGAAGTGAAACGAACGAATTATTCAGGAGATATTCACAATCCTTTTCTTTGGCCGCCTCCAGTGTTCCGTGTGCGGGTGTTTGCAAGCAAAGACAAAAACCGGCAACACTGGGCACATGTTACAGAAAATGACGCAACTAGTACCCGGCAGCAGGCACTCCTGTCAGTCAGCAATGAAAAAGGTGATTGAAATGTAGGCTCTGCCGGGTAGGAATGGGTTCTGCTAATGAATCAACCAGTTGTCATCTGTTCAATTGCGTTTCGTTACAGCGCTGACAAGGGACTGACAGAGATGTAGCTATTTTTGCTGTTGTTTTGGGTCGAACTTATTTCTACTTTCTGCCCACACCATCCTTCGAGGATGGTTTCTGAGTGACTCTTAGCCATCATTTTTTTATCCGCGAAGCAACCGTGTCGGAGTACCATTATATCCTGAGAAGGGTCCTAAACGATGCTGCCATGAGTGTGATTTACGGAGTAGAAATTGTACTTTTTTCACCTTTCTTTTTTCACATGCCTGGAAAATCCGGAGAAAAACCCGGGTGTTTTGGGGTACTTTGAGTACAAGAAAAATCGAAAATATGTATAATTCTACAATTCCTAGCCATCCCGCAGCAGTTAGGGACATATCGAAAAACACCAAACCAACATTGATTTGACTTTGCACCGTGCCTTCGTCAAATATCCAAAATGCTATCCCAGCTGAAACTCTGACTCTCTCCATACCGCGAAATGTACCATTATTTCTCGGCAGTGGAGGTTGTTGGCAAACCATCATCGATCCGTAAAGCTAATTGCAAAAGTCCCGTGCCTAAACTTTCGCTCAAATCACTTTCCGTTGAAAGAGGTACAACCTATATATATATATATATACGGCCACGTTTTGATTGGCAAACCGACGGAAATGTGCAAGGCCGTGCGCAAAATCCGTCCATCCTACCGAAGTATGATAAATGTGTGTGCTTAGTGTGTGTGTGTGTTTGCTCCGTGCAGAAAGTATGACCTCCCTCTGTCCTACTTTCGCCACCGTTTGTGTGCCGTTGTGCTTGGGCGGCTGTTTTTCCGGCCTGGTTCGAAGCTCGGAATCGAAACTTTCTGCGGAATGGGATGGGTAAAAGGTTTTAATTTTTTCCTTCTCTCTTCCTCGCACTCGTGTGCCGGCATCCTGTTCTCGCCACCACCTGGTGGTGTACCACCTTTTGACAAGGGTCAATTATTGGGTCGGAGAAAAATGGCACACGTGTATTTGTACAGGTGTCGAAAAATCATTGCACGGTACACATTTTACAACTGTCTACCTGCCATAGGGGGGGCGTACTTTTTGGGGCCCTGATTGAGTTTTCTCACGCAAAAATTCTTTTGTAATGCAGAAAGAAAAATCCAAACACATCTTTCCGCGGAAATTGTCATGCCGATGAAATGGTGTTGTAGACGAAACAAAAATCTTTTTTCAAACGATGTTTTGCTGTGAACTAATTCAAGCGCTCGACAACACTCACAGTTGCCATAAATAATATGTTCCCACTGGGAAACATTAACAAGTGCGAAAAGCAATATAGAGAGAATCTGCTTTTTCAACAATGCCGGTGATACACGTGTCCTGTTTCGGCTTCTTCCCACCGTATCCGGGCACTCGGTTGTGAAGTTTTTCAATAAAAATACTTTTTTACGGTCCAATCTATCGTTGTGTCCGGCCACGGGGACACGATCCGTTTGCTATCCTTCGGGAAAGGTCAACCGAACTGGGGTCCTCGCCGATTGCTCACCATAGCGGACCACGGTTGTTATCTGTCAATGCCGATGCCTGGCGCGCATTGCATCGTTCACCAGCACAATCGTCAAAGTTGGCCGTCGATAGCCCTTTGTTGTCCTTCGCATCACGTGGCACCGTGTGTGATGTTTGCTGTCGTCGTTTTGTTTTGCCGTGTGTCGGTGTATTTTTTCAGCTTCAGTTTATTTATCCTCCCGTTTCCGCGTAACGTTGTGAGCGCGCACCATGATTGGGTTTTGGGTGGAGTGCCAGAAGCCATCTGTTGGCGAACCACGCCATCGTTGATACACTGTCCTTCCGGGGGAGAGAATAACGAAACAAAACAAAGTACAAAAAAAAAGTTCCACACGTACATGCGCTAGTGTTACTTTATTCGATTTTCCCCCCACACCGCGGGTAAAGATTTTCCAAGTTCCAAGTCCTGCCAGCGTAACATCATCGATCAGCTTCAATGGCCGGCACCGACGGCTCGTGAGTTTTATTTGCCGCAATAAATATCGTCCAGCGTAAAGATCGTTTCGCACCACTCTGTCGGTCAGCTTGCATACGGGCGGAAAGGAGAAGGCAAACCGTGCTAGGAAAAGCCTTCCAACCCAAAAACGGATCGACAAAAACACACGACACCCACCCCATCGGCCCCGTTGTCCATTTGATATAATTGTTTATCGATTTCTGATGCGCATCACCCCGTGGGTCCCACTCCACGCAAAGTCCAGGCCGGATTATCCTTGACCGATGCTCAATCCTGTCATCCGTACGTGGGGAGCCGTCGACGAGCCGTCCACATTGGATGGTGTCGTTCGGAGTTTTTGTTTGACCTCGGTGCTCGGTCTACCGTTTATCACACACTCACACATAGAGCGCTGCAGCGAAGTTCGTTAGTTTTACTACATTGACTTTGATGGTAGCTTGTTGTATGCTAAGGCAAGATAAACACAATACGACCATATCCGTGTACTCCATATCGTTCGCTTTAATCGCAACCGGTTCCGGTACATTCTCGTGCGTATGCGTTTGCATCGAAGATATTCATCTCTGCTCTTGCTCTTTCATTTCAGGTTGCGCCTTTGTGAAATTTACCTCGCATCAAGAAGCTCAAGCTGCTATAACATCGCTTCACGGTAGTCAAACTATGCCGGTAAGTACGCGGAACGGGTTTAATAACTTATTTTTCCACCATTCGGGCTTGGAAACCCCATTTTAACGCCCGGGCTTTTTTTTTTGGTCCAAGCTCACGTGCTTATCCCGCTGCCGGAGCGAAACATCATCAAAGCGGAGCTAAACAAAAATCGCCAATCGAAACCTCCCAGCAGAGTGTGGTGCGGGTGGCGGCTCGCCCCGGGGGGAAAGTGATTGCGTGTCACTTAATTTAATTTGCCAAAGGGCACCCACCCACCGTCCTCGAATCCCACCGATTTGTGAGTTGTACGGCTCTCGGAAGCGACAAACTATAAACATGCGCCGCGTGAAAAGGTTTACCATCTATTTTTTCTACCCGGGTTTGTTCGCGTGTGTTTGTTTTATATTGATGCAACATGAATTTTTACTCAATATTCGCCCAAACTCCCACCACGGAAAACACCCCACACCCCCCCCCTTTCCAAGCAAACAGTGGCGCACCGTGAAAATGGAGGTTGGGATGTTTGCGTTCCGGGGTCTCATGAACAACGGCGAAAAGCGCGCTCTATTTTCATGAATAATTAAACGAAATTAACTCCTCGCTTTGGGTTGGTGCGTGAAGTTTATGAAAATGTCAAACATTGTTGTTAATTTGTTACTTGTCGCTCGATGGAGCATGGTTGCTGAAAACTCCGCCCGTGGTAACTTAGCTTACTGGTCTTTTGGTAGACCATTAACAGCTTTGGAGTGGTATGTGTCACCATTTATTATTACCAACCTCCAATAATGGGTTTGAAACGATCACCTAAAACTTGGGATTTATACAGGAATACACAGTGTTAAGTTCTTAAAGAAACCTCCAATAGCTTTAGAGGAGGTCCGGTAGCAGATTCCAATTTTCAACGATAAGTTTGAAACGTTCACCAAAAACTTGAAGTTTATTTAGGTATATTGAGTCTTTAGGATCTTATATATCCAATATCTTTACCGGAGGTCCAGTTGTAAGTACTACAACTACTACTTGAAAGGTGTTTCATATCCATAGGAGCTTGGGGAAATTGATCAATTCATTAAGTTTGGCTAGTCTTCCCTGAGGAAATTTTGCTTCTGTAAAGATTAATTCCTCAATGGAATTAAATTCTTCAAGACTCACTTTGATATTCCAACAATCGTGATTTAAAGCTCAATATTGAAACAACAGAATAGAAGTTTGTTTTTATAAGCAAATATCTGGACAGAATTCCCTCTCCTATTTCTCCAAAAAACAGAAAAGTTCCGCACTACTTTCCCAACGTAATCATACTAATGTAGTTTGCACAGCAACATGTTTGCTCTCTTGCCACTCAAACACACAAACAGATGTGTTTGTTTAATTCCCGTTCTCCGCTTGCGCAAGGTGACAAAACTGTGGCAAATAGACAAACCGTATCGCCATTCCCCAAATACAAACCTCATATTCCACCCACCTGGAACTGGGGCCCGGTCATATGCCCGCAACATAAAGCACCAGGTGTGCCTGATGGTTGTCTCAATAATCGGGATGATTTTTTTTATTTTGCTCCTGTAGCAGTGCTGGAAGGATTGTTTCATTCGTAGCACTTTGGACATTGGTGTCCTTTTTTTTGTAGTTGCTTCGTTGCATCATCATCACCCACCGAGCACCATTTGCCACGCTCAGTTCATCCTCTCGGGCCGAAACCTAAGGACATTAGGTGCGTTTTCTGTTGCCCTTTTTTTCAGCATTCCTTCCATTGACACCGACAAGCTGTATGTGGGTAGTAGTTCCTTTATTTTGCGTTTGTGTCTTCCGAATGTTTGCCTCGGTCGGTACGCTCGCGTGCTGTTTTATTGTCCTAGTGAACAAACCCCAACATGACGGCGGTGCCCGGTGATGTCGTTTGCAGGATCATCCGACTCCGGTTTCTCGAGGATATTGTTTCCACCCGGGATTCCACTAGCTTTCCATCCCGCCCAATATCTATACTGGCACTGCTTTCGATTGAATGCTAGCGCTAGTCAACAAAGCATACTTGTGGGGCGAAGAACAACGAACGCACACACACACACACTATCCACGCTGGGATGCGACCCCCGCTGAGATATTCGTCCGTTCCTGTTTGAAAGGAAACCGAGCAGAGAGAGAGAGAGAAAGAGAGACAGGAAACCCATGATGCACATGTAGCACTCAATTTACTTTTATTATTCTTTTGTTTATTCGCTTTTATTCATTTTATTCCATATTCCGCCCGAAATTTTGCCCGATTTCTCGGATACCGTGTTCCGTGTCGGTCTGGGTCCGGGTATGCCAAATGGAAACCGAGACCGTTTTCGAAGATTCGCCCGTTCATCCTGGCCCATTACCACCACCCTGGCCCGCCATTTACTCCCGACAGCCCAGCAATTGTTCATCCATCGTCCAATGAGCATCTCGTTTCTCGAGATTCGTTCCTTTATTGGATTCCTTTTTATCGAGCTCTGCTGACGGTGCTTTTGGGGGTACCGAAACCGGGGCAAAAACACGACATCAACGCCATCAACGGGCGGTTTTTTTTTACCCCCAGCGCCACTCAATGGCTCTCAATGTGTCTCGCTTCTTCGTCCGATTCCTTGCAGCTTTTCGCAATAACACAGCTGAAAGATGCCAGATCTATCGGCCAGAAGGGGACACCCACACACATATGTGGCACTGTTTGGCATGTTCCGTTTTCCTTATGCGGATCGGTGTTTTTATTTGCACACTGTTTGCTCTACCCGTCGCCACTGTCAAACGGCAACACGGCCGAGGCTGGGTGACAAGGAATTGTTTTTCCGATTTTTTTTCCACTCCGTTAGCCGCTTCGGAAGCTTCTTCGGATCCATTGCAATTGGACGCAAACGAGTCAACCAAAATACCCTCTTCTGCTTCATTCAATATAAAGCAAAGGAGAGCAGCAAAAAAAAAAAGACACAACCACACACGGCGAAAAAAAATCCTGGATTCTTTCCAGCAAATGCACGTATGTCACAGTTGGCAGCGGCAAAGGTGCTAGTTACGAGCCGAAAATACGGATATCCTACCTATTTTTTTGTCTCTGTGTATGTGTGGCCCAACCCCACACAGCTGGATCCATGGAAAGGAGCATCCTAGAGCTATTTTTATGGTGCCACTTTTGTCAGCAAGCATAAGGCGCATCGGCTCATCGGCGTGTGTGTCTCGGTTGCGGATCGGAATGGGAGAATACTTTTCCGGTACTCGGTATTTCCATCGAAGGGAATCGCATTGGGACACCGTTGTTGACATCATTGGTTTTCGGCACCATCATATACAACCAATTAGGTGCGAAAGAACGACCATCGAAACGAGTGTGCAGGGTTTCTGTTTTGCACGGGTTTGACACATCCTATGGACAGGATGTTTTGGTCAATTTTGTTTTTAGGAACTGTTGGAGATATTCCTCCATTCCTGTTGCAAAAGGGAAGCGTTAATTTAGCTTTCATTTGACACATTTTAAGGACGATTAATTGTTGCACTTATGCTATAAAAATGGCCTTCATACATAACAAGCAGCTTAATGATTGGTTTAGGAATCTTCCCCTTTAATATGGCGTCAAGTACACGTCCACGAAAAACCACCCCAAAAAGGTAACAGTAATAGCTATCTATCTTGCATTGTCTTCACGGTAAATGTTTGTTGCCCTTAGAAGCGACGAACGTGCGAATAAAATATGTATTTATTGTTATTAGCCCCATTACCGATGTTTTGTGTTGCTGGTTTGCTTTTGCCCCAATCGCTTGCTTGGCTTAAAGTAAACACGCGCTACCGATGCAGATTAAAGCGATGCAAGATTTCCTTGATAAGCGTGCTTTAATGGTGTGTCAAACCTTTCGCTCCATGCGGCGTCCAACAGTGGAGACGCCTGGTGTTTCACACTGCTCTTAGCAACACGCACAACACCGCTGACGACAAAACAATTCACACCAGCAGCCGCCAACTACAGCTGGTTGAATATGGTCCCGACCTGTTTGTGAAATGTGGTGTCAAGTTGAAACTTGAAATTCCACACATTTTCGATGTACCGACCGAACGACAAAGCGCCTGCAAGTGTGTGTGTGTGTGTTTCCGAGCGCAACAGTTCGGTGCGAGTGTTTAGCGTACGGATGCACTCCCTTGTCACATCCTGGTGGTTCTGTTTGCCATTTGGTGCGTTTCGGCCGTTGCCATCAACCACCTGCCGGTTACCCTCGGACATTTGTAGGCATGCTGGAACGCTGTGTGTCCGAAGCGCATTTATACAACACACTCGGTCGACATCTAGAATAATGGTGCCCCACGCCATTTGGGAAGGGGAAAATGTCAGCATTTGCACAAAATTCTGCCACTCAGCGCAAGGTACGCGAGAGTGCGACACACTCCGTGTACGCAAACTGGGAAACGTGCGTGTCAACTATTTTGGGTAAAATGTTGTGTGCTCGAAAACGTGCGACAACTGCGTGCATCCCTGACCCGGCTCGGGTAATGCCAGTCAGTTGTGTGTTTTGTAAACGCATTCCACATTCCGCCGTGCTCGTGCTCCATTTGGCGTGAATACACCACTATAGGTAGGCCGATCTGGAATACGGGGGTTTTTGGAGTAACGAAAACAGGTACGGCGCATGAAAGTACGTGGTGGAACAATATTTATTTAGTCACTGCACGGTCATTTCCGATTGTCCGGCAGCAGTAACTGGACTTGCTAAATCCTGCAACAGCGCTGTTGGCGCTGGAAGCTCATGGGCATGCATTGTGTTGGGATCGGAGCTTAGACACAGCCAGGATTAAACGTCAACTCTGGCCCGGTAGACGAGCGTACCGTAGGTGAACCCCTTTTTTGCACTAGGCATGGGCAAGGCTTTGCCGAACGGACATGCACAGAGTTGACATTTTAATTGAATGGCGCACCTTTGCCGGGGTGTTTTGTTATCGCCAAAAGAAACATTACACACGAATCGTTTAACTAGCCTTCCATTTTGTTTTGTTCATTGACAAAATAATGGAACATTTAAACAGTTTTTAGCTGCTTGAGTTCAATGCAAAGTTGTAATGGCATGAATTTAAACAATCGGTTTAAAGAACTGAACTAGTTCGCTCAAAGATATGGAAATTATACAATGATGAAGTATCCAGCCACACCGTCAGAAGAGAATTTGTCACTTTACTCATCTTGCGCCTTTTTAGAGGCTTTACAACAAGAATACATCAAAACAATTGATGGATGGAACAAATTTTATTTTTATTCAAGAAAAACGAAAGAACCGCGGTTCGCAATTCGTTAGTTTTTTTTTTTCAAAAAGAACTTGGTCGTTCTAGTTCACCAAAAATAGCTGTAATTTGCCTCTCTAGTTACAACAATGTTTCAAAATTCAGTTTGTATTCTGAAAACCCTTAAACCGTGAAGATGAAAGCATTAAAGCTGCTGCTACTCCTACCACGTTGACAGCATAATCAAAAAGTGATTCGAAAACAGGAATCTTTCCACCAACAGGTAGTAATCGCCTTTGTTCCCTATTGAACGGCTCAACCCAGCGTACTTACTTCCGCCAGATGTTGAAGATGGAAACCGTTCCCATTCATCGTGAATCTTCCCAATCGCTTCCCAAAAACCCGACGGCGATGGATAATCCTTCGTAACACTCAGCCAAACGGGCAACAGGCAACATGATTGGTCGAAAATCAACTCGAGCGCTCCTATTGAAAACCCGTCTTCGTTGAGCATCAATCTTCACTGAAACGCTCCAAACCCCAAGGATTTGTGGCGAAAAACCAAGCTATTTAATATGCGCCTATATATTTTATGAATAGGGGTCCATCCATACATCCGGCAGGCAAAACGGTAACAAAATGAGGTGGAGTGATTGCATATTCGAACATGAGCACAAATCCGGTTGATCGGGCGGATGCAATCGGTGGGATGGAAACTCTCACAATAAACCCGTTCAGGTCCCGACGATGGGAAACCTCATCAAGTCAACCATCGCCTGAAACCTGCCTGCTATTCACGGTACTAGGAGGTTTTGTGTGTGGCAAAGGAAACGATCATCGACAATGATGCTGATGTCGATGATAATGGTGGCTTCATTTGGCTCGGCTTTTCGTACCGATGGCGTTGGTTGAGAAAAAGTTCGTTGAATGTTGGGCCTCATTCAGGTGGGCCAGATTATCGGTCGGTCGTACCACATGAACAGGGTGGTAGATTGGTAGGATTTGTAGAATTGAACGACAGGATTTTTATTCTGTGTCGGCGGAATGCATGTCTGCGAGATCATATGCTTATTAGCAAGCTCGCTTTGTGTTGGACGTGGAGGTACAACCGTTTCACAGCATTCCAATTTTCCTATGCTATTGTTAGCGAGAGATAATGGATTTGCAGAAAAATTTCAATTACTCTTTAGAAAAGGAAAATTTCTCGTAACGTTGAGAATTGCAAAAATAAATGTAGTCATTTTCATCCCTCATAATCCTAACCATAATAGTGTTGTTTAATAAGCTGAACTTTATCAACATATAATTCAAAATTAAATTTCAACGACCATTTGTCTTATGGAAAATAGTATGTTTTGATTTTCATTATCATGTTAAACTGCTTTTTGTTACTATTGTGTATATGTAGTTCCAAAGTTACAAATCGATTCAACTTCGCTAAATCCATCATATACTAGCAACAGCTAGTGCCTCTCGCACAATACCCTTCGTAGCACTTATTCAAAAACCAATCAACAGTTTTAGTGTTCCCCTTCTGCACCGTTACCGTCACAAACATACACGCATAAAACGCACGTCTCCACCAATCGCTGAACCTTCGTGCTGTCCTGCCCTGTAAGAAATTTGCCATAAAACGTGTGCCATATCAGAGGACGGTTCCGGACAACCCGGAGCCGTCCCATCGATGGATGGATTTTGATTTGAAGGCAACAACATTTTATGCGCCGATGTTTTATTGCACAACATATCGATACAATTTACTCTTTATCGCGCTCGCCTTTTCCTTTATTAATATATCCGATGCCATAATTTTTGATGGTTTTATTGACAAGAAATCCGACTCGGGAAACGTTCCCGCAGATCGAGCGCAACCGGTATATTTTGGGAAGTTTGTCGAGAACGGCAAGCAACACTGTGTCCAAAACAGGGGTGGGAAAATGTTACTGGGTTGACAACATTTTTTTTTTGTGGGAAATTCCATTCTGTTCTCACATTTTCTTGTGTTCTGAAGGACCGTGTTATCAGCAGAACTCACGGAAGGAAGGGGTGTGCATGCTTTTATCCTCAACCCGATAGATTTTGCGATCCAATCGAAACTTCCTGTGTAGAATGTTGTCAAAATCGAACGGACTCTAGGTTCCCGGTGGTTGGGGCTGGTTGGGTAAGCTTTCTGTGGCTAAAGTCTACCGCTGCTTTCACAAAGTACATCTAGATGGATCAATAAATTTTATTGCCCGCACGAACTCATCCAATGTTTGTGAGCCGGGAAAGCATGTATTGATATCGTGCTTACAGTTTTATACATTGTAGACCCCATTTCATCAAGCAACTGATGGGCAACCATTCACTAAAATACATCTCCCCATCTAAGTGCGAAACGATAGCAACCACGAAGAAAATCTTTCACCGCAACGCTTTCCAAAGGTCTTCGCGGACGAAAAACAAGCGTCAAAACTTGAAAAGCATCAGCACAAAAAATATATATTTGATGGAATCGTAAAATCGAGCGAAATTGAAAACAAACAACTCTACCCGCAGATTCGTTTTGCAATCCGATCGCTGAAGGAGTGAAGTTGTGCCAGTCGAGAAAGAGAGGGAGGGAGAGAGAGAGAGTTCTCAAGACCTAAACCCCTGCGTTGATAGATCCATCATCGCTCGGTAGCGTCAGCGTCAGCATTTAGGGAACCAAATATTGTTCCTGCTGGGTGTGTTTGACTTGCTGGGCACCAAGTACCACACCATCGAGAGGGGAAAAAAAATCTCTCGCTCAAATATTTATATCCCTTCCGCCCATGTGTTTGTGGGTGGTATTCGGCGATTCCTTAATAGTTCAATATTTAATGTTTGCCTTACAGTATTTGAGTTCGTTTCTTATACCTCATCGCAGAAGCAAAAGAAAAAGTCGTTCGATTTCGATCGGTTTTCCGACCAGAGTTCTATCAATGTAATCCCTAGCACACTTGCCCAATCGGCGATGGGTTTTGCCTGCGAAATGGTTCCATATGGTGGTTGGAAATATGTATTTTTCGCACCCTGCCTAATGTGGACTTGCTTTTCCTTATTCCTTAGAAATGCAAAAAAAAACATACAGAACCCACACATTCTTTTCACCTCCGGCTGCTTTCCGAACGAAATTTATGGCTTGAAAATGACGCTACGACGTCGAGCTTTAATCGAAGAGGAAACACGATTACGACCGCTGGAACAATCATTTCCCCGGGTTTGGGAGTGTAGAATTCGTGGTTGGTAGAATTTCCACTTCTTGCCGCTATTACAGCCCCGGTTGTGCTGGCGAATGACGGTCGAGACTAAAATCTCGCCGATCGTTACCAACCGCGCTGCCATTCACCAGCTCCACTATATGGAGATTGTGCCTTCGAAAGGCGGGCCCCCGCAGGCCACGAGGATAACACCGACATCGTGCAACCAACATTAAATTAAATGTTAATGGCACCGTTATGATAATGGTGATAATTTCGATGAAAGGAACCGTAAATGTGAATATCCGGAAGGTTTTTTTTTTGCTCGTTGCTTATTTATTTCTTCGTCGATTGCATATATCCACCGCAAGAGCTTCAAGCGAAGCGAAAAACCTTTGTATAAATGGAACAACAAAAAGGGAGGTTTTTCGAATAAGGGAGTTTCGTTTGCTCATGTGTGATTTGGAGGGTTAGTAAGAATTCTTTTTCCCTTGTTAAGAAGCCTTTATTGCCAGAACTTTTGTAGAATTTCCTTTTTTATGCATATTTTGAAGTGTTGAATTTTTAATATTTCAACATGAAAAAATTTTTTTTGTGACTCGGACTTGCATGTCCAATATTTAGCATAACCTCTAATTATCCAACTTCAATCCAACGCTTCACAATCCACTTGCACAGCAAAATGTGGCAACTAATGCATTTGTATTACGGATACCCTGGGTGCCGTTTCTCGCCTTAATCCTTTAACAAGATAAACGATTTTGCTGATTGCTACCACACCCTGAATGATTACCGGAGTCCATCACACACCGGCGGTTGTGAATCATGTTAGGAATCGGTTCGAAAAAAATGTAGAAAAAACAAAGGTATAAAACACCTTCCCCCACGCATACGGTAAGGTCTAATGAATTTGGCACCTTTTTCGTGCGTCCACAACGGAAGCGAGCGAACATTCCACCACGATTCGGTTGAACACTGCTGTACTGTTTCATTCCTATGGGAGCACACCGGTCAGTGGTACACATTGCTGTACCAGCGATTCGGTCAGACCAATCCACTTTCATTCGATTGTTCCAGCCGGGAGCCGGGACTGCGCCATCCGAAGTGGGCCTGTTTGTTTGCGGTACTCCCCGGTCCAGCAAACCAGCGAAACATTAGCGAGCACCTCCCTAATCCACCGGACGTGTCTGCCCGGACATGGCTGGAGATTATGCTATCAAAAAGCACCCGGATCCACCTGTGCTGGGTGCTCGTCGGTCCCCGCAAGGATCGGGTTTCGCTGTGCAAAAGTGTCCGGGTCATCATCCTTTCCCGCGTGATGCATTCCATTCCGGCACGAACTCCGGAATGGAGAACGGTATTTAAATATTAATATTATTTTAGGATTTATTCAATTTTACCAAAACAAACAAACCGGCCACTCTGTGTCGGCAGGCAGCACGGAGCCGAGTTTTCGCAGCGTGGAGACGACCGGTTTCGATGAACACAAGCTGTGGACGACGAGTTCACCGACGTTTGCTCCAATGAGCAAATCAACTACCAAGTGAACGAGAACGACCGGTTGCTGCACGGACAAAGATGCAACGCATAACCAAAGGTGGCACTGTTAATGCTTCCCATCCAACCAGCTGCCACTTTCCGGGCCATTTTGTAACGGTAGCGGAGGAAAGTGATGGGGAAGAAAATGTAAAATTTTTCAACCTCCCTTTTCACTCTTGGTTCCTCCGTTCCTGTTGGCTCATACCAATGGGCCCATAGTCCAGGGCGCCACTAATGGCAGCCCAAGCTGTGTGGTGGACGCCAGCGTGGAAACGAAATATGCAGATTATGTTTGTTGAATCATTAAAGCAAAAGGCGCGGCCAGCGCGAACCGAAGCAAAACCCCCCGGTTACAACGTGCGCTTGGTGCGCTGTGCAGGTGGTGTCCTTTCGGGCGTAAAGCAAACAAGCGACCGACCCGAAAACAAAGCACCGACTAACCGATTCCACAACCCCCCACGTTCCTGAGGCTTCGTGGACTCGGTTTTCGCGGTGCCATCTAGTACTTCTGCGCACTATAATGGTGAATAGATCACCTCCTCGCCGGTGGATGGATGAATTGGAAAAGTGGTCAGCGAGACGAAACGACCGAAAATGGTTAAGCACACACACACCAAACCTAAGCCTGAAGAAGAGGTAAAATGCAAATGGGCCAGTTAGGGGGGGGACAAAAAGCAACCATCGGACATTTTCATGCTGATGATGATTGGGAGACATGATAAAGAACCTTTGGGGGAGGACTTTTTTTTTTGCAAGCTTGTTTAACCCTGTTGATGTAGGGTCGTAGAAAAATATACGATGTGGAATCTTTTCTTTGGCAACTGAACGTGAAAGTGAGACAATTTGTGGTAAAAATGGGTGTTTGCTGAAGCAACATTCGAAATCTGCTCACCGTATTATTTTGGTGGCACAGTTAAGTTCAGTGGAATTTGCTACAACCTGCGCTACTTTCTAAAATTTGCATTGTTCCATGCTGTAACGCATTCTCGGATAAGCCTCTGATGAACGTTAATGCATCGTTTTACATCGCCAGTTGGTATCGAACATTGCGGGTATTCGGGTTTTTTGACGAATTAATATCCCCCAGGAGTTGGATACTTCAAAAGCGTATGTCTCTGAGGAGAGTTGTCAGAAGATACTTTAAGATGGCAACCGAACACCAACCCAATGAACTGCGCTCAATTTACTCTACTTCTAGAGAAACAGAAACAAAACCATCCTACAAAGACATACACAAACACACACACACACACTCGTCGACCGCTAAGGAACGCTATAAGAAAAGTTTCTTCATCAAAAATATTGATTTATGCTTGTTTTGCGACTTGGCAAAACCGTTGGACGTCTCGGGTGGGACCGGTAAGCATTGGAGGGGGTGGAAAAATTCCCTGGAGGGTACCCGGACGGCTGGAGCTGATTGGAATCCGGCCAACCTTTAGACGGCTCGCCCCAAAGTTGCTTTAATGGAAAATATAACTCAATTTCCTCCCGATTCTCAGGTTACGCGACCGGTTTTGCTCGTCAGAATCACGTCCACGTCGCCGCCCGTGACTGACACGTACGCGGGCGCGTGGACGGACGAGTAGGTTGTAGGTTATTATTTCCGATCCCATTCCGTGTCCCGCGCGGACAGGCAAGAATCTTCGCTGGAAAAGAAAGCAATAAAAGCGTGCAAGAAACGCACAGGGAAAGAATTGCTTAAACTTTGCCTTCCAGGGGCGCACAGTTACACAGTTGCGTACACCGGAAGGAAGTCGATGTAAAGAAAAGGTAGAAAATGGGGGGAGGGGGGGGGGAGTTGGAAATCGCACATCGGTTTGACTCAGCTCTCTGTCACTGCACATACACTTTCCTTCCACTTTGCGAACCTACTATACCCCACGGCTTCAAAGGCCGTGTGTGTGTGTGTGTGTGTGTGTGTGTGTGTGTAATCAATCATCGATGGATTGTGTAGGCGTAGTCGCTGGTGTCAGTGATAGGCGGATCGGAAAATTGATACTCGGACGCAAAGGTGCTCGATTCCATGCTGATACGAACCACAGCAGTTTCGGTGCCACCAAACCACCGGTGTTGTGCACCGGAAAAAAAAACAAAACTTTGCTCGCACGGTTCGCTGATTTTACCCTCCCCCCACCAAAACTCTTAATGTCTCATCTCCTTTCTGGGCGAAAGGTGTGTGGTAGTCGAGTAAAGTAAGACGAATTTGGCAGACGAATGAGGGGCAGATATTGCATTACAACCATGATGCTACACCACGGTTGCTGCCGAATGCGAAACGATGTAGCAATATGCCCGACGGCAACGAACGCTGTACAACATGCACGGTGAATGTTTATTAAAGGTACATGGTTTTTCGCATATGAAAATGTTTCGCTATCGGGTTGAGTTGGCTCTTGAGCATGATACGAAGTGTAACCACTCACCAAAAAAAAAAGAAAAACAAATCTTCATCCTCTCCGCATAATAGCATCAACTGAAGGCACCTGCACCTAATGATCTTGTCCTGTGTGATGTTAGGAATGGTGAATAATATTGCCCTTGCAACATACCCAAAGACGGGCATCGGAAACACGAGCAGCAAAATGTAAACTTGAACATTTCTCAGCGGGTTCAGCTACCAACCACTATTCATTCAATTTAACCGTCCCACCCAACCTTGTTCCGTACACGCTCGGTGGTTGTGGTTTCATAATGTGGCTCCCAGGAGCGGAACAAACCAGCGTCCCTCCCCGGTCTCCGTCCGTTCGGTCGCTTCCTGTTGCTTATTGCTTTTAATGATAAACTAATATCGCACGAGCGAGCGTCGAGTGCGTCCACAACAAAAGCTGGGCGTGTCGGGACACCATAACTACAAGTTGTTGCATCAACCGGTTGGACACCGCACGCGTACGCTATAGAGGCACGATCAATATTCGTGGCCATATTTACCCGTTCGATAAGGATTAGGTTGTTGTGTTTTTTTTTGTGTGTGTTGTGTTGCCTCTTGTATACGTTTGCTACTCTTAGCCCACAGACTGGTTCGGCTTCATTCTGATGATAGGCGGCTCCTATCAACTAGTTGGCATCGGTATTGGCCGCGGGTACTTAAGTCCGTATTGAAGCGTCCTTTGTTCAAGACGTTGAAAGACCTGTGTTTGGAGGCCTGCCTAGCCGATGAGTCATCAACTGCCAGGTTTCGCGGTGAAGTGTTTGGGTTTGGCCAGCAGTGTACGTTATGGCGATGATTAAGTGATTATAAATATTTACCCTGTAGCTGTATTTATGCCAAAACACATACGCCATAAAGCTGTGGCCGCCTTGCTGATGGAGATGGAGACACTAAGAGGCTTCTAATGAATGGTTCGGCTAGCACTAGCTGATACGTGGAAATTCCTATCAAGTTTGGTTAGCAAGTCCTTTCGGCCCGGTATTGTTGCGAATTCGCTAGGCTGATGGTGTTGCACAAAGCTTGTTTTGAATTTGGATGAACTGGCTGAGAATACATGCCACTGCACTGTAAATTAGATACCTTGGATTAAATTCCTTCATGCAAAGATGAATTCAACACTTCACGGATGATGTTGTATTCGAATTCTTGTGAAAATTTATCCATTTTAAGAGTTCCAATAAAACTCTCATCAGATTCTTCGTATTGAAATGCCAATCGTAGATATCCTATTCACATGTCAAACATTATAATCTACACATACAGTAAATTCTACCCATTGATAGTCATAGCATTATATCTCTTAATTGTTACACTTTAAAAACTTGTCCCACCCCTGTTTATGTCACCCATATCAAAACCCAAAAACATGGGTGTGTTCGGGTGATTTCCAAATCAATCTGCTCCCAGATAACCGCTCAACATTTAAACACTCGTATCCCTTGCACCATTATTTCATCGCCATTGCCAGAACCGTTTACCAGACTAATTCCGTGCGAGTGTGTGTGTGTGTGTGGTTGCTTTTCTTAAGAAGTGAAAGGTCACTGACGCTACATTGGAAATCTCAGCACGATGCCACTTAATCCTACCGCACACTCTCTGGTGTTCGCTCGACCGTACACACGCCCGACCGCAATCGGTGAAAGTCAAGCTGTAAAACGAAACGAGCACAAAAAGGCGATACCCAACCCCCGGGCTCCATAAATTCCGCTTCCCGGGGACAGGCCCCCTAGAAAGCTGCTGGTATATGCCGGTCGGTTGCCGGTCTCGCACTAAATGAGAGTTATAAAATTTGTCACAAACTTACCGAAATCGTGTCCCCGCTTTTTGGGTGACGCGGAGCATACGGGGTGGGTCCAGTACCGACAAAGGATTTAAGGGCTTTCCTATGGGGTTCGATTTCGATGATTTCACCTCCGCTAGACGGCAAAGCAAGTGGAACAAACTACTACCAACCCAACCCCCCCGACAAGAAAGGGTTTTAATCGGGGAACAAGTTTCTAAACTACCTAAATTAAGGGATATTGGCCAGATAGTTTTATGAAGCCAGTTCTCGGGGAAGGCGCGTGCAGCACTAGCAAAAGGGGTGAGAGATTTTAGACAAAAGATTAAAAACTTCTACCCGAACAACGTCAAGACAGACGGACGGTGCTCAGCATTTGGACGGGTTTTCGGACGCCACATCCGATGAAGCGGAAGCGGTGGACCAACCCATCGACCCCGAACCGGGACATTCCAAATACACCCTCGGTGTCGATGGTTTGCGATGGCTTTCATTACATCCTCTCCCAAAGGCGTACCGAAAGAAAAACAGTTTAATTATAAGATATCCTATGTGACATGCATTCATTACCGGAGCGTCCAACGAAGGGGCCAGCAACCCGGCACAATATCACCCCGAAACGTATGCCCCGGGACGGTGCTCCGGTGCTCGACCTGTGCGTTCGACTGCAAGACGGTTCCGAAGCAGTTTTCGCTGGCAGCTTAATCGAATTGGAGAAAGTTTTGCGCTCGCATACATACGAATTTTCATCCCACCCACCCCGTGCCGAAAGTCCCGCCCGATTGTCCCTTCGGTGCCATTGCTTTTATGTTCCAAATGGATATATGTTTGTCGCCATGGACAACTAATGCCAGCTGGCGGCAGAACGGAACGTTGGGCTGGTAAGTAGTGCCTGGGCATGGATGTGTCCGCAGCAGCTTGATGTGTTCACCGTGCACTGGCACTGGGGAGATAACTTAATTTCTGTTCTTCGAAAAAGGAAACGATCCAATGCTTACCTCCGCACCCAGTGCCACACCAGCATCAGCCCGTGTCCCACGATTATCCTCCTAGACAAAAACATATTCTTGTCGTCGCCATAATATGTGCTAAACTGTGTTTTATCTTTCGGAAATATAATGAGAACAGCTTTCCACAGCAAGTTCCACACCGACACCAAGGGGGTTTTTGGTGCAGGATGGACCCATCGGGCCATGACGACGACGACGACGACGACGACGTGATGCAACGATACTTTTAATCCCGGATTTAGGTGGTTTCCTTTTGCCGCTCGGCAGGGTAGCTAAATTTCAGTTTTGCGGCAAAGATCGCATAAAATAATCAACAAATTATAAGTGAAAATCCAGATTTGGTCCATCCAAACGAACGGTGTCGGACACCGGTTGAGCTGCCGGGTTATGTTTTGCTGTGAGACGGAAACAGCAAAAAAAATCCCCCACCTTGGTGTTGGAGTAACCGGAGATCGGGCTTGCTTGTCGGGGCGATTATGCAAATTAGAAAATGAAACTGCATCTCATTTCCTTCGCGCCAATGCACGATCTGCATCATGGCAAATGCTTCCGGATAAGCGGTATGCGGACGGCGAGTGGTACGGTACGGGACTATCCACCCATAAAGATGGCTATTTCTAAGTCCTCCCGCAGCACAACACAACCGTGATGAGGTGTAGCTACACCAAACCCCAAACAAAAAATACCGGGAAAGGGTAAACGGGGTCTCGGGATGCGAACCACGGGCGACAGCAAGGCGAAAAACATTCCGATGCAAAGTGTATACCCTCGAATGCAGATAAACTTGCATCCAGCGAGGGCAGCGGTTGTGGAATGCAATGTTGGTCGGGAAATCTCCTGGTAATGCGATATATAGAGCAACAGCTTTGCACCAACCCAGAAGGCCGTGCAGTTTTTACGCTGATGTTTACAAATTGAATCATGAATATTCTATTTTGCACTCCCATATTTCACGCCAACCGGCACTGTGTTTGCCACCGAGAGTTTTGCATTTCGTCGCCCGTCGGTTTAACGGCATACGGTGGAATAGTTGACGCCAATCGGTTGACAGCACAAGGTTGGCACACACCGTGGCATAATGCTGGAGCACAGCATTCATGTTGCGGAAAGTATCATTTTTCCCATTTTATATCTATTTGGTTTAACAAATAAACAGCTGAATAGCCGTGAATCTCCATTTTTGTCAAGATTCAATGTAAATTTAGAGTTTCTTTTTTGTAATACAGTTTTATATGCATGACTTCGGATCAGTTCAGCAATTTAACAGTTTATATGTAAAGTACGATTCTAATAAAGTATTATTTTACTTCATCCCTCGCTAACAATGCTTGAGTCTTGTTGAGAAAAGTTAAGATTCGCACAGGATTAACTTTCTATGGTTCTACCATGAAGTTATCGGCTGTCTGCTTTTTGAAGTAATAAACCATATTTAAAGCATGATAGATGAGCTTAAGCCTCTTACGACTACACGCTGTCGATAGCGGTCGATGCACAAGAGTTCCTATCGAGTCGTTGCCCCTTAACGAAAGGGCTACTTTTACAATATGCACCATACAATGTGTTCATGGGAGAGCTTTAAAATTATCCTTTCGCATTTTCTGTACAAGGAACTACATAAAAAAACCTCCCCGGATGCAATACACCCGATAGACAAACCTTTCAAAAACCCTTCCATTACAGTCTATGGTTGCAAAATGAAGATAGATCCAGTTTCGACTGGTTAAAGATGAACCGGTGCTGGGATGCGTAGGGAGTAGC
The DNA here is from genome assembly GCF_943734725.1 of Anopheles marshallii. Classification (NCBI taxonomy): domain Eukaryota; kingdom Metazoa; phylum Arthropoda; class Insecta; order Diptera; family Culicidae; genus Anopheles; species Anopheles marshallii. The sequence continues at coordinate 73,183,087 of NC_071327.1, read as the reverse complement.
ACCGGTCCCAGAGCAAGCCTCTTCACGATGGTAGGGCTTGACTATGATCACACGGTTGCTGCAGACAGCAACGCCGGCAGGCACAGCAATTCAATCCAATCCACCATCGGGGACGTGTACGAGGAACTCATCTAGCAGGGCGTTCCATTTCATCGTACATATTGTGTAATAATGGAAAATACCCTTGTAACACTAGCACCGCTTCGCCGTTACGGAGCCGCGTCGGTTGTTCCTTGTCCGGTAAACCACTGCCGGCCTGGCAGCAACAATGGCAGATAGGTGGTTCGGGGAGTCGGAATTTTATGGTTTAAAAACAAATCTACATATAAATATCGAGTGCACTCCATTGGTGCGGAATCGGCGTACGTACGTCGTGTGCACCTTCCTTTGCTGGAGAGATGATTTCTCTCTATCCTGCCGATACTCTGGACGAACGAAGCGCAACTACACAAAGCTACACTCGTGCGACGGGCCATTACCATACTTGGCAACATTTTATCGTTAGTATGGTTTCTTTGCATCGTTTCTCTTCGGCTTCTTCCCAACTTCTGGCTGTACCGGTGTTGTTGCACGCAGGGCAAAGGATTGACTAAACTTTACACATTTTTTTTGCCTTTCATGCACTTCAAGTGGCATACTCGCTTGAGCGGTGAAGTTAAATGTTGGGGGAAAAAAGTCGAATGCAAACAAATAAACTGTAATTGCATGAAGTGGGTCCGGACGGAAGATATACAATGGATGATGAAAATAGAAATCCACCCGGACAACATGTCAGATGTTGCGTAAGTTTCGGTAGATTGGCGACGGCGATAAAGCCCTTTGTATTATCACATGTTCTAAATTGTTATCTCAAATTATGTTTAAACCGTTCCAACAGGATGAGTATTTTCTATTTGACAATTCACACAAAGACTCTATAAGTTCCAATTATTTTCTAAAAGATACTAAGATACTAAAAAGTACTAAAAGATTTATCCAACATCTGAAAACAGATAAGAATTTAAAACAAATTTGTTATTGCACTAAAATTATACAGAATCATGATTCAGTTAAAACAACAACGAACGTCAGTATTCGCAACTTTCGATCGTAACTCCCCCAGGAAACCACTCAATGGAGCCAGCCATAAATGTAACACCCGAAAAAAAATGCAATTTAAAATTAAAGAACCCTTAAGTCCCTCAAGAGCTCCCGCAAGAAAGCAAAAAACACATACCATCCTTAATATGAGAGCAAAAACACTCTCCGCAGCGAAAGTTTTATTCGTTAAAGAATTTAAGCCTGTTGAAAATAACTACCGTAAATGCACTGTTAGCACACAAAGACCGACAAAAAAGGAAAACCTCCAGCAGGAGAGAAAATCGTTTCCTACTTACAAAACGGTAACCGAAACTTCCGTGCCTTTCGATCGAGCGCTAAAGAATGGAAAACTTTCTTTTCGGGTTTTTTTCTCACCAGTTTTTTCCTCTCCAGCGGTGAGGCCTTTTTTTTTTGTAGCACCAAACTTCCTTGTGGCCAGATGCCAGTGTGACTGGAAACAAAGTTAACGAAAAATCAATTTCAAAACCAAACGAAACAACACCCAATCCATTGGTCGATTCAACCGTCCGGTTTTTGCCGGTTGGGCTGTACTTTTTTTTTTGGGTTTTGTTTGCTGCGTAAACTCTGAGTCAAATTAAACCATAGCTCTATTTGTATTCGCGCCAAATGGCAAGTAATGGTGTGCTCGGCAAAACAGCAAAACGGGAACAAACCAACTTTTCGTAAGTGGAACAGTATTTTGATGCAGCGCAAAAAGAAGGCAAATAACACAGATAAAGGCATACTTCCGCACGCTGCCTTGAAACGTACAAAGCAACAAGCCAATTGAGTGAGGAAAATGTTTCCACTGTTATTTTCACTGAAGGCTTCGACACTGGTACTTTTGAACTTTCAAACTTCGAGTGCTGGTTTGAAGGTTAAGCGGATCTTTGCTCGCCAAAACATTTACAGAACAAAAGTATTGTATTTAAAGTATCTTAAATATACTAGTGTCGAGTTCATGGATAGTTGTAATAATTATTTAAATTAACGTTTGGTTCTAATTTTCCTGCGGTCCTGGATGACATATTTTCAAAGCACAAAATGTGTAACAAAATTAATGCCAAATCTCCCAATCGGAACCCTGTACAAAGCCATATTAAAATTCCCATAATAGGATTCCAAATATCTCACAACCACGAATAGCAGATATTTCCATCATTGCAATTACTTCAAATAATAATGTTGGAGTTGAAGCCATACTTTATCGTTGAGCATCACAAATGTGCTTTTCGCTTTTTTTGTGTGTGTTTTGGTTCAAACCCACATCTCGGTGACACAGAAAACTGCGCAAAAGTATCGTAAAACTTACATTGTAATTAATGTAACACGCTAGTTTCATTACGGAGCGTAATTATTGCCTCCCAAAGTGGAACAAATCGGTGCTCTTTCGCTTTGAACCGGTTCTACGCCACTCGTCCGGTGTTTCAACTGCCGCAACAATCACAGTGAGTGTGGAGTGTGCAGAAAACAAAACGAGCACGAGAAGGTTCGTTCGGTGAAATAATATCCTTTCCAGACGGTGCGAACTACTTTGTACACCCATTTGTCATACATCGTCAACCTAATTTTGCCCACAAGCTCCACGGTGGAACAAACCCATTGTTGATGGTACTTTAAACTTAGCTTCATGAATGTATGAAAAAGAACGGAAAACTCGTTGTACGGTCACGCTCGTTCCCCGCGCACTGAGAATCGTTCCACACGAATGAGTTGAAAATTTATTTTTCACCCAATTGGCTTTACTCTTCGAGACATGCAATGTAATGAGAACGTGTGTGTGTGTGAATCCAAGTGCTGTTGATTGCGCTGCTGACCAAACCCCAACACAAAGAGTCGGTCCTTGCCCGGCGATGCAAGGATCGCTGCACGGCTGGACGATGAATTACTCTCTCGTTCCTTGTTTTTTGTGAGTGTGTATGTGCTCTCGATTCCTCACCCACAAATAGACAAGTAGACAATGTGAAAATATGCAATAATTTATATATATCATGTCAAATGGCTCGACATTTCTTCGAGCGTAAAGGAAAAAAGCTGAGTGCACGGGGCACTACGGGAGAATTTTCTATCAATTTTCATATAAAACTCAATGGACTGTGACGTATCATTTCGCCAAGGACACCACAAACTGAAGAAGAAGACTGCAAAAAGGACACGTGAAAGCATTTCGCGTTCGTGTATGCTGACGAACGTGTTACGCTCGATTTCACTGTTGTCTGACAGTGACTTGCACTGGTCTCAGCTGGGTGTAGCTTTCTTTTCAACCAAGATCCACAAGAAACTGAGACGTGGCTGGTGGAAAATGGAAGTAAATGTAACGGAAATATTCAAGAGATCTCTACCTTGTGACATGGGATAATGCTTGAAAGAATCCAGCAGATCAACGTAAAAGTTGGATGCTGCTGATCCAGATTTTTCACTGTTCAAAGTACGAAATGATTGCACTTTTAGCGGAATATTTTTCGAACTTAAACAACTTGTAAAAGTTGTTGAAAACGCAAACGAAACAAAGCTATTGTTGCGTTGTTAAATTCTTAAAGTGAAGCTAGAGTCAACCCCTACCACTCGTTCACTGTTTCGCAAGCACCTGAATCAGCAGCTGAACAGCAACAATATATTTGTTTCTTTTGTGCTAAATTTGAAAGGCATGCGAATCGGATATGCCTTGCGGGGTCTGCTGCCAGCAGGATAATCATTGCTGCTGACGTTTGCACGTTCGATTATCGATGAGCCTAGAGGTGATCCAAACACTCACACATTGAATTCCCCCCGCACATCACTCTCCCTACTCCCTGCGTAATCCGTATATTCCCGTACATCGCAGCTCAATTTGTGGCTGCGATGGATGAGCATTTCGTTTGTTCACCCTCACCTCTCCAACTCCGGCCGTCTGCGTTCCATCGTATCGATAAAGGGACTAGTTATTCGATTTCGATTACACCCGAACCGGCACACCATCTACGTGAGCATCTGGATGTAGTTTACATCTAAATAGAGCGGATGTGATCGTCTAGCAGTAATCTTCCATCTTTATACGTTTTTTTTTTTTCTTCTACGCCATATTTGCGGTTTGCGTTCCGAAAGTTAAGTTTGAGCGGTTTTGCAGAGTTTTTTGCTTTTTTATTTTACAGTTCTTCAAACGCCAATGTGAAAGAAAGGCGTAGCACGTGAAACAGAAGACATCCAATATGTGATGGAGTAACCATACTCCCTGTCCCTTTTTGTCGTCTTCTTCACAAATATCCTACACGTAGATATTACTATACTGCACTCCACGTCCCTGCAGCCAGCAACTGCTAAAGTAAACGCCAGTCCCAAACCAAACACAGCAGCAGGGACGACTCGGCTGACAAACCTGCGCCATCGTGAAGACGTCGTCCTCCAAACCTCCCCGTGGGGAGTGGTTTTTGGATGGGATATTGAATTAGGTAGTAATTTGATTAAAATTTGAAGTACCGCTTCCGACATCCGGTTTCCGGGGAGCCGACATCGTCATCATGCCGTGCCGATAACGTGGCCGCACCCTCAAACGTTCGACCTGTCGCTGTCATCTTACCCTTACGCCGGATGCGCTCATACACATTCCCGTACGTTCGGCAAACCGGCCATCGTGGCTCGAACTCGAACAAGAGCTCACCAACCAAGCGGTGGTGCACAAACGATGTCGACGGGGTTTTTTTCTCGCTTTTTTTACACGAGTGTGAGGGAAATTTAATTCCATCAATTGACAGACGGCTAGAAAATGTTCAACCTTCCATGCAATTTTTATTTGCCTCATCTGCATCGGTAAGACATGAAGAATATTCGTGTCACACGGTGCGGCATCTCTCTTTGGATAGGAATTTCTCTTCCCCACAAACAATGCAGCTGGAGGGAATTGTAAACCATCTTTACACACTTTAATGCAAAGTTAAAGTCTCTTTTAAATGTGATTTAAAGGTAAAAAAAAACCTGCAGGCCGCATTTAAAGCGCACAACCTAGACCGGTATCATCATGATTAATGTTCATAGCTTATTGATTTTCATGACTTTCCACATTTTACCAACCATCAAAATGCAATGCAACCGTCATCCATCTTGCTTGGCACAGCAACGTTTTTATAAGCCATTTCTTCCAAACTGCCTTCGCGTGAAAGAACCCCTAAGATGCCTCCCAAGCAAGGAAAAAAAACGATGATTTGGAATCATTTGTTCACTGTTTGCTGATGTCTTTTTTTTTCGCTGTTTTACCCTGTTGAACCGACAGAAAAGCATGTCGGTGAAAGTTTTAAAACTTTTATCGACTCACAAAGCTTCTTTTCCGTTTGTTTTCCCTCACTAACCAGCCAGCAGCACGCACTAATGACCCACACAGTGGCCGGCGGGGGGATGGCTAATGTTCTCGTTTGCCACACAGTGCACTGCGCGAAAGCGATATTAAACGGTACATGAGTTTTAATTTTTCTTTTCCCGGCGATCTTCCACCTACACCTGCCACGGCAGGGTCGTCGGTCCGCTTGGGTAGGTAGTAAAACGTCTTCAACCTTTGTACGAACCATCAGGGCTGTAATGAGGGTACGCGCGCAAAAAGCGTAAGAGAAAAACACCGAGCATCCTTCATCACAAGTGATGGAGATCGCAAGAACGCAAGACAGACACACACAGAAAAGGAACGAGAGAAAAAAAAAACAACCAACACAAAGGCCAAGCCTCATCAACTTCGCTAAAGCGCGCTAAACAATATTTGTTTTCCCCAAAATCATGCTCTCCCTCATTTTCCCGTAACGATCGCATCGGCATCTCGCAAATGGCCGTACGAACGATGAGCAAATCAATTTTTCTTTAATAACCTAATTATGTGTACTTTTTAGGGGCTCTTCAATAACATCCCTCTACGGAGGAGCGAGGGCGCACGGAAAAGAAAAAAAAGGGCACTAACGAAAACAACAGCACAGAAAAAATGGGCCACTTTTCCGCCATTCTTTTGGCACAAGAGGCAGCGAAATGGGAGCAAATCTCCACACATACACACACAAAAAAACAGCAACCAACGTTCACCCTCGTGCAGAAAGATTGGACGGTAAATCGACATCTTAAACACGGTCGGTTCGGAGCGCTAACAAAGCATATAGCGCCAACAACACAGTCCCCTATCGGCTGAACGCGGGGAACGGGAAGGTACGGAACGGAGCGAAACCGCCGATCCGCATAAACTTACCATTTGTCCGGCCGGACAAACACACCATTAGAGGAAAAAAAAATCGAGCGGACACAGCGAACGTGAACAACCTTCACGTTTCACATGAAAAATTCAAAGCCCACAGCTGCCGGGAATTCCTTCACGGTGTGTTTCCATTCCTTCCATTTACTTCCAGCCATCGCTTAGCGTTGGTGGTTGGCGGGAAGGTATCCGGGGAACGGCGCAACAAACGTCCGGTAGAAATGCCAGACTTGCCAGCAAGTGACGCTGATGGGGTCGTTTAAAATTAAACTTTATTTAATCGCTTTCATTATTATTTGAGAAGCTATTTTGGAACTTTGCCAACGAAGGGCAGCAGAACGAACCGCCGAGGAGTCCGATTGCAGGGCAAAAAAAAAACCAGTACAAACTCAAATCAGACCTACAACCTATGTGTGGACCGCTGCATCGTATGGTCGAATGGCGGCGCAAAGGAAACTCGTAAACACTTGCTCCAATGCATAGGTTGTGCTTGCCACGACGCTCTCTCTCTCTCTGTTAGCTTCCCATTTTTCGACTTCTAGTGTGGAATTCTGGTTCCGTTGAGGCGTGAAATCCGAAACCCTCTACACCAGCACCCGGAACATGCAACATGCGGTTCGTGTTTACTGTTGTTTTTCGTTTTTTTCCCCCACTTGCCACCATCGACAACGTTGCGCTTGCCTCATTTTGGCAGCTACCAGAACGGCACGAAAAGCCCTGGTTCAACGAATGAGCACACTTTCGCCATCACGGCAAGTGGAAGTTGTATTGTATTATTATTATTAGTACAAGTCGTCGCTATCTCGCCGTTTGTTTTGCCCGAAGCGCAACCATGCTGCCTGTTGCACAGTTTAAACTGGCGTCGTCCTGGGAACCCGAGGATGCAAGACAGCATGGGTACGGTCATGACAATTTATTAATATTATCATTATATGCACGTTGCATTACGGCAAAGAGTACATGCCCCGCAGCAGGAGGTTGAGAATTTCGTACGAATCAGCCCGTGTTGCCGGTTTCTTACAGCTAAAAGATTAGGCAACCCATCGAATATATCACGTTTTTGGTCGTTATTTGTGAAAAAGGCTGTGGTTTTGTTGAGCGGGATAGCTTGACGGGGCTTGCTACAAGGAAAATGCGTGTAGTTTGGTGCTCTAAAATGTTGTGAAGCATGAAGGATAGATATTCACAGCGAAAGTCTCTTGTGATTTATTAAATTGATTTTTCTGATTGATTTTGTAAAGATTTGCAAGATTCAAATATGGAATATATGCTCAACTTTCTTATTTATCGATATCTTGGTTAGAGTGTCATGTCAGATTTTCTTTAAACATTATGCATTAATTTTCTGTGCTTACAATACGGCTATATCATCCTTCATTATAAAATATCAATTATTCGTGTGATTCTGCCTGTGCTGCTGATGTTTCCCCAAAATTTAATTAAAAATTAAATCACTTTCAACTTATTTTCCAATCATGATCGTCCACCATCTAACAAAGAGTTATGCTCATTTATTTTATCTCTTTCTTGAAGTGCACCCAACCCACCCAAGTGCATCCCGGTCACCTTGGTGGTAATAATGTCAACAAATTTAGATACATTACAACCCGACTGCCGGCATTATACATCCGTCTGCAACAGATACAGCCAAGCCCCAGCAGCAATCCCTTGATCATATTTGCGCTTTTTCTTACCATTTTCGCATTCCACAAAAATTGCATCCGTTAGTCGGTGGAAAGTAAACATTTTATTTGTTTTCTCTGCCCCATTCACGGCGAGAAGATGCTACAACGATGATACCGGCAGGTGGGCTACCCATCCCAGCACCGGCGTGACGATACGCCCGGTTTACCGTGCACTTCAACGTGGATCCAATGTTGCAACGTTCCACTGGCAGCTGAAATGTAACAAGCCCATTGGGAACAACACTGCACGCCGGAAACTCCTCCAGCTGAAGATCCACTTCTGTGATCCTTGAAGCGTAGCTTAGGAGCACCAAACCAAAGGTAGCGACCCTGTTGCCCTGGTGCAGCGTCAAAGTTAGCGGTGCAATGTTAAGGAGTGTTCGCTTAGGGGCGCAACCGAAATGCAATGAAACAAGCGGCGAAACACTGGGCAAGGGACATTCGGGAGGTAGCCAGGCGAGTTGCAGCAGAAGTACTCGTCCTTCGGTAAAAGTTTCCCTATCTGTTGATTCTTCCCCCATTGGAAGTAAGACCGAATGTTCCACCCTTTCTAACCACCGTTTCAATAGTAAAAAGGTGCAATGAATAAAATATTGAATGCTTTTGTGTCTGCTGAGCCTCGAGTTTTTCACCCACCGCAATAACACACCCCACGGAGTGTTCGCCTGCGTCGACAGGTCGAAATGGGCGGGTTTGGCCCACCTGCACCGGGTCTCCGAAACCCGCCTGCACTTGGAACTTGTGCAGCCACTCGAAGGTTGGCCGGCACTAACCCATTCAGTAAATAAAACAAATGAAATAAAATGGTTCCACCACTTTGTGCAGGTGGGGTGCTCCAGGTACTTGGCTGGTGCTCGCTCTGTACACGTGCAGATTCCTAGCGCCCCTCCCCCGGGGGGATGGAGTTGGTGTGTTATTGATGGAATGAAGTTTCAAGTGGATGTGCCGAGTGGCCCGAGTGTGCACATTACACAGAGGATAACGAATCAACTCAATTCAATTAGGGCCAAAGCTCTTCAATAAAATGTATCGTCTTCTACGGCTATCCGCCATCCGCTTTCCGCGCCACTATGGAAGGTGGCCGTATTTTAGCACTGGTTTTCGTACTTGTGCCGAATCGATTTGAAACTCCGCCCGGTCGTAATGGACGGTTTATTTATTGTTTGAAGAGATTTTCATCGTCCTGGCTCTTGTGTATCTGGGCGGGAGTTTCTCCATTATACGCTGCTAGTGTTTTGTTTTTGCACCAATTGAGTTGAGCTGGAATTTATTGCAAGTTTTCGTATAATGGATTTCTGGAATGCAAACAAGTGCCTTAAATATGCTCAAGTATTCAAACAATATTTGCTGATTTTTCGTTTCTAAAAATCCTTTTAAAACATTGTTAAAAAAAGTTAGCATTCCAATAAATAACAGTCAATTAAATCGGACAATCTTCCAGGAATCGAAACAATTCCTTAATTCATTTGACGATGGATACCATAAATCATGCCACAACCCAGGCCAACCTCCCGGACCACCCAGGTGAAGCCTTTCAATTTGTCATCAATTAACCCCAAAGTGTATCCACCTCCAGCGCTAGCCTGAAAGTTCCCAAGGTGAGCACCCTTGGCGCCAATTGAATCAATTCCCACCGGGAGCTGTCCTGTGACCTGCCGACGTTAATCAATAATATTCCGGCTTTCCGTGACCATATTGTGTTACCGGAATGTTTCCACCGCGCACTACACTGCTTGGTCGATCCATACCTTCAATCAATGTTATTCGGCTGGGTACCGTCCTCAGAATCGCCATCATTAATAATACCTTTTTTTGGTGACGAAGTGATGACAATCAGCTCAAAGGTGGTGATTTTCTTTCTAGCCTATCATTTTTTTTTTTGCTGGCAAATTTTCTATTCTATTCTGTGGTTTGTCGGTTAGCAAAATGAAAGGAAGCATTATCTTTGTTGTTTTCTTTTCCCGTTCATCTCTATTTGCCAAAGCTAGCTGTGCTGCTCGTTTTTTTGTGCCGCAATGCTATCGTATGGATCATTTCCGATTCAATAACGCCCTGGAACATACACCGCATGATGGTAACGGACGATGACGTAGAGCTTTTTTTTTTGGGACGGCTAAGTAGACAGAGGTTCACTTTGACTGACGAAAAGAATGCCTAAAACGTGGGACCGAACACCCGGACCCGATCGTCTTTTTGGGGCAAGCACAGCAGACAGATGATGCCAAAGGTTGAGACTTAACAACAGGTTTCCGCATGCCCCAACATCATGCTAGCGCGCGCAACAGTTGATAGCGACTTCCTTCTTCCACACTCATGTGCCGGACGACGTCATCATGCAATGGAAATTCATCAAAAGTCAGGAAGTGAGTCCGGAAATGACTATCATAGTTTAGGCGGAACGCGTGGTGTTGTAGCCTGTGGAAAAGCAGCACGGTCGAGAGGTTTGAAAACTTCATAACGATAGTTTTCTTTTAACAGCCAGCAAGAAAAAAGGGTGTACGATTTAGTCGGGTGACGTGACGTGACTAAGTACGACCCTTCGGGTAAATTCTCGACACGAACCACTCAGCCTACCAACGATAAAGGGGAGCCGTGCATACGGAACGGCCATTTCGTTCTGCACTTTTGCTTCATGTTTGTCCAACATTTTCCACTTTCGCATCGACGCCTTAATGGTTACGTTTTGGGGACACGATGACGATATCCATTGGCGGTGCACTTGACTGGGGAGGGGAGTACCCACACTCTGTTGTTGCTTTGTCTTGCTTCCGACAAAACCTTCAGCAACAGGTGTCTTCAATCTATGGACGACCGTTGGTGGGTACGGTGTGATTTGAAATTCATTCACGATACGAGCGAAGGAGCTTAAAAATCGCTCGAATGCTATTTATTTAACGATTTATCGTGCGCGGCAGAGGAATGATTTGGAATGTTAAATACCTTGTAGCATTTCTTTTACCTTATGCCTGTGGAAAACCCCACGGTAGAAAAATAGTGTTCGGTTTAGAACAGTTGATATTAACTTCCTTCCACATGACATTAATTTTTGGTGTTAAACAACTAAACCGAAGATGGGATTTTGGAGATTTTTAGTAAATTGAAACGTCTTTTTTGATAATATTAACTAAATACTAATAATAAAAAGAAGTAAGAATAATATAGGAAATTAATAAAAATTTTCAAGTCAACTTATCAAGTTTAAACTGCGTTTAAACAAAAAAAAAATGCTATAATCGCTTTCCAGCAGTGTCGCTTTGCGCCGTGTATCTCATATGTCCGCCCATATTATCTTTGTTTGTGTATGTGTGTCAATGTATTTGTTGTGCGTGTGTGTGTGTGTATATTATTTTTATGTTTGAGCGTGTTTCTCTGTACCACTTAGCAGTTGTATTCTATGTTTCGCGGTATCGCCTAGCCGTACCATACCTGTCTCAGTGTGTTGCGCCTTAGATGTGGGACATATATTTTTTCCCTCCAACCGATCTGTAATTAATCATGTCGGAACCACCGAACGAGGGCACCCGACTGCTACGCTCTTTAGCTAAAGGTGTGCCCTCGCGAAGAAGAATGTGCGCACAGTGACCAACTTCTCCTCGAGCGAGAATGTGTGCAAATATAAAAACATAAATGCTGTCATGGTAATGTTCATTCTTTCGCCGTTTGCCGTTGCTGTTGATGTATTTATCTTAAGCTGCCATCCGGTCCTTGATAGTTGTACTTTGTGTAACGCGTACGCAAGAAAAAAAACTCCCGACACTGTGGCACACCGTCGCAATCGCTTTTCCGTTTGTACAATTTTCCAGTGTGCAGTAAAAAATGCTCCATCTAATCCTTGGCCGTTCCGGAATATAAATGGATATGAATTATTTCGTTTTGTGCTGTGTGTTGTTTAGCTCCACTTAATAGGATGATGATTTACGTGCTTAGGCAGAAGGGAGAAAGATGAGCTCATTCCCACACACCCTCTTCCCCGCTTCCTACATACATCCCACCATCAGCTGGGTGGCGCACTGCTCGGGTGCGCACCGATGATTTATGTTATTAATCGTGCCACTTTTCCACGTGCCCAATTACGGACATGGCTTCTTTGCATTCGGCAGGGTGCATCCTCTAGCTTAGTGGTAAAGTTTGCTGACACCGAGAAAGAGAGGCAACTCCGTCGTATGCAGCAAATGGCTGGCCATATGAACCTGCTGAGTCCGTTTGTGTTCAACCAGTTCGGACCGTACGGCGCCTACGCCCAGCAGCAGCAGGCGGCCCTGATGGCGGCCGCAACCGCACAAGGAACGTATATCAATCCCATGGCTGCACTAGCAACACAAATACCTCACGCATTGAACGGTAAGTACGCCACACGGGCAACCTGCGCCGTTAGTCTCTACAGTCCCAGAACAGTGAGCTGACCTGACACACCGACCCATCGATTCCCTTCTGCAGGTTCCGGACAGCCAGTAAACGGTGCCATCCCCTCTCTACCGTCGCCCACGATGCCTACCTTCAACATGGCAGCACAAACGCCCAACGGTCAACCGGCCGGTTCGGAGGCTGTGTACACCAACGGAATACCCCAAACCTACCCAGGACGTAAGTACTTCCGAAAACGACATCCTCCAAAGTTTCCAACATCTTCCATCAGACATTCCTTGAACAACACCTTCCTGAAACCGAAAACCCAACCAAAATGTGTCGAATTACAATAATTTATGCAGCTCTTTACGTAGATGCCCTGCACCTGTCGATACCCGCTCAAGGACTTCCGAACGGAGATGCCGCCCTACCGCACGCCGCCTACCCTGGCATCCAGCCGTATCCCGGTGTCGGTAAGTTCTACCAAGTCGTTTCTATTCACTGTGTTTCTTAGTGGGTCTCAACCACCTGCCCTACTGTCCCTTACACCCATTACTATCTATCTCTCTCTCTCTCTCGCTCACCCACACTATTTTGCTACCTTGTTCCATAATGTCTAGACTAGTATCACGTAAAATGTCTAAAACCAACCTCCCCCCCCTCCCGTTTATACCTACACTACCCAACCTAAAAAAAACTCATAACCGACCGATTGACCAATGTCCAATGTAATGCTGTACACTCGTGTTGTTGTGTTGTGTTTTTTTGATCGTTATCTGGTTGATTTGACTTTTCTCATTTTTATCGGATGCGCCGTCAGTGGATTTTTTTTATGTTCCGTAGTTTTTTTTTGCGTTGTTTTTGTACTTTTTGTAATCATGTTTCTGGCTTCTATTTATCTAATCGTTGTTCTAATATTTTGCCAATTCCGTTTTCATTTTACTCTTTTTTCTTTATGTTTTTTTTTTCAATTCGTTTTTCTAATATTGTTACGTGTATTTGTTATATCTCGTTTTTAAATTATATTCATTCCTTTAATTTTACCTTTACGGTGTATTTTGGTGATTCTTTTCACTGCTTTTTTGTACTTCTCATAATGATATTTTTATTATGATAAATTTATTATTATATTTGTTATATTCTACCACTGCTATCGACGTTACATTTACCTGTTATTGCAATGTTTCCTCCCTTTTTTGTCTTGTTTATTTAAAGTTATTTATATAAGCGCTCCGTGAGTTTTGTCTTCGCCCGTCGTCGTTTCATTGTTTATGTGTCGATGTGTTTTTCCTGATTATTTAGATATTTCTGTACATGCAATATTCTTAGCCCTTCTCTATATCACCCCTACCCCTACCGGCACCCTTCGTTACGCTAGTTTTATTTACACGTTTACAAATTTGTGTTTGTTGTTTTACCTTACATGCTAAATTATATGTATTTTTCTAGTAAAAGTTCAAATTACATCAATACAATCATGAATCATGTTGCTGGACATTTTTTATGCGCCACCAATAAAGCTGTAAAATTATAGCACACAGCCCAACTTTTATAGCAACGAAATTTCCCATCTTTACTCAATGATAGCTGCTACAATAAGGTTCACAAAAAACACTATTTGAACCAAATGTTTGCTCTGCAAAATGTACATTTTCATTTCATGACACTTGAAAATGGAACAAAAACATTCCCATCTCAGCGCACCGCACATCAAAAGGCTCCCGAGAGGAATTGCATGTGGTTCTGCCAGTGCATGATTACATCATTGCAAAAATATGCACTCTTGTTTCGGCCCGTGTGTGTGTGTGTGTGCCTTTGTATTTATTTTAATTCTGCTTTTACTCAAAAACCAATAAAGCACAAGTGCACAAGAGGCATAATTGAGAATTAAAAATAGCTTCTCCTACTGGTCCAGTCTGGTGCGATGAGACCAGTTCGACTGGCAAGCCAATGCTGTGGACAGAAAAGGAAAGCGATGATGAAATAAAGTGATCGTAACGGGCAAGCCGAAGTTAAAAAAGTAACTTGCAAGCAAAGAAAAAAATATATTCCCCCGCACTACCGCTGGCCAGAAAGCTGCACCAGAAAGAGAACAACCCGAAACACAGTCGGCAGTCGGCGAGTCATGTTTCATTGAAATTATAAACTTTCTCACCCGAAAACAAATAACAAACTTTAATTGCATTTCACTACCATGCACCCAGCACCGGATGCGAGGTGGTTTGGAGCGCGGCTTTTACTCTCCTCACTGTGGAGCCCTGGAATTAACAGCTACCATACTCCCATGGCCCAAACGTTCCTCTTGGGGTGCTTTTTGCTATTGAGCTCGAACGATGGTTTTTATTCGACTCATCCTTTTTATTCCAACGTTTCTATTTGGTTTGATGTCAGCGACGGTTGTGACGGTACTGCTTCCGCCCCCAGGATCGCCGTATTTGCAGGCCCGAATCATCACCGAAGCTTCACCGAGTTATCGCATGTTTTGTTTGCATCAGCTCGCCTGGCAAAAGGGCGGGATGGAACACGGGAAACCACCGGGTTTGTGTTGTGCTGTTGTCCTGCTTTTTGTTTACTTTTGCTTAAGCTGCACTCTCCAGTATCTCGGTATTTTCTGTATCAAAAGCCACCTTTCTCAGGCAGCATCTCTCGGTCCGATCCGATGCTACAACTTTGCGACGGTAAATAACAACTTAGTTGCAAATTGCAACACTTTTTTTCCCCCGGTCAAATTCAACCAAACAAACGCTGCTGCTCTTGTACGACCGAATTCGTTCATGCGTTGTGTGCGATTTGTTTAACGTGCAACAGCTCATACCAGCACGGAACAAAACACTTGCGCCAGTTGACGGGAAAACCACCCCGTACGGCGAGGAACAACAACTTTAGCTTTCAAACAAACTCCAAACGATGGGCGGAGGCGTGTGTACGCGCAACCCCCCGTTCCAGTTCGTTACAAAGTTTTGCTCCCCATGGTGCACAAATTGTCAGTGACATTTAAATGGTGCAAAAATTTGAAACTGTCCCTGCCTCTTCGGAAGCCGCCCGTGATTAGTTTTCCCTTTTCCGCCACCAACTGCCCACTGCCGTGCGGTACTGGGCGCCTCCATTGTTCACCGTCGGCCGTCGGTGGCGGTGGGCTTTGTTGTATTCGAGCTGTCGGGGGAAATTTTCGTGAATCTCAATGAGGCGGAAGTAAATTAAATCTGATTTCTGCCTGCCACTTCCGTTTCAACCGCTCGTACCGCTTCCAAACACAACAACGGACCAGGCGTCTCCACCGGGAAGTGTCTTGCGGCACCGGGACCGGGTAGGACACGCTGTCAGTATTGCTTTGATTTGTGGGTGACTTTCCGAGCCACGGTACGGCACCGGGAGTTCACAAACTCGCAAACAGCCAAGCGCATACTTCCATTCTCGCCAACGGCAGAGCCGGATATTGACGGAGAAATTGCTAATAGAATTAAACGCTCGCCGTCCCGTACGCTTCCGTATAGCCGCCGGTGTTTGAATGTTTCGTGCCATCACACCATAACGGGACGGTAGCAGTGGATGCCTCGAGGAAATGTTTATACTAACAGCGCTGCTTCAATCAAGACATCAATGTAGATGGTGGCGGCATCAGTCAGGGAAGCAAAATGGAAGCAGTATGCAGTTATTTATGGCGCCATTTCGTAGAGTCTTCGATGGAGTTTTAGCGTACATAACTATGCACCAATGGGTTCAATCATAGCTTTTACTTCACTGGAATGTATGTAAAGTTATGGCAATAAATGTGTTCGAACAGTTTGCTTTAAAGCTTTTGAACATTTGCCACAGTGCACAGCCTTTTTGCGCTTGAAATTCAAGTAATTTATCACACTGAAAACAAGATAATCTTTTGTTTTATCGCTCCCCGAAAACAACTACCGAAATCCAATCATTTTGTGCTGAAAAGGTGAATCAAACAAGAGCAGCACATAAAAGACAAACGGGAATGCTCTCCGGTTTTTTTTTTCGGTTACCTCGCCTTCTTCAAAACAATCAACAGAAAGTTCATCTTTTTGCTCCGTGGCAAAAATGTTGTGTGCCATTTTCTGGTAAGATTTATGCACCGATCCCGTTTTATTATTACTGCCACTAACTTTTGCCGGGGTTTTTTTTTCCTCTCATCTAAGCTTACTCCACCCAAACGTGGGGGACGGATGTTGGCTCGAACAAAGAAAACTACCCTTAACGGATTATGAACAGCGAATAGGCCATTGGTCGTGGGTTTAAGTGGATTCTTGGTTTGAGAGGGGGGAGGGGGCGGGCGTAAAGAACTACTACACGCTCCCGCTGTTCAATGGACCAATTTTTGCTGCGCTGTTCATATGGAAACCTACATGGATTCGATTCGTTATGTCGCTTTTTTTTCAAGCAATGAATTTTCCTGTTTTTCCTGCCATTCGGTTCGGATGTTTTGCCACACAGCGTAACAGATCCACCGAGCACAACAGGGGTATATGGGTTTCCTGACGATGAGTTTGGTGTGGAAAATTATGGGCTTGTTATTTTTTTTCTCTCGCTCTTTTCGACTCCTTCTCCGTTTACTGCCCTTCGTATGGAACGCTTAGGCTGTAGGTTTTTTTGTCAACCCACGTTTTTCTATCTCTTCTCGAAGAAAAGTATGACTAGCAGCAAAACCAAAAAAAACCATGCGGGAAGGCTTTGCGAACAATGGTTACAGCGTGAATCGTACTCTTGGTGCCCTTTTGGATTCGTATTTTCAGTTGCCGTTACGAGCGTTATGGATCGAGACAACAAGAGGAAGAAAAAAACAAAAAGTCGGGCCAGTCCACGGAATTTTCCATTTCATTAAACAATACTTTTAGGCAATTGGTTTTTAGCAGCTTGAATTATGTGACAGTTTTCCACCCTCGACAATAATCACCAGGCGGTGCCACAACACGCGTCTGGTTTGTGGCGTTGGCCGATAATTTGCAGCTCAGGCGCGCATTTGTTTTACCCTTACCGTAAGTTACCTTGATAACGATAAGCCATTTATGGCATTTGCCACTTAGTTTAACTTGTTGTCTGTTTCCTTAAGTGGGGAAACAAATTGCCAGTACGGATTCAGTTTTTAATTCCACCGGTGGAACAATATTTAATACCTTTTACGATTATTTCCTAGGGACAAAGGTCGGAAAATACTCATATGATTCATTTTTGGGGTATTTTTAACTATTCTAACCGTTTGGTGATCGTATCAATTCCATCACTCCATCCATCCATGTGGACTAAAAGTACTTTACGGGCTGGGTCGTCCGGTGTCATTCTAATTACACGACCAACTAACCAACCAGAGTCTCGAGAATCCAATAGAGATTCTTAAGAGATTTCCTCTTCAACGCTACTCAGTTTTGAACAGAAGGTGTATCTCATCAGAATTAGCAAGGCTGCTGATGTGTTTTGTCCCGTATAACTCCAACTTGAGGTTTCGCCCAATCCACGATCCTCTGAAAGACATCTGATACGAGGCAGAGCTGTGACTTGTAAAAGATATTCTTCGAACTTCTATTTCCTCCATTGAGTTTCGTGTGTCTTCTCTAGCACAAAACTGAAGAGTAGGCAGACTAGCCGGTTTTCTTATCGCAAACCCTTGTGCGTGCCCTTCTGAGATTTTTCAATCCACTGTCACTTGGCATGTGACATTTTGTCATGTGACGTTATCATCGTTACGAGTCAGGGAAATTTGCCCAGAATTCCTGTACAGCTCAATGCGTCGAAAACATTTTTCCTATTTAAAATCCTCGTATTACGTGAACAAATGTACAACCATTAAATACAAATACTGTCCATCATGTGTGCCGTGATACAACCACGTGACACTTTGATTTTGTTACATTCTTCAGTTTCTTAAGTTGTTAGTTCTTGTAGAAGTACAATGTTACGCTCGTTAGTAACATGTGTTTATCATTTATCACGTCTGACGTATTTCTTGCATCAACTTCTTTCCAATACATTTACATTCGTACTCGAATTGCACTTCTTAGCGCTTATCCCAAAGGTTATGTGCTCCATTGTTTATCCGCTCTTTCCTTTTAGTTGTTTTTTTTTTCTAAGCTCAAAGTAGTTGTACCAAAGCATTCATAGCATAATCGACATAGTAGGCGTGTTCTGTTGCGGTGACACACAATACAGTCAATTGCACTGACGGCACCCGTCTTGCTTGTGTGCCCTGTGCAATTGTCCTCGAAGACGCAAAGTTCACGCCATGCTTGTCAACCCCACGCCGTAGCACACTCTCGTCCCCTACAAAACGTCCACTCATTCCATTTTCCGATCGATATTTCTACTGTGTGTTGTTGATGTATATTTGTTTTTTTGATTGTAAATTTGTAAATTTAACAGCCTACCCAGCCGTTTATGGACAATTTCCGCAAGCTATACCGCAACCGATTGCCGCCGTTGCACCAGCACAACGCGAAGGTAAGCATCGCCTTCCCACACATCAAAAGCCAGAGCAAAAACCAAAAAAATGAAACAAACGTCTGCAACAAGCGTCCCGAATACGAAACAATTACACCTCCCGCGTTGCTCCAACCAAACAAGAAAAACACCCCAAAAAGCGGCTTGCAATACAAACACCGGGGCAGCAGCAGCACGGAAAGCGGTCGGATAGCTAGATATTGTCATTTTGTTTGTTTGTTCATTCTTAATTGCCATTGAATGGCAATAATAAACCATTTTTTAGCCCATGATTCAGCCATCTGATCGCTTTACCGTTTGCGCGTGTGCCATTTCCAACTCGCTCCAAATGCCACGAATGGCATTCGATTCTGTTGCGCTCTCCTAATTCGCAAGGCAATCAAAGTGCGATTGTTTCTTCTCCGGTGGAGAACGAACAACGAACCTTTAACTGCTCCAACCGTCCATCCTGTATGCGATCATCGATGTTTCTCTGTGTGTTAATGTATGTTATGTAAAGATGTTTGTGTGTTGCTATGTCCATTTGTGTGTTTGTGTTTTTGGTTTTTCCTGTTTTACATTGTTGGTCACTTTTTTCTGACAATTTGTTTTATGAATTTCAAACATTTTCCCCCTTTTCCATACGTGTGTAATGTGTTCGGATCCGGTGGAAGTACGGTTTTCCCCTTTCTAACCCGCTAGCGAGAGATTCAAACATGGCACAATTGCACGCAATGTGTGATTGTATGAAAAAGTAACATCAATCTCTACTGTCGCAGCATTGCAACAGAAAGCAAGCTTTACTCATACCGGTCCGATCATTGTACGGTGTTGTTAGATATCTCTCGTACCTAGTATACTTAATTCGACAAAACTCGAAGGCTAATTCAATGTCCCGCAAGTGATGTACCTACCGTTGTTTTACTTTTCCTAGCTCTGTACTGCTGCAACCTGTGCACCAATTCAGTGTTTGGTTACTGTACGTGTTGCCTTTTCCACTGGTGTATATCTAGCACGCTGGTTTAAGCTTGCAACATTAAAAAAAAAACATTAAACTACTTAGCATTTAGAACTCTCCTCTGACAATCCTGTTTGAAACGTAAAGAATATTAAACAATTCTCAGTTGCGTCTCAACTAAAACTAACTCCCTTTCTCATACATTAAACTAACCCGTATGCAATTGGCTGACCTGTTTTTTGAGAGCCATTGTTAAAACAGACGATAGTAATACGTTTTATCCCCTCTCAACAATGGTTGCTATACCGCACCCGCAGTTGAGCGATTATTGTATTCATATAAACATTCAAACGAACATTTATTTAAGTTGGTGATGGATTGTTTTAATTTTCTGTAAAGACATGTTAATGTTCCCAGGGTGCTCCATATCGGGCCCGGAAGGTTGCAACCTGTTCATCTACCATCTGCCCCAGGAATTCGGTGACGGTGAGCTGATGCAGATGTTTATGCCCTTCGGAACTGTGATAAGTTCTAAAGTCTTCATCGATCGAGCTACAAATCAGAGTAAATGTTTCGGTAAGTAGATAGACAGCACGTCACCATCTAACTGCGATTTCCGACTGACAATAAACACATTTTGATTCTACTGCCACTCTCTTTCTCTCTTTTTCTTGTCCAGGTTTTGTATCGTTTGACAATCCAGCCAGCGCTCAAGCTGCGATTCAAGCCATGAACGGTTTTCAGATTGGTATGAAAAGACTGAAAGTTCAGCTGAAAAGACCAAAGGATGCGAATAGACCCTATTAACAATCAGAGATTAAAAGCGCTTTAAAGAGTGCTTCTGGTGAGTACTGTTTAATTCTCAACTACAATATCTCCCTGTAATCCCAACATAATGTAAAAAACAACTCCAATTAAATTGCCAGAAATTCAAATGAAGTTAAATGACTGTTTTGTTTTCTCTTCCCTCTCTATGCCACCGTCTCTTCAACTACGTCGGTAACCTTTCTGGACGTATCAACACGTACGTATTGCAAATGCAGCTGAAGCTTTAAAATATGAAGTTAATCCTTAGACAAATTTAATCTAATATCATCAATTATCAGTGCAGTTATGAATAGAACAAAAAAAACAAAACCTTCAACCAATCGCTTAAAGTTAAATAATAAACTCACAGACACAACTTAACAACAAACATATGGAAAGGAGCAAACATTTAAGCTACTCTATATATAAAACAAAAACAAAAAATCCTACATGAAACAAAAAAAAGAACGATTACAAAGCTATACAAACACTGTTGAGTCAGTGACTTTTGTCTTGAAAATAACTATGTACCAACTATACGCGGCTCGTGAGTACAGGACGCAACCAAAAACCGGACGTGATGGTGACTGGTGTGGCTCGAAAGTGCTTTTGGTGCTCCAAAACCCTCCCCCCCACACTGGCCGGTATCCAGCAGGAAGAGCGCACCCGAGGGGGGACAAACTCGATGCCACGATGTACCGGGGACACGTGTATCCGACTGGGAGAAGCAACAGATAATGCAGCAACGCGCCCGAAAGTGGAACTTGTTTTACCTAAAAAAAATCGGAAGTTAGTCCAAAGTTTGCCAACCAATGTCGTGGTTTATAGGATAGGAGGAGTAAGTAAATTATCTTAATACTTAAGTTTATCTACAATCTAGATAATAATCGAAACTCTCCTTTCAAAGGGAAATCAGTTTTTTCCGTAAGTTCATTGCGGAGAAGCGTAAACGAGCTAGCGCGCGGCATTGAGGGCGAGATCGTTTGAATTGAAGTTCAGTCATTTTTTCTCTTGCGCACAGTTTACATTTACATGCATTACGTTACACCTTAACGCAATTAATATATCACACGTACACACACACACACACAAATACACGGTCAATGCATTATGCGCATGTTATCAAATGCATCTTCAATCCATTAACAATTCTACAGCAGCTAAACACTAATAAGGAATAGAGAAGGGTACACTTTGCTAATTTATGCATTCGAAGTTTTATGCTAATGGTCACTTCTCAACAAGAACACTTTATCGTACATCACACCGATGGAATTGTAGATAAGGGTGCGTACGGCACCTGGTTATATTCTCTTTGTTTCTTCTGCTTGTCAAATAATACACCTTAATCTCTTTACAAAATCTTGCACATAAGTCAGATGCGCATGGTAAACAAATCAAATTTTGCATCCAGTAATCAGTAAAATGACAAATGCTTTGAACCATTAGTTACACTAGTAAATCTATTCTAACCATTAAACGAGTAAAGTACATTAGCATTCTCACCGGAAGGTACAGCTGTCGCCAATTGTTTGGTCTGTTTTTGTCATACACAATTAAAGAAACCAACCGTACCAACCAACAGCTGGGTAAACTGGAAATCGAATTATGATAATACTAAGATAATGCGCTTATTCCACAGAAAGCTGGAAGAAATAGCCCCGCGGTACAGGTTGAGGGCATGGAAGTGAATATGTTCGCTGATCGTCTAGGTCTCGTTTAGGGTTGCTAAGGAATTTCAAGAAATGTGCTGAAGCTAGAGTCAAAACTAACTTGCCTCAAAGTAAACTAAATAAAATAGTGTTATTTGTTTAGATAGCTACAAGCTCGAACCCAACAACTGCATGAAAGCTGCAGCGGCACAGGAATTAGTTTTAAATGGTGCAGTTACAAAGTGTGCACCCAATACCCTTCGGCAACAGTAACACTCATAAACAGGACGTAGGGAAGTTATACAGAAATATACCCACAGTTTTCTTTCCCACCTTTAGGCTGTAAAGCTAAATCAAATCAATCGAAATTATTACAGTACTTAAGATCATTCAGAAACGTTGGCAACTACCTGTCAGGTGTGCATAATAGTCACCGGACGTCATTAATAAAAAAAACTTTAACCCATCACGTATCAGATGGAATTCATTGTAGCACGCGACTAATTTAGTATAATAGATAGTAATAATTTATCTCTTACTAAATCATACCGTCATGTTCTTCGACGCAGCTTAATTTTTGACCCGGCGCCGTATTGATTGCTACAACTTTAGGCTGCTTCGTCCTCGAACAAAACCATACCTTTACGTTGTTCGAAAAGCTTCTCAATAGTTTCGCCATCTATTGAATGTTATGTAGCCAAACGTTTTACGTTTTCCTAAGCTCCAAACAAGGCAGCTGAATACGAATTTTTGTTACTTTTACTATTTTGCATTGCATTACGATCTAATCGTCACATAAAGTTAGTATTAACCAGCTATGAAATAAAATGAAACGAACTATTGTTAGCTCAATCCTCAGCCATTGGAACTTTAATGGGTAACGTTACCATGCCTTTTGTTTGTTCTAGACCAGTTTTGCATCGTTTTACCTATTACAGTATTAATTTATATTTATGAATAAAAAAAACCTACAAAACGTTCATTTCCACGTGCGTGCGCAGTTTCTCGGCCTTCATCAGCCCACCGATGTCAGGCTCACGAACAGACAAAGGCAGTTTCGTGTGAAGATATATTGCACAGCGCGCCTATGATTGGGTTTCTGCTCCACCATAAGCTAGTCATTTTGTAGGCTAAGGTAAATTATATCATACTTAAAAAATCTACACAAGCCCGCCATCGTTGAGCTTTGCGTTCGGTAGTTTTGCATCCCTCCAGAGCACTGTACCGCAACAGGTGCAGTGCCGGAAAGTCTAGTAATCGGATTCCTGCCTAAAGTTTAAATGAAGAATACAAAACCTACACACACACACACAAACACAAAAATTAGGGAATGTAGTAATAGAGAATGAACGATTAACTTCACGCATCAAAAGTTTAAGGTAACAGTTGAGTGCTAAATGGCAAACACTTGTTTGTGCAGCGTAAACGTAATATAAAGTAAGATCAACTCGCATAAGGGAACCTATTCGAATGAGAATCTACAGCTAAGCAAAGCCAAAAAAAGAAACCAAACATATACACTCGTGCGCGCATCGTTGAGAAGCGTGGTGGTGATGCGTGTCATCATGGACGGCACGTTTTGATTGACCCAAGCGCGCGAGTAACGAGCGTTTAAATTATTTCTAACACAAATCAACAAAACTTTAACATTGTGCAACATTAATGCTAGATGAAGTGAAAATACTAGATTTACGCAAACAACACTAAAACCGAGTGGTGAAAACACAAAACATCAAAGAGGTTTACGGTTAAGTAGTGTGGTAATGATTTCCTCTAACGCGAAAACACTCTAATTGCCCACCCCCACACCAGTACAAGGACCGCTCGATAGAATAGGTATACTAGAACATGTTTTTGAGCTCATTTCCAGACTGGCTGAAGCAAACGAATAATTTCCGTTCTGATAATCATTTTACAAAACCGGTAAACAAATACATTTTTCACATTCGCACCATAAAAGTGAATCAGTTTACCATTAAAAGATGCTATAAAAATAGAATTTTGTTTCCTAAATCGGGTTTTCGCACAATTCTGGATTAGAATTCACACTTTAACGTGCATTATGTATCCGCACTACGTACCTTCAGGGATGAAACAGTTTTTCAAAGCTCTGAGTTGCATTGGTTTAAAGATTTATTTTTTATTTATTTATTTTGCTAATTAACTTTCTTACACAAACTCGACCCATATTCAGCGAATTATTTTTTTTAAATAAATTTTACTTTTCTTGCGTGCAAACACTGCAAGTAGGGTTTTATCGACAGCTACATAGCAAAAAACAGAACAACAAACAAAAAAAAAACAAAACTGGAAACATATTATTGTTAGATAAACCAACAAAATGGGCTGTGATTTCAACGTATGATTTGCAAACACGACAACCAGAATTAATAAAACCCTACGCAAATACATGCTTCTAAATAAGTTAGCAGTTGGTTCCGAACATTTGAATGGAACGGTTGTTTTTTTTTTTGCTACACAAAGTTAGCACGTTGCATTTGTTTAATTGGTTCGCCTCTCCCTCTATCGGTCGCTATTTTTGCAACATTTTTGATAGTTTTGTAATTGTTTCCGGTTAAGCGACTCAATGCGAGGAACATTTCCACTCGTTTGTCCCTGAAGGTATGGCTGAAATCCAAGAGAAAGAGAGAGAGAGAGAGAGAGAGAGCTGTTCCAACTGTGTGGTGTCTTTGATGGAGACGAAATTAACATTATCACCAAACTCTCATACGCCCGATATCGAAACTAAAACAATGGTCTTACCTTTGCCAAATTGCGTGGAAAAGATTGCGAGAATATAACAGCAGGAAGAGCAGATTGAACACAAAGCAAAGTTACCGAATCGGTAACGCTTTACCGATAGTAGACAAATTTGAACCGTGTGCACACAACCTGTACATAGATGTAAAATCGATGCAGCCATTTTTTCTCTCTCTACTCAACTTATATAAGCATTATTACTGCAAAGAACACATCGACCCCCTTTTCCCTTCCCCCGTACCCCCGTAAACCTCCATTAGCATACCTAGCAAAGTCTAAACTTATACGACAGCCATTATAGCTGCAAAAAACAAACCTTCCCCCCAGGAACGCGGTACGATGGATGCGTCACTATGCATTGAAAGCCATATCAGTTATTGAAACTTAAAGTTTCATTTTCAAATGCTAGTAAAAGGATGAGGTGGCCAACGACACCGCCACGCATGGTGAAAGTATCTCACCAGAGCCATATATTTGCCCAGCGGGTGATTATTGCGACATTGAAGAAGCAGAACACATCCTTACGGCACATACACTCGAACGCGTACTGAACCACACTGCTGCTAGTATAAAACGGAACCACCAAATGGTCCACTCGATTCGAACCAAAGGTGAACATTAAACATTAAAAATACATGAAAAAAGCGCTCCCACATTATAGCAACCAAAAAAAAAAAACAAAGAACAAGTAAAACAAGACTAGTCAAATAATTATTAAAAGCAAACAAATAAGAAAACATCCAGTGAATCCACTCATATAAGCTACTTGAACAGAATAAAAAAAAACACACTCACACAACAAATGAATGAATGAACAAAAAAAATGGACTACAGCCCAACGAACGTGAACCCACCTTCTTCGAGAGAAAAAACTGTGAAACTTTTCCGTCAGGTTTGATTTTTCTCTCACAACCTATTTCCTAATTCTATTCCCTCTCTCTCTCTAGCCAGGGAACTTTCATTTGTATCCCTCCTAAGCTCTGCCTCCCTAAAGTAAAAAAAAATGTAGTTAGTGAGTCCTCCCTTCTCGAAGGTTAGCTGGATGCGCGGTCCCATCTCTTGGGCGCCAAAGTTCTGTTTGCAGTTCCGTGTTTACGAGTTCATTTTAAACTTCCATTGGAAATTGCATAAAATAAAGTTTTTCCGTTGATATTTACAAATATTCCAATTCGGCAAATCTTTATCCCTAAATCAAGGAAATTGTTTAAAAAAGCGATATTAAAGATCCTTCCTTCAAGACGCACAGCACACACTATTGAGTTCTTTCCTTTTTTATGAGTGTTCTTTATCATCCAATTCCTTGCCACATTACAACCCAGAGATAGCGACTTTACCTGGGAGATTGGGAGTGACTAAGGTAGCGTCAAAGGTAACACGGCAAGCGAAGGTAATTTATAGGATTAAGCCAAAACACACACGAGATGCAGCAAACTTGTAGAGCATACAAATGTAGAAGCATTAAAAAAAAAACATGATATGAATATGGATTGTAACAGTCTGTAAGGGATCGGCTATCTCGCTCGCTGTGCATACAGTTCATGATGCAACTAAAAAAAACTTGTAGGTGAATTTTATCAGCCCGTATCAAATCCGTACTGAAATCCGCGTAGCTCAGTTAGTTGTGGAGAAACTGTCTCTTAGCGCGGGATGGAAACCCTTTCTACAAACCGTTTCCCGACAACTCATCAACCCGCAACACTAAACCCACCCACTAAGTTTCACCGTTCATCGTGTTCATCATGTTTATCGTGTTTTGAATGTCGCAAATGTTACGTTTTTCGCGATCATACCAGTATCAATCCATCACGTTATTCAAAAATGCATATGAAATAGATGATAGGCTTGGTTCAGTTGTTTTGTTCGCGCAGGAATGACTCACTTTGAATTACATCATCCAATCGGCCTGTAAATCGGTTTGATCCGTTTGCCAAAAGCCACACTTTTTGCCATCCGCGGATTTTCGACAGTCTCAAACTCGTGTGAACCACAGGGATGACTTAGTTCACTTAAATAAATCTATGCTCCACACCTAACACGATAGTATACACATGAATCTATATAGATATATACATATATACACTCACACGCGTATATACACATATTTAGAGATAACATTATTATATACATTTACCGTTCAGAAGCGCGTGTACACATACCCCACAGAGGCAGTAGTGAGTAGAGTGTGGTGGAAACAAAGAAACCCAAAAACAAAAACACAAACTTACATTCAGCAAAGCGTAGCGTACATATGGACGAAGAACAACCATTAACAAACAAAAAAACAAAACCGCGAACCAAAACTACAAAGCGCGTTCCGCCCCAACACCCCAAACACACTCTCCCTTCCCACAGTGGGACACGGTAGAGCCTCGGCCGCGCACACACAAGGGAAACGTAAAATACATTATTAAGACGAAGTGGAAGTGGTTATTTTAAGTCTTAAAGCTAGTTAAGAGCAGAATGGTGTATGAAATAATGATTGGAAACAGCAAACTTTACCGGTGGATTTGTGCTTGTGCGAACAGTGTGCTGTCCCTCTGCTAAGGGCACTATTTACACACAACTAACCAGACACACACCGCAAAACAAACACACACACACACAAACCACTGTCCGCACACCCATAAATGCACCGGACGGGAAGGCATTGTTTTTTTCCTATAACTAGAGATACAAAACCGTTTAGTAAGCTATTTGCAAGAAAAACAATTCATGACAGATAAGGTAAACCAACAAAAAAAAACATTGTATAAATCTAGGATACAGGGTATTTCTTGCAATTATTGAAAATAATGAGAAATTAAATACTTATAGGGAGAAGAGAAAGAATACAAAAAGAAAAAAAAACCGAAACAAAAGATGTTGAACAGTGGCGCTGGGTGATCGGGTCGGTGTAAGAGAGATTACTAAAACAAAACTTAAATTTTTAAATACTATTACAAAACTCATTATTATTGCAATTCAAAACAAAAGAAAGAAGGTAAAATCATTATTCTACAATTTTGCTATAAAAAACATACACACACACACTTACAAATAATTCCTACCATTATCTCACACATTATTATCATCACCGTGGTGCGTACCCAGGCGCGGGTAGAATGGTTCAGTTAATTGGCTCGACAAACATAAACAAAATAAACGGTTTTTTGAAAAAGGTAACAATCGGTGGAAGGAAGCAAAACAAAACAAAACTACAGCCGCAGCAGCAGCAAAACACAATTTAAACACAGCGCATTAATCATTACTATACTATGAATTAAAAGAAAAGGAAACATAAAAAAACCACATCATTCAACATTAAAGCAAGAAACAAACAAACTTACACTACTTAAAATCCGCGATCTTACGTAAAATAGGTAGCGCCACATTACCGCAAGTAAAAAGGCTCTCGATTGTTGCAAACTGCATGGAACATGGTTTTTTAACTAGGGACGACCCTCCGACGAGTGTTTTCAATTGCATCCGCATTCGTTTACTCTTCTTCTATTTAGAATATTGTCCTTTATTCATTATCTTGTAGCCTTTAGACGTTTGCAGCCTGGTGGGTAAAGGTCACGAATAAAAAACGCGAAAGTGGGAAGAAGGAGGAAAAACGATATGATGTTTAAAGAAAAATTAGTTTTGTGATATGAATATTTATAAAGAATAATAATAATAATAATATTAAAATAATACTAATAATAACAGAACAACAGAAGCAGGAAGCGAAGAAAAAAAAATCAACATTCTTTATGAAATTGCTAACTGAAAACAGGAAATAAAGAAGAACAATGCCGAACTGCGCTGTCTCCAGTGCTGATAATGGAATGATACTTCGGAGTTCCACTAAGAAATCGTAATGTTGAGCACAGAGAGGAGGAGGAGAGAGAGAGAGAGAAAGAGCACGCGGGAAGAACATATTCGTAAACAATAACAAAAAATATGAATGAATTTATTAACTTTACAGTTTATTACACAACAAACACAAATGCGAAATAGAGAGAGAGATAGAGAGAGAAAGGGAGAGAAAGAGTAAAAAACCCCAAACATTCTGCGGAAACTCATATATGGAGGCAAAAAGAACAGCAGAAAAAAGGTTAATTCCACAGTTAAAATACGGTGATGTGATGTTTTTCTTTTTTTGCTCGGATGCATGCCAGATATTACTTGAAGACACAAACGCGTTCGAGCACAATGTTCTACTGCTGCGCAAATGTACCAGACCGATGGTTCTCTTTGTTGGAAATGGTTTTGGGTGTGTTGTCCAGTTGTGGGTCGTAACAATAATTTAAATTAAAAAATTCCCCATGGAATCACCTTTCACTAGGGCCACCCCATATAGGCCATGCAACGGGTGAGATGTACGTTTTCCGTTGCACTTTCGTTGCAACAGGTATTCTGGATCCTTGGATCCTTGGACACATCGTGTACGAATTTCTTTTACCAGTTTAAAGATGAAAGAACAAAACACACACACACACACATAAATGGTTCAATGGTGAGCGCCGATCAATACGCAGCGTAGATCATGTTACGCACGCGTTAGCAGCCAAGGCAGTTAAAGTTTAGTATGAATCAAATGTGAAGCCAAAGCGAGCAAGTCGAAGTAAATTACAGTTCACAAGGCAAAGAAAGAACGGGAAATGAAACTGGAGAAAGTCTCCCGGAAGTTGCGATGCGTAGCACCAGAAAGAAAAAAAAGGGAAAGAAAACACGTATGCATAAGGGTAGATCAGGTGCAAAAAAAAAAGATGAAGAAAAATATATATACCATATATACAACAAAAAACCAGAAATACTTTAAAAATTTCACTTAACAAAAATAACACAATGTACGGGGACATTCGGTACATTGCGATATTTAACGCTTTGAAAAACAAAACAAAAAAAACTATATATATATATATACATATAAATGATAATTTAGTATATTTAGTATAACAAAAGGATCGTAAACGATAACCCTTGTAGTAGCAAGAGCCGCAAATTCATAACTGAGTCTCGTGAGATAACCTAGCCAGAAGTCAAGCGCAGTAGTGGGCAAAGGCGAAGAAGTAGGAGTAGGAGAAGGAAGTGGAGAGTACCAACAACAACAACAACAAAAAAACACACACATACGGTGAATACTGGAATGCAACAACACAAGAAAAAAAAACTATTAAAATTAAACCAAATTTTTAGACAAATTTACTTTGTTTTTCTTTCTCCTAACATTGAGAAAAGGAAGAAAAAAACATAACATGCATAACTATGGCTGGTGGATTGGTGAATCGCTGAATATACATGTTGACCATTTCACCGTTCGCACACTGCACAAAATCAAAACCATTCATTATCCATAAGGTTTAGGACAGTCGTGGTACAGCATTTATGCGTGTTTTTTTTTAAGCTTTTGGTCTCAAACGTTCAACATTGCATGTTATTGATTTGCTATTTTATGTGGTTTTTTTTTTTGAAGTTTTTCGGTTAGGTTGGACAAATCCCATGTGTAAACAACAAATTAAATTGTAAAGTAAAATTAATTTATTCTAAGTGCTCTCGAATGTCATATCAAAAATCGTTTTACTTCAATCCATGGCAACGATCTAAATGGTTTAACTTTGTGATGCAAACAGAAAGTAATCTGATACATCACATTCTGATACTGTATATGGGTGTGTGTGTGTGTGTTGCTTAATACGTACGATCGGTTTGTGAATGTGATATGAGTGGTGTGTGGTATGCAGCTCATTACAGTTTTCTTTTTGCAATAATTCATTCAATGCGCACAACAAGTCTAAGTACAATCAAACTAGTTTGTAGATGCAATTAACTCAAAGCAGCGTTAGATGCACATACTACGCAGTTAAACAGGCTAGTTTTGAATTAAGCAAGGTATAAGTCACACATTTCGTTCAATCGTAATTTATTTCCTAATCTGTTTTTTTTTATTTATTATAAAAAAAACAAAAACGTATTCAAATTTCGAAGAACAACGTTCCACATGCATAACACTTTCGGAACTGTCTTAAGGTTACCGAAAAACAACCCAAAAGAAGAAGAAAGAAAAGCAACAAAACAATGCGCCAATCGGTAAAAACCAACGCAGTTAGAGATGTGGAAGTGCAAAAAAAACACGCAACAAAACAGACATAGGAAAAGGGGAAAAAAGGGGCTGAGAAGAAATGCACGAGAACAGACACAAAATAATTAATGGGAAACTTTAATTATTACGACAATATGGTATTATTATAATAAAGTAATATAAAAAGAACATTGAAATGAAGCCTTAAACCATGTATATGCTACATTAAAAGCCGACTGTGCACGACTTAATTAAAGATGAAACGAAACTTATCCAAAGCAGCAAACATTTGCAGAAGGAAGCGAAAACTAAAACCATGAACGGTAGAAAAAATACACGTGCGCTTTCAAATGATCCACTCAAACAAACCCACACACTTCCACGGTCATACACACCTACCAACACGAGACATAACAACCGATTCTCCCGGCAAAGCTTAAAACATAGTTCCAATTGGGGATGGGTTCGGACAGACAAAAACAAACAAATGAAACAGTGTGGAACAATCGATAGAAATCGTCGATTTTTGGCCGAATACTTACCGGTCACCCATTAAAACACCCTTCCACCGTCATCACTACCATCACGAACAAAACAACCACAACACAACTACGACCATATTGAATGGTTTCAATCAAAGAATTTTCTCTTTAAAACTTTAAACGAATAAATACAAATTACTTCTATCCCACGGGGCTCGGATAGTAAACCGAACGAAACAAAAGAAAACAAAACAAGCAAAACAATGCCACAACGGTGGCAAACTGTGCTAACTTTAAAGTAAAAAAGAAACACAACAACCAAGTATCCTAACACTTATTAGTAATGGCATCGTTCATCGCTCTCTTTCTCTCTGCAATTGGCGTAAGCTGGGGCGGTAGCACAACAGGGATCGACTGTTTGTACCATATCGAAATTCTCTAACTCACGATGGCACTTGGAAGGGAAACCACACTGGTATGACCCCCCGTTGTTGATGATCAGCAACGTTGTCGATCTCTGGGTGTGTGGTGGTAACTTTACGCGAGTCACTGTTTACACTGCAGAATTCAGTTTTGCGGGCAAATTTTTTGGAAAGTTAAATTAATTTTTTTTAAATTTCAAATCTCCAATTTATCGAGAACACGATTTATACGTTTTGTCAAAATTAAAAAAAAAACACATAATAATAGCTCCAGAATATTAGGGCGCCATCTTGTAGATGACATGAATTTGGTTTTTGGACACAGCCGCGCTTACACCACATACTTTACCAGTGTGCAACGGACACCCACAAAACCATAAGTTCTAGCGTAGTTATAAAAAGAAATACAAAATGGTACACAGCAGGTGATCGCGATCAGCAAGCGGTATCTCCGTAAAAGTATATAAGTACATATATATTTATAAATCATAAGAACTATTTATATCGAGACGCGAGTAAAGCAGAGCAGTGAAACAAAAACCACACACACACAAACACACCGACACATACACCACAGAACAAACCCATGGGAAGTAGACAGGGGTGACATCAAGTATGAGAACTAAGTTTTAAGTACAACAGTATTAGATATTCTAATGGCAAAGATGACACACACACACACACAGAGACGATGCAACGAGTTGTATGCGGTGTCCATTGCGTTTTGTTGAGCTTTTTGTCTCCTTTTTCCAGCAAACTCTTGCTAGGCTGCCTACATATGTTTCGAAAAACCATTCACCACAATGGCACATCCCTCCAATACACTACAAAAACAAAACAACAAACAAAAGGCTTATTGTCTTAAGTGGAATATAGTAAGAAATATGCAAAAACAAAAGCGAAAATAACAATAACAGAACAGGCAACATTTAGGACGGAAAACAACAAAACAATCGTATGAAAAAGATGTAAAACCAAATCAAAGCACAACCAGAAGGAAAAACAAACAAAACATAAACGAAGATCTCTCAAAGAAGGGAATGGTGTAGGACGCGAACGTAAAAAGCACAAAAAAACTAAACCATATCAATCAGGTACTAAAACTAACACAGACTAGCATCGTGAAGGGGTCAGTGCAATATTGTTAATAAACCCAAGGCCATGGTTCAATTTGTTACCTTTAAATTCGTCACCATTTCTTGCGGAAAAAGTAGCTCGGCCCTCACCCGAGCGCTTGTGTACAATCGGCCGGTCGGGGTTTAGTTCTGGGTGCTTCTGTGAAATTAATGTTTGTGTTTGATGAGTTTTGTTTTTTGTGTTAAAGTTTGAAATGATTAAAGTATCAAACGATACGTGACAAAAACCCGAACCGAATTTCGTGTATTACAAAGTAAGCTACGATCACCAGCTGTGACGTAAATGTAATCCAAAGTTAGTTAAAACAAAGGCAAACATTCACATTATTATGAACGGTAAGAAAAAACGGGGAAATGAAATCAAGTTAAAGGACATTTACAATAAAAATAAAATAAGAAGAAAAAACACACATTGAAACACTGAAACAATCGGTATGCGGATGGCCCGTCGATCGTGGAAATGATTTATGCCCATTTATCCGACAAAAAAGCATTTAAACAACGCACTAGTCCATACCACCGTTTATTTAGGAATAACTTTACTCACTCATATTTAAACGGGGTTACATTTCAATTTTATATCCTTATGGAGCACCGAAGTTGAGGCACAGCATTGAAACAGCTTTATGAAAAGCCGTAGCAAGAACACTTCGTTCATCACGTAAACATAACACGAATCGAATACGACACGCACACTCCATTTATTCTTTTTAACGTAAAGTTAAAACCAGTTGGCCTCTTTCCACACGGTTCGCACCGTGTTATCTTTGTTGATGCGAACTTGTGGAAGGTGATGTGGTGTAGTAGCATTCGGTATTTTAATCATTGAATATATCCCAAAAACCTCGATTACTTCATACATTCATGGCACACAAAAACACACAACAATCTTCAGCCAGCTCTGATGCACACGATACGGCCACATTATCGGCGTACGATCATACATACAAAATACATTCTACTTTACTTACTCTCGTTCGTAGCGTTACAATGAGCTTTATTCTCATTTGTTAAAGTATTGCTTACCTTAGAAGCCAACTTCGTAGTGCGAAAACGCTCGTGAAAAATACAAAGATCCTGATGTTGGGATCAGTAGAGGTGACAGCAGTCAGCAAATGCCAAAACAAAACCACTTTGTAGGAATAGTATGACAAGAAGCAGCAAAAAAACGCACGTATTAAAGTCTGTGGAACAAAGCAGCCCTTGAATGCGATAGAGCGGTGAGGGTCGATACAGTGAAGCAGGACGATTAACATAGACTGAGGTCTAAGCGCTACGTTTAAGGAACCAAACAGAAATGAGTGCAAAAAACGGCACGAATGGAGAACCAACGACAAAACCCGAGAACTGAGGCTGGTGCAAAGAAGCTAGCAGCAACTCCTGCGCACTGTCCATCATGACGAATGCATACTTATTAGCATCAAAACAAGGGTGTCTGTTGGTGGTGCAAATAGTAGCCATTGAGCGCGTGTCCTAAGGCTATCAAGCAACACAACCAATGAATGGAACGAAAGGGAAGCAGACAAAACAAAATGAACAAACAAAACAAAAAAAAAACAACTAACGTGGCTGACACGTCTTTATAAACATTACTTGCATTCTAATTAGTGAATTTAATGCCGACGCGTAGAGGAAATAAACTACAGTAAAACGAAACAAACATGGAAAACAGGAGATAAATTAACAAACCAAAAAAAAAACTACACGTATTAAGTACTTATCATCCCATTACTTATTAGTACGAAAGCGTTCAATAAAACAAAAAAACAACACATTAACACGCAGGACGCAAACAAGGACAAACAACACGCAAAACTTAATAAATTTACAACCAAGAAAACCAATCTCTTAGCAAAATATAACTCAACCGCAGCTACCAAACAAACCAAACATCCAAAAAATGAAAAAAAAAACTCTCCAAACCCCAGAAGACCCAAAAAAACAACATATTTAAAATTGTGCGATTAAACTTACCACGTAAAGTGCGTGAACTTTCTTTCGATTGAAACAAATACACAACTCTGCATAATGATTCATGCGATTATAACTACAAATTGCGAAACAAAACTAAGTCTAATTATTATGATGATTATTAGTAACATTATTATTATCATTATAAAACAAAAAACCTACAAAAAAAACAACTAGAAACCAAACAGGTAAACAACAGTGAACATAGCCGAATGATAAGAATGGTAGAGACATGGTTCGATGAGGCGCACAGAACTAGACAAAACAGTGGCGAACAAAGCAGAGAAGGAGGAATGGAAGCAAATAAAAAAAAACTAAAATAAAACTAACAGAAACACGGAACATTGAATTATTTTGTAGATGCGAGAGATGCAGTACCCACTGTTGTACGAAAAACTGACGACGTTTGAACGTGTTTGTTGGCCCAGTGTCGTCGTCGTCATCGAGTTGTCACTGATAGACATTCACTCAATGCGCGCGTAAAGCATAGAAGAATAAGAGGAATTTACAGGATAGCTGCCTGATAGTCTAGGACTACTACTATGGAGAGTGGGGAAGTAAAACAAAAAAAAAGCGGAAGAATAAACAAACAAAACACAAAACAGGAAGAAAGAGAGAGAAAGAAAAAAGCGGTAATGTTTTTGTGTTGTTTTGGTTTGTTTTTGCGATTGCAGCTAATTTACGAGAACGGCAAACAACAAGAACAAAAGGAAAAACCCAACAAAAAAAAACAAAATATATTCTCTAGCAAACAAGTAGAAACTCCTAGGAAAGTAACACAACAAAAGAAAATGTCCATTTGCAAAATGCTAACAGTGACAATTCGTTACGATTGTCTTCGATGATCAGAAAAATTATTATATATAAAAAAGGGAAAAAACATATTATCTTTATAACAAAGAAAATTAACAAAATAAAAGGTTAAAAATACACTTTTAAAGGAGGTGTTTTATTTCGCTTTGCTCGGCAACTAAATCCGAAGAAACTTACAGTTTTGTTAAATATCGGGGAGGTGATTTACGATGAGGAACTTTAAACGATCAAACGAGTTGTTTTACGCATCAATGATAAGTTTAAAAAGCAGTAAATCTTCTTACAATTAATGGCAATGCTCACAAATCTAACCGATCATTTGTCTACGATTACATGCGTTAAATGTTCCTCTCTTTCCGATCGTTAGTCTCCGTTGGTTTTGGCGGAAACCTCCTCAAATAGTACGATGTTATAATTCACTTATATTGACTATTTTATAATTTACTAATTTATTTATAATATTACGAGATCTTTATTTTCTTACCATTTTTTCCCTGTGATCGTTCATCTTGTTTGCCAAGTGTCTAGGTGATTTGAGCATCATGTTGCAGGTAATAGCCAAAGACAACCGATTGATCTAGTAGCAAAGTATCTGAATGCATTTAATCGGCCACGAAGCATAGAGCATTTTGTTCTCTCAAGCACTTTAATGATTTTGACAATGGCTGTTGGGTGAATAAAGTTACACATTTCCATTGTTCTTCGTAAATATTGCAAAAACTAGTTATTTTAATATTTGGAGATTCTCAAATCACTTAAACCATAAGATTTGTATGGTTTTGTTTAAAGGTTAACCATGCTTACAATGACTTTTTATTGGGGATGTTTAGAACGATCGTTCTCAGATGATTCATGAGGCACTACACTAGATGACTTACATTTATGGGACCTTATACTCAGTGAGATCATGGTTTTCTTCATGTCAAATCGTGTGATTTAAGATGCTTGATTTCGTTCAGCTTAATGGCGCTCGACAACACACTACTTATGCAGTAAATATTACATTTACTTACCAACTGATGTAATGCTGCGGTTTAAAAACTGCTCTCACCCGTACGCGGGATTTGCGCTTTGGCAGTCAAGATAAATATGATCAATAAAATCACTGAACTCATGCCACCATGTGTGTTACACATTAAGTAACTGGGATTTCATTTAAATGACATCGATGACGACGAATATTCGCCAAAACCGGCATCTGTTACGCATTGTGTGCGCGGATTGAATTATCACCCGGTATTTCCTAAATCCAGATTTATGGTATAACGCTTGTCTAGCCCATAATTGTACATCATTTTCCCATAAATTTGCCCGCTTAATCTCACCCGAACCGAACCGAAGCAGCGTGACAGTGCTTTGAATGCAGCTGTTGCGTTTTCGTTACAATGCCCTCACGGGTTTAAAATGGGGGCCCGGGAAAAAAAAATCACTACCAACCGCGCCCGAAATCCCCGAACACGACCCAACAAGCGTGATGCAAACGTGTCAAACGACACCCGCAGCGAATCAACTCCTCGAGGCTTAAGCCCTTGCTGTCGAATTTTCGTACTGTATCCGCACGTTCGCCGATCGCGGGATAGCGATGGAATGGAGCAACATCCCGATAGCCACGGTCCAGGCCCCTAGGACGGCAAGCTTTATAAAATTTAAAATCAATTACACTGACTGCAATTTTCATCGCATCAATTAATTTATATTGCTCCGCCGCTTCACGCAACATTGTTTTGGGAGCAATTGTTTCAAATTTCGCCATACAAGTCCCCCCAGGGACCGGAGTGCACCGTCGGCGTTGAGCGTATAGACCGAACGGACACCTCTGCACAATATCTCTGGCCTCCGTGTGTACGTTCAGTTTCAGGTGTTCAGACAGCGGTGGCATTTTTTCTCATTAAATCATAATGACTTTTTCCCCACCCCGTCCAAAAGGCACTCGTCAATCCATAGCCATACAGAACAGATCCGGTAGGTAGTTGCCGCGACGCATGTGGATGGAATACACCTACATTAAATGGGGTGTACCTGTTTTTTTTTTTAAACCAACCACACCACAAATACCAACGATGTCATGCATAGTTTGACACGTGTTAACCATGCTGGTAGCAGGCCTTTTGATGGAATGCTTGGAAACCGTACATCGTGCATTCTCCCTCATACGTGAAAATAAAGTAAGTGTCAAAACTGGACAGTGAGGCCCAACATCTCGTACAGGACATCGGGCCGAGCACCGGATGCACCGCCCCGGAGGTGCAGTGTAAACAGCAGATGCATATCTATATTATCGCTGCAGGTCGGGCTCAGGCTGGGTGCTTGTCAAAATGCTTCAATATTGATGACAGGCTACGGGCAATGACGTGTCGTGGCTTGCTGAGAGTGAAAACCATTCAAATGGGTTCACGCCTCGGGGCTGTTGTGACAACCAGCAATTACACAGTGGCACATTGTTTGCACATAATGCGTTATGCATGCTGACTGGGATGGAATCAGGGTAATGTAGGTTCTGCTTTTAGATAAATTATGTGGACAAAAATAGTTGAGTATAAAAAATTACTTTAAATTATTTACCTAAAGCATGCACACCAGAGTGAGAGATAGTTGTAATAAAAGTTTTGCATCTCGTTATCACGTTTGATTTTTGTGCTTCTTTTGGAATCTCGGGCAAACTCTCGAGTTACCTTTGATATTCTGCAGAACTTTACCTTTTTCAGATAACACACTCAGCACCTACAGAAGGGCTGATGTACAAATAATCCACGTATAGAAGTTATATTGGCGATAGGGGCAGGAATTAATCAGGGCAGACTCACTGACGAAGCTGAGGGTAACTTCCAAGTAAGGCTCCATCTCAAGATACTCAATAGGATTTTTAGACCGGACAAATTATTTTAGCAAAAAGTCGCTAAGCTGTGCAAGGAATAAATCACGTCAGATTCTGACAAGTTGATCATAACAAAGGAAAGACATCATAATGTATTCTTCTATTAGGCCTTCCGAGTAGATTGTAAAGCGGTGATCTAAATACATTGAATCTGACAAGGACTAAATTTGCATGGCGATGACTAACTATTCTGCTTCGTAAGAAGAGAATGAGTCTGATAAATTCATAATACAGAACAATACGATTTAGCAGGTTTAAATACCAAGTTGAATACTGGATGAAGAATGAATGAATATAAAGTTCTTCTATGTCCAATTGAGGTTCAGCCATTAGTTAAAATTATTCTTCAAAAAATATCCAGTGCAGATCTCCGAGTTTTGAATAAAACAACTAAAAGAGATGTCTTTTTGTACACCGGCAGGATCTTTGATCAGAAGCAATCCTATCTCAAATCAAACTAAGTGTCATGTAAAGCAAAGGATAAGAGGAAAATTTAAACAATGCATTCATGAAAGATGCGATTGAAATTCTTGCAAATTTTTAACAATATCTTTTCCAATAAAGAATAATAACTCTTTTGTCACCCTCTTTCTGCGTAGTAGTTGCAGGGTTGATACTTTATTGCATTAAAAAAATCTCATCCTTAATTGTGCTCTTTGCAGTTTCAATCCATTCATCTTGTATCTGCATAAGAATAATAACAGCCATTGTGCAACAAACATCCGAACAGGCAAAAGAGCTTATAATAGCCTACCAAAGTCACGACCATTGAACTAATGAACCAAACAAACCAAACGCACGAAAAGAAATTTTTGCAATAACAAGCACCAAAAAGGACGTCATCTCACACCTTGCGGTGCAAATCTATCTGCGGGTGAAACAGTAAATGATGTTCCATTCAGGGCGCAGCAATTCTACAATCAAAGGTCGTAGTAAATGCTTAATGAACGCAAAGGCCAAGCCCACGCAAAGACGAAGGGTCACGGGCCTGGGGTTGGCGAGCGTAGATTTTGCTATCCATAAAAGTAATCACCTTTCTTCATCTTATTCACATTTCATCCGTCTTGCGTTTAGCGGGACTGGCTAAGGTGGTGTGCGAGTGTGTGAGTGAATTTTCTTCCCTGGCTTGTTCTCTTTCTTTCCCATTATCTCGGGTTTTCGATGCCAAGGCACAGCCGTGGCGCATCTGCAGTACAATGGCCATGCAATGGATTAACAGTGATCTATGCGCACAATAAATTTGCCTGGAATTAATTACAGTAAAACTTAAAATAATTAATTGTTGATCTTTTGCTTTCTCTCTCACTCAGTTCATTCAGGGTGGACCTTTTCAATTGCGGGAGGATGACTACAGTGGCCTTCTGCAAAATGCTCGTGCTTGGAAGCATCATGGAAAGCCGATTCAATGCAACCGGATTCGTTTACACAGCTACCGGCTTTTGGTTCTGCAATAAGCTAAAGAGGATTTTAAGCAGTTTTCCACCAGAAGAAAGAATTCCTTTCCAGCTTAAAACCATCCGAGTTGCATCCGAAGGGGCGTTTCCATGCGCATTGTCAAATTATTTCTCCGTTGAAGAAAAATGTTGGAGATAGAAAATTACACTCATTTATTGTCCCGAATGGCCAGCTAGTGTAAAGAAGTGCACATTATGAAGCAGGCAATCGTAACAGAAGCATTCATGGTAACGATTTTAATTCGTTGCACCACGTGCGCAAAAGAATGTTTAGGAATTGAAATGAATGTTTGCACTGTAACCGGAAACGCATTCAATCGAAACTGTAGTGCATTACGCTCGGGGAAAGAAAAAATAACCTTCCCGTACCGAACCTAATCCATTAAGCTGCGTAATTACTCCGCTTGTAACGAAATCTAAACTTTATCCATTCCGGGAAAACAAACCGGGAATTTTCTACCGTGCAAAAGCTTTGAGCTTCGGCATCAAAAGCACATCTCCGTTGCTATGCTGTGTGTGTGTGTGTGTGTGTGTGGGGACAGTGCAGGTTTTTGCAGGCGAAAAAGACGATGTCCATCCAGCGGATGTACTGTCAACCAGCTTCATCACTGCCACAAAAGCCCTGCGGGCTGCCGTCCCGCACGAACTGCCCCGGTTCACTTGCCAAGACGCTGTTTATTTTACACTGAGAGAGTGAGTCACAATGACATTTTCATTAAACCATCCGACCGAACTTCAACCCCACGTTTTTCCACCACGTCTGACTTCCATCAGGAACTTGATTGTCCAGCAGAAAAGGTGGTCGACGAACGGACGAAGGACCGCCGGCCGAGGTAGTGCACACTGGTGTTTTCACTAGCAAAGACTAATGAAAACATTGTCGATTGTGTTTTTCTGAAAATAATTGGATTTTTCGGCAGACACTCGAACAAACGGGTGAGTAAGTAAGTGTACGATCATGTGTGCGTGCAGGTCCCGGTGCACGGTACGAGAGTTCCGGTACATCGGTGGTTTTCCCGATGCAGCCCAAAAGAGTCTCAGATTGACCACCGCTTGGACCGCTTCGTTTACTTCGTCTATATCGCTTGGTCTTTTTTTGTGTGTCCGGTGCGACAATATGTGCACAAAGGGCTAATGTGTGAGTCTGATTTCACACACAAGACACATCGCTCGAGATTTGAGCGCTAGCGCACGGCATCCATACGATGGCGGGGACGAGTTTTAATGCTCCCTCCTCACACAAAACCCCGAACGGTTTTACAGGACGAGGATCAAGTGGAGGGGACGACACAGATGAGTGCCCCCCCCCCCTTCTTTCGGCAGCTAAATTGTGTAGTTACAGCTTTATTGGTCCCCAAAGAAAATGTTTTCTTCGATCGTACCAACGACCGGCCCAACGTTCCCCCTCCCGGAACCGGTCATGTCAGGCTCCAGAACAATCCTTTCCCATGAAGCAAAGAAAGTGGACACGACGGTACTCAACCAGATAGCTTCCTGTAACGAATGATAACGATAAGAGCTGACGGAAACCACTTAATCTTGGCCATGGCGCTTCCAGTCGGGACTTTATCTTTTGAATTTTGGATACCGCGAACGGATTATAGACGGCAACCGCACCATACTCACTTTTGAAGTTTGTGTGGAGTGGGGGAGGAGGGCCGTTGGTCCGTTGATAACATGTTTGTCATACTACGACATAACGAACGTTAAAACTTTGCATCATCCTTTTTTTTGGGTAGGGGGACAGGGAAGTAAACAACAAAGTTGCACCATTCTCTTCATATACTTCAGGAATTTGTGTAAGAGTGTGTGCTTTTATCTTCTACAGACCAAATTGATTGCGATGGTAACTTTTTTTTATCTAGAAAAGCATGAATTTTAATAGAGTTACACATGAATTGAATACATTTCCTTATTCGCACTACCTATTCATGTTACTTTTACTCCTTTTCAGTCGTCATTCTATTTTTGTCGTTATCCTTTGCAATGATTCTTTTATTCTTGCATAATACACTGCGACAAGCAGTGTTTTCTACCAACGGTGCTACTTGTTTCTATTGCAAATCCACTTTTGATATTTTTATTGCTTGTTATGAATCTTTTGATTGCGGTTTTCATTTTTTTCATGAAATTTCTTCATTATATTATTTTCCCAAATCTCACACACTAAATCCAAAACATGTTTTTAACATTCGCTGTGATGAAGTTTTTCCTTAGTTACTTACGGCGAGGTACGTAGATGAGAATATTCATACAATAAGCTTCAAGATATTATCCACTCATTTAATGTATGTTTTCAAGTATTATTATCTACCAACATTGCTACATTTGCTACATTTATTCCCAATAAATAGAACTCTGCTAGGGATATTGTCGTCTAACGCTTATTATATGTAAATGTCTTGTAGAACGGGAAAGCCTTAGTTGTATTAGCCAAGAAGATGTTTAGTAAAGTTGTTCCTCGAGACCACATCCCCGAGTCCTCGAGAAGATCATGAAAAAACCAACCCAGTTTCTCGGAACTTCAAATGATCTATAAGAGAGATCTAAAAGGCCGGGAACTCACCAATTTTTCACTATCAACAAGATCTTAATTCCATTCCTATTATAATTCTCTTAAATTTAGATTCTTTCTTCAAGAATATCTAAATATCTATACGTGCTAATTCAAAGCTGCTATAAAACTATCAAAAAACCTTAGATTTGTAAACGCACAACAGCACATTTCCTAAGCAAGTACACAGAAAAAACGGTAACCCTCTTTCGTTATCACTAAATCGCGTTCTCCACAAAACCACCAACAACTTCTGCAATCGTAAATTTTCTGATACACTCACCTTTTCTGCCACCTTTTGGCACAATCACATCTAAATGCACACTCCGCTGCCAACGAAGTCACCGAGAAAAATTAACCAATTTGTTGCCGAACGGTGTCGCGCTGCTCGAGCCCAGTCGTTGCCAAGATTACGAAGGCGCTGCGTAATAAATTTTCTTATTTCACCCGGACACAACGCCACCAACCCCGGGTGACGGACGCCGGAATCCTACAGAAACACCGCTCCCAGGACACGGTAAACAATCCCGACCCGAGTACGCCACAACGAAGCAACGAAGAAGATTAAAAGTAATGGTTTAATATAATAGCAAAGTTTATACTTAATTACTGACCGGTGGTCACCGGAAAAGCTCTCAGTGCAACTGACCGCACGGAAATCACTGGAATACTTCGTGTTTTTTTTGTTCGCTTTCACTTCGCGTTTCACTGGCACGGACAAGGATGAGCGGACATGCCAATTTGTGAGGTCTTTTATTAAATTTTTGGTTTTTATACCACGACAGCTCCCGTGACGTCCCGGTGGTTATGCTCTGTCATAAGAATGTTATGAAATCGTAAAACACGATCATCAAATATCATGGCGCATCTCAACGGCCATCGAGGCAATTCGCGAGGCAAGTGAGAGAGAAAAAGGGAGAGAATTCTCCTTCGAACGACGACTTTCGGTACGCTTTTTCGGTAGTTTTAATTGATTATTTAATCCATCCGAAATCGCTCCGGCAGCATACTGAAACCACCAATTAACGCAACCATATTGCATTGCCACTTTTGCCATCCATTCGCCAGGGTTTTATTGCATAACATCGTTTACGTGGCTGTTCGCGTCATCACAATCATCGGGCCTCGCGCTCGAATGAACTCTGCGTCCTCCTGCATGTAATGAGCAGCCAGACTCATCGAAAGCCAGAACAAAAAAAACCCTCCGACTGTCCGATGAAAATGAAGCGACCATCTTTTACGCGTTGATCAAGCCGCAAGACAAAGGAAAGTAAAACGCAGATGTTCATTATGACTCAATAAAATGACACAAAATATTAGCTTAAGATATTTTATATTTCCACCGTTCCTAGGTCCCAGAAACGCCGAGAACTTGTGCGGCAAAATCCTGGAACACTTCGGGTTCTGTCGAGTTCTGCAATTTATCGTCCATGCGAACAATGTCCTAGCGTGATGCAGACATGTTCGAATGCTTTTCTCCGCTCCGTCACAGCGGATAGTGGTACGGAGCAATTCATACCCGACTTGGAAGATGCGTCCAGTCATTTTACAGACGATCTTAAGGATTTTTTTTTCGTGAAGGAATTGTCATTGGTGGTGTAGTTCAACCATTTTTCTTTATTAAATATGAGCTAGCTGGGACTAAAATGATGCCAAAAGGAGAAAAGAGGAGGTTTCACACTGTATTTTGATTGTTAGTATTCATGAAATATGAATAATTGATTACATTCCGTACTCTATTTCAAAAAACGAATAACCAAGCATTAAAAACTATTTGTGGAATTCATTAATATTACATAAAACCAGTTGTGATAAGCCCCGTCCCGAACTATATGTATTACACTTACGCAACAGATACCCATACGCGCGAACCATATCGTATTCAATTTCCCATTAAATAGAACTCACACTAAACAAACCCTATAAATTATAGTCCCAGTTTCGGTGGGGTCCCGCACCTAATCAACATGAACCTCACGCACCACTTCTCCATTCGCACACTCACAACAGCAAACGCAACATGTGTCGCCAGCGAATGGTAGACCGGTCTGAACTTCTGACACTTGCCG
Source organism: Anopheles marshallii (assembly GCF_943734725.1). NCBI lineage: Eukaryota > Metazoa > Arthropoda > Insecta > Diptera > Culicidae > Anopheles > Anopheles marshallii. The sequence continues at coordinate 73,138,350 of NC_071327.1, read as the reverse complement.
TGCCGTGTCACCGCCACACATCCGCCAATACACACGGTCGTGCGTGCGTGTCGAAAATCGTTCAATGAAGCGTCCACAAATTGCCTCCATCGCTTAGCGTTTTATCGTTTATCCTGTTGTCGAAACCATTTCCACTTCCGCTTCCGTGCGCCGTACGACGCATACGGTTGATACTTCCTGCTCACCAAAACCCCGAAACTTCTGGTTGGACGGTACCGCTTGATGCTTGGCGGCCACACCAGTTGGTGTGTGTGTGGGGACGGGGAAGAATCATACTGGCGTAAAATCTCGGCACTCGTTCGAAAGCTCATTATAATTTCAAACGCCTACCTACACGCCCTCGAACGAGCGCAAGATGGCATTGGCATCAAATGCTTTGGCGCTGAAGAATCACAGCGCACCAGAACGAACAGCCACGTTGAACGAAGGGCGCTAAAGGAAAACGGGAACCGTTACGGATCGCCAACCGATTGTTGGATTGAACGTTTCCATAAAGCTAGGAAAAGGCATAAAAAAATATCTGCCCGCACGAATGGCGTGAGAGAGGGCGCAAAGTATAAAAATTTCCAATTATTATTCTGTTCTAGCATTCGGAAAGACATATGTTTCCGGTGCCGCGCCCCACCATCTACTGCACCATGTCCAACTCGTCCAACGTACGAGAGCATTATTTGCACAAAAACTTGGACTGCACCGGAGGTTTGCACCAAAATTTGGGTTTCTGTACCGTTTCGCTGCTAGACGGAGCGATGTCTATCGCTTTCGGTGGAGTTTGGTGGTTCCTTAGCATATTTGCCGGTTGTACGATTGGTTGTTACTACCAGCAGCGAATGAAGTGAGCCAGATGTTACCTGTTGATCGTACACGGATAGGATATGCTGAAGAAGGAAAAAAAAACACACACACAGAAAGACTTTATTTCACTCGACCCAATGTTTGAATATGAGCTACGATTTCAAACAAGTGGTTTTGGGTGAACTCGCAGGACCATTTGGTGGTACAGAATGATTGAAATACTTCAATTTCCAAACGGAAAAGAGCATTGTTTTCTATTTGTTCATGGTTATTGCATGGGTATTCTTATAATCGGCCTTTGGATGCCATCATTTAAGCTCAGTTTGAATCTTCTACAGTCAGATAAAACCTTGTGGAAGTTCTAAAATAAATGTAGAAGTAGGAACGTTCGGATTCATTCTGCAGACATGATCAAACTACCGGAAATTTGCTCCATAAACAGATCATGATCAGTCAGCTCATGAACACTTGTGATAAGTCGCGTTGTTTTGTTTCCATCTATATTTAAGGATTCACATATTCAATTCAAATCAATCAACAAAGTTTTAAAGGGAATATTACGAGAATGTAACGTATTCCAGTACGTTTCTAGTAATCATTATTTGGTTTTCTTTTTAATTGAATTGGGTAATTGATTCTACAAAATGGCGGTTATACTGAGATTTTTCCATTAAGTACACTGTTATGCTGAACTTTTGTTCCTGTATAACACAATATTATATTGTTAAAGCAGCTTTTGACGTCACACATTCATCAATGTGCAGTAAAATACCTGCTCCACAGAATCATTTGCAGCTCGAAAACTTGTTGAAAGGATAATCACACCCTCCGTCCAACAGTTTGTTTGATTTTCTCGCTAGCGTATCGAACATCATCCTTTCACCTTCCACTCCCCTTCCACGCGTTATTTCCCCCGTTTTTCCGAATGAATATTTGTTCTTGTTTTTTGCGTACGCGTAATATATACACTCGACCAAACAAATTACGGAAATAATCAAATAACTGTTATGCCGTAGCAATTTGAGTTCAATTTGTAGTGCCGAAGCGAACGGAAAAGGAAATTTCATGGTTCGAACAACCATATTCACACCTCCAACCGGTGGCCGGTTACGGCACGATGGGGTCCGTACACGCGATGGCCATGGCCGTATATAGCGGCAAAAGAAAATTCGATTATACCACACACCACCACCCAGTTCCCATTTTATTGGTTGCACTAATCGTACCCTGGTGCAACACTGTGAAATAGCATTTATACGTTTAAATTAAACATTAAATACCTGGACGACTTAAAGCGCGGCGAAACGTTTGCCAATTATTAGGGCAAATTTGTATCCGACGGATGGATGCGTACGAATGATGCGCATCTAATCTTGAATCGATTAAAACTGTATCCGGTCACTGGTTTCTATTAAAGAAAAGATTAATGCCTGTTAAAATGTGTTCCTGCACGTTTGATAAACTCATCATTCGCAATGGCAAAAGCAATAATAGACGACTACTATGATTACAATTGGTTGCTGACATCTTTATTACGTTATTCATATTGATTCAAAAGATATCACAATAGCACCTCCAGCGGGGATTTACGGAACTTTCCGATCACTATTTGTTTATATTGAGTCACATTTTTTATCTTTGCAATACTTATGGGTATTTTCAATGGTTATAAACGATGGAAGTACAGTGTTGAAAATTTATTTCGTTTAATTTAATTTAACATGCAGAGTTCGTTAAAATTTGACCAACTTATATCGACCTATGAAATATTGAACAAACAATGAGTAGCACTTTAAAGCAGTAGTAACAATCAGCAGATAAACTGATTGAAGTTGTTAATACTAATTTACAATACAACATTGTTAATGTTATTTTCAAACACAAAAATCCTTAGTCTATACATTCTCCATAGGTTTTTTTTACAACACAACACATTAAACACCTTAATGATGTACGGAAAGACAACTCTTGTACTTATGTGTGCGAATATCGATTCTTCGCGTTCAAGCATCGTTCAAACAAAAGATCACGCTTAGCGGTTTGCAATTTTGCCCTACTACGTGATGTTTCATTGCGCCAATGCATTACTCGAAAACAGGAAAAAGGGTGTGGAAAGACTAGAGAAGTGTTAAAAATCGGAAAATATATTACCAATGAGAGTACAAACGGTCTGCTGCTGGAACGTTTACGCCAGTTGCATACAAACGTTTCATTATACGTTGCCGGTATGGTACATTGGCGTTCTTTGTACCAGTTTACAGTTGATGCTCTTACTGTGGCAGTTGGTGGTGCATCTGTTACTGTACCTTATTGAAAAGAGGATGTGTAGTTTTAATAATAAACACAGCGGATATGCAATTCAAGGTGATCATTGCAGTTGACTATAATAGGCGATGTTAATTATAAACGAGAAAGAAAAGAATTAATAAACATTTTTTTCGACATTTAGAGATGATTTTTAATTGAAAAAATAATGACAGTATGTAGTATTTTAGTTTTAAAAAGATAAAACAAGGCAAATTGTTTTAATCAAATGACATGAACGAATTGGTTTATTATCAACCAGCACAAACAAACATTGCCCATACAATTCTGCATAATAACAAGCTGCTCGTAAAAACATTGTGCTTGTGATGTGGCCAATATGAATTAAAACTCATTTTTACCCTTTGACCTTCCACGAGAGAGCCACGCCTAGCCAATAACAAATAGGTCCATGCGCTGAATGCACAACTGTAATGAAATCCGCTATCACAACCAGGGCGACCGTAACTAGTCTGTAACAAATTATTATAACTCGCACTCAACGTCAACGCACCCAGCACGGAACAAATTTCTCAGATGGAGTGGTGTGATTTTGTGTTGTGCAAAATTTTCCCCAACAAAATAACTCTGCCCTATAAATTGCCATTTATTCGAAACAATCTCATTCAATTTCCGGTCTGCGCCCGCCCGGTGAAGCGACCCGATCACTCAACGATACACTTGCGAGGTGGTTAAACAACTCCCTCCCCCGGACATGTCTACCGATGCATCATCGAAGTGCAGAAAGCGTACGGATCACGGCCGGGCACATTTGGTATGCACCAACCCGGGCCCAATGTTTCCGAAACATATCTCATTAGTCGTTCATATCTTCCGCAGCAAACAGGAAGTCAGTTCAAATAAGTTTTAATTGTGTTACCGGGGAAAACAGGGCGTCGAATACTTTCTCTGCTGATGCTGGATCGCTCGATTCGTAGCCCATACCCTGCTACCGTGCCGGGGTCACACACAGCGACACATCAGCCATGGATACAAACCGGCACAACTTGCTCCCGTTGCATCCACCCGGGCAGTGGATCACAAGCAACAATCATGATGATGTGCATGATGATGCTTTGCAAATATAATATGAGCGCTATCCTCCCATGGCCGACACCGAGCATCGTATGCAGTGCATTTGGAACGGAAAAAAGGTTGAAACATTGAAGGGTGTCATACGGGGAGGAGGAGAAGTATATTTACACAGGATGCAACAGAATGCTCAGGTGCACTACAGGTACAAACTACGACAAAACATCGTTGCTAAACATAAAAAAAGTCTGTTTGTCCATCCACTGCTCTGTTGCACCATTATTGACTCCGGAATACAGCTAACACTGGACTTGTTATTGCATCAGTTATTAACAAACTCTCACTTCAATTTCATGATGAGCTTGCTGGGTAAAGAATGCATAGCATTGAAATTGAACAATGGTAAATCAAAACATTCATTGCTAACAATAAAAACCAGTTGCTGTTACCATAACCAGTTGCTGTTGAAATAAATGGCATAGTTCATTCTTTGAATAGTAGCAAATAGCTAAAATCCAAATTATACCGTTCGCTGTAATGCATTTTCACATTTTATAATATTGTATACTGTAAATATTGACATTGTAGACATTGTATTACTATAGACAAATAAAACAACTAAATGTAAACAGAGATGACTTAATGAACTGTTTAGCAATTATTGAAAAAACTTAATGAAGTTGTCAAATTTTTAAACATTTTTTTATCAAGTTCTTAGTATCTTTTGACAGAGAACAACAGTGAAGATAGGCTTAAATAACTTGTCATATATTGTTTTGCTTGTTGGTTGATTACATCTAAATTTTCTTGAATTGTTATGTGTTGTACTTCATTCATTTTATGTTTTGCTTTTCAATTTTCTTTATTGTCATTTTCATTCTCAAGTAGATTCTTACTGTATTATTTATTTTCTCCAACTTTTTAAAAGTGTTCCTATTTCAAGGGTTTTTCTTCTTGCTTGAATTTTAACTAGTGTGTTATTTCATACAAATTTTTCATCTACTTTAAATTTCATTTTGCATTTTCAACACGCCCGACAATTGCAGTTAATTTTGTTTAGCTTTCAATATAAACACTTCTAGAATTCAGCAACATGATTTACTAAATGTAAAATTATTACTTCACAATTGTTAAACATATTTTCATCCGTTATACTTTGTGTTGTGAATCACGGAGAAGGTGTTTAACAGTTGACCTTTTGAAATACTTCTTTAAGATCAATTAGATATTTCCGTAACCTTAATATGGCATCACTGTCATGTGTCATTCACGATGCTGTATAAATCTCCCGTTTACAAAACTTTGCAAAACACCACCAGCACTGGATCGAAATTGGTGAAGTAACGATCCAACGAAAGACACACATCCACTGTCCCGTGCACTATTGGTTAAAGTTCGCTAACCAGTACGCAAGGGACACTTCGCCTATCCTACTCGTCAAACCAGAAGAAGCAAACTCAACCGTCGCTTCCCGCCACATTATTCGTCAGCATGGCAAAAGTGCACTTGTCCCGAAATGTGGCACTCCAGCAGGATATGCTGCGTTTTACGTTCCTTGCACCGAATTTATAACCTCGTTTTATAACCCCCCCGACGATGGGCAGGAAGCGAGCAAAAGTTTCCACTGCTTCAGACTACTCCGGGCGTATCTCGTTATATTTTTATAGATTGTGCACACATTCTCGCTTCCTCAAATGGACTTCCACCCTGCGGGGTCAGGAATGGAATCGTTTAGCGACGACTACGTACTGCGTAAGGAAGCGTTTACTGCGGGCTTTAACGGTACGGGATTATAGTTTCCTTCTGGGGATGTAAAATTTTACTATGCCCAGACAGCGAGTGTAGCGTCATTGACAAATTAAACACAAACACTCGTAACACAGACTTACCAATCTTTTGCACAAGTTTTTCAAATTAAACTTTGAATCTGAATTTTTAAGTAAAATTTATTCATATTTTATTCACATAACAAAGCAAAACACAAAATTATGTCATTCGTTAAGGGCTTGAAAGATTTGATATTGATAAACCAATTTCAGTGACGTGTTGGTATTATTTTGCACCAACAACCAACAGCAACACTTTCATCTAGTCGCAATTGAAGAACCGTTCCCATGCCCCTTTAAATTGGAGACATTGTACTCTGATCTAAGCAATTTCATTCTTTTGTTGCTGCCGTGAGCAAGAAAACCAGTACAAAGGGCTAGAGTATTCATTGTGAAATGATGCTGACATAAAACCGTACCAGACCGAGAAATGATCACTTCAGCAAACGTGAACCCTAAACGTGAAGGGAAGCGATTTTTTGACGCTCCCATAAAAATCTCAAGATCTGCAACTTAACGTGTTCCCGTTTGTGACACTCGCTACAAAACCGATTCGGTTGAGGTCTGCCGCCAGCTCCAATGGTGTCTGAATCATTTCCTTTCCCTATCTGTTTACATTTTGCTTTTATTTTGTGCTGCTTGAAGCAGTAATCGCATTTGGTTAGACATTTCGGCCATGGATCGTGCCGCTAACCAACGTGTCAGCGACAGATATTTCAACCTCAACCACGTACGGTGATTTTAGGCACCGCAAAACATTCCGCAGTGTGCGTTTTTTTTTCACAAAACAAAAGGCTTTTCGATGTAATCTTTGCGCTCCAGTACGATAAATAATAGGTTTAAGAGGTAAAATTACCATCTACAAAGAAACATTACTGCGCCTTGATGCTGCCAGTGCTAGTGAAGGGTCGAGTTTTCATAACACAATATTTTGAAACATACAAAATAAAAAATACAGAAGTAAGAGATAATTTAACACACTATCTTACATAAGGTAAATATAAAACTGGAGTTGGAAAGAAATTGGAAGACAGCAAGTACAAGTACAATTATTTAAGATTGTACTTGTACTTGTACTTGCTGAAAAAAAAAATAAAAATGATTAAATTGAAAGTGTATCAGTACACAGAATTAACTTCAAAATTAAGAAAAATTCAGTGTCAAACTGGACCAGAAAGTGGTTAAAATGGGACAGTGGTAATCTTACTAAACGTATTAAATTAAAACGAAAGCAAAAAAGGGAGAGAAAATTACATTAACAAAAAAAAACAATTAAATACAAGGAAAAGAAAAAAAAAACAGTTAAATAACACACGAATAATATACCCATAAATATGTAACAGCATAAACAAGTAATGACGTTTTTAAAACAGACATTTTTAGGAAAAACGACAGGAATCGGATCAAATCATCTTTGTGGTGCTACCGCACCATGAAAACAACTTTTTCGAGGAATTTCATCATTCCATTCTTCATTTCACCGTCACAGCTGCATCCGTGCCGGTTTCGTACAAGAAAAAAATCCTTTTCAATACCCTGCCATTATGTGCTGTTCCTTGCAGCCGCGCAACACACAAATATGATGTGTACAAACTATGCAGCAAACATGCTTATTTTTTATGCTTACTATCTCGCGCATTCACCGGTGTTGCCATGACGACCACCACAAAGCCTTTCTTCAGGTTCTTAGCGCACTATTCTTCTCTCGACCCCAAAACACTACAGTGCGCTCTCGATCGGGCAACCGGTTTCACGAACCAAGCCATTATTAATTGCGCCATCGTGAATAGGCGTTATTCCGAGGAAAAACTAACATATGCTTCACCAAACTAAGCGCCAAGCTTACTGTACAAGCACGGTACGCTCCCGTACAATACCGTTAAGAAGGTGGGGAGAAAGGAGGGGGGGGGGGGAGGCAACTTTAGACCATACCGGGCATGCCCCGGTAACGACTCAAGTAACATGAATCATTCTGCATCCGACCGAAGCTTACGAAGTATCTCATTACATATTAGGTTACCGACGCCAGATGAAAACTATGGTGCTCGTGATGTGCTCCTGACTATCATTTTCCGAGCCCGTTTTCCCTGCGCCGAACGCTAAGAGCAGTGCCCTTTTTTGCCGAAAATGTGCTGAGTTAACCTGGCCGCTGAAAATGGGTGAAGTTTCTTTGTTTTTTTTTTGCGTTTGTACCACATCGCGTTCCCAAAGCAACCCGGCCACCTTTTTAGCGGAACACAATGACAACTTATTAAAGCAACAAATTGCGTTGTAAGTCAATTTAACGCACAGCTCGCAGTGCTGCGGTAAAATCGGCCTGCGTATCATTTCGGTTTGATGGCGTTGACTCCTTCAACGATGCATGCAACAATAAAACGCGGTTAGAGAAACACACTGTTTAGCAGGGATTGGCAGTCTTTTTATCGTTTTCGAAGCACCATTAAAACTGCGAACATATTTACTTTCTATTTATTAAATGATATTTAAATTTCTTTAAAGACCATCATGCCATTTTCGGTTGTACATTCGCGTTCAATCGCAAATCGACATCGAAATGCTTCTGAACGCAGGATTGTTTATCCCTGATCTAGCATCATCTAGCTGCAAGGGTCGACCCTAGCTTAACTGTGCTCCACCCTGTGCCAAAGTCACGGAAACGGAACAAACACACACACACACACACATACACAAGGCTCACGTTGCTTAGACAGTAATTAATGTTTTCAATGGGAAGATGATAGGAGCTAAATTTTCATTTCATTCTGTTTGCTCACGTTTCCGCTAGAGCGGACACTTTGATGCGGCTCAGTCATGCAAAATGATGCTTAAGGGGCCTTGCTCCTTAACGCATCAGGATCATCGTTTAATATGTTGTGTGTGTGTGTTTGTGTGTGTGTTTGGTTGTGGCATTAAGTCTAGTGTTTCCAATGCACCTCAGTACCGTAGGGAAATTACGGTCGAGAGGAAGTGAATATGATGCCGTTCCAAAACCTACCACTGTTCCTCCAAAATGGTTGAACGTGGATTCACTCCGGTCGTAATTATGCTGCTACAAGTCGATTAATTAGCTTGGTAATGTTTCGTTTCGTTTACTGTATTTCGAGTTGCTTAAATTGCTATTATTACCTAAAGTTTACAAATGTACGGTCCGATTGAATGTGTTCGGATTCTAACTCGATGTGTAATGTGCAGAATGTGAACGTCCTGGCCATTTTGTGGTGCAGCGGTGTCAAACTTCACACCTCTGATCAATCTTCAAAATTCAACCCGAAGTAAACTCTATGCGAACTTCCACGATCAGAAGATCAAACTGCGTCCAAAAGAAAGATCTTGCTGTCTTGTATTCCACGCAAGACTTTTGAAGATGATTCTAATTTGTGGATTCCAACTTCAAAGACACATACCATGGAGTCGACCTGTTTTGAAGATGTTAGCTGAAGTTGCACGCCCATTGTGAAATGATATGATCTAAGAATAGACATCGTATGCATGGAGTTTCCGTAGATATCAATGATTTAAGACCAACGAACTAAGAGTAACTTGGAGGAGTTATCGAAAACTCATTACGGAATTGCTCATCAGCTCTAAATTGCATAGCTTTTCGTTTACAATGGTTCTGTTCAATAATCAAAAACTTCCCCTAGTGTGTATCCTTAACTGAGCATAGTAAGATCTCCGTTGAGGAGTTGAGAACTTATATTAAATTCACGATTCACCCATATCGATCGTTCAAATTTGATGTAAAAAAGTGCAATTATCTGTCCGAAATCATATTTCCTACGGAATGCCTGCAGCTCAATATAACAGTTTATTAAGAACTGTTGCGAAGTTACTTAACGCTTTCTCGAGAATTATCCATAAACTCCATCCATTTATACTCTCGAAAGACAATGTCAGCATAATTAGCCAAAGTGGATACCCTCGGCACCGAATAGCTCTCTTCATTACAGGCGAAATTCAATTGCAATCAATCGACAAGTAGTTATCCTTCGGCTCAAACTTTCAAGCTATTTCCCGTCCATTCCACACCGAAAGCGTGCAGCATGGCAGCAGCAGCAGCAGCAGCAGCAAGGTATGCGATATTAAATTCCAATTTCCTCTGTCCTCGGGTTTCTACGCGAGGGCCAATTCCATTATTCATTCACGCTGCGCGGCACCCCAACCGTCTTCCAGGCCGTTGCCTTTTCGGCGGATATGAATTAATTTGGTGGCAATTAAACTTTTCCCACTCGAACAACGCAGGCAGGCGCTCGCAGCTCATTGCCGAACGCCCCGTAACACGCTCACCTTCCACCGTTTGGTGACCGCGGTGGATAGGTGAAAATAAATGATCTCGAGCAAAAATTTTCGGGCAACGGAAAAAGTTTACCCATCGCCAAAAGCCCAGCCCTCTTGCTCCGGTACCACATCAATGAATTTGGAAATCGTTGTTCACCACGCACCACCGTGCGATTCCCTTATTCCGGCACGAAAATAGTTCATCTTTCGTACACGGCACCGAACCATAACGCTCACGAAACTTGCTTCAAACTGCAATAAACCAGTTGAATGCAGTCGCACAAAAGGACACCGGCTTTTACCGGTTGCAGCCGGGTTGCCCTTTCCGCATTTGGGCGGTTGTACGCTTTCCCTCCCTTTGATCAGCGTCAACGACAAAAAATGTCGGCTTGCTTTCAGTTGATTTCCGGCTGGTGAGTCTCATCCTTAGCCGCCCGACGCCACTGAATATCTGGTTGCCTACCAAGGTAAAATACAAGTTACCAAGACAATAAATAGTTTTCAAAACAAAACCATAATCTAATTGTTGCTTTGCCCGGAATGTTGGACCAGCGAGGGCGAAGTTGGAAAAAGACCAGATAACTTTGAGATTTTCATAAACCACAGCCGCTCGTCGGCCTGGCCGGTCCGTTGTCTGACGATGGTTGGTTCTGTCTTGGGATACGCGGGGGTCCGGATTGCTGTCTGTGTGTCTGTGTTTTATTATATCACACGCTTAAGACGCTTTCAGCTAAATTAAAATTTAATTCAATTACTCATCACAGCGCACCGAGTCTCACGTTTCGGGTCTTAATGTGGAAGTTTGGCTTCCTTACAGATGCTATATCAGTAGTAAAAGCTTTAACCAAATTTGAGGTCTCTTCGAATTCGTTGGAAGAATTTTTTTCATTCATTACTTAGTTGCTTATCAAAGCCGGTTCATGTAATTCGCTTGGTAATAAACTATTCGATGGAAATATTTTCATCAAACAACGTATAATTCTAGGCGGCCCAGACGGAGCTTCGTCACATAACCAACAGCGACGACAAACAAAACCTTCTCACTATCATCCCATCCGGGCACCGCATTTTAGTTTCGACCGTATAAGCGAGTAAGTCATGGGAATCGGAAAATGTGGGATTAATGATAAAATACCCCCAGGAACAAGCAAACCATCCCCGGATCGAGCCGGTGGTGGTATTACAATATCAAGCCGCAATTTATTGTGCTCCTCCTGATGGGATAGGCACGGGGAAGCCTATAATTCCATCACTTTCTTCAGATTGTGGCCAACGATGTGACGTTCTGCTTTTTCCGGTCGTGAGACTTTGAACCTTAAGGGAGCAACAGCAGCACACACCAACAACAAAAAAACGGAATCCACCACACCACTTGTCCATCCAGCGCTTTGGATGGGTGGCTGTAAGACATATTATTTTGTTTGTAATAGGCAGGCTTTCAAAGAATTATGATATGGATGAAATATTTATGAGGGATCCCCGTTTCAGCTATAGTTTTCCTGAGACTTTTGTCATGTGTGGTAGCCCCCTCTCGATGGAAGGTGAGACAGGTCTAATGGGAATGTGGCCCAACTGTGCGTCGTGTATTGGATGCTATTTCGGTGACCAATTTCCATTGAAAACATAAAATAAAATATTCAACTCTATTCATCATGGGCTTATTGAACTGTACACAGGCTGATAAAATGTGTGGAAAATGTAAACAGCAACGGTCTGCTGCTTCTATAGCGATCCCATCTTAGTGTCATTTGATGTTCGAGCTTATTATTTTGATGAAAATAGCTGCTTTTGAAGGTATTGGAAGAAATTTCTTTACACATTGATTAGATTTACTTGAAAAGTCGATATTTTTAGTTAATTTTTGCAGTATGAAATAAGTAAATGTCATTTAATATATTCCTATCGAAAACAATATTCACCTCAACGATAACCAAATGCCCCATAGTCTTCTTTCATGCGCGCAACACGCTCTCCGAAAAGACGCGTGCATATACACTGTTTTACGACAAATTACAGTCCTTCACTTTGGGTTACATTTGGTCCAAGACCATGCCGTCTTCGGAGCTATTTTAGCAGACAAAACTGTCGTTCAGGTGGACATCCGAATGCACGGCGATCGCGTGAAAACAATTTCTTACGTCCGACACCCTTATTTAAAGCACGAAAATACACACACAACCATTGTAAACACACCCTGGATGCCCTTTTGTAGCCTGACCGTTACAACCGCGACCTGAAACAGCCCCCCATTCGATAGGGCACGACCATCGAAGGGTTGTGGCGAGTGCCAATTGCTCTGCCCAACGAAAGTGCTATAAATTGAGAAAATAAAAACTTCCAACTTCGGAAAATGAACCAATGGCCGTAATTAAGTTGCACACGAAGCGACACACTTCCGGAAGAAGGAGGTGGCAGTGTGGAATAGCCGGCTTTACTTAAGCTTTGTCCCGGGGTGTTTGAAAACCCCGGATTCGGAATGATTTGTGCTATCTATATTAAGATATAGCGCACCGATAGTACGGCTAAAATGAGCCAATAAATTGTTTTTCCGTTGGTTCCTGACCTCCACCAGATCCGGGAGTCAGAAAGTCACATCTCTCGTGGCGATTAGAACAACTTGAAGGTGGTAAGGCTGGTAGGAGAGGATAGGAACAAAGAAAAAACCAACCTGCTCCCATTTCAAAACTTAGCTTCTTAATGCTTCCGGCCCACACATACACACACCAGCCAGCGCACAGTCCAACCATAGTAATTGACGCCCAGTAGTACCGGCTTAAACGATCAACATGCTCCGATGTTTACCGCTACAACCGGGAGCCCACAAGAGCCCTTTGTGATCACTTAATCACGTTAGCTCCAAAACGGACCACATTTATCTGCGAATACAGAAGGGAATCCATTAATGGGGTGATATGCCACAATGGCCGGAAACAACCATCAAAACGCACGAAAGATGGTGTCTGTATATCTCTCTCACACACAAACAGAAGAATTAAGTGGAAAAGCTTACCTTTGGAGTGACTCCTTACATTTTCGGACAATATTTATTTTCCTTATCACGCTCACTTGTATAGCTCACCTGCATCACAGGACACAAAAACATTCGGCTGTCCGTGTTTGTGCTAGGTGAGAGCAAGACAACCCAGGGTGGTTTGCGTGTTAAGGAAAAGTGTATGAATGAGTTAATAATTTATAAGGAACGAGTTGCCTTCTTATTTCCCCACAACTTTCTTTCCTCTCCCCACCGCTTTCCAGTGTAACGATTCCCGCAGGATGGAGTGATGATAATAATTACAGTGGAAATGCTAACGATATGTTTCACCTCCCCCTGTTCTGCACCTACCGTTCACTGAGCCTTCACCCTGACAGCAGATGGGTGAAAAATCGTTCTCCTGAGGGCTTTTGTTTCGGCTAAAGGAGATGTGACAAGTAGCGCTTTATGCTTCAATTGTCAGTTTCAATTTGTCGCACCGAGCCTATGCATGTGGCAGAAATGTGTTTTGTGTGGAAGAAAAATGATCCATTTTATGTGCCCGGTCGTCTTTTTGCTTATCATCTGCCGCATTTGTGGATGCGTTGATGCGTAACGTGTTGCCGATGCGAAAACGAACAAAAGCACTGACCGCCCTTTTTTTTGGTGTGTGTGTAATCAATGAAATTGAATATTTTTAAAACATTATACTCATGCTTTCTTCTTGTCTTTCTTTCTTATCTGGTACATCTCTGACGTCTTAACCCACGCTAGGCTAATATACATTTTCTAATATTATACCCTCTTTATGCTTCATGCTGTATTCACTGTCAATACCGCAGAACTCACTCCGCATGATTAATTTCGTGTGTTTTTGATGCTTTTTATGTACAAAAAGTCTAATCAGAAAGTTTGTACACCATTTGTCCAAAGATAAATCAACGCGAAAACATTAATCAGAGGTTTTCAATCAAACTGTCCAACGCGAACAACGGTCTGGGAATGGGGGAGGTGGAAAAGTCATTTTAAAACCAGGACAGATGAGCAAACAACCAAAGAAGGAAACACACATATTTGTAACGAATGATGAGTCGTTCTCGCAGTGTCGGGCTGGATAAAAATAAACTTGTAAAAAAACGGACACAAGCGCACTACATTCGATCATATAAACATCGAACATCATGTCCACGTGCGTCCAAGGATCGGCGAACCATCGGGACCAACGATTTTGGGATTGGTTTTGCTTTCAATCCGGCACTGCACCGAATGCGTCAGCTATTCCAATTTTGCCCTCACGTAATTATAAATGATCAAAGCGCTGTGCTGTTGCGACCTAAAATATTTAATTTTCCAATGTTCTTTCATGTTGCCGGAGATTCTGTGCCTTCTCACCGTGTGCCCTTTGTAGCGCCCTCTTTTCATTTCGCATTTTCATTCACCTGTTACTTTGTTTCGTTGGTTCAGACTTTTATTTGGCATTATGTTGCCATCTTTTCGGATTTTATTTTTTTGCTGTCCTCCCATTCCGATCGTTGTGTCGTTGTTTGCCGAACGGAAAACAATTTGCGCCGCACAAGATTCATTTTTGATGGAGTCCAAAAAAAGTGGGAATTGCGGGGACAAAAAATAGACAATCCATCATACTACAGCAGCGTTGCCCTTTCCACATGAAACGAGAAAGAGAGAGACAGAGAGATGCAACAGAAAGACCAACAACATGCTGATCGACTGTTGCATGCAGATTTTCCGTTGACGGACACGGTGCATTTGATGAAAAAACCAAACCTAATAACCGAACCGGCACCATTATTTGTACGCCGTTAATTGAATGCCGTGCATATGAGCGGTGAAATGACGTAAATGGCTGGCGGTGACATTGGCGTGGCTGACAGTTCTAGTTATTTTCTGATATGATTGACATTGCCGCAGGCGCTGGGATGCCGAACGGTTAATGTCCCGTGTGCGGTCCAAACAACCACGCGGTGGGAGGTCAGCTTTTCCGTGCAACAAGTGTTAATGTAACAGGCGTAATTCATTTTAAAAGCGATGATTTCGTTAATGTACGTGCCGTTTAGCAATTGGGCAATGGTGCGAGGTAAATTTGATGAAAAAAAAATCGCAGAATGTAGATGTAATTAATTTAATAGCTATGAGTTTAATAAAGTATTCTGCTTGAATGGTTCCGAACAGTGTTAACCACTTTTCCAACAATATATTTTAATATTCAACATTCATTGTTGAGTAAAACATCAAAGTAGACATATTAACTAAATTAAAGCGATTTCTACGCTACATAAATATAAACCTTCGAGAAGTTCCTAAAAGTGAGTTAAAAGCCAACAGCAATGCGAACCTTCTATATACGCGTAGTACACCTTATCAACCCGAGAGCTCATTTTTCCATTTTAATAATAAAACTTTAAAATAAAGTCAAACACATGCAAACAAGAATTTGCAAGTCTCTAAATTCGGTTTTACTATAACCATAATAACTATGACCTTATTGAAGGTTAACAACTATCAAACGACGAAAAGCAAGTCCATTTGCATACGTTGGACCAACACCGCAACATATGCTTTTCTTGTGCAACATATTGACTGTGACCGCGGCGCTCTATCGCTAAATCTCTCAGCATGAAAGTAACACCTCTCTGTACCCAAACCTTGCCCGAGAATCGCATTCGAAGCGCTTAAAAAAAAAATAAAACACACCAAATTGTTGGCTACCAAACCGAAGCCAAGGTCCGCGCTTTATACGATTGGAAAAGATAACCAGCACCGGTTTGTAACCGCGGTGGATTCACCTAAAATGTTGTTAAAAAAACCCAACCCTCTCTCACACACACACACGCACGGAATGCTTTATGATGCACAGCATCTGTTGTACAATGAACCGAAGTGGCTCGACATTTCTATTCTACCATCGTACGTACTGCCGTGTACTATTCGTCCGCGAACGGTCGCGCACATGTAGAGTCCGAAATCGAATAAGCATACTCACCATCCTGAACTAAAACTACTCAACGGAAACATTGAAAAAAAACACAAGCTGTACAAAAAATCGGTTCAATCGGGTAAAAAAAAACACTCGCACAGCAACAGAAAGGATCCCTAACTTTCCATCCGTACGTGACCAATGTGGTGGAAAATGAATTATTATGTTTTAATATTGAGCCCCAGTAGCAGGTCCGGCGGACCCCGACACGCTACGATGGCCACGTTCTGCGTATGCGAAAGGGCTGTGCTATCGCCCAATCATCCAAGCAACTTGGAACCCCGAAAACTTCATCCACATCCAACCGTATCTCCCAGCCGGAGCTGTTTGGTAATTGGCCAAGATGTACGACACTAGATAAAGTGAGGTTTGCCCCAATGGTTTTGGATGTTGGGCTAAGGAGAAAAGGGATGGGTTGGAAGAAAAATGACAACCGGAGCCGGTGAATTCCATTTCTACCCCGAAAAGGTCAACTGCTTGCAAAACGGGCCACCGGCCACGACTGTTAGCTCCACACACAAATGGCAGACCGCAACAAAAAACCGGAATGAAGTCCTCGTTTCTAATGGTGCCAAGATTTACGAATTTAATGTAATCCTTTTTAATGTTATCTCATGCCCTCGTTACAACGTGCCGCTGTAATGCTGGGCGCTTCAACCCCGTTCCGGGGGTCGATGGTGATTCGGTGATTAAGTCGATAGTCACACTCCGGTGAAGTGAAATTTCATATTTATTGGAATAATTACCTGACACTGGCGCCAATCTATTTGTGCTGCGAGCGGCAGGTTGTGCTTACCCGTGCTCCGACAGTTTGGCAATAACTGTCGCACCTTTTTCGGTTATTTATGCAGCATGATATTAGTGTGAGATGTCTCGGCGCTGATTCATTAAACACGATGAGTTCTTTCCGGCGATCTAATGACACGCTGGCCGGTAGAGACACAGTGGCAGAGATTAAATTACAGACATGGACACTTTAACTCCCAGCCTGCCAACCCACAATCGCTGCCTGGAATGGGCTAATCTGTGACGGAGTGACTAGTGGTTTTGAGTTAATTTACATGGTACGGCATATTTGACATCTAACTGTTTATTGTATCTTCTTTTCGTTTTGAAACTTCAACAAAGCTCTCCATAATTAAACATGATCTCAAATTGTTTAAAGCACTTCAAGTTGATATAGAATTCGTCAAGGTAGGACTCGAACGTATCACAATTTCTTTAAGTTCTGTCATCAGAATGACAAACATCATCCTGCAAGATTTGAAAGTGTATGAATTAGAAAGTTAAGAGAAAGAAGTCTTTTTCTTCTTGTAAATGCTTCAAAAATAGAACTTTATTCCAGATCTTCCACAACACATTTCAATGCAGAAGCAGGAAAGAATGTGGATATTGGACTACTTGGACATTTCATCTAGGAACTCCCGGTACTTCAAAAATTAAATAAAGCAGATTCCAGTTTGATTATTACATCCCAGATGCAATATTTTCAAATCTAGCACACTTAAACTACATTACAAACGGAGTTTTCAATTCACCGTATCGTTCGTACATATCTATTACCCATCCCATCCCGTGCACTTTTACAACAAGTTTCGTACGGAAAATTTCATCTGCGTGGTGTGTTTAATATGAGATGCGATGCTTTCATCGACCTGCTACATACTCTTCATTGCGTCATGCGAGAAAGATTGTTCATTGGTACGTAATGAAGTTTCAAATATGTTCCCAAGCGCACACTGGTCCGCGTACCGTCACCTTTCACCACGGGCGAAGCGTCTGGATGATCGGTTTCCATCGCCATAGGAAAATGGGAGCACCGGCTGAAAGATGCGCCGGGTTCGAGAACTAATAATCCCAAATCCTATCGAACCTGCTCGGCGAAACTTTGCCTCCCCGACGCGACGTGCTTCTTCATATTTTAACGATATAAAATAAACTGAATGTGCTGCGCTTCACCAGAGATCAGCAGAACGCTGCTGAACGATGCTTCTTAGCCGAAACAGCTGAGTGGAATCATGCCGTTATTTTCTTCATTATTTTACTTCACTGCTGCACCACCCGTCCCTGCCACCCCTTGGTACCGAGCAAGGCGAGCCGAAGTTTCGCTTTGATGCAATTTTTCCTACCCAATGCTCACGGCGGACGAGCAATTTTGACGCTCGCCTTACCGAACCGTTGAGTTTTCATCAAAGCAAAATTCGCCGCAACGCCCAGACCTGGCGAATCTTTTCTCCCCTGGCGTAAGGAAACGATGGTCGGGAAAACACTAACAATGCTGCCAATCGGACGCTACACATTCTACGTTTTTATCTGTTTCACCAACTCCGTGCAGCATCTTTCAGCTTCACTCCAGCAAGACTATATTTGCGATCGTTTTCTGCAACGGTTCGATGGATATCAAGTAAATTATTTGCAATTGATATTTATTGAATGTGAAATGATTTACCGCTCACAGGCAATTCGGTGCGCTTCGTTTCCTTGGCGCTGTACAGCGTTGCGAAATCGCGCTGCTAGGTGCTGTGTGGTTTTTCAATTTGCTTTTATTGAGAAACACATTTATGATATCGAAAATCTTCACAATGATGTAGCTTCCCGCTCTAGCTCCTATCCCTGGCACACCGCCTCTGTCGTCGTTCTGTCACTTCTGTATATACCGCGCGGTTTCGCGATAGTTCGCTGCAGACGAACAAATCGAAACACTCCAAATGGAACTCGATTGAAAAACTCAACAACCCTATCGAAATTGTAAGTGATTACTAACTTATTGGTTGTCAAATTGAATTTGAGAACAAGAGAATGAACCAATTATCGTTGAAATATGCAATCGAACGAAGCTGGCATCGGTATTGTTTTATCGTATTCGCGTTAAGATGGAAATTGTTTTCTGCAAATAGTCTGTGCGGATACGTTCTACAATTGGATCGGAATGGAACCTCTCCCATTTACAGAACGTGACGTAATAAATATGTTACAACAAGGCAATCGATGAAGCCATGTAAGGTTAAACTATTTGAAAAAAAATACAAATTAAGAAGGATTAAGAACTACCAGCACATTAAAGATGTTGGTCTAAGTCTAAGTGGGAAATTTTACTTCATTCTGTGTGTTAATTGCCAAGAAAGAATTGAGAAATAGTGTTGACCATACTGTCCCTCAAAACTGTTCACTAATTCCTCGATAGTTGGCCAGAAAAATGGCTCACTAAACTCTATCTTTTGTCCATGTGGATGGGCTAAAACGAATGTACGCGTATGGTCATCAGGTATTTTTATTAGGTTATCAGGTCATCAGGTTTTTATCAGTAAGGGACAAGATCCATCCTCCAGAGGCATTTTTCAGTACTGATAATAAATTAGTTTAATGTAATTGAACGTGGGATTTATCTATGTGTCCGCCCATGATCTTAATGGTAGAACACAGCTACTTAGAGGGTTAAGTCAAGATAATCAACCGAAATTTCCATCAATTTACTTAATAATAACCAACATAATTATTAGCCGATGGAAGGAATTCCTGTATTCTTCAAAGCATTCAACCTTTTGCGCCTCTTATAGCATTGAAGTCATTGACTAAATGCAAACAAATATTAGTAAATTTGTTTGTAGAATTGCTAGAATTGCCATCTTATAGTTTGTCTGATCGTGTTATTCCAGTATATCCCATTAATTTATCACTCGAATCCTATCTATTTAACGCTATCAATGCTTACACTGTACATGTAAATGCCTTTTAATGCATATAAATCACTACCTTCGGATGCATAATATACCACACAGCAACGTCAAATTCAAATATTTGTTAAAAATCACATCAACCACCGGGTGTTACCGTAGCGGTTTTGGCAGTACAATCCCACCCAACGCGGAAAAAAGCCCCCGGAGCACATAAAAGCGCTCGACAATGTCATCATTCAAGTGGATGGTGCGTGGAACGTGCTGCTAGCAATTCACAGCACATTCGTCCCGAAATGTCTTGGGCAGCGAAAAATAAAAGGCCTCTCTCCATCTCTCAGCCGACCACAGCCCCGGCCGCCCTAATGTTTGCCCACATCTCAACCACACAATAAATTGCTTTTTATAGCACTTCAAACAAAGATTTCCTCTTACGGATCGTTCCTTCGCTATTTAGCGGTGCACACAAATCTCCAACACCCGCAATGGAAGCAAAGCGAGCTTCACAAACGGCCCCGTACCCAATTTCAAAGAACTGTTTCGTGCCTTGTGCATTTTTTTTTCCTGCCGTCGTTTCTTTTCTTTTTTAAAAGCTTAAGCTTTTTGCCGTTTCTTCCCATATGAAATGTATTTTTGTCTCTTTTATTTTTACCTTTGTACAGGAATGTTTTCCTTTGCTTCCTTTTTTGGTGCCATAACATACAAGGGAAACTTGTAAAACCACTTCACAATGCAAAGTTCTCACAATCGCAAATACAATCAGCACTCAAACATCAAATCCAACGACTCAGAAATGTGACGATAGGAATTTGGGGTAAAATGGAGAGAAAAAAACATTCCCACATTCACAGCAAGGCGCATTCCCATTCGCCATCCGGTATCAATTGTTCTGTCAACACTTTTCCCCACACTCCCTCTCCCCCAAGCCTCTCTTTCCCCACCACCAAACCCCGTTCTCAACCCCACATATCCTTTAATGCCTCAGATGTTGGAGGTTCTTTCATTGTATCGTTCTGTATTTCCTGCGTGCCGTACGGATGGGCACGGTTTGCCACAACAGCAAGACACAACACCTCAGTAAAAGGAAGCAGTAACATGTATTCATAACCAATTTCTGCTTCATAAAAAAAAAATACGGCCGCCAACTTCACAAAAGCGTGCGGTTGCACCGGTGTGCCATGCTCGCAGTCACTCATGAATTCATTCAATCAAGACCTCAAAGTGACAATTATTGTTCAAGATAAGGCTTTACACATCTCTCGCCATAGGTTCAAACGGTTATGTGACCACTTTAAAAGTTCCTTCCAGTTTCAAAGCAAATCATCACTTCGCATCCTTCGTGACACACAATCAATCTTTTGTGCTTGTTAAAGTTTGTTAAAAATACAACAATTAATGCTTTGAGATGATTCCATAAATTGAGCGAACGATTATTTGTTAGCGAATTAGAAAACTAGAATTTGAAAACTTAAGTACAAGAATCTGCCCATAGGAATTCCCTCACTTAAACAACAAATAAAGCCTATATCTGAACAACATTTCTCCAAAGCGAGGATTGGGCCCAAAACGTTGCTTGGGCGATGGCACGTCGGTTCCAAGGAAACTATGCTATCACGATAAAGAAATTTGCACACTTGGCTGCGTTTGATAAGGCGAGAAATGTTGCCCAAGCGATGGGACCTTTACAGTTCCTTCCAAGCGTGACTTTGCACAATCATTCGGATGACATTCGATAGGGATATCAATTCCAAGTGTCCGTGCCACAGAATCATTCATGCTTGGCAGGCTTACCACCGAAAAATACCCCTGCTACCGTAGCCGATTCTCGCTTCCCCGAGCAAAACTGTTTGCGCCCTGCGCCGGTAACCGTATGAGATACTTTCCTCCGAATATCCGACCACACAACGGCAAAAGGAAACTGGCCCTGTCAGAAGTAAGAATGTAGAATTTATTGCTCATACTATTAAAACGCTCCCTTGCACGAACGGTTGCTACACACCGGAGCGCACTGTCTTTATCTTGACGTGCGCAACCTGCTCCAAGGTAAGGGTACATGACAATGTCATTAATATGATTGTGACATAAACAAATTTTTGGCCCACCCGTTCGCCCCGTTAAAAACCCCCGTTGTGCAGCGGGGCAATACCGGCAACCTCGGCCGCTGCACAGGAAATGGAAAACGTTCTCGTATTCGTTTGCCAAGCTGGCTGGAAAGATTCTGCACAAACATTACCTGCACCAGCTCCATCACGCATAGCCACGGCTCGGATCCACCCACCCATCTGAACCCGGAACAGTGCTCGGTTGCTTTCCCTCGTGCGCGTTTCGGATGCAGAGAAGCATTTATTTGCATAAGGAACGAAGTTGCTAAGCTACAGCAACGGCATCCCGGGCAAAGGGTGGCTGCCGGTGCGAGGGACGACGGAGTGGTTTCTTGCTATGCCCGTACAAAGATCCAATGCCAGTAAACTGTGTCGCTATGATTACGGGTGGAAACTGCTCCCGTCCTTCACTAATCGTGCCCCATTTTGATAAATGCACTTTTGTCAACTCAAACTAATGTTGGAATGGAATGTATGGAGTAATCCATTTCACTACAATGTACATCAGTGTCGCACAATCGTTACAAAACAGTATCCATTATGAAACGTGTACCTTTCATTTAAAAAGCTTTCATTACATAATCTTCCAAGCGGTGGGCTTTTTTCAAATAAATTAAATTACTAACTATACAACAAACATTACTTGCATCCAAATTCCAACTCAGCAACTCCCATCACAATATGTTCTTACGCCACATTTCAATGCCTCTTCAATCACCAACCGGGAGGGGCGTACATAAGCGAACGCAAGCAAAAGTTCAAAACAACGGTCACTTGAGCGGGGCAAATTGCAATTTGATGTAGTTTTGCTTTTCGGGAGTGTTTTTGTGGCATCGAACGTAAGCCATCACCATGCGAAAATGGTTGCAGTAAGGGTGGCAAATGGGGAACGGCACCAAAATAAAATAAAACACCTTACCATAAATAGAGTTTGATGAAATATTTTCCATAGCACTACCGTAAAGAGCAGTGTAAAGAGTTTGTGGTTTTAATGCTACTCGCTGTAACAGTGGTAACAGCGAGCACATAATGGACTGCGGAGTGAATTTCACGAATTTGCGTGAATTCGATATGGAACTTTTTAATGGAACATTCAGCATGTTGTGAAGCCTTAAAATGAAGTAAAGTACATTTGCTTCTTGCATAGTTACACAATTCACATTATGCCATGTGCTTGATTGAAAACACTAGGCGAAGATCAGTATGCAATGACTGCCATTATCCATCCACGATTGGTGCCCTAAACAAGTCCTTAGTAATTGGTAACTCTCCACGAGAAACAGCTAATTTAATGGCATCATTGCGATGTGGCTTAAGGTTCGTTACAAATTTTTGTGTTCATTATTTTTGACATTTTCACGTCCTGTTTCTTTCCAGTAGGCATAAAGGACGGTTGCACTTTACCCCACACGAAGACTTACGTGTGCACGACATTGCCGACCGGCAATCGGTAGCCGACGAGTGGCCGAATGATGGGCAACCAATGACGTCACTCGACTGCTCGACAACCTGTATGCACTGTCGTATCGGGTTTCTTTCGGGGCGGAAAACAGGAACCATTTCGCATGCCCAGATGCTCGTTATGCAACACTGCTTGCATCTGCGCTTGCACTTTCCCTGTGCTGAGGTTTTGGTACGTTGCCAACCACGGTTTAACTTGAGGCCTCTTTCTGTTCCTTCTCGCAATCACGAAGAGTCAAATATCAATGGAATATAATTTGATGTGATCTCAGATTTATACTTGTTTTCCGAACATACACTTCACATATAGACAAACAGATGACTAGAAAAAATTCTTTCTAGAAGAAACACAATACACAACAAACATGAAAGATCATGCTGGAGACAACTAAAATTTTAATCTCATCCATGTCACGAGTAAATCATTGAGATAAACATTAAAAAGTAAAGATATGCAACTTAAAATTTCAACAACGGGCGGTAGTAATATAGTTCAATAAATTATAATTTACTTGAAGTGTAATACGAATACTCTTCGACGTATTGTCCACCACATATTGGCTTAGGAATTTACAATATTCCCAAGCCATTTTCTTCTTGTCTTTTTTCAAGTCGCAAACATGCTAAAACAAATTATTGAATATAGCAAAAACTATTGCAGTTATTTTATCATTTGATTTAGTTTAATGTTGCTTTAATTATTATCACTTATCAGCAATAGTTGTTTCAGGTCAAACGACCCTTCTATTTGCTTGTAACTACCATCAATCGTTGAGGAGTTGGAAAATGGAGCAGAGCTGGGAATGAATTTCAATGAGCAAGTGCACTGAGGAAAGTTCCAGCAAGGCGACAATCGTAAGACAAATGATCGGGAGGATATTGATGGTTTTCGTTGTTCAACAACAGATTTACCACTGTTGTCACCAACTGGAAAGCAATCACATTGCACTGCTGCAATACCATGCAACAATTGATTAATGCTTCGCTGTTTTTTATGTGCATCCCGCACACATAATTGGAAGTGTTTTATTTTATGAAAAATTAAACATTGTTTAATCGTTCCATTTATCGATCTTAAACAATAAAAACATCGCTGAACAATACAAAGAAAAGAGCTACTTCACTAGAGATTATAAAACTTTTTTGTGTTTCGAATTAGTTGAGGGAATTCGCCAACTAATTGCGCAAACATACAACTTCGTTCAGAATGTTCAACCATTCCCGGCGTCTTGTTTATGGACGCAAAGCTCGCTAAACTCTTGATTACCTTCGCCATTAGAATAGAGGCGCACCATATAGCGCACCACAATGTCTCCCAAAGTGGCACTTTTCCTAAAACATTCTTTTTCACTTGTTCCGCACTTATTAGCTACTTGCTCAGCGTTGAAACCCTTCATCGAACGTTGGCTTCAACTTTTCGAAAGCTTGTTAACCGTACGCTAAAGAAAGCCAGTGACAATGTTCGCTAATATTCTGTCGCATTACCATCAAATGCTTTGGTACGATTCACCGGCTAACTGAAAACTTCCACCATCAGCCACGAAACCCTTTTCTGGCCATTAGCGACTAGTTAGGGTTCTCCAGTCGAGAGCAAAAACTAGCTCAAGTAGCCGAACGGTGCACATGCAAAGCCCAAGACGCCTCGAAGCGATATAATCAAGTGGCAGTAAAACTTAATTCTGAAAAATATCATAAAAACTAATTGACTATCAACTGGTGCCTTCCCCCGGTTGCCGCAGCGCGTGCCATGAAACGCCCCACTTGAGACTAATCGAGAGCTAAGACACATTTGAATGAGGAAACGGCGGGCGAACCATGGAAGGACTGCGTCACTAGAAGGGGACCAGCAGTGTGTGATACGACGGATGCGCGTGGCGAAGCTGTTGATAAAAAGCTATTCTTTTATTTTCTCATCTATTCCGAGAACGCCTCAAGAAGGACGGTACGGAATACCAGAACAACAGGTTCTTCGAGCATGGTTGATATGGGTATAATTAATTCATCTACCACTTCTTATACCCATTATTATTTTAATTATCACACAACGTACAATGAATAGTAAATAAAACTATGGCAATGTAGTTCCGCATTGCTCTCCTACGGGAAAACGGTACAATTCCATGGCCAATGATCAACAGATATGTGAACAAACAGACAAATATTGGAGGTTGAAACAAAACCATCCTTCGCCAATAGACATGAGTTATGCGGGATTTTTTTGGTACTTTTCTGCATTACAACTTTCCAATAATGCACCCAGTAAAACATCAAACAAATGACGTTAGTAAAACGTAAACGTTTTTATTGCAAAATAAAGGATTTTCTTTCACCGTATGGCGAAAATATAAAACAAAAGCATTGCTTTAAAATTGCTTCAAATTCTTCAAAATCCTTTACACTTTTTGTTACACATCACTCGCACCGATGTACTTACTTCATACCTACGCTACAATTTGATTTCATAATTCCCTACCAAAACAAAAAAATACCTCATCTTTTCCAACGGATGAAAATGGCAATCCTAAGAGTATTGCTGATTGTGGGGCTGATTGCGAAAGCGGCAGCCATTGAAACCTACAATCATGCCCGATATTGGCGGGTAAAACAATTTATTCCACAGACACATACGCCACGTAACATAATTGGCATCCCATAGGCGCTGCCCGTCCATGGTTTGCGCGAGTGTCGAGAAAAATCATGCGATGTTGTGGGGAGTGATCATAATGCAGTTATGATATATTGCTCCTAGCAACCAGCAACCGCACAGCCCGCATCCACTCGGTGACGCTCCGAAAAACGATCGAATTATTTTATGCTATTTTATGCTTCCATTCCAGTACCGGTATGGTCTCATTACGGTACCATCATTAAACTCTCGCGGGCTTTTATTTCATTTTATTTGTACAATGTTCGACTCCATCCTCCATCACTCCGGTCGTTTGTGTATCTGAGGATCAGTTATTTTGGGATAATGTACATTCATTCTACAGTTTGTTGTTGGAAATGCGCTTTAAAATGCGATGAAACTTTAAAGTGTACCAACGTGATACAAATTTTATTATAATTGACTCAGGAAAGAAATTGGAGTTATGTGCAATTTTGTGACTTTTTTAGACTAAACGATATTTGAGGGTTAACAATTTTAAAAACGGCATGAGAACTCGAGGCCACTTAGCCATTGTAAATCAATTATCTCTCTTCTATTCCATCTCACTTTGGGCCTACCAAGCCTACTCTGTTAATGTAGACGACCTAAATGCACTACGCTCTGAGTTGTCCGGTGTCATTCACATGATGTGACCAGCATACCGATGCCTAGCGAGATCTAACTCGCTATACAACAGTAACTTCGTCATACAGCTCGTAGAGCTCGTCATTGTAATGGCTGTTCCGTCGTCCTTCCACACTTGGGGGTCAAAAATCCTTTTAGGAATCTTTCTCTCGAAAATGCCTAAGAGGGTTTTTGTTATTTTTTAACAAATTCAATGTCTCAGATGCTAAAAATGAGGATACTTATTTCGATTTCACAAAAGATTTATAATTATGCTTCCAATATTGAAGGGAAAGACCTTCACACAGTTGCATAAACATTGGAACAGCACGTGCGTCAAATTGAAACCTGATGCAATCGGTCTAATCGTTATTAACTCAACCAATCATCGATAAACACATCGTTAACGTTCATCCTCTTAAAATGCAGCATCCCAATGCTGCTCCCTTAAGTATCTTGAATTTAAATTGTAATACTACCTTATCAGCATCAAAACAATCATGTACGGAAATCAACACACACAACACACCATACTCGGGTGAAGTATGCAACAGAATTCAATTGTTGTAAGCCGCTCTCAGCTCCTATGCATCGAATGTTCTCATAAATAAATCTGCAACCAATTTAACTTCACACTCCAATCTGTCAGTTATTTGTCAGATTTTTGCTACTCATACCAAACGAATGCAAATTTATGCATTATATTCCCATACCAGCCAGTACCGTATACCGCTACACGTTATGCCTGCCACTCATCCCGCTCCCAATTTGGACGCTTCGGTGCACTGGTGCCGTACTGTTCCATCCCGGTCTGCTTGCCGTCCCCATCCCGACGACAAACGGACAGCAGACGGAATCAGATGAGCTGAACTACAAGATAGGCTAGCATTTCGATGGTGCTCATGGTCGGCAAACAGGTCGGGTGTTTTTTTTTTTGTTGCCTCGTTCCGTTAGCGTGTTTTCTTCCCACTGCCCGGAAAGATGCAACGGACAAAAAGGAACCAAAAAATAACGACTTATGTGCGCACCCAACCCACATCGAGGTTGGCGAAAGCCGAAAAGAAGTCCATGCTAGTACTGTCCTTTTCATTCTTTCTATAAACCCCTGTCTTTTTTTTGTTGTTGTTGCTTGCTTTGTTGCACACATGTTTACACTTTTGTGATATAAAGGCGACAAATGCAAATACAGCGCATTTGGTACACTTTTCCGAAAGTACACCGAAACGATAGAGTCCGGTCCTGGTCGGGAAATTCGAATCGAAACAACATCGTATCGATGAGCGTCCGATACGACACCATTCCCACAGGAGCTGACACCGATGCCTCCGATACGTACGCCAGTCCTTCCGATCTGCACACGTTAAATCAACTCAAACAGATACAACCGGACCAACAACAAAAAAATAACAGGGAAAGAGACAGAAGTGCCAGTGCATACCCGGGCACATCAAGCGTGTGTTGTACAAGTGCCGATACAACTCGATTAAGGCCTCGCCGGTAAGCTAGTTCAATATGTTTGCTCATTGATATTCGTAGTTTGCCATGGTACGAGGATGTGCTAGACCGACGAAAAACCTTACACGTTTTCCCACCGTAAAGACCTGTAGCTATAAGTTTCAATCAAACTGGTGGATATTATTTTACCTCTCTCGCATGATGACAAATCACACACACACACATTCACTCACTTTATACCAATGTTTTTCACGACAAACCCCTAGAGTGTCACCTGTTGTTACTTTCTGATCGACTGCTTGCTGCGTTCCGTACTAACATAAATATTACCGAACCAATTAAAATGAATTATTACTAACTGCTCCGCATGACGTATCTACCTGACGCCGATATGCAACGGACGGGATCTTCATCGTCATCATCATCATCATCATCATGGTCGTTGAAACATTTTCAACTTTCTCTACTCGCTCTCTCTCCACGCAGCCCCCCTAACCTCCCATCACCTCATCAACCCAATAGGAGCACGGTAAAATAATTAGCTCATCCATGTGAAATGCAGGCAAAACTTTGTCAATTACGACGAATTAATTCGTCGTCCCGTCACCGTGGCGACCAGTTTTATGCTTCCATAAAAGCATAAAATACAAAGTAAAATGTTTCGAAGCGCGCGCCCGGTACCATCAAAACACACACCCGTCGACTGCCAGTCGCCAGCCTGCGTAGTGCATCGAGCGACGTCCCGTTCTAGTTCGTTGCCCGTAGTGATGAAAATTCGATGTTCTCGCGTAATGCGTTACACCCTGAGCGTTCCTGTCCCCGAGCAGTGTGGAAGTACTAACAGGTACACAACACCGTCATCCTGCTGCGCGAAGTAAGGTAACGGATGACCAAAAACAACCCATCGAAGTACTGCTACCTTTACTAATCGACGCACAGCAAGTGAAGAATCTTGCAGCATTCGATATTTATCGGAGATTGAGGAAGGCTGGCTCGTTGTATTGGTGCTAGTCAAGTGTATCTGATTGTTGACTCTTTTTTTCTTACCAAAAGTTAACCGATTTCCGAAAACCGAAAACCGAAAATAACAATGCTGGGATACGCAGAAACAACATCGTACTATTTTGGGGAACTTCGAATTCCGACATAACAATTGTTTGTGGAATCAACCACCAGAAACACAATCAGAACACGAACGGATGACACAATTTTCGATGTTTTTGATTCCAAGAAATTTGTTTGAACAAGTTAACAAATTTGTCTTAAACTGGTTCATCAAACACTTAAGTTTCTCCCAAGTTCCTCAATGTCCTAAGCAAAGCTCTTCAAATTTTCAGCTTATACTCCCCTCAACTGAAGCGCTTCCAGGAATCAATCGCTCATTACAGAGCTCACCGAAAACATCATCTTTGCAAACTGGCCATTACCGGACCGTTGTTTAATTTTCATAATCATCGTCTCGACCGCACGGGCCAGCTAAGCAATAGCCTAACCTAACAAACAAATGATAAAAAAAAACATTCTTCTATCAAATTTGAACAACGCGATGTACGGTTTTCCGCAAACATTGTGTGCACACCACGCACGTATTTCCACCGGCCAACACACACACACACACAGTAGCCGCAATTCGTACGGAATTCCCTGGAATCAGCGCAACTGCACTGCTGCATGTAAACACGGTGCGTACACAATTAACCGCCACCGCTCCTCGCGAGGTTGAATAATTTCGGGTGAACTTGCCCGATTATTATTCGCATAATAATTACTCCACGCCGTCTTACCACGTATTAAAGCGCACACGCACATCGGGGAATGGGGGGGGGAGGCACACTGCACCGGTGCACGTTTTCCGATAACTAGTGGCTAGTGCACGTCTCACCACAAAAGCATACCGACGGTCCCTTCACGGTGCGATGGTCGGATCGGCCACAGTCCGACACCGACCGGACAGACACGCGTTGATTGATGAGTGCGAAATGATGGAAGCGAAATGGTAGCTTCCATTCAACCAAGCTGGTGGAAGTGCACAGAAAAAACCCACCCACCACCCCGTGTCCATTCCACATGTTAACACCGAACCACAGAACCCAGCTAAACAGGCGCGGTTGGTGTGTGCTTTTGTTTGGTGCAAACAAGTCTCACATGTTAAAATATTAATTTTACGCATCACTACTCCAATATCTGTTTGAATATAGATTAAGCTAAAACTGTGCGCGCTGCACACCTAGTTGGAGGGGCATACAGTTGGGATCGGTTTTTGCCTTTTGCGGGCCCCCAAAAACCTGAAACGACCGGCCATTGCCACGGCGCTTGCATTGGTGGTGAGGTTGGTCAAGCACGAAATGCATCCCCATTGTTTCCGAACTGCAATTTGGGGTTGAATCCCGCACCCACCTGCGGGAGATGGTTGCTCAGGTAGGCTTTGGTGTACGATGGTGGCTTCGTTTGTTTTACCTGTTGGCATGTGCATCGTATACGCCACAGATACGTCAAGAAGTGATGTCTCATGGTGTGTACATCGCTGCACCGTGCTGCCCTGTGCCTTAATTAATATGAATAAAGTATTCAAATTTTGTGTTCCGCTCACCGGGTGGTTTATTTGTAAATCCACACAAGATGAACAAGATGGACAACACCTTGCCCTTGTTAACATGACGAACAAGACGGAGATCTCGAATATCTCGAACAGGCTTTTACTATAAATAGACCGCACACAAATGGACCTCACTGTTTCATCGACACTCTTCAGCTCACCTTTTAGTGCAGTCCATATCGAATAAAAACATAATCCATCCCAAAGATCCTGCCAGCAAACAGTGGCAAAATTACCCAAAAAAAAAACCGGGGATCCGAAATGCCGAATGGATTGGTCGTAAAAAATAATAACGCAATTTATATGCAATTCGATTGATTACATCGTCCACACGAGGGCAATCACCGAGCTGGGCAGCGCGTGAAGCGTGAAACAGCTCCCGGGGTTAGATCATTTGCTTGCGGTCCTTATTAATGCTCCGGGGTTTTGGATCGGTGGCCGGTGATCTGCACACCCGCTGGAATGAGCCGAACGATGATAATTCATCGTGCGCAATAATTTGCGCTTCTGCAAATGATTATTGTTTGGCTTTAATGTCACGTTTCGGTTGCAATCGATAAAATGTATCATTACGCATCAAGCGACTGCCGTAGGCGGACTGTCGTACTGGTGAATAAGCATTTTATAAAAGCGCGTATGAAGGACTGAACAGTGGAAGCCGAATAAAGTTTCACAAACAAGTATATGTCAATTGTGAATCGCTTTAATTTCCATAAAAATCCAGGATTTTCTAACTTATTATTAGTACAACCGATTTTCCAAGGCCAAATTTAAAACTTGTATTTTAATTATAATGTGTAAAACCGAAGCGAAACACACCATTATTAGGAAATTTACTGTCAACGAGGTAATATTATTTTATTATTATTAATTATTAGTTATTTCGCAAAGCTTACGATCCTCGTCATTCAAAACAAAAAAATCTTAATTAGAAGGGTTCGAATTAAAAAAAAAAAACATTTTAAAGATAATATTTACATAAAATCATGATTTAAGTATGGTAAAATTATTTTATCCCAACATTTCATGTGCTTGAAAAGACCCAAACCAGTGAACATAAATTGACATAAACCTCACAAAACCAACATGACCACACCAGGAACACCATCATCGCTTTGTTTTGAAATGCAACATAAATATATGTTTATGTCTTACTTAAACGCTCATCAACTCTTCAAATGCAGGGTTAATTGAAATACGCGTAACACGCTAACTCTACCTAGTATATTTGTTGAAACAACATAAAACATTGCTCACCGCAGCAGGATAAATTAATTTAAAGCCACCCATAAAACTACACCCTTGTGCAGCAATAAAATAACCGTTGAAATTTGCAGCTACAGGCCACGGCGATCACTAGCCGGACACCACCAACCGTATTGATGATGATGCTTGAGTGAATAATAATTATGAGTAAAAGTATTATCGCCACATCATTCCGCTCTCTGCCATGATGGAAGGCAAATGTTTGTAATTCAAATATCACCACAGTTCATTTGCTCGGTGTAATCCCTCTATACTCGTCTTTTGCCCGAAACGCATCCACAGCCCACCCAATGGGTGTACGAGTGGCAGAGCGCATGCTGCACAAATTGTGGCAAATTGATGCACTCTAATAAACACGACCTCTGCTTTCACATATTAAAACACAGTTCAAATACAGTGATGCACCAGTGCTTCTTCCCTGGTTTAATGAGTTTAATCCCATCGATCGAGCGTTGCGTGCACATCAAAGCGAAACTGGTCCGCAATTACGTCCCACAACCTGATGCCTGTGTCAAACGGTTTCTAATCGAAACCGTAGTCACTTTTGCGATGTGCGAATGAATGATTTCGAAGATTGCAAAAGATGCCAAGCGCCAAGCGGCCGGCAACATTGTATTGGCACACAATTTTGTCTGCTTCACTTCAATCGGAGTCATCGTCGCTCGCCGAGGTTGGTGATCGAACGCTCTACCGAAGGTGCAACATTATTGCATCACATATTACAGCACGTAGCAAGCGTGTACGGAGCGTTCGGTAGGGGAAAGCAATTCCAATCCCGAAACGCAAAACAGCTCCAGGCACCACGTCGTAGACATCCGTAGCGATGACCGTACTATCGACGGCTGCAGCTTGGTTGCAAAATTCTTTCCACCTCACAAGCTCTCGATCCTCGATCCAGCCGGCAGTTGGTCTCCACTCTAATAATGTGGTTTGTATTTGGAGTACCTGAAAACTCTAGTTGCAACAGTGTGCACAGGTGACGAGTTCTAGTTCGCCTGTGCGGACTAGTCGATGGAAATATTCCAAACAATTTGCTACGAACGGGGAACGGGGATTTTTCATTACTTACACTACACTAATTGCCGGCTATCAATATAAATTTTACTTCCCTCGAGCCTTGCCAATACGAGGGGGTGTGGTTTTCTTTTCTAATCGCCCACTAGCCGTTGGGATCCCAAAGCGTGCACCGTTGAATCTCCAAACTGTGGCCCGCTCGGGACGGTAAACCCACCAACTTTACACCACTGCATTGAGCGAAACTCAATAAACCCGCCCGGCATTGCAACGGCTGGAAACATCGCAGTCTCATAATTGACGGAGGCAACGGAATCCCCTGCACTTGCGCCCCGTTTGACGTCGTACAGGCTGAGCACACCGGCAGATGATTGAATGGGTTCGAGAAGCTTGAACTGCAAATTTATTTGAATTTCGCTTTAAGTACTCACCCCGTATGCAAGCGTAGCCTCCCACCTCGACAACGCTCACCCAAACGCGCGAGTGCATCCTTCGGCAGGATTGCAGAAGCAGGAGCATCGTTTATAAACAAGATGTTTACTCTAAACATACACGTACGTACACATCACACAAACACGCCTCCGCCCTTCCAGGCCCTCCCGAAGCCAGCTTCCATGCTGTTCGGTCTCGTTGGGATATGAAGTCAAGCCGAGATCCACTGGATCGTTACACACAACGACACGTAACGGGGTCGGAGAAACAAACTCTTTGAATAACGATGACGAAATCTTCCAACCCGGGGTTTGATCGCTATCATAATGCAAACCGGACGGGGACTTTCAAACCGATATCATGTCGGTCAAAGCGCTTTCGGACATATGGAAACGAGATGGTACCCGAGATAGTGATACAACGGGTGATGCATCGGCAAGGTTTTCGTTTGCACGGGGAGGCACAGAATGCGAAATTAAATTGCAAATTTCATGTTGATAAATTTCTGTTTATTTATCTACGAAACAGTTTCACGGATAACATAAACGTTGTGTCAGCTTTTGTGCTACTCTCTATGGTTAAAATTGCAAGCTATTGATATTGATCAGCTAATACTTAAGATGATTTGGTATATACTAAATTATATAAAATTATATTATATACAAAATTATATACAAAGCAAAAATATAAACAAGGCAATATAATATAAATTGATCGGCTCGGTTGTCTATTAGTAGCGGCGTCGGTCTTCACCCGACAGGACCAGTCCAAAATCCCATCAGGACCAGTCCCCAGTACACACTAGTGACTATCTCAGTACAAGTAAATAATGTCAAAGAAAGCTAGAAATGACAGGCCTAGACTTCTTGAGGTTGTTGTGCCGATGAAGAAGAAAAAAAATATTAATAAATGGAATCGCAAGAATCTCTAGAACATAAACACAACAGAGCATACAAAAACAAATTAGGAAAGAGTAAATAAAATTACGACAAAACAATAGATAAACTGCTCTATGTTCTTCGACACTTCTTTAAGTAAAGTGGAAGATGTCGGAACATTTTTTATACACTTTTTTATATTAAAAACCCCCTAATGCAGCTACGAGTAACGAATTTGTAGTGATTTGTTGATAGAGATAAATTTAAGAATATCAGGTTTATTCCTAGCGTACAAATCAATTTTTAGGATTCTATTAAATGCTATAAACCTCCATTTCGATATGTTATATATAGTTAATATATTTACTAAGCATAAAAATATGGTCCCTTAAATCTTATACACCTCCTATAAACATGAACTCAGGAATATGCCCTCACCTATCTATCGTCCACTACTGTCATTACTGTGCAACATCTTTAAGTGAGAACTGTACCCGTAACATACGGAAACAACAAAATCCTGCCTAGTCGCATTCCAATCA
Source organism: Anopheles marshallii (assembly GCF_943734725.1). Lineage (NCBI taxonomy): Eukaryota > Metazoa > Arthropoda > Insecta > Diptera > Culicidae > Anopheles > Anopheles marshallii. The sequence continues at coordinate 73,103,458 of NC_071327.1, read as the reverse complement.
TTTACAGCTCTCCATTCCATATGGTGAAGCAAATATTTCACCTCCAAATCCGCAACTTCCGAAAACGAATGAACGGGGTTTGCTATGCGCCCTCGCCCAAAATTGAATCACGCCTCGCGGATTTACTTACAAAACCTTTTCCCACTTTCCCACATGTTTACCGATAGCTGTTTCCCTGCCCTGTTGTCTATATTGCTTCACATCTTGGCATCTTGGAACTTCTTTCGTTGCCCAAACCCCAAAAAAAAAATACATATATTTCGCGTGCTTTTGCGACCGGGCGTTCTACTTTCATATGCTTACACGCTGCCTACTCTACGGTTCACGTGCTTGGTGTCAATTTCGAGAATCGACTGCTCTGCGTACTCGCGCACACCAAAACCCGAGCAGCGGAAAAAGGACCTGACTGTCATGAGCGGAATTGAAATTGAAGGATTTAAAACCGTTTATCGTTTGATGTTGTTTATAGCGGATAATCCTCCGATTGACAGATTCCCAATCGGGTTGCTTTCCTTTCGGTGGCTTTGTGATGAAATCCTGAAACAAACGCCGATGCTGATGCAAAATCCGTGCCCGCACTAGAATTTGGTGGCTTTGCATTAGACGCCCCCGTACGGTAGGCGCTTAGTTGGTGACTCCTCCGAGTATTAACGTAACTCTTAATTCAGCTAAGCGTTGTTAAAAACCAGACGCATGTTTTAACTAACCCTTAATTATCTTTAATTTTACCGTTTTGATTTAAAAAGTTAACTTATTGTAAGCCTGCAGATGGGATATTTTGAAAAGTAGTATGTTTTTTTTCTGCATACTTCGGCTGCAAATCATCACCTAAATCTTAGTCACATCAAGGAAACACTACTGTCATTAAGAGCAAGTCTAAAAATCCTACAAACGTGCAACGCAAATGTTTGTGATGAACGAGCGAATCAAAATCAAAACTCTTCCATCTGGAAACACGCGTCCTCACGGCAGATGATGATGCCTGCGTTCCCCCAATCGACAGCATGTCCAAGGCGAAGATTTAATCAATAAAACCCATCTCATCCACAATCTACGCCTCGTGCGCACGCACACACACTCCCCGGCAGCGTAAAACGTGTTGCCATACAAAGGCCATGTCGATAGCAAAAACACATAGGCAACAGGTTGCCAAGCAAACGCCGTCGTTACTACACTGCCACACAGGACGAAAGCGAGAAGACGAGTGTGTTTTATGTGCTGCACTACATACACCATCATAGTAGTGGTGTTAGGGGTGACGCTTACATGCAGTAGTGTTAGCCAATTGTGGTGAATTTCCTGCTATTTGCGATTTCTGATTTATGATTTCTCATAAAGCTTCTGTTGGGAAAGCTTTGAGATTGCTATAAAAAGCTTTCCACTAGCCGGAAAAAGGAAAATTCCCGTAAGAAAAGGTTATTTGGCTGTACTAAAACCTTTTCCTATCCTTGTACCTCCAAATATTACGTAATGTATTGATATAATTCCAGGACTTCATTCAATAGCAAATGTTATGGAATGCTGAAATTTTACAACCGCCAAAAACTCGGAAAAACTGCACAACTTCATTTTTATTCTCATAGAGTGCGTTGTGGTTATAAACGTCCAATATATTATACTCGAATCAATTGAAATGCTAGAAACAATACGCTTGGACTTATTTATAGCACAATTCATGACACGATTTTTCAAACTACAGGCAGTCCCCGAAAAATTTCCGCGTATCTCGAATCTCCACGTAAGTCAAATCCGGGAGTAAAATCATTTATACTTCAAAGTTAGATAGTTGACCTCCTTCTCTGCACTTAATTTATTCAGCAAACCGGGCTACTTTTTGCTAGAGTACATTAAAATAAACTAAAACCAAATATTTCATAAGACAATGGAAGCTATTTTAGATCAATTTTAAACTAACTATAAACTAACTCAGCTGTCGAATTTCCTAATTTCCTATTCCATTAGCAATATGAAAGATTAAAAAAAGGTTTCCCATTGGATTCAGATTTAAACTCATGGCTAAATAAATACCAATATATTTTTTTCATAGTGAACCTATAGTGAATCAAAAGATTTTATTGAAAACACAGCAAGCTATATTTGTATTTCCCTTTACTAACAAACTTCATGTTTGCATCAATCATGTTACGATATTAAAAGTTGTAGCCCTACTATAACCGTAAAAGTAAGCTAACAAACATTCACTAAAAAAAAAACCCCAAACGCAAATCAAACATTAGCCAGAGGAACGATTCCTTCTTTTTTGCAACCAATTTGCTTGTTCATCTATTGGAAATATTCAGTGCCGAAAACAATCACTACAGGCAAACCTGCCTATCTGGAAACACTGGAAACATGACACGCATTTCCTTTCGCATCCATCCATCGAACGGTTTGCCGACGAGTAGCATGGGCACACAAAGAAGCACGGACAACCACAGCATCGTGCCCGACGGGCGAATGCGTGTACCGTTGCATTTAATTAATATACCATTGATTAGTTAATGGTCTGTGCAGAGTGCGAGAAAATTATGTGATACGCGCACAGGCTTCCATACTTCGCCACGACCCGACCCGGCCGATGCATCTCTGTGCATGTGTGTGGTTCGGACGTACGGAATACGCACTTCCGTGGCATGTAAGGTTCCGACCGTATCGGTTCGGATGATGCCCAGGTTCTAACACGTTCATGACCAGCGCCACAACGGCACAGGTAGAAGTGGGATATTATTTTCTACACATTTCATGGTAAATAAATCAATGAATAATTTTCCACTAGCCGTGTAGCCACGATTTGCAGGACCTGGTCAGCTGAGAAATAAACGCGGATAAAGGATAGCACATAGCCGGGCACACCTTTCGAATAGCTTAACACCGTGCGCCACCGGTGGCCTGGTTAGAGATGTGGGATGTTCGTCCAATACCGTTGCCCGTTGCCGTCTCCATCAGGTGTGTCCGTGCATCGTAGAGTCATCGTGCAGTGGAACAATTCATTCCTCCGGCTACGGATGGACACACCGGTAGCGGCCGAACACGCAGCGCTATCTGGCCGTATGCAATGTGATATAAAACATCATATAATGTCAGATTACAAAAGCCTGCTACGGTGCTGAGCGCCAGTATTGCACTTCCGGCATATTACCGTATCCCGGAACACGGCCAACGGGGAGCGTAAATGTTCCAGAGCGAAAGACAGCAAAAAAGACGTACACAAACTCGACCAGTACCACACGACGGCAAACGCGAGCGCTTGCTTGGGCAGGATTTTCTGTTATTTCTCCTAATTAAAACGCGCCAACGTGCATGCGGCACGGCTGAATGATGATGCTCTTTTACCCATTTTAGAATCGCGATGGATGCCAACGTGCCACACGAACCATTCATTAGCCCAGCAAAGTGCTCGCTAAGCGAATGCTTCATTAGTCTCGCAGGTAGTGGGACATCAAGTGAAGCGCATCCAATGCAAATGGCAATCAAATTCCAATGCCCACGGATAACCGGTGCATTACTGTGTCAGATGGATTTTTTTTTTTTTTTGCATGATGCTTTCGTACAACACAATGCTCTGTCTGTGGTAGAACCGTTAAAAGCCACGGTTGGGCAGCATTTCACTCCTTCTAACGTTTTGATATGTTGCTACCACCAACGGTGACTTCTTTTTTTTATTAGGAAGAGAAATTGCAGATCGAGAATCTCACACTTAGTTTACTCTGTTTTTTATGCGACTTCGATAATTATAGGTCAGTAATAAATAGAATGCCAATAAGCTGACTGTATAAGCAGAACTACAGAGCTTTAAAGTCGAAAAAGGCGGTAAAACGGAGTGCTATAATGTGAGTATTTTAGAATCAAACTTAAAGTTAACCGTAATAATCAAACAATTGAGAAGAATGTTTTTTTAACCCAAGTGCATGTGTCCGTTGTCATCCTCTTCGTATTGGAGAGATGTCATCATTACATGAGATTTGTGAAACATCATCTTATCTGTCCTTAGAGATCCCTCAATATATTATTCTTCAACAGCTCATTGCGGATTGGAAGTAGACAAACGAAAATGAAAACTGAAACCAATAAAGTGTGATGGCCAAAGACCGCAATTTCATCCTTAAATTGAACCAGCGCAGCACTGCCAATGAACCTTCACTACGACCGATAGTTTAACATTCAAAGCAAGTCGACCCAACTCGATTGAGCGAAAGAACAGGCAGCGGATGACATTGAATAAGCAGGAGCACAGCTATTAATCAGTGAACAGCACCACAGGATGTGAATCAACCTCACTCGAAGGATCACCTTGTCCTATACCCCCGTCTAGCAGTTACAACTACTTCCCTCCGGCCGCCCGATAATGCCCTCCCACCATCATCGAGGCACACACATGCAACGAAATTGTAAAATGTACACACTCGCACGTACCACCTTGACAAACAAATAAATTACATTCTTATCTCTCAATTTGGTGCACAGCCGGGCGCGCCATCGTTTGCCACAGACCCAAACCCCATCACGGCCCACCACGTAAAGGTGCCGCGCAGGGAAAAGGTGACGCTGTCCCATAACCGGGGTGAAAAAAAAACGCTCGCAAAACTTTCCGCTCGTGCCACTGCCGGTACCGCGGGTCGATGGCGCTGGTCGCTCAAACCATTGGCACCATTGTTAGCACCAACTAACAGCACGGGCCGCTTTGTGTCGCCCCGTCGCAGCGTCTGTTTGTTCGTTTGTTGACACCGTCTCTTCGAATGGGGCTGAAGAATCCACAGCATTTCCCTGGCTACACCGGTTCGTTCCGTCCTACCTTACCGATGGACAACAATAATAAAATTTTCAATTAAATCAGGAGGACACCGAATCGTGGATACATCCCCGCCTCGTCCGCACCGTGCATCCCGATCGAACCCCTGGCCCATTGCATTGTGTTCTTCACCAGCCAACACAAGAATGACATGGAAGGAAGGAGAAAGTAAACACAAAGGCATAGTAAGGTAACTGCAGGTAAGAACCCGGCCGGCACTTACTGCGTCGAAAATAGGTGGAAGGAAGCTTTTAATATATATTAGACAATTACGGGCTTTGTTTTCATTTCTTCATTTGTTGGTTTTTGTCCGAAACTGTAGATGTAGGGCCCCCGGTTTCATTCCAACTCCTGCCCCAGCTCCGAACTGGATCACACCACACAGAACACCAAACTAATCGGAATCTTCTTACCGGAGCTGCTACCTCCAAACTGCAGAGAAAGCTTAATAGGCACTGTTTTTGTGCCTGTGTGTGAGCCCGGCAAAGGGAAAAGGGCCACGTAATCAGATATCACCTCGGTATTTATGTGCTGCTACCGCCTAGTCTGAATTGGCAAACGAAACCCATTGACCAAATCGTAAAAGCAATCGGACCGTACAACCGACTTACTTTCCACTTCCACCCGGAATCGGGATACAGTTACGAGAGGGGGGGTGGGGAGGTTGTACATTTTCCACTAAAGAAGCTTTTTACGATAGTTTAAGACGGTTCGAAAGCATAATGACTTCTTTTATTTCGATCTGGCGCTTCCACACCCCGGCCTCGAAACAAGCGGATTAGGTACGGGGGGCGGACAAGGACGAGCTTCTGGAGGGTCTAACAAAACTCCCTCGTTGGGCAGTAAATGCAGAAGTTCGGCAAAGTAATGAAACGGTTTTGCAGTTTTTCAACCCAAACGGTGCTCTATCGATTTCGGATCTTTACCGCCGTGTCCCATTTCTAGCGTCCCCACAGCGTTCCCTCACTTTCGGAATGTTCACCTCTAAACCGATCTACCGTTTTATGCTTACCTTCTCCTCCAACACATTACACCAAACACACAAACGGAACGGTCGTCTTCTTTGTCCCGGCTGCCGCTAGACGGGTTCCCACCAGCCTTTCAAAAGATTGTTTAATTTCAATTCGTTTCCTAATGACGATTCCTTGCCAGCGGTCGATTGAAATTGATAAATTGCTTCCGATATAATTGATGCCCTTCAGCCACTGCCTGCCAAACGTCAGCTTTACGATACAAATGGCATCGGAGCCCATTCGCACACACGGTACACTGCCGGTACAGTGCAACTGGACGGAAAACATTACGCCATCGGTTGATGGGTTTGCAACAATCACGGAGATTGACACATTCGCAGTGAAAAGAAAAAGCTTTTCTCGAAAATCGAATTGACCGAGGCCGGCAAGCCGATTCGTTCGCATGGTTTCGCAAAGTAATTGCTGCTGGTCGCACGGTTGCCATCATGATCGATAGGACACGAGTGTACCACGGTGCTCAAAACGATCCTTATACCACACGATGGTGCCAAAAGGGAGAGGTTTTCCTCATTTAATGGGCTAATAGCTTTTGATGATAAGTGTGTAATAGGGACTGTTTTTGTTGCTCTCTGCCAACTTATGTAGAACAATGAATTATTTCTAGCCCATGTTATTGATGTGCTTTGAAACAGTGCAAATTTGAACAGCAAAACAATGAGTATCGAATAATGAAGAATCGATTCGGGTAGATACAGTCCACACAAGCATAAAGATATTGATAAATACATACTTTTTAACTGTAAGGAAGTAAATAATCAAAACATTTGTATTAAAATTTTGAATTAACCAAAAATCTTTAGAGAATGTATAGGACGCAATGTCATTCGGAAGTTTCGGATGGAATTTTGATAGGCCTTGTGTAGTTGTAACACCACTAAAGAAGAAAAAGAAGAGCTCACAGACCATAGTTGGGTGGTCCCTGATGCCTGTCTATCGAATCTAAAAATATGTCATAATCGTTTATGAATGAAAAATTCCTTCAATAGTCTTGGGAAATTTTGAATTTTAATTTTATTTAACCCTAACCGGAGAAAACGTATTTGATCCGCACGAATGTGGTAAGCGTGAAGCGACCGCTTTCGTGAATAAAGAAAAACCATTGGAAATATGCAAATGTCATAAACAAAACGGTTCATACACAAATGAAATGTCACACGCGCACACGTCAATCAAGCCGACCCTTATCTTCAGTCGCACAAATTTATTACTCAACAAACACTGCCCCCGTTCGCTTGACACACAGGGCACGTCGGTATAGCGACACATAGAGAGCTCTCACAGCAAACAAAGCAAATCCACAGAATGATATTCCAAAATTGCAAGCCACTGTACGCCTCGCTTCCGGAGAGCACCGCAAAGAACCAGGCCCGTTTGGTGTTTTATTCGGAAATTTATACAATTTTGCCTGCCTTCGGTCTCGACGGAGGGTTTGTTTTTAATGCTTTCCTTACACTCACATCCTTTGGGATTGATTCTTTGCCATGTTTGCTGTCACTTCACGTTTCTTTACTGAGATTGCCCACCCAGCCGGGGAACGGTGGAACCACTCGTGGGAAAATTGCTAAAAATTAAAATTAAATACAAGCCTGTACTCACCGTCATCATGAACAATCAGACACACGAGCCACCCAAACGAACGCAACGGTCTGCAAACCGCAATAACAACGAAGCTTTGGGAAACGTTTCGTTTGTTCATCTTCATACAGCGTTGTGTGACTAACATCCTTTCTGTAGACAATATTTCAGACTCATCCAACGTAAGTGAGGAAAAGACGTTCACGTCCCTTACCTCAAAAAACCACGAGGACCTGGAGCAATGCAGCACAAAAGAACGTCCAGAGACGAGACGAGAAAAAATGAAGAATAATAAAATAAATAAGCGTATGGTAACGCTCCCCATCAAGCCCCGAAACGGACTGTTACTTTTAACCAACGATACCCACATTGTTTGTGTTGGTGTGTCTGCGTTTATAGCAAAACGTAAGAGACGCCACTTTCGTGCTACCAATTTCAATTTCATTTCACTCCGTCGACGTAAATTCCCTTTCGAATTGCGTACTCCCTTGTCCGTGGAGGCCCGTCGCCATGAAAGCCAACAGGCGAATCGGGTCTGTTCTTCAGCTAGCGCAACAGGACGGACTGACGAGTTATCAAATCTGGAGCCCCGTACACCATAACAACCAGGACAGTTCAACCGCTAGGGCTCTAGCCGGGCAACAAAAACCCAACCGATGCCAAGAATTCGCTCCGGGCCTGGTCACATTGCTGTGGCACTAGAACACTAAATTAATTTAGCAAATACCAACACCGACAGCCAACATACGTCGCACCGTTCGCCCGCTCCGGTCCGGTGTTGGTACATTTTCAAATTGCCACTAAACCCATCATCACCGGCTAAATGCGATAATTAAAAGTCAAAAGGAATCTTTAATTTCCGACATAAATCCTCACCACACTGGATGAAACCGGGTGACCATTTCGTGGAAGCTATGCCAACAAAAATCAGTCCCCTTTTTCCCCCCTTTTTTTCTTGTTGGCTTTTGCTCATTTGCTCCCCAAAGCGAAAAATTCGTTCGTATGCTTCCAGTTTTTGGGGCCGCACAAAAATGCTTTCACCTTTCTGACAGCTACCAACAAACCGCTTCAACAAAAAACCCCTGGCTGCACCATGGGGAAACGATTTGGAGAGTGCTGGACGATGGATTTCGGACGGTTCACCAAAGCAGAACGAATAATCAGATCCTGGGAACCACAGCTCAGCCACAAACTTCCTAGATTGAACATCCCCAAGAAACGATCGGTAACTGCACGAGCTACACAGCTATTTTCTATACATGTCGCTGGGAAATGTGACGCTCCTGACGCTGGCAACGTTCGCACTACTTCACCCAGTGGATCGCCATTCCCGGAAGGTACGGTGCCTTAAGAACAAAATGCCAAATGATGGCACACGTCCAGTGACTACCGTAGGGTTGGGGATGGAGTGCTACAGATGGTGGTCTGTGCAAGATTCCTAATAAACTGAAAACAAACACATTTGCACACCACGGACTAACCGACCAAAAATTTGCCGATAAAAGCGAACCGGAACCGGATACAAAAGAAAACCCTCAAACACGGCACCACCAACCAAAGGCGGAAGAGCCTGAACTAAGTCACACACCGAAAAAAAAAGTAACCACCCATGTGTCGTGACTTGAAAGGCAAATCACGACAAAAACTGTCGTTTTCGTGCATGTACACACTTGCTTTTCCCTGCTGACGTTCACTCGGGTGAAAAACAATGCTGCTGTAGCGGCAGTCTTCGTAGTTGCACACACTAGCTACTAGGCGTCTCCATCGCGCCACCAGGCGCCTCCATCGCGTCACCAGGCGCCTCCATCGCGCTACCAGGCGCCTCCACCGTGCTGGTATTTGTTGGAAACGACAAGTAAAAAGATGTTTCCAACAACAACGCAGAAAAAAAGCATTACTTTTCCTTTTTTTCCATGAAAAACCTCAAGCAACTCTGTAACCATTTTCGAAAGCAATAGAATTGTTGCTGATTCAGGGTGAAAAAACATCCACTCCAAGCGCTGGCGATAGAAACAAAGTCGGACGTTGTTCCCCAATTCAAGACTTTGCGGGCGTCCTCCCCAAAACGCAAGGAGCCAATGCCAAAGTGCCAGCTAACGAGTACGCCAACAGCAGTTTAAAATATTGTTAAATGAGTTGAGAATCATTGGTGCTGGCACGTCAGTTCGCAGTGAAACATGTTCATGATGCTACTAACTTTCAAACCTCCGGAACCCCGGCGTCCGATTCGCTTGTTGAGCGCGACAGGCCAACCCGGGCCGAGAAACCGTCAGTTACTCGGTGCGATACGGTGGTTTGGGCAACAGCTTCGTGCACCACATATCACAGCAAGAGCAGCAGTCACTGGTGCTCCACGTTTGCGAGTTGATTTGGCTTTTAGTTGTGCTATTTGCCTACCCAGGAGTATGAAAACACAATGGGCCTCTTGCATTACTACTTGGAGGATGTCGCCCATCATTCTTAATGCTTTGAACTGATAAACATTATTTTTGGGCATACATTGGGTATCATTTTCACATCAAGAGTTATGAATTTTATCGAGAAATTTAAATCAAGCCATTTCCATAATCCGTTCTTCCCATGTTTGTATATAAACCCAATATAATCTAGTAATACAAAGTATATCAAAGACTTTTAAAACTTTAAAACCAAATGCGTAGACAATTGAATATCACATTACGTTCCTCAAAAAAAGACTTCAAATCTTTAGTTATCATTTTATTGAAACCGATTCTACCGTTCATCAACCACTCTTTCAGTTTGTCTGATGCAATTTCACTAGTACTTGTCCCCCATTCTAATGGCGGGAATATTTGCAGCCAACCGTACGTATAGCAAACGATGACATTCGGCATTCGGCACCACACAATGCATGCAGAAAATGCACCAAACTTCAAGTGTTTCTGCTGATGGCAAACGCTGTACAAGCTGCCGTCGGTTGAGCTGTGTGCCAACAGTAGCGAAAGCATAAAGCCACAAACATTTTATAATGAGGCAATATATGCAATTTTAAAATTTCGATGCGCCGCCTGTAGGCACACCGGCACGAAATATGCGAGCGTTCATGCCGAAATCAACGACCTTTATGAAAGGACATCCGATATTTTACCGTGCTCCTACCGTTGGTTTTCTGCACCATCATAGCCGTCATTGTCGTCGGTCGCCACCACTGATGTCGTCAGCATCAACTGTGCACGTCACTCAATTATTCTGCATCCGCTCGTGGCTTTCCTCCCTCCCTTCTTTTCACTCGACTTCCCCCTTCCCCTGCAACACCGGTCGAACACGTTTGAGCGTTCGAGGCGATGAAAGAAAATTGTTATGGAGATTATTGATATTAAAATTAAGTTCATAAATAATTGAGTGCCGGTGTTTTCACTTACGCCGCCTTGCGTCGGGCGTGGTATGCAATGCGTGCAAATAGCCGGCCACGTGGTCATTCGGTGATCCTTCCGGAAAATCGCCCATCCGCAACCGGGGCGTTGCTGGGCTGGGCAGAAAATAGCGAAAATTATTACGCACCATTAAATTTGATAAAACCACTTTGTAATGGCACTTTTAGCCAAGAAGTGACAGTTCGTTACGACCGCACGGGTACTCCAAGTGTGGGGTAAACTTTTGTTTTGCCTTTTTTTACTGCTTGACTGCATCTATGAAAAAAAAAAAACATTGATGATTATTTATGAGGCTGGCAGTGATGTCAGCATCAACATCAGACCGTCCTAAAATGGTTGGTTTTCTTAAAGTACTCAACGCCATGTGTTGTACAATTCATTACTTTACAACAAAGACAATTAAGTTCTCGACCTAAACAATATCTCAGTGAACATGCATATAAAAAGCCATAGAAAAGTATCAACAAAATTAAAATACAACCTTGTCTTTTTAAGAATCAGGCATTTTTTGAGATCACTTTAGAATAAAAGTGTTTCTTCCTTTTCTTGTCTAATCCCCCTGCAACATCTCAAAATTTGCTTAAAAAAATCTTAACTACTCAAATGCGATCTTTAATTACTGTTTTTGAAATTTTAAGCTTCTTATTTATTATACTTATGACGGCACTTAGTCGTATTATCAGTCCCATAATGACTGCATGGAGTACAAATTCCCCAAGGCATTTCCTCCTTGTCTACTGCCTTATGCCGGGCATGCTCGGTTGATTTTAAGCTTCTTGTTAGAGTCAAAATACATTCTGTAAATGTGAACCTTTCTTCCTTCATCCGCTGAACACAGTTTTCAAAAAGCCTTTGCCACTCATACTCATTTTTATAAAGTTTTTAATTTCATATGTTTGAATATATATTTATTATGTTCTTTTAAAGAACTTTAAAAACAAAAAAAATAAATCTACAAAAAAAAACAATCATTCGAGCACTGTACTCTTTAAACCCATAAAACATCTTTATGAGGTGTTGGGAGACGATTCTTTTTCAATCCTGAAGCGTTGTACCACACTGGATATCATTTTTTGACGATAAGCACAACCAAAACCGGGGGAAAATTGAAAGTCAAACTCAACGACCAATGACATAGCTCGTACTATGCCCAGCGAATATTCACAAGTACAATTCTACCGACCGATCGGTTAGTGCACCAAGTTCGCAAAAGTTGTCACCGTCAACCATCGTTGCCACATTGTTATGAAGAAGCTTTTGCCATGTTGTTGATGCAGTTTTTTGTTCGGGCTTTGACCACTGTTTTTTCCCCTCCCGGCAAATAAACATTCTTTATAGCACCGGCGAAATACCACCGTACCACTATGCGTAACACTGCGTACTGGTACTGCATCTAGCCGGGCCGAGGTTTTGCGGTTTTGCAACGCGCGTCTGCCGCAATTCAGTCACAAAACTTGACCAATAATCTGATAAGATTGCTGCTGCCCGATGTGTCCGTCGGACCGATCTGGTGCGATACAGTGTTCGGGTTTGTTGAGGTTCCATGTGCTTCCACTTTTTTTACGCGTAGCCTAATATGTTCCAGCACCGGTTGACAAAGTGCGAAAGTACGTGCCGATAATGCAGTCGAGAGTATCGTCGGCGTCTCTCCGTTCGGCAAGCAAAACCGTTTGGGTGCATCCCTTAGCAAGATCCGAAACGATGGATTTGTGTGGAAGATGGGCACACACCAACAAAAAAAGAAAGAGCTGTACCGAATCTAATTAGCAGCAAAACAACATAACACCAAACGTCAACCTTATCGTGTTACGGTTCAAAAGCTAACACTAACCCAAAACCAGCACAGCTTATAGAGTTCATCTACATAACTGGACCGGGAAACATTTCACTACGGGCAAAACATGGCCTGTACGTTGTTTAGCTGAGTTTCAGCTTTTTTTCTTGTTTTGCTGCTTGTCCCGGAACCAGGAACAGACTTTGTATGCTTTTGAAATGTCACACCACGGTGCCAGAACTCGCATTGTTTGACAACTGGCAGACGAAGGATCAAAGAGATTGAATTACTGTGCTGCGCTCGTAAGGAGATTCCTCTGCTCACGCCGGCAGGAAAATCTCGACCATCATCAAGGAGATGCAAAAACGTAACACCAACTTTGCACGAACATTCCCTTAATGCAGGTAATGAGAATAGTTTGTACGGGCAGTTTGGTATCATCGAGTTTAAAGGAATTAACTGCGTCGTGGGCTGACATCTTGTTATTTCGTTGAAGTGACAACAACAAAATGTCTCAACACTTATCGTAACAGTATTTATGGTGTATTGCATCCTTAAAGTTTTTGCTTTTTCCAATATCAATCCAAACATATTTAATTTCCCCACATATGGTAACGATCTACACCGGTCTGAGCACTTCATACTCGTTTCTGACTATTAAATTTTCAAATACCCATGGCGCCTGCAAACCACTACTGTCGTACAAAAGGACAATGTAGCAACCACTGCTACGACCAATGCTGACAGCTTGCTCTGAATTCATTAACAGCCCGTAAAATAGGCCGCACAGCAAGTGTGTGTTTATGCGACTGTGTGTCGTACAGGTACATATGGCACACACATTTCAAATTCTACCAGTGAACGACAACCTCACATAATACAATATTCTTTTCCCAAATCTAATTTTCTATAGTGATGACAAAATTATCATTGACTTTCCGTCCCTCCATACAAATGAAGTGGTCCATCGTTTGGTATTCCGTCGGTTTGCCTATCTCGTCCAAAACTCCCAACTCGGGAGGGTTGCCCCACCTACACGGCACCAAGATCGACGATGCACGTTCCGTTACCCTCCCCGGCATCCCGCATGCCTGGTCTGTTCAGTAACAGTTTTGACATCTTATCCATCCATTCGGTACTCTCTCACATCCAGCAGTAATCACCCGCAGCTGCTGGGTGCGACACAAGTTTGCCGTCACACCGTGACATTCACCGAAAAAGTGAACCATCCATCTCGGCCCATGCCCCACGTAGCCGGGAGCGTACATTGGGGGTACTCCACGACACCGGTCGTTCATCTTCAGCTCGGGCTACTGCAGTTGTCACCCGTTTTTGCTGAGATCGCTTCAAACAAACATCCGACATATCCGACCGAAACTCACAGACTAAAGGCTCACCACGGAAGAACCGTACCCTCGGTTGGAACCGTGGGAGGGTTGCCGGGTTTGCCACTTATCGGTAGAATTGATGCGATGAAAATGAAAATTGACTACCCCGTGTTACCGGGGCAACGGTAGACCCGCCCGTAACTCATGAGAAGGTAGAACACATTTTGATGAACACACACTGCCCTGTGTTTGTGCTTCCGGTCCTCGAAGCGGTCTCGGGAACGGGCTGCTCTTTTACGGCTCACAGTCGACAGTTTCATCAACGAACGTTTTGCTACTTTTGAATGATTTATTGCCAATCATAAGTATTTTCCAGACCATCGTCTCCAAGGTTCTTGTGCGCTCGAGTGTGCCGTCCGTGGCCAGTGCGGTGAGATTCACCCTTTCGTACATCGAGTACTCGCCAGAGAAGCTTCTTTGGTGCGGATAGGAGTGGATTGTCTACTCCAATTTTATTTATTCTACAAATCCTTTTGCTCGTTCCATATGCAATCGTGCGTTAGTAAGTGCACCTTTTACCGTCATTTATTAAAACTTACACCTATTTCAAACTGTTACCCCATTGGAACCGAACGGTCGCACGTGATACGGCTTTAGTGATCATCAACATTGCTTCACTATTGGTACGTAAATATAAAAATGCTTCAGTGCATCTCGAATCAATCAGTTGAATGTATTTTATCAACCCCACACAAACCCCAGCTGATGGGTCCACCATCAACTCCACCGTTTGCAGGCTGGCAACCTTCAGATACAAACACCGGGGGTCAGCAACAAATACTACGACCACACTCGGCCGAAGCACATAAATTTGTGTACCAATGCACACCCTCAGTGATGGTGGATGAAAGCACCCATACAAAAGCCACAAAGCCATTCCATTCCGACCTTCCAGCACACACAGACACCCGGATGAAGGAACGATTTAATTTGCCTAATGTTTCGAACTCATTGAAATAAATCATAATGAACTTCCTTTCATGGTAGCGCCCCGGAATGAAATGCTCATCATAGCTGCTGACCCGGTTTTTCCTTCACCACTGCTTTCTCGCCCACCGGAGAAAACGAAGGCCGACCGTTCCCAATGTGCCAATGAATTCGAGAGTGCAAATTTCAGCACGAGACACCAAACATAAAACTTGTGTCAGGTCAGAGACATCAAATTTCATCTCCTTCTTGGCTTTGTGTCCCCTCGCGCCTACGATAGTCCGGATCTGTATTATGACCATTGCCATGCGGTGCACAAAAGTACATCTGACAGGCAGGCTTCGGATAGGGATACGATGGCAGGCCCTGCAGCCCGGCCTGCAGTAATCGAAAAACCTTTGTAAGGGCTTTTATTTTACGATTTTTCCTGCCTCTCACTCCTTTCTCGCCAGTTTTTCTTTCCCTCCCCACAACCCTTTGCTAAGCCCTTGGCCTTCGACTTCCATTTCGACAAGGCTGTGCTGCATTCGGATAATCGGACCATCGGGTAAAGGCACTCCTACCAACACACCATCCCAAACACACACACACACATTTCCCACGAATGATCCATCTAAAGTCCACTCCTCGCATTCGGTTTGGCCGGCATCCAACACTAGCTTTTCCACTCGGGCAGATCCTGTGTCGGGGAAATCCTTCATTCTTTCAGGCCGCGTCCAATCCCATCACCAAAAACCCCACAAGCGTTCCGTTCCTCCGCCGGTGGTCCGATGTTTGTTTGTTTCCAATATGAAGAGATAAAAGATTATACAAAGTAAAAGCCGGAGGCAAACGAATAATACCCAGAGCTTCAGGTTGACGTGCGCTACCCTCACTCGGTATTGGATTTCCCGGGCTTCCCTAGAAGACGTCCAAGTCTTGTAACGCCTTGCCACAATCACAACCCTTCCACCAGCCAACGGCCACCTGCTCCACTCACTCCGCCCTACCAGAAGCTGTACTGGAATGCCAAAAAGGAACTGGCTGCATTTTGCTACGAACCTGCTCGCTTGCTTATCTTTCACACTTGACGTTTTTTTTTTTTTTTGCTTCCCACCACCCCCTAGTTCCTACCCAACCCGCACAACCCTAGAGGGGACGCAACGAAGCTTGGGATTCGCTCCAGGACACATAAAACTCTTACTGTCAAACTGAAGCTGATAACTTTGAGCAGCGAGGAAACAAAAGAAAGTTTAGGCTCTTTTTCTTTTCCCGAAAGGCCCCCGTAATTTTCTGCTGCCGGCCATTCCGTCTGTTGTCCATTTTACCACTCCTGTCCTCTTTGTTCCACCCTTTCCCTTACTCATGCATTTCACCCGTTTCGGAAGTGTCACGCCCAGCCTTTTGAAGGATTTCCGGGAAAAGGATGCCCAATTGGTGGGTTAGACAGAGATAGAGAAAGAGTGTGTGAGGGAGAGAGAGAGAGAGAAAACGAAAGAGAAACATTGAAAGGGTGTAAGATTGCGGATAAATTCCAGCTGCAGCAAAAACTTTGCCCTTGCTTGCAACAGCCGGATGAATGGTACCGTCAGTAAGGAACGTCAGCCTACAAAAATCTGAACGTAATGGGTAAAGGCCACCCTGGTGCCGATCCTGGCCTCTCGACCTCCCCCCCTTCACTGGTCGGGGCAAAGTAATTCGAATGCTTACTTCGGGGGCTTATGTTTGTGTTATATGGTACATTTTTTATTGTCCTCACACAGTGTTCGATGGTGCAAGTCCGTAAGTCGAAAAACGGTACCGTGTAACACATATAGATGAATCTTACAAATTGGAAAACCAACCCCAGATTTATGCCCCAGTACGGTACAGGGCTAAAGGTAGGTCAGCCATATCAGTGGAGCGTAATCTTTCCCCCGGTTCGGTGCTGCCTGGACTGTACCGTCGTCATGTGCAAGTAGAGAATAAAACAACCTACTCAAGCCTAACCTAACGGCAGCAACAACAACAATGGGAACAAACCGAAAGGCGACATCTCGTAAAACAGGCTGGAATTAGTCTGTCAGGTTTCGGGTCCGATCTGGCACGAAAGGCGATGTGCTGGGTACGTATTTCTATTTCGCAAATCTATAAAACTCCACGTCACACAGTGGTGACTTTTGCTGACTGGATCGGATTGATAAAGCAGTACTAACCCGGCAGTACAAGCAAACTTCGCATGACTTGTTGAGGCGTAGGAAATGACCGGAAATGACAATGGCAACAACGTTTAAAAAAAACCCGTCTCACAACGATGGAATTGTGTTTCTCTTTGTCGTATGCTTTTTTCTAATTTTTTTAACGATAGCGTAAAAAAATCTCCTTAAACTAACAGCAACTCCTGCGCCTTGATGCTGACGCTCCCCTGTCAGCCGAAGGCCCCACAAATCATTGCTAGATGGAATCGGTGCAACGAATTTCGACTCCAAACATCACCATCGTGCCCATTCACCCTTCAATAATAATATCCAACTTTGCAGACATTCGCGACCGAATTGTAAAGCGCGCACAATTTAATCTAACTTTCGACGACCTTCCTCATCGACCCATTTGACAAAGCTCTATTCAAACTGTGCGTCCTATTACCAGTAGTCCAGTGCCCGGCGGGCTGGCTTTGGTGGGCTTCATTCGAGACCGAACGGATTTACAAAGTTTTCCATTTTTCGCACGGATTCAAACCATCATGCCGTGGAGTTCATTCATTGGGAGAGTTGCAACAACAAAAAACACACACACAGTAAAATGAACAACACCACCAACTCGCCGAATCCGTACCCCAGCATTTGGGGTGGGCAAAATCGAGCATAAAGCGGCTCAATGTTTGGCTGGCGGGTTGATTGGTATTTCGATTTGCCGACCCGTGCACGGGCAGACAGAACCGACGGACGGATTGAAACCCTGTGCCTGTTGGAATGTGAGCTCGATGTAACGAGTGACCTGCAGCTATCAACTCATCAACTTTGTAGTGCACTTCTTTCAACATGCACTTTCATTGTATCTCGTTCGCTCTCTACTCTCCTTGGCGTCGGTAGGTTCGGTTTCTCTTAGCAAAACCCATGGCCCCACAGCCAACAGCCAAAGAATGGTGGAGACCGCACCATTGTAGGCCTGTCCGAATCAGCCCGTTCGCCATGCGAACCTCCAAATGACGAAACGAGCGTGTTGATAGTCGCCCGACCAAGGCACAACAAACAACGATCGAAATTTAATTTAAACTTTCGATCCACTCGACTACGGCTACGGGGCAAAGTGTGGCGTATACCTTCGGATACGCAACAGCAGACTCGGCAAGTCACTGTGCACCGTCCCTGCGAAAAAGGGCACCTTGCACTGCCAGGGAAGACCGACCGGAAACAAATGGACTAACCCGGCCCAGAACCTCTTGCCTTATCGGCTCATCAGTGCCTGCCGCAGGCACTGAAGAATCCCCAAGGTGAGCTACCCTCTGGCCGCTGCTCTCTATTTTCAGCTATCCACTTGAATTTGTATGTATTTGAGCGTGCAGTGCTGTGTTTTGTTTCGGGGGTTTCGGTTTCCGTGTGGCGATACGTTTCGGTTATATTGGGTTGTTTCGGAGTTTCAGCCACGTGAAGGATCGACGGACGCCTGGGCTCCATTCGTCAGTGCTGGTCTGCGGTGATTGAGATGGAATTTGGACTGGGCCTCAAAATAAAACCATACGAAGCATGACTTTCGATAATTAAATTTTACAGAATGCGATGCACTTATTCATCGTAAATGCCAGAACATATACCTCTTCAATTCTTTTCATTCCTTAAAGCCATATTTCACTGAAAATTCTTCATTGTAAGGATCAAATAGACGGGTAAGCCATCTTCCACCCTTGAACTACTGCTCAAATTACTATGCAAATATGCACCGTCCGTAAAAGAAAAGCTGCTTCTGTTCATTTTTCCGTGCCCAAGCCTAGCCTGACACAGCTTGCCCACGAAGCGAACTCTCCACAGCGTGCAGATAAAAACCCATATATTACATAATTTTATTGATAACAGTACCCACAAAGCGGCCATCACGCGACAACGGATTACTTTTATGTTAGCATTCCTGGCATCCTTGGCATCCTTTCGAGGCGGTGTAACGCGCTGTAACGGCAAACATATTGACATTTGGTATTGAAAAATGGCCGACAATCGACCACGGGCAGCGAACAAACGGGCACAACATACCGGTGTCTCGATTGTTTTTTTTTGTTTTCCTTGCCCATCGCTCCACGGTTCGAGCCCTTTTTTCGGCCAATATCAAACGGACCCGGCACCCGGTGGAGGAAAGAATTTTCTAATATATAAGATATGAGAAAACTTGATCAGACCGAACCAGCACCGGCATAACGTACATTGACAACCAACCACTGGCCGCCATTATTCAAAAGGCGATAAAATTATTGGGCACAAAAAAAAAACCCGTCATAATAAAAATTAATTTCCCAGCAAACTTTCCGGAACGTGAACCCGGTGGCTGGTTGGATCTTTTCGGCTGCACACAATACGCTGGTCGGACATGTTTTCTCACCATACTTTGGCCCACCGCACCGCCAGGAAGCGGCCGTTTTTCGATGCTGACGCGCCGGATCCTCGCCGGAGATCCTCGCCGGAAATATAATTCTTCATTCTTCCCATTCATTTCGATCAACCATCTTTTACCAGCTGAGTTTTTGGGGAAGGACATCTTTTTTTTATTTTTGTTCTGCCTTTTGCTCCATTTTGTAAGAGGCACTCCTGTCCTGGTGGCCCGTTCTAGCCGCTTCACTCGCTATTCCCATGTGATTAAGTAAAAAATGGTTCCACCTCTTTGGCAATGGTTGCACGGCGAATGCGACGTGATGAAGGGGCTAGCAAGAGAGAGAAGGAGAGAGAGAGAGATCTGGAACTTTGGGGCTATGATTTGATTGGATACCAGCCAACATACCTAGTACCGGGAACGGGAAGCTCCAGGATATTCAGGCCGTTCCACAAACAAGTCGAGCTAATTGATTTGCAAACTTTTCGCTACCCCCGATACGCCCGATGGCTAATTCTTTTCAATCGATAATTTTTAAGGCCAAAAAAGTTGGCTACAGCACGGAAGTGATGGCTATTGGAGACAGCTACGAAAAAGTGCAACAGCCAGATGCTTTTCACTGTAACACTGCAGTCAATACGATGTTTGTGGATTATGCAGTAAACATATTCCGATTTACTTATTATCCTAGCATCAAGGTAATACAGATCTCCATTTCATACATTGTTGTCAAAAATCTCTGAGGAATTTATTTGGTATTATCATATGATTTGATCTTTAAAAATGTGTAATCATATTGGCAATAGCAGAGGCGCTATTCTGATACATTCAATGGAAAAGCAGTCAATTAGTTTTCCGGTATCTATCACAGCGCGAAGATCAGCAGTAGAAAGGAAAAGAATGTCTACATGTATAAACAGTATAGATGGCTGTTGGGATTATGATTTGTACATTTGTAGCATCCTCGAACTTCTGGGGCTTCGTGACTTCTAGGTATAAGCAATAGAAAAAATATTTTTATGTAATATACAGATCGTACAAGCATAAAGGTAAAACATGTTCCATTTATTGTATAAATCACTGTAAATAAAATAAATATTGAATGTTGCAAATCTTTCTTAAGAAAAAAACATCCAGTCTCCAGTAAAATATGTTATGTTATAAGTTTGCATCAATTCCATATTGATAAAACAAATAAGAACGTTAGATATGTCGACATTGCACTTAATAAATCGCTTGAGAAAAGTCATGTGTAGGCAGTGAGGTAGTGAGGAGTCATTCTAACCAGAAGTCAACTCTCAAAAGATTCATTCGTTTAAGATCGTTTAACTTCAACTTGCTACTGCTCTTAAAACATGGCTACACGCGGTACGAAGCATTACTTCAAATGCTCGCAAACTTTCCTTAAGCGCATGCAAAAACCGAACCTAGGAAAAGTAGCAGCAGGATGGTTAATAAATTCAATAAATAAATAAAACCAAACCCCCGAAAACGGAAGGCGAATTTATTGAACGCTGACAAACGGACAGCAGGCCACTGCTTCGGCAAATAAACATCCGGTGCGGTCAGCCATTCGCACACGCTAACGTTTGTCAGTTTGCCTCCGGTAAACGCGACCCGATTGCAAAGGACAACGGGTACAACTTTTAGACGAACGACAGAGCGACCTGGGTGCTCGAGAATTTACACATGTTGTAACAGAAATTTTCGGAACCGCTTTTGAACCCTCACCCAACCATGCTACCCCTATCCCGCGCTCGCGACGTGTAGGGCCCGGCAGTTCTTCGGCGCTGGCGGCAAAAAGGTTTGGCAAACATTACGCAATCCGAAGGGGTCCGCTACCAAAAGGGGACGCTCCTGTAACATAAACCCAAACCCAACAGGCCGTTCGACGATCTTGGCATAACTTACACATACCTTGCCCGGGTACGGAAGCATTCGGCCCAAATTCGGCCACTCCACTGGTGCGGGATCGCATAGCCAGTGCCATAGCCTGCAGTCAAACACCGAGGTTCCCAATGCCGAACCCGCTTTCGTCCGAAAATACTTCTGTTGACTTTTCTGACTGATTCGCTTACCCGGCGCTGCCCCATCCGGCGGTGCGAACAGCTTCCTCGAAACGATAGTTCGAAAATGGACCATCATTGTTGCCGGCGGCCGAATCCCCACAGGCGGCCACCGGGTGCCATCCATCGTCCGGATGCCAGAGCTCACACAGCTATGGCCCAACTGCTGCTTCAAACAGTAAGTTACTGCTCAAACTGATGTTGGGGAAGGATCGGCGGTGGTGGGAAGAAGGGTGTGGAGAGGCAGGTTTGGAGAGGGAAAAAAATCCCCCTCCTCCCCTCTAACGCCACAGCCTGTCATCCATCCTTACCTCCTGCTCACGGTCCAGAATGTCCTTCGAAGATCCTTCGAAGCATTAAGCCCAGATTCGGCACAACCAACTAAAGCAAACATGTGTATTTGAACATCTGTATAGCATCTTTTATTTGTTTGTAAGCAGAGCATGATTAAATTTGTTGAAAACGGTAGAAACTTTTCGCTAAAGTTCATCGTGAATTTCTTTCTCACACAGCCACACAGTGCCCCATATTATGCACCCTCGGTACCGTAGCTTAGCTTTCCGTGGCTGGGATTTCAGCGTAGTACGAAAAGTTTGTTAAATTACTTTACATGTGTTCGCGCCGTACTGTGCTGTGCATATCACGTGTGTGTGTGTGTGAGTGCTGCTTTTTCTGTCCCTTTCTTACTTTCCCGGTCGTGTGCCGTGTGTCCCTGTTGTATGAGGTTCTGCTAGGTCTCTATTTTTATTCTAACCACACCGTGAAGTTCAAACTTTTCTCCCTCCCCGAGCAACACAACTAAACAAAAAAAGCAACGCTCCGTGCCGTACTATTCGGCAGGGATGGACCTGGAGGCTGATAGTTCGTGTCCGGATTACTTGGCCCGGTTACGCTGTTTGCCCAGCCGGTGCATAAACCCAACCTTTCGATCGTTGTCAGCTACAAACTTAGCACCTTTCGTACAGGAAACGATGGCTCGTTACAGTATCGACCAGCGATTGAGTGAGAATGCACATGCAGGACGTACCGAATGGAAGGAAGGCCGCCGTGATGGGTACAGGTGGATGTAGGGTGGGAGAGGGGGGGGGGGGGGAAGATTCCTCTTACCTTGCGCTTATTCCCGGCTTGTTTCCATCGGTGGCAAGCAAAAAAAGCAAACCCTGTCGTACGATAGTTTAAGGTGTCCGGAAACAACCGGCTAACAATTTGCAGATGCTTCCTTCGGTTCACCAAACCCCCCGTTCGATGTGCACCTCATCACAGAGCATGGCCCCGTAGCTGGCATTTTTCCACACCCGGGTGTCGAAAAAAAAACCCAGGGGGAAACGTGAACAAAGTCTTAAATTTTGCCCTCCGAATCAAAACGAGTGCCACCGGCAGAATATTAATGTGGCACTATTACATGCATTACTTCTTTTTTTGTTACTGCCGCTCACAATTTTGTTCCCACATAAACTATATATATTTATATCTGTTTTTTTTTTACTATCAGGATGGGCAAAGAACCGCAACTAACGGGGAAACATCAGTCATCAGGCTCATTGGTGCCCTTTTAATATTAGGCTAGAAATTAGCGCAATTTTCATCATTAAATTATGCTTACAATTATTGTTTCAATTCAGATGTCACCACGCATGACATTATTAAATCATTCCGCTGGATGTTCTGACAGAAAGCGTATAAAAGAGGTGCTTTAGCGGCATAATTATTCATATCAATGACACCGGTGCTCGGTGGTGTGCATCATTTATAACAAAATCTCTGACAGCAACAAAAACAGGGCACCTGAATTGATAGAACTTGTAGCATTCGCGGACAAATCAATTAAAGTCTAGCGAGACTTTTTTTGTTTGTTTTGCTTTGCCTTTTAGACATCTCTCACCTGCGTTTGAATGAAATGTGCTGCACAAAGGACAATCAATAATCGGGGAAGGCCAGTTTTTCTGTCGCGTTGGCTGCGTGGTGCTTTTGTTTTGTCTGCCTTCTATCAAACAGCATCCCCGTGTAAAGCTCACACGCCGCGACGAGCTGGTCGTTTGAGTGGACGAAAAATTATTACATCATGCAGGAGTGCAAATAAAACATAAACGTAGCTTTTCTATTTCCGTTTCCATTTTATTAAGCGCCCACACCCCTCTCCAGTTTCGGTGAACCGAATGGAAAATCCCATTTGCTCACGCCTGTCCTTTTGGGCCGGGAGCACGCGAGCCCACGCGAGGAGCACTCGCTGGCACTATTCACTCAATAATTCAGCGAACTGTTAATAAAATCAACTAGAGCAAATTTATAACACCGCACAAGCAACAAACGGAACGTTTTCCCATTAATCCTAACCAGTAAGCCAGTGCAAACAGCTGTTGTTATGGCCGATGCGCTCAGTCGGGCTAGGGGCTTTCCCTTTCCACCGGTAACCCTTTCGCCACCGCCCGCATTTCGAACAAGCACAAAAAAGCATTTGCATTTTCGTGTGTACCAGTGAGAACGCCTCCCGTGAATGGGCACCAAACACCCATCGCCCACCACCACGAAAAGGGGGGGTTGGGAGGGGGCAATAATTCACGATCGAAATTCGCTCGCTCGACGTGGCGGACAGTACGTGTCACGCTGTAAATTATTTTCGAATTTATTGCCCTATGCTTATTCTCGGCTTTGTAATTACGAGCATTCCGGGGAAATTTCTCGTTCTTATAGTTTTAGCCGGATGAAAGGGCCACGTACTAGCGGGTTAGCCGGGGTTTGTTAGAAACATTGTAATAATCGAAAGCCAGCAGTCTGGTAGCAGTAACGCTGCTAGTACAATGGAGTGTATATTGTTTCGAATGAACTGAAAAAGTGACTGGAAGATTGAGCAATGGAAATTAACTGTCTTAAAATAAGCAACTAAAAATCTATATTTTATCATCAAAACCACCATCAGATCATACAGATTTGATGTTCTGATGGTGGTGCATTGATCATTACGAACTTGTGTGCCGGGTTATCTTCGTTAGCGCTAGACGTACAAATAGTTATTTTTTTCTATTGCTTGATATAGGTACATAACGAATACGAACTGAAATTCAATCATTAACGTTGACTATACGTGTTAATCATTTTATATAGCCTTTACCTTAGTCTAATTAGGTCTGCCTGCCATTTTCTTTATTCATCCGTAGTGTAACTTCATACAGTACAATTTAAGTGAGCAGTTTTAAACATTTTGTGCACAACAATTGTCTGTCAATAAGAGATCACGAAGGCGATCTGCATCGCCATACTATATTTACTTTTTCAATACGCTCAGAACCACCTAAATTGTAACCTAACATGCTAAACCGCTAACTTAAATATTTGCCTCGTGCAACAGCCGAACGTTTACAAGCAAGATTTCTTTTCGTACAAACTCCGTCAAAAAACCGCTCAATATAAAGCCGTGTTAAAAATACAAACGAACTCTCTGCATATTTAGACAACATACAAAGATAACTAGTTTCTCCAGATTGTTACCATGTAGCTGGGCCCAACATTTCCTTCCTGCGATCCCGTTACCAGTGCGCTGCATGTGTTATTCAACCAAACAAAGCGCCCAGAACAAAAAAAAAGGCAAACAGATACTAAAACAAACTTATTCCAAACACACTCCCACCATTCGGCCTCAACACGACAAATAACGAAAACCTGGACAGGAGGAAAAAAAATATGCATACACACACACACACACCAGTCCGTTCCGTACTATCCTGACCGGAATTGAAAGGGTCTTTTACACCACACCATAAGGCCTGTGCACGTTGTTAACCCTTCCATTTTTTTTTGTTGGTCGTTGTCTTCATTTTATTTTCTATTTCCTCCCAAAAAAAAAGGACACACGGAATCACAACTGTCCGTGAATCGAAACTTTCGGCAGCACCAAGGTTCCAAGGGCACGGGGGGTTGTCCACCCAGCATCAGCCAAACACACCAAACGGTTGCCGCCTGTTTCGCTGGTGGTACCACATGGGGCCGCAGCTCGAAACACACATACGTGGAGCAATCGGTTCCGGGGTGTCGATGAGGGGTGATAGTGGCCGACTTCCCGAAAAGTGTTTATGTGTGTGGCCAGCAATGGAGAGGAAGAAAAAATATTTGCATTTAAAATGAATACATTGTTTATGATAAATATTTTCATTTCACGGTCTACACCGGTTTCTCTATGTGTACATGAAATTAAAATATATTGGATATTTGTTTTTAAAATGAACGATCGTCGCACACGGGTCTAGGGATGGCTAGCGCACCCGGCTAACCAACGTTTGGTCCCGCTCCACGGCTCACGGGCCCCAACCCACAAAACGGTGCGGGCGTTCGGGCGGCGGAGCAGTGGGAGCTTTTATTTCCCTTCGTACTTTGGACGACCATCGTAAATTTGGAAGCGTGAGTGCTTTTGGGACCAGAAACTGCCGAGTTAACTGAAGAAGGTACCGGCACCAGCACGGCACGGTAAAGGGGCCGTCTCCCGGCTCGGAATGATTTACGGCCACACAGTGATTTTGGTCGCCAGTTTAACGTACTCCAATCGAAAACAGCGAAAGCGATACGGTGGAAAGTGTTTATTTTCCGCGGCGAATTATTCGAATTCACAGCCCCCACGGTTCGGACGTGATTTGCGTGAACTGGTGCACAGCCGATTAGCCGCCCGATTGCCGTCACATGAAACTCCCCCATCGGATGCTCGCATGTCAAGCACGTTGACCTTGCGCGCCGTCCATTGTCCGTCACACCTTTGCAAACACGGCAACGGAGCGTTTGGTTGCGCTTGTCGCCTGTCGAAGGAAAATGTACTAAAGCCGTGTAATTCGGTCCCAGACTTGGCTCCGGGACGGTGTGTTACGGATGCACGGCACTGACGGGCACACTAAATGACACCGGTGCCCAGGACTGACTGTCTCATCGTACGACCCCTTTGTTCGCTCCCGCCACGTCCACTAGATGGGGAGATTGTTTGCTTTACCATGTATGCATTTCAACAAAACGGAACAAAATGACAGAGGAACCATTTGAATCGATGGCGATAAATTGCCATCGCCTGATTGCCTGGCATCTTGGCCGCGACCACGGCAAGACGGTAGGATAGGGAGTGGTTCAATATTTTGAGCTGCGCGTACGTGCAAGAACCGACCCCACAATCGGTTCGAAAGGCCCACACAAACTACCGGCTTCTGCACACCTGCAGCAATGCATTCGTCGACAGTGGAACTACGGTGCCCCGGAACCGGAACAGAGGTACAAAATGAGGTAGAAATCAAATATCATTTCCACAATTGCAACTATTTTGTGCAAAGTAATGAAAGAGCTGGCAGGTAAAATTGCAAGTAGCAGCGAGTAATAAATCATTTCATCCACACGATGCCCAGCCCCCGACAACATCGAGCGGTAAATGGGACTCGTTTTTTCCCGCGTGATGATGATCCACCATGTGTTGGGCCCTGACGATGCTGACGTTCGCGATGGTGGCAAATGCAAATGCACACACTGGCCCCGCACATGCATATATGATTGCAAAATTGCACCCACTCGCCGTGTGAAGCACTGCGGGTTGTAATACGTGGTGGTTCACGAGGTGATTTTCCGGCGAGTTGCTTGTTAACCGAAATAAACGCTCGAGATGCTCGCTGCCCAAAAGAACCCCTGATGATGCACTTCATACACGCCAAACGGACGGGCACAGAGTCATGTGCGGAGAAATATAAAGACTGCTGACGACTGTTGATGGGCTGGCTGGTCGGACGGATGGGACAGTTTGCCCAGTTCACTCACATTTCTGTTGACATTGCACGTTGTGTGCCGTACTTACCGACTTAGTGTGACTTTTTAAGCGGGGAACCACCCCTCCTACCCCACAATTGGTTCCCTTTGCACCCCGAGCGCCACCGAGACGATTTAAATAGCGAATGAAGCGAACTTTCTCTGCGCGTGGCGCCGGGCCCACTATTTGCTTAATGCACGTACAGCGCACTGATACGATTTTCCCTCCAAACGGTAAACAACTCATTATAAAATTAAATGATTTCATAACTTCCAATTACGTGTATCACCGGTCACTCCTTCCGCCACGCCTTTTGCCATCTCCCCGGCACCACCAGCACCAGCGGTGAACGGCTCCAACTCCATCCAGCCAACATATGCAAAACGGGTATGTTCATTTTATTGATTAGTCGCTAGCTGTTTGTTTTACTCATTAAATTTCTGATCGTGTTTGGCCAATTATTTTGAATATCCAACGCATTCAAAGAGAGTGCAAAGGCAGCCATACAAATAAAGAACTGAAAATTGTCGAACGAAATATATGTTGCTTGAGTTAAGTCAACAAAACGCAGCGCAATAGACATACTCCATCATATAAACGTAACAATGTAGAGTTTAAAAAACAAACAATCAAAACACCAAATTTAGAACAAATTATTGTTGTTTATTTATGTGATTTGTTTGTTTGGTTTTTACACTAGAACATTTATTTCTTTAACCCAAACTACCATGCGTTTCAAGCTTTTTTTCATTGGAGGTTTTTTATAAGCAATTTTCAAAAACAAAGCTATAAGTTTTTTTTGGGTTCTTAATATAACTGAATTGTAGAATTTTACCTAAACAAACAAACCTTAATGAATAGTATCGCCAAAAAAAACCCCAACAGAATTTTAACAAAAATTAATTCTAATTGTGATGGACCATAGACGGGTGCAAGAAGTACAAATTCTCAAGAAGTACTTATTACGGCTGCCTCCCATTCTGGCCCCATATTCCTAGAAGAACTGAAACACTTCTTGACATTTGGATTAAGATTTTATTCTCCATGAATTGGATAGATTAAGGAAAAGCAGCATTGCAATAAATTATATTTGCAAGAAGAGAAGTCCCTCGTCAAAACACTTAAAAGGTAAAAAGGTTTGTACACAAAAGTTGTATGCTTTTACTGCTTGCCCCTATCTGACAATTACAAAAAAATCGGTCGCAAACTGATATTGTCCATACACACATGACAACTAAGCCAAACTAATCTAGAAGCGATAAATTCTTACGCTACACATTAATGTACCAGCCAACAGGTTTCGCTTGTATTGTCATAACAAAACAAAAAAAAATATTAACTGTGAGCCATTCACAAAACGCTCTAAACATGCAACTATCATTCCTGTGTGTAGTGAAACCTTTACGAATGCTCGTAGTGCCGAAATGCCATTCCAAGTAATTACACCGAACGATTATATTTCAAAATTATCCCGTCTATACCAGTCAGCACTTCGGCGTTCGGGGCCGTGTATCTAAAATGCCGTTTGAAGGGCTTTGATTCTACCGTGTTCGTGTCTTTACGTAGTCAGGGTAAATATTTAGCCTGACCTTAAGCGTCCCGCAGCAATACACACGCCCACCCTTCCCTTCCATATTTCACGAAGTACCAGGCACCTCCATCGGCCATCCGCCACAGTCGCAGATGTAAATCTCTCCACTACAACACGTTGGGCTACGTGTAAAGGTTCGCTTTAAGCTGTGCTCGAAACAACGGTAACAACCGAGGCGAATTAAAGTCGCACCTACAACCCAAGCGACAACAGCGATAAAGTGTAACCCCGGTCCCGCTGGTCCGCTTCTCGTCTCCGTAATCCCGCGCATTGCTGTCGCCGTTATTACAAAAATATAGTACAAGTAAACGCACGCGCACACCGGAAGTATGCTTCACACATTTGCAACGTTTTGCCTTCCAGCAACTCAACTGACACGTTTTTACACCCCCTGTGAGTACCTTGCACTCGCCACAAACTTTTCTCCTTCGCGAGTGCTAAACAGTCAGTGCACACTCCCCTACACGGTTGCAACAATCAGTGAGTGGTAAGTGTACGAACCCGTAGCGCTGAGATCTTCAACGAGAGCTCATTCCGTGCTCACTCCGAGGACACTCATGCGAAGAAACAGTCCGCACTGCCTCCATACCCTGGGAGCTGTACCGGTGTGTTGGTTCCTTTTCGCTTTCGGAACGATTTCGTCACCACTTTTATGATGTTTTGTCTGGCAGCAATATTCGTCTCTAGGCCCTACACAACCTAGACGCGTCATGCGTCTATGCGAGTAAGCCACGAACCTGCCATATACTTTCACGTGCCAAAATACGGCGACACAAGCCCACCCGCCTTTATTTCGGCAATGAATATCAGCATCGGAATGGTAAAGGATGAAGATGTAGTAGAAGGAAATGTTTTATGAAATACTATCCAATACATGAATTATTTGATGGTTAAAAGTATGTAATTATTTAAGCACTATTCATATGAGGATAAATATTAAATATCGTTCTCGAAATCAATACAATACAATGTAATTAATTAACTAGTTCCCTATTATTCAGATTTCTTAATCTATAAATTTACAAGTCTTTAGAACGAAAATAAGTTTAACAATATAATTTCCTCATTGAAAATTGTATAATTTACGACACTATAATATGTTTCATGTAAAACCACATCAACTGTGCAAATATATTCTAACTTAAGCAACAATGGTTGAAATTTTGGCAATCATTGGCAAAACCACTCACAGTTCGTCACCATAAAAGCCACAATATGTCAATTTTATGTTCAATCGACAAATTAACAATGGACCCAAATGCCAGATTGAAAAACCAATCCAGACAAACCGGGATGGGGGCGGGCGCCAATGGACACACACACAAAAAAAACAGAAAAGAAATAACCGAGTACCGAAGTAACAAAAGAAAAATATACATCCAGGCCACCGTACCATTCTCCCCACGGAAGAACCCGAATACGAAACAATAAAAAAAAACCAAACCTTTTGCCATCATTTTCCACATGTCACACGGACTTGATAACAATAAACCTGAAATCCATATGAATGTGCAGGCAAACGGCGACATTAGAATACACCAGCCAAAACGGCCAAAAGCAAACACGAAAACATCATTCAGCATAATGGACTGTACGGTTAGTGGAGCGGCAAAGCGTAAGAAGAATGTAGTGGGAGTAAGCAAAACAAAAAAAAAACAACGCCGAAAATCTTCCACCATTCCAATCAATGATAACTGCTACACAAAGCCACAAAACCATCGACCCTCGGAAAATCAATCCTGGCGACATCCGGCTGGTTCGGAGCATTCGACAAGAAATGAGATTTTGGCAAATCGGGTTGATGGTTGTCAGTTAGCACATCCTTTCGCATACAGCAGCCCCGTTTACACCAATCAAATTTGCTGAATCTTTCCCGTGCAGTATGAGGAAATTATTTTATGCAACAAGAACGGTACGCTTCGCGTATTTCCCAAGCAAATGCAAAACGTATTTAATTAATTGCTTTTATTTAAAAGCATTCGTTTGCAAAGAAACGGTTTTAGGCTGCGAATGCCAAGAAAACCCCACTAGCGTCCGTAGCCAAAGACAACAGCATACACTGTTGTACGGCCATACTCGTAAATAAATGTTTGCCTCAATTACACCGCAACCATCCATACCGTTTTGCCATACTGCCATCCACAAGTGCCCTCGGCCCTTTGTTGTCCTCCCCGTACAGGTAGTGCCGAATACTTTCTGTTTACTTAATTTCTCGCCCCGGAGGCATTTTCGCCATGAGCCCGTGTGTACGTGAGCAAACTGTCGAACTGCTTCATTTCGGTGAAAGCAAACGATAATTACACTGCCGCTAAGCGATTATACCGGAGCGGAGCGACCTCCACAAGACGCTGCCAGTTAAACTTGTGGGCTGTAAGATTATGTTCCTTTCTTATTGTTTATTTCTTACCCCTTTTTGCGATGCGTTGTTGGATGAAGGTAGCCATTGCGCTGTTGCATCCGTCTGGGACGTTTTATAGATTTTTATATATCCGTATGAACAGCCGAGGCATTATGTCTGACTAGGGAATATATTGCTTATCCTTTATTTTAGTAAGAGCATTTTAAATTTCTCTAATGCGCTCTTTGGGTCTGGGAACCTATTCACTACAATTATTAACTCTGTTTGCCAAAAACTAACTGGACTGGACTAAGAATAATCATTGAAGAAAACTTTCGCAAATTTATTTACTACAGCTGTGGTATGTTTATGTGTAATTTTCAAAACTTATTGCTGATAAGAATTGTTAATAATTTAGAGCTAATGATCATGATGAGGTAATAGTGACACTAGTACAGGACAGGACCAGTACTAAATCCCATTTGGGAATACTTTTGTGCAAAAGGCCTCAGCTTATGGTAATTTAAACTTAAAAATAAGCCAGGAATATCGTACCAAGAGCAACTTATCACCACCATCAATCGTTTACCACGTCTCGCCACCAGCAGTAGATTCCAACGGTTGCTTAGATCAAAATCTTTTTTTTTCCTAACCTTGTCATGCCCGTTTATATACTGGAGTTGGACTCTTCCCCTTATGAGATATGACACTGCTTTCAAACAGCTATTTAAATAACAACAATTATATGAATAAATATACCAAATTGAAAGAGTGTAAATCTCAAGGATTAAAACCTAATTTCACTCAGAACATCCAAATAAACAAAGATTACTCAAGATTTCATGGCTTCTATATAAAGGAATCAATTTTAATATACAGTTGATGCAACAGTTGATAAAACTGTAGAA
The DNA here is from genome assembly GCF_943734725.1 of Anopheles marshallii. NCBI lineage: Eukaryota > Metazoa > Arthropoda > Insecta > Diptera > Culicidae > Anopheles > Anopheles marshallii. Next base: position 73,071,373 of record NC_071327.1, on the reverse strand, counting down.
CCTAATACAACTTATACAATTACTTATACAATTAAAAACATCACGTTTGATAAGCATGCATTTTTCTGTAATGTTTGGAAATCCATCGCTAGTCTACATTTCTATCAGTTAAAGATCACCAACAAATTTTAAAGGCCAACTTTACATCTCCAGTCACGAACCCGTAAACACCTAATTACACTCACCAGAGTCAGACTTAGCACACTGCACAAGTTTCGTGTAACATCACATATAATCAGTGGATAATCCGGTATTACGCTCCATCTCACTTATGGTTTGTCCAACATCACAACTTTACAGCCTTACCAGATGGCCATCTATGGACGTCTATGGAGCGGTAAGCTTTAGTAATAACTTCACCTACACGAAGTTTTGTTACGGAGTTTCGACTTCCCTGAACGAAAACTTATCAAACATCATGCTAAAACTTTTCGCTACAGTCGGCCTCATGTGAAGTGTTGAGCGGTCCACACACACTGAGCTTAACTTTATACGCAAGATACCACTAATGTGAATACGAAACCTTTCGATGCTTTTGCCCACACTGTGCCTGATGCCGATAGGGCTGCAATATAAAACTTTCATCCATATCTTCTAACTGCATCTGGCCACTTCCCTCATCCGACCGTCGCTGTTTTGCTGCAGCGTTCCTTCTTACTTGGTGCAGGCTGCAACTGCCAGCATAAAACAGGTGAAGCGTAAAAGAATGGCTCAAGTACACACGCACAATCGCATGTGATCGTAGCCGTTTGTTTTCGCCTTATACCATAAGTCATGTGAGATGCACCGCCATAAATGGGAAGTGTCCTACAAGTCATTGCAGTCACTTCTGTTCCACTATTTTTTAACCATCTTTTTAACACACTTTGAAGATTCACGAGCAAAACTTTTCGAACGAGCAAACCCACTCCGTGTCGGACTTACTTTCTTATCGCAGAAGCAGGATTTCGCCATCACACTTCCGTAGCACCACACACATACGGCAGCTGCATCTTTTCTTCCGTTTCCAATGTTGAGTTTCGTGATGGTTTTTGTAGCTGCTCTCTCTTAAAATCCTCAAACGTGTACCACGTGGCCCAGTTATATGGTCCCCCTCCCCTTTGGACAAGCTGAATATTTATGCTGATATGCCTGTTGATGTAACCCGAACGCATGGCAAACCCGGGCTTAGAGTAACTTTTTTCACCAAAAAGAAAATATGAATTAAACATGTGCATCTGATTGCGTTGGCTGCGGCTTGGGAATGTTTTGTTTTATCCCAAAACGTGACCTCTAGCTGCTTCGATCTTAATCCCAACACAATTTGGAGGCCAAGACCATCGAAAATGGAAAACATAAGATACAACAGCTCCCGCTGCGGTTGTGTGTAACATGGATATCCTAACACGGGAGGAGGTAACATTTGGTCACAAACTTTAAAGGCACTCGATGCTTGAAGTCTGGCCGAGTTCACAAACGCAAGCATCTTCAAATCGACCTCAGCAAGGGCTCGCTTGTTGCTGTGTACGGCAGACAACCAGATTGCTGAAAAACGAAATTCATTCAAAACGTCCCATGAGTTCACGTCGATGTTCTCTTGACCGTGTACCACTCTCTGCATATATTGTTCAGCGTCATAATGCAAGAGGACACACATCTTGACACTTGCACTTCTTCAAGATTCTATACAAAAGGGAAAAGAATTTTACGCTCCCATCTCTGTTCCAACTTGTTTTTGAAACGAATTGTCCCTGGTGGTGACTCAATTGGGTAGTAAGGATAAAGGAGGCATCATCACAGCCGATAAGGATTTTGCCGCCTTCTTCTCGTCGTTTTCCAACACCTTCTACGAACCTTCTTATACACTTCACCTACGACCGGTGGCAAGTGTTCCCCCAAATTGCGTAACGATGGCAAGGCTTGGCCACTTCAAAACATTTCCACTCTCGCACACACGCGCACGCCTGTCCTAATGGGTGGTTTGTCTTCCGTACGAGAAATTACCTCTACGTTGATTGAATGCTAAGAATTCGAGCCTCGGCACCCCAGTCGTGGCAGAAGTGCAGAGTGCTTTTTTTTCTTGTCAAATGATAAAGGCTAGCTCTCGAACATCTCGAGCACCACCGGGTGTACTGCTTATATCTCCCCCTTCGGATACGGTCTTAACCTATCAGTGGAGACACCAGGCGCACACTAATATGCATCGTTGTGTTCTTAGACTACCGGATGATGCTTGAATATATGAACACATGATGCTAGAGGGTGTGTAGTGCATGTGCATGAAATTGGAACTGATTTCAGTGTGCACTTTTCACCATAGAAGAACTTCCTGCTTAAGATATCAACTCGCTTTGCATGAATGATCAGAATCATATCCCCAAAGAGTAGTTAGAGAGTCCTATAGTCTTGTTTAGCATGCGATGGTTTGTTCCTGGTTTTGGTTCCTAGTAATCTGTGAGATAAAATAAAATCCTTCATGTAATACTTTCAATAAATCAGCACAGTGCATTACTGCGATCTGACAGATAATATTTTCACATACTAGCGTACGAACGTAAGAAATTGACATAATAATATTTGCAAATAGACAACATATAAATTCGACTCCATCGTCAATTGAAGATACTCTTTTGAAAGTAAAGAATTAATTACTCTACAAAGCAATCATTCGAGATGATGAAATATGAAGTAGCATCGCATAAATTACAAATTTAATGTTAATTTTTCCAAAAATTATAGCTTTATTTGATACACAATTACAGTAAATCAAAAACTTTTCCAATCAATTATAATTTATATTTAAAAAAAAACAATCTAGTGCATACATCGATCATGATTGTAATTCATTTTCATTCTTTATACCTACTCCGTCTGTATTCTGCTTCATTTGCGGTGATAAACATTTATAAAGCCATATGTCCTATTATACCAGAGCAGCATTAATCATCTGTTGAATTGTTCACATCCTACCGCACCAAAGCAACACCGCCACACCGAATAGAATTGTAACTTTTATCGATTTAAAACAACCCCCCCACCCTCCGACGATAACCATTACCCTAGGTCTAGTTGGTGCTTGCCTCCACACTGGTGTGTCAAACACTGTACACCCGGATTGCCCATTTGCGAAGAAATTTACACTTACCATCCCAAAGGACCCGTTCCAACTTCTTTCACCGGTGCCGAACCGTCTGTTCATTCCGTTCCCTTCCCTGTTCCTTTGGGGTCGTGTTTTTGCCGGAAGGTGTTACCACCGTGTTCCGTGTTCGCACACTGCTACCCTGCTGCTGGCAAGAGCGTCCAACGGCGTCCGTTTTCTAAATTATAACACACTCCTGCGAGAACACACCTATGGGCACGAGCGCTGTAAGACCAGTGTCCACTGGTAAGCTACTATGGGCGCGAGAAATTTACTGGACATGGTGCATCAACATATGTGTGTGTGTGTGTGTGTGGGTGGAGAAAGGTTACTGGTGCTCCGAGACATTCTCCGGTGGAATGTTGAACAATGTCATTAAACATGCGACCCTTGCCCATTACCGAACTTGGACCGATCTATGGCACTACGAACAGATACCGGTTGGACCATCGTACGTCTACCTTGAACGGTGTGTCCTGGTGTGAATGTAATCTTCTCCTCATTTCCACGCTGAATATCCGCTCCTTTTGGCTCATGCTGCCGGTGGGAATAAGAATGCCTCCGAGGTGCATAAATCGTTCGCTTTTTCGCTCGGCTCAACAATACATTCCAGCGCGCTAGTGCCTGTAACGGTTCCGGAGTTCTTCTCTGCCGGTAGCATCCCATCGACGGTTCGGACGGAGGTTGAGAGTTTGCAAAGCATCATAGGTCGTCGGAGACATTGGGTCCGGCGATAGATCAAACCATGCCAAACGCCATCGACCCGAACCCGGGATGGAACAGAACGGGAAACCGGGCGGAAGCCAAAACTCAGCCCCATCACGGACAAGTACGACCGTGTCCGACCATCTTCTGATTGGTTTCATTTCCGGTTGGGCCTCTTATGCCTGGCAGAACTAGCACCAGCAGCAGCAGCAGCAGCAGCTGTGAGATAAAGCAGACCAATCAGATACAGCACGGCGCTGCTTTCACCGCCGGCCCGATAGAAAGACGGTCCGCAGCGCAGATAGCGATAAAATCACGTACGTCCGGAATCGGTGCACATTTACGCTGCCAATTATAATTTAAGCGAGTGATTAAAGCCATACAGATTCTGACACTTCAGGAAACTTGGGCGTCCTGCCCTTGCCCTTCGCGCCACACGACGAACGAGCATAACGCGATAAAAATGATGGCGTAACCGTACCCGGGCGCTTCTTGCCGTCTCAAAAGTTTTGCGCGCGAGAAATTGACAAAACGGAAGCTCCTACGGGGCCACCATTTCCCACACTGCGTTTCGAGTATGTTCGAGCTGAAGCTGCCCTGGAAGTGGTACGTGCGAAAAACAAGGAAAATGGTAAACGATTTATTAAATACCCACCATCAGATAAGCCCCCGTACGTCAGTGGCTTACCGTCACGGAGAGATGCTCGCCACTGGAAGATGATTCTCACAATTCGCACTCCATGCATCTCGGAACTCCATCTCGGCGTTGGTTAGCATCCTGTGGTAACGGACAGGTTGTTTCCGTTGTATCGTTCGTTTCACTGTTCCACTCGCCCCCTTCGGAACCCCAACGTACAACAGCTTCAGCCATGTGACGGAACGCGTGCTCAGCCCGCCCTAACCTAGCATTCCAACATCTGAACAACATCCGATGAAGTAGAGAGCGATAATACGCCCATGATAATGCAAAATCGATACCGATTTAATTAGAAAGTCTTGAGCGCCCTCACACCCAGCTGCCGGTCGGGACACTCTTTTGACTTTGGCAAGAATGCCGACTCCAGGCGCACGGTACTCCATCTCCGTAAGCGCACGCAACCAGCATCTTCGTTTTGCAGCGTCACCTTGGCCGCGCCGTTCGGTGTGGTCTGCCCCGGGGAAATTGGCAACTCGGTGCCGTATGTTTACCACGCACATTGTGTATTCCGCTCGCCAATGCTTTAACACGCACCCAATAATGCTGGCACACGACTGAGTGGAATAGTAATCGCTGCGGGCCATTCTTCAAACTCCCCGGCCCGGTGCTGCTACCAAACACCGTTGACCCGCCCCTAATCGATCGTCGAGCATATTGGATTTTGCGTGCTTTTTTATAGCGATATAATCGATTCTTAATAACGTTCTACTTGCTCGCATGATGAGTGATTGCATGTGCCCCAGTTCGACTTTTCCTGTGTAAATGGGTGGTACAGCGTACGAAAAACTGATTTATCACGACAGATACGAAGTAAATGTAGTGCGTTATCTTGATATCATCAATTTGTGGTACAACAAGCAGCACTTGAACCTTACTGGATCATTAATTAACACTGAGCGGAATCAAATATTTACGCCAAAAAGTCTTTTAGGCATACTTTAAACAAGTTTGTACGAGAATTTTTACTTCTAAAAATACATTTCCATCATGGATATAATAGAAAAACAAATTGAAAACGTTAAAGTTATACATCTTCCAAAGGCTTAAACACTGTCATCGTTGCGAAATCCTCAAAATAATTAAACAATTAAAACTAAACGTCCATCCTTCACACTTACACACAGCGAGACGAGATTAACACGGTCCATTAAGACAATCATCGCAACCGGGAAGCAGCGAGCTACGAGCGACTGTCAGCAGTCCTTCGAAGCAGGTATATCGTCCACCTTCGCAAGCTCTAGGCACTGAAAAAGTTGATCCAATGGATAGAAAAACCACAAAAAGCATAAACCTCGCAAGTAGCGCACCACCGGCAAATGTGTCAGCCTGGCTTAATTGCACTCATAACGCCCGTGGATCCGCAGCCACACACGTGAGAGTTGCTTCGCTTTTTAGCAAAAAAAAAAACCCCACACATTCCACAACCACGGAGGATTTAAAAAAAAAAACAAACGACGAATCTCCGGCATTACCGACGGCTTCTGGGCAGGAGGTACAATTCTTCTCTCGCAACGGGATGTAACATTTACAGCTCACGGACAAACGGTGCTTACCCGAACCTGGAACCAGGGCCTGCACACCAAACTCGGCTTGAACTCGGCTGCAACTTGCAGCCTGCTTCACGGTAGCGAATTGTGGTTTTTCAACCACTCCCCGCCCCCACCTAACGTTTTATATGCTGCAGATCTCTAATAGGCCCACCGTATGAGTGCATACGATAATTAAACTGTAATGAAGGCTTACGGTTTTACCGGACACACCGGCCATGTGTGCACTGTACGAGCAGTGCGAATGAGACAGGCGCATATGCCCCGTTGTGGAAGCGAGTGGTCAGCTTCGGCTCCGATTTTAATTCACCATATGTTACAGGCTTATCGTAGATTTCCACGGACGTAACGGGTGTGATGCGATTGCACACGGTCGTTTTTGCCACTGCCAGCCCATGTCTCGGACATCGCCTCAGGTGGTAGATTTCGCCATAATTAGGATGTATTAAGGGCAATTATTAATACATTAACAGACGCAAATTGGACCGATGGTGAGCAGCGCCTCTTATCTCTCGGGAACTCCGGCGTGTTGAGTAAGACGGTGCATTGTGTTGTCTTGATGGGGCATAAAGCACTCCTTCAGGGATAAATTAATCAATCCTCCACACATTGCCTGGAGGCACGTGAAGCAAGATTTATTTTTTGCCAATAAATATCATTTTGCTTTTGGTGCTTCTGATGAAGTCAAACCACCGTCTTTGTTCAAGTAACGATTCTTTGTTTTCCAAAGTTTCGATTTCGATTCTTCATTGTTTCGTTCACTTCCTTACCTCGGGGCTTAAGACATCCATCACAACCATCCTCATCACAAGTATCCGGATTAAATTGGCACAATCGAGACAACCGAGTTGAGCTGGTGGTATCTTCTTGAGGACCAAATTCCGGCCCTTTCCACTCCATCCGACCATGCAACCAGGGACAAGCACACACACACACAAAAAACGGTTCTACAGAACCCACACTGGGTGACAGACGATAAGGCGAACTGTTTTGCATTTTGCCAGCACACCAAGAGCACACAGGATGGGGGTAAGTAATACGTCTTTGAGTTGCGCCATTATATTCGACTCAACAATATCTTCGCCCTTAAAACGCGGAGCGGACGGTGCCGGGGCACACTTTACTTTTGCACCAGCGGAACAGACAAAAACGGTAAATTTTCGCGTTTCTTCATTATTCCCATTATAACTCGAATGATTGTGCCTCTTCTGAAAATGTGCACCATTCGCGTTCACGCCGTGGCCGGGCCTTTGGGTAAGCCAGTCCTTCGTCATACCACCTACATCAGCAGCGCGCGGAATGGAAATGCTACTCAGGCGAATTATAAAAACCCGAACACGGTTCTGCCCATCCACCTTTTCCCCATCCCCCCTTCCGAAACAACCAGTGGTCCATAATACCCACCGAGCACGAGTGGTCCGAGACAGTTTCGATGGTATGCACCGCGAGAGCATCTTATAAGTTCGTTCATGCTTTTGAAAATTGAGGAAATTGCGAAAACTTTCCCACACTTTTCCACCCGCCCCGGGGGTCCATCCGCCCCCACCCACACACCATTGAAAACGCCAATGCCGTGACATCGCGGTGCACGGCCATGTCGCGATTTATGTTTTCCTGAGCCCAAACCAAACGCTCGAAACGGTCGTGCCCAGGCAAAAGAGAGAGAAAAAAACACCGTCGCTGCCTTTTGTGCAATGATACCCGCGGGATGACGTCGAAGCCGAAGTATAAAATTAAAAGTGCACCACTTCTTACACGCCGAGCGCGGAATTATAAATTATATTTCACTGTTTCTCCCGCTGCTCCCGGTCCCGGTCGGCTGTGTTTGAGGGCTTTTCGGGGTTTTTGGAGCACTCCGGGATTTACACGGCGTACGGGCGTAAACAATCCATACCGAAAACCATGCCAAGCTGCAGGTTGTGTTTGGGAAACAACGATAAAGCAGGCAAGCGGTTCTTCTGCAAGGTATTTACGACAGTACGCTTTATCCGGTACAAGCTTCTATTCATACGCCATGCATGAAAGGGAGCTTTAGTAATTGCAGCTTCACCGTAAGTTCTGCGGTCGAGCAGAAGCGGATGGATGAATCAATTTAGAACGTCAATACCATCTTAGTTCCTCGCTAGCAATAACGATCGTCGTGATATTAAAAAGAGATACACGCACGTAAACTTATATTTCTTTTTAAACTTGCATGTTTTTTTTTACCTTTTCATTACATTGTTTTTATTATGGCCCTTCAAATATTGTTTCATAAGCATCATATACTATTATTTTAATCCAAATTCTAAACTTGTTTTATAACTGTTTCAATCATCTGATCAACTAGTCAGTAATGCAGCCGTTACAAGTAGAGTTTCAGAATTTGTTCTCATCTCACAAATTGTATCACAAATTACAACTTCTGTCTCGGGAAAATTCAGGCCATTCAAGTAGCCATTGCTCTAGATTATAAAATGAATTTCTACGTATAAATTATCCAAACTGACACTGCCTGATAATAATATAATTTTGTTCGGGCAAATAAATAATCATAAGGTCATGGAGTACGTTGCATGCAATATACAATAGATGATGGAGGCGCCTACTGCGTTGTAAGCTTTAATTAAAAAACATAACACAACCAAAATACAAATTTTGGTAATTTGAAAATTTGTTCAACGAAATTATACTGGAATAAAATGTTAAAACATATCAATATAAACATATAATTACAGTACTTTGAAGTTTTCTTCTATGAAGCTTATTGCTTAAGGGTTAAATAAACGCTAATTCTACATTGTTTGTCGACATTTTTAGCGACATATGGCTACTGCGAAATTCCACAATCAACATATGACCAATAAAAATATTCAGCCAAGTGGTTTTGAGAATGAGAAATCGATCTTCCAATGACACAAATGGTACAAAACCCAACCTAGATATGATTTGATCTTCGACTCTCGAATGGTCGAATAGTCGTACGAGACTAATACATCACTAATTATTACTTTTATAAAACTTTGCCCATACATACAGTAAATTGTAAATAATAGCACATGACGCTTAACGATGCACGAATGAAGCACGATGTAATTAATTTCAACAATCAAGCGAAGTGAAATATAATTCCCAGGCACCATCATCTTCCCGGGCCCATTCTTAACCAAATATTTTGTTCCACAGTTCATATAAAGCGAAAAGACTTCTCGAAAATTAATTAAACGAATCGTTGCTACCATACACACGGAACGTACACACACACAGAACAACAACAATCGTTTTTCAAATAGTTTTCCATTCAAAAATATTCCGAAAAGAAATTTTCGAATGCAAATTCGAAGGCAGAACAGACACCCGACGAATCTGCCATCGCACTCGCTTGCATTACGAAGTTGGCCATCCACAGTTTGCTTCTTCTTTTTTTAACGTTTTCATTTTCCATCAACTTGCATGCATATTCATTTCATTTTATATAGAAATAAGGAACAATAATCTTCTATCCGCTGGGTTGGAGCTGCAAGAGCAAGGAGGATGACGCTATATGGGCATTTTTGTATACACGACCCACACCCAACCCGTAGGTGGGGGGGTTGGCAGATAAGAGGACAGCCTGACGGGGAGCACCATTTACCACTTCAGCCGCGCCCAATACGTCCTGGCATAATCTTTTGTCCGCTAGTGTGTCCGGTGGTTGTGCGGTACGCGGCAGGTTGGAATTTAATAGAATATTTTCGATTTCGTCCCACGATAGCCATTCAAGGCTTTCACATTCAAAATACGAGCTATTGTCACCTTCAAACAATCGTGCAGGCGACGCGAGATTGCATTGTCAAAGCAATGCCGTACCGGGGTGCCGTGCTCGGTGCAGCAAAACGATCATGGGCGATAGCGAACCGAAATGAAAAGTCACTTAAAATGAATCCGAAGCCAATAGTCGTTTGAATGCGACAGGAAAATTGGACCGGTAATCTTCTTTTTCCTTTCTTCGGGTTTTTTTTTTATTCCCGCTGCCTGCTTACTACCATGAAGACACGGCGACTTGAGTTTGAGTTTTTTTTTTCAATTCTTTTGCAGTTTTGCGCATTTTTCTGCATTTTCTGCCAGCACGAACACGAGAGCGTTCGCTTTGAAATCTAATATATTAATTAATTCTTTTCATTTGATCATACCCCGAGCCGTTTCTCCTGCAGGATGCTATTTTTCTCTTTGTTTTGTCAGTCTATCATGCCCGGCCACCGGACTAGCCAGACTAGCGCCTCATTTGACGGGGAGGGACTTTTATGTCCGTTGCGTCTTTCGATGGCTTCACCGGGTGAGTGTCGGCGACATCTTACATTACGAAGTAATTGACTTAATTAACCACCCATCAAGAACGAACCCATCCACGATCGCTTTCATACGACGGTAATGAACCTTTTTTTTCGTGTATCTTGTATCTAGTTTCAGGACAATGGTGATGCGATATTTTTTTGGTAGGATAATAAATCAATTAATTGAAATATTATTAATATAAAAACAAAAATATTATTTCAAACAAAGCTTTCCTAAACCTAAACAATAATTCAAAATACATCTGATAATTCTCTGATACATCTGAAAACGGAGCCGTAAAGAAGCGTCAGGAACTATCTGGAACCGTTTGGAACCGTTGAAACCATCTGAAACTGTAGAAACCGTCTGGGATAGTTGGCCATTTTGAGGTGGTCAAGCTAAAGCATTTCTCTTCGTTTCATTCTCGAAAAATATCGATGTCGAACAATACATCTCAACCGTGGTTGTGAAATTGAATGACGAATCAAGTCAAACACATGTAATAATTAACTCCCAACATTCACATAAAACTATAAAACATACAATATTTGAAAATTGATCCAGGAACACCCAATGTCAATAAAGAAATGTTTCTTTAATGAAATAAAATCCCATTCAATTACGCCAATCAACGATGCCGTTACGAGTGTAATAATCAATTCATTTCCCATTCCCAACTACCTCTCAAACACCCAGCCAAAATCTAGTATCTAACTCAACCCAAAGTCACGCTTCATTAGCATCAGCATTTGCATTTACAAACTAACAAGCCCGTTTCGCCTCAAACAATCATAACACGAACCAACAGAACGAACCGGGTAATGATTCGTTGACACCGAACCGACGCGAAGAGATAGCATGTAAAACATTGTCTCACGGGTTGTTGTGTTTGGATATGATTTTTTTTTTTTTGCTGTTGTTTTGATTCGCTTGTTTTGCTTTTTTTGTTTTCCTTATGCAAACTAATTTGTTCCTAGCTCACTCCGAAACGGTAGCGGCGGCACGGTAAAACACCACCGTGCTGGGAAAATTTCAGCCATCGTGCAACAGGGGTTTTTCGCGTTCACTAAAGTGTTGTCCTGAGAAACTTAAAGCAAACAATCAACAAGTTCCGTTCTGGCGAAAAACTTACTCATTCGCACTGGTCGGCTCGAACCATTGCCAACCACCGGCACCGCTACCGCCATCGGTGGCTGGTATCGGTGGGAATGTGTTAACCAGCGATAAATGAGTCACGAGACCGGTCGAAATTGGCTGACTGGCTGAAGTGTGACTGTGTCGGGACCGGAAACGGGCAAAAATAAGCCACATGAAATATGAAACACCACACCGACAGACACACACACACACATCCCTCCTTGGACCAATACGAATGAGAAATACACATTCGATGCTATTATGCACACGAAATATTCATATCCCCGACGTCGGATCCAAATGAACACGGGCGGCACAATACTACTTCCTCCCAACACGTGTGACAGAACAGGCACGAAACACATGAAAAGGGATGGCAAAACAATCCGGAAAAACGCCGGCCCTACAAACTGAAGCAGGGCGATACAATAGTACGAAATAAAACACAGCCAAATCAACTCACCGTACCGTCAGCCCGAAGAGGGAAAACACCCAGGAAAAGCCTTGTTTTGCTACGGTAAATGGAACGGATATTCGTGTCGCTTTCGAAATAATAAATCGATTTTAAAAGCCTTACATACGCTCGAATAAATACACAACGCTCGCACACTAGCTCGCACCCGCACGGTGCATCAAGTAAATTTCAGAAGATTATCCTTTTATCATTCAAATAACATTCGCACAAAATGACAACAAAACCCCCCACTCAAGCTCGGCGGTTGAGTTTCCGAGTAACCGAGGCTAGATTAACTGTGCACATACACGTTTTGGATGTGTTTCAACATGCCGTGGCTGTGCCATTGTTGCCATTTTTAGCCGCGTCTCACGCCCGCACGGTTCCCAGCTCTAGTACACCCTGTGTAATAACGGCCAAATGTAGCTAATGATGGAGCTTAGCGCTACTAAAATATAAGATTAGCTGTGAACGAATTGAAGTCGAAATGAAGAGTATACAGATAAATCCCCAAAAACAATACGCATTGATAGAAGCGTAACAAACTATGGAGTAATATTGTGTATGTAAGAATTATTTACATATTCGACAAGCTATGGTGGCTCAGTTTAAGCGAAAAGTTTTCCATCTTCACCCTAAGTTTATAGCATTGTAAGTGCTAACATATATATCTGTTCATTAGTTTCTTATATTCCATGGTCATTAATGATTTTAGAAACATCCTGAAGTCTAATCCAGATTGGCTATCATTCTTGAGTTTTGAGGCGGATATTAAACGATTATTATTGAGTATGCAAAGATCGAAGATATAAATAACTTTATTGAACGCTACAGACATTGATATTAGTGATATTACTTATCGCAAAGCAATTGTAGGAGTAAATAGATTCAAATGTGACTGAATAACTGAACTCTAGACGAATATATATCGATTTTTCTTACCATGAGTAGGTTTTGGGTGAGCATTGAACAAAGAAACTCTTTTACAAATACATGCACCTACTTCACTGCAGCACTGTATTACTTCCGTATAATGACAACGAGTGTTCCGCTCTTGATCATACATCGTTTCATCGTTAGCATAATTCAATTACCCATAACAAAAAGTTTTCCATCTTTCGTCGTTTCGAAATGCGTTTACGTACCGCATGATCCTGAGTGGATGCATTTGTGTGGGTGTGTCTGTGTGTGTGTGTGTTGCTGTGTGCCAGGGATCAGTGTTGATGCAAATGATATTATTCTTTTGATAATCATAACAAAAGTTCGCCACCACCAACCCCGACGCAGCGGGTAAAGATGCATCCAGATTTTGTATGCCCCCGTGCTTGTGCTACCCCTAGCACTCCTGCCCACAAACCCACAGCCCAGTTTGAAGCTATGCAATGCATTTTGCCATGGATACCCTGCACACGGAGCAAGCATCATGCATCGTACCAACTAGCTGTACTCGCTGACTTCGCGCTTCTCGTCAGCTGGGGTTACGCTTGGTTACGCCGGAAGTCATACTCGCCTTTCATCTGTGATCGTGTACCGCAGCGATGCACGAACTGCATGGCAGACCAATTTGGTGCTGGCCGTACGATGGAGCTGTAAGACACCCACCAACCCATGGCTAATGGTGTAACAATGTCGATGCAATATCTTCGCTTTACCCCAAAACTCGGTAAAATCAGCCCTTCCCCTCGCAACCGACAGCATGGTAATGCTGAACCCACCAGCAATACTTCCGTATCCTTCATGTTTCGTTCCAGGAAGATTGTCAGCCAGGCCAACCAGACCATCACCAGCCTCCATCACCAAGCATCGCCCGAAACAAACCAGAAACTATGCACTATGGACCCATAGTTCCGTAACCTTTCTGCCTTCTGTTTCCTACGGCACGCTGCATATTTGCATGCGCACGGATGGAGCTTCAGTTTTTGTTCGCTTATCAAGGGAAGAATCAACAGAAAACTTTTCTTGTAAAACTTTTATTAAAACCACACCCCATCCAGGGGCTTTAATCTTCGAGATGATGAACGGCACATTAGACCGTTCGCTTAAACGGGTAAATGTGTAGTTCGTTATTGGGTTTTCTGGACGTACATTGTGATATGATTCGTCATGTTTTGTTTTCTCCTGTTGCAAGATAAAATTATTATAGTTCTTGGAGAGTAATTCTAACACGAATTGGAAACTCAACATAATTTTAAAACCCGGCAATGTGGACGTTGCATGCGTAACATTGTAATAACAATTCTGATCAAAGCACAGCAAGATTCTATTACGCAATTGGTGGGACTGACCGGAAATCGTTTATTGTGAGCTGCTTCCGAATATTCAAACACTAAATTGAAATCTTTCTCTCTGCCCAGTGAAGCAATGTGTTATTCCATCACAGTAACACTAGGTAACACACGTCTTTACTAACTTGGCACAAATGCTGGAAGTTTGGATAAAAAGATGTAATGCATCCATCATGTAGTCCGAACCTAGCACCAAATGATTATCATCTCTTTATGGCATTACTTTACATATTATGTGCTAGGAAACTGGCATCAAGAGACGATTCTGATCTTCAATTGCATTAGTTTATAGCCTGTAGATGACCTTTTTCTTTTTCCATTCTGTTTCTTCTATTCCAATTTTTTCCATTTCTTATTCCGGTTTCTGTGGTTGTTTTGAAAATGCTCATTTCAGATACTTATTTTGTAGACATAATTTTAAATATTATATTTGTTTCTTTTATACATAAGCAATTTTTCGCCACAAAATTCTTTTGGAATTTTAAACAACGAATGTCTCGCCTTTGATCTCGTCTTACCCATAACAAGCTGCACAACTAGAAAAAATCATGTGCTATAAAACCATTTCTTCCAACCACCACATGTGTATCAACTCAACTGACAGTCGTGATGACAAAAACTCATCCATAAATTCCAAAAGGATAACAATAGTAATTCCTTGATCGTCTTGAATCATTCAACAGGGTCCTATGTTTGACAGCAACAGTGCTCACACAAAAATTAGGCAAACACCATACCAGTTAACTGCGCATCAAGCAATCACACAGACACACTCCCATCTCATAGACCAATCGACCATTACGAGGGCAGCTAAACAGTCCGGCCAAAACAACCTGGCCCCGCTTGATGAGGAAAGTTTAATTCAAGTAATAAAATTACCATTCCACGACGGGATGAAGCCACGCCAACACACACACTCAGTACGATCTCATCCTCCTCCACTATGAACTCACTTTCCAACCTTGCTGTTGCTGCCCTTTGCTCCGCGACGGGCAGAGGTCCCGCACTGCCAAAGTGTAAAGTGGAAATCTCAAGAAGCTGCCCGAACCACGGGAGGAGCCACGCAAGTGTGAGTGGCACGTTTCGCATATAGTGGAAAAGTTTGAATCGTGCATACTATAATGAATGCTTTTCACTTTCGCCGACCGTTCTCATCCGAGTGAGTAGCGCAAAAAAAAAGAGAGAAAACAACGAGAGTGAAGCAAAAATCCTAGCAATCCTACATCCATCCATCCTATGCATGGGTTTCCCCACACTTCGGCGTATTCTACACTGCCTCCACTCTACGCTTACCTAAAAATTACGGGAAAAAGAGCGAAGAGCATTTAATAGCAACAGTGCACCCCATAAATTCAGTACACAGCATTTTGTTTTATTTTCATTACATCCTGTCGACTATCCTGTCGAAGATACGACCGCTAAAACCTGGCACGGGAATTTACTGCTGATGACAGTGCAGTGCATAAAAAAGCACGATCTTACACACACACACACATATTAACAACAACGATGAAGAACGACAAAAAAAACAGTGCCCTCTTCCAGTACAAGTACGTGCTAAGAATCGCCTTTAGTCGTTCATCTCGGGTTCAGCATCACAGGGAGTGTTTTTTTTTCACCATGCTGTTTTCCCATTTGCTTTCCCTTTGGCTTTACTGCACGTAGATCATGTCGACTGTCGGGAACGGTGCTGGATCTACGAAATTGTTGCGCGATGCCATCATCCGGCACGTACTAATTAGCTTCCGGTCTTTCCCGTCGTGGGCTCTCCCTTCCCACCGGCACTGGTTCCCGTTCGTCTCCCATTTTATCGGCAATCATTGGTAGCGTAATGTCAAACAAATAGCGCCGGACTCCGGGTTCGCCGGGTGCGCCCTACGTGGTACAGCCGCGTGACCACACTCATCAGTGCAGCGCACAACGTAAGTGGCAATGGCAAAATGGGGGAAGATCGAGGAAGAATATCTTCCCACTTTACGGCGCCCACCCGTTACGACACCAGTTACACCGGCTTTCGGATGGATATCACGTAACGGGCCGAGATGCTCCGAAGCTAATTTAAGTGGCATTTAAGCAACAATGTCTCCGGTAAGGGTGGTTGCAGGCCGCGATCGAGTTAAAATAAATCAATGTGCACCAAGGGTCGAGCGAGTGGGTGACCTAAAACCCGCTTCAAATTGATGATTAAATTAGACTTGCACTCGATACGGTGTACTCGTCTTCGGACGGAGGATCAAGTGGTTTTTGGTTTTTACTGGCAGAATAATGTTGGGGAATTCCTTCCATTAGCGAGAGATGAATTTAATTTCCGTACACCGTTGCGGAATGCTGAGCAAATTGTTTTAGTACAGCGTGACAAATATTCGCTCAAAAATAACAAATTCAATCATAGTTGCTTACCTGTAGCTCAGTTTGTTAATTCCTAAACAAGATATCTAGATAAGGCAAATCTTAAAATATATAGTCATATAACATGGATTTTATGTTGTAATAACAGACATTTAATAACATACAAAATGTTTTTACAATGGCTTTATCTGCAACTAGACCAAAATAATTCACTGAGCAACTTTTTTTGGTTTATTAAAAGCACCAATCAATTTCTGGTAACTGCAGAACTCTTGAGGTAAATTTTCCATTCTAATCCATTGGAGACAATCCATTAATCACCATTCTGATACCATTGAGGTAGTATCTAAAGCAAGCTTCAAATTCTAGGGAAAATAGTGTTCAAATTGGCCAAAACATGTTTCAATAATGGTTTATCATGTGTTGCGATTGCAAATTACAACGCGTTTGGTCGCATAGTTGAGTTTAGCATTAGCACCTTACAACAGTTTGCTGTTGTGGGGTTTTAAGGTCAGGATGATGGTGGGACAGCCACCTCATTATAACAGCGGTGGTGGCCGACAACTTAATCAGATTGTGAGGTTTCACAATTAGTGTAATAAATAAAACCTAAAAATATCTATTGTTTGTGTTTATTGTCTTCTATGTTCTCTGAATGCAATAACTTGGAGAATGGTTCAATGGTTCAATTCAATGGTGAATGATTTGGGGATAAAACAATTTAGAATTTTCATAATGGATTACGTCTGAGTTATTAACAGATTGTTAAGACATTGACTTTTCACATTTACATGTTGGAGTTGGACATATCGCTGTAAAATTCCCCGAAAAGTTCCCACAGGAACGGTAAGCTAAAGGCCACAATTATTCCACATTTAGTACAAACCCATTTGCGTTCGTTTGCGCCTTAACTTCTCGTTCTGCTCATCATTGTGCCTCCAAAAACAGGGTCACTCTAGCCTAGCTCCTCCCAAACTTCCACCATACAAAGAACTTGTGCACTGAAGCACAAATTCATCCTATTACGACCTCGTCATCTCTTTCCTGCCGCATCACAATTTTCGTTTCATTACTGTCACCTTAGAATGCATCCTTCTGCGCACTGGTCCAGGGCCACCAGGGGTGTATTTTTTGTGTTAATTATGTTCCAAATACATTTGTCCCACCACTTCCTCGCACAACCCGCCAGCACGTGTAATGGGTCGGCTCCCTGGCCACTATACACAAACATTTTCCCTGCCCAAAATAAGCATCGGTGAAATATTTGTTCGGCTCACCGAAGAGGAAAAGCTAGCAAAGCAATGGATGGGTTTCGCGTGTGTTTGAGCCCACCCGGCACAGCCTATGGGCCCGCTCTAATGCAAAGTGTACAAAAAACTACTTGCCACCGTTTTCTGCTATTGCATTTGTGTGCCTCTTCAAAAACATTGTAAACAGTCCGGAATGAGATGTACAACAGCAAGCAACAAACAACAGCAACAACACATCCTCATTTCCCCGGGTGGAAAAGTAGTTTTGTTCTTGTTTTTCATTTGCCTGCGAGTTCGGTTGTGTTTTGTCGGGTTTTTGCGTGTCTTTCAAAGGTTTTCTTTTTTTTTTGTACAATCCTTTTTCCGAAAGGAATTTCAAGAGATTTTTTTTCCCCCTGTTACGTCACTACTCCTCCCGGAGTGCACACGGAGCGCGCCCTCGGTCTTCTCCAGCACGTACAAACGCCTCATCGCCCATCGCCTCATCTGGCCCCTGTTAGCAGCAGAGGCAACAGGGGAAAAAAAAGTAAAACCCCGTAACGTAATGCTCACAAACCGGAAGGGTTTAACCTCCTCGACTCATCGTCGACGACGTCGTCAGAGCTCACCTTTGGGTTGGGAATTCGTATCATTAGGGGCTCAGTTAAAGAGAGCATGCAAAATGTGAGCTCGTTTGGTTCACCATCTTTTTTTTCTACTGTTCGTGTGTTTTTTTTTTTGCTCTCTCTCGCTCTCTCCCACACGGCTTCCACTAAGTATTGAATCTAAAAAGTCTAAAAAGCACACCAGAAAACCTGGTACTGCGGCCACGAGATAGAGCGAGCGTAGACACCGAGCAAAACGGGGAAAATTACAGCACACCCAAATCTACTACAGGAACCCCCGCCGTGGAACTTGAAGAGCGGAAAACTTGATGAAATCCACATGGAGTATTTACCTCTGTCGGTGAACACTTGACCCTTCTTGTGTAGCTTTGCGGGACAAGCGAGGCCATCGCTCGATGTCGATGGGGCCGGTCCTCACCATTTTTGCTCACCGTAGCAACATTATCACCCCACCCTCTAGTGCCGCACGACACCCGCAGCCGGTTCCACCGTGCGACACATCAGCGGAACACATCAACATCGGCATCATCATCATCACATCACCCTCACCCACACACACACACACTCAGACGACGGTGGGGGACAGGCCCGACGCATTCAGCTCCACCGCAAAAAGGGAGACATCCATAAATGTGGCAGCATTTTAGTTTCTGCCTCTGCCAGGCGGATCATTGCTGGGTACTTAGACCCCGTAATGACAACCATTTTTCAGCGAGCGTTCACTAATGCACTCGCACAAACGCACACACACACACCCACGGCATGGATACACAACCACTACACATGGTTGGGTGTACTAGAGCTACCGACCCTAATGACGTCCTCTCGTCTACTTTGCCGAATGTTTCCTCGGTGTTTTTTTTCTTTATTTGTATGTCCTGTATTTGTAAAGCGATGAGTGGAGGCCAGATCCAGGATTGTGTACCTCCTGGCTCCATCGCCGTTGATGTTTCATCCCCAGTTCCTTTAATCCATCATGCCAAGCGCACTTGAAGTGCGACTCCACACCAAATTCCCCGGGGTATTTCACCATCCATCTGCCTCACTTCTACGCCGCGTGCGAATGCGCCCACCGGTCCAGGTTGCATACTCGAGTCTCGAGTGCTCCGAGGGGATGCGAGAGCGAGAGAACGAATAAGTTTGGCAAGGTACCGCAACAAACACGAAAAAAAAATCCCACCAGCACAAACTTCGGCACAAAATATTCAAATGTAATTTGTAAAATTCACCTGTCAAATAATGTGCACCCAACCCCGTCGATACGGTAATGCCACGGCCCTGGGGAGTATCGGTGGAAAGCACACGGCGGATACTTGAAATCTCGACGCAAAAGTTTCTCCACTTCGTTTCCACGTCCCACCGTTGGCAGGCGCTTGTTTCGTATCCTGTGTACTATCGCTTATCCTCGTCCACGTTGACAACGTTTACCGATAGGAGCGGCAGTGTCGGTATCGGGGTCGGTGTAGTTGCGAGGTTGATGATAAGAAACTGTACTCAAGAGTTTTTTTCTTCTAATTCACCTCACTTTAACCCATCTTTACCTGGATGGCTTGGGGGTGAAGAATTGCATCGACGAAAGTTGGTGTAGAGTCGCGCAGATACGTACAATGCGCCCGATAACGTACAAATCCGACAACTGTTGACGATTGCCAAACGATCGAAGTTATGGTCGGTGAGGTGGATCGTACCGAAAGTGGGTTTGCGAAGCGAAACAAGCGGACAGAAACATAAAACAACTTTTAATGAAATTTCACAATTTTGTTTGAACAGTCGTTGTAACGTGCCATAACGTTTACCACATCGGACGTACGCTGACAGGATCGGTCAGTTTGGAGAAAGTCTATGGCCTCGTGGTAACTTCGGAGACGCTTGCAGCTTCATTTAAAATGGTTAATATTTTCTTTAGATCCTTACGTTTAAATACGATCCTTACGTTTACGTAGCAGAGGTATTGTTGAGATGAATATAAGATTACAATATACAAACATGAATATTGACATCGGTCCAAGAAACAACGATCACTAGTGTTAGTGATTCGCTCAGTGGTTTCTAGCTAACTTTCTAGTCGTCTAACTAACCATCATACCTACCTGATCAAGAAAATATAATTAAGACCAATCGATAACGAACAAGAACCCGATAAGAGTCCGATAACAGCCCGTTAAAAGTCCGATAACAGCCCGAAATAAGCCCGTTAAGAGTCCGTTAACAGCCCATTAAGGGTCGATTAACAGCCCGTTAACAGCTCGTTAAGAATCCGAAAATAGCCTGTTGAGAGCACGATAAGAATCCATTAAGAGCCCAATAGGAGCGTAATAAGAGCCTGATAAGCAGAGCACGGAGGGAATCCGACTCCATTCACTTCATCCCTAATTCACTTCAGTAACCGGATGATGAATAACTTAGTTTAGTTTATTAGGATAATGCAATCGAATAAATAAAAAAAAAAAATATTAAATGGGAAATACATTATATGCAAT
This sequence comes from Anopheles marshallii, assembly GCF_943734725.1. Lineage (NCBI taxonomy): Eukaryota > Metazoa > Arthropoda > Insecta > Diptera > Culicidae > Anopheles > Anopheles marshallii. The sequence goes on along the minus strand of NC_071327.1, from coordinate 73,050,453 downwards.
CCAATTTTTGAGTAATATTTATGTCACTGCATTACAAATTAAAGACTGATCTTCGTCCAGTGGAAAAACGAATAAATGCGATTAATAGTACAAATACCTAAGTCTATCTTCACACCCTCAACAATTAAACACTTTCTACAGCATAAATTACAATTTTAACGTTCTATTTACTATCCAACATATTTTAACTATCCTCACTAGCGTTCAACTATGGTAAAATGTGTGTGCCACGATAACAATAAATGAATCTATATAAAATGGGATCATCCCACCGAGCGCATTTATTTCCCTTGCAAATGCACCCTCATTTCATACCTCATTGAATGTAGTGACTGTTCGAAAATAGATAAACCTTAATATAATCCCTTCATACGGTTAGCAGCATCCAACAACAGCCAAAAAAAGTCTCCGACCCACACACATTATACAGCAATGGAAGCGTTCCAGGTGCCGTTTGCAGCGTTCGCGGTAACGTGGCCGGGCCCAATTTACGTTCTCAAATTCCCATCTTTGTCATCAGTTCCTTTATTGCGTTTCGTGGGGTTGCAAACCGGTGTGCACCAGATCGGCATGTGCCGCGCATTTGATTGTGCAATGAATCTGTTGCAACAATGAACTCGCCGAAAGATTACCATGTACGATTTCGTGTCATCGTCGGGCACGAGGCAATCGCACCATGCGCTCCCACAACCTTCAACGTTCCCGTGTGTCCGTGTGTCGCACATCGGAAAACCCCTTCGAGCCCCGGCAAGTTTGACGTTTTAATATTCTGTCGTATTGCACGGGCCAAACCACGGTACCGCCAGGTTCGGCTTCCTCGGGGGCATTACAAATCGAAATCGAAACCCGAGCCTGAGTCTTCTGCCGCCCGGTGTGAGCATTTCCGTGTCTTATCCCCTGGAACGTACAGCAATGCCCGGGAACTGTGAACGAACGCAGCGCTGGGTAGCATCCGGTGGAACCGCGCCGATGTTGGAAGCGAACACCCGGGCACCGACTTACATGGGTCGTCCGCACCATCTTGGCCCAACGATCCAAACACAGTTTCCGATTCGAGTGTCATTCCGCTTCGATTGCCCGCTGTGGCTGTCGAGTGCATGTTCCATCGATCTTCCAGACAGCCTCCAGCGACTACCGCCCGTTGTCCAGAAGTACTCGTGACGGTCCCCTGCCAGTCCTGGGAAATTGCCCGGCTGGGCTCGCCGCTCTGGTGGCAACCGTTTGGCAATATCATCCCAACTCGTACGTATCCGGAGCACTCTCCTTCTCCACCGGGTTTTGCTTACAAATCGATTATCTTGAACGGATCGGGTGCTACGGATCAAGGGCTACGATTATGTCCCCCGCTTTTGCGTTCATTTTATAGAGGGGAGTTTTTTTTTTTTGTTGGCGTCCCATCTTACTTGTTCTGTATTCATCATTTTGCTCCAGGTGTTGTTCCACACTGGTTGACACCCGAAGATGGGTGAAAAAGCTAGAACAAGGAATAAAAGCTTACCCACCTGGCTGTGTGTGCTGTGTGTCTCTCGATAACGGAAGAACCCCTAGAAGCATGTCCACCGAGGTGGAACGACTGTACGGCATTGATTGAACATTTCCCTTCCATGTGGAAAAGCACAAGCATCGCTCGAAGTCATCCAGGTTCCCTCGCCCTCTCTCTCTCTCTTTCTCTGCGGGTGGTTAGTGAAAATGGTGAAAAGTTGTTTTCCCTCCCCGTAAGCCTTCCTGTTGTCCACCCACATTCCTGCATTCTTCACACGAACATTTTTTCCCACCTTTTTAGCAACCATCCGGTTAACATTTCCTCTCCAAGCACACCCAGCGGCATTCTGCGTGGATTTGAACATTCCGCTTTGGAAAAGTCGCCCACCGGTTTGAGGTCCTGCCAGCACGACTGTCGCACGTCATTAAACAGCGATTCCATATATTTTAAGCTTAATGCTGAAATAATAATCAGGCGAGATAATTTATGTCATCATAAAATAACTATGTGTTGATGTTTATTTTTATGTTGTTTTCTTTGTTTTGTTTTCTTTCGCTCCACCACTTGCTGCACTCGGGTCGGGCAGTTTTGTGCGCCACGCCATATTTCGCATGTTGCGTCCTTTACCATTGCATGTACACACACACAACGACGAATGGACGAATGCACAATTACACAACGGATTTCGGTAGCGGCACCACACAACACCGTGAAAAAGCAGCTGCCGTTAAGAGGCAAGGGCAATATTTCGCTCGTTCGCACACAGCACATCCGACAAATGGTGAACCGAACTAGAACGAACAGTGTGCGGAACATCCTTTCCCGCACCCGCAAAAAAAAACCTCCTCGTTGGGAAGCGGAGATGGGCATTGGACGGAACAGAAAAAGAAAAGCTTAAAAAAAAGCCACACACTCTTCTCAACACGAACAGAGGACCCAAGAGCAAAGCACCCAGGCGGTGGGCCGAAAACCCGCGGGAAACACCCGAACCTGTTTGGGTCTAGCCTTCAGTGACTGCCAAAAACCGCCGGAAAAGTGCCTGCTTTGTAAAATAGATTTTGCATTATGTTATAAACATTACGAGCATCAAGCAAGCCGACACGGCATCCCTCGTGCACATCGTGGCTCAGCATGCAACAACCTCGAGAACGCAGAAAAAAAAACCTTCCGCCAAAGCCGCCCCGAAAGTGTTTGGAGCTTGGAATGGGTTGCAGGGTGCAAGCCAAACCGCTCGCTGGCCGATGGAAAGAATGCCATGGTTGCCGTACCGCTGCCGAACCAGATGGTTCGCCTGTTTGTGGAAGTGGAGATCACTTCTTCCCCGCTGTTTAGTGGGAAGTTTCTCGGGGGGTTTCTTTCCTTTTTTTTGGTCAAAATTTTCCCAAAACTACAGCCTGTGTCTATGTTGTTGAGTTTGGTTTTTGTTCCTTCATGTTCGTCCATATTTCCTGCCCACGCTAGTGGAACGACTAACCGGAACCAATGGAGTAGCAAAATTAAATGGTCTCACTATGGTGCAAACCGTAAAAGCAAAATGTAAAGCCTGCGCCTACACCAGAGTACCACAGCTCTAACACAGTGCGGGTAGAGAAGGACGGTTTCTTTTACCGGGAATATATCTATGCCATATCGTACCAGGTACTTGTAACCTATGGTAGGAATCGATTTCCTTCCCTTCATGCAGCTCAGTGTAAATATCTTTTGTTTTAAACTGCAAACTGCAGGCTGTAACGGATTAATATTAGTAAAGCTGCACTTTCCCTGCTTCGATCGACCAGAAATATGAATGATTTGACATTTGAATAAAACGTACTGCAACTACTAACTAACCTAACTACTAATAAAAACTAACTAAAACGCGTAAAATCCTTCATTGCCTGATAATAAAAACAAGCTACTTACTTGGTTCTGATCGTTCCAATTCCCTTTCCCTGTTTAGTTCTATTGTTTAGAGCAGATGAATTTTACAAACTTTTTACTAGATATGTCATCCGTAGATCAAACAAACGATAATTGTGTGCCAAACGCGAGCAGCATTGTTTTTGTTTTAACATCTTTGTTTCGTTTATTTAAACATGTGTCAATTTTAGCATTTTCTTAAATGATCAATTGTTCTAACGAGTGCGTTTTATATACCAAAACACTGTTAACGTGTTTCAACGAAATAGATAAGCTTAATCATCAACCTTATTATGAAGCGACTGATTGGGTTTCTCTAACTCTACAATACAGTTTCCTCAGCATAATCCTCAATCCAATCCAAAGTCCAATGTTTGAGATGTCGCATTTAATTCTGACGTAACGTCCAGTGATGTCTAAAACACCATCTGGGAGTGTAAAATCGTGTTACTCACCATGCTCATTACGGCTCCTGAACTACCTTTTTACTGTTCCAAGACATCTCTGCTGTTGCATGATCCTCTACCGCTCAATCTAATCTACAGCATTATAAGCATCCTTCAAACAACATAGAGGTTCTGCAACATTGCAAAGATATACCTATGTAAAGCGATCAAGGTATATAAAGAAATACGAGTATTAGTGCTAAATTTCATAGACAGCGTGTATTACGTCTCAACCGGTGCTAAGGTAAGAGTTTGTAAGAAATATTAAGCTATCTCAGCAGATCTAACTCAATCTTCCGACTCCAACGACATCAGCATAGTAATGTATGACGCACTGGAGTTAAGGATCTGTAAATACATAATTTAAAAAATGTATCAAATTGTTGACGTCAATGAAAAATCATTTCCCACGACTTTGCGGACCGTTTTGAGCGTTGGTAATGAAGCTTCTATAAATCCACTCTTGATTATTACAGGTTGCTGTGCGCGCATCAAGCAGATGAGTATTTGCTTCCGGGTGGTGATTGTTGCATCGTACCAGTTGGTACTGTAGATTGAATCAGCGACATTTACACTCTGCACGTGTGCAAGGAAGATTATTTTAAAACAAGATTACTTAACAAAAGTACACCTACACACGATACTCACATGATCGCGAATCGCTGATCCGTGGTAGGTATGGATGACAGCCTGACCGATTACGACCCCAGCCAGGAGCATCACCTGAGCTCGTTTGGAAATGTTGCCCACCATAACAAACTCGTAACCCAACAGACACAATATTGTCGATACCAGAAGTAGGCAGTAGAACATGTACGTTTTTAAAAGCCGCGTCATCTTTTGCGCCAGCGATGACACATCGCTGTGATACGAGATTACCTTGTTCAGCTCACTATCGGCAAACGGTTGGTCTGCGGAGATGTCAAGCCTCTCGAACCGTTCCCCAACGATGTCAAAGTGGATTGCTAAGTTGGTGGCCATCTCCGAGTAACACACGTCGATCGTTGCGCTAGTGTATACGCACATCATCATGAAGTCTAAACAAAGCAGAAAGCACACAGCAAACACAACCGGATGTTGATAACTGAACGGGTAACTGTAATGGAATGGTTTTTTCCCCAATTAATCACGAGCACTTTTATGCCGGTCGACAAAATACCTGAAGGGGGTCACTAAAAGCACACGATGTTGCTGTATTGATAGTGTTACGCTTGTAACGATCGCGTTCAGTGCGTACAATATAACCACGATCGTTGAGCCGATCACGTAAAATCGCAACAGTTTGGCATGCACTTCGTTACATTTCGCAAACCGTGGTAGCTCATCCGCCGTGATGCATTTTTGCATGCGCTTGAAGCACTCCACCAAATCGCGCATTTCGTGGTGATGACTTATGAACAGGTTAAACTTTAACATGTCTATAGCCATCAACTGTATCAGCATGACCTCTTCACAAGTAACGACCAGATCGGATAAAGGGTTTTCCACGAGATAAAGCACATGAAGTGGCATGAAGGAACCAACCAAAATGAATGAAAACCACTTTCGGAAACGGTACCACCTGGTTGGTCGTTCCACTATACCGCAATAACGCATGTACCGGAATTGGTGGGCAGGGAATTCGTTCAGATGAGACATGTCGCAACGATTGCAGGATACTATTGCGTTTTGTTCGTCAATCTATCACGGTGTGCGTTTTTATAATAAATTCTTGCTCTATGTCACTAGTGGTAGCTTTACATCAAACGTTGGGGTAAGTGCATGTTTTGCGTCTTTCATTATTTATTGTGTGAATTTTTCACCCCGTAGTACACTCTCAGTACACAATAATTGATTGTTGATTTACACTCGTATGCTGCAGTATGGTGGTTCTTTGTCATTAGCACATTGTGTACTCTTTAATCTAAATGTAACAATATATATGCGCACACGTAAGCTTTTTTCTTATTACTAGTTTACAATTTGAATGTTAAAACTCGTCTTGCAACCGTTACTTAATTATTTATAATATCCCATTACTTCTAAGGTCTCCTCGAGCATATGAAGGTCATCAGCAAGTCGCAAAGTCTGAAATGCAATAGAGATTCATCGTTGTTCACCGTCCAACATCTCATATATCCTCCTATGCAGGGGAAACATTTGGTTCTTCCCACATAATCACAGGCTTACTGTTTCCTTTTTAGGCTTTCGACTGAGTCCTGCGACTTCTCATTCGTCATCTGCCTTACAGCTGTTAGATTGCCTAAAACTTTCTACACACGGTTTTGATTGTAAAAAAAAATATTTTCTGTTTTCCTGAAACATAGAAACTGCAAGAAACGAGTGGAGCGACATCTAGTGGGTAAAAAATATGCTTGGTTTTTCTTACTACGAATACAGTGCAATGCATGGGATGTATAAATCACTAAATAATATTATTTATACTTTTAGATCTGCTTGAAGTCATTCACCAGACGCAAAAACTATAATCAATAGTTAAATAAAATAGACATTTCTTTTCTTTGATTAGACAGAAGATTTGTCCTATGGAATACCCATAGTCATGTGTCTGCCAAACAATCTGTCAGATAGAAAAAAAGGATTTGGAAACAAAACAAAGCTGCTGCGTACCTCCCGAAAACATTTAATAATTCCTATTTATTGCCACGGAACGGTCGCTGAATAATCTGCAAACATGGGGAAAGGGTTTAACAACTACATGTGCAAAAAGTTTTTCCATCCTGCCTCAAGAGACAACCTCAAAAGGGTAAGAAATGCGAAGCATAAAGCAGTGATGTTCTTTTCCAAAACTAATAGTCTAATAATTAATTACTACCACCACCCCGACTTAGGTATGGATGGCAGAGCAGCAAGCTGAGGCGTATAAGAAAAAACAGGAAGAGCTACGGAACCAGTATGAAAAGGAACAGGAACTGCACGATAACAAGGCCATGCTCAGCAGGGACAGCAAGGACAAGCTGAGCGTTAACTTTATGTACGAACTCCCGCCTGGCATGAAGAAGGAGCGCGAGCAGGAATCAAACGAATCCGAGTATAAGTTTGAATGGCAGCGCAAATATAATGCACCGCGTGAGAGCTATTGCAAAGGGGACACTGAAATTCGTGACCAACCGTAAGTTTCGTTTTGATACTAAGTTCGATCGAAATTGAACTATCAAGATTTTCTCTTCCATGTACAGGTTCGGTATACAAGTGCGTAACGTTCGCTGCATAAAGTGTCACAAGTGGGGCCACATCAACACGGACAAAGAATGCACCATGTACAGTCTGTCGATGAGTGAGGCGAAGAAAATTCATTCCGAAGCGGAAGCGAACCAAATTTTGTCCAAAGGCGAACTCGAGCAACAGCTGCGAGACGACGGGCTTGCGATGAAACGAAGCGCCCAGGAGTTGGTCACCTCACACAAGCTCGTGGCAGACCCGGACGTTGAGCAAGCCGTCCCGGAAACGGAATTCATTCGCTCGCTGACTAAAAAGCAAAAGAAGAAGCTGTTGAAAAAGTTAGAAAAAATCGAAAAGCGTCAACGTTCGTCCAAGAAGAAGTGTAAGAAAGGAGCTATTAGCAGTGACAGTGATTCATCTTCATCCGATTCGGATAAGGAAGATAGGAAGGGTTCGAAAAAGAAAACCAAAAAGTCTCAGCAACATCATCGATCGGATGATCGAAATGGTGAACGTTCGGAGCGTGAACGTGCAAATGAACGGCGAGACAAACATCGTCTTCGTAGCCGTTCTCGTTCTCCACATGCCGGATCGTCACGCAGCTATGAACCGACAAAGCACAGCAAGCGTCGTGGTCGTTCCGCCAGTCCAAGGCGAGACCGTAGCAGGCGTTAGGAATGGATGTATATGTGTACAACTTCATATCAGCTAACGGGAAGAACGAACCTATCCTTACATACCTACGGACCATGTGATCCAGAATATCCCTTTACTCGGAAGCCACTCTAAACTCACCGACTCTTCTCAAACAAACCAACACAAAGGTATAGAATTAATTTTGTTTATTGGAAAATTTTAAACTTCGCTCAACATATCGTATAAATAGAACCCACACAGAATAAAAATGATTCCACTGATTTCTCCCGAAACTGTGCAGCTGCAAACAGGAGAACAAATCAACCTCCGCAAACCCTTAATCGAATCGTTACGTTTGAACGTTTCTTTACGGCTTATGAAGGTGCCGTTGTATCACTGACAAAAACAACGAACCGGTGTTGCGTATCTTCGCGGGAAGCGTGTGTATAACTGGACCTCAAACGGGCATTAGATCGGTTTATTTGGATTTTCTCTTGAAGCGAATGAAAAAGTCTTCCTCAGCCAGATTCAATCAATTGCGCGCCAGAGTACCGCTGGACGATCCACTCGCCGGAACGCAAATTTCCGTCGCATGATTACTGCTTTCGCGTGGCTGGTTCTGCAGTCCCGTTGAGAAAGAAAATATAATTATTATCACAATTCAAAACCAACCGGGAAGTAAACAAACAAACCTTCACATGAATGTGGCGCCTAAGGATGGCCGCCCGGAGGATGAACATTCTCGTACGCCGCTGAAATTCCTTTCCCACATTGATTGCCTTCTCGAATGTGGCACTTCGATGGTCGGCATCCTTCGCGTAAAGGATTTTGTTGTGCGAATCGATGCGCGCCTGTATCTGTCCCTCAAGAATAAGCTGCATGATTTCATTCTCGAGCGCGGCCACCGATCTATTGAACGCGGTGGCCATTTTGCGCATGTCCGCGGACATGTACGGGCTAAAGTATTGTACCAGCGCCCGGTTACGGATCTGCGTGTAAAGTGCATTAACGTGCGGTGCAATGTACATGTCCAGCAGCAGATTATCCTTAATCTCGTCCAGCAGCTTCAAACACGAGTCATACTTTGACTCGTAGAACTTAAAGATGATATCGCGCAACTGTGGTTCCAGCTCGAGAAACAGCTTAAACGAGCTACTCGCAATCACCTGCTTAAGCTCCTGCCGATCGAATGTGGCTAACGCACACAGCCCCCCGTACATGGCCACATTGTTCGTCGATATCATTTCCGGGAACTCGCAGTGGTCAAAGTTTGCCTGCAGAAAGTGTTTGGCCGCGGACTTGTACTTGCGTGTCGCCAGCTCAGCCAACCCGGCCGCACACTTGAGTCGTGTAATCACAACCTGGTTCGGATCCTTATCCTTGGACGTTTCCGCGATCTCGGTAGTGCCTTCCGCTTTTGAAACGTAGCTCAGCACGTGGGACCAGTTCTGTAGGTAGATCGACACTTTGATGACGTTTAGGCACATGTTCACTACATGCTTGCCGCTAGTACAATAGTCACGAGCCCGAGAGTAGCACTTGAGCGCATTCGATAGATCGCCACAGTTTAGGTAGTGATCGCCGAGATCGTCATGACCTCGCCGGATACTCTCCTTGATTGAATTAGCTTTGTAGTTCTTCAGATCGCAGTCTAGCTTCTCCAGCTTCAGTGCGGACTTTTTGCTCTTCGACTCAACCCAGGTCGCATCGAAGGACGGTATCTCTTGCGAACCGGTCGACTGGGAGGCAACGTCGGGCAGAAACTGATTGCTCACATTGTCGGCCAGTTTCTTGTGCAAATGCTGATACAGCGTCACATTGTACGTGGTCGTAATGTAGTTGATCGCCATCCGGAGCGCTTCCAGGCGCAGCGTCGGGCAGTGATCCGCGACATAGATGAGCCGGTGCAGTTTGGCCAAACCCGTGTACTGGTTGGCGAGCTGTTCCAAATCTATCGATGGGTTTTCGACCACGTACATATCCTCCTCATTGTTTTCATTATCTTCCGGCTGCACATCCACCTGCATCGGTTCGACTGCATTCTGGAATGGCACACACAAAAAATGCTACCATCATAACAGTGTCAACATGTACGATGTTTTTAATTGAGAATTGGCCGCAGGTTATGATGTTCGTCCACACGTAAAACACTCTTTAACTATCGCTTTGTGATGAGAATTTATAGCCGAACGTACCGAAAAACATCCTGGTAGAGGCATTATCTTCGAGAAACTCGTAAAAGAATTATTTAGAGAGAAAAGGTTACTTTTTCGCTAGAACACTACACTCCTCTTTCTGTAACTTTTTCTCAGTGTGTGTAAGTTTTTTTTTCCCTAGAATGAAGCGAATCCCAATGACAACCTACGGCCAAGGTGATTGTAGCAAGGTGTGTTAGTTTAGGCGAATCGAAAATGGCAATTAAACACAGTAGGATTGATTCATCGGTCTCAGTGGTCATATCATATTTTAACCATTGTTTTGTTAGCCAGCAGTTAATATTTTTTTCTTTAAACCTTCTTTAAATTTATTTTAGATTTTCTTTAATGCCATTACCTATCAATTGAACTCAAAAAATGCTCCGTTGAACATCCATTGAACTCCATGAAATGATGGTAGTAAGTTATTACAATCTATTGTGAAACCATTGCTGGATATTTTACGTTCTGAACGCAACAAAACACAACATTAATTATTGGTTAATATAACTTTATTCGCCCATCGTCACATTTGCACACATTCAATGCCTAATATCATTTACCATCTCATGTAATCGTTCGAAATCTTTTTGTGAATATCAAACAGACTAGAAAACACATGGTTATCCTCCACCAGCTGGCCGTACTTTCGCGACAATTCTTCCGCCGATTTTTCGTGCACCAGCAAACTATACCATCCGGCATTCCGTGCACCGAAGTAATCGGTTGCCGGTGTAGCTCCAATGTGTAGACACTGGTGTGGTTTGAGATCCTTAATCTCGGCCGCCCGGATCGCACGGTCAAAGATTTCTTGGGCGGGTTTCATGTACCCAACATCGTACGAGTTTAGCACAAAGTCAAAGTAGTGATTAATTTTCATATTTCTCAGCAGCACGTCCAGCCGGGGATCAAAGTTCGAGATTACTCCCAGCTTGAATGGGGGTTGTTTCTGACCATTGGATTCTACGTGCTGCTGCAGCTTCAAATAGTTGAGGAAATCCACCGATCCGTAGCAATGCTGCCAAAACACGCTCGTTTTGAAGTACTCCATAAAATGTTCCGTCATCTGTTCGATTTTCTCCGGCGGCGTGTTGTGAGTTCCATTTTCATTGAAAATGCCTGAAAGCAGAACAAAAATACCGAAGATGTGTGTTTTTTATCTTCCAAACATCAATATAGACCCATAAAAATCAATATCATGCTGCTTACGAAGTACGGTGCTGTAAGGCGACCGTAAAATAAATCATTGACCTATCAGATCGCTCAATCGAACCCGCGTAGCCGCGTATCGGACACTGGATTCAACAAGTATAGTAAGGCCGCCTGATAACGATTCACTCGGGGAGGTATTCGTAGACTGGGCCATGTGCTTTTTTCTGTTCATCGATCCGACACTGACCCATTTGCCTTGACGTAACTGCAGCCGGCCCTTTCAAGATCCCGTACTCGTACTATTCGATCGAGCATTGCCGAATTGCGTCGGCACCGTATCTGGAATTACGTAATTGATGTGCATCGGTAGTGACTTACCGTCTATCATCATCTGCCACCATTGTTTGTAGGAAATTTTAGTCTTCAGTCCAAAGTTCGGATGTAGCCGATTCATTTTGTGCCTGTATCGGATAATGGGAAAGAGAATCAAACGCGGGAGAATCCTCGTTATCTCACAAAACACCAAACGATATCAGCGTTGACCCGTACACAACACTTACCAGCTCTGGACGTAGTTTGCCACCAGTTGGTTGTTGTTGTTGCTGATTCCGAACATCGCACCAATTTCGCCATATTTCTTACCGGGGCTCGAACGAAACTGTAACAACGTGTTGTGCACATCGAATGTGATCAAACGAAACCGGGACAAACTCATGGTGTTGCGTGGTGCTTTTGAACAGTTCAAAAATTCGAGACGAACTTTTGCGCAAACTGTTGCACTGCTGGGTCTGGAGTGCTCGCGTATCACGAAACGTGTCGTTCAGCAGTCGCAACTGTAATAGTAACCACGCAAGTCACCGGCAGTTGATTTGGCCTGTTGGCTTCCATACGCGCGCGGATGGATGGCTCCCGATGCATCCAATCAGCGCACGGCCAAGCCTTTTCGATGTGTTTGCCCAGCGAGAGTGTGTGTGTGCGCTTATCTCATTGATAAGGCTAGCAATGTTTTGGTTACTGATTTATTTCGTGTGTTGTCGGGTATGGATTCTGCGTTACGAGCTGTACAAACATTCTTGCTGATAGTTTACTATTAGCCGTTTTCTTTACGTTCGGTACGTTCAATGCCAATGCCTGGTATGGCCATTTTTACCAGCGAAGATCCAGCAATACTCATGGAATAAATTTCTGATGGTGGAATGAATCAGACAAAGGCCATTCTATAAATCTACCTAGAAAGCGAGCACATGCATGTAAATATATAACTATGGCTGCTTCCGCGTCTTTCATGGATCGCGCTTGTCTACCTAATACAGCAATAGTATCATGTATCATCCCATCATGTCCCAGTCGAAAAGACAGATGCCGCGTAATGTGTGTATAGCTGTGAGCCGCACGATAGAAACAAACACAATGCCTATCTTAGCACCGGGGTTTTATGTCGTTCAACTTGTTTATTACACAACAATCTGCTCATTACAAAAATATGAGCAACATTTGCGTGCTAATATTTGGTAAAGATTTCGAATCTTTTTCTCCTTTACTCTCTCTCTCTCTCTCTCTCTCTCTCTCTCTCTCTCTCTCTCTCTCTCTTCCTCTCTCTCTTTCTTCCTATATTTTCAAGTTATGCTGTGCAGTGCTCAAATCTTTCTTTTCTTTTTTTTTCTTTATCTATTCAAATTTCAATAATGTAAATTGTTTGATGTACTAATATAGCACAACACAATTAAACTTTTTTTATCAAATAATTTGCATACTTCTGCATTTTTCCACAACAGTAAATAATGAATTGTAATTGTTTTATTTTTTTACATATTCAGAATACAGTACATATTCCTCTAGAAAGACAAATAATGGGTTAGATCATACCAAAATTTAGAAAGCTTAAGCTTTAAGCCTGTATCTGCCAAAGAGAGGCGAATGAAGCTGCCCAGCTCAAAGTCTCTATAAAAACAATAAACAACAACATCTGCCAAAAAATCCAGGTACCGGGTTGTATTATTCTGTACAGATTCGTAAAGCACATAACATTTTGACATAAAGAATGACACAATGAATCATTTTTGTAAACTACAATTTAGAGAAAAGTCGATTAAAGTTTAGTAATTTAATTTTAATTTCAATTCATTTGAAATAATATACAAGTTTGATTATTAAACTAATCCTTTTTCAGTTTTTTTTGTTTTAAAAAATTGATTACATTTTTCGCACAAGGGAAACATGGCCTAATCTGGCTCAGACCAGCTAGCATTTTTTTTTTGTTTTGACATTTGTCGAGCTTAGGTTTTGAGTATTCGGGTACTTTCTTTTAGAAACCAATCTAATCCTTCTTTTCTAGGCTTAACTTGGCTTGCCATTTGTATGGCAAGCTGTAAGCGCATAGGCCTGGAAACGTCAAAATGCATACAAGAACCTGGCTTAGTATGATTCCGGCCAATGATAGTAACACTAGAAGTATAAGAATGGGATAGTTTAATTTTTTAATAGTAATTGCAAATAAATGGAGATAAGTGGAGAGCGATTGAACAGCCTTATAAGGCTGCTATTGGGACTATTATCAAGCAGCCCGATAATAATGTTATCGGGACTATTATCAGGCAGCTCGATAAGGCTGTTATCGGGACTATTATCGGGCAGCCCGATAAGGCTGTTATCGAGACTATTATCGGGCAGCCCTATAAGGATGTTATCGGGACTATCATCGAGCAGACCGATAAGGATGTATTATCGAATATTATCGAGCAGCCCGATCAGGATGTTATCGGGACTGTTATCGGGCAGTAGCAATAGCATTAAGGATATTATCGGGATTTTTTCGGGCTGCCCGATAACAGTCCCGATAACATCCTTATCGGGACTATTATCGGGCAGCCCGATAAGTCTGTTATCGGGACTGTTATTGGGCAGCCCGATAAGGATGTTAATGGGACAGTAAGGATGTTAATGGGAGCCCAATAACAGTCCCGATAACAGACTTATCAGGATGCCCGATAACAATCCCGATAACATCCTTATCGGGACTATTATACAGCCCGATAAGCCTGTTATCGGGACTGTTATTGAGCAGCCCGATAAGTATGTTATCGGGCAGCCCGATAAGGTTGTTATCGGGACTGTTATCGGGCATACCGATAATAGCCCGATAAGGAGTCTCAGTCTCGATAACATCCTTAGATAGAGATTATCCTTGTTATCGGGCTGACCGATAACAGTCCCGATAACAACCTTGTCGGGCTTTTATCGGGCTGCACGATTACAGTCCCAATAATATCATTATCGGGCTGCCCGATAACAGTCCCGATAGCATCATTATCGGGCTACTATCGGGCTGCCCGATAACAGTCCCATTAACATTCTTATCGGGATGCCCAATATCAGTCCCGATAACAGACTTATCGGGCTGCCCGATAACAGTCCCGATAACATCCTTATCGGGCTATTATCGGGCTGCCCGATAATAGCATTAACACCCATTAACATCCTTATCGGGCTGCCCAATAACAGTCCCGATAACAGACTTATCGGGCTACCCGATAACAGTCCCGATAACATCCTTACCTTACAACATGTTATCGGGACTGTTATCGGGCTGCCCGATAATAACCCGATAAGGATGTTATTGGGACAGCTCGATAACAGTCCCGATAACATACTTATCGGGCTATTATCGGGATGCCCAATAACAATCCCATTAACATTTTTATCGAGCTGCCCAATAACAGTCCCGATAACAGACTTATCGGGCTGCCCGATAACAGCTCCGATAACATCCTTATCGGGCTGCCCGATAACAGTCCCGATAACAGACCTATCGGGCTGCCCGATAATCGAGGATAACATCCTTATCGGGCTATTATCGGGCTGGCCGATAATAACCCCGATACATCCTTACCGGGCTAACATAACATAACAGTCCCGATAACAAACCGGGCTATTATCGGGCTGCCCGATAACAGTCCCGATAACAACCTTATCGGGCTATTATCGGGCTGCCCGATAATAGTCCCGATAACATCCTTATCGGGCTGCCCAATAACAGTCCCGATAACAGACTTTTCGGACTGTATAATAGTCCCGATAAGGATGTTATTGGGACTGTTATCGGGCAGCCCGATAAAAGCCCGATAACATCCTTATCAGGACTATTATCGAGCAGCCCGATAAGTCTGTTATCGGGACTGTTATTGGGCAGCCCGATAAGGATGTTATCGGGACTATTATGGGCAGCCCGATAAGGTTGTTATCGGGACTGTTATCGGGCAGCCCGATAATAGCCCAATAAGGATGTTATCGGGACTGTTATCGGGCTGCCCGATAATAGCCCGATAAGGATGTTATTGGGACTATTACGCGGCTGCCCGATAATAGCCCGATAAGGATGTTATTGGGACTATTATCGGGCAGCCCGATAAGGCTGTTATCGGGACTGTTATTGGGCTTCCCAATACTTGTACTGGACTATACGTAATTGAGTATTCCCCCGAGTACTAGGTTTGAACTATTTGAGTACACGGTTACTATTGTAGTATCCGTACATTTTTTAGTAGCCGTATACTATTTAAGTATTTTCCCGTATAGAAGGTATGTACTAATTTAGTATCCGTATACTATTTTAGTAGTCGTGTACTATTTTAGTAGCCGTATACTATTTTAGTAGTCGTATACTATTTTAGTAGTCGTATACTATTTTAGTAGTCGTATACTATTTTAGTAGTCGTCTACTATTTTAGTAGTCGTATACTAATTTAGTATCCGGTTACTATTTTAGTAGTCGTATACTATTTTAGTATTCCCCCGTATACTAGGTGTGTACTAAAATAGTATACGACTACTAAAATAGTATACGACTACTAAAATAGTATACGACTACTAAAATAGTATACGGATATTAAATTAGTATACGAGTACTAAAATAGTTCAAACCTAGTACTCGGGGGAATACTCAATTACGTTTAGTCCAGTACAAGTATTGGGAAGCCCAATAACAGTCCCGATAACATCCTTATCGGGCTACTATTGGGCTGCCCGATAACAGTCCCATTAACATCCTTATCGGGCTGTCCAATAACAGTCCCGATAACAGACTTATCGGGCTGCCCGATAACAGTCCCGATAACATCCTTATCGGGCTGCCCGATAATAGTCCTGATAAGGATGTTATCGGGCTTTTATCGGGCTGCCCGATAACAGTCCCAATGTCCCATGTTATCGGGACTATTATCGGGCAGCCCGATAAGGTTGTTATCGGGACTGTTATCGGGCTGCCCGATAAGGATGTTATTGGGACTATTACGCGGCTGCCCGATAATAGCCCGATAAGGATGTTATTGGGACTATTATCGGGCAGCCCGATAAGGCTGTTATCGGGACTGTAATCGGGCAGCCCGATAAGTCTGTTATCGGGACTGTTATCGGGCAGCCCAATAGTAGCCCGATAAGGATGTTATCGGGACTGTTATTGGACTTTCCAATACTTGTACTGGACTAAACGTAATTGAGTATTCCCCCGAGTACTAGGTTTGAACTATTTTAGTACTCGTATACTAATTTAGTATCCGTATACTATTTTAGTAGTCGTATACTATTTTAGTATACGGTTACTATTTTAGTAGTCGTATACTATTTTAGTAGTCGTATACTATTTTAGTAGTCGTATACTATTTTAGTAGTCGTATACTATTTTAGTACACACCTAGTATACGGGGGAATACTAGAATAGTAACCGTATACTAAAATAGTATACGACTACTAAAATAGTATACGACTACTAAAATAGTATCCGGATACTAAATTAGTATACGACTACTAAAATAGTAGACGACTACTAAAATAGTATACGACTACTAAAATAGTATACGGATACTAAATTAGTACATACCTTCTATACGGGAAAATACTTAAATAGTATACGGCTACTAAAAAATGTACGGATACTACAATAGTAACCGTGTACTAAAATAGTTCAAACCTAGTACTCGGGGGAATACTCAATTACGTATAGTCCAGTACAAGTATTGGGAAGCCCAATAACAGTCCCGATAACAGCCTTATCGGGCTGCCCGATAATAGTCCCAATAACATCCTTATCGGGCTATTATCGGGCAGCCGCGTAATAGTCCCAATAACATCCTTATCGGGCTATTATCGGGCAGCCCGATAACAGTCCCGATAACATCCTTATTGGGCTATTATCGGGCTGCCCGATAACAGTCCCGATAACAGACTTATCGGGCTGTATAATAGTCCCGATAACATCCTTATCGGGCTGCCCAATAACAGTCCCGATAACATCCTTATCGGGCTGCCCGATAATAGTCCTGATAAGGATGTTATCGGGCTTTTATCGGGTTGCCCGATAACAGTCCCAATAACATCCTTATCGGGACTATTATACAGCCCGATAAGTCTGTTATCGGGACTGTTATCGGGCAGCCCGATAAGGTTGTTATCGGGACTGTTATCGGGCAGCCCGATAATAGCCCAATAAGGATGTTATCGGGACTGTTATCGGGCTGCCCGATAATAGCCCGATAAGGATGTTATTGGGACTATTACGCGGCTGCCCGATAATAGCCCGATAAGGATGTTATTGGGACTATTATCGGGCAGCCCGATAAGGCTGTTATCGGGACTGTTATTGGGCTTCCCAATACTTGTACTGGACTATACGTAATTGAGTATTCCCCCGAGTACTAGGTTTGAACTATTTTAGTACACGGTTACTATTGTAGTATCCGTACATTTTTTAGTAGCCGTATACTATTTAAGTATTTTCCCGTATAGAAGGTATGTACTAATTTAGTATCCGTATACTATTTTAGTAGTCGATAAGGCCCGATAAGGTTGTTATCGGGACTGTTATCGGGCAGCCCGATAATAGCCCGGTTTGTTATCGGGACTGTTATGTTATGTTAGCCCGGTAAGGATGTATCGAGGTTATTATCGGCCAGCCCGATAATAGCCCGATAAGGATGTTATTCTCGATTATCGGGCAGCCCGATAGGTCTGTTATCGGGACTGTTATCGGGCAGCCCGATAAGGATGTTATCGGGACTGTTATCGGGCAGCCCGATAAGTCTGTTATCGGGACTGTTATTGGGCAGCCCGATAAAAATGTTAATGGGATTGTTATTGGGCATCCCGATAATAGCCCGATAAGTATGTTATCGGGACTGTTATCGGGCTGCCCGATAATAGTCCCAATAACATCCTTATCGGGTTATTATCGGGCAGCCCGATAACAGTCCCGATAACATGTTGTAAGGTAAGGATGTTATCGGGACTGTTATCGGGTAGCCCGATAAGTCTGTTATCGGGACTGTTATTGGGCAGCCCGATAAGGATGTTAATGGGACTGTTATCAGGCAGCCCGATAATAGCCCGATAAGGATGTTATCGGGCAGCCCGATAATGATATTATTGGGACTGTAATCGGGCAGCCCGATAATAGCCCGATAAGGTTGTTATCGGGACTGTTATCGGGCAGCCCGATAATAGCCCGGGTTGTTATCGGGACTGTTATCGGGTAGCCCGATAATAGCCCAATAAGGATGTTATCGGGACTGTTATTAGGCAGCCCGATAATAGCCCGATAAGGATGTTATCGGGACGCAATTTACCTACTACTAATAACAAATAAAGAATGTTACAGAAGTTATTCATAGTAAAAGCAGTTTAATAGTTTGTACTTCAACGATCCTTGTGAAAGATTGGTTTGAGTTTGAAGCACTTGTTTATATGCAATATTGTTTGTTTTTTTAGCTACTTGATATTTTTTTGTTTAAAATATGTTTAATAAATTATGAGAAGATTTATGAAACTTGTATTGGGTTACGTACAAGTGCTTCAAACTCAAACCAATCTCTTACATGGGTTGTAAACATGCGGCCGAAACCTGTCCCGTTCAAGAATCCGGTGCTTGCAATCAAAATTGTGCGCCGACGACAAGAAATCGTGTGCGGTGCGTCAAAAAATGTGTGCTGCCAGTCAAAACTGAAGTGTAAAACCCTGTAATAGCAATGCTCACGATGGTGGGCTAAAATTTGCAAATTGTTGAAAAATCGTCCGAATTCCAACGAAACGTGATTGCAAAATTAGGATAAATCATCTTAAGGCCATTGCAGATAAAATTTCCGACCATAAAGCAATAAAAATGCTTCAAAAACACGTGCACTCTTGGACTCCGTAGAGTAAATTGACAGTGTTGCAGGTCCGGCTGTCTTGCACGCTGGGCAACGTCCAGAAATACAGTTATGTCATTCTGCCATTAGCGTTTGTTATTGTTTATTTTAGCTGCACGTTGCGTCGTTTTGCTGTACGCTTTCTGCCCGATTGTGACGTACTCGTGCTAACCACTAAATAGTTAAATCATGTGCTCGAATATTCGCCGATATATTCCAGTGCTGAACCGTGAAATAATTATGCCCGCGTTCCGTTCCTTCCACGATGAGTTTTCGTCAAAAGTCCCACTGGAGGAAGTTCGAAGACGGACGAAAGAAAAGCAACAAAATGTCCCCAGTGCCAGGTCCATTGCCGCCAAGTACCAGGTATTTCGCGACACTGATGCGCCCGTAATTCTGGATGTGGACGAAGAAAGGCTACTTCACGAAGCGGGATTGCAACAACCGGAAAAAGTTCACGATTTACCAGACATGTACAGTGGTATCAACTTAACGCGTAAGTAATTTTGGTTAGCGTAGACTATTCGTTATTACTTGCTTTTCTCCTTCTTGGTTGCATAATTCTTTGTTTATCTATTGCAGGAGGAAAAAGTGGAGTGTACGAGATAGAAGATTTGGTGACTGTTCTGCGCCTAAACAATGCAATAAATATATTCGTATGCACAGTGCCAAAGGGCATTAAATATGTGGACTACATGTGCATAGTGTCCGGACGCAGCGTTAGGCACATGCGAGGAATGGCAGAGTTTGTACGAAAGGTGTTCAAGATGAAACGAAAGTCAACCGATATTATACCTAAAATTGAGGGAGAATCAAGTAACGATTGGATGGCAATGGATTTAGGTAGGACGAAGTTAAAAGTTTGAGGAAATCATCTCTCACAAAACCTCTGTTTTCCATTTCTAGGCAACATAGCATTACACATCTTCTCCACAAAGGCTAGAGAACAGTACGATCTGGAATCGCTTTGGAGCGTGGGATCAGAGTTCGATCGAGAATACAATAAACCAAGCGAAGAGTTGGTTCAGTTGTTCGAAAAGCATACGATCTATTTGGACGACTTGAAACCGCGCAAAAAAGATGGCGAAAGCGTGGAGGCGTAGCAAACTGGTAATTGGGTAGAATACATTTTAAAGATATTTAGATAGAATAAAATAGACCAAAGGTATATCCGTTCAGACACAACACAATGCCTCTGTGCGATAAAACCGTGACGAACGTTTCACCAAGAGAATCCAGATGTCAAGTGACGTTAATTCCTCTACGTTTAACACATCTTAAACTCCAAACTTTTGTGATGTAAAAGTACGACAAAAAAGTGAAGAAAAATTACTTATTTATTAAAAAAAAAATACTATCCAGACAAAAGGTACGATTAGATGTAGCAAAAAGATAAAAACGCACAGAATTGATAGTGAAAACTTAATAAGAGCTTGCTTAAATCAACAAACGCGTATGGTGTTGTTGCCTACGATAACGATCACTCCTTCGTCCTGCAGTTCCTTAAGCGCATCCTCAAACATTTCCTTAGTGATGAGCTGAAAAAGAAAACCACCGGGAATGAAGAATGAAACCCAATGCGTATATAACACCCGCCCGTTAACACTTACCACCTGAGAACCGTCCCGGATTTCACCGAACAGTTTCTGGTACGGAATGGTCGAGATTTTGCCCTTCGCTTTAAGATTCGCCTTGACAGCCGACACCACTTCCGCCCGTTTCTTGCGTGCCTCACTGGACAACCCGGTCGTTAGGATACCGACGTCAATCTTGCCCGACAGTGGATCGGTCGCTGATTGTTTCAACGCTTCGCGATGCAAGCGCCAAGCCTCCTCGACGTCTTGTACCTCTACCGTTTCACTGAGGCGCACCTTGGCATGAGCCTCGGACAGACGGATTAAGCTTTCCAACTGCCGTGGGTAGGCCGAAATCTGTCCCCTACCGGCTCCTACCTTCCGCATATCGACGTACACCTGAATCAGACGCTGCTGGGCTTCCTCGGACAGCACGGGATTGATATGTTCCTTTGCGTACGCAATGTAATCACGCAACACACTCATATCCACCAACGTATCTTCGTCCTCTTCTCGCGAGGCGTAGTACATCGACACCAGATGGGCTGCCAGGCGACGATCAAACACCTCATCCTGCGGGTCCAATATCAGAAAGATCAGATCGAACCGGGACATCAGCGTGTGGGGCAGCTGCACATTGTCAATGATGGTTTTGTTCTTGTTCCACTGAGATTCGGAAGGATTGGCTGCAGCCAGAATTGAGGTGCGAGCGTTCAGCTGACAGATGATGCCAACCTTTGCAATGCTCAGCGTTTGCTGCTCCATCACCTCGTGCAAAACGCTTCGGGTCGAATCATTCATCTTGTCGAACTCATCGATACAACAGACACCATTGTCCGCCAGCACCAAAGCACCACTGCCGGGGAAAGGAAAGGAAATACATTGAAGAATTCGCTTGCAATATCTTTGAACCTTATGATACGTACGTTTGCAAAACCAACTGCCGTGTTTCGGTGTCCTTCGTCACGTATGCCGTTAAACCGACCGCCGACGAACCACGCCCGGAGGTGTACTGCGTTCGGGGCACCAGGTTGTACACGTACTGCAACAGCTGCGATTTCGATGTACCAGGATCACCGCACATCAAGATGTGTATTTCCGCACGGAAGTTTTGCCGGCCCGAGGTAGCCTGCTTTTTCTTCGACCCGCCAAACATTTGCAACAGTATGCCCTTCTTAATGTCCGTGTTTTCGTAAATGGACGGAGCAATGCAGCGCACCAAACGATCGTACACGTCCGGCTTTTCGGCGATCTTCTTCAGCAACTCAATCCGTTCCGGTGGGAACATATGGTCTTTACCCTCTTCCTCCTCGTACAGTCGCTTGTCGTCCACCTTGCGGAAGTGCAACACATCGATATGCGTCCGGTACACCGACTTCATGCTCGACTGCCGTGGATTCTCCTGAATCGGCATCGCTTTGTAGATTCCTGTCACCGTGACTCGATCGCCCGGCTGTACCTTGTCCACCAAATCTTCGTGAGCCATCAGCAGTACGTTATGGGGTGTTTGACCGGCGGCCATATCGTCGGGTGATTCTTGCAGCTTGATCAGCTGCCGATCAGCAAACTGGGAACGGTTGTGAATGAGCTGGAAGCAATGGTTCGTGTTACAATGCGAACAGAGTGTCGGTTCTGCGATACGACCCCGTTCAAGCTCGACCACGACGGAGAAACTGCAGATCGAACACTTGAAGAATGCGCATCGCATCTCGGGCACAATGTTCGACGAACGGATCACCATGCCGCTGATCGTGATGATTTGATCAATATCTTCCGGATTGAGGGCGCGCATGTTTCGCGTCTTGTCCGCATTGAACGGGCGAACTTGAATCTGATGGTCCAGAATAGCGGCCGGGTAGCGTTCGAAGAACATCTCATTCACTGCCATATCCAGCGCGGGGATTACCTAAATCAAGGCGAAACACAGGTTTAGACCAATCTGGAGTGTTGCTTGCTTGTTTATCGCACTTTACTTACATCTTGAGGATAACAAATCAACTGACGATACAATGTCTCGTCGAACGTCTTCAAATGCGCACAGTTGAAATTCAAATAAGGTTCCTCCAGCGTATGAATCTGTAACAAAATAATGGATTGATTCATAAAGCATTCATTTCATCGCCTTGCCTTAACTCACCTCTTCCAGTTTCTGCATGTACAGTGGCTCGTTAAGGTTGATTCCCTCAGTCAATTCATCCTGTGCCGCATTCGGATCGATGTAGCGCATTATAAATTGCTTAAACTTGCTCATACATTCCGTCACTACGACATTCGTACCCCACACAACCAACCGGGGTCCGGAGCTCGGCAAATCAGCAGCCGACGCTTGGCTTTCCTCGCGAATGGGATCAAGATGGGCATCCGAGCTGCCGACGTTAACCTGCCGAGACTGCTTATCAACCCGCAGATCCGGACGCTGACGCATCGGTGTACCACGGACACCGGATCGGGGTGTTCGGATCGAGCCCATCGAGCTGGGTGTTCCATAGTTCAACGGTGAGCTGATATCTATCTGACTCATGCCAACAGTTCGACTGTACGGGCTGGTCGCCTGCATTATCGAAGCATCTGCCGCCGGGGAGGTGGGCACCGTAACCTGATCGGAACCTTCAATCGCCACACTCGCTCCATTCTGAGGCATGCTACTTCCGATGCGCATTGGCGTTTCGGTTTCACTGTTGGAAGTGCCTGTGAAGTAGTGAAATTATTATAAATTGACCTAATTAGGCAATACGGCTACCGTAGTACTTACCCTGCTTCGATGGGGTTCTTTGCGAACTTTCCTGGGAACTATCAACACCCCGGCGACTCCGAGTTGATCTAGCAGGACTCGACATTTTGATGTGTTATCAGACCGAAAGAAAAACAATCCAAAACTACACAAATACACTCGCTTAATTCTTAAACCCTCAGCCACAGAACAATCGAGACCGCTTTCGATGCAACAAGCAAAGTAAAGTTTTTTGAGATAAACACAAAAGCGCGCGCTTTTGTTGTGCAAGAAAATTTTGTCATTGATAGTTTTTCAAACAACGAAACGGGTTTCCGCGGTGTATAGAAATACGATGCAAAATTAATTTTGCTTTTCTGTGCGGAAAATACTCATTTAAAAAAAAAAAATAATATCAAATGGTTGTATTATTTGTTTAAAAATTAATTCAGGATGGATCATACGCTTCAAAATATTCAATATCGTTTAAAATGTTAAAATATCTAATAAATCAACACACTGTTCATCTCTATTCTACACACCTTGGAAGCGAAACGGTTCAACCGTTCAAACCGTTTTATAGCTATTTTTTCGAACCTTTCATTTCATTCGCGCCAAAACATCTGTGTTGTGTTGTTCTCTCGGTGTCGTGATCTTTTAGTGTGAAATTTGTTAAATTATGAATAAAACGAAACTGCACAATAATAACAAGCTTAACCTCCCAATCTCCTGGGTTGGCAAACAATACCAACCGGATATTAATGTTGTGAAGCATCATTTTACCGCATTCTATCCGTATGTTGCCGTTTTGTTAATGGGTACGGTACGACGACAAATGAGATATTAATTGCGTTTTCTATTTCGTTACGAAGGAAATGCATTTTCGGTGCCCTAACGCTGGAGGTGGGAAATTTCGTGCTCGTCTCCGACATGGATGCGGCTGAACCAGACTCGGTAGACGGGTGTGATGTGGCACGAATTGTTCATCTGTACGAGGTATTGAACGCTGATTGCAGTAATATGGATCCGTGTCGTGCAATTGTTGAATGGTATTCAAGGTAAAGGCGACTCACAGTTCAGCCACCGTAACGTCCTATACTAATACATTTACTTTCATTGCAGACCGGCAGCTTTGCCTAAACTACTCACTCGCGATGAGAACTTCACGTTTGATAAACGCGAAGTCATTGCCGATAGTCGTTTCAGTCCGGACATATCGATTGAAACTATTTTTAATCTTTGCACGGTCGAACACGTGTCAACGCAGGTAGACTTGAAAGAACTGCAGCGGGTTAAATCTTCCGCGCGCTGTCCTGCATTCTTTGCCCGGTATAAATTGGTTAAATCAACCGTAAGAAAATGGAATCTTGAACCATTGATTCCAATCCCAGAGGCTGTTACACCGCGCAAAAGAAGATCGATGTACGATAGATCGAACCAACCGGCGTTGGAAACTCCCAAAACACCAAAACTTAAACTTACTCGTTCCAAATCGATGGAAAGCGTGGCAACGCTAACTCCTCAACAGAAGAGCAAATTGATAGAAGATTGTTGGGCTGTAAAGATTGTCGATGTGAGGCAGAACATCCATCAAATCACGGATATTCTCAGTGAGATAGAAATAAGTGACAACGAGGACAAAAAGAGAAAGTTGCAGAAAGGTCGTCGAAGCGGTGTGAGCTTACGGCTAAGCAGCAAGGCAAGCGTATCCAACGCATCCAACAGTGGCACCGATGATGAATGTCTCAATTACTCGATTGTCCGAGATGGTACAAGGAACAACGAACAGGAGATAAAGATCAAACTGCGTCTCTCGGAGAATCAGAAAAATCCTGACACACCTCGATCCCTGCGAAAGCGTGTTACGACTTCTGCTGTTTCCCACGACCATGTCTCTCCACCTAAGTGTCGTAAATCACTGCTTCCATCCGATGTCGAACTGGTGAGTACACCGACGGGACACTCGCACAGGAAAAGCATCCTGAAAACACCAAACAGTAAAGCTCTGCAACCCACCGGTACTCCGAAACGAAACATACAACTTTCGAACATTGTTGAGGAATGTTCGAACGGACGTCGTGTATCGCGTCTGCTCGAGCTATCGCCTAAGAAAGCGAATCCAGAGCCGGTAGAAGAACCTAAAACACCTAAGCGATCCATCCGATCCTCGCTTGGTACGAGCAGTAGTAGCAAGTCGAGCGCCACTAAATATACTCCAAAAAGCGCCAGCAAAATGAAACTCATCCGCGACGGTACCATCAAGCCAACGATCGCCTCGCGAACGGCTCCGATAGGGGATGGTGCGAACGAACTGGCACTAGCTCGCGAGCGTCTACACGTATCGGCCATACCGAGTAGCCTTCCGTGTCGTGAGAAGGAGTACGAAGAGATCTACAACTTTTTGGAGGGTAAAATTTTTGATGGCTGCGGTGGTTGTATGTACATTTCCGGAGTTCCTGGAACGGGCAAAACGGCCACCACGACGGCTGTTATACGAGCGCTTAGGCATCTATCGGAGGAAGAGCATATACCCAAATTTGAGTTTATCGACATCAATGGTATGAGACTGACCGAGCCACGGCAGGCATATGTTCACATCCATCGGCAGCTGACCGGGAAGACACTGGCATGGGAACAAGCGTACAATTTGTTGAATAAGCGATTCACCACCAAAGCTCCTCGACGCATTACGACAGTGCTGCTGGTCGACGAGCTGGACATACTTTGCAACAAGCGTCAGGATGTGGTGTACAACATACTGAACTGGCCTACCCTAGCTACGGCTCAACTGATCGTTGTCACGATCGCCAACACCATGGATCTTCCGGAGCGTTTATTGATGGGGAAAATTTCATCCCGTCTCGGGCTTACCCGGCTCACCTTCCAACCGTACAACTTCCGCCAGTTGCAGATGATAGTGATGGCGCGTCTGGTAGGCATGAGTTCCTTCAATAGCGACGCTGTTCAGCTGGTAGCACGTAAGGTCGCGGCTGTTTCTGGTGACGCACGCCGTGCGTTGGATATTTGCCGCCGAGCTACCGAACTGGCGGACGATCAAGCTAGAAAAACCGATCAGTCCGTGACGGTTTCAATGACACACGTGCAGCAGGCGTTGACGGAAATGATCACGAGTGCCAAGGTACGAACAATACGCAGCTTGTCACGCATGGAACAACTATTTTTGCAGGCCGTTACTGCCGAAGTGACGCGTACGGGGATTGAGGAATGTAACTTCCTTGGGGTTTATGCACAGCTGGAATCGCTGGCTGCATTTTCGGGCATTAGCGTACCGAACCCCGGCAGGGCAATGGGTATTTGTGCACGGTTGACTGCGTCCCGCATACTCATATGTGAGGGCGGCAGGAACGATATTTATCAGAAAATTTTGCTAAACATTAGCACGGACGACGTGCATTTTGCACTGCAAGCTAGCAAACTGCGGTAGATGTGTGTTGTATTGTGCTGGCAACAAATTTGACTACTTAATTTTTATTGATGCTTAAGAAATAAGGTTTATTAAAAAAGACTGTCTTATCCTTTACCTTCCTGTTGTTATTTACGAGATATTCACTTGAGTTGTGGATTTAGTTGACCGAAAGAAGAAATAAAAGCAGTGAAGTATGTACATAAATAGAAAAAATCCCCATGAAAGTTTATTTTATATTCTGCTTTTTTTTACATGAAACACTTTCACACACCGGAGCTCATTGGCTTTGGCAGCAGCGAGATGACTAGAATTACCTGAATTAGTACCAACCACACGGTAAAGTACTCATAGATGATCTTTGGCGAAAATACGGTCCACACAAATATGTGATCGCGCAATATTGTGGCTACCGCAAGGAAAAAACTCACTGGTACCGTAATAAGAACGTTTAGCAGGGTAAGAATCCGCTCCCGTATGTTGTTCCTCGTTTCGGACCGGTGTTGTTGCCTGCGGAAGCAAAAAAAACATTGGCGAACGGTGCATAAGCGATTGTTTCATGTACATACCTAACGTCCCGCTCATTGTCCAAGAAAATGTGATGAAGCAGTAGCAGAAAGCTTAAAATAGGCGCACTAAAGGTATGAAGCGTCAGGAACAATCCGACTCGAATGATATCGAACTTGTTCAGTCCCACGTACCCGGCATTGAGATCGATTGTAGCCAAACTGTTCGAGTTGCCCTGCAAAACATGTTTAGGTGATGCTTATTCGCTTACTACAATATCGAAACTGCCCGACAGTACCTGATAGAAGTAGAATGTTTTTCCTAGCCAATAATGGGTAATAACTTTCAGCATTACGCTACAGTACTTATCGTCCGCGATGCGATCTATGCGCTCCGTTAGAAATCTACTCGTAGCAAAAAGAGTGCCCACTAGCAGCACGTTGTGTGGTTTGTGCAACAAGGCAGACAGTAATGCAACCATGATAATGCAGTTACTGTACAGTTCACTGGAGCGCGTTGGAGTGGTGCGTGTCACAATCGCACGGTACATCATGGGTAGGAATCCGATGAAGAATATTTCCACCAAATTGATCCAAAATATCGTGAGACAAATGGACGAGCTGGAATGAAAATCGTTTCGTTAAATATCGTTCTACTGGTCAGCAATGTCCGTGTGGATATTTACTTGGATGCGCTTAGTCCGAAGATGCTCACAGTGCCAGACGCTGCACGGTAGTAGTAGATGAGCATGGACGCAGTCATCGACAGTACGGTGGTAAGCAATCCTGCCATGTAGCAAATTTGATACACCAAGTAACACAAGCCAACGAACATGGTTATACTAAGCCAAACCTTATGCTCATCCTTCGATAACCAATCGCCAACATCGGGAATATGTTGCCATTTGTCACCCGTTTGATTAAAGCGCCGTACAAGCACGTGAATGCAGACGAAGGCTATCGAAGCGACACAGAATATGCTACGCTCTTCCTTGCACACTTCCACCAGCGATGGATCGGTTTTGGTGTGCTTAATCACACCGATCGTACTGTTCATTACGTTCAGCTGCTTCAGCGTGAGCAGCACCATAACGCTGCTGGTAAAATAGTACCACGTTTGATGTTCTTCCTCGACGAAAGAACTGCTTGCGAGAGAAATGCAATGGAAACCTACACCGCACCAAATGAATGGTGACAGAAACGATGTACCATCAAGGAACCACATCACAGCGGGTGCTTTTACACCCTTCAGCAAATGGGTCAATATCACCCAGAGAGTGAAATACACTACAGACAGCAGGACTATTACGGCGTGAAATGTATGTGTCGCCTCCTGGACGGATTCCTTTTCAAACGACAAAAGCTTCAGCAGCAGAAAACTCAACAGCACACAATTGATGCTGGGAAACAGTTTTGGGTGCAAAGGTAACGCGGTTGCTGTGGTGTCGTGCTGCAGTAGTTGGGTGATTGCAATGGCCGCACATAAAAGTGCCATAATCGTTCCAACAAGGATGAACACGATATCGTATCGTATGTAGCTGGAAATAAGCAGCTGAGTTAGGTTTTTCGACACGGATGTGTAAAGCAGAAGGGCACGTTTGTAGGCGGAAACATCAGTCGTATCCTGCAGAAATAGTTGATGCAGGTTTTTCGCTTCTTCGTATGATTTGTGGACTTCTAAAAAAATGGCAAAAGGAATAAGTTAAAATCCTGTAATTCTACAACAAAATTCAATCGATCGTACCAGTTTGTTGAAATGTATCCCTTAATATAGCTTCCACTTTGGAGGCCAGTCTTTGAGTGTTGTAATACAGCGCATAAAGCATATCCCTTCGATGTAACATCTTTAGGGCAGGATCAATCATGGAACCGATGGACGCGTACGGTATTGCAACACCCATTAGGATGGACATGCTGGGTGCAAGATCGATTTGCAGGAATGTATCTTCACTCTTCGCACATTGATCGCTTACAATTACGACCGGCACAATTGTTTCCGGGTGCGTTGAGCCTCCATGCCCGCCGGAATCACGCATACCATGATCACCGGTAATAATTAGCAATGGCTTAGTGTAATACTTTTGTTTCTGGAAGATTAAGGAAGATAAAGATTATCATTTTTAGCGCTATCCTTGCTTTTAAACCCATTTGCAACTTACCCATTTGTCCATGGTTTGATGGATGGTTTTAATAACTGTATCCATTTCCTGTAGCTTCCCCGGCACTTTATCACTGTAAGGACCTTCCACGTGTCCAATATGATCTAATCCAAGATAGTGGAGAATCATGAGCTTCCAATCGTACATCTGAAGTTCCATATTTAGAAGCTTTGTTATGTTTTGATCACCCTGCAAGAAACGAAATGAAATAAACTCACATGCCCATATTTTTCGACAACATATAAAATATTACCTTATAAAAATCGTTAACATACAACGAATCCGTATTCTCACCCCGACGATGAAAAGTGTTCGGAAACATGTTAGTCCACGTGTTGTCACCATAGAACACGGTTTTCTGCTGCCGTTGCTTCATCTGGTACAGAAAGGTGTCTAGCTGCATTTCTGGACTGCCCAGGTTGAGAATCACGTCCAGAAAGCTGGGAATGGCACCGGATGTCATCGCCTTTATACGCGGCATTGTCACCGTCGGCGGATGGACCTGCAGACGGTACAGGCATGCTTTACCATCGCTGAGGAGTTGGTTGAGGAATTGGAAGTTTTCTTCCTGCACCACAAAATCCATCCGCAGGGCATCTATCACCATCAGGATGGCTCTTGAAATACGGGGTTTGTAATCGGTGCCATTGAAACTAAAATAAATCAAGTAACAGAGTAAGTAAGAACGTCCCAAAACTTCGATTGTGGGATACCACATACCTTGCATTCCCGATAGTTTGAGGTAGCTCGTCAAAGGAGGCCTTCGTCGAAGGAGAAAAGGATAAAGGGAAAAATCCGTAGCAGAACAAACTGAACGAAAACAAAAACACCACAAAAGTGTACACCGCTATATGATCGTGTCGGACGTTCATAGCGCGGAAGCAGCTTGCAGTAATTTAGCACACTTTTACTTTCATTGTACCGGCAAATTGTAATTTTCTTCACTTGTTTACTGTTCAGAATGGAAGCAAGATAAACAATGCTACGTTACACAATGGTTTGTCAAGGAATAGGCAGTGTTGACGCAAAGTGAATTAAAACAAATCAGCATGGTTGCCAAACTTACCCGACCAAAACCACCAAGAGTAATTTCTTCAAAATTTTCTAATTTTTATCCAAAAACATGGGAGATTTTTTTTTTAATTTATCAAACAATCACTGCATTGGGTACATTTTCCTATACTTTATGAAAAGCGTTTTAAAATCCTGTTTGCGCCAAGTGTACTGACCGATTAGTCATTGTTCCAATTGACAGCTAGTTGCAGAAGTGTTTTGGTTCCATACGCACGTACAGCGTAGGCAAAACAAAAGAACATCGTTTTTTTCGTTAATTTACTTGCTTCGACCAACGAAATGGTGAAATTGTCAAATATAATTGAAACGCTATTTAAGAAAAATGATACATCAAAGCTGGAAACGGATGCTGCTCCATTACCACCAAGACGAAAAACAGATACGCACCAGGAAGTGACAATGTCCGGTGCCAATGCTCCCGCAACGCAGAATGGGAATTTCCCAAATGGAAATGCAAACATCGGAATGGTGGTACCCGCAATGGAAAGCCTGGCTCTTGTACCGAACAACACGCCACAATCGTTGCAGCCGATTGCAGGAGAAAACCAAACTCCACCACAAACGGTAGTGAACAATGTGCAGCACAACACGCTCACAGCCCCACAAACGTCCATTTCCAACACGACCGGAATGCAGGTGTATCAGATAAGAAATGCAAACAATCTGCACATTGGTAACAATTACACGTTCAATTCCGCCGTGGTGGACGAAGGTGCTTCGACGAGCGGTTCTTTGTCGAGCACATCCGGCGTGAAATGGGCTAACTTGCGGCTGTCCAATACCATAACGCAAATGATGCACAGCCTGGACGAAGTGGACGCAGAGATTATCGATACGGTGTCTCGCCATTTAGGGTATGGATGGAAAAGTTTCGCCCGCAAGCTGGAATACTCCGAGGGACAGATTGATGCGTTTGAAGCAGATAACAGCACGTTGGCTGAGGTAGCCTTAGGTAGATTAACGAGTGATATGGTTTCTTATAAAATTATTCTTGGTTTCAGCAAATTTACAGCTTCGTGTTGGATTGGACTCGCAATGATGATGATCCAACGCTTGGGC
This sequence comes from Anopheles marshallii, assembly GCF_943734725.1. Taxonomy (NCBI): domain Eukaryota; kingdom Metazoa; phylum Arthropoda; class Insecta; order Diptera; family Culicidae; genus Anopheles; species Anopheles marshallii. Next base: position 73,018,797 of record NC_071327.1, on the reverse strand, counting down.
GACTTGTTTCACTGTTGTGGGACAACAAACACAAGGAAACAGTATACTACATCAAACAGGTGTGGAAACAACGGAAAGCAGATAACGCTTCCGGTTGAAGAAATTAGTATTCAACGTATCCTTCCATAAAGCTCATTCCATTCAGATGTGTACAGAATACCGGGTGAGACTTTTATCTCATTAATAGATGATTGTGATATCGAACACTCCAAATGCTCGAAAGCAATGCAGAAAAGTGCCTTTTACAAGTGTTACAATTGAAAAAGACCCGACTTATGATATACAGTACAATACGTAGGATAAGGTAAGCCCGAACGATTTCACGACACCGTCAAGTGAATTGTCCAACAAATAAATTGTCTATACATTTTAAATACTTGTCTGCCACCAACGTCTGTGAGAAAGAAAGGCAAAACTATTGCATTAAGAATCCTGAATGATTGCATCGCCGTTGCGTGTGTTGTTTTATTTGTATGTTTCCTCTGCCCCGTTTTGCTCAATCATCTCAACCTGAACCGAACAACTTACATGCGAATTATGTTTTATTTTGATGTTTGACCAAGTTTTTCCTTCTTGGCTGCTTCTGCTTCAGCCTCTGCCTTCTCGTACTTTGCGATTAATCCGTCGACCTCTGTGCTGGACAAAATTTTTATGACCGTCTTATTATTTTCACGCGTAAGAACAGCCATTTCAACTGAAATTTAGACAGACACCTTAGTAAATACGTATGTAAAACGAAAGAATAACAATGTACTTACTCTTTTCTGATGTAAGCTTGGTCATGTCCAGCGTTTTGGACAGTACTTTCACAGCCAAATCCTGTGCTTGCGTTAGACTGATATCGCTATCGCTCAGTTCCTGCTTTAGAGCGGAAACAGCGGCCTGAAATTGGCAAAAGAGTTACTTACAAATGTTCTCCTGGAAGCGATGTTAAAGCATTCATACCGCTGAATTGTTCCCGATACAAGTGGCTTTCCATCCACCATAGTTTCCGCTGGGATCCGACTGGTACAGCTGGTATCCGTAATGCTTATCCCATCCCATGTACAGGATGGAAACACCGAAAGGCCGCTTGCCACCATACTGCGTGTATGCCTGTTTCACATCACACAAGTGAGAGACAAGCTGTTCGCAGGGCATAGCCTCCCCGTAGTTCAGTTGGTATCGCTGGGCGATGACCCGGAGGAGGTTGGTAAGGACATTCGCATCGGAAGTAATGCCGGCCACTGAACACACCATATCTCTGCAACAAAACACACAAAACAATTTAGGGCGAACAGCTCTTTTAAAGCGCACGGTTTGTACTTACTCGTTCAGCTTGTAAATCTTCTCGGAGAAGATTACATTGTCCAACAGCTTGTTTGTGTTGCGACGCTCCGCCGCCAACAATATACCATCCTTCGCCAGAATGCCTAGCGATGTACCGGCGTGTGAAATGGCTTCCATCGCATACTCAACCTGGTACAATCGGCCTTCCGGCGAGAAAATGGTAGTACGGGAATCATAACGACGAGCCTGCAAAACACAAAAGGTGAGTTAGCACAAATCCGACAGGTTATAACCTCAATGATATGATGCGGCATCCGCATCGGTTCCAAAACAAAAGTCCCACAGCTGATACTAAATGTATTTAAAACGATTTTACAACTTACGTATACTTACCATTTTCAATTAATCTTATCGGAAGGTAGACAACAACGAATCAAATGATCAATTTCAGCGAAATTAGCACAGCTATTCACGACTCGGACGTAAACAGCAACTCCAGTTTTGATGACTGTCAATAGCGCAGCGTATTTTGAACTGTCATCGTGCGTAATTGCTTTATCTCGCTGAACCGGGTCAATCGCGTAGTTTCCGCATTATCCGGGCGGTCGAGCAGATTTTCCCGATAGTTCGAGCTAGATCAGATTTGAAAATCAAACGAACCAAAGTTTACGAATTTGATCGTTAATAGTCGCATTTTTATATTTATGCTCTTTTTATCTTTGAGAATTCGAGGAAATAAATATTATCATTGAAACGATGTCAACAAAAGTTTACTAAAAAAGGATGAAATTTTCAGCTACCACGTGTTCTTCATGTTCTTGACACACGTGCGACGTCCCCAAGCAAACCCTGATGTACGGTACGGTAATAACAATATGTTTTGCTTTTTATTTGCTTTTTTTGATAACTACTCAATTGAAATATAAGTGGTTTTGTGAAAAAGTGTGATTATATGTTAAAAGTTCTTAAGATGGCTTAAAGAAAACTTAAATAAATTAACAGCGTTTAGCATAAAGCCGAGTTAGATGATTATCAAGGATCATTGAATTAAGTTTCGTCAAAGAAGACAAATAATTTGAAGCACATTATCAACATCTTCGCCAACATATTCAATTGCATTTGCTTGAACAAAAAGGTACACAAATCCGCTAAATGCTCACGATTGATGGTGTAGAACATTAAGTGCACCACATCGGAGCATGACACGCTGCTCACCGCTCAATTAGCATTCCATAGAATGGCAAACCCCAAGCCCAGTGCCGGTGCCCGCTCGATGTACACTGGCGCGAGAGACGAGCGGGAACATCTCTTACCCAAATAGTGTGAGCGATGCGCCACGAGCGCACTAATCGTCATCGAGGAAGGGATGCGCGATGCTGCTGCTGCGGTCGATGTTGGTTTGATACAGGCCCACCAAGGGCTCGTCCGTACCACGGCCGGAATGCTAGCATCAGTTAAGTGCAAACGGTCGAGGTGTTCAAACGCGCTCGGCACACTACGCCCACGCAGCGCCACCAAACGGGTTTGAGCTCGAGCGATTTCAAACAATAATAATTGTACGTTAAATTGGGCTCATCGTAAAACCAGCGTGTCTGTGATTGTGGTAGCGTATCTGTGATTGTGGCGGCTCGATAGTGGGGTAAACGCACCTGTCAGAACAACGGGCTCAAAGCATGCTCGCGCAACCGTTGGTGCAGACGAAGTCTTGCTGACAGGAAAAGTCACTCATGTAGAATCTAATCGTATTATGTAGTGGACGACCCTAGCGGGGGTGCTTTACCGCGCAGAGAGTCCTCGTCGCAGACTTTCCGTCCGAGTGGGCTGAAGGAAGTGAAATTAAAAATGAAGATTGTATAATAACGGGCCCAACCGAACGGTACCTGGAAGGAGTTACGCCGTGAAAACGCAAGCGCGGGAGGTGGGTGCGCGTAGATGGTGCCGCTTTCCCGGTTCCCAAATGCAAAAGTGCAAACCGCGCCGCGATAGATGTCATCGAATGCCGAACGCTGTGTGAAAAGTGAAAAATGCGGCAACCACCACTGCAACCGTGGCGCACAGCTGTAGGAAGCGTTCGGGTGCAGATCGTTGTACTGCTGGCGCTAATCTTGATAGTGGCACGCAACCACCCCGTCCGCTGTCTGCATTTGCAGGTGGAAAAAGTGAACCACTTACTGTTGGATAATGCAAAGGTGAGAAGAACTATGTTGCTTTCGCTGGGTGATGCACCTTTTTGTTTTAATTGACTAGCTTTGCATATCTCACTATCGAAACATTACACGATTTGCATGTATGTATATTTAATGAATTATTTTATTTTATTCAAAAATACTCAAAATATAATAAGAAAAACAATCGATTGAGGAAGAGGTTTAAAATGGCGAGGTCAACCAAGGACTGGCTTAAAGACGGCACCTTCAATCTTCATACTATGTAACCCTCGAAGACGGTTACGGTAGCATTGAGCAGCAGCTTGAGGAAGTCTTTATTTCCTTCCATTGTTTCGTCTCCATTTAACGGAAGCTTAGAGTCTCATCATTATTATTGGACCACTTCCTTTCCAAGCAATGTTGGATGTTATGGATGTTATGGGAAATGTGTTTTTTAAATTATCTTACCAGCCTTACGATCTGTTTGCAGAAGTTGCTCAGGGCTGTCAGTGTCCTACCTTTGTAAATTGTGGAGGAGATATATCGGTAACATCGTTATTGAAAACTAAATTTATCAAACAACATTTTGCAAATCGGTATCCACAAATTCTCGTGGACCATGAAAAGCTTTAGATTAGAATTGTCCATCCACATTTTTGATTTTACTGACAAAATGTCCATAAACTACCAGCCAATATTGTTCTTTTACAATTGAAACTTATAACAGCAAATATGTTACAAAATTGTATTGTTCAATATCCAGCTCTACTAGTTGCTAGTTTTAGCCGCGGTCCGGTGGTGTATAGGTAGCAGCGCCGGTCTTCACACGGCAGAAGGGAGACAAAATCCCATTCGGTTCGTTCTCCCGTGGCTTGGACTGACTATCCGGCTACATGATAAAACAAGTCGAGACGGGTCTGGCCGTCCAAATGATTTCCAATCCCAATGATTTAATGTTCAATGTTTTCCAATGATGTAAGACGAGAAAAGCACCTGGACCCGAAGCAGTAAGCGTTGCTCCTTCGGGACAAGGATCAGGCTCCTAGTGATGCGTGCCTAAGTCAGGGATGGTTGTTCTCGCCAAGCCGTCAAGAGTCTATCGTTACCTTTCATATTATTTTGAGTCTAGTAACTAAGTGTGTGTAATAACGATAAACTTTATACAAGATCTAGTAACTACCAACTCCGTAATTTAAACAGCTTATTTTGCCTTATTGGCAGAAGTCCTCAAGAGGTGTAGGCCTGCCAATCCTAGTTTTTCTTAACTTTTTTAAAACCCGTAGCGGTACGGAAGTTTGTTTCTGATGGGATTTTGGACCGATTCTGTCGTGTTATAACCGGCGCTGCTACCAACTACACCAACAGGTGGCCTCAATTCAAACAGCTAACGTAACCAAAAACTCATCCCAAAGCACCTGTTTTCCGCCATCTGATTGAATCTCTCTCTTATAAACATAATTAAGATAAATCAATACTATAATAAAAACCGTCTGTGAAAAACTTGAAATTTATAACTTTGATAAACTGAAAATCTTACCCCAGCAGCACCTGCAACATTGTTGCCCATGTATCAATCTAATTGAGAGCCTAGTTTTGTCGCCCTCCCCCACCTGCACCACATGGAAAACTCCCGCCCGTGTTCATATTGTCCATCCGTGCGAACGCCACGCACCGGATAATGGTGGTCCCATTGCCCACCGTCGGCCCGATCCGTACGCATCGATTTAGAACGACCGCACCGCAAACCGGTCAGCATCGGTGGGTTTCATTGACCTGAATTCTAATTACACGCGGACCGGAGTGCCGCCCGATTGTCACACAGCACACAGAAAGCAACTCCATCGGACTCCATCGATAATCGGATGCCAAATGCTGTTCGCGAATTTTGCGACTCGCGAGTGCGTGCGCCAGTCAACGGCACCGTAATCGATCACAATTATTCACTCAAACAAATTTGTTTGATGGTGGGCTGTAAATTGTCACACTTATCACTAATACGTACGGGTTTTTATGTGACGAATCGGTGTTTGCTTTACAGCCCCTAAACGAAACGGTTAACCCAAGTGCCATTCAACTTTGGTGTTGGAAACATAATTTCGCTACGCTTCGGTCGTAGGCAAACACAAACACACCGCGTGGTTCTGGCCGGTGAGATACAATTTAGGGTTAACATTTTGACACTTGCCAAACAGCGAGAACGAATAAGAATAACCACGGCGGGGGGGAATACAATAGTTACGGGATTTGTATAATTTGAATGTCAAAAGGCACCGTGAGCGAAGAACCCGAAGGTGGAAGGCCGGGCTGGTTTTGTTTGCTGTTTTGTCACACTTTCTCGAGCTCATTTCGGTTCTAGTGAAGGTGATTCTTGGAGTTTTTGAATGTTAATGCATGCTTTGTTTCGAAACCCAGCCCGTAAAATGGTGGATGTGAACTTGAAAAGCGCTGGCCGGGTTGGTGGTTAACCATGGTCCATTTTCCCCTGCGCCTGTTGCCTTCCATCAATCCAGCACACGTAAGGTATGTTTTTTTTCCAATCTGCGTATTAACAAAACCAACACACTTTTCACGCTAAAAATTTCAATTAAATCCCAGCGCATCCCAACACTAGCCTGATATGTTTTCACCTCGTTATGAAGATATGTTGCGCCGGGCAAAACCATGAAATCAAAGAATCCCCCCCGCTCGCGATGGGGGACCCGTCAAGCATAGCCATAAAGAGATCGTTAAAAGTGAAATGTGTTTGGCAATGTTTGGCACCATTAGGTTTTATCGCATCGTGGCATTGTTGCCTTTTTTTTTCGTCTGGTTGCGAACACGCCGTAATGGTTTTGCATTTAAAGTCGCGAATCAACGGCGAGCCTCTTGATTTGATTTATCACGATACTGCCATCTGCCAACCGGTGTGAATCGGAGTGTTTGCGCATGTGGCGCCAAACGGCCAATGTAAATCCGCTCAAATAGACCAACCACCCGAAACCCTTCTAAATGTATCTTCCCAAACAGCATCGCAAAGGGGGTGGGAAAGGCACGAGGGCAGGGGAGAGGGGGGGGGGGGGTTTATCTGTCTCAGCTTAATTACCAACGAACGCATTCGCACCCTTAACCCACGGTGGGCCGGAAGGTGGCCAAAACAGCGCCAAGAAGAGACGCTGTTTGCGCAACTTGCACTATAAAAACCGCCCAAAAACGCAGTCTTTCGAAAGAACGCAGCGACGAACCTTTTTAGATGGTATCGCGAGCAAGACCGAGAGCGAGAGAGAGAGAGAGAGGGAGAGCAAAACATGTGCTAATGCTGTCTCGTGTGCCGAGGCGTGCTAAATGGTGTGACCGGGTAAGCCACAAAAAAAAACGTACCAAACAGTGGTTCGCAACATCTTCGCTATTTGAATGTGCTCATCGCCACCGTCAATGGGACGGCTACTTACATCAGAATGTGAATTAAAGAAGGAACAACCTCGACAACCAGTAGTAATTACTTTAGTTTCCCATCCAGCAGACAACATCTGTGGCGCCTCAATGAAAAGGGAAAAAAAGAGTTCAACCTCCCCCATCCACCCGAAAAGTGGTCCTATTGCTGTACCACGATGTGACACTCAAATGTAACTCTTCCCCCTTCTGACTCTACCCCCCCCCCCCCCCCCCCCCCCCGCCCCCCTGGAAAAAGGAGCCATGAAGCTTGTTTGTAGTCGGGTGACTTTAGGATCTTTCTTGCTCGATCGTACGCAAAAGGAATGCACAATTATATATGTGTTTATTGCTTCACTGAGTTTTCCACCCATTGCCGGGCGGGTTTGGTTGCATTTGCTGCTTTCAGCCGTCCTACGTCCAACCAGAACGTGCCCGGTGTGGACCCGATACCCACGGTGATCCGGTACCGGCGCGTGTGGCGTCAACCGTAACCGCAAGCGCGTGATGCTAGATGACCGATGATCGCCGGTAATGATTTGTAATGGTTACATCGGGCGCAGGTCACGATAGCACATCGCTCTACAATCGGCCGCTTCACGCATTAATGTGTGTTGTTCGCTCTCTTTTTTGTTCCTGCTGTCTAAACCTTTGCACCGCCGCGGGACATGGGAGATGCGTTCAATCGCGACGCAAATCCAGCGAAAAGCGAAATTGTAACATATATACACTGTGTGTGTTTTTTTTTCTCTGCCTAGTTTTGTTTGCCTTTTACTATAGCCTTTCTACGGAAAAATTACTACAAAATCGTAACGCCGGCTACATGCACATTGCCCAGCCTGCCTAATTTATGCGCGGTTTACTGCACACGGCACCGTTTGTCACTGCGCGTCCGTTCCCATTGCGCATTGTGCGCTCAAAAGGGTGCGCGTTTCGATCGGTGGATCATCATCTTTCTTATTTAAATTTTCATTATCACCTCCCGAACAGTGGGCCGCATTGGATGGATCGTTACGGCCGGCCGTGCTAGAAACGTTGGTCCTCAGCTGGCGGTGGTTTTGTTTTACACCCGTGTCACCTCGGCAACATTTTTGGCAAGATTTATGACCCTGAGCTGACCTAGAAGAGAATTTAGCCTAGAATAAGCGCGAGGGGGGGAATTGTTTGGAGTCTGTTTGTGCGTGAGAGAAACAAAAAACAACAAACAAACTGGGAACCATTTAGAACGTGCTTCCGGGTTTATAGTTTATGTGGCTATGGGCGGCATAGGTTCTCCTCGCTTTTGGATGACCTTTACAAATCAGATGCGCGGTGGTTTTACTTTTCAACTGTTGGTCTAGGCTAATTTAGGCTGCTGGTAGAAGCATTCATTCAAGGCAATCTGTTATGTCCATGCTTTGTCCAGTGAGTTTAGCGTTCTTGATTAATATTTATGCTTTAATTGGGAGATTCGATGCAGACATCTGAGCTTGTGCATGTACTTGAACAGTTTTACTTTAGGGCAAATGGTATTGTTTGCAAAATAGTAAGCACCAGTTTTAATTGGTCTTTGAAATATGCTCTTAAAATAGAACCGAACCATTGCTTTACATTGTTTAAATATTATTTGACTTCGAGAATCGGGGAACCGAATTACTCGGGACTCGGGACCAATTTAATGATCTGCTATGTTCTAGGATATATAGGACCACCAAATCCTTGCTCAGTGGGATTCGAATACCGAGGCACGAGACCATGAAAGTGCTGTTTAACTACAGATATCTTAATGAACAAGGACTTTAGACGCTAGGCTACTCAGCCCTTGATCTGTTGAAAGTCTTTGCGTAAGTTTACATCGTCACAATAGTCATATAAAGACAGAATATTGTAGGCAATTGAAAGAATACTATTGACTAAGATCTAATCCTTTTACCATTCATCTGTCCTTCATTACTGCTTCGAACGAATTGTCCTGCTAATATCATCCTCAAGGTGCCTTTCAGGAATTAGTTGGGGCTTTAGCGGTGGATCAATCCGCTTTGATTGATAGTTTTGGCCCCTTTTTTGAAAAGAGTTAAGAAGGAAGGAGGTGGTTGGCTTCGGGGCCCCTCTAATGTGGAGATGTGAAAAACAGATGGGCTCCCACAACTTCTAACTTTAAAGAGGCCTTATGCCAAGTGTTGAGGCCTGCTCTATCATGGTGGAGAGGGTTAAAGTGTTGCTCTTTTCGGGTTCTTTATTATACCAATGTTTCACATGTTCTTTCCTACATAACTAATTTCTTCGGGGCCCTCTACACGAGCGAGGCCTAAAAACCGGCCACCTACTTCATGAGCTATTCCAGTGTGTCCACTTTCATGCTGTGTGTTAAGCTTAGTAGTCGTCTTCTTCTTCTTCCTCCTCTTCTTCTTTGTCCGTACAACAATCTCAAGAGGTCTAGAGACCTGCCCATTGCTGGCATTCTTGGACTTTATTTAACCCTTAGCTGGATAGTCCGTCCTGCGTACGCGGGATTGGTCCGGATTGGATTTTGAGCCGGTCTTGTCGTGTAAAAACCGATGCCGCTACCAAATAGACCATCGAACCGCCCCAAACCTTGTGAGTCCAAACTGATATTAGTGCTGTAAAGAGAGCAAATGTTCTTTATCCATTATATTTGCTTCTTGATCATAAAGAGCAATTAGGTCATATCTGTCGTTTGTGGCTAACTAGATTTGATATTTAAAATTAATATTAGTCAGTTACCGTCATAGCGATAGTCAGTCATTTATCGCTATAGTAGAAGGATTCGCATGGGATTTGGTCCAGCCATACCACCAAGTTGCCCAAGACATTTGAATATCACTGCATTTCTTAATTGTCTTGTAGCATGAATAGCCTGATACCGCATCAGACTCACAAGGATCCGAGAAAAAAATGCACTAATAATAGAAAAGGGAATGTTTCAATAGGCGATACTATTGTATCGCCAGCTCCCATTCAATAGCAACTATTTGCTAGTGTAATGTGGTCGTGTAAAAATGCTAAATTAAATTAATCTCCCTATCAATTGCGGAGAGATGCTGTCAAGATGTACCATCGGTTGAAACAAATATAGGAGAAAGGCCATATGCTAATGGAAAATCTCGGGTCTTCGCACTCGCCTAACCTCCATAGCCAACAGACCATTGCACAATGCACATTCATCAAACGGCACACAATGCATCCGTGGCCCAAGAAGGAAAAGAAATGTGTCCTAACCATTCTTTCACCGCACACACACGCACGCGCATCTTTCTTCTTTTCTCCAACATTCCAACGCAAAGGGGGAAAAAAAAACTTTCTTCCATCTGTCCGATGCGCCCGTCCGCAGAATGTTTGGCGCACCGGCGGTTTTCTCATGAGCCGAAACAGTAGCGCCGTACAATATATGCCGCAAATATGCAACAGGGCGGCAAACGATACTCATTAGACACCGGGCGGAATGTACCATTGATACCCAGGCTCAGGCGCTGGGTTATCGGTGGGGTGGGACACGCGGACACACCCGTGTGTGTGGAGGGGGGGGAAGGGGAAGTGAGGCGAAGGGTTGGGCATTGTTTGTTAATGTGGGTATTGCATGAATTTTAACCTACAAATTGGCCGATCGTTTCTGTTACCGTCCCGTTCTTTTGTTGCAGATCGATGAAAGGAATTTGCATAATTTTCTCGAGGAACATGAGCAACTGCTGCTGTTTGGTGATCGCAGAACTGGTACGTATGATGCATGGTACATTCGGCCGCGAGGTGTCACGGTTGCAACAGTACGCGCGGATGGCAAATCTGCCGACGAGTCGTGTCGGGATCGTATTGACACACCTTCCGGTTCGATACGACTTCGACATCTCCCTCGTACATGTGCACACCGTGTTAGACATTTTCGAACGGTAACTTGAAGAAGCTGGCGAATGTAACCCCTCACCACCCCCAAAACAAAAAAAAAACAAGTTCAATCCAAGATTTCGTTGTGTGCCAGAGTTCAAGTTCATGCTTATTGAGCAAAGCAATAGGTTGTCGAAGAGCTTTTGTGATCCGCAACCGTGTAGTACAACCGTCGATAAATACGGTTTGATACGGTTTTGCAACCATTGCACCGACGCCAAACCATTGTTCCAAACCGATTTCAATGTTCGCTAATTGTCTTGCAGATGATTTCAAGATTGTTAATGTGCGGCAAAGAAAACGTGAAAGCAGGTCATCGCCGGGCAGTGGGTTCCTGCAGTTCAACATCAGCAACGGTCCCGGTAAGTGTCGCCGCACTGTTTCGTGGCGCGATCGACAGACGTAACGTCGCCGTTGCATTAAACATCTCTTCCATTCACGATCGTTCCAGGGGACAACTTTTCACTGCGCTTGCAAAAGTCTGATATACTAATAGACGATTCGTTTGCTTTTATCGAAAGCTACGATAATGCGACCCAGCTGCTGGATGATGCTTACGATCGTGTGCTTAGGTATCGGGACTGTTTTTACCGCAACGAACGGGCGGCGTTCGATCTGTGCGAGGGAAGTGTGCGCGGTTTGATACGCGGCAATGAGAGTGATATCGTTGTACATCCGCTGCCGGAAAGATTCGGCACCGGAGCACATATAATTTTAAATAGGAACCAAACGCACCCCGACGGAGGTAACGCCGATGGGAACCGTTCCAATATTATGTTCGAACCAGAGATGACCGAACCAACCCGACGACCGCCGGTATCTTATCGGCCGAATCAACCCCGACCGAAGCGTCACGTCAACTCGAACCACAACGCCAAGGTGCCGGATGTGCTGCACATCGAGACGGCGATCTTCATCGACAAGGATCTGTACCGGCATATGTCGAAAAACTATCCCAAAAACACCGAAACCCATCTGATACGCTTCGTGCTGGCAATGATAAACGGTGTGCAGCTGCTGTACAATCACCCATCGTTGGGCCATCCGATCAACTTCATTCTCAAGCGGCTGGAAATCTTACACAACGACCCGAAGGATCTACGCCGATCGAGCGATATCGACATCTATCTGAACAGCTTCTGCGGCTGGCAGCGAAAGATGAACCCAATATCGGACGCGGACCCGGTGCACTTTGACCACGCGGTCATACTTACCGGGCTGGATCTGTTTGTGGTGAGCAAGAATGGTAAGGTGAGCAACCAGGTGGTCGGTTTGGCACCGGTCGCCGGTATGTGTACGATCACGTCAAGCTGCACGATCAACGAGGGAAAGCACTTCGAGAGTGTGTTCGTGGTGGCGCATGAAATTGGACACAAGTGAGTTGGTTTTTCAGAGCCTTTTCATTATGATCTTCGAGTGCACTTTCAATGATTTTTAGCTTGGGAATGCGCCATGACACCTCGGATAACAATTGCGACCCTAGCCTGTACATAATGTCACCGACGTTGGGAAGCGGCAAGATCACGTGGTCATCCTGCAGTCGGAACTATTTGAACACATTTCTAAAGTGAGTTTGAAATGCCCGTTGTACTGATCCACACGCAGAACTCAAATGTTACGCTCTTTACGTCCAGAACTACCCAAGCTACCTGTCTCTTCGACCGTGGACACTACGGATCAACGCTCGATCACACTGGCGAGGGTAAACTGCCCGGAGAGCGGTTCGATGCCGATCAGCAGTGTCTGTTGAAGTATGGCAAAGACAGTACCCGCTCGAAAACGCAAGACTTGGCGGACATCTGCCGAGATCTGCACTGTCAGCGGGATCGATACACCTGGACATCTCATCCCGCACTGGAGGGCACGAGCTGCGGAAAGTTAATGGTAATTATCATTCTTCGTCAGCTGTAGCGCACAGTCGTCTAATTCGAACCACTTCACCGATCACTTTACAGTGGTGCAGAAGCGGAATTTGTGTATCGAAAATTCCCGGCCTAACCATACACTCCACCGGCAAACATATAACCGCGTTCAAGACGATCGACAAGAAAACATTCCTCGAGGGATTGAAATTTGCCAGCCTGCGGCAGGATATAACGCGCACGTTGAACACTATACCGACCTGGGACTCGTGGAGTGAACCGACCGAATGTGTCTCGGGTTGCTTGTACGGTGAATCGGGTCGTCTGAAGGAAGGCAGCACGGGATTACGGCAGTTTACAAGAAAGTGTCTCGACAAACGGTAAGCATCTACCGCCAAACGGACGACAGTGTTTAACGATCCCTTCCATTGCGCGTTTCATTGCAGTAAAAATTGTTCCGGATTCAGTCGTAAATATGAGACGTGCATCGCCAAACAGGTACGATTGCTTGGTGGATATATGCGAACCTTTACTTACTTACTTGTCAGTCGCTATTCGCGGTCGTGGCCTGCTGCGGGAGTCCTCTAAACTGCTTGAGCGCCGTCATCAGCCAATCAATTATCCCGGGCTTTCTGGCGGACGCCATCACTCCATCGCCTACTACGCCTCCTCTGTCCATGTGGACGACCCAAAAGAACCCTGCGGGCTGGGTCGTCCGGTGTCATTCTCATACCGTGACCAACTCACTGGAAGCCTGGCGAGTTCTAATTTGCTAATAAGATTAGTGAAACTATGGCCGACTTCAACGGTGCGCTCTCCTATCTGTACTTTACCCCGGCTTAAATCAGGATTTGTGAACAATTTACAGAAAATCCCCAATGTTTATACCTCCGGGTCTTGGAATGCCCTCTCTAGCGCTAGATTGAAAAGTAGACAAGCTAGCCCATCTTCTGGCGCATGAAACGTGGTCATTGTCTTTCGTACTAGATTGCTAGGTTCTACTCTTTACTCTAAAAATGAAATCCTTCATATTGCTATATTAATCACCCTTGTGCAATTGCAGTGTTACAACATCGCACGAACAACGATTCTGGAGTTTTCCAACCAAATTTGTGATCGTGCCAAGGAGTTCGATTCCGACATTTTTGGGTACGGTTTGCAGAAGGTCGCGGAAGATCCCGAAGACTCTTGCAAGGTATACTGCGAAACAAAGACCGGCGTACCGAAGACAAAAAGCTGGATCTATCCGGATGGTACCGCTTGCAAGATCCAGAACGGAGACTTTGATGATGCGTACTACTGTGTTAGTGGTCGGTGTGAAAAGTTTAGCTGTAATAATACCTCCAACAACTACTACCGCATCGATGGGACGCTTTGCACCGAGGTGCACCAGTACACCGAGCGGAGTGGTAACAGTATTCACCAGGAGAATGGTCGAGACTACAAAAGCTTACCGCTGAATCATAATGCTTACACAATTGACCGAAAATCGGAGAGTTCTACAACCAGAATAGGTGTGTACATTCCCACTCTTAGCAGTGCCCTCGTTCTTGATGCTATTGTTTGTATTTCTTCAGCACTGAGCAACTACACTGCACGAAAGCCCCCGGTGGACTCGGAAGGCTACAACAGCAAGGTGGAAAGCACGTACAACCGGTGGCGTGAACGACCGCCCCAACTCAACAGGTTGTCCGAGCTGCAAGGACGCAAGCACAACTGGGAGGTGAAATCGGGCTGTCATTTCAGCTGTATGGAACGCGGCAAGGGTGTGCAAATCGTGTCCTCCGCAGGTGGAACCAACACCAACATTCAGCTCTGCACTGCCAACACGATTGTTAGTGTCCTCATTACCTTATTTAAAACCATGGGGTTCCCTACTTTTTCAGGGTGAAAATTCATTTCCGTCCTTTCATCGACAGGCTTGCGATAAGGTACTATCGACGTACGAATTTGCAACACAGCTGTGCAAACGATATCAGCAGAAGGTGTTGGGTTTGTCCGGGATTGGCATGCAAATTGCACCCAGCGTTGAGGATCCGGATCGGAGCTGTCGGGTTGCCTGTCAGGACACTTTCATCAGACATCGGTTCTACCTCGTTAATGGAGAGCAAGGCCACTTTCCATTTGGGACGCGATGCAACCATAACGAATCGAACCGTTATTGCATCAATGGCAAATGTTTGGCAAGTATTTTTCGTACTGTGGTACGCGAATAATCTTTAAGCGTGTGAGCAAAGATTATGTTCAGAAATGAATGATTCTTACAGCATTTTGGCAATGACGACACGCCCGTCAACGAGTCGTACAATGCGCTACCGAACGTTCGCATTAAACGATCCATCAGTAGGACGAAAAGACATTTTGAGTACTTCACCCCAATCAACATTACCGAGCGGATAAGCCAAGAGTTTTTGGAGCATTTAATTGCCAACATCGACTTTGCTCGGGACGCCAGCGACAACAGTAACGTTGACTGACTAATGGCAAGTTGCGTTGCGAGTTTAACTAATTTTCTAACTTTCCGTTCTTACTTTAGATGCCGTTTTGGAAGAACACATTGACCTAAAAAATCCAGTCTACGTTGATCCATAAAAACTAAAGCAATTTGCGAACGTGATAGCGGGTGCATCTAGACACATGATTGCAGCGACAACATGTATGGAACTGTTTATTTATTGTCAAAGCTTTTGTAATGTAATTTATATTCTGAAGTATACCCGAAATAAAACGTCTACGATTCAGTAAAATTAAGGCAGTACATACAAAAGGCGTCCCTCACTGCAAAATATTTCCCCCCTATTTACTCTTTATGCGAAGAAATGAAAGTGGAGGTTAGGTTTTGGCTCAATACGCAAAGAAGGAATAGTGAAAGATGAAAGAATTTAGCTTTTAATGTTTCCGAATCTTCCCTGTTCCTTTACTTCTTAATGGGTTTAGCATCAAATCAAAGGCAATTGTATAATTTAAAACTGTTACAATTGTAATACAGTAAACATTCAGTAATCAGTTAAAATTCATTTAAATCAGTGCAAACTCCTTGGAGCTCATGAATCATGGATAATTCATGAATCTGAGTCCGATTCATCCAACGCTAGATTTGACACTGAACCAGAACGAGTCAAAGACCCTGAATATCAATTAATCTGGATTATTTAAAACGACTGTTATATTTTCTATTCCGCAATTCGTAAATCATGTATAAAAATAAAATAAAAACGATTAAACCCATCATTTGTTCTGTATAATGTTAAATACACGCAATACAAATACATTACTGAGTGATTAAAAATGTTACATTTCGTACACTTATATTATCGTTTTAGTCTTGACCTGCAGAAATGTCTTCCGTTTCCAATATAAAAAAAAAACATTTAAAAATAACTAGTATCATTCAAAGTGACAAGCACTGTTAGTCAAAGATTCTCACAAGCATGATTCTACAACTACTAAAAAGGTAGCTCTTTTTCAACCAAACCATTAATTTCTGCTCCTTTAAGTTTAGGATGCGTCGAAATGCACTGAAATTTGGAAGACGAATACTTCAGCCAGGGTGACTTCAGCTTCTTTTCCATCATTTTGGGAACGGACTTGATCACGTTCGCTAACCGCTGTACGATCGGCGTCAAGCTCTTAACGCTGTAATGTGTGTAGTGTTCCAGCGTTTTAGTCCAGATTAATCCATTCGATCCACTTCCTCCATCCATAGTTGTTAATGGAAACAGATACAACGATATGTACAGTGCTGCAGCCGCAATCTGCAATGATACGATCAGTTTATCGTACCTTAGAAACGAATATTCCTCATTCCCGGTACAATGCTTACCTCCGATGGTTTGTAATGCGCGGTGCTGTAATCAACGCTGGCAAGCTCTATTAGATACTTTGCCAGAACGTGATTCACATCCGACGCTTTGGCCGCCTTCGAAAACCGGCGCAGGAAGTGCGTTGGAAGAGGTTTGCCCAGATTGAAATCCAATGCGTTCACGATCTCCTTCTCCATTTCCAGAATCTGATACTTTTGGTACGTATCGTCGGTGATAAACACGAAGTCGTGAATCTCTGGCGGAAACAGTTCCTCGTATTTGGATGCAATAAACATCGCCGTCACGCCCACCAGCTGCAACTTCTTCTTCGGAACTGTTTTCACCTTCTGCAAAGGCATACAGAAACGTAACAAATTAGTTTGATCGCAAGAAATTAATCGCATCACTGGTGGAGGCCATAACGCACCTGTAAGTAACGATCGATAAGAGACACCGTCATGTGGTAAGTGTCGATGTCCAACTTGAACTGATGATGAACTTCGTTGATCCAGTCGATCAGAATCGTACGCATCTTGTGTGAGATCTGATTGAAAGAGCGAACAACAGTTAGTACGATACGGTCGGAATTACATCCCAGTTCTACTTACTTCCTTATGACCCTCAAGGAAATTCTCGCGCAAAGCATAGCCGCTTCTGCTCTCCAGTTGGTTCAAATACTTGTAAATATCGTTCACGTACTCCGACACCAACATCGGATTCCAGCCATCATTCACATCGATGTTTTCGATGCTTTCCAACAGCTTCTGGGAATGGGTGTCTAGCCTTTCGGTTTTCTGTACAAGTTTCTAAAAACGGTTTATTACTCATATGTCTCCCATGTCTCCTTCACGCAGAGTCAGCATCTCGTACGTACCTGGGTGGTCGGGATGATTTCATTTTCGTCCGATGATGATGCGCTGCTACTGGGTGCGCTTTTTTGTTGTACTTTACGATTTTGCTTCGCCAATGTCCGCAGGGACAGCTGACTGTCTTCACGCTTTAACGCTACGTGCTTAATTTCGTTACCTTTGTTCAATTGCACATGTACTTTCACAGGCTCCCCGTTACTGGCAGCTTTCGGTTCTGTCGTCGATTTTATAGATTCTGATCGTGTGATGGGTTTCTTCGGAACGACAACTGCGGTTGTACCATCGGCCTTCCGCCAACGAGTGTCTACGCGAGGCTTGATATTCTTCAGCGTCGGGTTAGCGTTCTTCAAGACAGCTCCCTTTTCGCCCACTTTGCCCACCAAGTCCTGGGATGCGTTGCGTAGCACTTTGTTTCCAAGCTCTCCCAAAACGGGCCGCCTCGTTGCGGCCACGATTTTCTTCATTCCTCCTTCGTGCAGGTTTCCCGCTACGTGATTCTACACAACAAAAACGCACGGGTTATTACAGGGTGCAGAACGACCACTTTCGACAAGGCATCATCCTATGGGGACCTGATGCACGGAGTGCAAAATGGTTCCGACGGCCATCGGTGTTGCAAGTGCTGCCTGTATCCCTTACCAAAGCCAACCCATTTGACCCGAAGTCAATGGCGTCATCGAGTCCGTGAGCCATTATGCGACCAGTAGCAAATCGATCTTACCTCATCAATTCTCATTATGCGGGACATTTTCGACGGTTATCGGGTTATTTCCTCGGTGTAGAAAACGGCAAAAGCTAGCACAAACAATACAGCACAAAAAGGCGCTACAAATATACACAGCTGTTCCACACGCCAACGGTACGCCGAGCTGCAACAATCGGCCGGTGACAGTAAAACCGTTTGAATTCGTACGAACTCTCGGAGACGTTGAGCGCTAATGGGCGAAAAGGCCTCTTGGTATACCACACACACAGTTGAAACGATGTCTACACAAGAATGCGTTTTCTATGCGTTCTTTGATGACAGCTTCCAGGGGTGCTGCACCCTGTTCCACACACACTGGAGCATAGCATTTTTTTTTCAAAAAGACCATCCACTGCTTTAAACTGCAAAAACATAAAAAAAATTATTGTACATGACTTATTTTTACTGAATGAGTTTTTTTCCCTCACTTTTCATGTTGTAGTCCCGAACATAGATTTTTCGTAACTCGAAGATCCATTGCCAAGAGTGTGAAAGAACAAAAATAGATGTTTTTTACCTTTCAGATATTGTGTCCGTATTCTAGTTCTGTTATTCTGTTATTCTACAAATTTTTTTCCCTACATCAATTATTCGATCCGATTATAAAACTGCGTTACACATTTTTACTTCACGTTGAACGGATTCCCTAGGATGGTTCGGTTCTGTCAAACTGTAAAAACTCCAAGTTCGTATCTCCCACTGTACGTCTATGTACCCATTTTACACGTTTGGATGTGGGAAAATATAGCACAAGTTATAGTTTTCAATGTGATCTTCACTTTCAGCTACAGAAATCTCAGTTTTTATGTATTCACATGTTGCAACGGTATTCGCTTTCTTTTACGAAAAAAACTATTCTCCATTTGTGTGGAACAGAGTGCAGCACCCCTGGAAGCTGTCATCAAAGAACGCATAGAAAACGCATTCTTGTGTAGACATCATTTCAACTGTGTGTGTGGTATACCAAGAGGCCTTTTCGCCCATTAGCGCTCAACGTCTCCGAGAGTTCGTACGAATTCAAACGGTTTTACTGTCACCGGCCGATTGTTGCAGCTCGGCGTACCGTTGGCGTGTGGAACAGCTGTGTATATTTGTAGCGCCTTTTTGTGCTGTATTGTTTGTGCTAGCTTTTGCCGTTTTCTACACCGAGGAAATAACCCGATAACCGTCGAAAATGTCCCGCATAATGAGAATTGATGAGGTAAGATCGATTTGCTACTGGTCGCATAATGGCTCACGGACTCGATGACGCCATTGACTTCGGGTCAAATGGGTTGGCTTTGGTAAGGGATACAGGCAGCACTTGCAACACCGATGGCCGTCGGAACCATTTTGCACTCCGTGCATCAGGTCCCCATAGGATGATGCCTTGTCGAAAGTGGTCGTTCTGCACCCTGTAATAACCCGTGCGTTTTTGTTGTGTAGAATCACGTAGCGGGAAACCTGCACGAAGGAGGAATGAAGAAAATCGTGGCCGCAACGAGGCGGCCCGTTTTGGGAGAGCTTGGAAACAAAGTGCTACGCAACGCATCCCAGGACTTGGTGGGCAAAGTGGGCGAAAAGGGAGCTGTCTTGAAGAACGCTAACCCGACGCTGAAGAATATCAAGCCTCGCGTAGACACTCGTTGGCGGAAGGCCGATGGTACAACCGCAGTTGTCGTTCCGAAGAAACCCATCACACGATCAGAATCTATAAAATCGACGACAGAACCGAAAGCTGCCAGTAACGGGGAGCCTGTGAAAGTACATGTGCAATTGAACAAAGGTAACGAAATTAAGCACGTAGCGTTAAAGCGTGAAGACAGTCAGCTGTCCCTGCGGACATTGGCGAAACAAAATCGTAAAGTACAACAAAAAAGCGCACCCAGTAGCAGCGCATCATCATCGGACGAAAATGAAATCATCCCGACCACCCAGGTACGTACCAGATGCTGACTCTGCGTGAAGGAGACATGGGAGACATATGAGTAATAAACCGTTTTTAGAAACTTGTACAGAAAACCGAAAGGCTAGACACCCATTCCCAGAAGCTGTTGGAAAGCATCGAAAACATCGATGTGAATGATGGCTGGAATCCGATGTTGGTGTCGGAGTACGTGAACGATATATACAAGTATTTGAACCAACTGGAGAGCAGAAGCGGTTATGCTTTGCGCGAGAATTTCCTTGAGGGTCATAAGGAAGTAAGTAGAACTGGGATGTAATTCCGACCGTATCGTACTAACTGTTGTTCGCTCTTTCAATCAGATCTCACACAAGATGCGTACGATTCTGATCGACTGGATCAACGAAGTTCATCATCAGTTCAAGTTGGACATCGACACTTACCACATGACGGTGTCTCTTATCGATCGTTACTTACAGGTGCGTTATGGCCTCCACCAGTGATGCGATTAATTTCTTGCGATCAAACTAATTTGTTACGTTTCTGTATGCCTTTGCAGAAGGTGAAAACAGTTCCGAAGAAGAAGTTGCAGCTGGTGGGCGTGACGGCGATGTTTATTGCATCCAAATACGAGGAACTGTTTCCGCCAGAGATTCACGACTTCGTGTTTATCACCGACGATACGTACCAAAAGTATCAGATTCTGGAAATGGAGAAGGAGATCGTGAACGCATTGGATTTCAATCTGGGCAAACCTCTTCCAACGCACTTCCTGCGCCGGTTTTCGAAGGCGGCCAAAGCGTCGGATGTGAATCACGTTCTGGCAAAGTATCTAATAGAGCTTGCCAGCGTTGATTACAGCACCGCGCATTACAAACCATCGGAGGTAAGCATTGTACCGGGAATGAGGAATATTCGTTTCTAAGGTACGATAAACTGTCCGTATCATTGCAGATTGCGGCTGCAGCACTGTACATATCGTTGTATCTGTTTCCATTAACAACCATGGATGGAGGAAGTGGATCGAATGGATTAATCTGGACTAAAACGCTGGAACACTACACACATTACAGCGTTAAGAGCTTGTCGCCGATCGTACAGCGGTTAGCGAACGTGATCAAGTCCGTTCCCAAAATGATGGAAAAGAAGCTGAAGTCACCCTGGCTCAAGTATTCTTCGTCAAAGTTCCAAAACATCTCTACTCATCCAAAGCTGAAAGGAGTAGATATCGATATTTTAGCGGAGGGTAAGCTAGTGTTATGAGCTGCTTTGCTTTTTACTAGCGTAATTTTGTGTTTTGTCTTTTTTAACCATGTCTTTTTTTTATTTGTGTGTTAAACGATCTATTAAATATGAGCTCCAATGAATGAGTAATCATTATTTTGATTATGATACAATTAAAATTCTAATGCGGCTGAGCAAATTGTGAGTTTGATGTGCTGATCGACTGATGTGGAGCGCAAATATTGTACAATAGTGTTCAAAATAAAGTTGACTGAATATAAGATAGCGAATGCAAACATTTGGTATATAACGTGCAGTTTTCATAATTATGTATTTCTTCTTCGGTGTTTGCATCGTAAGTTATGGAGATCTTGGCTTGTCATTTCTTCTAACTTCCCTGGACTTTATTTACCTGTAGCAAGATATTACAACGGGGGCAATAGCCCACATGGCAATTTGAGCCGGTCCCTGTCGGTTGAAATACGGCGCTGCCATCACCAGCATCAAACGCCGACCTAAAAAAGGTTAGTAACTTCTCCGATTTGGTTTGAATATAGTGCTAAAACTCCTATACAGAAATTATCCTTAATTATCTAACGAGGAACCCAAACGAAAAATCCCACATGCTTTCATTTTGCTTTTGCTTAGTATGGTTAGTTAGGCAGTTGACGTTAATGAAATAATGGCATCGGTTTTCGTTACCTTTTTGTTGCTGAAAATTTTACCCCGGGTTGGGTGTAATTCTTATAACGTGCGTAGGCCACTAGTATAGAAAGTAGAAGTACCTTGGGGTGGTCCGGTGGTGTGTTGGTAGCGGCGCCGTTCGTCACATGACAAGACCGATCCAAAATTCCATCCGGACCAATCCTTCGTACGCAGAACTGGCTATCCATCTACGGGTAAATAAAGTCAAAGAAAGCCAGAAATGGCAAGCATAAAGCTCTTGAGCTAGTTGCGCCGATAAAGAAGAATAAGTATAAGCTCCTAATACAATGACCTTTCGATTGTTCTATACACATACAGCATCAAAAATCCTTCTCAACATCTTACATCTCGTAAGTTTCTTCGTAGTTTAGTACGGTAGTAGTTGGCATCCAACATTCTAACGTATATCTCAACGTTAATGTAACTGTCCATCCATGCTGACTTTTGACCCCAAAGCGGATAACTTTTGGACGTCGGCAAGTGGTGCTCTGCATTACTCACGTTTGTTTGAATGCAACTTTTTTCTCTCTCAGCTAAGTACCACCTCGCACCCTAAGCACTGGAAGAGTATTAATTCGTTCAATGAAGCATCCGGAAGTAGTGAATACATCGTTCGCTTTAGATCCCCCTCCATTGTTCGCGCGGTGACACTGATCTGTGTCATCTAATGACCGGATGTATTGAATTAATTTTTAATTCTTTTGAGCTGTGCTTGAAAGTATCGCGTAGTAAAAACTAGCAGGAGGCGCAGTAAACAACATCACAGTAATATTCTCTATTCCATACTCGTTACGGTGATCATTCGCTCAAAAAAAATCATGCGATCGCAATGACTGCCACACGCTCGTCTTGGCGGTGACAACGGGAACGAAACGAACGGAGAATGATCGCGCGCTACCTACCTAATGGAGAAAGATTTATTTACTTATCAAAGACGTCATTTTATTATGGCTTAATTCACACTCATCTCATTCGCAGGGGTTTATCCGTTGCGCGGTGCAGCCGCCTGCCCCCGCCTGGGTTGGAAATCGTTTCGATTTCAATGATAAGAAGAATGTTCCACCGGCAGCACTCCGATTTGTTTGGTGCGGATGCTGGTGCTGGTTCGAGACGTTGTCTTCCCCGTTTTCTGCTGGTAGTGACAAAGTGACCGGGCCCCTAAGTGTAACTTGTCGCTCCCATACACACGCACACGCGGTCACCACATCAGCACATAATTAGATCTACATTTTTAAATGAAATAATGACCATAATGGGTGACAGTTTTCATATATATTAACAGTAACAACCATCGAGTGGTGGCCGTCCACCGTTTTCAATGGCCGGCTGCAAAGGGACCCAGCAGAGCAGCCGAATGGGAGCAGCGCTAGTCGGTGGAATGAGCCCCGGTGGTTTTGTGCTGGGAGCGCTTTACTTACCCGCCCGGGTTGGGTTTTGATTTCATTGTCACTGATGCTGAAATGAATGATACGCTCGGCTAACGGGAACACTATTTCGGTGGACCCGAACCGACCGGCCGGGTGTGGTGGTGGTCAATCGGGGTGATCGGTTTGCGGATGTATGTACGGCGTGGCATGGGTCCGAAGCGAGATAAAAGTAAATCTCGTCCAATGTGATTATCCGATGAGGACGACCATTGGTGTGCGGTTGATGGCGGTCGCGCGCTTACTTTACGGGATGTTATTCATTGAAAATGAACGATTTCAACATGTGCCGTACGGGGCCGTTTGTCGTTAATTTCACTTGATTGTGTTGATGAAAATGTCTGCTCGTTGCGACGGCGAACGATAATGATAGGAATCGTTCTGGAGGGGTTTGTTTTTCCTTCTTTCTCTTCCCTTTGTTTTGGAAGCAGTGCAGGCCTTTCGTTTGAAATGATTACGAGGACACGAATGATATTTGTCTTAACCGTCCGAATCATTATGTATGGGACGATACATATGAAGTTATGGGCACTGTTCCCATGAAATCATAATCATGTCTGCACATTACTCATAGTTACTAGCTTGACAATAGTTGTGATAACTTTTTACTTCCGTTATGCTTGAGAGAATTTAGCATTTTATCATTTTATCTTGTTTTTAGTGCTTGCAAATGACAGGAACCACAAATGATGTGATAGAAATATGAATTTTCTATTGAAGAAGCCTGGTGACTCCAATTACTCACAAGGTAGGACCGGTTATTAATAAAGAAACAAGGATTCAGCAACGGGTAAGATGAGAACGGGACTCAACGATAAAATGAGCTGTTAATCCACTAATCAGTACTAACAATAGTTGAGGAAAGTGCAATTCAATGTAAGGATACCATCGATTATAGGCTAGAAAGAGATGAAGTAGAAACGATTTCATTGCTGACTTATTGGGTGCCTTTAGGATTTAACAATTTATATAACTTAATACTAGACAAAGTTATGTTAAAACTGACTGAACTGAACTGAACTGAAACTCGGAATAGGGAGATCCTGTGAGCGGAAAAAGCAGTAAAGGATGAAAAACATAAAAAGCCACTGTTCGAATTCTATAAAACACACCTGCAAAAGTTCACAAATGTTTACAATCGCTTTGGCCCTTAATTTATGCTTCATTTTGAATTGTATTGCTGAAAAGTACAAATTGTATTACGTATTAAAAGCATAAACATTGTTTCTTAAAAGTTTTTTGGAAAAGAAACGAAAATCTTTTACCATGCTTTTACCTAATTTAAGTTATAACATTATAACTTATTCCTTACAGTCATCATATTTAAAGCAATTTTTTCATTTAGCATGTCAAATAAAGAAGTAAACGGTGTTAACATCATAATTGTAAATAGCTAGCTCGCAAAAGCTAAAAGCAAACGATTAAAGCAATGAATTTAAATATTTATTTCTTGCAGTGCTTGCGTACCGGCCGCACACGTGACGCTACCCGTGTGCGTTCGTTAGCCAAAACACGTTGCGATGGTAGTGGTGCAAACGCTGCTGCGTGCCGTGTTCGGCCTCCGAAGCTGGGGTTCGTCCGGTTCGGCCGGGCTCGGTTCGTTTATTCGTAAACAAACCGCCGGCGTGCGTGGAGTGTGCTGCTAACAGCGGGACTCGCGCCCATCGTGGTGCGGTGGCGTGGCCCCGTTGGGACCACTGGCCATGGTCCCAACGGGGGGAACCCGCGTGGAGCTGAGGATCATCCGCGCCGGACGTGTGCGTTATTGTGTGCGGAAAAGAAGACGGAAAACTACAACCACATACTTCACATCGTTCGCTATTATCGCTATCCCCTTATCGTCCTTTTAGCACGTAAAAGCAATGTGTGAAACGAGGAAAAGCGGTAATGGTGTGTTTCGCTTTAGTTTTAAAAGAAAATTCGCAGCAATCACATGCTGCGCTTAGTGTTTAGAGAGTACAATTTAAAGTTCTTTTCGCCCGGGAAGGGCACTATCATCACCCCGATTCCGTTCCGCGGAAACTGTAGCAAGTGTGTTCCAACCAAGTGTCCGCGATGAAATTAAAAGTGCATCCGAGTGCATTTTCCCCATGCCGGTGGAAAGTGCTCGAGGCACCACTCAAGGAATTATCCAAAAGTTAACGTGTGCGTTTGGACGAACATGGCCCCAACATTGTGCCAGCCGGTTGGTGTGTGAGCGCGCAGGCTCACACTTATTAATCGATCGTGCCGATCGGATGTGCGAATTTCGTACGCGCCCGTGTTGTAGCGGTAAGCTGGAATTAAAAGTTGCCGTCATCAAGATCTACCCCCGGGGACGCTGTTTGGTCCGCAAAGGGAAAGGCAGAACCCTCGAAGGCACGGAGCGGATGTACATCGTTAATTTGGGATATTTTCGACGTTCTGAAGACGAAGAAGCAAACAACATCGACCAACAACAGGCGAAAAAAGAAGGTAATTGTAATTATGTGTATGTACGTATGCGGCCAGTGTGTGTTTCGGTTTTTGGGCGGTGGTCTGGTAGGGGTGTGTATTTGTTCATCATCTTCTCGTTAATTCTCCACCCGAAACGCGTAATTATTGTCAATGAGAAAGCGTACGCGGGGTGGGGAAAGCGTGTTCTTCGGAGGGTGGGAAATTGATCATGCTGCTACAGCCTTCCCCAACCTCGGCCAGCAGCGATGCTACAAAGCACGATTCGTAAAACTAATCATCCACAAAAAAAAAAACGACGGGCCCGGTCTAACACTAATCGTGGGTTGGAAAATGCTTTAATAGCTCATCAAAACCTGAACACAAAAATAAGCAATAAGAGAAGGAGAGAGAGAGAGAGCCGCGATGGAAACGGTGTGGAAAAATGGTGCGACACCAAGTATCTTTCCTGCCGACGCGCCTAAATCTGCATATCGATCGTGCTTGGGCGCGGATGAGAGGCTGAGAGATCTCAGACCGAAATTCAGCAAAACTCCCTCCACCTCCCCCCTCCCCCCCCCTCCCACCGAATTGCGATCGAAATGCAACGTTAACGACGACGGCAAAGAATACTAATGCGCCAAATGAGCGTGCCTGGGCCTTCTAATCATTTTAATAATTTGTTTTGAACATGGAAAGTAATTATCTACTCCCTTGCTGCGTTGCTGCTGTCTGATGAGCTGAGATCGTTGTGGGGGCTTTTTTTTTGCTCCATCCCGTCTGCCGTTTGGGGCTTTAATAGACACTTTATGGTCATACAGTTGCCCACACATATAGGGCTCCTTTTTTTTATCTCACCTTTTCTCTCTTTCTCTCGCCATTTAACGGCGGTGCCTCGTCCGTCTTGGACGGTGTTGAAATTTCGGCTCACTGACTGGCGATAGGGCCCCGAAATGCACGAAACGAAAACATCTCAATTAAATTTGTACCTCCGAAAAGGATAATTATTAGTAATTATTATTTTTGTATGCTTCTTGATTTTTTTTTTCCGTGTGCTACATAGTTTCCTCACTGGCGGGGTTTTCCTTCCAACAGGTTTTTGGGCGGTCGTTGGTGTTGGAAGAAGTGTGTTTTGTGTATGTTTTTTTTTTGGTTATGTACCGGTTATTTTTCTTATGATCGACTCATTATACAGCTTCCTTTTTTCCTCTCTCGTTGCATTCTAATTGTATCTTTCGTCTCATTTTGGGGCCAGTTTCAATCTTCAATCAGTCTAAGGCGTTGATGTTTTAATTGGAATGAATCCCATTATCTCGTGCCTGGGCTCTCGGTCTATTATGCGGAAGGTCGATAATCGAATCATATCTTCTTTACTGGAACTAGAACAAGACCTAGAGTACGTTGAAACTCCGAAATAAAAGAACAATATGGTAAACATTATTCTTGGAGGTAAAGAACGCGATGGTAACAATGTACTGTAACATGTTGATGAGGAAGAGGATATTGTACTGAATATTTTACAGAGGAAATGAATGTTTCCATCTCACTAAATTTATAATTATTTTACGGCATGAGTCGTCAAAGACACAGTGTCACCCACAATCCAATTGCCGGCGGTATAGTGTTGTACAGGCAGTTCTCGATATACACGGCAGTTCTCTAATACGCGGAGTCGGACATATGCGGTTTTTGGACATTTGTCAGCTGAATTAGTTTGTAGCACGAAATCTAGGCAAAAAGATGTTTTTTTTTTAAATTGCCGACCTTTTTCTATTAAAACATTTGATGGTAGTTTTTGATTTTTCTTTCATAAAGTTGACGGATTTGCTGAATAAATAAAGAGCAGAGAAAGAAGTCGACTCTGTAACTTTAAAGTATAAACGATATTGCACCAGGATTCGATATAAGCGGATCTTTCCTGGATTAGAGCGGTCCGCTATTATAACGTATTTCGTCGACTCGATTTAATAACTCACCATAAATTCATCAATTAGCGAATTATTAAGTTGCATCCATTACTTTTGCACCATGGCACGGTTGGCCGAAGCGTATTGCGATGTAACGCTTGACACGCAACGAGCGCATTGTGTGGTGGATCAAATTCAGTTCAAACAAGTGAGCAAATTCCTTAAGATATCCTGCGCATAACGATCTTGCCTTGTGTACGTTGTACCAACCGTCGTTTTATGGCACTCACCGTCGCATTTGTAAACCAGTTCCCGCGCAATAAAGATCGCGTAGCGCATCACGCTTGAAGGCGCGATACAAAATCATTCTTAACATTGCACCCGGCCGGACAAAGCCTAGCGCGGTGCGCAAATCCCGTTGGCTGCATCTGCTGCAGCAGGGCAAATTTTGCATAGAAGTCTATTAATTGTGGGCACTGCTTGGGCAGCTCGGTGCAGCTAAAGGCAGCGTGCATGACTCGGCATGAACTCGATGATCCATCGAGCAGGTCGTCACACATTACACCGGATCCGTGGCCCGTTCAATAGCCTTCTTGCGCTCCGGCTGTTTGATCTTCAATCACTGGAGTCAGCTGCAAAGCAGCAATAAATGTGTACAAAACAAAACAAAACAAAAAAAAAGCACACACACACGCAAAGATACACAAAGAATGCTCCAGCTAGCATCGATCGATATTTCCTGCCAACGCTCCCCCCTCAACCCCTCAAAATGCCCAGGGTGTTGTGTGTGTGCTTTATTGTGCAGTTTGTGATTATGTGGTCTGCAGCTCGAAGTGCACTTTCGATGAAGGGTTTGCACCAATCCATCGACCACATACCGCTGTACCAGTGGTCCATCTTCCGTGCCGTCAGTGTTTTTGATACCCAACCTTCCGGGGGCTTAGAGCCGTTGCACGGGGTTTTTCTCGCGCTCGCTTGGTAATTATATATTTTGAGGCAAGCAAAACAATTTTCAATAAATAATAATGCTTATACGATCGGGGAGCCGGGGAGGGGGAAACCAATAATGAGTTTGCACCGCTCAGTGTTCGCCTCCGGGGGTGATGCATTCGGTCGTCGGTCATGTTTCGACGGGCATGGAAACCGCGTCCGCGTCAACAGCAAATATAAAAAAACAAGACCCCGGACCCAAACCGGGAAGGAGTGCGAATGAGATCAAGCTATGAGATGGGCCCGGGAAGCATTATACTCGTCGCCTGACCGTGCCTTCGCGACTGCGGACAGCGCTTGCACCGGGAAACGTACCTTAAGTGTGCGCGAAACAAATTAACATTCCAAATATGAATTAAAAATGCAAACGAGCTTTACCACCGGATGGCCGTTTCTTGGTTTTTGCTTGCCGGTCCGGGTTCCCGGCCGGTGCATTACTTAGCCGAGTTTCCAATGAGAAAGGCCACATCACCCGCCCGGTAAAGGGTTTTGTGGAGGTGAGAATTATAAAGCACATGATTTAAGCCACGTCAATTACACCGAGAACACCGAAACCGTCTCGGTGGTACTTGGGCTCTTGCTTTGTGCCGGCCATGCTGCCTTTTTTCCCCGCCTGTCTTGCTGCGGGAATGATCACATGTGGCAATCGCCGTGCTCCCCGTGAGAAGACGTTTGACAATTAAAAACGAAAAGCCCTTTTTTTTTGGTTGCTCGCAAGGGGCAAAAGTCGGTGATCGGCGACCGCAGGCTCGCGGAGCGCATAAATGAAATTCAAACATAAAATATGACGCCCAAGTAAATGACGCGCTTGCACCGGGGGCGAACGTAGGTACGAGTCGAAAGGCCGGTCGAAGGGTGAAAAAGAAGCGAAGAAAAAAAGAAAGGGACACCGGTAAAGGTAAAGCGGAGCTGGCCACTTTGCCCCAGGCATATGATCTTCCCGATCCTCGTCTTACCGGAGGGGCTTAAGATGTGGTCCATTTTTTGTTTCTTACGCTTTGCGTTACCGTTTACTGTCGTCTTGTGGTGCACCGTAAGACTGATCTTTGATCCTGGACACGGTACGGGGAAATCTCACCCAAGCGTTTGTTGCTTTGTGGTGCGCGAGACGGCCTGGCCGTACCTGGCCGGCCTGCCCTACTACAATCGGGGCAAGTTCCTTTCCGGCGCGGTACTTCATTTCAACAGTCGGCTTCTCTCGACGGGCTCCACCCTTCAGTAGCGCAGCAAAGCCGGGGTGATCGCGCACGGGAACGGGCGCGAATGTGTACGCGTGAATTAATTATATCATTTCGATGCTGTAAAAAAGCGATCATCACTCCCGGCCCCCTTTTTTCCATCCTTATATTGGACCATTGAAGCTGTTGACCTATTGCAGATGCGATACGAAACGATATCATCCGCCCTTCGATGTGTGTGACGTGTCGAGAGGGAGTTGGGGTTTTTTTTCGTTGAAGGACCGAGCTCGTTATGTGCTCAGTTGCGCACGCAAAAGTGTGGCGATCCGGTGAGCATAAGGGTGCGGAAAAGAATAGCAGAGCGAAAAAAAAAACAACGCACACAATATGAAATGCGAATGGAATAGAGGAGGAAACGAGATCCGATCCAGCCCGACAAAACCCGGGGTGGGGATCATTTGGTGGCTAATGGACAGCCCCCGAGATCGTTACCTGTCGAAACGTTACGTCCTTTTCTTCGCTACGGTACGGGGAAGCGGTCCGGCGGGCTGGGAAATGTGGCCCCTTTGTTTCGGGGGGAGGAAGGCCTCTGCCAAAACCGCTAACCAAACGGAAAAATGATGTAGCACGGCGAGGACATCTTTGCGGCGCACGCTTCCCGCCCTTGTTTTTGTTGCTGGTTGCATCGGCGTGGATCTTTGCTGTTGCTGCGTACCGCTGAAAAGCGCGCAATTTTAACGCGCCTTTGTTTTGTTGGTCTTAAGCTCCGGTTGGTTTATGATTGCGGCGCGCCATCAGGCCGATGCGCGGTGCAGTGTCTCCCTGTGGCGGGACTCATCTCGCCGGGCGGACTAGCGCGATACGATCATGATGCGCGCGCCCCAGTGGGCTTTGTTTGGTGTTTAATTGATCTCTCGCGCCTGCATTTTTGCAGCCACAATTGTTTCGTATGCGGTCGCTCCCCATCGTGACTGTAGGACGCTGGTGAAGGTGCACTGGTTGATTTCCTTTTTTTAACCTAAGAAGTCGTTTTAGGGCAAACAGATTTCGAAAAAAAAATATTACTACCCTTTATGATGCCTGCATAATGTTTGAGGCAGATAAAATTGTGTGAAGAAATATATCATATTTTCTAACGAATTACCGACACTTTGTCGAACAGGAGGTAAACACTTAAAAACTTGAAGAAGAATTTTCTTAAGTAAAATATTGGAAATATTTTATGTGAAGGTATACACATTTAAGAGAATATGAAGAATATATTAAAAAAGAAAACAAATAAGTTTTGACAAAATCCGTCAGAAACAAAACTAAAAAGATAAGCAAAGGTGTTAACGACAATACAAAAAATGTCTCCTAATTGACGAGTTGATGACATTATGGGAATATAATTAAACAAAATTTGAGAAGACTTATCACTAAAAGCGCGATTTTTAAACTATAGTTTATTAGAATTGTGAGCTTTTGTATCTGCTAATTAGTTTTTAATGAAGTAAAGAATACATGAAATTAACTCAAGCAAATTGGTTCTCAGGTATTCAAGAATTTCTTGGAACTGATTTACAAAATCTCGTTTTTAATTCAAATTCCTAGAATTGGATCATTGAGAATTTGTGTTTTTTTGCTATAAACTAATGCAGTGTTTTCTTTTCATAATATTTCCATTATTTGTAATTATTTTGCCACTTGATCTTACCAGATACATCTGGAATCTTAAACTTCAAGAAGTTATTTTTTATATGTTGAGGATCGGTATGGAATCCCATCCGGATAATTTTTCGTTAAACAGAATTAACTGTGGGAATATAATCCATAGTATACAGTTGAAGAAAATTAAATTCTAAAATCTTTTTTCTTAAAAAAGGATACTTGGAGTACTTTAATATTCGCACTCAATTTTCCAATGACCGGCACAACGGCTAACTTAGAATGTCACGTTGCCGTACGTACGCACGATAGCCTGAAGTAAGCCATTGACAATGCGCATGGGCTGGTGATATTTTATCTTAATTTTTTGCTTATATTCTTGTTTCCCGCCAACCAACGATGCGAGTACACCGAAAGTACACCGTCCTGCCGAATGTGTCGAATATGTGCTGGAGCATATTTTGTTTCCTTTTTTTGCATTTTATCCCACTACGCAAACCAAGAACTGTATCAACGCTGAAACCGTTCTGAAGCGACGGTCGGACGTGTGTGTGTGTGTTATTTTTTTGTAACTTTTCCGTGGGTATTTATGTTTTCCAATGTCCGCTCGAATCGCATTTCCCACTCATTCCCGAAACGAAACAAAAACCAGCCACAAACAAGCGAACAGAAAATTGTACGGAACGAAACCGAGGCAACGGACCGAGCGCGCTCGTGTCGTGTGGCGGCTTTGTTGACCCGGTGCATATTTTATGTGTGCGTTTAAAATAATAAATATTGGAATCATCATTATCTCCCGATCGTGATCATGATTGGCCGGTTAAACTTGCCCCGAATCAGAGCTCGCCCTCTACTTAGGCGGACACGGGCAGACTCACACACACACACAGTGCGCGCACGGTTATATGTGTTTTTATTGTTTGAAATTATTTATGCAGATACACAACAGCAACATGGCACAACGGACGGTTGCATGGCCAAACGGGTGAAAGCGGGAGGTGTCGTTCGCGATGACGAAGACACGCCGAACCATCCGAGCGACCCAGCCTTGGATGCCCGTTAGCGATCGCAGTGGGTGGGTGGGAGGCTTATCGGTTGCCTCGGATGCTGCTGGGTGTGAACCGGGAAAAAGCTCTCCCCCTCCCGCTAGTGCACGGGACAGCGTTCCTTCCTTCCGCGACCGATTGTCCGATGTCCGGTGTGGACGATCGAGCTGGGGCGATTTTTGTTTTTCGTTATTTTCACTCATTCGCTTCCATCTTCAAACTTCAAAACATGGCTCAAGAATGCTTCCATTCATACGATCGGCGGATTGTTTGCTTTGCTTTGGTGTGATGTGCTTTGGTGCTAGCCGATCTAGAACGAGATTCGGACAAACGACAAAGCGTAAAACATGAAGATGTCTTGGGTGAAGCAGAAGGCGAAGAGCCAGGAAGGGGGGGTGGGGGGGCGACACAGAACGATCTTCATACATCGATCGTGTGGTGCGAGGGAACAGGGACGGGGGAGCGTTTTAAAAACAACATCCAAACGAATTGAACCATCGCTCGATTCGAAGCGGTCGAATTTTCATTTGATCGTTTGTAAAACATTAGGAAATTTAAACTCACCGATGATCGGGGTTTTGTTGGTGCGGGACGTACTTTACCGTTGGTTCGATGACATGCTGCATCTTCACCCGGTGGGTCTTAACGAGAGCTTACACTCTTGCGGAGGAGAAGACTGCGCCTAATGGGTGGTTTTCTTTCGATTGGTTCGATCAATGCGGAAAGACAACTTTTCCGTTCGGCAGGCGATGCGTTTCGATTGCAGGATTTTGTGCAGCGTGTGGCCGATTGTACGTGATTTATCGTGGTGTGTGATCCTAGCAGGGTGCGATTCCCGGTTCCAGTGGGTTGGCAATCGTGGTGACTCATTGGAGATCGTCTCGAGTAGCTATCAATTGTAACGGTTCGAACGAGGGGTTTGTCGATCAGTTAATCTATCAGATGTTTGTAACTGCGCAGTGCTTTGAATGCCTTAGCTTACTTTTCTCTGCATTAATTCAAAATATGAGAGTTTTGTTCATATATTTGGGGATATATTAGAACATGTATTGAAGTTGTTTAAGTATATTTAACCTGTTAACCTGTTGAAGTATTTAATTCACAAATATGGTTCTCAGAAGCATTCAAATGTCGCCTGAAGATTAAAACCCTCGTTTATTTTTTTTTTTGATAATCGGAAATACATTGCAGTCATTGTGCATAATACGAAACTACCAATGTGCATTATTCTCTTATATTTTACACTCAACCAGTGTTTGGCTTAGACTGAAATGTGGATTCTTGCGCTGTCATGATGAACAATGACGCGCCTCAATTTTAAATGCCTATTTTTACTTTACCAATTATTTTTGGCAAAAACACAAAAAAAGGCTTTGATAACTGATAAAGGCTTTGAACAATAAGCAAAATTTTTTTTCTATTTGACAGAAGCATTTTAACAATATCATTTGCTTTGTTGCGGTGGTTCGTGCCGAAACGACTTTGGTTGGACAGGGTTCGTCGCTTACCACCATTACAATAAATTACTTTTTTTTGGTTTATTGTAGTTAATTACGTGTGATGTTTTTTAAACGCTTTTAAAATCATCCCAAAGGATATTGCTTTTTATATACTGCAAAAGACCAATACAGTGCTATTTTGTAGTTCTTGCGTAAATGACTTTAAAAGGATAGGGTTCGTGTCTTATCGCCAAGACAATGAAATTGCTGTCTTCTTTCAAACCCGCATGCATTTACCTAGAATTTATCCATTTTAAACGCTCTATCAACGTATTTAGCAACTTTCCCAAACCAGAAACCATTCATTCTTTTTTTGGTGACTTGTGCTTAATCGGCTTCGGTTGAATAGGGTTCGTCTGTTATCACTTGTGCGTTCTTTTGATTTATAACTATTAATTTAATATTTAAATTAGGAAAATGGTATCGATCTATTCAAAATCGTTGCCTAATTACACACCATCCATTAATTTTTAGGTTATTCGTGTGCGATCAGCTTCGTTTACATAGGGTTCGTCTCTTATCAGCGTTACGGTTAATTGCTGTCTTTTTTCAGACGCACTTGCTTATCTCTGCGATTAATCAATTTTGAAGGTTTTGTCAATGCATTTAGATCCTATAAACATGTTTTTGTTTGTGTCTCTATGAAATCGGACCGATATTAATGAAATTGATGTCTATGAATATTGCAATCTATATGCCACATGATCACGATTACAATTCAAGCCACTGAACCTGCAATCTTCTTGAATGCAGATAATGAAAATTTAAAGCACAGTAAGAAAGTATTCCATTTTTTCCCCAGTAAATAATTTTAAGGTACGAGTAATTTCTTTAAATACAGTTTCATATGCAAATTATGCTGCAATTAGTGAGATGCCACAAAACCGGAGCAACCGCCCGGGGGATAATCCCGCCAGGGTGTACTGCATAGCTCTCATATAGCGCTTTGCGCTGTATAACGATCATAAATTGTACCATTGTTGCGCATTTAGCGATGACGATACCAATTTTGATCACGCCGTAAACCGTTAGCAGAGCCCCGGGACGGATTTGCTGGAGCGAAAATCAGCAAAACTGATGCAACGCACCAAGCCGAAGACGGTGGCCCTTTCTTTCAATACCCCTTACCCGTGGCAAACGGTCCGTACCGGCGGTAACGGGGCCAATTATTATTGTCAATCTGTGTGTCTCGTTAATGTGGTTGCTTTCATGCGCATTTGATGCGCACGGACGCAAACCCTAAACGCGCATTCGACAGCACCGAAGAAGACGATCGGAAACACGAGCACTGAGTGGAGTGGTGGGTTTTGCTTTTGATTTAGTTTAGAATTTAATTGAAGATAATTTGAGCGCATTTATGCCGTTTTGTGCGTGCCATCGTACTTACAGCTTTGCCGCATAATTTTGCTGTCCAGCTATCCTGTTGGCCTGATTTTGTTCGATGCGCCTGTCCGATGCGGGTTAATCGGGATGGGAAATACATTCGCTGTAAGCGCATCAATTTCGAAAGGAAAGCGATTGCACTGCAGTCCATTGACCGATATACAAATGCGTATGAACTTTGTGAAATTATGCTACATATTATAATTTAATCGCTAATCAGTTTAATCTTATTTTAGCTCTTCTTCTACCTTCGCTTCTATGCGCTGTGCTGGCAAATTTGCTTTTTCTACAATCGTTTGTTCATTTGCACCGTACTTCCTAATGTGTTCTTCCAGCACTTAAATTAATTGAAGAGCATGGTATGAAGGCATTTAAACATATGGTCCGATTGTGCGTTTGGTCGTGTATTGGTGGAGAAAGGAGAAAAATGCAGTGTGAATCAAAAGTGGAGAAAAAAAACCAAAACAGACAAATAGGAAAAGAATGGTGCCTTCCCATACGTGGCCATGCGTGTCGGTGTCCGTTTATTTCCGTGTGTGTGTGTGTTTAGAAACATTTTTCCTATTGCTCGGGCATTTAATTTCCGTACCGGCAAACACCGGTGTCTTGTGCCATTATTATTAAATTAAGCATTATTTTCCCTTTTCTCCCCCCCACATCCACACGCTGAGCTATTCAAATTAAATGAAAATTACAGAATAATTACATCGATGATTTTTCGTGCTGAAAATAATTGCTGATAATCAGCTTACATTGTTTAGTTGGAAACGAACTATGAAAAATGAAGAAAACAAAAACGAAACAGTACGCCGGAGCAACTGCAATAACAAAACAGCACCCGAAATGGGGTGTTCCAGTCCAAAAGGGGGGGGATGAGTGTTACACGGGTGGGGCCACAGACCAATTCCGGTGGTTGCGCTTTCCAGAATTGGCGTTTTGGTCAGTGCAGGGACGCAAAAAGGGCGAATAAAATTCATAATAAATCATAATTGAAGGTGACATTCCGGGCAGTCCGGGCGGCTCCTCCAGAAGGTGACGGGGGTTGGAAAGTTTTTTTTTTCCTTGGACAATAGTTTTGGGACGCATTGGGGGAGAAAGGGGAGGGTTGAGGGGGACGGTGGATGGGAAGGGAGCTAATTTGATGGCAATTACAATCATATCATTAGAAGCACTGTTGCCAGTGGTAAGTGAGGGGGTAGTGAGCTTTCGGGTTGAGATTTGATGTTTTGATGATGCCTCATCTTGTCCGCCTCATGTCTGACGCGAACACGGCGGAAACCAACCAACTGTGCCTTGGTTGCTCAACATTTGAACAGCCACGACACAATTATAAACGGTTTGCAGTTTGTGCGTCCCCGGCCGTTCGGCCCCGTCGGTTTAGTGTTAAACGTTGGATAGGGAGGTGTGAACAGTCAATTAAGGTCACATACAGAAGGGAAAATGCTTTCCCGCGGTTTTGGAACTCGAAATGCCTAAAGGTTGTTGTTGCATTACTTGTGAAGCATTAATTTTTTTTTGAAAAATTTCTTTACTTTTACTGTCATTTGCGCTCAAAAGCGAACAACAAATATGGCTTAAATGATATTGAGTAATTAAAATGTAATGACCAATTTGGCAAAATGTTTTAATATCGTCCCAAACAGAGTTTTTTGGAGAGTTCCCCTAATGTTCAACCATAGACAAAATCTTGCTCCCATTTTTCTAATTATTTCATATAAATCATAATAAATCATACATGTCTGTCAAATCGTTCAGCTGCCTACTGTACCGGAGTTAATCTAGCGTACTCCTCGCCGTGCTCGTCACAAAGCTGTATGTACCATAATTGGTTGCATTATTTTACGCTTGTGTGATGATGATGATTACACGTGTAGACATCGGCGTTGACTACGGACGCGAGGGTAGGCCGTGTACACGTGCGTATGCATAACAAGCAAAAACGCAACGCAAGTTAATAAGCTGCGGCCATGTTCACCAGATGCGCCTACCGGCAAACGACTAACAAAAAACCAAAAGACATTTGTGTTTGTGTGCACATAAATTGCACTAGTGGTTCTAATCGCTGTTAAATGTTTCTTGGGACAGGGGAACAAACAAAAAAAAACATCCCACCAACATGCAGCGTCGTACATTAAATCAAAGGTTTCTCCCATGTTTCACTAACAACGCGTAATGCTTGTTAAGTGGGAAACAATATCTAAGTGGTATCCGTGTACAATAGTGGCTGTCTGTTGTGTGGCTGTATGTGTGTGACGTCTACCAATATGTAGAGCATTAAATAAAGCTTCCGTCCCTCTTGATGCGACACAGGAATGCAAATGAATATAATTGCTATTCTTCGTACGAATGCGAGAATTTCGTGTCAACCATCATCATTTCTTCATCTCTCGCTGTCTCCGCTGACACCCCGGGGGGGAGGGTTCTTTCTTGTGGCCCAACCCAAATGGTAACACACGGAGGGAGGCCAACATTCTGCCAACCGCACACATCCGTGACGGTGTCATTCGGGATGAATTTAATTAAAAGTGACCATTAATATAATTGTTCGTCACCGTCGGTCACACAAGATCGGCGATCGCGCAACCCCCGGTCCACCGCCACGGTACTGCATCGGGACAACAATGTGTGTGCGGAGGCAGCAGCAAAAAAAAAAAGCGAGGCACACATAAAAGAGCATTGCTTTTTCGCGGGTGTGCGCTTGTTTTGTTGCTGCCTAGGTATGCATGTGTTGATCATCAGCATAACAAAGCGAGAAGAACCAATTGTATGTGCGGGAGGACGGGGAGGGGGTTTCACTGTTCAACCACCGGGGTGAATGAGGTCTCGGGCCTCCGAGCACGGGGCAACTCGTTAATATTCAAATCTTGACAATTATAAACGGTTCACCCAAGAGCGGTGGCCACGTTGCGGCGGTTAACAATCGACAGTTTTAATTTAACCACTAAATAATGGAAGCGCTGACGCTGGAACCATTGGAGCGATTGGATCGATCGCCATTTGGTGTGCCCCGGCGTTGATGGTCTGGATTGAGTGTGGAGTGTTCGTTTGGGGGGGACATTTTTGCGTTTGGCCATGTATGTGCGGTAGCGCACTGCGGGCCGGGAATGAATGCGATTAGTTTTCGTGGGAATTTTAAGTTCGTACATTGGTTTTTGGGCTGGTACAGTGGAAGCAAATCGATCGCTAAATAGGTTGCCGATGCAAGTTAGTTAATAGTTTCTTTGTTATTCTATTTGAAGTAATGCAGCAATTTCTATGTTATGAAGACTTGACTACATCAACAAACTTATCGTATTCAATTTAAAACTAAGCGATTAAATTAAATATTTCATCTCATTTCATCTAGCAGATAGTAAAGTTTGAAAATATAAGTATAAAAAGAAGTGTACAAATGTTTTAAAACAATTCTTTTATGGGTTTTTCGGATCAAAATCTTCCATTGATCCATTTTACAGGGTTTTCAAGCTCAAGTTGCAAAGTTAGGGTCATTTCTGGATTTTGTTTGAGTTGATCTAGAATGGTTCTTAGTTGATCTAGACCTTTCTACAGGTAGTCCTCAAGCACGGTACCTGATATTGAAGGCTTCACAGATAAGCCTTCTAGATAAACGCGAAAAATTTGTTTTAATTTTTGTTAATGTTTTCATTCAATATATCGCCTAAAATCAATCGGGCATGCGCGGGATAAGGCAAAAGACAAGGAGGAAATGCCTTGAGGAATTTGTGCTCTCCGCAGGCAATATATGGTTGATAATACGGCTAAGAGCCGTTAATATTATAATGAATAAATAAATATCGTCTAAAATACTGAGTGTATTACGGAGCAATAAGGAATAAAACATTATGATTTTTACATACAAACGAAATTGTTCCTGGATACAAAACACGAAAGATTCGAGCTACGTGAATCTCCACAGTACATTATAATATAATATGTAAGAATAGGAAAAATCAATTTGAGCTTACAAATGTTCCAGAAATTGGAAAAAAATTTAGATCTTTCTCGAATCGTTGAAAAAAAAAACGAAGGAACGAAAAAAAGAAAAGGAAGATAAAAAAAGAAAGAAAAAAACCCTGCAATCATGCTTTATTTTCTAAGTAGAATGTAGATTACAAATTGCATTGGCATTATCTTCAAATTAGTACAATAAAAAATAGAGATCTGGCCTAAGTTGTGCTAATTCTTCATACAAACCGCTTTGGTACCTAATCAAATGCTTGGTGACTGTCTCCAAACCGTGTGCAGCACTTACTTTTACAGCTTTACACGCTAATAGAGTACATCAAGAAAGAAAGAACAAGATGTGCTTCAATGGCGAAATCGATACAAACAGGAATCGGATGTAAACTGAGTCATTAAATAGGAACTGTCCTCTATGAAGCACACCGGGTATGCGGGTTAAGATCTCCGAACAGCTTTTTTTTGTCTTCGTCCCGAGTTCTATAGTGCGCTTGTCTTACCAAATCTCTAATGCTGGAAAAATAAAGCAAACCATGGACATGCTCATGCTTCCCCCAACACCATCCTTCAGTGTTTTTTTTTCTCATTTGCTCGCAACGCAAGCCCTTTTATATTGTTACTTATTATTTTTGCGCGCATTCACCCACCACAATACACCACCACCCCCCAAATGCAGGTCCCGATCGCATTTCAGCTGCAAGATGCATTTTGTCTTGGGTGTGTGTGTGTTCGTGAATGTTTTGTTTCGTTTGTGCTCTCTCCGTGTCGCCATACGTGAAGCCACAGTCGACTCGGTACGATTATAATGAACTTCATTAGGTATTTTCTGTATTCATAATTCATCTGCCTTTAATCTGATAATAAAACAGATTTTCATTGTCTTTCTGGCGGGTTGCTCTTCCCCAAGAGAGTGAGGAAGGGGGAAGGGAGATGGGAATGGGAGGGTGAAACCGAGGACCTCTGGATGCCTCTTCGCTTTGGATGGTAGTCATCCGAAGCCGGCCGCAAACCGGTTGAAAACGCTGTAGAGCAGTACCGTGGCACAAGAGCACCACAGGAGGCCAGACCATAAGTCTAGCGAAAACCGAACGTTCGTCGTTGCGGTTTTGTGAATCCCGGACCCCTCTCGCTCGCAAACCGTCGCCTTGTGATCCACTCGAAAATTGTTCTCCTGCTCCCTCACCGGGAGACCCGTGGTCTGGTCGGCTGTGGCCCTCGGCCGGGCTCCGGTGTTGTGAAAACGTGAAGAAAGATTCTTCTCGCACCTTTTGTCAGCGTGACCCTCGAGCGACGCGAGGCACTCGACGCGGTGTAAGAAGTGCCCCTTTGTGCATTATCTTTCAAGTCGGTGCTCTCGCACGCTGTTGCTGCCCTTTTCTTTCCATAGGACAGCCACCGGGTCGGTTCCAGTACCGTCGGCTAGACCATGCGAGTGGACGACGCCTGCCAGATACCTTCCGCGGTTGCATTCTTCCTTTGGGTGGCGAATGCAATAGTTGATGCATGTTCGCGGTTGCACTCCCATAACCACCGCACCAATACCATCGTATCGGATCAGCATAGAGATCATCATGCCCTACGATTCAAAGTGCGGAAAAGGAAAATGATATTAAAATGAGGTGAGAAAGAATTAATGATGTTACCTTGATTCTTGGCCCTCCTCGGTGCTACTTCTTGCTGCTGCCGGTGGTTTCTTGTTTTTTTTTTGGTGTGTTTCTTTCTGCCAATACATAAACCAATCGACAACGCGTATTAAGTGTGGTTGTGTCCAAGTGTTGTGAGCATGTGAACCCAAGCGTTCCAATTGCGACGGGCCGTTTTACTAGTGAGAATGTCGTTATGCAGGCGTCTTCTTCAAACACTCCTTATAAGTGCATCCCCCGACACGTTCCCACACTCCCACCGGTTGCCCCGCCGCCCGCGAACAAGGGCGAAAGTTATTAAATTTTCATAAATATGCCAAAAGCGTGGAATTCATAAGCGAAACACCAACGCCCTGTGCCATTTGCCGTCCCCGCGGCCACCAGCAATCTGTGGGGAGGTCTGGTTAATCGATTTCGTAGAATCCACAATTTGTGGCTTACATTTCTGTGCTTTATTTCCATTGTTGCTTCCGCTCGGTCGAACCGACCGAATGGGTTCAGGGTACGACGTATAGACATTGCATAAAATCACCCCCAATCGCCACATAATGGCCGCCAACGTTTGGTATGCAGGGGGTAAAAGGTGTTGCTGTTGTTGGTTTTTTTTTCCTTGCTTGCTTCTGCCTCCCGAGATTAACTTTACCGGCAGCAGCAGCCACCAAACAACCCATTTCCCGGAATGGGTTCGTAACCGTGTAAATGGGCAGCCCGATCTTTGTCACCATTTTGCGGGAAAGCATTTAAAAAAAGCATTGTTAGTCTTAAGAGCTACGAACAGGAGCCCTTTCGCACATGTTCGATGTAGGGCGCAGGCGTGTGTGCTGGCGGTGCTACATAAATCCATTTAAGGAAATTACATCGGTGGTGCATCGCTGCATTTAGTCAAACAATGGCTACGCTATGGTCAGTGTGCGTTTCGTAGCACAATGGTGAATATTAATGCACAGCGAATGGCAATCGGGAGGTGGGTTTGTTTAGATGCCGAGCGATAATTAAACCGAGTGTTACATAAATTGTGTGGATTGTGTGCAGCTCGGAACATCGTCAAGCATTTAAAGATGCAACTATCTTTTTAGGAAGGGTATTACACTAAGTGCTAATGTTTCGAATTGAATGTACGGTGAATTAATTCAAGGTGGCCACAAATAATAACTCACCTGCATTTGTATAAAATATATAAGTTTTATTATTATGGGCGTTCGAATATTTTCATTTAATTACGCTTCATTTTGAACTTTAATTAAAAATTGACAAATAAAGTAAGAAATTAATAAATAAACAAATTCAAGTCGTGATTAAATAGCAAGCATGGTCTTTAAATGATCTATTAGAGCATAAACTGCAATAGCCAAGAAATAGTAGTAGTAGAAGTAGAAAACATAGATACAATATTTTTGGAGATTCTAAAAAAACTACGCACTACAAGGTGCTGGAAACTCATCTCACATCTGAACTGAAATCTAAATGTTAAGGGAATAGTGAAAATGTCAAAGAAGTGTCATAAGAACTTTAAATGGAACTGTGTAACGGAATTGACCACAACATTGTATCATCATTCCTACCTATTTTCCCTTCATTTCGCTCATTGATGTGACATTCGCTTATTATTAGATCTCGATATAAACCAGCACAAAATCATGAATCATTGGACATGAATAAATTTTTTTTTCTATTTTGATTTTTCTGGTTGGTGTGCAAGTAAGTTTTTACAATTTTTACCAAAATTATAGACATAATGGTAAAAAAAAATTATAATACAAGGAAACATCAATTAGAAATTTTAACTATTTTTTTTGACTAAATAATTATGATGCCTTCCACTGAGAATACTGGCTCCATCAATCGGAAACGACTCGTAGTATAAGAAATTTTTCTGATCCAACCGCAAATGATTAATTCGATCGACTGTCATGAGGTTGCTCTCTGGATTTGTCATTTATTTAGGGTTATCTGTCAACTTATCTGTCAAATTAATCTTGGGCAAACCACTGAGTTCAAGCGTGACTTATTTCAAAGCAAATAACCTGCATGTTTTACAATGCTGTTTGTGCGTTGGTGGATCATTACATT
The DNA here is from genome assembly GCF_943734725.1 of Anopheles marshallii. Taxonomy (NCBI): domain Eukaryota; kingdom Metazoa; phylum Arthropoda; class Insecta; order Diptera; family Culicidae; genus Anopheles; species Anopheles marshallii. The sequence continues at coordinate 72,975,842 of NC_071327.1, read as the reverse complement.
TTTTATATTAAAAAAATCATATTTATTTTATTTATTTCTCATCGTTCGAGAATTTTAGCTGCGTTAAACCATTCATGTGTGTGAAGGTAATTAGTTAGACATTCCATCACTTATTCGCTAATTATTAACCATAAGGTTGAACACATGATCTAGCAACAAACTATCACATTGCAATGGTTGTTTACACGGCCATCCAGAATCGGCCCGCAACCCAAACGTTTCCAGCGAACGACGGGGAAAATTAAAAACCAAAGGGGTAACAAATTACCCCAAAAAAACCGCGTGCCACCCCACGGGCTGTGCGTGTATTGTATGTAAATAATCGGGGACGCGTTCGTATCCGGGTCAAGGAACGCGGCGGCGGTGGCGGCGGGCGTGGGCGTCCGCAGGAGGCAAGCTTACCGGTCGCGGGGGTGGCCACCGTTTGTGCAACCACACCCATTCCGAAATCATCCAAACTCCCGCCTGCACCATCCCGATCGAAAACGTCGAAAATTGAATGCGGCATATAAAACACTAAAGCCAACCGTCGGGGTGGGTGGGAGAAAGAAAAGAAGGAAAAAAAAGCGACATCATTAAACCGCACCCACCATCATGATGGTCGTCGTCGTCAGCATCGTGGTGCGCCGGTAAGATCATCGAACGCGTGACGATCGAGTGATCTTGACACAAGCGAGATTTAATTAATTAAGGAGTGTCCTTTATAATTTCTCCTTTGTTATGCCCACCGTTCGCTCATGCCTGTCGAGGATTTGGTGTGGTCGTGGATTTTATTTCACGCTTTATCTTTCGTGTTTTTTTTTCGTTTCACCACCCGCTCCCATCCATTTCTGTTTTCGTCCCCTCCCCACCGCTTGTCTCTTTCCCCTTTATGATGTTGTTCTGTTTCCGCGGCGGGTTTTATTTGTGTTTTTATTTAATTTTTTGAATTCTTAATTCGTTTTGATTGAAGCGTTCGAGATGTGAGTGTGAGTTCGTGACGGTGTCCCTCTCCTCCGGGCTTTCGCTCGCTTGCCTTTTCCCCGGTTTTGCTCCACAGTGCTCTTCCACATTTTTACCACCTTTGTTGGCTTGTTTCTTCAACCCTGATCCGTTAATTCTTTACACTCATTTGTGTTTCCCCCTTGCCCCAGCGACTTGTCCAACATCTTGGCCGTGTTGTGGCAAACGGCACGACGACGATCAGCAGTTTTTACTGCACATGAATCTGGGTTCCTGCTATAAATACGACACATTCCATACGGCCGTGGAATAAGTAATGTCGCGGATCTTGTATGTGGTAAAAAAAACCAGGGCGAGCTTTTCTCCCAAACAATCTGCAGGCGATCGTCCCGGACGAGCTTCTTCGGTTGGTCTATGAGCCGCTCCGGTACCTCTGTTAAGTTCTGGTGAAATGAGAAGAATTTTCGTCCGGGGAACCAGCCGCGCTTATTTGCAACGGCCGCTCACTCACGAACGGTGCCCGCGGTCTTCAATCGTACCTTTTCTCTGTGTGTGTTTGTGTATTTTCCCCCTCAATCATACCGCCCTCCCCATCGATACGTCCCATCCCCTCGCACAGCAAGCACAAACACAAGCACAAGTGTGCGCAAACCAACATGAAACATTATGCTGCTATCAAAGTGTCTGTTATTATTACTGTCATTGTTGGTTGTTCCTTGGCCAGATCGTGGCCGGTGCGGACAACACGTCGGTCCCGCCGATGGATCATTTCTGCCCTGCCTTACCTATCGCATCATGCGCGTGATCTGGCCTGCCATCACCATCACACCGCACAGCACCCCCCGCATTCGACCCAAAAACCGATACTGCTCGTTAGTGTTGGTGTTTGGTTGGAGAAGCTTTTATTAATTTACAAGTAAATGATGTCAGATAAAATTAAAAGTCATTCAATTAATCTTTCGAGTCGAGTCAAGGAGGTTAATGACATACGGCGCAAAAGGCAAAGCTGTGATTTCAATAATAATTAATCAGCCGCGCATGCGCATATTCAACTCCGCTTCTTCCGAGGGCCACTCGCCCCGAGTTCGTTCCCTTTTGGAAGCGGTGGAGTACATGATCACGACGGCGACGACGATGATGATGACGACGAGAAATGCCGTCCGGCTGTGCGATTACCGGCCGAATGATGGTAGAACGCGGGGCCGGTTTTTTGACGTCCACCGGGGCCGCGTTCCGTAATCATGCAAAGCGGGGCAATGGAAGATATTGGAAATAAAAGGTGAAAAAAAAACATCATCATCCCCCGCAAACCATAGTGAGTCGCGGGGAGGCTGCGGGAGAAATGGAACTCCGAGGGTTTCGATTCTTAACCCGATTGAACAAACCGGGTCCCGTAAGAAAGGGTCCTCCAGTCTCTTACGAGTTGGCTCGCCCGATGGATAAGCACCGTCCCGTCCTGAGAGGAGGCCCCATTCCGACAAAACCCGGGATCGCAACGAGACCTTGTTAGTAATGATTTGATATAGTTTTGTGACCTACCTTACCCGTCGATGGTATCTGTTTGACGTACGCTCCACAACTATACAACCGTACCGCCGTCCCATCTGGCGGTCCTGTCGTGTATTACTCGAAAAAAAAAAGAAAAGCAAAACCTGGACGCGGATTAAAAATTCGACGCGTTAATTCAATTAAAGGTACCGAATATTTTGCGCACCGTGCCTTTCACCGGGGCGTTTGCGGCCCCTCGGCAGACGTGTAATCATACTTTCTCCCCGGGACGAGAGATCACGGGAGCGAACGGAACGAAACAAACTGCCCGGCGATGGGTGGTAGAAGTTATTATTGTTTGCATTATGGGGCAAAGCAGAACCATTTATCCCGTGCCGATTGGATGGTGATTGGCGTAGAACTGGACGTAGCACATGAAGAGGTCAAAATAAACGCATTAGCTCATCAACTGGAGCAGCGCCGGGGTTAGGTTATAATTTATTGAACGTCAATTACACGGCGCGGCTGGGATGAAGTAGATCGAATTGGTTTATTTGATACGCGTTGTATTATTAATGGTTAATTTGTTTATTACTAGTGTTTATATTTTTTAATTAAACTGTGCTTGATGTTTAAGGAAAAGCGTTAAAGCTTCCTGCAGCATCAAGCTGTCTACTGTAATCATATGCGTAGAGGAAGCTTGTGCTTGCAAGCGAACCTTTTTCCGTTCCTCAGAAGTTCTGTTTGACTGATTGGCAGAATTGATGATGATCTCGGATAGTTTCTTTGGGTGATGTCTACAGAACTTTGTTTACGACCCTCTAAAGTCATACGATTCTTGAGCATGTCTAGACTAATGTAGAACGTCTGAGTTCTAGGAAGATGTAAGGTTGTAGCAAAGGACATCATAACTTCGCACACTTTCGGCGGTTTTGAGTAATATATGCTAAGATCTCCCATTCGAGACATTATATTGGCCAGGGATTTGCCATTAAAAAACCTATAAATTCTTCAGAACCTTATATTAATACACCTTATTAAAACAACACTGTTCTTTAGGTGGTAATACTTGTACCCATGCTTTCAAGTTAGCAGCAAATTGGAACTCTTAGAAGAGTAAAATATATTGCCGATAATGGACAGGGTACTCAAGTTTTGCTCATTAGCCAGATCTGGAGTTTCTGGTCGTATTAGTCGATGGAGTAGTATTGTTCAATCTATTTGATCTCAGTTGACTTTGTCCGTCTGATTGATTGTATCGGGATATCATCCACAATTTCCTGATAAATTCTGCCACATGCTATGAGGATAGGTTCGTGTGGGATGACTTCCAATGGCTAATGTTCTTTAGTTAGGAAGTTCGAATCTCTATGAAAGGAGAGAATCGGTGAAAATTAAAAAAATAATAGCAGAAACAAGAGAAAATCTAACATAGTAATCTTCCTTATTTTATTATTTGAATACTCTACTCAAATCTCAAGTAGTGATTTTTATTCTGAAATCATTACTACAATGCCGAACGAAGTCAATGAATGAAATGCGTTGCATTACGCGAAAGGTTATGTTGTTTCTTGGCCTGTGAATGGCTGAATCTTATTCGAAAGTGAAGGAATTATTGAATGAAATGAAAGAGGTTTTTTATGTATTTGTTTGTTTTACCATTTACTTCTCTGCCCTTTGTAGCGTTGGAAGATGAACAAAAGCAGAAACAGCAAGAACGGTTTAGTAGACGATGTACTTTAAGATCTGAGATCGCGCTGTCGGGTTTGGAACTCGACGTGACGAACAGAATGTCAAAACGAGCCGAAAACGAGCTGGTTTCATGACGAAACAGAACAAATAAACACACTTAGAACCATTAAATCGATACATCAGCAGGTCGGTCGGGCTAATGGCGGTAGCAACAGGGGGGAGGGCGGGCGTCAGACAAAAACAGACCATCGCATCCACAATGGAACAGCCGTTGTGTCATTTTACTTTTGGCATTGAAAATCCATTCAATATACGCCGATTTTGCAACCAACTCGCAGGAAACGGGCGTAATGAAGTGAACGCTAAAGATTCGAAAATGAAGCTAAAATAAAGAGGGAGGGCGAAAAAAAAAATGGTTACAGCACAGGTTCGTACGATGAAGATCATCACACATTTGTTTTGGGTTCATGTCCGTGGGGTCCATACGTGAAGCCGTCACCTTGTGGAGCGGGAAGGGGTGGAAGTGCGGCGTTGCGATAGGAAATAAATTCAGCCTCCGTGGAGAAGGCGCTGGCGCTGCAGTTTTGGCAAACCCAGCCCGGTCCGCGCTGTAAGTCGATTAAGTCAATCCGAGCTGGAGTAAATTCATGCGAGTGGAAGAGCGCAGTGGGCCGCCGGGTTTACGGTCCCATCCGTTCGGAGGATCCTTCTCTTGGAGCTTGGTAAGTTTTGAATGTCCTTTCGGTTGACGCAAAATAAAACGAAACGAAAGTAAATAAAAAAAAACCGTTGTCCGAATTTGCGGCTACCCCCCCCCCCCCCCCAAAAAAACAAAGGGTGATTAAGCAGCTATGCAAGCAACCACGACACTGAACGTACCGTTGTCCATTTTCGTTGTTTTAGAATTTATGTATACGGGCGGTTTGTTTTTCCTTTTCTCGAGCGCATTCTTCTGCCCTTCTGCCACAATGCATCGTCCTGCAGTTGATGATCCATTCACGGTTTCCCCATTAATTAAGGGCCACTCGATTTCAATAGCGCTGCTTTGAATGCAAACAAACCAGCGCCAGCTTGCAAACCGGGAGCGTCGTGAGTGGGCACGATGGCACGGAAACGGGGTTACCATTCACACATTTTTCCAACATCAAGGCTGATTCGATTTCTTGGTTTTATATTTATCAGCCTTTTTTTTGTTTTTCTCATTTGGGGACGGAGCCGTCGACGCGCACCAAGTCGCGCAAGAGACACCTTTCGCGGCTGGTTTTTTGTTTGTTTGTTGGAGTATGCTCGCTGACAGGATGCTGCTACCTCGCCGTCTGGGAGGCATTGTTTAGCGAGTGTTTTATTTTGCTGTGTCGCCGTGTGTAAGCATCACCGGCACGAATAAATTAAGCGACCACAGCGGCATTCGGCAAACTACAAATGAATGATTAATTATCATGGTGCCCGTTAGGTTTGTTTTGGAATTTTTTGGTGCGCTGATCGCCAAGATTTGGCAGGATTAAAAGGAAACGATTTAAAATTAATTACCGCAAGTTTAAGATTCTGTTCTAGCTCTACCCACTCTTGGTCGTCTCGAAGAAACAAGCGGAAGTTTTATTTTGCAAAGACATACCTAATTCGAGACCGAAACCTCATAAAGCCCTCCGTAATTCGCATCCCAAAGGCAATGATGATCTCGGTGCTTCATCAATTGTTTGTCCCCTGATCCTTTTCGCCCTTATTTGGTGTGGCTTAATATTATGCCATTATTCGCCATTTTGATGCGGTGAATAATGTGCGGAGTGAACTGTAAAGCATTCATCGATTCCATTTATCGATTCGTTGACATCCTTTTCTTTCGTTTAATAATACAGTTTCCCGGTTTCTCCCCCCCACAATTGAGCTCCCAATTTCTGCTCCCGCTTATTGGAGCCGTTTTTTTATTATTATTGTCATACCCGAATAACAAATCTTGGCCGTCCCTTCCTTGGCGCGGCAGTTGAACTTTTCCCCGATGGCAAAGATTTCGTACCCGTAGTATTTTATTTATTGATAATTGATGGGCCTGGCTGCCAAAAAATCAATGCCCGGACAGACAGCCCGGTCCAGTTCGCGTTCGAAACTAACGGTTTGGCCGGCCCCGCGACGGACCGGTGGATTGCTGTTGTTGGTTTCCCCTTTTTGTTTTAATCATTCAAAACTGCACCGGTGGAAGATCGTCGCCCGGTAAAGACACGATTAGGTAAAGGGGATTGGGAAAATCAAGAGCAGAAATACATATACATACATACTAGCGGTCGCTGTTCCGACCACGGACGGATCGGATCTGTTAAGGCGAGAAGGTGTGGAATGACATTATGAAGATGGGAAGACCTTCGGTGGTCCCGCGCGACTGGACGTTGAATTGCCGGGTGAAACTGTGCTCCATTCCATCCCAACCCCTACCTCCCTCCCTCCCACCATCAAATGGACAAGGACAATTCCGTTTCGTTTATCTGCGGAAACGGATTGCTTGTCGCTTTCTACTTGGGCTTTGGGCCGGGCGCAGGGTAAAGAAGAAAATGAACGAAATTATAATTGGATTTCTTTTGTTGAATATATACACCTCCGTTCCACGTTCTGGTTCTGCCGTCCAAGGTTCGCGTCCGATCGATGGCCAGGACACAGGGTTGGCATTGATTGGTGTTTTGTCATTTTGAATCCGTGGAGCTTTATTAATCCGCTCGCCCATCACACACCAGCTGAACTTTCAGGCGAAAATCTCATCTTCACGAGCGATCGTTGCAAATGTGGTTTAATGAGTGCTGTGCTGAGGTGAGTGTGAATTAAGGGAGCCACCCGCATGCCTTTCACTGCAAGCTTTTAAAAAAAAGAAGCTTCCTTTTCTGTGTATGTCTTATCCCGAAAGCGCTGACAATCAATGGACATGCATCATGTCGTCATTTTGACGTTGACATCCGGATGTTTTTTTCTTTTCCCTTTGCTTTGTTTTCGGTTCTCACCGGCAGAACGATCACCTAAAAGCCGGGAATGCAGACGTGAATTGTTTGGTGTCCCTTGTACGTATCGCCGGTGCCGTTTCGCTTTTGTCCACCTTCAATCGCAATTAGCATAAATCCTAATGCAACCCGTACGGGGAGCATCTTCCCTGTCCGAAGCTTATCGGATCGGAAACGAAAGCACAAATAAAGCCCCGTCCGTATCTGTGTGTGTGTGTGCGCGGTAAAAATCCGGTCCACCGGTTGGTTGCGTGTCCGGCGGCAGACGGTGCGACCAAATCTTCGGTCGGACCCTGGAAATGGAGCGACCGGTATCGAAGATGGAGCAAAACCAGCCCAGAACTCGTCACCCGTCTGTATTTACAATGTACAATTATCATACAGGGACAGTTGGGATTTGTTGTCTGCCTCTGTTATTGCGTTCTTGTGCCTGGAGCCCGTCCCATGCTACTCCCGGTGGTACTCCACCGTCAACATCAAATCTACGCGTACGAAAGCCCACCTATCACGTGGTTCATCAATGGCACGACAAAAAAAAAATATATATATATATATCCGCATATCAATTAGTGTAGATAATCTGTAATGTAAATGAGCGCACTCTCGTTGTGGTTTGTTGGGTACCAGATGAGAACGCGATTAGCCGCAGCCGCCGGGCGGCCGGATGCTAAATGCTGCGCCCGGTTTGCATAACGATGTTTCCCTGCCCGGTTCGGCCGTTCGGCTGTGTCAAATTAATAAGTTAAATCTTAGCTCATGATTTGGCCGGCGCTTTCGGTTGTTTGTCGTGGCAATTAGAGCGCCAATGATCGTGCCGTCGCGCTGGCGGATCGGCTGCAAAAGGTGCTCTCATTTCGGGTGTCTTTTTCGTTGCTTTGCCAGTTTGTTCATTGGTTGATGATAATTGAACCTTCGTGCAGTTTGATTACGGTGGATTCACACATAGTTGATCATTTTTTTTTACCGCTGTCGTAATGTTAATTTTCAATTAGAGTCTGCGTCACATGCGACAAACACTGGAAATGGAGCAGTAGCACAGTAGTGGCGTTTCAAATTGTAGCCACCAATCAAGTGTGTTTTCCATAATTATTAATTTATTTAGTATTTAATAATCTCTTTACAAAAAAAAATCTTATAATGATATAAAACGGATAACAATAATGAATACTGTTCGATGAATTTCATTCCAATTCGTTAATTTGCATGAATAAACTGAATCTTTCAACCGCTTGAATGACTCTGAATCTATAGTATGCAGGTTCAGATTCAAAAGTCTTTCGCAATCTATTGGCTTTTGTATTTTCATAAATCTATGAAGGTTAATAAACCTCTGAGGACTCTCTATAAGGTTCACATATCTCAAAGGATTCATGATTTTACGCACTTTTTCTATCCTTTGACAAACCTTAAACGTATGAGTACAGCTTAAAGGACTCTCATCCAGAGCTTCATCCAGTGTTTACGTACTAAAATCTTTAAAGGCTCCTAAATCTTCAGAGATTCAAGAATTTTTTGACAGTTGATGCGAATGACTCCTCACCAAAACTTCTATATTAATGACTCTTCTCGAGAGGTTTCGCTAAGTACCACGCTAATAATGAAGCAATTGAGAACAATCCACCATCAACCACCATACCACGTGATATATTTATTTACGATTGGTTAACAGCAACATGTAGCTTGACTCGTTTTATAGCTGAAATGAATTAATCCGTCCCGGACTACGACAAACCAGGATATCCAATTACTTAAATTAACGTTTACATACTTTACGCGACACGATACAGCTGATATGAGTACGGCAGAGTGGGGACCATTCATTCGCAATTAAGCAGGAACGTTAATTATTTAATCATCGCTGACGCGGTTTCCGTAACGAACCGTGCGCTCGGGGACGTGTATTTTTGGGGCTCAGTGAAATCAGTGATCGTCGCGTAAGGGATGAGTAACGTGCCGCCGTTGAAGGAAGACATTGTTACGTAGAAGAAAAAAATCCCTCCTGTGGCAGAACAGGAAAGAATTCGACGTGCACCAACGTATTGTCCGTGCTGTTTGGAGGTGGTTACGTTTTCTGTCTTTGCTTTGGCCCAACCGTTGGCGTGCATTCGAGATGCATTTGATTAAGCCTTTGAAGATCGTCCTGTTTTAGGTCAAAAGCCAGAAGATTTAATTTATTTTAGACTTTTTTTACGTCGTTTCTTAGATATTGTACATCCAAGCTTTTATTTAGTGATCGAGTTCACATTTGAACCTTTTTATGTTCAGAAATTTTTGCTGTTCTAATTTGGACACACTTGCTGTACGATTCTTCTCAGTGTGTTAACAGGCAAAAAAGGACATAAAGGTGAAGGTGGTGCAAATGAAGTGGTGCAATCTCACCTTAAACAAAACCAAAAAAAAAATGTATATAAACCGCAGCCTCGAGCACAGGAATACCTTTCACGGGCGAGGGAAGAAACAACGTTCTTCTGGCGTACACCACACCGCGATCCGAGGGCGATCATGGTGGCTTCTCTTAATCCTCCGCCATCGATTCGCCATAATGCGACCCTGTAGGTGTAATTTATTATTCAATAATTATCGAAATAAGTTTACCGGGCCCGTCGTCCGGCATTGGTGTGTTGCGTTGATTTTCTTCGCGCCTTTGTGTGTTTGCACCCTCGAGGGTGTTCGTGGTCCGGGCTGTTATGCTATGATCCAGCCGTCTCCCAGGGGTAGCAGACGGGCAGGCAGCTTACGGTTGAAGGTTGCCATACACCCACCGTGCATGTATGGTTTTTTTTATAAAAGTTGTCCTTTTCACAGGAGTATTAAAAGAAAACACGCTTGTTTTTGTGCTGCGTGTTGTATGAAAGGATTGCTTTTAATTTCAATGCCGTAAATAAGGTTGTTTCGCCAAAATCAGCATTTATCTTGTGATTTTATCTCAAGTTAGTAATGTAAACAGTGTATAAAAATGAATTGCCAAAAAACCATTGATAAAATGTATTATTATTAGACGTATCTTTTACGATTCTTTGATTAAGTTTTGCAAAAGTCACAAAGGAAATGAAATCAATTAAGGTTACCAAAAAAAAAAAAAAACATACGTTTTTACGTTCAATCTAAACAAAGCGGACAAATAATAAGGCAATCCAAACCATTAATATGTATAAGCAAAGCCTAAATGTATGCAAATTTCCCGTTTAGCTGCTTAATTTAAGCATCTTGATGCAGATGTAGTGAAATTGTTTTGAAAATTTGTTAAGAACAAAAAGAATACAAAATGAGCGCATTTGAAGCAGCACAGAAGGACCACCGAAATGAACCGATACCAAAACAACTGTCAAACTGGTTAAATATAAGAAGAAGAAAAATAACTTCAATCGACGAAACCAACTTCGAATACAATGGGAATAAAATAATTCAATAAAGCATATAGAAATAATACGAGAAAATATAAATAATCAAACTACCAACGGAACGGAACAGGCGACGACGAGCGGCACGGAAAAGGGATCGATGAAGAACTATTTTACATATTGCCGTTGGAAGAAAAGGCACCAAGGGATGGAAACATGCGCATGCAGAGTCATTGCAAGACAATCCCTGGCGATGAATTGTCAGCACCGGGATCGATCGCGGCCGATACCGAGGCACACTCTGGGGTTCGGTAATGCGACGGTCGATCGATGGCAGTGCATCGCTGGGCTCGATGGACTTCTTCCGAACGATGCCCATTATTATGTGGTTCGGTTCGGTCAGTTCTTGCGCTTGATTTGCGTCGTTTCTTGCGCCGGTACGGTTTAGTGGAGCGCTTTAGAGGGCAAAGGGAACCATTGCGATGCGGGAGATATGGTGGCAAAGATTTATGCTGCTTAACGCATCACGCGGTGAGCAGTGTGGTGGTAAGGCGGGTTTACCGTGGCGGTGATTGGGGCAGGGAGCTGTGAATTGTGCGAACGAGCCTGTAAATCTTCTTAAACTATCGATGACCGGATAGTTGGCCGGATTCGTGTGTCTAGTTTTCCCGTTTGGCAGACGGATTTTGTTTCACTGGGTTGCGAAACGTTTCCACAAATTGACGATAGCTCGGACATTTCACGACTCGATTGCAGAAGAACAAAAGGAGCTTAAAGTCCAATTGACGGTTGTGGGTTTTGTTTTCCATTAATTAAATCAAAGATGTAAAATGATCAAATGTAACAGACGATGTAATGGGCAGTTGCCATCAGCAACATTGATAATATAGCAGAGAGTTACTAGCCCTATTATTGAACAACAACTCATATCGATTTATCAAATTTTTATATAATGATAGTTAACACATTAATTGGATATACATGTTCAAGTTATAAAGTTGGAGCCTTTTCTGGCATGTTTTGCCAACTGATTTGGTGTGTGGATGTGGAGAATGTGGTTTTTTTCTTCCTTTTTCAAACATTTGCTCGAAGAATTCGATTCTGTCCAAAGCTTCCTTGATTCACACAACGATTTAGCTTAGAGCTTTAGAGTACATTTCTTTAACCTAATTTATCCAGCAACTGGATGGTCACAATCCTCAATATGGTGTTAAAGGACTCTCGCCTTAAACATCAAACCTCACAAACGTTGATTTCATTTGTGATAAAATCTGTACATTAATCGTCAAACGAGTTGTTAAAAAAAACTCTTAATCGACCCAATTATAATATTACTACATTTAAGAATAAGCCGGGCTGACAAGAACCGATTGTGAAGGGTGGTTTAACCGTGCTTGGGAGTGCACTGCTTCGGTGGCAATGTCACCAAAGCATTGCAGTAGTTGGAAGCTGGAAGCTGACCCATCGCCTGATCGATGAAAGACAGAATGAGGCGAATACAGTGATCATTTGTATGTATGGGCCCTATCCGACACCGTACAGCAGCATCCGAAGACAGCGGAGGTAAAACAGTAGCGACAGAAGAAGGAAGGGAAAGGGGTTCGAGAAAGGAAAGGAAAGCGGCCATTGATGCAACATACGTGGCCGGCTGAAGAAATCTGCGCATGGGTCTCCTGCAGGAAGGATAGAATCCACGACGGAACGATGAGTGGCAGTGGTTTACAATAATTTTGAAATAAGTAAGAAGTTGATGGATTCCAACTCGGATCGGCTGCGCGCACTTGGGTCGGGGTAGAACCAGATTTATCCAACACGGCAAAATAAGGAAATGCCCGATAATAAAGGTTTCTTATGGGCAGCTGAACCAAATACGTTTATGGTTTTGGAATAATTTATTCCCGACCGAACGGTCCAGGTCCGATGCGCTGACGCAGTACAGGAGCAGTAACGAGAAAAAAAAACCAGCGATGCCCGCCCGGTGTGGACAGTATCGAATGTAACTGCAATGCACTCCTTCCACCCCGGTGCGTTGCCGACGGACACTGGAGGTAAAAAGATTAATGCAAAATTAAAGGATTAACTTCGACATTGGCTCGACTGGCCGGGGATGGGAGCAGCGGGCGGGAAACCGGCTTCGAAATGAACCGCTACGGTTGTGACAATGATACCGAGGTGCGGAATTGTTATGGAGCTTTCCTGCGCCGTCCTGTCGTCCCCGTTGGGGAGGAGCTATAAGCCTGCGCTACCTCCGGTACGTCCGCACCCCGGATGGTACGGAGCGAACGCGCGGTTCTGCTTGGCCGGTGGTACCAATCCGTGCCAACTTATTTTGCTCCAGCTCTTTGTTTGGTAATCAAGCTGTGGCAGCACTTATTCTTGTTAACCCTATTCTTTCTCTGCGACTCCATTTAGTGTTTGTGTGAGATTTACTTTTCATTCTTCAATTTGTGTTTTAAGTCCGCTTCACTTATCCTCGCAAAGGGGGAACCCGATGTAGCAAGGCGTGTGAAAAATGAAGCTACGTGTTGGGTTTATCTTTTGTAATCGATTCAACTAGAAAGTCGCATCATTAGTGTTATGTGATTGAATTTATAGTCTCAACTGTAACAATTGTTGCAATGAAGGTCCTAAGGACACCATTTAATACATGTTACAATTAAATATTATATTAAAAGTTTAAAGTTAGTTCGATTTTAAACTTAAAGTACAGCTTTCAGTTAGAAAACAATCATTATCAAATGTGTTTCAATATCCATTGAGAAATTTGGGACCGTTTCTGGACTATTTTCAAGTTGAAGTAGACCTTCTAGAGGTAAAAGTAGAACTTCCACGTGTTCTGGGTCCTTAAGGCTTTCAATGACATGGTTTCGAGTGCCAATTTGGTATTTCTTCAAGTTGAACTGGAATATGCAGAAGTGTATGTTTGAATCTATAAATCTTTCCGAATCCGGCCTACTTTGTTATAAATTCTGTACAAAGCTCACACAAAATTGTAAAGCTGTCAGAAACGACAAATTTATGCAGCAGTAGATGAACCATTTTAAAGAATCTATTTTATTTTAAAGAAGATTCCACAATTGAGTAGAATTCTAAATTTACCTGTAGAGAATCCAATTCAACTTGAAATTAAGCCAGAATTCGTTCAAACTTTCTCACAAATGCTAGCAATTTCTTTAAGAAGATGTATAACAATTTAAAAGATTGTTTTAAGGCAAAGAATTCCTTCGTGTTACATGACAGGTTTACTGGATCGAGATAAGGCGAAAATCTTTCAGAAATTCTGATTATTTCTGGTCTTGTTTTAGGTTCATTCATACTAATTCTGTTGACATTTCTTATCAAGAGTTTAAATTATTAATCCTTCCACAAAAACTCCTACAAAAATAATCTAAATTGTCTTTTATGTTATTAGTGAGACTAATATTTTAAAACATGCAGAATATGCTCAATATAATATAATAATTTCAACCCCCCTGCCCTCCCTGCCTCCCCTACCTCACCGGGAAGCAACGGAATTGCATATCCGTTGATCACAATTACGATGCTCTATTGTTCGCCCGCGCCACCCTGGGCCGAGGCGACTGACCGGAATAATTGTCCACCCGAGGTAATTACGTTTATTTTCACCGCAAACCAATCATCTGGTCCGTTCCGCGGATTCTGCGGGGTCCAAACCATTGGTGGTTTTGACGCTGCCAGAGTAGGCGAAACGGATCGGGTGCGTGGATGAGGTTTATATTTCGTGAATTACCATTCAGGTCAGCCTTCCTCCCCTCCCCCTCCCCGTCATGTTGCTTAAGCTTCATTTCATTTTTATTTTATTTCATTTTGCTCATTTGCTTGTCTCACTTGCATCCCGTCATCGTAACTCACTCACTGCACCGCACTGTTTGGTGCGATTTTAATCCGCAACGTTGACGTGACCTTTGCCGGTTGGATTGGTCCCTACGGGGATGTGGTGGCGGTGGCGATGATGATGATGATGATGGCAAGGGGTAAAAGAATCTTTTCCCGGACGCCGCAGCATTACATTTTCGTCCCGATCGTCCCGGTGGATCTTTTCTGCTTTGTTACTCCCGGCCGCTGTGGCTTTTCCCGCCCGCTGGTGTCCGGGGTGTGTAAGTGCTTTGACTTTGATTTTTGCTTATTATTATTTATGCCTCATTTTGCCTTACCGCCAGCGCCACGAATCGCCGCCACCTAGTGCATATTATTATAAAAAGGGGGTGAATTATGCACTTTTGTTGCCCGCGGGAATGCATCGCAGTTCGCTCGTTGCGAAGGCTATCCCGTCCCATGCCCATCTATCTGTCCAGCCAGGATTTTGCTCCGATGTTGACCGAGTGGCATTAAGTGCTCGGTTCATAATTTCCTCCACCAGCCATGTTTTCACTTCTGGTGGTTCATTTTTGAAGCAACTCTTTCGATGAGATGAGGTCTTGATGTAGCGGGTGCATTTAGAACTGCATGTACTCCATTTCCCCACGAAAAACTTTCGATAGCAAAACAGCAAGATAATAAATCAGAAAGATTTCCCTCTAAATGGATCTATTTACATGATAATATCGTTCAGTTTTCAGGCAGGGTAAACACAAACAGTCCCAAACAAAGCCAAAGCGCAGCTCATTATAAAAAGTCCGGCGCGCAGGACTATTAACACCAGCCCAGCGGTGATTTTTCGTACAAACCAAGGCTCATTTCATTTGCACGAAAATTACACGATCCGGTCGGGCAGTCGGCGGCAACGAGGGGCTGAAAATTGGAAACAACTTTATGGTTCCATGGAATTTGATCGATGCTTCCTCACCCGGGCCCGGGCATTGCTCCGTTTCGCGGTTGGTATCGCTCCCCTTTTGTGCCCTTGCCAAAGCCCTGGTTAATAATGATCTGCAGCCTCTCCCAGCAGCTGATAGGCAATGTTGATCGCGCTCATGACGTAGGTAACCGGTGGGCCAGTGGGTGAAACTGGAGCACTGGAGTGGTGGTGATGACGATGCTGCCCTTAAGCATAAATTAAAGAAGAATGTTTCCACGGCTGTTGCGAGCGAGCGTGCGCGTGGAAACAGTACTGGTGGAAAATGATGGAACCGCACCGGAGGAACAGGCAGGGTAGCGAATGAGACACCCATTAATAAAAGCACCCGCGCCTCATTGGTTGGGCAAGGCGGATCATGGGCTCAGGTTTCGGGAAGGCTGGAATACCACGTAGCGGGCTCAATACCGCAACAATTGCGCGTGGAGAAGGGCGGGAACCGCGGGCAAAGCGGGCGGGCAGTTAAGGGTTAAGATTGAGGAATGAAAAACTCATTAATTTTCTGCTGGAGCAAAATTATTTTTCAATTTAAACACTCGTGCGTGAATTTTTGTAAATTTCACCCCACGATCGTTTTCGTTCTTGCTGCTGAATATTTTTTTACTAACAGTAACCATTGGATGATAATCTGTAGATAATTGTTTCATTACTTGAAATATTGAGCAAAAGCCTAAAGACATTTGACTAAAGCTAAAAACAAACTTTAATAAACTAAGTCTAAAACCATGTCTCTTAATTAAGCACTCACGTCTTTTGTGGTGAGACATGCAGAAGATGACACGTTTTGATAGAGGTTTGAACTTAGACCCGACGAGCTGTTGAATCGAGTCACTAACTTATTTTATTTATATATTCCCAGAAAATGATCACTTAATTAAGGTTCCGTCCTTAACTTTTTTACTGGATCGTCTCTTCTTATTTATTTGTAAATCAGGCAGCGTCGTTTTCACGGTTAAACCTGATAGACTCTCGTATTACTTCAACTGAAGTCCTCGTTTTAGGCATCTGAAGTCTATCACCCAGGGCATTCTCCCTTTACTCAGCTGCTGAGTATTAGTAATTAGGAGTAATGAATAGAGTAACGCTATGTCTAGGTCCACTGCTGTCGTCCTGTTGGATTCGACACGGGGAAATTTGGCACAAGTTAATTAGTGTTCATATTCCCTTATTTCTTATGCAGATCATGTGAACTGACGAGCAGGACGATACATTCCACTGATATACTGCTATACTGTTAAAAAGAGGTTTCGTAATCAGAATCAAACCAAATCCAAGACGCAGAAGATTATTTTCTTCCATCTCTTGTGGAATCATTGAGTTCTGAAATATGTTGATTGTGGGACAAAATCATTTTCGGCCAGATGCCTAGGACTTTTCAAAGATTATTATGGGACAAGGTCTTCATTGGCCTGGGGCTTCTGAGGCTTCCTTAAGGTTGTAATCTATTCTTGCGAGGGTATATTCTAGATATCTGAACAAGGATAAACCTTTTTTCAACTTATTTTTTAATGCCTGCCGTAGGTCTCGATTATTGAGGCATTATAATTTGGCAAACTATGGAGTTTGCATGCATGAATTCGAGCCTGTAGATTCCAACATATGGTCAATTTTAATATCTAATATTCTGGAGACTCTTAAAACCCCGAAAAATACCCTTGAGATCCCTAACTTTTGATAGACAACTCGAAAGAGTAGATAGAGCAGTAGCTAGAGAACCAATAAACAAACGCAAATTATATTTTGATAGCATCTTCGCTCTACCCGTAAACTAAACACGATTGAAGCTAATTTGTGCGATTCGCTTCTAGCGCCCTATTGATTATCTCCTCGAAAGTCTCACCATTGAACACTTTCTTCCTACTAACAGCCACCGAGCCTCTCAGCCAACTCTCCGTGGTAACAATAATTACTCACGATCATAACATTCGTATCATTGCGCACGGTTCTGCTACCCGTTGGCGAATGAAATGCGTTACCAATTGCGCCCCTTTTTTGCCATGGCCAGAAAAGTGTTGGGTAGTTGGAGGTTTTTTTTCTTTCTTCCCAACCACATTTTCCCGCTAACAGTCGCTCTCATTTAGCTAATGAAAGATGGGGTTTTTCGGTGGGGGGAAAAGGTGAACAAGGGGGACCATGGACCCGGCTAAATCGTACAAACGTGAGCTGATGAGTGTAAGGAATTTTAACTAATTTAAACCTCTTTCTTCTCCTGTTTATTTCCATGCGCATGTTTCGTCTCGTCTCGGATTGGTTGCAACGTCCAGATTATCTTTGTGGCAGCTAGCAAACGGATTGTAATCGATTATGTACGGTGTAGCCACACTCGGCATGGATCACCCTGGGCTGTTCGCGTTACTCGACTGGACGGTTCGAGCCGCCCGCAATCGTGCCCAAACTGGAGCCCACCATAGAAAGATAGGGAACCGTACACCGGGATTGGGTTTGGTTGCGGACGGATCGAACTGACTGGATCGAGCCGAAACTGACCACAACTACGAGGATGCTGAACTGTCTCAAACGCTTCGACGAATGAACGGAATGGTGCATACAATGATCGTGGACACTTGCTGGCTCTACAGTACGACCGCAGCGACACTATAGCCAGCACACCTGCATCAGTTCGTTACAAAGGCTCATTGGGTTGAAGTTTTCGTAACGGATCAATTGCAGCAAGCTGGTTCTATTAGTACGACTCAAGCAGGAGCTTTGTTTTTCATTTCTTCACGATTAGGTCTCAAACCGTTCTCGTTAGTTTTCACCCTTGCACGCGATTAACAGGAGCAAAGCAATAAGCGAGGATTGTTTTGCTTCGTTTAAAAGCGGCATAGGTAATCATTTAGCGGGGACACCAACGCATTAGGACCGTTTATATGTATAGGGTTTTAGGATGTAAGGTTTCCTACTCTAATGCCGCCGGTTTGCTGACTATTAAAGATGGTACGATGAAATGTGATGTTTTCGCTTAAGTTTTCCTATTTTCATCCAGCTCCAAACACCGTAATCCATTGCAAAACATTGAGCAAGTAACATCTAGGAGAAAGGGGAAAATTTAAGCATTTCCATCCGTTTCGAATCTTTAGCAATCACCAACAAGAGGGTTCCTTCTTTTTCTCAAGGATTTTTTCAATCAACAATTTTATCCTATCGTTGAAGTTTGAGCATTTTAGGCGAGGTTGTATAAAAGTTTCTATTTCGTAGAATTAACAACATGTTAGGTAGACACGACACGTGGGGGACAACTGCCACGTTGTCTTCTAGTGTGTTTTCCATGTTTTACAACAAATCGATGGCGTTTTGTTGAAAACAGGCGAGGAACAATCACAGACACATTTGATGCGAGGAAATGAATCATGTATTAAAACCGTACATGCACACACACATTTTAGTTATTTGCGATCTTATAATGGTAATCCACACGATACTATATTGCTTTGCAGAAGGGAGTTTGTTTTATTATGCTAGATGGTTCGGTGATAGGAGTGCACCGATTATTGCACACACACACGTACACATTGTTGCACCAAAAAGGTGACTAAACAATTGTTTTATTGTTTGCTAGCAGCAACTACAAATTAGTTGGTAGAATGGTATTAACCGCGCAGGCGGAGAGCATAGGGCTGATTGCCGATTGCTGCATTAAGCAATGCCTGATTGCCTGTTGAAACAACACAAATGATAAAAAGGAAGAATTTCAAACCCCGCATTTAGAACGTAAGTGTACAACAAAATAGAAAATGATGTGAAGTATACACAAGAGCAAATAAAATCAATTAGTTTACAAAACCGGACCGAAACGTTGTGTTTGATTCTGTTGAAAATGCTCGGTTAAGCTACATGAAAGCCGGGAAGCTGTTCATTCCATTCCATTTCCTCAACTCGAACTGGAGCTAAAAATCTGATAAGAATGAAAGTATGTTTGAAAATATATGGAATCAAAAGCGAGTGGAATATCACATGAACTGAACCCAGGACTGACTATGATACTTGTACCTGTTCCATGCAAGTAAAAATTAGTTAACAATGCTGTGCATAAAGAATTTCTCGAATGCCTAGTTGAACTTGAAAATGAGATAATAAGTTAATTTCAAACAAGGCTAAGTTTCACTTTGACCACCTTTTTTATTTTACTCCATTACACTAAACGCTAGATTATGATACACAACGCCGATCCCACATCCAACACCAGCAATTTTCTAATTAGCACTTTCAAAGTTCATGCCCAACTCTTTCATCCTGCTCTCAATATCAAGCGTTGATAGACCATTTTCCTTGTGGTAATGATAACTGACTATGAGTTGTTTTTCCTCCAAACCGGGCACATGTTCGAAAAGTGATCGCCCTAAGCCTTCGTCAATGTCGTTCTCTTCTCGTAGAATGCAAAAATAAATCAGAAATATCGCTACACTAAAGTTTACCACATATGGCTGAAACCAAGGAATGTCTTGCCCTTTGGGTCCCTCCCGGCTGCGTTGTGCCGTCCAGCGGGACGCTTGACTTCCAAAGTATTTGATGGGTTCGTTATTGATCTCCTCCTTCGGATTTTCCTGTTTCCAATGAGATACACTGTGGGAGATATTTGCTGATACCGGCAGAAGCTGGCAGCGATGTGTCCTGAGAACAGAGATATTTTACCACATTTGTTATGAGCTGCCTGAGAACAATCGCTTACCTTTTAAGCAAAGATGCTAATCTACGGACCGCTATGATTTGTGCCATCATAAAACCAAGTTTGGGGTTCTTTTTGGTTACGAATTGACCAAAATTACACAATGTTGTGACGGGATTTTGTTATGATTTTTCCGAGTGTTGTTTTTTTTCTATGCTCCGCTATGACAATTGAATGGTGTGCCATTTCTGAGAACATGTTGTGTAGAAATTGTTTGTAGAAAGTAACGGATTTGAGAGGTATAAACACATGCTTTTGTTTTGTGTTTTCTTTCGCTTTTTCTATTGTTTATGCAAATTCTGCTGCTGACAGTTGGAATTTGGCGCCAGATAGAAGATCTAGCAAATTTAGCGAAAGAATGGAAGAGGTTCAATTTTCCGAGGAATTATTTAGTACGCAAGATGAAGCCTCGTTTCAAAACGTAGATTCCTTGCCGGACGTTGTTCCTGAAAAGTCAGTGGAGAAAGATTTAGTACCTGTGGCACAAGAAAACGCATCCAACAATGTAGCACAAGAAGCTAATGCGTCGATCGAAAAGGACACTCCGGATCTTGTTTTTTCTGAAGATATCGATTTTGATAAACATTGCGAAGAGGCGATCGATGCTTCAGATAAATCTAGCGCTGTTGAATCGACCGAAAATGCGGAGAATATCGCACAACCGGAAGCTTCTCACGAGGCTATAGAATCCAATGTACCTCAACCCATGGATGAAAACGTCTCAAGCACTAAAGGTAATACGAGAGTGGGCTTATGAGAGTGTACAACATTTAATGGTTGATTTTACTTTCGGTTTTAGCGCCTGAAGAACGATTGGCTCTGTTTCCGTTTGCCCGAATTAAGCAAATCATGAAATTGGATCCCGACGTTGGTATAGTATCGGCAGAGGCAATATTCGTGGTGACGAAAGCGGCCGAATTGTTTCTTCAAACGCTGGCAAAAGATACCAGCTCGCACACACTTGCTTCCAAGAAGAAAACGATGAGCAAGAGGGATGTGGAATTAGCAATAGATAATGTGGACGCGCTGATGTTTCTCGAGGGAATGATGAATGTGTAGCTTGGTGGAATGGAATTGGCTATAAGTTACGCTATTATTAAACAAGGTATTTTCTAACTCATTGAAGATCTCTTTTACGTAGTTCATTTTGAGCATCAGTGTATCCAGCATGCTAAAATTTTAAAATTGGCACCTGCTCTTCTGTTTATATTTTATTAGCCGCCATTTATGTATGTACCTTGGGCGCGTTTGGCGGCCGCTTTTGTGAAGGCGGCTAGTTGACAGCGCTGATATCACTCACACTGCCATGAGAATTGTATGCCTGCTCGTGTACGTATACACCACTACAGTAGCACCGGTATGGTGTACGTGATCTCGCAGCAGTTTGATGTCAAAAGAGTAGCCATTTTAGAAAATCAAAACAGTGAAAATTCTGTGGGAGCGCGTGAAAGCGCAAAATTCGGTGTTCAGTTGGTGATGAGCGTATTAGAAATGTTTTGAACGGATGGGAAGTGTGTGCTGTGCAAGGTAAGTGTGAAGTTTCCATGTGATTAGTACGCATTTCGTGCCAAAATGCGTGCTGTGTGGGTATCTCGCAAGGGGTAAATCTTTTCGCGGCGAAAACTTACGAATCGGCGTGCTCTGGTCGCAACTAGCGAATGCGTCAGGTGAATATGAGACCCTGTGTAATATTGTTGAAAACATTCCACGATGGTGCAGCTTTTAAACGGTAATCGATTTTACAGGGAGTGAAAACTCGAGCCTGCTTAGGTTGCCGTTGAAAACGAACATAGAAAAAAAAACCCGCCAGTATCTGAGGGAGGATTGTCGTGTGTTTCAGCGAGCATGCGAGAGTTACAAGCGCGCTAAGCGTCGACCTACACGGTAGGGCGCGGGAGGAGTTCTCAGTAGCAAATTTGTTTATAATCAAATATCTGTTTATTGTTAGGAAGAGCCGTTGTAAGTGCGCCAGCCCGCGGTCGCTTCGAAACGCGGGTAAACGCACGAGAGAACATCGTGCTTGTGAAGCAAAAAAGATTCGATTAGCGCTAAAATAAGATGTGCGTGCGTGAATGCGCGTATGTTCGAGAATTGGATTTGAAATTTTCGACCGAGGGGGAAAAAAGCGAACAAAACAGTGACAGTGCGCCACTGCTGTGTGTTCGTGGTGGGGAGCGGAGCATTTTGTTGTCAACTAGCGCGGGTGGGTGTTTCATGGCCGGGGGAGAGCAAACAGTACGCGAAATATCGCGCGACAAAGCACAACGAAAATGAGAATAAAAACAGAAATCAGCGCGTTTTGTTTGTAACCGTCGTCGCGATACTTTTCGCGGCCAGCATCAGCGCAGTGGAAGGAGAAAACTGCATCGCAAAGATATCTGTAGACGGCTCTCGCTCTTTCAATTTCTCCTGTTTACGAGGCTCTCGTTTACTCGCACGGGCGAAAGGGCGAACCTTTTCTCCCTTCTCTTCGTGCATGGATGAATTCATCTGTTGCCTCGAACACAATCAGCTTTTCACCTGATTCTTCCCGTGGCGGTGTTGTGTATACTTTCGCTGCGGCAGGCGCATCGGCGGGTGCATTTTCACTGTCACGTAGTTCCGGAGAAGTTTCACCAGCATCGTGGTGAATCGAATTCCTCCAACTGTACTCATTGTTTTGGCCCTTTTTGACGGATGCTCGAAATTACAATACCATCGCCAGTGCGTGTGCCAATATAGCAAAACACTAAAACCTAATTTACAAACCCACCTTTAATGCACTAATTTAACATAAATAATCATAATTTTTATTAAGGTAATAAAACAAACGCATGTTGAGAATAAGATCCAATTAAACACGCGAGAGAGGGAGATGGTAAACAGTTTGACGTTAAAATCTCTACAATAAGAGAGTACGTTGCATACGCGGAAGAGAGATATTGCGTGGATTACTCACGTTTTATGTCTATTAATAGATTTTCTTGTCTTGTGACTAGCAGTTGCATACTCCGGCAGCCCGTTCAACAGAAACGTGGTCTTTTCACGGATAAGGAGTTAAGAAATCTTAACGCTGGACCTGGACGCGATTGAATGGCGATAATAGATGCGACGAACTTCTTTTTTTCCTACTACGCGGGCACGCGCACTGCTGCTATGGAATGATGTTTTAGTTCGAACCAACGCTGGCTCGATGTAATTTTGCGATCGTCAACTGACACACAGTTGGCCATGAGAATATTTAAATTTCTTGTTGGGAAGCTGTTGTAACTGTAAATGCTTGCAATATTTGTCCCTGGGAATGTTGATTGATTGGGGTTTGTTACAAGTTGTTAAGATGATGTAATATTTCACATTGTGGCATGAGCCAATCGAAACCTTATGGTTATAAAGTTATAACTTATATAGCGTTATAAAAAATCAATGCTTCTTGGTAGACAACATTCTTTATTTTCTACAGCAAGAGCATCAGTTATAGTTATCGACGTATTGTTTACGGTATCTCTTTTCAGTCAAAATGTGGCTGCGAAGCGAAACTAGGGATCGGAGACTACGTTCAAGTAGTACGCGAAGCGCGGTTAAGTTCAAATCATCACTCAAGGTGGCTAGCCAAAAGGCAAAGAAGAGTTCCGCTGTCGAACTCGTGGTGTCCTCGTCCCGGCGTGCTGTTTCATCATCAGTGTCCAAATGTCGCACGGATGTGTCGACGACAGTTGCCGTCGTACCGTCATCCACCGTTGTCGGTCGGTGCAAAACCGCCGCGCCTGCTACGCCTTCTAGATCGATCGGTTCCCGGCGCACAACCGGCAAGGCAACGAGAAACCATCGCCCAACTGCTGGCGGTAACGATGGTAGTAAGGCGGACGGCCATGCAGCTGTCGTAACGATTCCGGACGATTGCAAGGAGAACTGCTGGCAGGATAATAACGATCTCACCCTGTTCGATGGGACCACAGTCATCGACCAGAAACGCATCGAAGATTCACCCACACACTCCAGCTGCCCTGTTCAGCATCTGCCTGGGGAGGATGTCTCTTCCAACAATGGACTACCGCATACCGATACGGAAGGTATGAATTATTCCACCGAAACCACCGACTGTGGATTATACTCGAAGAAAGTTACCGACGATTTGGGATCGGCCGAGGATGCACTTAACCAGTTCGGTATAATTTCGTACGATTCCAACAAAAACACACTGTTGGGTCACCCGATCGTGTTGCCACCGGTCAGTACTTCGTTCGTGAGCAGCGTTGCCGGTGCATCCTCATCGCAGGAAGAAGTGCAACCGCTAAACTCAAAATGCATCACAGAATGCGATAGTACTACGGCGGACCTTGGCAACGATGTATCGGGCGGTTGTATTAGTAATGTTAAGGATGTAGTTAACGACAGTTGCTGCGTGGAAGAGGATACAATCCTGCCCTCCACATCGTCTGAGGGAAATTTTCCAAAGTCAAGTGCAATCATATCTTCTCAATCGCACGATATTGTTGTACCGGAGGTCGACTCAACAACGGATACGGTACCTCCGGATACGTCTTCTGTTAATCTTATGGACGGCGATATGATCGCCAACTTCCCTCTAACCGCTTCTTCCATCGGACTAGCTGGTGGCACATCGATGTCATCCTCGTCGTCAACTTCGTCATCCTCTTCATCGTCATCCTCATCGTCATCGGCTTCGTCATCGTCCTCGTCGACATCGTCCTCGTCATCTTCGTGCAATACATCACTGGGCGCTTCAGTATCCGCAGTGTCGATGGCAGCTTCCTCGCTGTCATCAAACTTCCAGCCCATTGCGTATAGCAATTGCTCTTCACTGTCTACCACAGGATACGAAGAGCAGCCGCAATCCAGCTATTCGCCAAGTCAGACTGCGGCAGCCGTTGCAGTAGCGTCAGACTTAATTTCCATGTTCGACGAGGAACACTACAAAAATGCTACCGATCTCGGCCAGTTTACAGATTTTACTTACAATGCTCTGATCACCCAGGCACTGCTAAGTTGTGGCGACGCGGCAGCTGCAGCGGGGTTAAACCTGAACTGTGGTCAATCGAGCACGGATGGTTTGAACGATTCCGCCTTTTTCTCGTCGCTCAATACGACGGCAATCGAAAATCTGAAAGCACTGACGTCCCTGTCGGGTATTGGTCATAACATGGATGGGATGATGTTGGACGAAAGCGCAAACACGTCTCATAATCTCGGGACGATGGGCTATATGACGGAATACGGGGGCGTTCATCAGGAGCAACAGCACCACCTGCAGCATCAACGGGCAATGCATGGATCCGAGCAGGAAACACTGATCCACAATATTGAGTGCAATGAATCAATTCCCATGTGCGGCGATGACACTGAGGCAGCTATGCAGCTTGAAAACAACGAATGCATAGAAATGGATGTAAGTCTGTTTGTGTCACAAAATATGGTGCATTATTTGTTAAACCGTGATCGTCATAAATTGGTTTCTTTCTATTAATTTCTCCAGGAATCGAACGATGGGCAACACGACGATGCGGCTTACAGGGCTTTTGATCCTTATTTGTTCATTAAACAGCTTCCTCCGTTGACATGCGAAATGCGTTCCAAATGTCCTGCATTGCCCTTAAAGACACGGTCCAGTCCCGAGTTCAGTTTGGTACTCGATCTGGACGAAACGTTGGTTCATTGCAGCCTGATGGAGCTATCCGATGCGAGCTTCAAATTTCCGGTGCTATTTCAAGAGTGCAAGTACACTGTGTACGTCCGGACCAGACCATACTTCCGCGAGTTTCTCGAGAAAGTATCGCAGATGTTCGAGGTGATTCTCTTCACAGCGTCGAAGCGGGTCTATGCCGACAAGCTACTCAATCTGCTTGATCCTGACCGACGGCTCATTAAGTAAGTGTGTTTGCACGTGCATTGTGTACATTTCGACTTATCATTTATTTTCTTACTTACGCTCTAGGTATCGTTTGTTCCGCGAGCATTGTGTCCTAGTCAACGGGAATTACATTAAAGATTTGACTATTCTGGGACGAGATCTCTCCAAGACCATTATCATAGATAATTCGCCCCAGGCATTTGGGTACGTACTTGACAGTGAACGTTATATGTTGAAAGATATCTAATGGCGTGTTTTTATTTCAGATACCAATTGGAGAATGGTATCCCGATAGAGAGCTGGTTCGAGAATCAAAGTGATTCGGAGTTGATGAAAATTTTACCGTTTTTGGAACGCCTAGTGGAAATGGTAAGTTGTATGATCGTATTGATTTGTTTTGCTACATTTCGTCTTACACTTTCCAACAAATTATTTCAGCGCGAAGACGTTCGTCCACATATCCGTGAAAAGTTCCGACTGTTTTCGTTTTTACCACCGGACTAAGGCAATTCCGTTACGGTACACTTTTGTTGGTTTTTTTTTACGTATATTTAATCTCACTTCATTGTATAAGACTCGTTTAAATCCAATTATGTTTGTATGAGCTGTTTTCCTATGAAACCATCGTCGTCAAACGAAATATGCTGAAACACATAATTACTCAAGTAATATTTACTACGTACGACGTTTAGTTACACTGGATAAATCTCTTTAATTAAGCATACACAGCTAAAATCAAACCGTGGTGTAAAGCTATAGAAGTAAGAATGAATTACGCGCGAACACTTAGTGTGTTTGTGTGTATGTGTGTGTGTTATGGATACATTCATGTTAATGCAACTAAAAAAAAGTAGTAGTATGAACCAGATACGTTAAGATGGACGCGTTATGCACAAGCGTATAGTTTAAATGACAAATTTACTTAAGGAACTATGCTAACACACATCCCCAACATGTTCAAAGAATGCAACAAATGAACTCATCATTATAAATCCATCAATTCACCCCCATACTCGAAAAGACGGGAGCAGATAGGCAATTCGATTTAATCAATAATGGTAGCAATATGAGATACAACTTTAGAAGCTTAGCGTAAAATCCAACTCTTGTACGAAACGTTCAAGGAACGGATAGCAACAGACGCGTACCGGTGTACGTTCATTTTGCTTTTGCTTATAAGTTATTTAATTCGGTATCGTTGCAATTTTTCAGTACTCGTCCCTTGATACTTGTAAGAAGCGATAGGACAAAATAATTGATAAATGATATATAATAACGAACAAACAAATCAACTGATCGATGCCATAGTGAACAGAACAAATTACAAAAAACAAATATTAGTATCAGATGCATTACTTACTATATGGCTGAACATGAGCACATGAATTACATACCTATATCAATACACGCAGTTTAAATTCACTTAGTCTAAATGTAACAATGAAACATAACATTTAACAGGTACGCGATAGTGCGTCGTCTCTTAAGTACAGTAATTTTTGCAATGTGAAGGATGAAAGGTAGGAATGCTTTAGTTACGATGGAATTCCTGGTTATATTTGATTACACATACGTAGAGCAAGAGTGTAGAGAGAAAGTTAATATTATTACGATTATACGATTATGCAGATCGATCAAACATTGTTACATGAAAATGTTTCTTCCGTTTTCTTTTTAAATATTATACCTAGCTTGTAGTGATATACATATATTTTTATTTATTAACTCATGCAAATGACTTCACCAATGTTTGTACAAAAAGGATTTACGAAACATGTTTCCACGATGGAGCATGCAATTGTTTTGTTGAGATAGCGAGTGAAAGTGTAGGAGAGAAAAACGTGAAAAGGTATCAAATATATGTAACTTTAATTCAATCTGTTTTCTTCAATACCGCAACAGGTCACCTTGAAGGTGCAATGTTTCATACTTCCTGCTAACGTGTACAGAAAAAAATATCTCTTAATAAAGAGAGGATTGGGCGTACACATGTTCATTTCGAGTAATATTTAACTCTGATGTTCTGCTAATGCCGACAGATGCCGGGTTCATCGTATGCGCTTTGGCCGTTTGAGTAAAAGGTTGTGATGCAGCATTTGCGACAAGGTTAGAATAATCAGCTTTGCAGAACAATTTATTGCATGTTCCGCTATTTCTCGATCGAAATCGGGCTTACAATCGTGCTAATTACGTGCCCCCCAAAACTATAGAAAACAAACAGTTTCACTTCGCTCTTCCGTCATATTTGATTACTGTATTGATGAGAATTATTTCATATGTAATAAACAATTTATTTCTCTTAAAATCAATGCAGCACTACACTTGAATAGCTACAGGCGTAGCCTGGATGACATTTTGTACACTAATTATTGTTTCTTTCCAATCAACTGCATGTAGAGGCTAAAACACGTACAATGTAACTAACCACATTGGATGTTTGTTTAAATTTTTGGTTGTCAGTATTTATTTAGTGCATTGTTTTTAGTTTTCTAACGTTAGTTGTGTTTGTGGAACAAAAGTTGTCGTTGTGAAATTCACGTAACATACCCATTATCTGTTGGTTTTTTGTTGTTGCTGTTTTGTTTCATTTGTTTGTTTGTACACCGATCTAACAGGACAATTAAGTTAGGTGACATCAAACATATTAACGCCTGCTCCAATGAAGCGTTCGGAACGTAATAGGGTTCAAAATATATTGTTTTAGGACGAACAGATTTAAAATAGGGTTATACTAGCGCCTTTGCAGATTGACAAGACAAGACAGTCGTTAAGTGTTGAATTCGTTTTTGTATATGTAGTTTAAATTGTTGTTACTATTAGTTTATCGCCAATTGGGTTAACTAGTAGTAAAGTGCGGCATGTACGTCGTCCAGCGGTAATTGTTTACTCTCCGCCCGCAGTAGCAATGTACCGTACACTGTATATTTCCATAAGTTTTGCATGCACGCTCTGTGGTACCCCCATTGGTTTGTGCGTGTTATGCTCATTTTCTAACATATTCGCACAATCGCTCTTTTTTTTTCAAATTTCCACATTGACCGGTGTAAATTGAACGGTTTACAGTAGTAACGACTACCATGGTCAATATTGAATGGTAATCTAGGCATCACGTTTGCTTGCTTGTTAGACCGCTTTGGATCGCTGTTAGTTCGTTTGTTTCGTTTGGTTTGTGTTGGGTTTAAAGATGATTCGAAAGAATAGCTCTTTAATAAGTGGCTTCCACGGGAGTGAGTGTTGTGCTTAACGCCTGTAAAGCCAAGGGTTGGTTCAGCTTTGGTTTTGCTGAGGATGACATCAATTTCAATATCGTCCCACACCGCGTACTTGCGTTCCTCTCATACTATGCTTTCCGTGTTGCATAATTCGTCCTGTAATTATGCTCCAATTTGCTATGTGTAAATATATATATTCATATCAGTACCATGGTTGTATTAATATCCTACCCACACCTTCTGCCTGTTTGCTACAAAAATATATACCGTTCATATATTTTATGTTTCGTTCTGTTTGGGAGATACAAGTTGCGTGTTTTCGGAATTTTGGCTATTAGTGTCTTCCTGTACTATTGATACTGGAAAGAAGGATACGGTTGTTCAATGCAGCAAATGTTCGATCGCAGCTGTTGGACACAACAAGTTTGTCTTTGCTGAGCAAACAATTAAGTGACTTTCTGTAGAATGGGCAAAGAGATCTTCCGATCATCCCGAATTAAACCGAGCCCGTTTACTTTATCTTCCTTCGTTCAAAAATGTGTACCAATTCAAAATGTTTCAATGTAGAGATTCTGCAGCACAGAATGATCAGTGGATTTCTTACGATTAAATACTGTTTCCGTTACCAAAATCTTGCCTTCTACTGTTACGGTACTACGGTTAGGAAATACTAAACATCAATATGGTTATCGGTAAATATGCAGGCTTTGTTGGGTATGCTTGCACTAGTAGTATCACCATTTTGAGTTAATTTAGGAAAAATAAAAACCTTGATTGACCTTTTCCACATACAGTGCCCGATGCTTAAAATTGTTGCTATTGCGGCTGTGTGACTGGGTCAGTTTTATGAACCTTTGCCCTACCGTTACCCACCCTATATACTGTCGATGTAAAAAAAAAAACAATTCGTGGGGAAATCAATCTTTAGCCCTAAGAATCATTAACGCAAGTCATTGAAGGCCATCGATGTGTCTATACTTATCTATCTATCCTATGGTAGGTCTAGCATCCGTAAACGTTGTGCATTGTAGTTGTAGGAGAAACATGGACAACTAGCATGGGCTGGTGAAGGGTAGGAGGATGTGCATGCAAATCTATCTGATGACACCGTGCCGAAGGTTTCAGATCGTATCACACTTGCTCGGGACTGTATTTGCGCAACCGATGCATCCAATGGCCTGGGGCTTTGGTTGTGGTTCGACAATGAGCTTGCTGGTTCAATATTCCACGGATAGTTGTGCATGGGTTGTGGGGGGTGTATGTGGTTTTCGTAGCATATTTTCATCTGTAGATTTAGAGTATGGTGCAGGCGGTACCGTGTATGACCTCACTGATGAACATAGGCGTACCAGCACCTAACCCTCCATCAGTTTTCTCATTTTCGTTCTGCGAAATGGAGACCACAAATGCATGTTTATTAGTGTTGGACTTAATGAATCTTTTGTGAATCTTTAGCGAGGAGTCATTCAAATCAGGAGTCCACTCTCAAGAGATTCTTGAATCCTCAAGGTTTTTGAATCATCAAAGAAAGAATCTTCGCCTCGAGATTCATGAATCCTTGAAATTCATGAATCCCAGAGATTCAATAATCTATGAGGGTTCATGATTCATGATTCATCCACTCTTATGTGAGTCTTGAATCCTCAAGGTTTTTGAATCCTCAAGGAAAGAATATTCGCCTCGAGATTCATGAAACCCAGAGATTCAATAATCTATGAGGATTCATGAATCTTATCAGTTAGAATCTTGAATATGTATCTTGAAGATTCATGAATCTTTGGGGATTCTTGTATGTTTGAGGATATATGAATCTTGGAAGATTCCTGCATCTTCTTTGCACAATTGTGTGCACTCACCTGATCGTATTCACAGTCAAAGTATCGGCTCTGACAGTCCAAGCAGCGGCACTGATCGGACATCTTACACGTGATGCCACACTCTTTGGCAACCGCCTTATAGAGCTGTTTGCTCGATTTGTACAGTATCTCCGGGCCCTTGACTTCCGTCTTCGGGGCAGTGTGTGGATCGTAGATCGGTTGCGAGTTGCTGTACGAACTGCACTCCTCGTCCAACGAGAGCGTGTCTTGGTTTTCGTTGGACAGGCATGTCTCATCGATTGCCATCGTTTCCATTTCTTCCGCTGTAATGAAACGCTTGCGTTAGCAAAACTTTAGCAGATTACACATGGGCTCGCAATACGCACCCAAATCCTGTAAACCTTCGTTGCAGCTCAGCTGGTACAGTGGGTCGCAGGATCCGGTACAGGTGAGTAGATTCTCCTGCGACGGTGTGGTCGTGGAGCTGCAGGTGTACAGGGAGGAATCGATGGATTCCTGCTTTTTCGCTTCGCCCGGCGTACCTTGCTCCGTGCAAGGCAGTTGATGGTCCGTCCCGGCCGGTTGATTGTTGGACATCATCTCGTACCCGAGCGCAGTGGGTGAAAGGTTCAGTAGTGAAGTTCGATTGTTCTCTTTGTCCAAAGCTGCGAGTCGATTCTGGAGGTGAGAAAATATCGCCAGTTAGGGTTAGATAAGCGACAACCCCCTGATAACTTACCTCCTCTAACACATGCTCGTACGATGGCGGTGGGCTTAGTGGTATAACATTCGCCGGCTCAGTGTTGGTGAGCGAAGGATTGTCATATCCTGCAATGGAATGGATATCGTTAGGAGCGCATTCAAAACACCGAGCACCGTGTACAACAGGTAAGGGATGGGCGCGGTAATGATCGAACGGATAATATATGGTCGGGCAATGTTGGTGTGTACTTCATAATTGGCCACGGTACTACACGCCCGCAAGCGTGTCCGTTTTTTTTTTTGTTTGTTGCCAATTTACCTAGTATTGGTTCGTTGGTAGTGTTACTGGTCAGTATTAAGGCGCGCCGATCGTTGCTCATCGACACAAGGCTATCGTTATTCTGCTCGGAATCAAGGGTGGTGCTGCTACCAAAATCATTTGCGCTCGCACTGCTCAAAAGCGGTCCGACGGGATTGGATTGACTATCTACTACGACATCCTGCTCCTGAGAGGTACTACGCGACGACCCACTACCCATGCGGAACTTAAGCTTAAAGGGTGCCATTGCATTGAACTGGTAGTGTCAATTGCGTGGGAATAGGGTTCACGGTTCCACAGCGCCGTGTTATCGCTTTGTGGCTGGTTGCGATCTGGGTTTTTTTTTTCGCCCTCAGCCTGCTCTTTCGCCGGAATACCTGACTGGCGCGGAACCACCCGTACCACTGTTAACTTTTTCGAGGCTTGCCACGTACTTTAGGCGACAATTAGGCAACAAAGTAGTAGGCGTAGCGATTCTGTGTACCCACCACTGGAAGTAGAGTAAAGGATATTGAAGAGATAAGGTAACATAATGGACAGCAGAAAGTAAAACGTAAAAGAGTGCGGTCAGAAAGATCAGGCACGTAAACTATCGGTGGCAAACAGGGGAGGGGAAGAAAAATTCATTAATCGACATTAAAACAACCTTAAACATAATCTAATGGCATGTGGAGCGTATAGTAATAAAGTCAAGAGAAGCTAGTGGTAGCGTATGAAACAGACAATAGGAAAATTTGTAGGCAACAAGATGTAACAATGAAACATAAGCTGATACAGAAACAGAGTAAAGAACAAACCATACTACAATACTGAGTTAAAAGGTAGGATCAAGCAATTACAAAACGATGCTTCAACTGTTTAAGCAATAATCACCTCAATCATCTATAAACGCGTGGCGTACGAAAGCAATTTTAGAGTCATGCGACTTTCGAGCCTCACAATTGCATACTGAAACGCAGCACTTATTGCCGGTACCAATTGCCGTAATTACCGTAATCGTTACAATGTTCCTAATGGCATTATTAGTAATTGTATTCGTAAGGTTACTATAAAAGCTACGGGATCAAACCAGGAAGAAACGTATCGTTGAACATCTTCACGCATGCAGAGTTTAAAGAAGTTAGCAAGTCTACCATGAAAGAGTTTGTGGATAAAAATATGTGTTTGTTGTGTTTTGCCATGGTCTGGACGAGCGCTTGGGCCATTGAAGTTGGGTGGACCGAAAGCGTGACCGCACTCGCAGTGCACTATTACCGGGCGAGGCATACGAAATCGGTGACTGTCGTCAGCTGTTGGAATGCTGACGAACGGTACGAATTGTTTCGCTTGATAACGAAAGCTGGTTTGATGGTGAACTTTATGGCACCAACGGACGACGACTCGATCGTCACGTTACACGCTAACCGAATATCGCAAGGTGGACTTTTGGTCGATGCATCCTGTGGAATGGAGATGTCGGTGTTCTGGCGAATGGTATGTGTTCTTCGCAGTGTGCTGGTATATTTTAGCTCTCGAATTATATCCTTCCCGCAGGAGCATGCTTTGAATAAACTGCTGGTGGGGAATTTGCACTGGTTGATTGTTGAAAAATCGGTCCCCTTGGAACGGGGGCCGACCTCAGAAGGTGGAATAATCGATGGAATACCGATGCCTCTGGAGTTGCTTTACAATGAACGATTCCGCGCGCTTGAACCAATGCCCTACACGAGCGTTGTTTTAGCATTCCCGAATGCTGGCGGTAACTGGGAGCTGCGAGAATTATTCAAACCCTACCGAAAGGCCACCCTGTCGGTGGAAAGTATTGCATCCAACTACACGCCCACGATCGATGACTACGAGGAGCTCAGCAAACAGCTGATGAACCGACGAAATAACGCTGGACGGCGTCGCAACTTGCAAGGATTCGCCATGCCGTGTGGAACAGCGGTAAGAATGTGGCTTTGCTTTAATTCGAATGTGTAAAGATGTGTTTTTCTCTTTTAGACCACCTCTCCAGAATACTTCAAAGGAATGGACGATCGGAACGATGTGCACGATTTGTTCACCAAAGCCAACTTCCCGTTCATTAGGGAGCTGATGTACGATCTTAACTTCACGCTCAACATGGTGCAGGTGGATAAGGTGGGCTACAAACACAACGGAACCTTTAGCGGGGTGATGGGCAAATTTCAGAACCATTCGATCGAGCTCGGCTGTCTGGGCACGTTGATGCGCACCGAACGGCTCGAGGTGGCCGATTTCATGATCGTCACGTTGATCATTAGGAGCAGCATCATCTTCCGGCAGCCGCCACTCTCGATAGTGGCCAACATCTTTGAGCTACCGTTCAGCGTCGGTGTGTGGGCGTGCTGTTTCGCGATGATGGCCATCTACTGGGTTTCGATGATTGCGTTCCGTTACTTGGGGCACGCGGAGGAGTTTACGCCGATGGAAACGTTAGTCTACATCTTCGGTACCATGTGCCAGCGGGGATGCGACATGGTGCCACACTTCAACGGGACGCGGCTGCTGATGTTTTCGTTGCAACTGACCAGCTTCTTCATTGTGACCTCGTACTCGGCGAGTATAGTGGCGCTGCTGCAGAGCCCCAGCCGGGCGATTGTAAGTGTCGGTGATTTGGTGCGGTCTCCGCTGAAGGCCGGCGTTATGGACACAAGCTACGGCCGGGTGTACTACCAGGAAACGCAAGACCCGGAAGTACAGGATCTCTATCGAAAGAAGATCAAACCGCACGGGGAAAGCGCGTTCATGGAAGCGAGCGAAGGTATTGCGCGGGTAAAACAGGAGTTGTATGCGTTCGAGGTATGGTTTGATAATGGGGGCGATGAAGCACCTTCCAGCCTTTTGGGAAGCGAGGATTAGCTATTAATTTGATTCCCTCTCATCTCACCACTCCAAACCGCTCGCCAACAGGCGGAAGTGAACGCCGCCTACAAGGAGATAAAGGAAACGTTCGCACCGGCGGAGGTGTGCAAATTGCAGGAACTGGAAGCCATCAAACTGCCACCCTTCGGCATACCGATCGTAAAGGGCAGCAAGTACCGGGAGCTGATCCGGCAGCGGCTGATGTGGCAGCGGGAGGTCGGCATTATCAGGCGGTTCAACATCATCTGGATACACCAGAAGCCCCAGTGCGAAAACCCGAACGCGGGCTACAGCTCGGTCGGTTTGGTGGAGATGCGCTATTTGTACTTCTTTCTCGCCGTCGGTTTTCTGGCCGCGCTCGTGACGCTGCTGCTGGAACGGGCCCGGTGGCAGGACGTGGCGGAGGGGTGCAAATCTCGCACCGCAATAATCAAACGCAAAATCTGAAGCTTAAAATTTAATCTTGCTCTGCACGCGCCTCGGTGCTTTGTGGAATTTTATTCGTTGAAAAGTGGGGTTGATATGATCGATATGGTAAGCGAGCTGGTGTAGCGACTGGCGAAGCGATTGAAGCTTTTGAATTTCATTACGTTATGTCGAGCGATTTTTTTTATGTTGGCAAGTATGACTGAAGAAACGCAAAATTGGAAAAATCGATTAGAGCAACGAGTTGCAAACACTTTTATGTGGTAAGTTCAATGTTTGATAAGTTATTTAATAGAACTATTTAATATAAAGCATCTGAGGCACTGCAAGAAGGCCGACTATGCTGTAAACATAAAACATTTCAGCACAAAATCTACCATCATTTCTAGAACTCCAACAATTGCGCAAAAACATTTTGGCGTGGTTTTATTGATTTGGAGAAAAAAAACCCGCTCTTTGAGTCCAACATTAAACACAAACAAGTGTTTTGCAGTGTACGCCAGTAAGTGCTGTTCCATTTTCCTCACGGGTAATACACAATCAATTCACCGGTACCAGCGCTGGGCTGGTGAGGGCTAAACCATCACAGTTTCAGGTTCATGACTCGGTGCGGGTGGGGAAAAAAAATCATAAACTCACATCGAGCATCTCTTCTTGACATCGGTTATCGATTATCTGGCGGGGCTCGTCCTTCAAAAGTTTACTCGTTTACGGAGTAGCCGAGTGGCCGAGGAAAAAGCATACCACCGCCAACGTAGGGCAGACACGGTGTCAGCACACCGAGGGCCAGAGCAGCGCAGCGGTGCTGTTAGTTTGCCAATGTTGTTGCCGCTGCTTGGTATCTTTGATGGGCGTAAAAGCGTGCCATGATGGTAGAGAACTTTTGCTACCAATAACAACCACTATCAAATGCTGCTTGGTCTGCCCTGGTGGCGAAGTCTTTGCAGTGGGACGGCCAGTATGTAAGTCAGCACACTGTGAAGCTCAACGTAGCGTAGCGGAGCGGAAATGAAGTATATTTTTCACACCGATACGTTCACATAATACGGTTGAATGGGTGAAGAATGAACAATGGGTTTGCAGTTATTAGAGCGACATTTAACACGTGAAAAACATGTTTGTCACTTGCGCGAATTAAGCCGAAAGAAACCGTGCTGACAGCAAAAGGACGGCAAGCAAAAGGGGAAGCAAACCTCACACAAAGGCAGAAGGATTTTTGCTGACAATCATTTTGTGGTTCTCGCTCCCGGCGGTTACCCCAGGGTCAAGTGCTTTTCAAATAGCTAATGCATTCTTGAATAAGTACGTCCTCTGCCATGAATGACAGGAGGACAGCGATTTACATCGTAAACCATGCGGTGCCCGTGTGCCCGGCCCCCCTTTCCCAGCCAACGGACCAAACAACGGACGAAACTCATGCGCCCGCGGCTTTACGCTTTTTACGCTACGAGGACACATCACACACGAGTGCTGTTGACGCCGGGACTTGTCGTGAGACTAAACCCCGTAATGACACAGCTTATTTTGCTCGGGGAGGGTTTTTTTTTCCACCGTTCGCCCGGATGGGCTGAGCAATGTCAAGAGGCTTTAAAAAAGTTTCGAGCTGGAAAGTCACGGGTTTTACCGTGTCATTTTCCACCGCATGTCTAACCACGCGGGAGTTTCACGTTCGTTGGTGTAGTCAAAAGTTTTACTACTCGGGTATCCATTCGGGAGGATTGATTTGCCCTGACCGGTGCGCGGTGATGATTTATAGTTTTGGCTAAGTTGAGGCGAGACGTTTTGATGGCGAACATTAGGTCAGGGAATTGGAACAGGGGAGGATATGTAAGATGATACCTTAATCCATCATTCGTAGGTATGGATCGAAGTTTTCAACGTAGTTACAATCGGTACATAATATCGATAAAAAAGGCCAAGAGAAGCAATAGAATGCTAGGATTTGGACAAACTTGTACAAAACATTTGGAAAATCTTGTAAGTTTGATGCCAAACAGTGGTTTCACAGGCTTCTGCTTGGAAAGAGCTATTTCTTAGAAAATAAAAGATGAGAAAATTTCATTATATTTCATTATATTTGCCGAAATCACGAAGATGTTCTGCTGGCTTGATGAACTCAAGTCTCGAAATCTTCGGCTACTAGCTTCCCAAATCCAGAAAGTGATCGATAGCGCTAATAAGTAGGTCAATGTGAAACACTTCCATTTATTCACGTAAAACAGTGCTTAACATAACTATAAGGTCACTTGTTTTCTGATAATAAAACTACAACGTTTGGCTAGCTTAGATACATAATAAATGATCTTGCTTGAAGATCTTGCTAACATTCCTAAAAGGGTAAATAGTATGAAGTACTAGAACTATGGATGCAGAATTTAAGTTTAAGCTGCTAGTGTGAAAGTTCTCTTGGTAGACGAAACTGTAAAAACTGGTCCGATTCAAGAGTTCAATTCTGGAGATTAATGATTTACAATGCCAAAATTGTAAATGTCTCGGGGTGGGCCGGTGGTGTATTGGGAGCGGCTCTGGTTTTCACAAGACAGGACTGGTCCAAAATCCCATCCGACTAAATTCTCCGTACGCAGGGCTGACTATCTGGCTACGAGTAAATAAAGTCAAAGAATGCGAGAAATGGGCAGGTCTCTAAACCTCTTGAGGTTGTTGTGCCGATAAAGGAAGGAAACGTCACTTATGTCAAGTGATTTCAGCCTACTGCTCGTAATGATGATGACATTTATTTTAGAAAGAGTGGAGTAGTTTTTATTATATTATTTATAGGCACAAATGCTATCCTGAGCTAGCTCAACGATATTTTCTTTGGACTTTAGCTTAGCTAAACTAAACTCAGAACTTATACTTAGCCCACTGGGAGTACGTGAGTGCTAGGACATCTTTTTTCACATCTCACATCAGCTGGGCAAATCACTCTAGGTAGGTGTGTAGCTTGGTGTACGACAATATGTACTATTTTATCTACTATAGCAATGTACATGACTGTAGTGCTTGGAATTAACTTCTAAATTAGCTTTAAATATTTGATAGTCGTTTTCTAGTAATTCCTAACAATTTTACATGGACTTTTTACCACAGGTACCACAGCTTTACATACAATAAACGTGTTTTATGTACAATTATATCACACAGATTAATTACATATGGAATACACACGAAAGTGTTAAATTGCCCTTGAATCTGATGCCTGATATCCAGCCAGATAAAAGCCAAAACATCAGACACCATAAACAACGGAGTAGAGTAATGAAGTTCATACACGGACATCCCACGTGTCAGATCTGTCTACGGTGTAATGGTGATAATTCATCATATCTCAAATATCCTATCACTTCCCAAAATGCCCGGCAAAGCGTGAAAGGAAAATGCAGACAAACAAAAACCGGTGGTCTCCAGCGTGGTGCTGTGGAGTTGAGCGGCAGACTCTTTTTGGGCAATGCGGAAGGAATCCAGCAGTTTGGAGGGTGGAAGGGAAAGGGGGCGGTTTAATTAAGTGCTCTTAGCAGCGGCTCATACCACCATTACATTGTGTATGAGCTTGTGTGCTTCGTTGTTTAAGTGTGTGGGTGGGTGAGTGTGCGAATGTACAGCGATGGACTCGTGAAACATAATAGCCTTCAAAGCGAATGTACACAAAATCGGTCACTTTTCGGTATCGTACGGCCGTGGGGCTTTTCCTTTGGTTTAAGCTTTCCCAATGTGTGGTAAAATTGAGCGTAAAGGAAATGAAGATTAAGATTCCTAAAGCACACCGTCGTATCTCTTTCACACACACACACACTTAGGCG
The DNA here is from genome assembly GCF_943734725.1 of Anopheles marshallii. Taxonomy (NCBI): domain Eukaryota; kingdom Metazoa; phylum Arthropoda; class Insecta; order Diptera; family Culicidae; genus Anopheles; species Anopheles marshallii. The sequence goes on along the minus strand of NC_071327.1, from coordinate 72,936,930 downwards.
TCTAGAGTGCGTGCATTTCCGTTCCACTTCAAGGACATGGGGTCTAGTCGGGAACAATGGTGGAACAGTACACAACCCCCAATGCTCCCACTTTGTGCGTACACATGTCCTTCCATGCGCGTACATACACCGACACGAACGGCACATTGTCTCGAGGGTGTTCGCAACGCTTACGCGCAGTGAAGCGAAGGGATGAAACGGATGAAAAGTTTTCGGGGCCAAATCGCGATAGCGCTAGCAGTGGTGTGTGTCCACAAAACCGGGTGTGGGTATGTTCGGCATCCAATGGGCTACTCAACTTTCTACTCAAGCGTTCCCGATACTGCAAAACCAAACTACTGGCCGAGCTCCTATTCACTCAAAACCAAAACGGCATGGAAAGAATAGGGAAACAAAACACAGCAAACCTACAGAACAACTAAGCGATCGTAATAATCGTACGGATATGCGGGCATAAAGATAGGGAAAACCGGGACTAATGCACTTACCCAAGGGAGGGTTAGGGTTGCAGTTTTCTAGAGCATGGAACGGTTTGGTTCGGTTCCGGGACACAGCAACAAACAATATACTCGCCCAGCGGCAGCAGCAGCACGATGAAGACGACGGTTTGGAGGGTTCATATTTTTCACAGAGAAAATCAATACACGACCACTATCATTCACTTCCTTAATGCGTTTGTTTATCACGGGTGGATTTTCCCTTATTTTGGTTATTCGTTGGCTACGGATCATAGACAACGGATCCTCGACGGCACTATTTCATGACGGCCGTGGAGAAAATGTTAGTGCAAGCAATTAACTTCCACCAACAGCTGATTGGGGAGGGCCACGGTTTGATGCTATCGGGAAAACGCGGAACACTTTCCCTTTGATCTCGCTCTCCCGCGGGAAAAGGGATTTTTGTAGCCTTCGGGTGAAAATGGGCCACTTTACACGTACGCTCCAGCACACCTTGGCAGATATTTACACACACACACACACCGACACAGAAAAAAACGAACACACACACACACTCCAGGGTATCCCAACATGCGAGCACCGAGGATGGTGGTTTGGTCAGCCGTACTACTACTGGATGCTGGACTTACTTTCCGCAGAATGCTGCGTAGTAAAACTGGCAGCGTTCTTATGGCGTGACAAATCGTCTAGCTTTTAGGAAAGTAGAACACAACGTGCTCGAAGGACTCGGCAGCGTCGCGAGGAGTGCTGTCTGTGTGAGATCTGACAGCGGGAAAGACATGGTAGCCACGAGCGATGAAAAGACCTAGTGAGAGAGAGTGAGAGAGAGAGCGAGTGTGTTGGGAGAGCAGGAGAGACGGATATCCTTTTGACACACTGTTTGACAGGTGTGGATAGGCAACGGAACTTTAGGGGATCCTAATTTTATATGGTTTTACGAAGAAAAAAATAGGGACATTAAATCATTCAACAGATTGGTGATTAAACACAAGGTATTATAATAGGACTCGAAAATGTATCCATTGCCTTGTTATCCATTGATATTTCAAAACGCGTCGAACTAGCTGTCAAACGGAAGATCTACTACGCATGTGCTAATTTTGAATTCTTCCCTTTCATCGTTGGTTCTACATGGAATATGCTATAAATATGTCCCGGGGATGCTATAAAAGCTATGCGCTGTAAGTAATAAGCTTTACACATTATTAAAACGAGCTTTTATTGTTGGTTTTGAAATTAACGAAGTCCTTATCCGTTAAAGATGAAAACAACTTTTCCATGATCAATATTTTTTAATTCGCTGCAGAGTTCTTTCTCTCGCATTATGGTACAGTTGCATCTTTGATTCACTGTTGGTGTAAGGGTGCTAAGTGTGAAGGAGACACCATCAGCTAGTTATTCAGGTTCCCACGAGTTATCAGGTTACTAAATACGGCAAGTTACGTAGGAGCGATGGCAGAGAGAGTCCACACTTTAAGTCATCCAAAACTTCACTTATCTTGGTTGATGGGTAAACAACATCACATGTTTATGATGTACCTTCCGTAAACTTCTCCGATCAAAACATCTGTCGCATCATGTAGTTCCAAAACTCGCAGACCCCTTTGAGACACGGACTATTTTCAAAACAGACGAATCTTTATTGGAGAGGAAATGCTCTGAAGAATTATCGGTTTTGTTAATGGATGATAATCACTAGCTCTGGGAACTGTATAATAACCAATCCTTTGTTTAATGAATTAGAATCTTCATGCATAAGTGAGTTGGTCATGTCAATAGAATGATACCGGACAACCTAAGTACCTGAACAAAGGGTGCGAACTAGTCCAAATTTGAGGCGATACTATGGTATGGATGTAACTGTCAAAAAGATTGACAATTCGCAATACAGAGGACACTTACAGAAGGACAACACCGTCAAGAACTTTAAGCGGCACGGAGTGTAAGTGCTTCAACGTTTCCTGGAAAAAACCCACTTAAAAACATAAAGAGGTGCCCCCGCACACTGAATATAAAACTTAATAATTAAAATTGATGCCAGTCAGATTCAAAGTGCCATAATTAAATCACTTTAAAATCGCCATATAAAATGATGATAATCAATTCTTTATTTGCTAAATTACTCAATTTTGAAAAGAAAGTTTTTTCCAGCATTCTGAGAAAGCAGCAGTTTATAATTTTAATTATCCATCACTTGTCCGGCGCTTCGTGCATGCAGCGGAAGGATGGCCGCAAAACGTTTCGCTTCACCGCAGAGTCAGCATAATCAGCAAACGCGTCCCGATGATGATGAATTATTGCACTTCCGCCTTTGTCCCGGTGGTCGAGTGCATCGAGATCCGAGAAACCGGTTCGGTTTTGCGGTCAAAAGAGAGCACCGTCCCACAATCACGGCTGTAAATCACAACCAACCAACCGACATACGTACCCAGCAGCGGGCGGCTGGGTTTCCATTGGTGATGCAGCCTTTCATGTGTAACTCAAATCCACAAACCAGTCGTCAGTTCACCGACGTCGAAACGGTGTGACCCGACCGTCCTTTGAACGGGCATTCGGATGGAGAATCGAAAACCCTGCCCAAGCAGCGGCGTGTGGCAGCTATTGATTTCGGACAGAATGGGTGGCCGGATGGATGAGAACGATGGCAAACTAACCAATGGTCCAATCGTGTCGTAAAAGTGGATGAAGGGATTTGTGAAGCGTGGGTTAGTTACGGTGCCCGATCACGACGGATACGAAAAAAGTGCGGGGAGCAAACAAGCTTGTAACAATGAACACTACTGTGCGGTTTGGCCTTGCCGTATTTGTTTGCTCCAGTGATTTCGTACGCTTCCGAAGGGATGGGTTTTCGTGATATCATCCCATTCCCGACGTCCAGACATCGGGGTTTGCTCACTGGTTTGATAGAATTTGACGGCGATGCAGAGGCAACATTGGGCAACACGAAAGCGAAATCACTCCTTCATTTAACAGCGTGTTGTTTTAGGTTGAGCTGAAAACTGACGGGTGGGTTGATGATCGGAACAAGGCACCGGGAGCAACTAATATTAGAATAGTTTTACGAACAAGATCTGCCCGACTGTGGACCGCGCCGAACCTTTCCGTCGGTGCGTTTTGTGTGGTTACGGTAGGATGGTCTTGTTGAAGTTGCAATCCAACTCATTGCTGGAATTGAAAGCTTTTGCATTCGACCTTCGGAAACCTTTCGAACTGATCTTTGTTGGCTTGATCTCGTCGTTGGTTGGTGTAGTACCACAAAAAAGACAATATTTCATTCGCTCTCTTTGTAAAGTCGCAAAATAAACTTTATTGTTGATTATAATATTGACTTTGGAATCTTTATCAGTTGGTAAGAATATCAATAACATTTATCAAACTTATTCAGGAAGCTCGAAGCTAGTGAAACCTAAACCTAAGGTAAAATTCACATTAGTTTAGAGACATTTCCTTAACCAAACACGTAAAGGCCACCTTTTCCCGGGTGTATTTGGCCGAGACGTTAATAATGAATTGTAATTTAATTTTTATTATTTATAGTTAAAATTTTCAAATTTTTCATTATTTAAAATATTATGAATGCAAAAAATTTCAATGGCGGTTTCGTAAAATGCAACTACAAAAATAAACAAACAATGGAGGCGCCCAGTACTTAATGTTTTCTGCTCTTGCAGAGCATGGATTTTGAAAATAACTGCAATAAAATTAACGCAGCAAGCGATTTTACTCAGAAAACTTATAGTTCATATGCTTATAATTACATTTCACACTCTATTAATCGATACATATCAGTAGACTCAATTATTTGATCTAGTTTTGCGGTAGAGATACTACGCCATTTTAGCATTAAGACAAAGGTAAAAGACATAAAAATTTTCCCAGTAATTTCTAATACTGATTTGAAAAAAAGTGTTCCATTTATCTTCAAACCCAGATATGTAAATGCATACAAAAACTGTATTTAACAAGCTTTCCGAATCGAACAAATCCCTCCTACAAACAACTAGCTACATCGGTGTAAGGTTTGCCAACGAAAACCATAAAATTTTCCACGCCTGTCTCACAATTCTTCCCTTTGATAGACTCGTTCGCGGAAACCAGAAACAATAAAGACATGGTATCTCGAGTTTTCCTTTGCATTAATCTCGCAAATGAAATATCCATCCTTCCGATTGCGGCCAATGAAATATTTATTTCTAAACTTCTATGCTCATAACCTTGATTATTATGCGGTTGTTGGTTCACGACTTTTGCATTCATTCGAGCTGCTCCCGTTCTTTTGCAAAGCGATTGTTTGTTTGGTATCTTTTCCCGGGTTCGCTCCAGGGGGACCAGGGAGAGAGCTTTCTTTCAAATTGATTCTATGCTGCACGTCACATTCCACGATTCCACCAAGCGCTTCCTGTTCTGGCCAAACCACTTGACGAATATTACTCTGCGGTGATTTCTTTTTTTTTTACGTCGGCAAACACGAAACACGGCATCCTTCGAAACAACACCAAGCAGACGGCCGACAATCCGTCCAATTGTAAGTCAAGTGTTTCTGCAAGCCCTAACCTAACCCGAGCCCGAGCGCCCGATTCCCAACACACATCACACGGCACCGAAACAGCAGACAAAATCCTCATAAATCGTCCGCCGTGATGTCGTGATGTCTTTGATTTGGTGTGATGGTGATGGGTTTTAGTTTTCCTTCCGCCCCCGTTTTTCGTCTCCGGTCCTCTATGCGGAGCCTCCCCTTGCCCAGTCTGTGCTGATGATGAAATCAAACCATCCGTTTCCATTCTGACAGCGGCGCAAAAATCCGTTCCCTCCAGCCCAACACGGTGAAGTCCCCGGGGCGCTCGAGACGTAACGCGGATTCCGACGGTGTCGAATGCTGCGGTTCTTAGGGTGCTTATGCGAGTACATAGAAAAACATTCCTTTGCATGCCACTTTTCCTTCCTCCGCTTGCCTTCCATTCAGCCCCCGGCACAGCCGCTTCGGAAGCCCATTTATTTTTGCACAAAATGATGAATGCCGGAGCGCGTTGAGCAGAAATAATAGCGAGTAATTTAGTTTCCATTCGGAGCCGCTTTAACCCGGGCTATATTACGCGGCTGAACCAGTGCGGGGGTTTTTTTTTGCTGCAGAACGGTATAAAGGTGGCTGTGGCTGTGTTGAATGGAAAAAGCAGGCGATGCGAATTTTCCGATCCAACACCGATGGTGTCGAGTATTTTTCCCTCCGGAGTGTCAAACCGGTGGGAAGGATGGAAGGCGGCCGGATGGACGACGAACACGTGTGTGCGAAGGCGGTATGCATGGAAAGCGAAACCAGACCCACAGCAGCATCTGAAAGAAGTCGGAAAAGCAGTGGGTGGAATAAAAAAAAGGTGAAGGATAAAAGGAAATGCGCGTGTGGAAAATGACTGGGCATAGTGAAAGGTTTTCCACCAGCAGAGTGTGTGTGTGTGTGTATGTTGTGGTGGGGTCGACGAAAAGTTGTACTCCCGGAGGGGCCATCGAAATGTGAATGATGTATGGTGCTCTTATGACGATGGCTGGTTGATTCCGAAGGATGGCTCCTCGGTAATGGTCCAGGTCGTATATCGTTCCGACGCTCCGAAGACCGAATGCCTCGACACGGTGTAGTATAGGGCGGGATAGTAGACGTTTAGCGTAATCCTGGTGCGCACCCAACCCACCCATCCACCTGTCCACGTGTGTCCACGGGAAAAGTTTCATTCTCAAACAGTTTTTCTTTCTATCCACCTTTACTGAGGAAGAGTGTTTTTTTTTGCGTCGTGTCGCTTTCTTTCTTTACCATTGTAGCCCTCCGGGCGGTTGGCTGTCCTAGGTTCGTTCCGACCCAGTCTTCCCGGGGGCATGGGCGCTACTGTACCGATCGACCCACCGACCAACACGGGTGTAATGTGAATATAAATATTATATGGGACGATTTGGGTAAGCTGGCCACATTCATGTTAATGGGTGTGTAATTCATTATGCATTTGGTCTATTATCGATGGAATTACGGTGGCTGTTGTTTGGAGCGGCATCCCCCGAAATCGTATTATCGTTTGCTGAATGATGAGCGAAAACCGAGGGCCCGCGAAACGCTTCTTCACACGTGCACAATGTTGGCCATCGTTACCATTCCCACGTCTGGCGATGGGAAGCCCATTACAAGTGATCAAAAAAACATTTCATCTATTGTGGCTCGATGGCGTACAAAAGCAAATGGGACAGTGTGCCGTTCGGTTATGGAACAGCTCCGCGTGCACAAGTGTTTTTGTTTTGCAAGCGTTGCTTTTGTTTTCTATTGTTTTTTTTTGTTATCGTGCGGAATGATTACTTACTGTTTCTTCGCGAATGAGTTGCGTACATATATCATTTCCGGTTGCCTGTATTGATGGTACTGATGGCGCTCGATGGATCGTCGAGACGATTTGGTAAATCATTTCTTTTGATAGCAATAGTACCGTGTGAACGACAATAGGCGATAAGAGACAATAAAACCGCAAGCGTGTTTATCGGTTTCGGTCGATCAATATTGATCAGTTAAGTGGATGTAGATGGTTGTAACAGTTCTAGTAAACAAGGAACAGATAATAGATATTAAATATTTCATAGTCATATTGCCCGTAATATTTAACTAAAATGAAAGTCCAGCGTTTTAATCGTTATATCAAACACTCGTTATGCGGGTGGTTTATTTTCCATATATTTCAAAATGAAAAGCCTTTATGCTCCATTAATCCCAATAATACAGTGTTTCTCAGCCCCCACTCCAAACTGTCGCCATGAACCGCAACACTGTCAGCTGCAATGTAAACAATACATGCTCACATTGAAATCGACGGTGTTGACATGGATACATGGATTCATGGATACAGTTTTTAATTGGGCTTAGAAACACTGCAATTATCGAAACTGTTTAATAGCATTTGTCTCATACGTCATTCAATTGTGGCGCTATTGCAATTGTAAGTAAACCAAAGCATTCTTAGGATCCGAGGACGAGGAAACGATGACGATATCCAATGCTTCCAATGCGCTGGTTTATTTATTTCTTGACCTTTTAAACCATTTAGGGGCATTTCGGATATCATCAATAATTATGAATAAAAATAGTTAATTACTTAACTAGTTAAAGTTAAGCTGTGAAATATTATTCTAACTGTTTCAAATTATCACTTTTTTCTAAATTTTGTATACATGTTATACGGTCTATAGAAGCAAGTATACTTCTATATCATTCTTTGATATGCATTTGGAAAACAAATTTCATGATGATCTGAGTTGTATTTATCATGAAAATATGCGATTTAAATAGACAATTAGATAAAACCCAGAAATGTAAATCGGTACAAACAAAACGAGCATGCTAACATAATTGAGTACGAATCGTTTTTACAACAAAGGCAAATTCATCATGTTTTTTTTTTATATAATTGTGGCTTTCTCCGTTACCGTGAATTTGTAATGCCAAACCAAACATAATTTATTTGTGGTATGAAATCAAAAACAGAAAAAAATGAAAACGAAAACAAACGCCAATAATCGTTATGGAATTGGAAACCAAAATTCGGCGACCACGGCTATGTCAATTCCATCCCCCAAAACGGACGATAATTTCCCATTCATCTATTGCGAACATTTTGATCAACTATAATTGGACGGTGTTTCCCCTAGCGAACGGTCGGAAAAGTCATCCCTTCTTCTCCTTCCCCTTATCACCCCATTATCCTCCGCTCTCCCCTCCCCTCATTCGACTACATCGCAGCATCCCATTTTGAATTCGCGCGATAGAATTCAGAGCCCTATCGTTGCCGAAAAAACTCTACGTTCAATTTGTTTCCATTCCGTCCCCAACACTTATCGGTCACACGCGGTGGGAGAAAAGCGTCCAGTTGGTGTGAACAGTATAACGTCCTTAGTAGGCTATACTGGACAGCACGAGATAGAATCGAGTCGAGTGTATGTATGTGTGTGTGTCGGCACAAGAGAGGAAAATGAGATTTTCCACTCGTGACCCTCGTGAACACTAGCTCAAAAACCAGCCAGCACCCAGCCTGCCTAGAGACCATGTGATTTGTTTTGCTGATAAAACCCCATTAGTTTGATCTTCGACAACTCTCGCTCTCCTTGCTGTTGTAAGGCGCCTCTCGTGTATGTCTCGCACTCTATCACTCTCTCGCTCCGTCCCGCTTGGGCTTTATCCGCGAGCAGAGTGTTTGTTGTTTACCAGCAGGATGGTACTCGAAAGAAAAGCAATACCCCCCCTCGCGGTTCACAGTACGCCCCGCAGGTGTCCCCCAAGAGTGACCTGTCGCGGCTGGGGCACGAGACCCGCCGAGGCCAATCTGGAGACAAGATTCCTGGAGCCTTTCGGAAGGATCGATCGATGGACCGCGCGGAAAAACGCTTGCCTGGCAAGCATCATCCAACATCCCACTGATGGCTCTCGCACCGACACCGACCAGTGCGCTTCATGGCTCTCTCGCTCTCACGTGAATTTCGCTCTTTCGGTTGCCATCACTCGGGACAGCATCAGGGCATCAGCAGCAGCCAATGCCACGCGGTGGAAGACGCGACGGTCACCAAGGATTTCATTCAAAAACGAGTCGACCCGGCCAGGATGAAGTCAGTTTTTCGTCGTCTTCGGTAAAGCGAACAACGGTAAAGCCACGCGCAAAACCCTCGAAAAGGCTGCCCCCGTAGCTACCAGGTAGACGTGACATCGGGAATCGTGGAATCGGAACTGGGTGTTTGGGTTTTTGGTGAACCGAAGCAGGAGGACTTTGAAGCGCATACCCACCACAGCTGTTTTGGAGGGTCACCGTGTTCGGATTGGGTCGACTGCTGGAGCTGTTTTTTCGGGGGGATGGATTTGTTGTAGAACTTTCGTATCGCGCTAGTTTCAACAGCATCTCCAACAGTTTGCAAAGACGACCACCACCAGCGTTAAGTGTTCCAGTAGACTTTCAAGGACGACGGATTGTGTGCCGGAGGAAAAAAAGAGAACGCTAATAATAACCGTGTCTAGCGGAATCAATCAATTATCTCACGGTAGTTCGATTGCCACGATTGCAGCTTGTCGGAGTTCCCCAGTGCGCGCCTTTGTTCAAGCACCAGCACCCCTAGCCGGAACTGGTTTAGCTGGCCATCTATTTCGCACCGTTGTTGTGGTTGCATTGATGCGTGTGCTTTTGGCTCGGCGTGGAAACAGATAAACCCTAATCCGGTTACAGGTCACTGAGAAGCGGGTTACGTGTGGGAAATTTGGGAGGTGGAATAAAAGGAAAAAAGAATCACCCCTCCTCCTCACCGCTATTCATTCGCCATCGGAAGCGAACGGAAACGATACCGAACCACAGTAGGCCGGGAAGCAGGGAGAAAGTGTGTGAGTGTGAGAAAGAGAGTGAAGCGTGTGAGTGAAGCGGAAAGCACCGGAAAAGCTCGGGTGAGAAAAGTGGAAAGCGCAGAAACAACACCACGCAAGAACCATCAACAAACGGTCACCGGACGGGTTCCGAGTGTGGTTGAACGAGCGCGCGCGTGTGGTCAAACCACCCCTTGTTGTTGGGGTGGGAGTGGAGGCGAAGGGGGCGGGCGGGTTGGGATGAGTTTGTTATGCTAGTGGTGTGTCGCTGCGAGTGTCATTGTTGATGTTGTGGTCGCCTTTGTGCTATGCTTAAGTACCTGAAAAGTTGAGGCAATCGCTTCTGCTGCTTGTAAGATCAACCGCTATCGATCGTGACCATCGGAGACGAACTACATCACGTTCCACGGCTCTCGCTGTGTGTGTGTGTGCTGTTCCCTTTTTCTCGTGCTAGCGTGGAAGAAAAAACTCGCCAAGACGTGGGCCGAAATCAAGAAAGGTAAGGATAAGAAGCCCCGGCTGTGTTCCGCCGGATCTTCACTTTATTTCCACTTTTTGCCCCCGTTCCATTGTTCCATTATCAAATGGGAGTGCCGGAGGTTCCAGCCGGGAGGGACAGGAATGGAACAGCAAAAAAAAAAGAATGAAAAGCCTTTCATGCGGTGCTTTGTGTGCTCGTTTTATTTGGTTAACTCACCGAACGGACATCACCGAACCGAAAGGTTCATAAAAATAAAACACACGAACGAACGACAGGGCGACGGGGACGACAAAAGACTCCAATCGCAGGGGAGGGGGGTGGGATAGCCATGTGGGTGTGCTGGGTGGGGCGTGGATTGGTAACCGTGAATCGTCTCCGTCTGCTGCACGAGCACACAAAAGGAAACACCGTCACGGAGGTTACGAAAACCGTGTATCTAGATGGTATTGTCCATTAAGTACGTTCCATAATTAATGTCCTTCTTTGGGGCGGGGTGGGCAGATAGGCCACGAATCTATTTCCTTCCCATTACAACAGGAACGGAAACCATTTATAAACATTTACCAAACATTCCCGATTTGTTTGTGCGTGTCTGTGTTTTTTTTAATATTCTTGTCCATTATTAAATTTTCTACTCCGCTTTGCAGTAATAATCTTCACTTAGTAGTACTGAGCATTATGGACAAAATGGAGGGTGAACTACCGTTCCATCTGCCACCCGGTCCAGGTCTTCCACACTTCATTTGCAAACGTAGTCCTAGTCCATCATAATTGTAAATACTGTGCGTTCCGCACAGCCTAAGGTCGAGGCAACTTTTAATTCATTTTACTTCCACGGTACAGCGTAGACGCGACCCAACGCGAACGGGCAGTTCCGTGGAAATATACAGCGTGACCGGGAAATTCCCGAGTAGTGAAAGTGAACCGGGCGGGGAACGTAAACTTATTCATCGCTACATTTGCAACCAGCTTCTTGTTGAAGTTGGAATCTCTTATTTAACAAGCAGTGGGGACCCTGAGGAAACTTCCTTTAGAACCGTCCGTAGATAGTGCTTTGCACGGGACACCGACAGCACCAGCTGTAAATTAAATTAAAAGAATGAGATATATCTTTCTTCCCTGTGCCCTTCCGTGTGGCATACGGAAAATGGTGAGGTGGGTTTTTTGTTGTGAGCGTGTTTTTTTTGTAGTTTATTCAGTGGAAAAATAGCGCCCTCCATTCGGGAAAGAAACTGGCTGGTGTAGCGTTGTTTTGAAGGGGAAGGGACCTGAAAGCTCTGCCAAAGTGAGTACAGAGCTTATGGTTGGTAGTGTTACATTACTCTTACTGGTACCAGTTTGTGGGTGCCCAATGTTTCACCCACGCTTGCACACTAATCAGACCCACAATGGAAGCAGCAACAGCAGCGCAATTGAATCGGCAATTGCGTTTGGCATTTCAATTACCGTGGCGTTATGGTGCTCCGGCAGGGAAAGTAACTTCTCTAAGTGTTATATACAAACGATGAGCCATTACACTAGTCACTGCAGCCATATTTTGCTATAAATTTCATTATGGATGCTATAAAACAAAACACTTCATTTAACCTTAGTATTTATCCACTTACCGTACGCGTAACATGGCATAAAATCGTTTCCTACCATTAAATAACGTGTCAGCAAGCGTTACGGCGGAATGGTCGCGTGTCGAGAGCAATTTTAATCCCATTCGTATGCAGCGATGTGCTGAGGGCATGAAAATTCATAAGCTTTTACTCAATTCGTTTGCAATTTCTGTCCCCCACCCCCCCTCCCCGCACCACCTCTTCCCACCGGAAACGGAGTTGCCCAAACCACCGTTACTGTCTCGCAAATAGTTTTCGGTCGGTGGGTGCCGGTGGGAAAGAAAAAGAAAGAAATCAACGCTAAAGGTGTAATGTGCCGTTTGGTTGGCAGTCAAAATAGCACCACCAGCACCGGGGCCAAATGGGACCAAACGATTGCGGAAGCAAACAACTTCTCACTTCGTTTGGGGGGTTCGTTTTTTTTTTGTTATTGCTCGCTGGCTACACTTCCTTTCGTAGTCATCTTGGTGGCGAAACACGGTTCAACACGGGAATCATGTGTGTTCCAATGAGTACGATGAGGCTGCTTCTGGTGCAACGTTTGTGTTCAGCGGCGTGTGTGAAAGAGGGTGTGAAAATCTTTACCGAACAATTCCGCAACCGAATTGCGTAATTGGGTTAGCATAAAAGTGTACAATTCTCGCGGGAATGAGCGTACGCCCGTTGAAGGTCAACAGTTGGGATCGCGGCGGATCGTTGAAGCATGTGATGCGCCCAGAGCAGCAAAGTAGATTATACTTCCAATGTGTTGTAACTGATCACGATTCCACCGGAAGTCAGTATAGCAATTTTGGATCCCCACCTGCTCCGTCTGCTGATTACTTGAAAATTCCAAGGTCCTCAAGGAAAAAAAAAGGCAACCAACGCCAAGTCTTTGATCACCCGCATTTACAATTTCCGGTTGCTGGTGATGATGGTGATACGTACTGACGGCCAGTGTCGGGGTGTCCGTGTCTTGTTGAAGGTTCGTTCGAGAGTAGGCGATGGCAACAAGAAATAAAAATAAATCCCATCCCAGGAAGTGCGCGAGAATATTACATCCTCCAATGCAGCAAAAAGAATGGGAATTGGAAGGGGAGGAAAAAAAACAACAGCGCTGCCCGCACCGCTTGTACAAACAGAATCTTCCACCAGCTGGAACAGCGCTTTCGGGGTGTGTGAGTTCTGTGCACTGTGGGCTAGTTCCTGTCTGGTGCTGTGTGTTTGCGAACTGTGCCATTTGAACGTATTCGCATTTGAAGCCGCGCCTGTTGGCGAGTATCAACGCGCGAGGAAGCTTTAAAATTTATTACTGCCGCATCTTTCACGTACCTTCAGCTGGAGAAGCGAAACCGAAAGGAGCGACATATCGTAAATCAATAAAATTTATGGTGTTCGATTATTTGTTATTGAACTTTTGTTTTGCTTTTTGTTTCAATTTTAGTACAAAAGCGGCTCCATTTTGTCTTCGGCCCTAAGATCACACAGCGCATTCGTACGTTCGTGTGTGTGTGTGTGTATGTGTGTTGTCAAAGGCTGCGGTGGTCAATGCAGTGAAATGGAAAACATTTTTCAATTTGTCGCTACCGCTACTAGTTACGATGTGACAATGGCCACATGACGGCACCGGAACGGAACAAAAGCATTGCTTGGAAATTAGTACCTCGCCTAGTGGCTCGATATAAATGGTACTAAATGGCGACACAATGGATAGATTGTGGCTCATTTTTCAATTTAAACACTCAATTAAATGAACTGCTCCTGTCGAAAGCTTTTGGACAAAGAAAATAGCACTCCTGGTATCAATGAGATAGAGAAAAAGACCCTCTCGCTCTCTCTCACTCTCTTTCTGCTTTTTTATACCGAAATAAAAACACGGAAGCGTCCACAAACACGATCGTCCGATTAGATAATGTGATATGGTAAAGCCGTGCCAAGTAGGCCACACTGGAAGCAATATCGTATTTCACTTAAATTTGGACAGATAAACATTAACAGGGCACAAAAAAAAACGCGCACACACAAACAAACAAGGTTGGATGCTGTATTTTCTACATGTTTTCCTTCCACTGCTGGTAATAAAAGCGTCCAATAATAAAAAAAAAACAGGCAAATAAACCAACCAAAGTCCGCTTCGTTAGCCGGATGCAATATCGCTTAGCCCACGCTGCCACGCCACGTTACGGATACTGTTGTGCAATGCGCAGCAAAATGATAAACAAGGCAAAAAGTGAATGCTTTGTCTAGAAAGCAATTAATTCCTGACAGTGAAACGTGCTCGCCGGCTGAGTGCAATGGATATTTATGCTTAAAATTCTCCTTGCCACGGTTGGGCCACGGTTGTGCAGCCGGTTCGGATAAAACCGTGCACGGCAATGCGCTCAAACATATGAATAGAAAAGCAGGGGACTTGCTGGCAGTTGAAGTTGGCTAACATGTTTACACAATAACTGGATTTTGTATTAACTTCGCATCATATAGCGTGCGTAGAATCGTTATCACTAGTAACGCTCTAATCTCTTCAAGGTGAAAGACACACCTTGTGATGTTTTGTGACTTTCATTGACTTTACAGGGTTTTTCAAATTCAACTTGTAAAGTCGAAGTTCTTGTTCACACATTTACAATCCCTTGAGTCAACTTTCCGTCAGTTCATTGGATGTTTTAGGCAGAAACGGTTTAAAGATACAAAAGATGGAAAGAATTTCTGATCAACATTAAAACACTTTGGTGCAATTCGAACAGCGACTAGCAATAGAACAAAATTTGCCTCACGAACTGGTAGCTTCTGTATTCTGTAAGGTGTATCTTACCATGTTTTCCAAGTTGAAGTTGTATATATGGGGGTAGATGTGAAATCTTTCTACTCATCTCAAACTCTTATAAGATTCAATCGTTAAAATGTAAAAGCTTTAGAGATTCCCACGGTCTGTAAAGTAGTAAGTATCCTAGACAAATTCAACACCGTGCTAAAGGCGCTCTCTTCAACAATTGTGTGAAATGGTCACCCTTTCAACAATCGTGTGATACTGGTACTAGATCCAACACTTGATGCGAAAGTATTTTAAGGTATAAACAGTTTTAAAATGGAAGTAATACATTCCTGTTTAAATCGAATTATTTATGTGTGTATGGTGGGTTTGCTCTTGTAAAATATCTCATTTGATCGTCCCTACACCACAACCTCAGTTCTGAAGGCTTCGCAGTGAATGAGCTTCTTTTTGAATGAAATTTTAGTAAAAAATGGGAAGAATTTCAACCCTACTTCGAGACATTCTACTCCAACTTGAATGGAATACTGTAACAGCTCCAACTTTGCCAGTTGAACTCGAAAACCCTGCAATAACGTCTTGTGTTAAATTGTGCTAAACAGATAAAACAATTTGTGCAATGATAATTCCACTTCAATAATGGTGCAGTTGGTTTACATCCTTCAAATCAAACAATAACATCAACCGCAAAACTTTAACCTCTGCGAATCGACGTGATGGAATGATCTTGTTTCTACCGAATGCTTTTAATCTCCGATTAGACTGATAGTGCAGTGGTTTTGCCAAGCAAGCTCTTCTCGTGCTTGTTTTTTTTTTTTGTTGCACCATAATAGAGCACTCATTCACGGGCGCTATTGTCGAGAACGTACAAAACGGTGGGCCGATCGGCCGGGATTCTGTTACAACAAAGGAAGCTGAAATGCTTTCATCATACATCGGTGTCGGTTGCACCGGCAACCCGGGGAAAATGTTATTTTTTCCCGCATCCTACCGGAAAACTAGTGTCAGTAGCATGCGTTTTGAACAAAGCGGAGGACGACAAAAAAAGAAAGAAGCACACACCCAGTCATATTTATTGCCATTGCTACAAACTGTGCTAACTGCGGTTTGGGTGTGTATGGGCGGTTTGCAGCAATTAGCTAAACGCGAGAGTCATTGCATTGTACGTGGACGGGCATGAAAAACTCGGGCCCGGGCCCGGGCGTGGATGTTGCATATGAACGAACTTCACGGACAGTGATGAAATAAACTACCAGGACCAACTTTAAATGCCCACTCGGTAGCTTTTGTGTTCCGCTTTCTGCTTGTCTGTGTCACTGTGCATTCAAAGGATCCCGTGTCGTCCGTGTTCGCGTAATCATCGGGGTGGGTTGCACACCGTCTGCATGTTAGTAATGAGCGTACAAATTAAATTATATCCAGTGTAGTACGGCAGTGTGCGCAAACAACAACAACCAGCACCAAGCTAAAACAAAACAAAAAAATACCGAAACACTTATTCCATGGCCGCAGCTAAGTGAGTAATTAGATAAACGTGTCCATTAATCCAGGTCCATTAATAGGAACCGTTAGGATAAATTGCTACCTAGCAGCAAAAAGGGTTTCGGTGGCCGCCGCCACCGCCGTTCCTGCGGGGTTGATGCAATTCAACGAGGGCGGTTGAGGCGTGGCAATAAATAAGACTAATTTTGCCCTGCTACTCTAGCCTTCATTTGCCCGCACGGTGCTTTGTTACACGCTCCGAACGATGGCGATGGGCTGAAAAGCATTCACTGTTCAGCGCAATTATGCTTATGCCACAAAAGCGAAGGATTAAAAATATGCTCCAAAAAGACTGAAACTTAAGAAAAACAAAGAAATTAATTCAAAAAGTTCCAAGATGATGAAAAGTAAAAACAATTACGAGAAAGTTGAGCAGAATACATCGAAATAATTACCCCAACGCTGATAGCACGGGGTGTTTCTTTCAATGCTCGTTTCGCGTCGCATCGAGTGGTAGAAGCTTAAAATTTTGGCTTAAGCAAACTTCACCCCGTACCATATGGGACCGCCCCAAAGATTATCCTGGCTCAGTTTGCCCTTGTCGCGAGTGTCTAAGATGTTCACTGCATGATGACCGTGAACAAGACAAACACACTCGACAAGGAGTCATTCGTTCGTTTCGCTTGTCTTTATCCCATTCTCCTGCTTGTGTGTGTGTGTTTGTGGGGGGATTTTCTTTTCTTTTGTTCATTTTAATCCACCTCGTTCATTAGCAAGTGGGTGGTCACATTACCGAGGCCGAAACGTTGAAATAGCTCGTTTTTTGTTTCCTTCACAAAACCAGCACCAGGAGACCATATGGTAAGAAAATGGTTTCTACAAAAAAAAACTGCTCACACGTACGTACATGTTAACCTGAAACGCATGTTACACTGCAGATGTTTTGTGTCAGCTCGGTTGCGATGGGGCCTTTTCAGCAGCAGATATCGCCTGATAAAGTACTGCTGGCGAATGGGTAACATCATCAAAATCCTAGCGGCGAATAGCTTCCACCTCACTTATGTTGGCGATAACAGGAAAAAGCACAAATGCACACATAAGAAGTGGCAAACACAGATGTTACACTGTGCGAAAGACTCTATCTTACATCCGTGTACAATTATGCTCACCTACAATGGGAATGGTGCGAACTTTTTTTTGTACGGAACGGCAGATATAACACCGAAAAGAGCTAAGCAAATTTGCGGAATGCGGGCACACTGTGTGCCGCATTTCAATCTACACCGCTAGGATTTCAATTTGCGACAGTATTTTCTTTATCATTGATGCAAATCGGATTAACGTTGGTTTCTGTTTGGTACGAAGTTTTGTACTGATTTTTCGGTCATGTGTAGAGAGAAATAAAAAAAATGAATTTAAATGTTTTCAAAAACGTGTATCGTAGGGACTTTATACTGTAAATGATAAATCAACTTGAATGAAGTAACGTAAAATGATTGAAACAGAAACAGAAAAAAAGAGTATGTAAATATATGCACATAACTTCCTTCGTTGATTTATTGCACGGTTTTGTCTTCGGTGCGTGATCCTGAATGTATGCAATACCGCGTTACGTCATAAAGATCCAGCCTGCTTGCTGGCGTTGTTTGTGCATAGACTGGAGTAGATTACAGGCAGGCACCAACCTTACAATGAGTACGTGTCAAAATGTTATGACATTAGCATTGTTGGTTAAAAAATTTCTGCCATCCTTGTGTGTCCTTGTTGATTTGAGAGGAGTTTTGTTGTTGTGTTGATTAAGCAATGTTTTTAGTAAGGAAAACCCGCAATTTAAATCGTTCACTGACAAAATGAGCATTGTTCTGGCTCGGTACCAAACAAATTAGCTTTTATTGACTGGTGGTGCTAAATTTAATTACCGTCGCATAATAATCAGCGGTAATAGAATTAAAAGGCCATAAAAAGGAATTGAACACCATTGCTGATATGATAATACGGTAAAGGCCGTCATGCTGAAAATTAAATAACCATTGCTGATATCTGGAAAAAAGCGAGATGAAATTTTTATTTTACGCCTAACTTTGTGAACGGGAAAACGACTAAATAAAAGATAAAAAAATTGAATGTTTAGCTTTGTTTTTTTTTGTGTCATTTTGATGGAATCTTCTAACAAGTGATAAGGGTTAAAATAATATTAATTCAGTAAACAAATTTATCCCACAGAAGGCTTCAAAATGTGTTTAGGTGACGCGATAGTATACCTTCAGGCGTAGTATAGCTAGAATTATGTTGAATTGTAATTTTATTAATGTAAGTTTTGTGCTTTTAATGAAAAATTTGGCGAAACCTGATAAGTATATTTCGCTGTACGACAATGAGTTCGTCGTACAGCTCGTTCTAAATATGGGACCAAAAATCCTGCTGAGCGTCTTCCTTTCGTACGCGACTAAGAGGATTTCGTCAGTTTCGGATAAAGTCTAAGCCTCAGAAGGGTTTTTCATCGTTAATCTCCTACCCGAGGTGTTCCACCATTCTGCAAATATAGAGTAATAGTACAATAACCCGTGCTGTTACGAATGATCGTAGGTTATGAGGTCGATAGATTTGGTTTTAGTAATAATTTGAAATAAAACGATTGTGCTTCTGATGGAGCATATTGTAAGCATATTGCATTTGCCCAGAGTTGATTACGCCAAATTTTTCCTTTCAATATTAATCTAAGGTTGAATCGATCGACAGCCTTCAACAAACTCATCTAGCACGTTCCGAACAATGTAATTTGACAATGCAATTTGCTAAGCCTAGGTAAGCAATTCCACACCTAATAATGGGACGCGCATTTCGCTGGCTGCCCTACAATTTCGATGCCATCGCTAATAAGCACTTGTCAAATGAAAAAAAAAATCCGGGGAAGCAAAAGAATGTGGAACCGCTCAGCATAAATGGCATTGTTCGCGTTCTAGCACGGACACCCATTTCGGGGTGTCAATTTTCACACCGCTGTCGCCTTAGCTTCCATTCGAACGCCCATTACGGTGTAATGAAAATGTCAATCGCGCGAAAAACTTGCACAAACCGTGAACAACCGCTCGACGGGCCAGTTCGGTCTGGCGTTGGTCTTTACACTGCGGCAAAGAACCATGGCCCGTGTGGAAGATTTTCTCGACGCCCAAATGTCGTACCTCCGGTACTGTGGTGTGTTTCGGGATAAAAGTACGCTCGCCGGCATGCGGCTGAACGTTTGCCTCGGTGTGCTGGTCGTGTTTATGGTGCTGCAATCGATCTACGTATTCCAGCACGTGAACCACTTCGCAATGATCTGCGATGTCATCCCGACGCTGGTCGTATGCATGGTGGCTATTTCGAAGTTCTACATCTTCGTGTTCCGCCCGGCGGCCATGTTCGCGCTGATTGATTCGTTCAAAACGCTGCAACGGCGCGCGACCGTGGAGGATTTGCTGCTCTTTCGCCGCAGTGGCGCGTTCCATGCGAAGCTGACGAAAATCTACATGACATCGGCACTGATTGTCGGCTGGTTCTACATTCTAAGTGCTGTCGTTACGGGCATCTTCCGGTCGATGTCGGAGGGCCGGGTACAGTTCGTGGCACCGATGGCGTACGTATGGGAGGGGAGGTGTCCGTACGAAACCGGCAAAACAAACACAACACATCCGGAACAGATTTGCGACGATTTTGTGTCGTGTCGGAATAAAATTTTCTTTTTTTTTATTTTCGCGACTAGCTTCCCGCACAACTATCAGCATCCGCTTATGTTTGCGCTAACGTTCCTGTTCAACTGTGACTCCATACATATGAGCATCTTCATTAGCGGAAGTGTCGATACGTGCTTCTCCGAGCTGGCGGCAAGCGTTACGATCCACTTCCGGCTCATTCAGCACCGCTTCCAGACGGTTGACTTTGCCGGCGGGGCCGGCGCGGAAGCCGAGCTGGAACGCGTCGTGGCGTACCATAAGGATGTGCTGCAGCTGGGTCTGGCCGTGACGGGCCTGTTCCAGTACACCGTGTTCTACCTGCTGCTGCTAGACTCGGTGCTGCTGTGCATTATTGGCTATCAATTTGTGCTATTCATGAACACGCCGCGTGTCCTCATGCTCGCATCGATGGCGTTCGTTATGGTTTTGCAGGCGGTCATATACTGTTACCATGGGTCCATGATGCACGATGAGGTATGTTTTGGGTGATGTTGTACCAAGGAAAGAGGTACAAAAATGTAACACCGGTGCACCGCTCCCTTTCCACCAGAGCTTGAAGGTGGCGGACGCGATTTATCAGAGCAATTGGTATGAGGCCCGACCGGCCGTACAGAGGCTGCTGCGATTATGCATGATGCGAGCCCAGAAGCCCATCGTCACCAAAGGTGGCTTCATGAAGGCAACGTTGCCCACACTCAAGAAGGTTTGTGTGTGTGTGTGTGGGGTCCTGAGACATTGATAAGGATTTTGCGTGTAGCAGCATGTAATGATATGCAAATTTCGTTACAGATTTTAAACTCAACGGGATCATACATCACCATGCTGCTCTCCTTAGAAACCGAGCCGCAGCAGTAGCAGTAGACCACATGGGCCACAGAGAGTGGGCCAGTTACAGTTTGCCTTGAAAGCACAAAGCACGTTATTATGGGTGGCAAAGCTTGCATCATTTAACAGCATTTCGTGCCTACCGTATCGTTGAGATGTTGTTGCGCACCTTGGCGTGGAAGCTTACCGCACGCGGAGTTATGCAAACATTTGGTTACAAATTATTGTAACCTACCGCTACTCGTTAGTAGCGCGATTAAAGCTTGATCACACTATGCCCGACGTGTTGTGCGGAGTAGAACTGCTCGCTAATAAATGAAGAATTTAAATGACTCTAACTTTGATACTCATTGGCACTCCCGCACTGAATAAATGATACAAATGAGAAAAGTTGCTTCCGGTGGTATTGAAGAAGTTGTCTTAACTATGAATTGCTGAAATATAGCAATTAATGGCAACGAAAGCCACTTCATTCATAAAAAAAACAAACACCAACCAGCAGCACTAAACTGCAGTTTGTGTTCATTAAGACGATTGCTGTCGTATTAAATCAACTGCTATTGCAAATTCTTACCAATAAACTTCCACGTACCTGTTTTTCGGGCGAACTCCAATGGGTAGCACCCGGCCACCAGGTCGGGGAACTATTTGTTGATAAAATCAGTAAATGATGACATCGCTTGCGTTACTAATTTTAGCATTGTGTTTACATCCCATCCCGTCCCCGAAAAATCGCAGGTCTCCAATCGCTGTGGATGACTACGCTTTGCAGCCCTTGGAACCAAGGTCAGCGGGACGAGTATCCTTCGAAGGCGTTGGCGAACTTTCTGTACACGTCGAACTTTAGCACCAAAGGTAAACGACATACGAGTGGGAGTGCGCCTTTTTCTATTGGCATACACTGGCGTTGCGGAGTGTCTTATTGCTTACTCTCGGAACGGTTTCAATGCAGTGCACCCGAAATAAGCAGGATGTTTTAAGTTAAAAAAATATGTTTTGCTATTGAAATTTATAACAAAATTAATTTGTTTATTAGGAATTTTAATTGGGTTGAATAGATATGGTAGAATTGGGTTGAATTTCAAAATTAAAGTACGTTAGAATGTTTGGTTTGTATTTTTCAAAACAATTTGAACAATTTTAAGCTGTGAATTATTTAACTTAATTAGTTTTTAAATGAGCACCAAAGATATTATGATCGCTTGTTTTAGTAAGCAAACTATTAAGGATTATTTAACAAAAATCTTCAAATGAACCTTTGAAATAAAATGATTTCAAATAACTTAAGTCGCTAAGCATTACAACAAATCAAATGAATCAGTTGCTGCATGTTAAGGGTAAACTTCATCTAGCTGTGATTTAAACATCCTTGCTCTTCATCGGTACTGACTGGTTTTATTGGTTGAAATTCCTTCTTTTTGATTTAATAGAGATGGATGATATACTGGTAGAGGAATGCAATAATAGGAACACCGTCTATGTGCTGAATTCCAGCTACCGATACGGGGTAAGTAATCGAGATATTTTTCAACCGAAGCCATAAGTTCATAGCGCATAGCGGTGCTATGCGCATGGGAATGGGTACACGGCAAGACACGGCGTACCATCAACCTTTCAAATACTTTACGTTCTTGGTGTGCCTTTTCACTGAGAAGGAATTAAAGTCGCCAGAAATTGGTTTCACTGTTGCGGGGGAGAATTGTCCCTCTTCCTCCTTCCTACTATTTCATCAGCTGCCAGGTTGTTCATTAACACGTAATTTTCTGCATGATTCATGAAGGGATCCGCCGTGTCTCCTAAATTTGCCACCTTGAAAGCCTCTAAAGCTTACGGGCGATTTTGAGTCCGTATCGCGCCCGATACTCATTTCCATTGACATTCTGTTGTCTCCGGTGCGTACAGAACATGGACATGATAGAGCTGTTCGGTACACCGGCTGGCCGTGCGCTGACGGTGAATAATAAAACTGCAGCCGAATTGCACCAGAACCGTCGGACCGTGGCGGGCGGAAGTAGCGGCAGCAGCAGTACGACCGATCCCCATCTGTGCCCGAGCACGATCGGGGGTCTGCTGACGGGTAGCCTACATTCGACCAACATCAGCAGCATCAAAATCAGCGGGCCCGATAACATCAGCACTGCCGGTCAGCACCACTTCATCGAATCGAGCGAATTCATTAGATTTGCATCGTCCAGCAAGGCCACACCGTCTGTCACCTCCATCGCCTTTCGCAACAAATGTAGCAGTAAAAGCGCCGACATTAGCAGCAGTAAAACTGGGCCGGCCCATCTCGACCAACCGGCGAACAGGCGGAACAATTTGAAAATGGCCAAATTTTGGAAGCTCTTCGACGAGGACCGGTTACGGAAGGCTAACAGCACGGAACGAATGGGCGATAAGCTGCGGCAAAGGTAAATATTAATGCGGACGATGCGGGGACCTGCCAATCGGTGCCGGACGTCCTTATGCCGGCCAGGCTAACTGGAGCGTTTGTCTTTTTTTTTTCGCCTCTGTTTTATTCGTGCCAAGCAGGTGGATTGCCACACCACCGCTCGAGCGGGCGGAAACGGTTGACAAATCTGCAAATGATTTGTACAGCGAGGCGGCCCAGCTGCTAGGTATCAAGTGTTCCCTGACCGACAGCTGCCGGTGCATAGATTGCCAGGTGAGTGTTTTTTGAAAGGGATAGAAATCCCTTGTGATACGATTGTTAGATTTAGTTCGGTCCAAATGACCTCCTGGTCAAATTGCCAAGTAGATTGCAAATATTTGATAAGATCACTCACTCACTTAAGTATAAGTAGTCGTTTTTATAAGCTTCATTAAATTATTATGGGTTTGAACCTTTTTAACGATAAATTATATATTTGAATTCGATCGTTCTTCGTAATTGATAATTTTGGAACTTAAAGTAACATTTAGATAAAAAGTAAATTCAACATGTTAATTCGTGTTACTTGTGCTATTATAAGAACAATTAACATTCCAACAAGTTTAAAACATTTTATTTAAATTGTAAATGAACTGAAAATGTCTATCATTAGGTTAAGTTGTCTTTAGTTGTGTTTTAGTTTGTCTATCAAAAGGTTTTAAATATACTATAATAATTTGAAATTCAAATGTACAGTGTGTAAAGGCTTTAATCGCTACAAGCCTTTATTCGAAAGAATTTGAAATTTATTTAAATATTTATAATATTTTTAAACAATCGGCAGCCTTAAACTGATTTGTTTTAACTGAACTGAATGACTAAAGTTTAATAGAAAAATAAACAAAAATGGTCACCAGCGACCACTGTTACGAGCGTTCACGGAACGAATGAATTATACTCAAAATAAAAATGTAAAAATGTAAATTTTCAATACATTGTTACTTTAAATACTCAAATCACATAATTACTCACACCGTTTAACTGATGTATTACCACACACCAACATCCAATTATATTCATTCCAGAGTCAGTACTTTGATTGTGACGATGACGCGGACGCATATTCGGAATATTCCGATAAATCGTACGACATGGAGGACAATTTGTTCACGAATCGATCATATTATAATGATCTCTCGACGGTGCCGGGTGTGCCAGATGCAGATACCTTCGGTACCACCACTATCAGTGACCGTTTGAATCGGAACCAAGCCTCACACAATGGCACCGGCTGGGACACAGAGGGCAACGGGGTGCCGGATGATGTCAATGGTAATGAATGCGAGCATTATTTGCATAGCACCCACAATTCGTCTTCATTGAATTTAGCATTGGATGAGGGACAGCTACCGGCAAACGACCGATCTCAATTGCCAATTGATACGTCCGAAACCGAACGCCCCAACGGTAGCCACCAGCCGGTGCCGGCTGTGCCATCCGATGAGGAATGTGCCGGCGGCATAAAGGTTGCATGAGACAGGTAGGTGGATACAGCCTTAAGTGACACTTTACAGAAAGGACTGCCGATTGTGGTGGTACAATTATTGATTTTGGTATTCAGTGGGCAGTGATTTGTGCAGGTTCGTCCACCTGCCCTCCTTTCCCGGGCCGTACTTAGCATTTTGCTCGATGCGAACAATTTTCTGCGTCGCAAAGAAAAAGTCTAGCTTTTAATGGTGAAAAATTTACATACACTTTGTGCAATCCATTTGCAGGACCTTGGCTTTGGAAGAAGCCATCGATGATACTTCAGCAACATTTTCAGCCACCATTAAGGAGGAGGAAAGCATCGTGCTGGTGACGGTGGATGGGTACAGCTGTACTGGCCCACCCGGGAAGGAGTGCTACTGTTCGGGCTGCTAGCATTTTCGATTCGTTTTATTTATTTACACTTCGCCCGATAGCCAATGATAGCAATAATTTTCGCTCGTAAAGTAAAGTGAACAAAAAAAAAACGGGACTAAATTAGTCCCCGAGACGGCGGGCGCGTGCTGATTCGTTTTGTAAAGCTGTGATTGACGAGTGCGCTACGCAAGCATTGCATGTTTTGGCTTTGGAAAAAATAGCAAAAAAAAATGGAAAAATCACCAGAGGCATAGTTCATACTTGACTGTGTGCGGTGGATAAACGTTTACGGTAAAAATGTTTACAACAAAAATGCTGAAAGTATTGAGTGTCGGTTTCGTTTGTATCGGCGCAAGGATTTATATTAACCGTTTGGTACTTAACCCGATATACGTAAATATGGTATCATCGATTGCAGTCGCACATTTGACGTTTAGGCCCTGTTATGAAGCGCCTTAAATGATAACGAAAGTAAATGATATAATTAATTAATAATTAATAATTCAACATAAATCATCAACCATCAAGCACAGTAAATTGTTTTGTTTAATGTTTCTATTTTCAACTACAACTATACAATAAAAAAAACGCAAACTTAAGCCACCGAACGAAACAATATCATTTCTCTATCTTTAGTAAACAAAGAAACACCCCCAATATCTCATGCCCAACATGTTCAAGTGTTCAACTGATAGTCATGACGAAGCATGACGTGAGAAAGAATTTACTGCAGAGTAAGCAAACAGGAAAAATAAATACTGTTAAATACTTTCCATTAAATGGACCAACTGCTTTGGTCCGACACGACCAACAAATAAATAAAAAAAACCCCAACACGCAGCACTAGTAGGATAAAGTTCGATGTTTGCAGCAGAACATAAAACGAAAGAGCAAAACAAAACAAAACAAAAAAAAGAACAAAGTTTAAAACAATCTGCTTGGTTAAAACGACTCGTTAAAAATCCTCCAACTCGCTCCTTAAGGTATTACGAACCATTAAATCCCACATTCCCTCGTTGCAATGGGCAGGCGAGTAGTGAGCCATGAGATGACGTATTGTGAAGCATTCTGAATATGACGATGAACATGTTGCCAAAACCAACCAAAAATCAAAAAAATATACAACCCTTAAATAAATATGTGTAAATGTGAATGTGTCGTGCATAAAAAGTACATGAAATCCTTGTTACATTGTATATGCCTTTGTACCTTAATGGGTGGAAAAAACAAACCAACAAAAAACTTGAAAATCAAACCTAAATTTAAAATATGTGCTAAACGGAAAAAAACCAAACAACCGTGTAAGCGTTACGCTTCCGGCCACCAAACCATTGACTTAGCGAGTGAACACACTATTTATTATATTTTACCGAAACTCTATAAAGATTCAAGTGAACCGTTTGTTATTAGGATGGTATTGTATGTGACGCTGCAACAAAAGAGAAGATTTATAGCAAGATTAATGCGAACGAGCCAAATCAACACATACAGTTAGATTTATGTATTACACAACACAAACACACTCAAAGACACGTCACTCGGTATAAGGGTTCGGAACAAAATGGTGAAAGGGCCGAGTGGAAAGCTTACAAGCGTTAGAAAAGCTGTTGGTAATGATGATACTTTCAATAAAAGTTTAAACTATCCCTACGATACTGCCCGTACTAGCATTATTTTATGTTGTGTTTATCTGTATACGACTCAAACTCGGAGTAACTGTGAGCAAAACAATGTTTGATAGTAGGTAAGTAGATTTGTTTTAATTTTATATCGATAGGTGTATTATTGTATGTAAACTGTTAAACACATTTTTCTATACGGAAAACTACATAATGATACTACTTTTTACATTACGCTACAAGCGGTTTTTAACAAACAAAATATTGTGCGAAAATAAGGTTCGAATTTTTATGATTTCTGATAATGAAAATTTCAAACATTTCCAACAGCACCAGCAGGAAAGGAACAACTGATGGCGCACCAGATGTCAACTAACATGCGCCCGGTGCGGCAAAACTTTGTCTAGATGTGTAAGGAAAACTCCATCGTCCAATCAATATTTTCCTCCATGCAACGCAGGCCGGCATGCGATTGATTCGGGTAACCATAAATAGGACATGAGAAAACATCTTGCACCGGCCGCCCATCCTTCATCCATTGAAGCAAAGGAAAGCAAAGAAAAAAAAAACACGTGCCCCAACAACCCCACCCATTCACGAACATGGCAAAGTCAAAGTGATCCAATATTTGGGGGTTGCGGATATGCTTAGCCGTTTATTCGATGGTGTTTTTTTTTTGTTCCTGTCGCCCGTTGGCATATGGACATTTTTATTGGTTTGGTTTGCGATTGTTTGCCTAGCGTGTTCGAGGACTTCGGGTCTTTTGTGGTGGGGAGCTGGTGCATAAGGAAAAAAAAATAGTACTGAAATTTTTATCACCTTATCGTGCTAAGTGTAATAAATTTTTGTTTGACTTGGTGTATAATAAAATGAGCCAGAATGGAGTTGACATATTCCTTTAAGCATTATCTTTCTTGCTAATCGATTTTTTTCCATAGGATAATTTGGTGCTTTTATTTTTATGGCAGAAATAAATAAAATTGATTTTTTACTATTACGCAAACAAAACAGTCATTTTACGCAAATAAATGAACTAAATATGGGAATGGAGGCGCCCAGTAGTTCGTTTGTGACTGCATCACAATTCCCATGGTCGGACCGTTTATAAATCCCATCTGGAACGTTCCCCTTTGTATGCACGGGAAAGCAAATATCAAGTAAAACCAGGAAATGGCAGACCAATGCACATGCTGTAGAAATACAAAAATAAGAATTCAATTACACGTCGTGACATTCGCCAACGTTTTCTCCAGACACGACAAAGCGGAAAATATTGCTCTTGGTTTTGTACAGCAGCTGTTACCTTTTGTGTTTTCCTGCTCAGTTTGTCTGTTGCTTTTACACCCCGCTTTGTGCTGATAAACTTGTTTTGCCCACTGTTTCAATGTTTGTCCCATCCCGAGGTGTATTACAGGATCGCTCGTTTGGACAAGAGTGCATTTATTTGGTTTGTCTCAATACCATCACGAAGTTATGCTGCTGCGATCGGTATTGGTTTGTAAAAACCTTTCCTCTGTTGATATTTGTATTCTTGCAGCAAACAGGAACAAATATTGTAGTGAGTCGAATTCACTTGGTTTAGTATGTGATTGGTCGTGAATAAACTCTCTCCACACTCACACACACACACTCATTCAAGCTTTAAGTGTTTGGATCATTTCAGTACACTTGTTTGAAATAGATGCCTATGATTAAATTTTCTTGCTATCAGTTTTTTGACAACAAACTGATGCCTTTAAATTTGAAGGGTTCTTGAACATACACGGGTTTGGATTTAGTGAAAAGAGCAACATTATTATGATATATGATTTAATTGAATCATTTGTCATTGAATTAATGTATGTTTATGTATTATCACACTATAGTCATCTACTCAGGGTTCTAATGTTTTCATAAAAGTAAACATGATAAGATAAATATTTATTATTTATTCCTCGATTTGCAAGGTTTCCTCCATTTTTTTAATTACCAAATTCCATTTCAATTGAATAACACTTACTGATTACGTTTACAGACAAAGTTAAACAGGATATTAATGAATTAATTGAATAGTGTTAAATATTTTCATTTGCATAATTCGGCGTAAATCATTGCCATTCGCATTATATAGGTTATTTGTTGAGGGCATAGTTGACATCATAGCATAGCAGTACATTCCCTTTCTGAGAAAGACACCACAGCAAAGGAAATGATTTTATCAACAACAACCATTTATGCAGATAAATAGAGTGAAATGTTCCGTCCCAGTGTGTGCAGTAATTAATATTACGTGTCACCTGCTCTGGCGTCGTGTCAAACCACAACCATAAATTAGAGGATGCACTTTCGTTACCCAGTGCCTCTACCAGTATGTGCCATCATGGCCGGTCACTAGTGTAGTATGGCTTCGGGCACAACATCGACGGCGTACTCATATATTAGACCTTTTGCCTTCGCCAAAGTTGAGAACGCATAAATTAGGTCTTCGAGGACTTTCCCGGGTTGGCGTGTCGGTTGCACTGACGGTGGCCGAAGGACAATCTGTTTGTTAGATCGTCAAGCTCACACGCCCATCGCAATGAGTGACATTATTGATTATGGCACATCAGGAGTCATGCAAGCCATGGTTGTCGGAGTTTTTGGCACTGTGCTTTGGAACGTGTGCATCCAGATCATGCTGGATGGGAGGCAGTTTGATAGAGGTGAACTGTTCGTCAGTAATTTAAGATGTCTAAGTTGGACATACACCTCCACTGAAAAGAGAGCTCTGTCAATTCAAGGATAGAGAAGGTGGGTCATGTATAAGAATTTGCGAACATAATTTAATTAATTGCATTGGAAATATTTTTCATTAAACTCTACCTCCATTTGTTCTTGCCAATGAATGCAACAAATAAATGAATGTTCCTGTTCGTTACGGTGCATGTGCTGACGGTGCAAATAAAAATTTCACCTCAACAAGCAGAAAAAATAGAGCTAGTAAATTAGAATCATTGCGGTAGCGACAACTACTTTCCTGCATGCACTTGCTGTTCAAGGATTTTAAATGCGTACGGAAAAGTTTTTCCATTAAATTCCCCTCCCGAAAGAAAGAGTGCACAGTGGCACAGTACTTTCAGCAGATTACTTCACTTGCTTGATGCACCGGCGCCCGGGTACCCGGGGCTTTGGGTGGGAAATAAAAGAAAACGACACGGATATAAGAATGAAATGTTTCACTCGCCCATCGTTCCGCCTACAGCTCCCGTCGGTTGGTAGGCTAACTAAATGATCGTGGTAAAAAACTTCCCACTCGAGTGCAGTAATTTATAGGAGTTTACGGGAAAAACTTTTGCCGAAGCGCAGCCGGAAGAGATATTAAATATTTGTCAGTTCATATCAGCCCGCTCAGGTTGCTCGTTCGCAATGCTGGTGAATGACAGGCTGGTGGAAAATAACTGGTGCTTGGCAGCTTTTTGGAATACTTTTCACTGCGCCGTTGGCAAATAATCTAGGAGAAAAAAAAACAATCTCTTACC
The DNA here is from genome assembly GCF_943734725.1 of Anopheles marshallii. Lineage (NCBI taxonomy): Eukaryota > Metazoa > Arthropoda > Insecta > Diptera > Culicidae > Anopheles > Anopheles marshallii. The sequence goes on along the minus strand of NC_071327.1, from coordinate 72,906,862 downwards.
ATTTTTAAGGTAAATTTATAGATTGAAAGTTTCATGAGTGGACAGTTTAGTTTATTGGTATTTGTTTAATTAAATCGAGCGATCATCGTTGTCCGTGACGATGCCTTTTCTTTGTATAGTAATTTGAAAATCAAGATAGTGAGATGGATCTTAATGTTCACGATGAGCAAATGTTTGATGATTTAAAGTTTAACTTTTAATCCTCATCGGTTCTCAATTGCAGTCCTCAATTGTTCATCCATTGAACAGTAAATAAAGCTGGTTATTGCAGAAATTTGTTACGCAAAATCTAAAACGTAACGTAAACATTTATTGTTATTGAATATTGTTAAGTGGCGATCGCTCACCTGATCGTTTTCTCGATAAACGCCAGGCGCCTCCATGCTGTGCCCGCAACTTGCTGAATGTGCTATCAAGGGGTTTATTGTCCTATTGATCACACCTGGTAATACAGGCATTCGTACAAAATATTTGTTAATTATTTCCTCTGATAAATGCATAATTTTATTTTTAAGCAGTACGACCTAAAAATAGTGTAATAGTTGCTATCGAAAATGATATAATTCATTTAAAGTAATACTCATAATTCTTAACACTTGTCTTCTCGCCTTAACATATTTTAACTTTAAAAGCACATCTCAATTTCTAATAGGCATTCATTATAGCAAAACTACACATCTAGTAGAGATAATCACGGCACAACGGTACGCTTTAATGATCCACACATTAATGACCATGTACACGAGTACGCCTAACGAACACACATCGTTATGCTCCCATTGCGAACGAGTAAAGGTATGAAAATGTTTTTTTTTTTATTTACCATTTCAGCACACATTTCATTTGAATGGACGCGATTCATTTCAATTTTAATGTGCAACTCTTGAGTTCATTTGTGGATCATTTTAATGGCTGCGAAGATTATCTGGAAAAGCAGGAAGGAAAATGTGTAATTACCGTTGGCACAATGAAGAGTACTACTAGCGTATGTTGAAGGTGGTAATGTGGCTGCAATAGTTAGTTGTGAAATTAATCTTGTAGTCATAGAATTCTAATTATTTTTCTGATCGTTATATACTTTTATTGAAAAAAAAACCGGTCTCAAAAACCACTCCACTACAACAATTCAAACCAGAAGATTTCAAGATGGGAGTGGTGGTCTATATCTTTAAATAGAACTCTAACCACGGATGCAAACTAACACGAAATGCATATTTGTGAGTTCCGCTTTTTTGCACTTACATAAACAAACAGTTCGTTCCAGCGCACCCATCAGTCAGGGTAGATATGTGTTGTACGGTTTTCCCTCGCAGCGTTCGTGAATTACACACAAAGCGGTCCCGGGAACGCCGCTATTTGCAACAATCTGTGCAGCAGAGCGCAGCGTCAGCGCTTAAAAGCTGCCCTGTCAGATGCATGTCTCAAACGTGGGTTGTTGTGCTGAGTTATATTGCATTGTACGGTAAGAAAAAAAAACAATCAGCCGAGAGCACACATCCAAAACGAACGAGCGCAGTTTACAAAATTGGTCTTAAAATTCTATCCAAATGATTTAGTTTTCTGCCGCTTGTTTTCATTTTCTTTTCCGATTATTTTTCACTTTCGAGCATTTGCTCTGCGGTAGAATAATATTTCTGTTTTGATTCCTTTTGCCCAAAAGCTCACATGACGGACGCTTTTCTTTAACGAATATAAAAAAAACCTCTCCATGATATCTCGTATCCATGCAAATCAATTTACGTCCAATGTTACGGCTCGGGTGGCATTGTTATAACCTGCATCAAAGCGTATAGAAAGAAGCTGACCCTGGCTAGCTTCCAAAACAAAAAATCTCTCCCCTCACGCTGTAAGAACCACACAGTCGGGGATTTAATACGAAAAATTCCGGATGATAAATGGCATTTGCATGGTTTCATTGTGGGAAGGGGGGAAGGCCCTTTGTAATGTGCTTCAATTTTTTGGTAAGCCAGGGTTCGGTTCGAGTTCGTGGCGATCCAGAATGGTTGAGCTTTTTTACACATCATAAATATTCAATCGTGTGGAAAAGCGTCGGTCATCAGTCGGAAGGGGCCTCTGGTAGTGGAAGGAAGTGTGGGATGGAAACCCCAAAACCGTGTATATAGCGACCGATGATGGTTCGATATGGATGTAGCAGCTGGATAGCTGGACGTGCCCATTTTCTGATAAGCCATTATGCCTTCAGCTATCTGCACCGTATCAAACTAATCTAGCCGGGATATGCTTATTAATTTAACCTGGTTGCATTGCCAAAATTCCCACAAGACTCGTACTCGACTGTTCACGGTGCGCTTTGGTACAAAGCAGGGAAAGAAAAAGAGAAAATGTGAGGAAAAAAAAACCCTTGCCCTTTTGTTCAACTTCAACTTTTCAACCCAAATGATCGACGGTGGCTTACGCTTGTTAGACATTGTTAGACATTCGTGCTGTACGGTACGGTAAGAAAACAAGGCACAGTGGGATAAAAAAAAACCCATAAAGCAAAGCAAAGCTGCCCAAAAGCGAGGCTAGACGTTGGAATTCAATTTGCATAACAGCTTCCTTGCCCTAGTTTCGCTGTGCCGTACATTCGAACTATTCTCCTCTGCTCTGCGTTAAAAAGGCAAGTGAAGAAAAAAAACGAACGAAGATAGAGCAAATATCTTAGACAGCTTTAGAAATCTTCGTCGACACTGTGATGGTTGTGTGTGAGCTTTTGCTTCCCGCAAACCAGTAGAGTACGCTCAGCACAGTGAAAATGTATCAAATTTCCATCGGCTGGATCGGTTGCGGAGTAACACGCCTACAAGGTAAAGTGTAAATTACCGAGAACACCACCTACAACAACAAGCACTTGAAGTGTTCCATCGGAAGTATCGTATGCCACATTATGTCTTAGACAGGAATTTTTCGCTTCCTTCCTTCCGTAAGCAATCTGTTTCAATCAGCACAACCGTTGCGCGTTGTGGATTGGAGGAAAATCAATATGCGAACATGCTGCTTACGGTGATGGATGCCTGCCACTGGTGAAGCCTAACGGGTAGCTACTCGAAAGAAGTGGATGGCATCTCCATTATCTCCTGCCTGATAGTTACAGATTCACCAGAGCTTGGTGCAAATGTTACCCTGCTTTGTATCGTTGCAAAAGCTCCCCTGTAGGACGAAATTAATAAACCATCAAGCATTACAATGTGCACACATCATGGAGAGAGAAACATGGGTGTCAATTAAACGGCCCGGCCATAAAAGGGTTCATCGCTTCCGTCCTCCTACATATCGGTGAAAATGGGCAGAAACATTACAAACATAAATCAATTCCCTTGAGTCGTATACGGTGATACTTATGAGCAACGGTACAGCCGGAAAAATGCAACTTTCGAGTGCTATTAAAATAATTACCGTGGTGTTTAAGTGTCATTAGCGCAAAGCAAATGCAATTACGTAGCCGATGAATGATGATTGCAGCATTTAAGGCGCGATCGCGGGATATGGGCGTTATACATTGGAAATATGTACTAAAAAAAACAGCAGCATATAATTAACAATATGGTAGTAGTAATTTATTTGTGCTGCTTTACGTACCAGCAGTCTATAACGCGACTTTTAGCCCAGGAGAGCCCGTAAGACAGATCAAAGAAATTAATTCGCGTAAGACAGCGACGGTTTCAATCCGCACCATGCACCCACCATCAACGGTAAGGTCCCTCCCATCCCCTCGGCCCTTTTGTTTATTTGGGGTGGTGTTTTTCCTTTTTACCCACACCCCCCAGGGAGTCACGTATTTATAATGGCGTCTTTTTTATTTACTCGGCAAAGTGTGCGTGCGTGCGCGCGCGTGTGAGTGTGCCCGCTTTCTTAAGTGCCTTAGCAGGTGATCCATTTCGTTGATGAACCAAGACTGGCATGCATATTTTATCCCTTCATTTAAGAGATGAGTGACGTAAAATTTACATAAAGCAAATTGAAAAGGACTTCAAAGTGAGCACGGGCAATGTTCATTCGCATGTGGACGGCGCTGCTATCTGCCCCCGTATCTGTCTTTGTGCAGTGCCGGTGCCATTTTCGTTGCGGGTGACAGATTCCTCAACGTTAAAGGATCAATTTTAATGAAGTAGAAACCTTCCATTAGTGTGTGTGTCATTTTTGTTATTTACGTTTTGTGGTTTTAATCACGAGAGTCACCTGTTTGTATGGTAAGATGAAAACTCCCTGCTTACGTTTATATAGCTCGATGCTTATTGATGTTCTTTTTCCTTTCGTTATCGGGGAACGGCCATCAAGATCTTGATACTAATCTTGCAATTTTTCCTTACTGCACTGATGCAAACATCCTGGCATGAGATCTAATTTTTGAAGAGCTAAAACGTGTCCTGAAAATTATGCTTTTATTACGATGCTCATACGGAATCAGGAAAAAATAAAAGCCCCATGTATCATTTATCATTTTCGGTTTAGATGGTGGCGGATGCTTTTTTTCCTTCCCCTTCTTTAAAAAGCTATAAATCATCTATAATATAATACTATTCATGCGCGCGTTTGTGTTGCCGATGACCTTTTGCGTCAGTTAATCCGTCATCACTGTGGTGAATCGTTTCCCATCGTTCGACTTTAATTGATAGGCTGTCGGTGAGAATTACAAATCCATCGTCGAGCGATTTCTCTGTTTGTCCCACGGGGGGCTGGAGTTCGTGCTTCTTATAATTGAGGAATGGTCGTTATAAGATGAGCGCAAGGAAATTTATCATCACCGATTGTGGCATTCGTTATGGGGGAATTTTCCGTTGATCTTTGCTGGGTTTTGGCTGAGCGGTTAAGGCGACGCACACCGGCAATATGAAATATGGCGCAACGATTTGCTATTTATTACTTCAATAAATAGATCCCCTCTAATTCGGTGTCAGATTTAAAATGATGTTGCAATGATGGCAACATTAGTCACCGGATTTATTGTGCCGGGGCACGAACATTGCGCACCGTAAAGCTGATGGGATAATTTATTCGTTCCCTGTTCCGTACACATTTCAGCAAAAAGAAAGAAAAGGTTTGCTGCAAGCTTTTGAAAATGTACCAAACAGCTGAATTCTTAATATCCCGCTCATCGAACACACCATCGCGTCTGTCAAACGGAAAGTCGAAAAGTCATTAATTAATTTATGAATGTGATGAAACGACCGGTTTCGGTCTTAAAGCCATCATTAATCACGCAAGGAACTGTTGGCGGAGCGCTTCCAAGGCTGATAAGTGCTGCTCAAATTGGTTTGCTAATTTCACCAAATCCATCTTCGGGGTGTTCGAACATTGGCATATTAGCCACGTCGGTTATGCGCTTCGGATTAGAATTTACGAGCCGCTTTCTTCTGCCGGTAATTATCGGTTGTTGAAAGTTGAAAACCACACCGTTCAAATGTGAAATAAATCAGGTCGGTAGGTTAATTAATTTTCACCCGTTTTTGGTATATGTGGATTAAGAGCATAATTTGTTGTAAACATCAAAGGGAGTTGATACGTTTGTTTTGAGAAGATTTGAGTCCGTAACATAACGACAGGGCCATTTGGTTTCAAGCGAATAAGAGCCAAAGTTGGTAAGACAGATGGGAGTGATGGTGTAAAAAGTACAAATTGAAGTTTTTAGTGTTGATGTTGGGGTACTTTAACGGAATTTAATTGAAATTTACTAAATGCATAAAATTAATCTTGATCTTCAAAATAAATGGGTGATCTTCAAAATATCTATAGATTTACCAATCTGAAAGATTGATTATTTTTTATAATATTATTGAACAAAACCTTTATTCATCTCTCGTAAATTTCTACTTTTGATAACAAACTTATTGAACTGAACTGTAGGCCCAAGATAAATTGCTCAAAATAGTCCTTTCTCATTCAAGATGATAAGTGTGTATGTGTTATTTCCGTTCCCAGCAGTATATTATGTACAACTACGAATAAGATAGAAGGCGAGATATGCGATACATCTAACCGCAAGATCATTATACAACCACTACGCCGGTATCCCTATTCCTATCGCATCTATTACCGCCACAAACGGCTGATATCATAAAGTAAATAACCGCAAGCTTCGCTAGATACCACCGCAACACTCTACCGCATCAATTAAAACGGGCAAATTAAGGTTAACCAGAATTATAATATCAATTATTAACACGATAATCATACCATCGCATCATAGACCACACATGCGGCGCCTAGCCGGCGATGCCTAGCTACACCCACAGGAAGGTTTTCGTGTAACGTAAGCAGACGGTTTAACATGTATGCTAGTTCAGGCTTGATGCGCTCAACCGTCGAACCAGCATTCTAGCACTAATTACGTCCAACAGTGCGAGGAGTAAACAAATAGCAAATAAGCAAAAGTTCTAAAAAACAACATTTAACATAACAGCTTCTGCTGCAAGGGCTAAAGTGCTAAATCTGTCTATATTCGACCATTTGTTCCGTGCCATATGGCAGCATTCAGCATTCCGGTTTGCCAATGAAGACGATAAAGTTTCCAGTGGTATCATCGGTAAACCGTGCTGCCAGAACCGATGTATGGGAGTGACCACATGGAACAAATGAGTTATCTATGAGTTAACTGGATGGAGGTAAGGGAAGAACAAAAACAAAAAAAGAAACAAACAAACCCAACTCCCTCGGACTGGATAAAATCGGATAAAATACTGTGTGCACTTGTTGTTTTTTTTTATTCTGCCTTCTTTTTGTGCTTGCATAACTTTCGTGACAGCGATGATGGTGAAAGCACACCGTACACACACACCAACACAGGCGTGCTAAGCTGAAAGCTTTGGGGTTGAAAAATATCGTGGCTTACCGCAGGGTCGGACAGTTCTGTGAGTAAGCGAGCGGAGCACCCGGCGTTTGTGACACGATACGAAATTAGTGCATACTACCATACGGATCGGATCGATTATGTGCTTAAACATTGAAAAACACTGGCGTGCAGAAAGTTAATCTTGTTTGCAAATGAGATTTGGCGAGCATTTCGTTTTTCATTCTATGTCTTTCTCTCGTTGAAAAATAACTTTTATGTTGCTGTGTGTGTGTGTGTTTTTTTTTCTTTTCAAACAAACCATTAAAAGCAGCATCATGGCATTATTCACGGCATCGTGGCAAACGCTGCATGTCAATTATGTCGCAAACAAAAGCTCGCTAATCTGTTCACTGCTTACTTTGGGCCGAACGTGAAAAGCTCGCGTCTTTTAGGTTGCCATGTTTTCGCTGCTCCGTAGCAACGGAGCCAGGTGACTTCATTTCCTCAGCAACATAAATATTCCCCCCTGGGGAGGAAAGGGAATTTCGGACATTCGGCGGCTACTTCTTCATCGATCGATGTTGTTTCCGTGGCAGTTTTGACATTAGGCGGTAATCCAATAGACTTTATAATCCCATTGAAGTTGGCTTGCCATTCTAGCGGGCCGTCCTATGCTGTATGTGTGTTTTTTTGTTCTTTTGAGTTTTGCTGGTGCTACTTTGCTGCTGTGACAAAAAAGAGTGGGGCAGAGAGTGGAAGATAGCGAAGCACAAATTTCATTTTTCAATTTCCTATTCAATTTCCTTCGCCCGGTGTCTCAGCATGATGTTTCCAGTGTTTTCGCCACCACAGTTGGAGGTTAGTTACTTAGGGCATTTGGGTGTTACATTCTAGCACAGAACTGAAACAGTCGTTCGTATCCCTTAATGCTGTGCTTATCTTTTTCTTCTGCTCCTGCTCCAGTCCATTTACCGCAGCGAGTTCCCGCTATTTCGCTTTTCGGCCGAAGAACGGAAGGACATAATTCAGAAGATTAAATATTATCATATCCGCCTAGGTCAACAGAAATTTGGAATAAAATGTACGGCTATGGAAGAGATTTGTTTTAGATGGAATGTCCGTGAAAAGTTTTTTTTGTTTTGCTCGTTTGTAAGATAATGAGGAAAGTTTTAGTTGTTTACATTCTAAATTGGTCGTTTAATAGTGCCTAACAATTCACTTTCTAGCACATCCTTAAATAAGTCATATAACCGTACCAATCTGTCAAAAATGAGCGAAAAGAGGGCCCTAAGTTACCCTTAGACGCTTTAAACAATAGAACAATTCTAAGAGAAATTAAGGAAATTCCATGTGGGTTATAATAAAACTTTTCATACCTCCTGTCAAACGATAACTTTTATTTCCCGTCCTGAAATATTCCCCAACGTACTTAAACTCAATCGTGCGGTTTTGTTCGTTCTGCAGCGAATAAAAGTGTGCTATATTTTCATGTACTGCTTATGGATCAATTTACAACTTTGGCACGAAAGTAAACTTTCACCCGCACCACCGGAAAAGTACAGTAATGACTATGCTGGGGAGGGAATCTTCAATCATACTCGTTACAAGACGATTGCTGACGCTGACGAGGGTAACTTATGGATGACAGGTTCCAATAAAACTGTGATAAAAATGTATGTGAGCGTTTCTGCGAACTACAATTTTAGTACAAAAGGGTCTTATTCTTTCACCAACTGCAACTCTGTTCCAATCCACGCGGACACAAATTTCGACCGTTGTTGAAGCGTTGATACACAATAGCTCCAGTCGTCCGTACTCGTGATACTGCAGCATCAAAACGCGTAAATGGCTTTTCGATATGACTGCCCACGGTGAATGCATTGCTTTGTTCTAGCAAACTCAATTGTTTCACGTCGGAAACATCGTTCCTTATCTTTGCACTCTGTAAAATTTGCAGCTACGGGATGAATACATACATGGCATGCACTGGAAAAAAGGCACTGAAACGTAAAATACGGAATGTTTACATCCCGCCATAGATTGTGAAACAATGTGCAATGTTTGCTGGCAAACAGCAGTACTCTGTAGCTGTGTAAAAGTAGTAATATCGCATATCTTGTTAGGCAAAGGTCCTACAATTTTGTTACTCTGTTGCGTGTTGATTATGATAAGATCTATGATTAATGCGTCAATGTTCGTTGTGATAAACTGAGACTATTTTTCCGGCTTCTTTTATGAACTTTAATTTTAGTACTAATTCTAGTATGAAGGTAGTGCCTTAAAAAATGTCACAATGTGAAGCACATTTAACGCTAGGAAAACAAATGAATGTGATTACAAAAGGCACTATTCGTCAAACACTGGGCGTCTCCATAGCTCTACTGGCGCAATTACACTGATAGAGGATCTGGTGGTATTTATGTCTTCGCTAGAAAAACCAAAACAATGCAGCTCGCCTGCGAGTGTTTAAAAGTGTTCACCACACCACACTCAAATCGCAAAGCTTCTCATTCTTCTCATTCTCATTCAGCTCTAACCAAACACCAGGCGCCTCCATCGTTAACTTATTCCTTTATTTACTTAATTTTCATTCTATACCTAAATTTGTTGTAATTTCATTGTTTTGTTTTTGTTTGCGTTCTAGATTCATATAAGTATTATTGTCATTTTCTGATGATTTTTCTAACCATACTTTCTTCTACTCGGAAGTGTGACACTAACTATTTTACGCTATGTTACGCCATATTACGAATACAACACTTATACGTCGTTTCAGTATAAAGCTTTTCAAAAATAAATAATACAAAAATTATGTTTGAGTTGCACAAGAAACGAAGCTTTATGAGATCGTTAGGTTTCTCCTAATAATTCGATTAAGGATAAATGGCAATACAGTTTATTATGCTTTGATTTTCCATTACCAAGTGGTGTAAAATATTTATCCTCTTTGTTTAAACTGTAAAACACTCAACACGATACCGTCCTGAACCGCTCTAACAAGTATCATCGCAATTTCCTGTAACAACAAACTTCTACCGATACCCGAAATCATGGAAGCAAAGAATATTTGAAATAGCAATCTTACCATGTGTCTTTGTTTGCTCAGGTCGTCCCTTTGGTTCCACTCCGTTGCGGGTTTTCTACATAAACCAAAATATCAACACCCGTGAAGTTCATTTCAGATCATCTATCTTCAGACACAAGTTTACTGATAGTTATTGTAATCTTATAAAGCCTTCCCGGAACGTTCGTTTGTGGAGAGTATTAAAACGAAACGTATGCCACATCACAAACAACTCAACCAAACCAAAAAAAAGTAAGCTGCTTTCGTTTCCTATTCTCTATTTGCAACATACTGTATAGGAATACCTTACGAGATATCCGCAAAAGAAATACACACCCCCACGGCCGTGCGCACATGGCGAAGAAATGCGATAAGAGAAAAGGAACATTTTCCGGCTTTGGGTAAAAAAAGAAAAAACCTGGTAAATAATAGGCAACCAGCCAAACAGGGCAAGCGATCCTGCCAGCTCTCGATTTTCCCAGCGCTTTATCGTGGCCCTTATCTCGTAAGCGGCCGGGTACCGGAGTGCCCCCATGGTAGATTCCATGCATGTGTAATGAATACAAAATTGACGGATTTTGATCCACCCGAAAATTCTAATTTAGATAGCTGCATCGTAAGGGTTGGCACCGTCGGGTACCTTTTTGGAGGTTTTCCTTCTCGCAAATTCCTTTCATCCTTACATGTGTGTGTGTGTGTGTGCAAGGTCGGACTAGGCATCAGCATCTATAACTCAGACCAAGAGTTCGGTGCGATGCTTTCACCTACGCCACACGTTCTCCCGTTGGTTGGCACCGTCCACCAACATCACCTCCGAAACCATTGTCAAGTGCAGCGAAAGGCGGACAAATTTGCTCCTAATATTTTATCCACTTTGGCTCGGGTGCCTGCCGAGTGGCGGGGGGAGTGGAATTTCGTCGCACTACTACTACATCCGGTACGGCGAAAGGGTCTCAGTTGACCCAAATTCCAGAGCGGAGCGCACGGGTACATTTGGACCGGTCCGGTGTCCTTTTTAGACGACGAAACAAGAAACTTACACTATTCGCAAAAGGTCACTCAATGTTTAGCCGTTTTGTAGCCGATAAGTAGGGCCGATGGTGGCCGTATCCGATGATCGCCCGGCCGGGCCCAATCCATGGGATCGGGCAAGGTATCGAGTGTTCAATTTATGTAACAAGGTCTAGGGCAAGTAAATACAAACTTTTGCATAGTTTCGGGTAAAGTTTCTTCGAACCGAGAGCGCCACCTTCGCAAACATGATTGCATCCGTGTTCGAGAGAGATGCCGTTTTTCCCACCGACCAACCTGGTCTTTCACCATCGTTAGTCCATCGTTTCCATCGGCGTTCGGGTTGTTGTTCGGTGGGGGAGGTTTTAGTATTTATTGCGCCCGGGAATTTGCTTACATAAGTACATTCCGTACGCTCGCCGTGCCCGAATGTGGGGCCGCGAATGTGAAAAGCATTGCCGAAATCCCTTACATCCTTGCATCACTTGCCAAGCACCTGCCGAGAGCGAAGAATTTTCGCCACGTCATGAAGTCCTGCAGCACGGTGGAACACAACACGGTCGGGCACTCCAACGCGTATTAGTCGAGCGTCTCAACACAGCAGAACCTTAAGGCCCCCTGGTAGCTTTCGAGTGTGCGAGATAAGTCTTTCATTTACGGTTCATCCTTTTGTCCTCTGCTAGCTATCGGACGTTCCGGTACGATAAAATAAAAACCGTGTGTTCGGCGTGCATCGACTGTCATTAAATGGAGACGTCAACCCTTATGGGAGGGCTCGTGGGCATATAAAGAGGATTTTGAAATTGAGATACATCTTTCGGAAAATTGAACTTATTGCTGATGGAGAAACTATTTGCAACGGACGTAAATAAAAAATAAACAGAAATAAAACGAATTCAACACACTCGAACAATACCAAAACAAACGAACACAAAATGGAGAAAGGGATCACATTTTCCAGTTGCCTTCCCAATGTCAAATGATGTTCTCGAATCGTTCACCAGCAAAAAGCAACACACACACACACACACAGCAGGAAATCGGTTTACAACTGATGTAACTTTTTGTTGGTGTTGTTATTTCATTTTCCAATAGCATTTAAAAAAAAAAACAACAATTCCACGCTCCGGTACGCCCTTTTCTCCCTTCTCCCGGGTACGGAAGGATGGACCGGCGTTCGAACCTTTAACCTTTCCGCAATCAAGCATCTTGATTTCCGATGCGCCTGGATGAAGATGTTCTGGACCGTGTGTTCCAGCACCAGGCATTCATTTCACAAACCGGAGAAGGTGAATTTTTGATTGGATGGCACCAATGCGGAACAGTGCGTATAAAACATGACAAAAGGTTTATTCCCCCGTACGGAAATCAATAACCTTTCGGTGCAATATCCTTCTTTCATACGTCTGAGCGAGTGTTTCCGACAATTTTTTTTTCGGATTTTGTTTTTTTTTTCTGGTAATAAAATTAAATTCCTTTTGAAGCGAACGAATCGATGCTAATGACATGATTACATCAAGTGATTAAGATAAACTCGTCACCGTGTTTCGGTAAGGATCGTCACGTTCCAATCAGCGGACGGTCGGGAATGGCTGAATGTGAAAATAACTAGTAATCAAATACCATCCGTACCATGTGCTGCGAAAGGTTATTGTGGTGGTTGTGTCGTTTCCGGTCTTACCCGCCACACGTTTTGCATACCATAAGGGCGTTAATTCAATACGATTGATTCCCATCGACCGAGTGAATGAATTAATGATACCAAAGGCCACATGGACAATTAGCAATCGCTCTGCAATGAACGGCTTTTTTTCATCCAATTACGATGCGGTCGGGTCAAATGGTTAGTTAGTTAGTTGGGTGCAAATTATGTGCAATGAATGGGAAAGCATGTCGGTTGAATGTTCATCCCATTCTACGGCTCCACCTGACGGCCAGCGGTGATAATCGCCCGATAATGGTCGTAGCTTTAGCGAAAAATTGCTTGAAAAGGCGTGCGACCCCGACCCCTTTGCTGTTAGCATCGCTGCGAAAAAGGTGAAATCAATAAAACGGGGCTCGTGTGCTACATGCTAGTTCTACGGTTTTTGCCGGTGTGACCAAAACCCGAGCGTCATATGTTGGGCGTTTTGGCAAAGTTTTGTTTATTCGTAGACTGGCAGCATAAGGTTCGAAAATTGGGCAACGTTTTCCATCCGAAAATTTGATAACCCGATGTAGGATGTGGGATGTTGCAGGATAGAAGCAGAAGATAATACAAATTAAAGTATGCCCTCCAGCTTGGAGAACGTTTTAACATTTTAGCTATTCGTTTAACAGCCGAGCAAAATGCATTATTAAGAGATTTTAAGTGCTGTCAGTGGAACAAGATGTACATTCGGTGTCCATTTTTTCATTCCGCTGCCAGGTGTCCGAGGTAGACTGCGTGGAATTAACCTTCCACGAAACATAATAAAGGTTGAAATGAACAAAACAAAACAAAAAACAAATCATAAAATGGGTTGTGATGTACAATATGCATTAACGACGACTTTTTTTCGTCTATTCTTTGAACCTTCCATGAACTCTATCATCCGTTTGGTCTGGAGATTGTGCTAGATAATTATGACGTGTAATACCAACGGTGCGCCGGTCAAAAACGTTGAAACATGAAAACATTGAAAACCGGTTGAAAACATTTACTATTTTAACTAAGTTTGTAGTAACAAACAAATAAATAAGAATTTGAAATTATGTGTACAAAAATGTACCAATGCATAGATAAATAACCACACAAGTGAGCAAATTTCCTTAAATCAAATGAAGAAAAGAAGAAATGAATAAATGAGGAAATAATAACATGAATAAACCAATTAGTTAATGAATAAATAAATAAAGTAACATTCGTTTGTTACCAAATTACAAACCATATAAAACCAAAAAGAAACAAAAAACTTGTCTTACCTGTGTTTGGATTAGATACAAATAGGTGTGTAAAAGTATACACAGTGCAGAATGTTCGAAAGATCAAAGGTACGTTGGAACAAGCCACCGATTGCCGTACTAATCTTTCACGTTCCCAACCCTTTTGATAACGGGTCGCGCTTTGATTCCCAACCCACACCCCGGGAGAAGGGGGGGTCGTCGATCCGGTTGCAGGCGAAAAGTGGGCGGCATCCAATTGGCATATTAATTCTCGGCGATAGAAATTCTTCGAACCACTCGTGCTGCTGACGGCACTTCGGTGCGGGTTTGTGCGCAACGAAGTGGAAACGTGAGCTACGGTCGTGAAATGCGCCGCAAGCTGTTTACGGTCCTCAACGTGATAAGAATCCCACGTCCTTTAATTTGATTACGAGATCTAGCTGTATAAGTATTGCACTAATTATTCGCCGGGGTGCTGAAACCAGTGACCGGTTGGTTTATCTCAAGTGTTATTAACCTCACCAATGCATTAGTGTTTCGCATGAGGAGCTAGTAGAGAATTTGATAAAATGTTGTTAAAATGTTAGACTGCTCGTTATAAACACTTCTTCAGCTGGTGGTCATTTTAAGCACCGAGTATCTACGACTCCACTCAATGATCGGGAAGTACCTGACTACCTTTGCCTATCAAGTTAGTTCTCCGAACTGCCACAAGAGCCTCAACTACGTGTTTCGTGAAAATTTAAATATTTTACATTACCAGCATCACTGACGATGGATAGCGCAGAACAATTGTTAAGTATCACTGGTTGCCTAGTAAGCTTGTTCTAGGTAGTACTCCACAGGAGAGTGAGCAAACTTTCAAACTACGTGTTTCACAACAAAAATTCAACTTAACATTTTATATTGCCAGCAGCTCTAAGAAAGAATGTGCGTGGAACTTCCACGGAAAACAAAAGCCAAGATGTTGAATGAATGTTTGAATTACATTTAGAAACTCGTTTCATGTATGAAGATATTTTACACTTTTTTCCCCACATTAAAGCAAGCGATCATCTACATGCTACTCAGAACATTATTCGGGTTTTGTTGTGCGCACCATGGCCGTAAGACATTTTATTAAATCTATCCACAATATGCCCCGCACGCTCGCACAGCGTACGTACGTAGCTTTATTTATATGCAATCGAATTTCGTACCAATTTATTAAAAAAATGGCAACTGCCAAAGGTGGGCCACTACCGGTGGCGGAAACTTCCCGGCACCGAAGAATGGCACGCGCCACCATACCACCAAACTGCCGGGCGTGCCCGGCAGAAACATTCCCTTTCTCTTAAAACCGTCCCCGTGTTGGGAGACACGATAATGCATGATAAGCAGAACGATTGCTTATGGCCTGCCAACCGTGTGTTCTTTTCCTTTTCCCGTTTTCTTTGTGTTCTTTGGGTGTAGGTGTGTGTGTGTGTGTTCGTCGCGTTTACCGGTGGCCCCAAAATAATAGTCCGAAGGGCTCATCAATATTCATGCGGCGTCAAATGGTGGTTGTGCAGGAGGGCATAGATAATGCCTTCAGTTTCAGTCGTTTCCACCGCACGGTGACGAGCACTAGACAGCCATTATACGACGTTTCGGAGTATCCGAAGCGCACGGCGTTGACGTTCACACCACGGGCCATCGCGAATACGTCCGTTCGGTTCTTGCAGTAATCACTTCCATCGCGCGCCCAGGACTCATTATTACGTCCCACTGAAGGGAAATATTCTCCAGCATTCTGATTAACATTGAATGGTACCGTCGAGCTCTATGGTTTCCAAGTATGCGGGACCGGTACTGGAATGCGTGCTCACGGGAAGATGTGATTACCATGTTGCGTAAATGCAAAATTACTTTATACACTCGAATGCGTCCCGAGGCTTAATTTTCCTATGCTCATTATTTCTCGTGCAACTCCCACAGCCGATTAGCGTTAATCGGTACGATCAAACCGGTACGAGCAAAAGATCATTTACGCTTCGCCGAAATGTCACCATTCATTAATGTGATCTTATCTTTCGTGTCGGTACAGTTAAAAACGGAGCAATAAATGAATATTAATTGCAAATTGTTTCACACCAATATTTCCTGGGTAGTCGAGTTCTAGGTGGAAAATTTGGAACTGTTGCTAGATTTTGTTAAAATTAAAGTGTAACGTATCGGGGTACATCTAGAATTCCTCTATTCTGCTACAATGTATCCAATGTATTTACCAATCAAGTTAAAGTTTAAAAAATACTGGAACGGAGGGAACTTTGCACAACATTGATTCTGGAATCACGAGATTTATAAAAAATCGGAAAGATTGATTTCGACACATTTCAGGTCAAAACGCTGTATTATTAAAATACACTTCACATTTCAATTTAATTGTGCTTTAATTGTGCTTGGGGCATTCTTTTGTTTCTTTCCTTTCCTTCGTCAAAAACAGCAGGCTGTGGGTTGGGTTGTGTCAGCAAACAACAACGAAAAAAAATCCCAAAATGATTACTTTTCTATCGCAAAAGCACACCACATTGAGCGACGCTACCATGACAATTAAAACTGTCTGCTTTGTCGAATTGTTTACCCGCGCCGGATCGCAACCAAAACAAATTGAGACCACCAATGCCAAAGCGGTGCCGCGGGAAAGAAATTGTGGCAGGAGTTTCCAGCTGCTAGCAAAAAAAAAACAAACAAACAAGCCACGCTGGGAGACGAACCTGGTGGTTTAAGTGCATTTTTTATGGTTTCCCGCTGCCGGCACTGCATACGAGCCGAGTAATTAACTTTCATTCCACCCACAATGGCAATGAAAACGAGGCGGCCCTTAACGCAACACGGCACAGCGTACGGTACGGCAGTAAACCATCTCCAGACAGCTTAATCCCGCGCGGAAAACGGCCAAACAGATAAAACACGTAACTCGTAACCAAACGCCATTGCTGCACCATTTTGCAATCCACGATCGGCGATGGCCGCGCGTGAACGGGTAATGAAAAAGATTGAAGCGAATGAGATATTGCGAGCCGAATGTATCAAACCGAAATTTATTATGCACGTACCCGGTTTGGCCAATGGAATAAAAAGGTAGCAGGGATTATCGCAATCCTATGGAAATTATGTAACGTTTTGTATGTGTGTGTGAGTGCGTTTGAATGCTTTACTATCGATGGATGGATAATCCATACTTTATGGTGTGGCTCGGTACAAATTGATTGCAAATGGCGCTGGTTTTATTTATGCGCATTGGCCAAGAATTGTTTCTATTGTTTCCCTTATGTTCATAAATCGAAACATTTACGCGTTGGTTAAGGTTTTTGATTGGGAGAGATTTGTAAAAATAGAAGATTTATTTCTCTTGCTACCACTTAATCCAAGCATTATTTGGCGATACGACCGAGAAAACTATTGCTTTAATCAGATTTAAAGTTGAACCCCTGCATCTCAGGAGGCGGCCTTCATTACACAATAAGCAATACCTTCCTTACATGAACTTACGTAACCGCAACACACACACCAAGATGGAAGGTCCCATCAATGTTTTAAAATCCTTTTCCCGCAACCGTAACTTTGCGAGTTATTGTTCTCGTCGGGTGAACACGCGGGTGTTTGCGGAGTTTATCGGAAAAGCCCCGAATGATCCGTACCGATGGTGCACGATACGCATCGAAACTTTGCGGCAAACGATAGCGGTTTTGTGCTGGGGCGGGAGTTTGGGCAAAAAGTTGTTAGCATCGATAGGCAGATTAAGACACTATGTGAAAAGTTTGCGTGTGTGTCGCCGAGATTTGGGTGCCACTGTATGCTACCTTAACGATGTGCGGTGCAGAAAGTTAAGTGAGGGTTAGCATTCGGCGGCTACAAACTTTACAGCCACGCCGCCCGTAATGATTGGGAGCTTTCGGTGAAGGGATAAAACCGCGAACTAAATGAGACATTACAAGCGTCGCATATGCAAGCGAAACCGGTAAACCAAAACACGATACAGGGGAATTTACTGCAAATGGAAAAGAAAACAGTTGAGTGATTTGAGGTTTTTAAAATACGAAGAATTTGTTTGGGTTAGTCAACATTTAAAACATCTTATAAAACTCGTTATTGTTGTTGCATAGACTGAGGAATTTGAAGTGATTTGAAAACTTTCAAAATAAAGTAACATAACACATGTAACAGAGGTACACACAACCCATCGAAATTGTCTAATATTTCACCATTCTAATACCCTCTTCTACCGAAATGGTAAAAGCAAATCCCTATCCCACACAATAGGGCATTGTAACGTGTAAGTAGCTATCCATGCGTATGTTATTTATGGAAGCTGTTGAATGCGTTTTTTTTCGGTTAGAAATTGCCGCTTCTATTGACCCTTTGTAGGAAATTTTACGATTTTGTCGTGCGTTGTGCTGTTGTATTTCTTTCGGTCTCGTGGTTAAAGGTGCATACTGTGGAAGAAGTGGACCTGTGACAAGCTTATTTTATGAGTGGTCTAAGTGCTTACTTATATTATTTATATACTATGACAAAAGTAAAACTTTCACAGTGCCGACTTCGTATTTGGTGCTGTTTTTTCCTTTACTTAAACGTTTTTTGAAAGGCAAATGATTAATGGTACGCATATTTTGTTAAAAACTTTGTTTTATCAGTTCAATTCATTATAAGAAACATTCTATCAAATTGGCTGGTAAAATTAAGTTTTGTGCTACTTGCCTTCTAATTGGCCCTTTCACCATGGCCTTTAGACCGAAAAGTTGTGGAAAAAGTCTACGCGTTATAAGCTTATTAGCATTATCAACTCAGTGACAGGAACCAGAAAATCCCCGTCTCGTACCATGGTAATACCTCGCTAAAGTAGAAGAGTAAAAGATGTTGTTTACATATCGAGCGAAAAGGTTCCTTCCCTATGAAGGGTCATTTCCTGAAACAATTTAACTTTCGATTTGTGTTTGTGAAGATTCAAGTGTTGAGTTTCTCATTCGCTTTTGACTATTAATATTTTGCTCTTGATGTTTATTATATGGAAAATGTTTTAAAATTACCTTCATCTTCAATGAGTACAATTTTCTTAATTAATTACGATTCTGGTGGTCATATAAGTGAGTTAAATTACTCATAACTAAATAGCTTCCGTCTGTTCATTTTCAACGGACCCTAACCCGCTACCAATAGGTGTCCTACGAATTGTAATTGGTTTCCAGTATATAAACACCGTTGATACAGGAAACTCTTCCATGTTCAAACCGTACCAAACCGAAGCTTGCCTGCGCTTTGTTTTATTCATTACCATTTTCCTCGGGACACATAATAGGCTGGCAGTGGTTCACACAACTCGCTCCATAGTATCGAGCTGAGTTGCAAAAGCATGCCGGAAGTCCTGTAACGACCTGAAATCCGTCGTTCTCCGTATGGGACGGAAGCAATGCATCAAACATTTACGCCAATGCCACACTAGATCAGTCCGGTTGCTTCCGTGCTGGCAGGCCGTTACACGATCGTACACTTGCGCCGCCTAGGTCCAAACGCCACCGACCGTCAATTCACCCGGGATGGTGCAATACACCAAATAAAGCTTTATTAATTGTAAACCCACGGGAGGTGGGCCGCATCAAAGTGGTGCGTCCGGATACACGACAGCAGTTGATTGATGTTCACAGGAAGCCATCAGCGATAAATTGGTTGCTATCATGTGCAGCGTGACGTTTAGGACAGGTATACAACGTCCTGTTGGCGATTCCAAGCCCCAATGAAGGTTGTCATTTAAGAAGGCGAAAGAGTGAGAGAGAGAAAGAAGAAAGAGGATAGAAAAAATATTTCTTCACATCCTTTTCGGTATGCTTAATCCTACCACTCAATCAACATACCTCTCTATGATAGACAAATTATTTATCTACCAACACAAACAACCAACAATTCAGCTTTTTCTCCCTGGTTTGCAGTGCCTTATTTGTAAAATATTAATAGGGAAACATGTTTAAACTGCGGGATGCAGGATAAATATTAAACTGTGCCACCGAATGTCTGCCAAGCCGGGGCAAATATGCACGCAACCGTATCGCTTCACGGTCGGTCGGTAAGAGCGCCGAAATTGGTGTTTACTTTCCGCGTCGATGAGGTCAAATGTTTTCTGATTGTTTTGTACGGGGGAATGGGGGGGAGGTAAGCCACAGACAAAACACGGAACCCTGTTTTGTGCTCGCTGGCTGCAAAAACCATTCGAGCGAAAATACCCACCAGGGTCCAAGGTACACCAACGGTGGGGCCCCTACGTATTATAATTACACCCGAAACGATTGTTCCGGTAGGTTTACTTTACATCCCAAACCATTTTGGGGTTTTGCTGGTTTACCGCCCGCCATTACGACGTTCGCTGGCAGTTCATTTGCTGGTGGTGGTGATCATTTTTCACTCGGAATTCATATCCGACGGTTTGGTGCGTGGGCGAACGGCGGTGAATTGAAACGCATTGAAGCGCGACGGTAAAGTCTTCAAGCCATTCTCGATCCTCTTAATACAGCCACTTCAATCAGCCGGAGGGTATTGAACTCGGTTGTTTGTGTGTTCCTTTTTTTTATTTTGTTTAGATTATCCGACCATTGCTGTCTATCGTACGGGTGGAAGCTTCGTTCGAACGGTATAATCTAGTAACCAATTTTTAATGATGGATTAAAGGGCTTCCTTAAAGAATAACAACCCAACACAGTTCGACAAGCCGTGCTTTAAGCTCCATCACGCTAGTAACTCGTGGATCTTCATATGTCTTTGTCTATGTGTAAATTGAATAACCTTAAAAAATCGTGACGAATATTTGATTTTTCCGAACCTTATCAAATCCATGTAAAATTTTCTCTTTACTCCCGGGAGAGTACAAATAATCGATTGAGCTTTGTCCTGTAAAAGAATTGATACGTAAACGAACCCCTTGCCGGTGACATTCGTTGACAGTTTAATTGCCGCATATCAAACGTAACGAATTGGGTGCAAGCACTGATCAGCCATATGCATGAGCCGAGGGCTATATCCGTTTTTGCTGCCGTCCACCTGCTTAAAATGGCTTCCCATCACCAGCACAAGCATCAGTCTCAGCGAAACGTCTCAACGCATCAATCATGCTAAAAGCCGCTCAAACCGTTGACTTTTTCCGCGTCCAATCATTCTGCCTAAGGGCGATTGGTATTACTCGACGGGAAACGGGCGCGGACAGTGCGCTGTACGCGTTTAGCTTCTTCACCGTGCTCGTCATGAAGCTGGGCACGGTACTGTTCGCCGCCAAACACATCGACGAAATCATGCTGCTGTGCGACTGCTTGGGACCGACCTGTACCGCCTACCTTGGGCTGGTGCGCCAGTACAATCTACGCCTCCACCGGACCGCCATTTGGGGCATCGTGGACGAGCTGGACGCGCTCAAGCGTACGCTCCAGCCCAACGAAGTCCGGATCGTACGAAGGTATAACCGCATCGACCGATTCCTTGCGTGGGCTTATTTGATTACCGCCATGTCCACCGGCGTGCTGTTCGTGGGTGCTGCCCTCGTGCTGGTCGTCCTGTCCGAGCAAGCGGACTGGAAACTGCCACTGCTGATGGAGTAAGTTCCAGTGTTTTGCCATTTCCTTTTCGAGCCACGACGAACCGTAAGCTTCCATATTCTTCTGCGCTTCTTCCCACCATCCGGACAGCTTCCCACTCGATATGAAACATCCGGTGACCTTTACGATTTTCTTTGTCTGGTGCAGCGTAGCCATATTCTGGGTCGTGCTGGATTGTGTCGCTTGCGATGCTACGTTCGGTACGTTTTCCTCCTGCCTGGTGGCACACTTTGCCATCATACAGCACCGGTTCGAGAACCTGCAGTTCGATACGGCCGGTAACGGCCAGCTCGGGATGCTCATCGAGTACCATAAGCACATACTGCATTTGGCCGATCGTGTCATCGGTGCGTACAAGCACGTCATCCTGAATCAACTGCTCATCTCGTCGATACTGCTGTGCATGCTCGGGTTCCAGCTGGTCATTTCGGCCGGCACGACCATTATGGTGGTGTATGTAGCGTACGGGACGGCCATCACTATACAGGTTACCTACTATTGCTACTACGGGTCGCAGCTTTACCATGAGGTAAATGAAATATTTCACCCGATTTTGTGATTTTCTGACTTAACACATTTCACGTCTGCAACAACGGTTCGATTCCAGAGCACCCTGGTGCACGATGCGGTGTACAAAAGCAACTGGTACGAGGCGGATGTACGCACGCAAAAAATGTTGATCAACTGCATGATGCGAGCGAACAAACCGGTGAACGCAAAGTCAGGATTTACCGAGGCATCGCTGCCTACGTTGAAGGCGGTACGGTATATCTTGCCCGATCACAAGCATATGAGCGTCGGTATTTGATTCCACTGTATTTTACAGATTTTAAACTCCGCTGGATCGTACGTAGCGCTGCTTATGTCGCTGATGGAGTAGTATGTCTGCATTCATGGGGAATACTGTAGGTGTTATCAATGTTTTACTTTTCATTCCGTTGTTTCGTGAGCTCGCTGGTTGGTTGTGTCTTGCAGAAGCACCGCTAAAGATGTGCAATCATGTGTTAAAATTCCTCAAACTCCGTGGGATTACTCGGAAACCAGAGAGGCCGAATTCTAAATCTTTAAGACGAATGATTGTGAATTTTTGTTTTAAAGATTCGTAAATCATTTGAGATTAAAGACAAACCACAGGCACATGAATCTCTAAAGATTCTTTAAATTGCTGTAGTCAAGTTAAGACAATGTCATGAAACATAAATTAGAAATGCTGATAAATTTAAAGCTTTTAAGGCCCAATAAAGCCCGTTTCACATCGCATAAATGCAAGAATTTCCAGAGATTCAAAAAGCTTTGAGGATTCCAGAACCTGAAGAAATTCTTAATACTTCAGAGCTTCTTATATCTTTTGCGAATCGGCGCTTGTATGACTCGTCCCGCAAGCTGCACAAGAATGACACTTCTGGAAATCGTGGAGTTATCCAAACAGAATTTGAATAATATTAAGTGTTGTTAAGGTTGCAATGAATTATGCCAATGGAATCACAGCTTAATGTGCTTGTTCAGTCAGTTCAGTTCAGATTGCTTGTGATCAAACTTTTGTCGGTATAATAATACTAAAACAAAATTATATAGATCGTTTCACAATTTAATGTTTTAATAAATTTGCACCACGCTGAGATTCAAATGACGCTCATCAATAAAATGGACTCAGTGACTTTTGAATACACGCCCCAAAGATTGATGCTCAACTGATTGAAAGATTGATACCAGCATGTCTTGGGATACTTTGACACTTATATTGAGATATATTTATTCTTATTTTCTTTCCTTAAGCTTAAGTGCAACACAAGCAACATAATGCGTTGGAATGCTTTTGAATAATGAATTGAATTTATTGGGAATAAAATAAGTGCATTACAAAAGTGTCTGTTTAACCCGTTCGTATCAAGTGTCTTAAGCGATCCCGCTTTCCAGGAAGAAGGCTTTCGCAAATCTCTTCAACTTGTTTAAGTTCTGGCGATGACGGTGTTGGTGAAGCGTACCTGCACCTGTGCCGTAGCCATGTTGGTGTTGCCGCGGGTGAAATCGGGCAAACTTCTAACAGTGGTTGGCATGCGGCGATCGAACGGATAGCCCATCGCACGACGATCGGGGTACAGCTGATCACGCAGTCCGCAGAACGAGTGTGAATCGTTGCAGTTAACGTTCCTGCAGAGAGTCGAACAGTTTGTCAATGAGAAAGAAATACAGCGAGAAGCTATAGTGGGTAATTGCAAAAGGCTATACGCACTCATCAAACTCCTGGTTGACGGTATCGTCGGCATAGTTCGAGATCATGGCGAACAGATCGAACTGCATGCCTTCCGGTGAACCCTTGGGGATCAGCAGATGATGCGGCCAGCCACAGTTGCAGAAGCGGAACATTTCCGTGCTCGGTTCGTTAATGTTGGACAGCGCAACCTGACGGAACGTTCTCTCGTACGGGATGGTCACGCTGGACTGTTCCGAGCGGCGCACAATGTTGTTCGTACCAGCATTCACTGAAATGCAACATCAAACAACGGTGTTATCAGCCTGCGGTTGGTCTATCACAACAGCGAACAATTGTCTTACAGTTCACGGTGAACTTGTCCAACTCCACCATCAGCAGACGCTGCTCATCCATGGTCAGCGCAGTGTTACGTTCGTCCACCTTCGGTCCGATAAAGATGCGGCATGTACCGCGACGGGTGGCGCCAGTGTTGTTGTTCACAGTCAGTCGGAAGGTGAACGGTGCGTGCTGCAGATGTGTGAAGGACGCAAACACATTGCCTTCCGGTCCGAAGTCAAGACCAGTGGCCAGATCGACCTGCGATCGCTGCCAGTACGTCAGCAACACGTTAGCCGGCGCGTTGGCTCGGTTCAGCTGAACTCCCAGCGACTGAATCTGGACACCGTCGTAGTTGAGCTGGTTGACGTTGTACGGCTGAAGGGTGCGCTTGTAACGATGGAACATGTTGTCCACCTGGGAGTGCAGACGGTAGAACGTAGGATCGCGCATCGCCGTCTGGAACTCGCCAATCACACCGTAACCCTCCAGGAACCGGTTATCCGGATCGTGGCTGTACGCAAGGATGTTGTGCAAGTTGCCGTGGTAGTTTCCGTAGAACTGGCTGTTGACGGAAAGGGCCGACGGTTCCATGATGTTGCCCAGCACATCAATACCGGTACGCTCATCCAGAGGAATTCGATTGCCACCCGGCTACGTTAGGAAGAATGTAAAGGACATTGTATTTGAATGTAAAGTTAACCCACTGAGACAATCAACTTACTGCAACAACATATCCACCGTCAATGCTCTCCGCAATACGAGCCTCCGAGCGTTCGAGATCGCTCACGGTGAAGACAACGCTATCATCCACACGGTTGATATCCTGTTTTGAGAATAACACATTCCTGGCTACAATGTTTGCCCAATAGAAGGTACTATGCTGGACGGTACTTACCCTCAGGACCGTGTTCTGCGGACGTGGTGGGAAAGCACGGTTGTTCAAGCTACGGATGATCTTGGGGAAGTATCCTTCCGGCACAGGCTCGCGCAAGTTGGTCAGCGGGCGTACGCGAGCAAGACGATTGCAGAAACGTTCCACATTGTAGCGAGCGATCAGCTGCTGATGCATGTAGTAGAACAGCTCTCCGCGACGATCCTTGTTCACAACATTGCTCGGTCCTTCGCCCGGGTACACCAGATGCCAGTGCCAGTGGTGAAGGTTCACGCCGATATCCTCGCGGAAGTACGCCAGGCGCTGTTCATCTTCCCGATCCGAAGCCGTATAATTCAATGGAATATCGATAGTCATCTAGGCGATACGATAAGAGTGCATTAAATATGTGATCTTCCCGGAGCCAAACTCGATCCCACTTACTCTGTTTTCCGCCTGCACAATGGAACCCTCCTCGCGCAGCTTGGGGAAAACGGTCGGATCAACGAACGAATCGGGGAACAACTCCAGGAAGGACGGAATGTTCAGATCCTTCGTATCCGGCCGATGCTGGATAGCGACCGACAACGCGTACTGGAACAGGATCGGATTCAAACGGTCACGCGAGTAGGCCGCCGCGCTCATCAGCGTATCCACGTCCGGCTGGGTCATGAACAGATTGATGAGGTCTCCCGCAATCTGACGGTGCTTGGGGTTGAACAGCGAAAAGCCACCCCGGCGCGGTACCACCTCGGCAAAGGAAATGCTCGGTGGCGTTACGTTGCGCACCGGAATGCGCGTATCGGCATCGTTACCGAAGCGGCTCTGCAGCGATGCACCGATCGGGCGGTAACGCTCGGTAAGGAAGTTCTCCGGCAGATCGACCACGGTTTTACCGTTGTCCTTCGGGTAGAACGTCGGCTCCAATGGGCGCTGCAGCAGGGCTAGAAGGTTCCTGTTGTTGGACATCTTTACTGGCGCTGGATGATGGTGCTGGGGGCACTATTGAATTGTTCTGCACACGCTTTACAGTCGGCTGACCTTGTCAAACTGTTGATGATGCTGTTGATTTGCATCGCTCTTATATACCGAGTTAGATTGCGCGCACAAAACCACAAACTAGCCTAAATGTGACGATAATTTAGAAGCATTATTTTGACTTAAAACCGCTACTATCGCTTGCCTTCTGCGGTTCAGTTCAACGAACGAATTTGACCGAAAATTATCAAGATTTCATTTGCTGCATGCATCCTAAGTGCTGGCCAGAGCTGTAAAAGTTTCATTGAAGCATTTGTTTGAAGTGTTTGTTAAATGAACGTTGGTATCCAATCGATCTGATGATTTCCATTTCCATTGGATGGATGGTCCATTAAAGCATGTGTTTCGCACCGTAGAACTTGTACACTATGACAGTTTTAATTTAATCGTATTGATTGGTCTCTGAGTTTTTTTAACTACGAACTTTCTTTCGAACACATCTCATATACATTACAAAGTTATTAAAGGATCGAAGTGCTTCTATTGAAGCTGTTGGTATTTAAATTTATTGTATTTCATAAGAGCTTTCCTCAAGGATTTTATGGTATTATGGTACCCGTTTCATATCACTAAACAATTTACAACGTTATTTCTATCCGTAGAATGAAAAAAAAGGCCTAGAAATAGTTTGATTGCAGAGTAGAAATATACACAAATAGACAAATCGTTCACTCGTTCACTTAAAGGTCAGTGTCTTCACTTCTATGTGAACCTATCAGTCCTCCGTATGTCCTTATAGACAACTTATTTTTTTGGATTGTCTGATGAGTGAATCTTCACAGAGAACCTATATCCTTGCCAAGGAAGTCTGCTAGAATCAGGAGGCACCACACATAGGGAACTGCCCGATTCGTTGAAGTACCTACGGACTAACAACTCCTCAAACCTCAGAACCTATGCCGTGGGCCATCCCATTAAGACATTCACGTCAGCTATTGGTCTTCTAGATTCATGTATCCACTGAAAGCTTCAATTCGAAAATAATTCAATAAACAATACGTTGAATTTGCTTAACATGCTTTCAGCACATGAGCACGCAAGATAATCAATTCTTCTCATGACATCTTGGGGAGGTATGAGCCTCACGAATCTGAACGGCTGCCGCTGTAGACGCAGGAGGCTGTGAAATAAGCCTCTTATTTTGTATTTTTACATTTATTTCACCAAACATAATAATTCTTTCATCTGTTGAAGTAAGGTAGCAACTTGTAGCAACCTTTAGCAACTTCTTGTCTAGATATTCAAGCGGTTTTATCGGTTGTAGTTTTTATAAATGCATTATAAGTGTTTATTTAGAATATCAATATAGTTGCAATGCACTCTTATTCCCATTTCATTCCTATCATTACCAATAGTATTATGGTCGATCGATAACACTGTTCATGAACCGTAAGGTGACCGTAGCTAGTCGCATGTTTCTGTACGGTGCAACGAAATCGCCAACCGATCGTACGCTGTTTGCTGCTCGTCTGTCGAACGGAAAACCCATCGCACGGCGGCTTGGATAGACGCGGTCTCTCAATCCACAGAACGAATAAGAATCGTCACATCCAACGTTCCTGTGGAGTTGGTTAAAGGGAGAAAAAGAGAAAACCCAGCACGTATCAGCTACCATAGCAACCAATCACATGCCATAGCAACCAGTCCCATTCTCCACCGCACTTACTCGTCATACTCCACGCTAGCGTTATCGTCCTCAAACCGGGAGACCATCGCAAACAAATCATACTCAACGCCGTTCGCATTCCCTTTCGGCAGCAGCATATGTGCTGGCCAACCGCAACCACAGAATCGCGATTGCACGTTGCCCGCATTGGCCTGCACAACGTTCCCAAAGGTTCGCTCGTACGGGATGGTGATGCTGGAGCTACCCGATCGTCGTACGATAGTGTTCACACCGGGGCTTACTGGCAAAAACGAAATTATTCATTATCTTTGCCGCGGGATGAACGAACGTTATATGCAATGCTCACAATTTACACGGAAGCTGTCCAGTTCGATGGCCAGTGTGCGTCGGTCGTCAAACGACAATGGGCGTCGCTGTTCGTCCTGGCGTGGCAGCAAAAAGATGCGTATCGTGTCTCGTCTGCCACGCGCAGACGTGTTGATGCGGAGTCGATAGACGAACGGTGCAAACTGCAAATGGGTGAAGCTAACGAAAGCAGTACCGGCCGGTCCGAAGTCTAGCCCGGCACCGAGATCAGCCTGCGATCGCTCAAGAAACGTCACCAAACTGTTCGTAGCGCCATCGGTGCGATCCAGTTGCGTTTCTAGCGCATCCAACGTAACGCTGCTGTTGGAGAGCTCGGCTGAAGTGTACGGAGCGAGCCGACTCTTGTGCCGGAGAAACAGATTATCGACGTGCTTGTGCCACCGGTAAAACACCGGATCGCGCATCGCGGTCGCTACTCCTCCCATCACACCGAACGACTCCAGATAGGTGCCACGTGGATCGTGGACGTAAGCCAATAGTGTGTGGCCCGAATTGTGCAGATCACCGTATAAGCTACGGTTGATCGAAAGCGCCGATCGTTCGATAATGTTGCCCAGTATGTCGATTCCTCTAGCGTTATCCAACGGCACTCGGGTGCCATCGGTCTGTAAGTATGGAAGATGATCAATAAACAGTTTGTGACAGAAAAAATCACTCTCCAGCACATACATTAACGGCGGATCCGGCATCGATCGCCTCTAGCACACGTGCAATCGACGCTTCAATATCGGCAATTCTAACGTCCGTTCGGTCACTGGTTCGGACCACATCGCTCACGGTCATCCCCGGATACCGGGCACAGAATGGGCGATTGTTTGCCGAGCGCAAAAGTTTCGGATAGTAAGCCTCACGGAGCGGTTCCCGTAGATTCGCCAACGGTTCTATACGTCCAAGGCCCTGGGCGAAGCGATCCACTTGGTAGCGGGCTAGTAGCTGCTGGTGCATGTAGTAAAACAGCTCCCCGCGACGATCCTTTCGTACGACTTCCGGTGGTCCAGACCCGGGGTAAGTCAAATGCCAGTGCCAGTGGTGAAGGTTCACCCCGATATCTTCGCGAAAGAAAGCCATTCGCTGTTCCGGTTCATCGTCGTTTGCGGTAAAGTTCGTCGGTATGTTAATTGCCATCTGCAAGAGAGAAATGCACTCTGTAGTAAAATACATCAAAAAGGATAACATTCACCTACCCTGTTCTCATCCAGCACAATCGATCCTTCCTCCATCATCCTGGGGTTGGTGGCTGGATCGATAAACTGATCGGGAAAGAGATGTAACATCGACGGTACCGGTACGCTCTTCGTATCCGGACGATGCAACAATGCCACCGACAGTGCGTACTGAAACATGGGCCCATTTAGACGATCACGAGCGTAAGCTGCCACATCGACCAACGTGTCCGCATCCGGTTGGTTTAGAAAGAGCTTCATCAACTTCCCTGCCGCTTTCCGATGCTCGGAATTGAACAGCGAAAACGGATCACGACGTTTAACCCACGAAGCGAAGGATAGGTCCGGGAGTTCCTTCAGATCGCGTATGGTTACCACCGTGGGCTGCACGCCCGTATCGTTGCTACCTTGCGTCGAAGATGGTGAGTTCGGTCCGAAACGATTGGCCAGATTTTGCCCTATCGGACGATACCGGGACGTTAGGAACCGCTCCGGTAGGTCATAGAACAGCGTGCCATTGTTTTTAGATAGAAACAGTGGCTCCAGCGGATGTTGTAAAAGGCCATGAAACTTTTGTGTTAAATCAGCCATACTAGCTGCTTGCAAAACAACAAACTTAGCGCGTGACAAGTAGAACAGTGATTTCGCCCTCTATCCACATCAGGCGCTATATATATATATATACAGAATGGCAATGGCACTCAAAACTTAATTGATGCATTTTACAGCACATCTACTGCATGGTTTTTGTGTGTTGCAGAAATGATAAAAATGCTATCCAAACGTGCAGTGAAAACCGCAATCATTTTTGGTAACAATGACCCTGCCAAAAGCTGGGGAGCTTCAGCTCTTTTAACGACCTTGAAAATTGGAAGTTCAATTGCAGTATTATCTACTAGTATGTAAGGGTGTAATAATCTTCATCTTCATGAGGTTTTTCATCAACATTTTTAACTGATAACCTTACCCTATCTTAGCGAGAATCGCATCAGAAAGCCTGCAGATATAACTTTAGTTAAAACAGTGTGAGATTCGTACACGAGCACTTTCCGCTAAACGTCCCCAGATGATGCAAAAATCATCGCTACATTCGAAACGAACGTCTGTAAATCTTAGTTAGTTTTACATCTTTAAATGAAATTTTCACACTAGATGAATGAGATATTTAAAGAATTATCAAGCGAGGACCCTTCATGAAAACCCTCAATTTCGTCCAAATAAATCAAGTAACCACGGATGAAAGCAACATAAGCAACAATTTTGAACGGTGAGCAACGGAGATCATCTTTGAAGCATCTTAATCTTGCCGTTAGGAATTTCAGCAATCAAGAATCACCTGGCGTCTTTCTACAATTTTAGATTTCAAGAAGGAGATTCCGAGACATGGAGGAATCTCAAATATTTTACGATCGAAACACTATCATTGTTCGTCATCACTCCCCGCCAGCAATAATGATCTCACAGCTCCGTTCATTTTTCATATGCAGCACTTTATTATTAAATTATAAACATTCATTTTTCATCGTGTATCTGTATGCTTTTCATCAGTAAGAAGAGCCTTGGCTATGGATTATAATTAAAGCGGTATTCGAAGACTAGAACAGTCAACCAACTCCACGATAACACTCAATAGCGATGTGACAGCCGTGTATGCCTCAGGTTCTGGCGATCACGGTATTGGTGAAGCGAATGTTCACCTCAATATTGGCCATGTTCGTGTTCGGGCGCGTAAAATCGGACAGTGCACGCATCGCAACAGGAATCCGGCGATCGAACGGGAAGCCCATGTGTCGCTTATCCGGATACAGCTGATCACGCAAGCCACAGAACGAGTGTGAATCGTTGCAGTTGATGTTCCTGTAGCAAAACAATAGCATTAGTACCTGTACGTCCCAAAACGGATGTCCCGTGAATGCTCACTCATCAAACTCCTGGTTAACGGTGTCATCTGCAAAGTTCGAGATCATTACAAACAGATCGAACTTCATACCCTCGGCCGAACCCTTGGGGATCAGCAGATGATGCGGCCAGCCACAGTTGCAGAACCGGAACTGCTCCGTTTCTGGCAGATTAATGTTGGACAATGCCATCGGGCGGAAGGTTCTCTCGTACGGGATGGTTACACTGGACTGCTCCGACCGGCGCACCAGATTGTTCGTTCCAGGAGTCACTGTGGGTACGTAAGCGTAGTGAGTTGATGTTGAACATAGTCACAGATGGCGTGGTAAGAACACATACGATTGACGCGGAATTTATCCAACTCCACCATCAGCAGACGCTGCTCATCCATGGTCAGCGGAGTGTTCCGTTCGTCCACCTTGGGTGCAATGAAAATGCGGCATGTACCACGGCGTGCCGCCCCGCTAGTGTTGTTTACCGTGATCCGATATGTGAACGGTGCGTGCTGCAGATGCGTGAAGGACGCAAAAACATTGCCTTCCGGTCCGAAGTCAAGCCCGGTTGCCAGATCGATTTGCGACCGCTGCCAGTACGTCAACAACACGTTGGCCGGCGCGTTGGCTCGGTTCAGCTGTACACCAAACGATTGTATCTGCACCCCGGCATATCCCAGCTGGTTGGTGGTGTACGGTTGAAGGGTGCGCTTGTAACGATGGAACATGTTGTCCACCTGGGCGTGCAGACGGTAGAATGCTGGATCGCGCATAGCCGTCTGGAACTCGCCCACTACACCATATCCCTCCAGGAACCGGTTCTCCGGATCATGACTGAATGCGATCAGATTGTGCATATGTCCGTGGTAGTTTCCGTAGAACTGGCTGTTGACGGAAAGGGCCGACGGTTCCATGATGTTGCCCAGCACATCGATACCCGTCTGTTCGTCCAAAGGAACTCTGTTTCCTCCAGGCTGCAAAACAAAAGCCAGAACCAG
Organism: Anopheles marshallii; assembly: GCF_943734725.1. Taxonomy (NCBI): domain Eukaryota; kingdom Metazoa; phylum Arthropoda; class Insecta; order Diptera; family Culicidae; genus Anopheles; species Anopheles marshallii. Next base: position 72,875,028 of record NC_071327.1, on the reverse strand, counting down.
GAGATCGGTTCAGTTTCTTCTAAATCTGCTGCACTTCAAGTGCACTTCACTTACTGCAACAACGTAACCACCATCGATGCTTTCCGCAATGCGACTTCCCCAACGCTCAATGTCGTTTATCGAAAGAACCACATCGTCTTCGATCCGATTCAAATCCTGCAATGAACATGCGAAGTGCGATAGTTAAGTCATTTCCCCCATCGTTTTCATCTCGCACAAACCTACCCTCAGGATCGTGTTCTGCGGACGAGCGGGAAACGCACGATTCGTCAAACTTCGAACAATCTTCGGGAAGTATCCTTCGGGCAGTGCCTCCCGTAAGCTGGTCAGTGGACGTACACGAGCCAATCGGTTGCAGAACCGGTCGACATTGTAGCGAGCGATCAGCTGCTGATGCATGTAAAAGAACAGCTCTCCGCGACGATCTTTGTTCACCACATTGTTGGGTCCTTCGCCCGGGTACACCAGATGCCAGTGCCAGTGGTGAAGGTTCACGCCGATATCCTCACGGAAGTACGCCAAGCGCTGTTCTTCCTCCCGATCCGAGGCAGTGTAGTTCATTTTAATGTCTATGGTTATCTATAAACACCAGAATTCGTATGAGAAATATTCGGAGTCAGCCTTTTTATCTAACACTTACCCGATCTTTTTGTGCAACGACCGCACCTTCCTCTCGGAGCTTCGGGAAAGTGGTCGGATCAATGAACGAGTCCGGGAACAGCTCAAGGAAGCTGGGAATGGGAAGGTTCTTCGTATCCGGCCGATGCTGGATCGCTACCGCCATCGCGTACTGGAACAGTATCGGGTTCAGGCGATCCCTAGCGAACGAACCGGCACTCATCAGCGCATCCACATCCGGCTGGCTGATGAACAGATTGATCAGATCGCCCGCAATTTGGCGATGTTTCGGAATGAAGAGCGAAAAATCGCCCCGCCGCGGGATCGCCTCGGCAAAGGAAAAGTCCGGCAGGTTCGATGCCCGTACCGCAATGCGCGTGTCCGCGTCCATTGAAAACCGGGTTTGGAGCGATTCTCCAATCGGTTTGTACCGTTCGGTAAGGTAGCTATCCGGCAGATCCACGACCGTTTTACCGTTGTCCTTCGGGTAGAACGTCGGTTCTAGAGGGCGCTGCAGCAAAGCCAAAAGTTTCCTGTTGTCCGCCATTTTCACTTGCGCACGAAGATCGCTTCCCAAGAGATCGCTCGCTATTTGAAGCTTGTAAACTCGGTGACTGTGGCACAACACCGTTTGTGATGCTGGCAGTACAAACAGGCCTGCATTATATACCATTTTGCAATGGGGCTGCATTCTCACGCTAGCATGCAATTCTCTTGCTAAAAATGGGTCTTTTTTGCGGTTGAAAACCACTGCAATTGCGATAATGCATTTTTATCTGCATCTATTAATGTGCATTGGCGTAAGCAACGTATTAAAGGCCAACGGAAAAAAACGCAGACTACTTGGATAACTCGGAGCACTTCGGTGTGTGCGGTGAGTTTGTCGAAACAATTTGGATAAGAAACTGCCAAGCGGGGATGTCAAAAGATTATTGCATGTAAAGTAAAACTGTTTAGTATTTCATGGATTCTGATCAATCCCCTTTTGAGATTTGTGGCATACGACTCATTGGAGGTCTAAAACAAGGGTGTTCTTATCGATTTCAATATTGGACCGGCTCTTGTCCAAGGTGCGTTATTTCATGTGTTTGACATTTTAAGCAAGTTTTAAGGTTTTCTATGAGTCTTAATTGGGTATGAGTCTTGTCTTGTGCAAACAGGTGTCTTGACCTATCCACCATGTACGTTTGTCCAGAATTACTTAAGCAATATAACTATCTACACGCTCGCCTTTTGTGATGTGAGATATCTCCATAATGTGAGTCACCAGATAGACGGTAAAGGTTTATTTTTTACCTCAATAGGTTCACTCACTTATCTAGCGCCACTATGCTCCGGACATGTATGTAATAAGACTGACCCCGGACAATCCAGCTCAAGAAGTGTCTTGTTTGAACGTCGACACACAAGCAGATTGGAGCGGAGCTCACCGAAGTTAGACGAGTAAAATTCAAGGCCCGTTAGTGAAGTCATCTTACAATTTATGTGATCTTTTCACATAAAGGGACCGAAAAATTCTTCTCAGTCTGATATTGTCACTATTCAGATAAGAAATAAAGTACCTAAAACAGGTCTGTTGCATGCTCAATTATAAGTATATTTTCATTGTCTCAGTTTTTGCAAATCTTTTCCAAGCACATTTGGCAGGTTTCCATGTTCAGCGACTTGTCTTCTTCATATCCATATCTGGGTAGTCAGTTATGTACGCGAAATGACCGTGTTGGTAAACAGCACCTCCGCAACGGTGCGACTCATGTTGGAAAATCGGCCAACAAAATCGTTCATCAAGTGATCCTGGGCAGACGGCAAACGATCGAAGGGAAAGCCCATGGCGCGACGGTCGGGAAACAGCTGATCCCGCAAGCCACAGTACGAGTGTGAGTCGTTGCAGTTCTCGTTCCTAGAAGTGTTGGTAAAGCGTGTGTATAACGCAATATATATGGACAGATAAAGCGCAAGCTTCAGACACTCCACCGGAACGGAACTTACGGATTAAAACCCGGACCAACTGCATCATCCTTGTAGTCAGACACCATAATAAACAGATCGAACGGTTGCCCATCGGGATGGCCCTTGGGCAGCAGCATATGATCAGGCCAGCCACAGTTGCAGAACCGAAAGTTTTCCGAGCCGGCCATGTTGGATGCATCGATTCGCCGGAAAGTCCTTTCGTACGGTATGGTCACGCTCGATTGATCCGACTGTTGGATGATCCTATTCTCACCCGGATGCACTACGCACGAAAAATGATGCATTAATAGGCGCACCCAACTGCCCGAGTTCGTTCCGGCCTGGTTAGCAAATCTACTCACAGCTCACTACAAACTTGTCCAACTCCACCACGTAACGACGCTGCTCACTCAACAGCAACTGTTCGCCCTGGGCATCGTAAATGGGGGCCAGAAAGATCCGCACCGTGCCCTTCTTCTGCTCGGCCGTTTCATTGTGCACCATGATTTGGTACGCGAAGGGCGCATGCTGGATGTGGGTAAACGTTGCCACCACGTTACCATGCGGGCCAAAGTCTAACCCCGTCCCCAGATCCACCTGCGTCCGTTGCCAGTAGGTAAGCAACCGGTTTCTGGCCGCCTTGCCGCTCGTGATCTGTACCGTAGCGTCCACGATCGATACGCCGGGGAACGAAAGCTCCTGCTCGTTGTACGACGGAAGCTTCCGTTTGTGCATATCGAACACATCGTCCACGTGGTGATGGAAGCGGTAAAAGGTGGGATCGCGCATCGCCGTCGTAAACTCACCCATGACACCGTGCCCTTCGAGGTACAGGTTGTCCGGATCGTGGATGTACCCGATGAGGACATGGCCGAGCGAATGGTAGTTACCGTAGTACGGCACATTGACGGAAAGTTCCGAGTTTTCCACGAGATTTCCCAGCACATCGATACCGTTCGTTGCGTCCAGCGGGACCCGCGTGCCGTCCTCCTGCAGAGGCGAAATATGTGTGTTTATCGATTGAAAAGAAAAACAGAGCGGAGAACTAAAAAAGGATGTCTTACTGCAAGCGCGAATCCTGATTGTATTGCCTCCTTGATCTTTCCCAACGATGCTTCCAGCTCCAGAATGGTCGTGACAGCGTCATCTTCCGGCCGGTTGACATGCTGTGGGAGGAGTTAGTTTTAATCCGATCTCTTGCCCACGCTCCCTTGACTCCTCACTTACGCTCAGCACCATGTTGGCCGCCCGGCCGGGGTACGTTCTGTTCAGCGCACTGTTCATCAGCTTCGGAAAGTACGCCTCCGGGATGGGTTCGCGCAGATTTTTCAACGGTTTTGTCAGCGGCATTCGATTGCAGAACCGTTCCACATTGTAGCGCGCCGTGATCTGACGGTGCATGTAGTAGAACAGCTCACCGCGCCGATCCTTACCAACCACCTCCAGCGGGCCCTCCTGCGGGTACACCAGATGCCAGTGCCAGTGGTGCAAGTTCACACCGATGTCCTCGCGGAAGTACGCCAACTGCTGCTCCGGATCGGACTCCGATGCAGTAGCATTGTGCGGCACCTCGATGGCCACCCGTTGCCCCTGCTCCACGGCGAAACCCTCCTCGCGCAGCTTGGGAAACAGGGCCGGGTCGACGAACCGGGTGGGAAACATTTCCAAAAACGATGGCACCGGTACCGTGCCCGTATCCTTCCGATGCACCAACGCGACCGCAAGCGCGTACTGGAACATGATCGGGTTAAGCCGATCGCGCGCATAAGCCGCCACCGATAGCATCGTTTCCGGGTCGGGTTGGCCGATCAGATCCGCTATCAACCGGCCCGCCGTGTGCCGTTGGGCGGGATTGAACAGGTTAAAGTCACCGTCGCGCGGTACACGGGCCGCGTAGCTGAAGTCCGGCAGCTCTACCGGTTTGATCGTGATGTGGTGCTTCGCCACCGATCCGTGGTGGGCTTTGATGGCGTCTGCAATGTGTTGATAACGTTCCGGCAGATACTCGCTCGGCAGATCCATATAGACCTCGCCGTTGTACTTCGGATAAAACAGTGGCTCGGTTGGACGTGTCATAAGACACAGGAATCCTGTTTCGATGTCCGACATTTTGATTTTCGTTTTTTTTGTATGCACTAGAAACGTTCCGTGGAGGGCTGAAAGCACTGTCTGAAGTGACTGGCTAGCCTAGCTAAAGGGCCACATATTTATACCTAGAACGTTTTACACTGTAACGCAATGCTTAGCTATCATTGATTAGAATGCAAATAGCAACAGATGTTCGTACAGCGAAAGTTGAACAACTTACTTATCGTAGTTGTTACACCGCAGGCAAGTACATTGCACTTCCTGTGCACGTTGCGCATTGCAAGCAGATAAGCAATTTAACCGTTCGGAGTTAAGATTAGACCGGGTTAGGGATTAGTGGCTACCGATTTTTATAGCTTTAGATGTAAACTGTTTTTAGTTAGAAAACAAACATATTTTCTTTAGTAAAATTTTTCAAAAAATGCTATTTATTTACGAAAATTTCCAAAGCTCATTTTTTCTCTCTACTTGCCAAAAAAGGGTCGTCGCATTCGTCATTACTGTTTGGTACGGAAATTGCGCGCTGAAACAGTTACGTTCGCGCCACAACCGTATTGGTAAAGCGCACCGTCACCGTAGCGACACGCATATTCGGATACGGAGCAACGAAGTCCTTGAACGAATTAACCCCGTTCGGTACGCGACGATCGAGCGGGAAGCCCATGTTGCGGGCATCCGGGTACGTACGGTCACGCAAACCGCAGAACGAATGTGCATCGTTACATCCCATTTTTCTGGAAAAAAAAAAGATTTTAATGGGCAAATGAGTAACGTCGTGCAGGGCCGTACTGACCCGACGCTCGATAACACTCACTCGTCAAACAAGGGATTCACCAGATCCCGCTCGTGGTTGGACAGCATAGCGAAAAGATCGTACTCCACACCGATCGCGTCACCCTTCGGCACGAGCATATGCGATGGCCATCCGCAACCGCAGAACCGGAACGATTCGTCACCCGCGTTCGATTGGCCCACGTTGCGGAAGGTCCGTTCGTACGGGATCGTGACGCTCGAGTTTACCGAGCGGCGAATGATGTTGTTGGTGCCGGGAAGCACTACAAAACCACACAGTTAGCCAACAATGGTGGAATGGTTTATACCGATTCAATACCTACAGTTCACGCGGAAGGTGTCCATCTCGATCGAAAGCCGTCGTTGCTCCTCGAACGACAGCAGCACGCCACGTTCGTTACGCTTCGGTGCGAGAAAGAGCCGCACCGTGGCGGGCTTTGGTTGGCCAGAGTAAGCGACCTGCAGCCGGAAGTTGAACGGTGCGTGCTGCAGGTGGGTGAAGGTAACGAACACATTACCCTCCGGCCCAAAATCCAACCCCGCGCCCAGATCGACCTGCGAACGTTGCCAGAACGTTAGCAACAAATTCTTCACCGAACCCTGCCGATCCAGCTCCGTTTCGAGGCTGTTCAGGATGACGCCCGGATTGCTCAGGTCTGCTGAGACGTACGGCGCAAACCGTAGCTTGTGGCGCTGGAACAGATTGTTCACGTAAGTGTGCCAACGGTAGAAGATGGGATCGCGCATGGCCGTCGTCACGTCACCCATCACACCGAAGCTCTCCAGATATTCGCCCCTTGGATCGTGGATGAAGGACAGCAGGATGTGGCCACTGTTGTGCGTGTCGCCGTAAAAATCCCGATTCACCGACAGGGCGGAACTCTCTATAATGTCCCCGAGGATGTCAATGCCCCGGAAATTGTCCAGCTGAGTGCGTTGTCCACCTGGCTGTAAAAAATAGGGAATGCCCTCAAGATTACCTTCGGTGTCCGGTTATTCTCCGTTGCTTCATCCGAGATACCCACCAGTACGACTACGCCCGCATCGATCGCTTCGACAATGCGCTGCAGTTGACGCTCCACTTCCGCAATTACCACCCGCAGCTGGTCATCGGCCCGCTGGACATCTTCCATCGTCATGTTGATGTACCGTGCCGGGTACGTGCGATTGTTGGCACTTCGCAGAATCTTCGGATAGTACGGTTCCGGAACGGGTGCTCGAAGGTTGTTGAGCTGTGTCACATTGCCCAACCCCTGACTGTACCGCTCGATCTGATACCTGGCAACCATCTGCTGGTGCATGTAGTAGAACAGCTCACCACGGCGATTCTTGCGCACCACTCGATCGGGCCCATCGCCGGGATACACCAGATGCCAGTGCCAGTGATGGAGGTTCACGCCGATATCCTCACGGAAGTACGCCAACCGCTGCTCCGTCACGCGTTCCGAGGCCGTATAGTTCATCGGAATGTCCACAGACATCTGGACGGGGATGCAATAAAATTACCAGCTGGTCCCAAAAAACTCCAGCCACACAGTAACACATACCCGGTTTGGTTGCAAAACAGCCCGGCCTTCCTCCAGCATCCGGGGGAAAACGGCCGGATCGACAAACTGGTCCGGAAACAGGTGCAAAAACGAAGGCACCGGTACATCTTCCGTGTCCGTACGATGCAACACCGCACTGGACAGTGCGTACTGGAACAGTGGCCCGTTCAGACGGTCCCTCGCGAATGCCGCCACATCACCCAGCGTGTCTGCGTCCGGTTGCTCCAGAAAGAGCGCGATCAAACGGCCCGCAATCTGACGGTGCGCCGGAATGAACAGCGAAAAGGCACCACGCCGCGGAATGGCCTCGGCGAACGATAAATCCGGCTCCTGGATACTGTTGATCGAGACGCGATTCATCACAGGCGTGTCCGCGCTCGCACCCGTGGCCGGTACAGCGGTAGGCGCACCGAACCTATTGATCAAATTCTGCCCGATCGGTCGGTACCGATCGGTGAAGAAATTCTCCGGCAGATCGTAGAACAGTTGGCCCTCATTTTTGGGCAAAAACAACGGTTCGTAGGGATGCTGCAGCAGTCCGCGGAATTTGTCCCGAATCGTAGCCATCGTGCTGACAAGGGAAGGGTGAACCGAACACCGAACACTCTGGAGTCGTAGATTGAATGGCACTGTTTCAGCATCTTGCCAATTGAGCTATTTTATATCCATTGCCAAAAATTGTTCTGCCTAATTTAGAAACGCTACGCACCTAACCGCAAACACACACTGATAAGCGTTTCGGGAGTTTAGCTAAGTTTAACCCCAAGTGGGGAATGTGCTCGTAAATGTAGGATATACATTAGACAGAATGGGGACAACTGATGGTAGCTTTTTTAGTAGTCTGTAACTCGCTGCAGGTTGTAATGCATAGTTTTTAGTAGTGAATGCTTGAGGAGGTGTGTCTTAATGTTCTGGCTATCGGCTTTGCTTTATGCTAAACAAGCACCATGCAGTTAGTAATCTGATCATTAAGATGTCTAGGATGTCGTTACCTTCAGGAGGTTCAAACACCCTAGCTAGCTTCAAGCCTCTTGCTAAACACACATGGAATGGATCTAGTAAAATAGTAACGCCTGCCCAATTTTCGCACATTTATTAGCTCTTTGCAATATTCATTTTCATATTATACTTATAAGTTTATAATATCGCCTCGTCTTTTGGTCCTTATAGTGACTTTCACTCGTTCATCACAAAATGTGGTAGATCTATCCCTAGGGGCTTGTTGTGGCGTTAAGGTAGGTAGGCAATGTAAGTTTTATTCGTTAAATTTAGGATACACTCCTTAGTTAGGAAGTGCCCAAGTGGGCCACTTACGGTAGGATACATATAGGTGTGCACGTGATGGCTGATCGCTCTCTTTCTTCTGGTGCAGCGTCTCGAGTAGTGTGGCAATAAAGTGATTAGCTAAAACTAAAGCGGTGTAATATTATAACAGGCCAGTACCAGCACCATTGACGACATTCAAACTGTCTAAAACCTTTATCAAGACATGAGATCCAGGAGTTTCATCTGAACACTCTGAACCACTATTTGGGCCGATGACTTAAAGTTGATCCTGCTTTCGTTTTCTTCGCATCTTCACCAACCCAGCGTTAATCTGTGCATCTTATATAAGAATAACAAAGAGCTTGTCCGTTTCATAATCACGGCAAGAATATCATCAAAACACGTCGAATCGAAGTGCATAGATTCAGAGTTTCCTCAGAATCCTGTGATCGTCTCATTTAATCTAAGCGTAGAGATAAGAGAGACTCTATAATAATAAAGAGCTATTATAACTACTGATGGATACACAGTAAACTGTGTCCACGGCCTAATCCCTATTCATTAGATAAGAGTTTATTTACCTCCCGTTTTAATTGTTTAAATATGACAATCAAACACGCTCAGTATGTTCAAGCAAGTAAACATCAACACAGCTTAACAAATATTCTAATCATGCACCACTACTAACTACACAAGATGCGATATGCTCACCACCATTGAAACGGTATGGTCCATTGATAAGTCAGTCGTTTGTGATAGTGATAAAGGGAAAGTTCATTCTCTCTGAAGTTGAACATGCCCCAAACCACCATTCAACCACATAGCTGACCTTGAAAACAGCCATTTGATATTGACGTTATCGCTCGCCTATCGTGGCTACAGCTGCTGATGCATGGGAATTAACTGAATTGGCAGTGTAAAGTTAATGTTGCGGTTAGTTAAGAGTTCATTTTTATGGTTGTACACCATCAGATAGCTCCGTTTAGCGCGAGCGATTCAAGAACATACAACATGAACTCGCCCTTAAAACAAGGGCAAACGAATGGAGCACTGATTTGGAGAATGCACCTTAATTTAAGTAATAATTTATTTTTTTGACTCACAGGAGATATCATACACTTGAGTCGAGGGCGTAACAATGCCGGATATTATGCCAGGATGAATAAAATAATACTCCTAATTCGGTATAATTACAAGAGGTACAACTTCGATGAAGATGTTCCTAATCTTCGAGTGGGAATTCGAATAAGGCTATTAAGTAACTTGAAAAACTAACTTTACACGAAACGAGTAGAATATGATATTATCATGCTGCACATGGAAATAAGAAAGCATAGGGATTCGGTTGCTCGTAATTATGAAAGGTCCGTTTATTTAATCTTCAAACGCCCAAACAATCGTGCGACAAAGGTCTTAGTCAGCAAGCAATGCTCTTTCTTTAAGAACGTGCTATTACCGTATTTGTGAAGCGTATCTTCACCGGAGTGACGAACATGTTGACGTACGGTTTGGTGAAATCCAGCAAACTTCCAACCGAACCAGCCGTGAACCGATCGAACGGATAGCCCATGCTGCGTGCATCCGGGTAGCGTCGATCTCGCAACCCACAGAACGAGTGGGCATCGTTGCAGTTAACGTTCCTGTGGTGGGGCGAAGAGACACATGCAAATGTAAACCGATCCCGACCATACATTGCGCAGTCATAAGCTTACTCATCGAAATCCTCAACGCGGTCCTGCGTGTAATCCGACACCATGACGAAAAAGTCATACTCCAACCCATCGGGTGATCCTTTCGGAAGCAGCATATGGTTCGGCCAGCCACAGTTACAGAACTGGAAGGCTTCGTTCCGTGTCAACGACGAGGCGGCCACATTCCGGAACGTTCGCTCGTACGGGATAGTGACGCTGGATTGATCGGATCGGCGAACGATCGTGTTGGCGCCCGCATTAACTGAAAGACGACACAAAATGCAGAACTGTGAGCGTTGTCGAACTGTGAGCCTCCTCTCCAACACCACATACGAGTAACGGTGAACTTATCCAGCTCCACCATCAGACGGCGCTGGTCACGGAACGGCAGTGTTTGGCTCCGCTCGTTAGTTTTCGGACCGTAGAATATACGAACGGTGCCGCGCCTGGTACCACCGGCACGGTTGTTCACCCGAATCCGGTAGCTGAACGGTGCGTGCTGGATGTGCGTGAACGTGGCGAACAGATTGCCCTCCGGACCAAAGTCTAGCCCGGTGCCGAGATTCACCTGGGATCTCTGCCAGAAGGTAAGCAGTATGTTCATCGGTGCGTTCGCTTTGTTGAGCTGAATTTCAAAATTATCAACCGCCACATCGTTGAAGGATAGCTGGAGAGATAGGGAGGGTGCAAGATGAACGCGAGATGCTTTACAACGTCCGAGAGTAGCCATACCTCCTGCCCGGTGTATGCCGGAAGCCGTTGCTTGTGCCGCACGAAGATGTCGTCGATGTGCTGGTGCCAGCGGTAGAATACCGGATCGCGCATTGCCGTCGTATTGTCACCGACGACACCGAACCCTTCCAAGAACGAGTTGTCCGGATCGTGTATGTAGCCCAGTATGTTATGACCATTGTTGTGGAGATCTCCGTAGTACTGCAGGTTCACCGATAAAGAGCTCGCCTCCACCATGTTTCCCAGCAGATCAATGCCACTGTCGTTGTCCAGTGGAACACGCTGATCGGTCGCCTGTGGGAAGAGAAGAATAGTGACAGTTCCAACAGGTCCGAGAATCACCACTTCAGTATGCAGTTATGACTCACAGATTGCGCGTATCCATTATCGATTGCTTCGATAATTCTTTTCGTCCACAGGTCCATATCAGCGATCGATACAATGACTCCGTCTTCAACCCGGTTAAGATCCTGTTTTGGAAGACATAAAATGAGACCAGAGAAGATTACCGTAACGTCTAATGCAGGTCCATTTCTACCACCAACACCTACCCTCAATGTTTCATTCGGATGCCGGGCAGGGTAAGAGCGCCCATCAGAGCTGCGCGTTATTTTCGGAAAGTACCCTTCCGGGATAGCTTCGCGCAAGTTCCGAAACGCGACTACACGCGGTAAACCGTTCGCGTACCGCTCAGTGTTGTACCGGGCCATCGTTTGCTGGTGCATGTAGTAGAACAGCTCACCGCGGCGATCCTTGCGCACGATGCGATCCGGTCCGCGGGCCGGATACACCAGATGCCAATGCCAGTGGTGCAAGTTCACGCCAATATCCTCGCGCCAGTAAGCCAACCGCTGCTCGTCCACCCGATCCGAGGCGGTAAAGTTCATCGGGATCTCGATCGCACGCCGATCGCCCTGATCGACCAGCGTACCCTCCTCGCGCAGCTGTGGGAAAACGGCCGGATCGATGTAGCGGTCGGGAAACAGCTCCAGAAACGTCGGTATCTCCACGTCCCGCGTATCGGTCCGATGCATCAGCGCTACCGAGAGCGCGTACTGAAACAGTGGCCCATTCACACGATCGCGCGCGTACACGGCAATCGCACTGAGCGCATCCGGATTGGTTTGGTTCAGGAACAGTTCGATCAGCTGGCTGGCCACCCGCTGGTGACCGGGTTGAAACACGGAAAACCCACCCCGTCGGCTAATGGTATCCGCGTACGCTAAATCCGGCGCCGTAATATTCGGCAGCGGAATGCGCGTTTGGGCATTCGTGCCGTACCGGTTCTGCAATGCCGCCCCGAACGGGCGGTAGTGATCGGTAAGGTAGCTGTCCGGCACATCGTAGTACAATTGCCCATTGTTTTTGGGCACAAACGTGGGTTCGTACGGTCGCTGCAGCAGCCCCCGGAAGCGTGTATTAATATCCGCCATGCTGTTGGGAATTGAAAACTGAAACGACGCTTTACCGCACAACGAGCACTGTACACTGATGCAGCAAGCCGGACTACAAACGCCCTGCCCGCCAGCGTCCGTTTATATGCAAAACGATCGGCTTGGGGCAACGGTCAACAAACGCTTGCCGCCCAAATGCAACGATAAACTGTCCACCGCAAATAAACAAACGCTGTTTATCGTGGTTATACACTGCCAGCAGGGATAACCGTCACCGTAACCAGCGACCCGTTCGGGATTGGAGTGAAGAATTGACAAATAATAAGAACCACTGCTGATACCGAGAGTTTTCATTCGTCCAAAACGATAACGAAACAATGCTCCTAAGCACAAGAGGGAAGTTATTTGGGTGGAGTTTTATTTATCATGCCATTTATAAGATATTCACCAAATCCTTTGGCTCAAGTGCGTGCAATGACGGTGTTTGTGAAGCGAATCGACACGGGTGTCACAGCCATATTGCCGTACGGGCGCGTAAAGTCCTGCAAGCTGCCGACGGTGCTCGGTGTGAACCGATCGAACGGGTAGCCCATGCTGCGGGCGTCGGGAAAGCGACGACCACGCAAACCGCAAAACATGTGCGCATCGTTGCAGTTATCGTTTCTTCGCACAATCGTACAATCGAAACAGAAGCGTTAGAATAAACACATTCGCCCATTAAATACCTGCAGTCGATGCTTACTCATTAAACTCTTCCACGCGGTCCTGGTTGTAGTTGGAAATCATGACGAAAAAATCATACTCCAGACCGCCTGCCGAGCCTTTCGGTAGCAGCATGTGGGATGGCCATCCGCAATTGCAAAACTGGAACACCTCCGTCCCCGGTTGGCTCGATGCGGCTATGTTCCGGAACGTCCGTTCGTACGGGATGGTTAGATTCGATTGATCGGAACGTCTGACGATGGAGTTCTGTCCGGGCCGTACTGCAAAAATTCCATCATTTACTATCCAACTTCCCACAGAAAAAACGGTCAATCTGACTTACAGTCAACTGTGAATTTATCCACCTCCACCATGTGACGACGCTGATCACGGAAGGGCAACACCTGCCCGCGTTCGTTCGCTTTCGGTCCCAGAAACAAACGAACAGTGCCACGCCGCATACTACCGCTGCTGTTGTTCGCCTGTATCCGGTAGCTGAACGGTGCGTGCTGGATGTGGGTGAACGTCACGAACAGATTGCCCTCCGGCACGAAATCTAACCCCGTGCCGAGATCAAACTGTGACCGCTGCCAGAAGGTGAGCAGCACGTTCTTCGGTGCGTTCGCTTTGTTCAGCTGCACCTCGAAGGAATCCACCGTAATGTCGTTGAATGCAAGCTAAAAGCAAAGCAAGCTGGCGAATTAATACACGATTAGCGATATTTAAAGCACCAACATTACTCACATCAGCGTCTGTGTACGCTGGCAGTCGTTGTTTGTGGCGCACGAAGATGTCGTCGATGTGCTGATGCCAGCGATAGAACAGTGGATCACGCATGGTTGTGGTTAGGTCGCCCATAACACCGACGCCCTCCAGGTAAGAATTATCCGGATCGTGGATGTACCCCAGCATGACGTGCCCGTTCTGGTGGTAATCGCCGTAGTAGTTGAAATTGATTGAAATGGTGCTTGCCTCCAGCATATCCCCGAGGATATCAATTCCCTTGTTGTTGTCCAGTGGAATGCGATCTCCATTCGCCTAAACTCGAAGTAAAGATAAAGCGTTTGAATTTCGTTCGTCAAGGCTCTTCTTCGATGCTGCGATCTAACGCAACGGAGATCTAGATCGACTGATGAAGATGAGGATTTAGTATGCACTGCACTTTGGCACTACAAATAACCGACATATCAAAGTAAATTCTGGTGTGTCTTAAAGCCATCTGCCCAAAAAACTAAAAATAGTTGTGATCTCAATAGTGGCCAGTTCTACTGACCCACTGGCGCACGAACCAATGTGAAGATAACCTCTTAGTGAGTTTAATCTTACCGTCTGAGCGACCCCATTGTCGATTGCTTCAAAAATACGCTTTATGGAGACGTCCAAATCCGCCAATCGGATCGTCGCCTCATCCTCAGTTCGATTCACATCCTGAAATTGAAGAAAAAGTTAGTTTTCTCGATATCTTCCAACTTTGCTCACTCCGAACCTACCTGCATCAATTGATTCGGATAGCGGCACGAATAGGCCCGCCCGTCGGAACTGCGCACAATCTTCGGGAAGTAAGCCTCCGGGATGGGTTCCCTCAGCTGGCTGAACGACCGTGTCCGCGGCAACCCGTTCGCGAACCGTTCGATGTTGTACCGGGCAATCGTCTGCTGATGCATATGGTAGAACAGCTCACCCCGGCGATCCTTCCGCACAACCCGGTCCGGACCCGTCGACGGGTACACCAGATGCCAGTGCCAATGGTGCAAACTAAGGCCGATGTCTTCCCGCCAGTACGCCACCCGCTGCTCATCAATCCGGTCCGATGCGGTGTAGTTGGACGGGATGTCGATGGCCCGTCTGCTACCCCGATCCAACAGATTGCTTTCCTCGCGCAGCTGCGGAAATACGGCCGGATCAACGAAACGGTCCGGGAACAGCTCCAAAAAGCTCGGAATCTCCACGTCTCGCGTATCGTCGCGGTGAATTAGTGCGATCGCAAGCGCATACTGAAACATTGGCGCATTGACGCGATCACGCACGTATGCCGCCATTGCACTCAGCGCGGTCGGGTTGGGTTGATCGAGAAACAGTTGTATCAGCTGCCCAGCGGCCCGCCGATGGCCGGCATTGAACACCGAAAACACACCTCTACGACTTACAACATCCGCAAACGCTAGGTTCGGTGGGGTAATGTTTGGGAACGGCACACGCTGTTCCGCGTTGGTGCCGAAGCGATTCTGTATCGAGGGTCCATACGGGCGGTACTGGTCCGTCAGGTATGCATCCGGCAGATCGTAGTACAGCTTACCATCTCCCTTCGGTACGAACGTGGGCTCGTACGGTTTCTGCATCAAGCCACGAAACAGCGTATTGTTATTAGTCATCGTACGAATGCAACGAACCCGATCGCGTTTAGCACAGCTGCTTAGCCGCAATCTCTAACTGACCCACTGCACCAATTGTGGCGGCTTTATATGCGTGCATAAAATAGTGCGCGCATCGTTGATCAAGCAACAATCAATCTCTGTGGTTTCGTGTGTCGGGAAATAGAAAGCCACAACACTCTGGAGGCTGTTCAGTTTATCTGCAGCTTGTTTACGGATGTAAAGTTCCCACCGTTAGATACGTTTCACGGTTCTAACGAGGAAGCAAACGCTCCCGACCCGATGCTGCTGCATTATGACGCATCGCAATGTTCCGCGCCGAATGGTTTCATTATTATGGTTACTAGTTGTATATGTTTATTGAATATTTGCTTCAAGCAATACACTACTCGTTCAACACAGAAATACTGTTCCTCTGAAGACTCGGTTGGCACCCACTCTTTGTCAAGCGTCTTTTTTCTTAACCGCCTAATGTTCTCGCTTACGCCTGCCTGCCTAAATCGTGTTTGGTGTTTTGTTTTGTTTAAAAGACTTTTGGCTAGTAAAGCGCAAAACCTGTTGCGTGATAAAGCGTAACTAAGGACGATCCTTTCCGTGTGGTTAAAAACGCTAATGTTAATAATACTTTCGCTAAGTAATACCTAATCGAACGGCCATCTTCGGCAAGAGATCCTTAACTGATATACTGGTATTGCAGTAAGTAACGCATAACGCGAACGGTAACTAATACTGAGGAAAATGTTGCTACTCATGCGTGTAACGCGTTAACTAAATTTTGCTTCCTGCTCTCGCTAGTCTAGTGGGACAGTTTTATTTCGCTGGTACGGAAAGGATCAAATAGGAACTGGAAGGTTTATTTCTGGTCCCGTCTAATGTGCTAACCTCCAGAATGGCGAAACACGCACCATATGGTATATCATACGTAATAGAAGCATCAATGGCCACAGTCTACGGAATAAGGATAAATGCATTGAAATTCATCTACAACACCATCAGATTTCGGGATAGTTGTTGTCGTTTTGTTGTTTTTTCTGTTTTTTTTTTCTTCCAAGCGCTTGGCATGAACTATCCCCGGGACAGCTTCACTCGAACGTTCTCGCATTGGCCAACTTCGGCATCCGACGAACGGTACTTCCGACTCGCTAGTTAAGCGTGACGTATTGAATGAAGTCCGAGAACAGTTCCATCGAATCTCATAACGAAAGATCGTCGTCCGGCTCGAGGCAGCTGAACAGATCGTTAAGCTGATCATCGCGACGCTTCGTTTTGATGACCGTTGTCGGTGGTTTGTGCTCCTTGCGTTTCTAAAATAGACGAAAATTGGGCACAATTAGCTTTGCGGGTTTCAGAAAAAAAGTGTATTAAATTAAACCATAATTGAGGGTGAAAAAAAGCTACATGAAGAGGCCACAGCCCACGATGAGAATGGATGGAATGTTTGACTTTTGGTGAATGTGTCACATATATTCTAAAGCAGTTCTTCTCATTAGTACTTTTTTCAATATTTTTTCAGCAATTTGTGGATATTTGTTGTTTCTTATAATTAAAAAAAGAAATATGACAATGAAGAACCACAAAGCCAGGAACTGAAAATATTTGCGCTGATCAGATCTTCAACATCTAGCAGATCCTGAAGAATTCTCGTGCTGGAAGCTGAAAGAACATTTCCTAAACATCCATTCAGTTTTAATGTTCGTATTAGCAGCACATAACAGCCAACCTTATTAACTGCAGTCTGATGTCTGATATCTGATCAATCCCTGTTTGACAAAGCAGGGACTGTATGGAACATGTATAGTATCTAAAATAAGCTAATGAAATATGGGTTTCATCCATAACTAACGAAACCCTCGTCAGGATGGTTATGTCCAGAGGGAATCTGGCACTGTAAGAAAGACCAATAAAGCTATCGCTTCAATAACGAGCTCTGAGAATTATAGGACCTTTTCGTACCGAATTAAACTTTCTAGCCTCTGGGTTGGATTGATCATGTCAAAAGAATGCCACCGGACGACCCAACTCGTAAGGTGGAATACGGGAGAGGCCATTTTTGTGGTTTTGAAGGACACCCGCTGCAGTATGTTATTAAGTCGTCAAATATACAACCCAACACAGTCAGATATTATTGAAATCAAGTAGGAATTCTGATCCCTTCGAGATGTGGCGAAACAGAATTGAGCTAGAGTTCTTATTTCGAGAAGCGCTTGGAATCCACAAGGTTATGTTCAAAAAGTCGGCTAAAACGATCAGAAACCAGGTTTGGATCGAATTCCCGTAAATTCCGTTGCATAGTCCCAGCTCGAACACGTAGTGCTCTTCTCCGTAGAGGTTACTTGCACGAAAAACTAATTCTTAAAGTACCCCGCATTGAATTTGACTTTTTTTTTCATTTTTCCCCAAGGGAAATGTCCAGTTTTGGATGCGACTGCACCGCAAAAAACATTTCGGAAGCTGCATTTGGGATGCGCAGGATGTTCGTATGGGATGCAGGAATGATGTTTCATGCTCGAGAACCTTCATCAAATCAAAGTGAAAATCACTGTCAAATCACCAAAAAAAGGAAAGTTTACACCGTTTACATATTTTAATGTGTAGTAGTGTGTAGTAAAAAAAATGTGTAGTTAAAACTGACATGAATATCAATGCAGAACAAGTAATTGGAGTAAAACCAATGACACGTTCTTGATGGTGAAAATGTATATTCGAACTTACTAAACACCCTGTAGAAAGATGAATAGAGCCTTTAAAGTCACAGTGTTGTTGTTAGAAACTGTGCTAACTTATAGAAATCTATCAAAAAGCTTGGCTAGACACCTGAGAATTATAAAGGGTAGTGTTTAAAACTTAAACTTAAAAAAATCATTGGGATCTTTACTTATACACTAAACTAATGTTTAGAAAAAAAACTGTAATAAAAGAAATATCGACAGTATGTTCCATCGGTGTAGCAAAATAGCAAACAAAGGCGATGAGCTGAGCATATGGACTCAACACGACAAAAAGGATTTCGCCATTTAAATATTTTCCGCTCAAAACTCGTTCTTCTGAAGAGTTGAACGCTTCAAGTGTACGCTCCGTATCACACCAATGCTGAGAACTAATTCATTTTTAGCCAACCAGATTCGTGGTGATGCATGCTTTCCACTCAACTCGCTAGCACTATAAAAAGAAAACAAAGCATAAGTTAACTGTCTTTTAGCGCGGTTAGAAACGAAAATTTTACATCCGTTCGTCCTCTTAATGTCACCAGCGCTACACTACTGTTTTTGCGTTTTTTGTTTTACACTCTCCACCAACAATTTAAACAATCGTTACCCAACTCTCTGTCAGTCGACGCACAGAAATGTAATTTAACGGTTCGCTGATTGCGCAACTTTTATTTAGCCTGCGGAAAGCGAAATCTCTCGACGGGAAAAAGTGTCTAAAACACACACACACACTCAGAGAGAAGGACAGAGCGCACACCGAGCAAACGGTCGTCAAGAACGTGACCGAACGAGGGTTGCTCTCTCAAGCATTTGCTTTGCAGCAGAACTTTCGTATCTTAAAGTTTAAGTGCGACGAATAAACCATGGCACAGAACGAACCTAGTTTACCGTACCGTACCGTACCGGTCCGGTTGTTTTGTAAATCTGCACCACATTCTGCCCACTTCCGCATTTGGCCGAGTGCATTCGCATAAATCATAATGCCGCAACACGGAATGCCTTACGGCAACTGCCGTACGTGCGTGACCTATTGAACTTTGGAGCGTAAATTTCGCATCGATGGCTTGCAAAAACCCAAGTCGTCCATTCCGTTTCCAATGCTGGCCACGGGTTGGGCTTTACGCAAATGCAATGCTGGCGCTGGTGTCAGTCGTAATGTATAACTGCATGCAGTGTGCTGCCCACATGCTTGCCAACCTCGTTGCCAACACCGAGTGGCCGAAAGGTTTGCCAACGCAATTGCAAAATTCCAAAGCTTTGGTTGTTTTGTTTATCGATTAAACACATTAAATGCTACCGTAAATAAATATTGAATTGAAAGTGCCCTCGTGTGTATGCCCTGTGGGAGGGAGGGCCCAGCATTCTAATGATGCGTCCCTCCCCGGCAATGCGATGCAACGAAATGGAGCAGATAAGCGCACGCAAACAGCACACATCGGGTGCATCGGTAACACTCACAATCAGCATGGTGGAGGTCGTTTTGGTGGCCGATTCCAGGTCCTGTTCCTCGTTCTTCACCGAGCCGGATCCATTATCACCAGCAGCGGCCGCCGCCCCATTCCTGCGCAGTTGCTCCAGCGTCCAGTAGTTCTTGCCGAAGCTGTCGATGTCCGTATCGTCATCTTCGCAGTAGTTTTCGTCCGGATTGATTTCGTCCAAATTCAGCCCTTCCGCCGCTTCCTGCTCCTCCAAAACTGGTGTCCCGGTACACCAGGAAAAGGTTGACGGGCCAATGCGAAAGAAAACAGAAGCGAAAAGCAACAACAACAACAGTCCATTAAATAAAAATCGTTCAAACACGGTTCAATAATTAGGCCGCACAACCAACACCGCGCCAATTTTCCGATTCGGGTCGGTGTTTTTATGCTTTTCAGTACGCGTCCCGAGGACGAGTGTCCCTTTTTTTATCGTTTAGATCGGTGTAGTGATAGGGGAGAACGAAGAACACAAAAAAAAACCGATAGCACTAGCGTCCTTACAGTCCCGTATGTTGTCGACGTCCTCCTCCTCTTCCAGGCTGTCCTCGATGTCCGTGTCGTCCGGTTCGGACTTGATGACACACAGCGGACCGCCGGCACCTTCGTACCGCTTCACGGTTTTCCCGACCGGTGGCCCATCCGGTTCGTCCTCGTCCAGTATCTCCGTCTTGATCGTGCTGAGCGTACCGGAGTGGCCCGGTGCCGCACCGGGCGGTACGAGGGTGAGGCGCCGCGGGCGCTGCTCCACCGACACGACCAGCTGCTGCTGCTGTTGGCCCGGTTTTTGGCGCTTGGGCGTTTTCGGTGTGGTCGTGTCCTCGGGCAACGCGATCGGTGCGTTGTGGCGCCGGAACCGTATGATGATGTTTTTCCCGTCAATGACCTTGTTGTGATTGGCTTTGAACGCCAGGATCGCTTCCTCCACGTTCGTGAACCGTATGAAGGCGTACCGGGTGTGCTTGATGCGCTGCGCGTGACCAATATCGATGCGTTTGGCAGCGGGAAACATTTGCTTCACCGTCTGTACCGTCACCACATTGGGCAGGTTGCCAATGAACAGCGTGTACGGATCGATGTCCTCGGGCTGTACCTGTGAAGGGGGAGAGGGGAAAACAAGGGAAATACGCATCGGTAAGCAAACACAACGTAAAAAAACACACAACAACAGCACACGGTAAAACGAAAGAATGCTACAGTAATCCGTATCTCGGCGGGAAGATAACAGCAATAAAAAAAAGCTGCATACGAATGAAGCGAGACTCCTCTCCGGGGACCGTTGAGAACCTTGCACATACACGTTCCGAAAACAAATTTACATAAACCGCTCGCTGATTGCGATATGATGAGGCTTCCCGTGTGCGTGTGGTGCAGCTGTTTTGCCAAACCGAATGGATGAGTTCCCGCACGAGGCTCACGCACCGGGCTTAAGCTCACCATTGTTTAGCCTTTTCAAACCTCAAATGTCCCCTACCGAAAATGCAAAGATTACTGTTGAAAGGATAAAAACGGCCTGCAAACACACACACACACGCACGCACGAAATGTAAACACAGCCAGCTACAACAATGCTCCAGCAAAGATATATACAAGCAGCAGTAGCAGCACACGGGAACAAAAAAG
The DNA here is from genome assembly GCF_943734725.1 of Anopheles marshallii. Taxonomy (NCBI): domain Eukaryota; kingdom Metazoa; phylum Arthropoda; class Insecta; order Diptera; family Culicidae; genus Anopheles; species Anopheles marshallii. The sequence goes on along the minus strand of NC_071327.1, from coordinate 72,854,070 downwards.
CTCCACACTCCAGCACTTCGAATGTCCCTTTTTTTGCGTAAGGCACCGGAAGCAAGAATGCTCACAGGGCCTGGCAAGATAAGGGCTTGTGGGACGGGAATGGACTCCGGGCTTTTGGACGGTTGCCAAATAATTTAACGCTCTGACATCAGAGACAGAATCAGAGTCAGTGAGTGTATGATAACAACTTGGTGCTGTCGGTGCACCCGGTGAAGTCTTTCGTCCCCCTCCCTCCCACCTCATTTTGGCGGCCAAAATCTAACATATCCGAACGGACGATACGCGAGTGGCTAACAGCAATGAGCAACAAAAAAACAATAAGAAACACCAAACTATCCACGTGGGTGATTGGACAGTTTTCACCGCTTGACGCGGGTTAAATTATCCAGAGAAAAACAAACGAAACGAAACGAAAAACAAAACAAAACAACTTTTTCCCCCCCACCCCCTCTTCTAGGACTTCTCCACCGTCACAGATGCCAACAGATTCTAAACGTTTGAAATTTTTGAACACTTGCCATGCTGTCCATGCACTCGCCACACTCGGACAGCTGGGAATGGAAAGGTTAGTGATGGGAAACCCGGTGTGGATTCACGAATCTGCTCCAACTTCGGAAGCCGAAGAACCGGATTCAAATCCGAGAAAAACTTTGCAGTCCACTCCGGATTACTTCGGAGCCAACTACGGATTTAGCTCCGGTGACAACTTCGGACTTAACTTGTAGCGTGATCTTCAAGAAGATCAAAATCCGGAGTCAAGTTCTGATTTAATTCCCGATTGCTGCGGATTAGTCAATTCCGTTAATGACTCTGAAGTTGAATTATTTTTCAGTTTTTAATTTTATTAGATTTTTAATAGTTTTTCTAAGTTTGTGCAGCATTTTTTCACAGACTTATACATAACTTTCCAGCGAGTTTTCCACAAGTTTTTGGAGTAGTTTTAATTGAACCTAATAGATTTTTCATATGCAATTCGCCTCTGATCTTTGCTCTTTTCTTCCGATTTCTTGAAGGTTTTTTCAGTCAACCAGCAAAATCTTGGTTTATAATCGTTTTTTCATCATCGTGGGTTGTTAGCGTAGTTTTCTATGGAAATTAGAGGATTTTTCTACAAGTTTTTGCGAGTTTCTAGTGGTACAGAACAAGACAGAACCGATCGAAAATCCGATCAGCGAAGTGAATGATTTTTTTTAGGTCCAGACTTTTTGAGGTTGAAGTTGATCCGGAATTGACTCCAGAAGGTGCCGGAGTTATATGCGACTCCAGGATATGCTGAATTCTACCCAACACTAATGGCAGCTGCTGTAAAGCCGTACGAGCGAAAGACAGAGAGAGCGAGAAGCAGATTCTCAAACAAGTGAGCAGTCTTTTTTACCAGTTTTCTGACCTGAACTGCTTGCTCTACCCATTGCCAAACTGCCGGAGATTAAAGGACATTCGCTAACCTTGGCAGGGCCCAGCAAAAACTGTTTGCCAAACTGTGCCAAAAAGCCCTCCCCTTCCCAGCCATCCCCCCGCCAGCGATTGGTGACACACTGTTACACATTCTATATTACCGTGTCGTGGGTAACATTGTTGAAATGGTAACCACCCCGTTGGGTCACTATTAATTAAACGGCATCATAAATCAAACCGATTCGTTTACACCTACCCGAAAGTAGCCCACCGGGATTACAATGCCATATGCCCCTTGCATTGGCGCTAGGTGGGAGGTGAGATCCCGGTGCATCGGGTACGGTTTTTGGGGCTCGATTTGCATTCCCGATCCCGCGCACATGTATGCATCAAATTTGCATAACAGAGCCTTCTGGAACCGGGCTACGATTTAATTTTCCCCTGCACAGGTAATCCTCGGATCGGAGCCCACTGATGCTGGAAGGTCTGCCCGTGTCCCTGGTGCTCCATCTCTGCTACCCCACGTTTGATTATTCGTGTAAACGAGGTCAATTGAATGAACTGCAGGACGGCAGTTTACTGGATCAATACTTTCCGATACGCTTTCGCACGGCAACCGATGCCGGATGGCTGTCGATGGCAGCTTAGCCTACGGAGAGAGAAATTGACGATTGACAGTGGAAAATTGGACCGTCGGAACGGGGTTTCGCCGCTCACATAGCCAAATGTGGCGCAAATGTGTGTACGAGTTGATTAAAGGGATAAGGCTCCATGGCCGACGGCAGTGCAGATCGTGCTAGCTGAAGTTATCCAACAGCAAGTGGTTCCATTTTTTTTGTTTTTTGGAGCATTTCCACCCGAAAACTCCGCTCGGTTTGCGCCGTTCGACACAGTGCATTACGAAACGGATCAATTTGTAAATGAAGTTCTATCTTAACGCATATCTCACAGTACACTAGCATATACATAGGGATGATGGTCACCAGAACACATAAATTTACATAAAATACACACACACATTCTTCCCATACGGACCAATCCAATATTACTGCTCTCACGACAAACCGGGGGTCCCAAAAAGGTTCATTTGCAAGAACTTGAACGTTGGAAGCAAAGTTTTGCCGCTTATGGCGCTTTTTTTGGAGTTATTTTCCTTCGTTTTTTTTTTGTTGAACTCCCCTCCACTCACCACGGAAGAAGGACACACCACTTTAGCCACGCCGTTTGCAAGTGAAACTTTTAATTCCATCCGAAGTGAAACTTTTCACCGAACCTGCCGAGGCGTTAACAACAATGGTCCGCAGCACTCGGTTCGTGCTGCTGCTGCTGCTTCGGACGGTCTCTGGCAGCATTACAACAACGCTCCGCATAAGCTGAATCGATAAAGCAATTCTCCGGCTTTGCGTCCGCTTTTCTGTGCTCATCCGTACTGACTTCATGCACGGGAAACCATCGCAGCATCCGGCGCGTACTGCATTGGGGAGATTTTGGGCTAAATTGGTTTCCATATGTTTAATGCATCGAAATCATTTATGCTCATAAAAATTAATAAGGCTCACAAAGCTAAACGAATTAGGTCACCAACACAGTCGGGGGAGGGGGGGACCGACGCAGGCTGGGATGTCCTGGGTGAACATTCAGGGCCAACCAGAGCCCATGGTGACGAGCTTGCATGTGTTAGCGACATTTTGTCACAGCAATCTTGTGCTGTTCGTTTTATTGCCTCAACGGTTCGTACAACATTCGATTGACACGGGCCCGATGACAAGGGATGCCAACAATTGGAACCGATCACCGATTGGATGAGTGATGGTCCCGCTGGATAATGGTGATGCTCTAATGGGTGAGTGGTGCCATAATGAACGTTAAAGCAACGCCAGAACCTTTTTCTAAACACTTAAACCTCTAAACACCCAAACAACCCACAAGCAGTGGAAGCATTTCTCTGGGGAAACCTCTTGGGAGGCTTATGCTGTGACAATGCGTACCCTTGTGGACATTTGGGATTATCCAACCCGGGATTGCCGACGGTACATACGGAGCGGGCTTCACTGCACGAAGCGCGAAGGAAAAGTTTGCCACCGAGTCCCGGCAAAAAGTGCAACCGCAGCTGCTCTCACCCGGCAGCGGCGACTGGCTTCTGGCTCGAATTATATATGATGCCCGGACTGTTTACCGTCCCATCCGTTATGGATGAGCCTGGAGTATAACCGCATATTGGCGCATGTACCGTGATGGCCGTGCGTCCCTCATGCGGCACTACTTGGAAGCGTGTGCTTTTGCAGCCCTGCTCACACACATGAGCCCAAGGCAACACCAGTCAATGCCGTACGTGGACGTACGGGCACGGCCAAACAGCAGCCCGAGCACGGGTGGCTGAAAAGACCCGACACACCGTATGGTTGCGGTGAGCATTGTGTACAAGGTTTTTTGGCTTTTTCCCCCCCCCGTATCGGGGCCGGAACGAATGGAACCTCGCCGTGATCTCCACAAACACACACACCCATTGTTTATGGCTGCTGCTTGATGAATGCATGCCGGAAAACTTTGGGAGGAAAAGTTTCACCGGAACGCTAGTTGTACGGTAGCAGGCTAGAAATGCAATCACTTCCGTGGATGTGTGCGCACCCGTGGAATGGTCGTTGTGGAGTTGCTTTATGAACGTTTTTAAGAAATTGGAAGTGGTGAGTACACACTTCAATATTGGGATAGGCGTTAGATCTTCTACACTGAAGGAGGAGGATCGTTCTACCAGAAAAAGTTCTTGTGCTGTGAGCAGATATAACTTTGATGAGTAGTTCAAACTTACCCACCCTGTGTTGAATGCTTGGGTTATTGTAATCTGTGTGTAACTTAATCATTGTCGGACATTCAGATCTATGTATGGGAACTGCAAACTGACTTAATCAAGGGACTGACTCAACTCCGCATTTAAGTAATAAGGTTGTATATCACAACTGTATCTCAGTTGAAGCTCAGGTGCTTTGCCTAACAGTCCGTCGGTGGTAGATGAGAACTCTCGGCTGTCGCGTTCCTTTCTTATTTTTTTGGAAGAATTTAATTATATTACCAAATAGATAAAAAATAAGTCATGTACCTCCGATAAATCTTTATCTGATGCCGAAGCCGAAGCAATCAGGGTGATTTTTTGACCCTGTTATGGGTCGATAGAAGAGTAACGTCGAGTATTCTAGTATTGAAGAAGGAACTAGTAGACTCCTCAAGCTCCGGTGGATTTAAAGTGAAGGTCATAATATTCAGAAGAATTTGGGCTTCTTTTTGGATAACTCCTATTAAAACGACGACCTCTTCTTCTTCTTTAACGGCACAACAACCTCAAAAGGCTTGGGGACTTCTTTTACCTTGTTTAACCCCTAGCGGGATAGTCAAAACCTGCCAACTTTATGAAAGTTTAAATTAAATCTATTAAATCTATTAAATTAAATCTCTTAAATTATTAAAATTCATCTATTAAATCGCATCGCATGTTCCATCTATTAAAATAATTATAAAACATAAAAATGAACCAATGATGGCAGTAATTTCATATTATTTCCTAACTATTTTGTTGCCAGGCCTGCGGAGGCCATTGCTACGTGCTCAATTTGCACGGTCCATTAAAGCCATTGACACGATTCTGTGTGTGAGAGCGTCTACTACACCTAGATCATGCTTGTTTCGCTTCAGATTTCTTGTCATATAATCGGGATCATCAGTCGGAAAGCCTTGTATTGAAGGTTCCTTTATTCAGGTTGGTTTGGATTTCCACCGTTCGACGTGCTGGACCTCAAGATCCACCTCGCCAACGAATACTTGGAGGAACTAACATTCCCTTTAAAACACGGCCACCAACAGCTTACTGTAAGTGTACTGATTGCTAATTTGAACTTTAATGCAAATCATTTTCCACGCCAAAAGAAGTATAAAACGTTGAATAAATTACCCACGACATAAGCTTCAGGCCAATAATGTACACTCACAACAACAACAAGAACCAAACCCTTGAATCGACATCAAAAAACCATTGTAGACACTGGAGAGTCATGGGCATGGCGTGCAGAATGTTATTACGATGCGAAACAGGGGGAATCATCTTACACCGGCCCGGTACGTGATACATATCACACTGTTTTCCCTTCCGAAGCGGAGAAGAAAAAACAATCCCCGTTCGAAAGCTTTAAAAAGACAACACACTCGAACGACGTGTTCTCCCCGCCCCGGGGGAAGCTAACGTTAACGGTTGCTCAGCAAAATGTGAAAAAATGTGAAGAAGTGCTCGATTATATTTCATCACACTTAATGGACTCGGTAGTACTTGTGAGGTTTATGGCACTGCCGCACAGAGCACGTTAAACGGTAGCTGATGATTGTGCCGAACAAGGGGCGCCACGATACGTTATCGTGATCCTGGGTGTAGGCAAACACGTCGTAAATTTGCGTCCCCCTCCCTTTAAGGATACGACATAAGGGGAGGGAAAAGAGAAAACAGATTTCGAAAACAGCACAAATTTCTATTTACAGTGGCGGCGTTCACATGCCGGAGCAAACGTTAGGGCCACATGGCCACCAGCTTTTTACTCACCACGGGCTTCTGATCGGCGTTGCGTGTCTTCCGTTCGACCATGATTTTTCCCGCACCGAAAGGGATCCGTGCAATGTGCTTCATGACGCTGTCCACGTCCGCTTCCGGCTTCAAATGCACCACACAGTACCTGTCCACGAAAACGGCCCCGGTGAAATGGGAGCACACGGAAAGGACAACAAAATAAAGCGGTTAAAAGTGGAGCAAACGCATCATCCAACGAGCGGCGGGGTCACAGATAAGCAGCACCAGTGTCAGCCCTGTGCTATGCGGTAGGCCTCGGGCGGTTTCACTTGTAAGCGTCAAGGATCTACCTGTGCATCAGGGGTACACAGTACACGCGCACACAAACACACACAAACACACACCACTGACCTTGGTGTTGCTGGCCGATGGAAAATCACATTCTCGATGCTGGCCGAGAAGCCTTGGACGACTTCCTTGCTGAGATGGGGATCCGGGAAGCGTAACAGCAGCACGTGCGGCTTCCGCAGCTGCCCGACCGCTTCCATCTCGACCAGTATCGCCTTCCGGGCATCTTCGAACCGCCAGTTCTTGTTTGGATGCTTGATGGGGGACGTTTGCACCGACTTTTCCGCCTGATGTAGATCGTTGGAAAAATCAAACGATCTGCGAAAAGGATGTGAACGGGTAAAGTATTTATTACTCAGGGACCGTACCGGATCAAAGCAACACGGTAGAAACTTAACACACACTCTGTACACTACACGACAGCTACTAAAAACGCTTGAAAACATATGTAAATCAAAGGAAAAAAAAACAGTTAATAAAAAGATGCGTAACTTCTTACATGCGACTCTTCCGACGATTTTTGGCGCCATGCAGCAGGTTCAGCATACGTCGCGGACAGTCGGACATTCTGCGTGCGCTCAGCCCGGAGCAACGTCTGTCGGCCGCGCCGGTTCGAAACGGAATGCCTCGACCATCTCCGACGAGACCGTCCTGGTCGAGCGAAAACGGTTGAATGAAGTCGCGCGTCGGCAGCATCTCCTCGGCAAAGTCGGTAAAATCGAAGTCAGACGTTTCGAACCCGGAATCCACATTAAACCCTTCGCCCGCCGCCTTCCCCAGCATCCTCGGTGGGGCTGACTGCTGACAGCGGTGTGTTGAACCACCAACACTTCCACCACCACCACCACCGTACACCATCATCCGCTTGGCGGTGGCGTGCGGAATCAGTGAATATCGGCTCGATACGCTCGCCCTGCACTGCATCACTTACGGGTACGGGCACGGGAAAATGGCGTTTTATTGGCACATTTTACAACAGATAAATCACCTTTCTGGCAACGGTGGCCCCTTTGCTTCTTGCTCTGGTACGTGCTTGATTTTCGTGCACCGTGTGTCTACACTACCGTACAGTACAGGCGCGTTGTCCTTTCGTCTTCATACAGGCTCCTGCACACAGCTACACATGCACAAAGCAGCTACGGGACAGTTTATCTTCTCAGCCTGCTCGTTCTGCCACGCGTAATCGTTCTCTGTCGCTCGTCCTTTGTGCTTATGCTAACGCGCCACGGTTGGGGTAGGTTTCCGTTTGTATTTACCACCCACTCGATCGATAAGAGCATAAACATCGAAAGGGTCTCCGGTGGGGTGGGGTTGCCGGGAACAAAATGAAAGCTCAGGCGCAAACTCCGACAGTTTCACAGAAATGTTCCGACAGTTTCTTTCGATTCAAACTGCAATAACCCAGACGAAGGTGACCGTTTTCTTTCCACGGGCCGCTTTTTTTTTTGTTCAATTTCGATAGCTTAACTTCTTTAAAACACTACAATATTAAAAAAAAACTGCATCACTCATCGTCTGCATTTTGGGGCATCGTCATTGCAGTTATCTCCGACGGGGTACGGAAATAATCTTCCAGCAACAGAACATGCTTATCGTTGATTTTGTATCTCGATTCTTGCCAGGGTAAAACACCTCCTGGCGGTACCGGAACTACGTCTCCCTGCTGGAAGTTCAACTGCTTGGTAACCATAGGCAACTGACCCTCGAACACGGCAAGATAGCTGCAAAAGTAGAATGCAAATCAAGTTGCCGGGAAAATAGGATACAATACGTACTGTTTTCCATTCCTGTATATTCTCAGCGGATAGCGATTGACCATGATCCGAATGACAACATTGACGAGAAGGAAAAATCCCATAAAGTACAACAAATCCGTCTCGTTGGCCGTTAACGTTGCAAACTCGATTTCGAACGGAACAACAATGTTGTGGAAATCTTTCAGCAACGTGAACGCACTGATACCGCTGATGGCCAGAAAACTGAACGATGTTACAATGTTACATGCTAAAACGAGAGAGAATTCATAATCAAACGTGGATTAATTCAAAAATTCATTGCGTGAGCTTTTTCTCCGCTTTTTTGTTGCTTTCGCTCCATCTCCGAAAAAAAAGGAAAGGACATCTCCGACACTCTTGCACAATTAACTGACGTAAGCTGAAATATGGCCAAACGAAAAGTAATGAAAAGATTTTCATGTGTTACGGGTTTTTTTAAGAATTGTAAATTAAGTTTTAATAAATTTGACACTAACTAATACGTTGAATTGATCACGTTTAATTAATTTGCATAATGCTTTCAGTATTTAATTATTACCGTATTTTACTCGATACCAAATTCGACAGGGGCTGTAGTGTAAACGCAGCTTTATGCATTTGACTTTTCCCTGTTATTTGTAAACAAAAAGGGCCAGAACAGGAGTCTTCTTAAAAAAAAGCAATTTGCACAATGAATATTCTCCCTAAAAAGAGGTGCATAGCAATAAACTTCCTAGTATTAACCAATTTTATAGAATTTGTGGACATACTATAGATTAATGTGTTTTTGGTGTATTGTAGATGGCACGTTCGGACCAAGGATAACATTGCTCGTGTTCGGCGTGATGAGGCCAAAGCAGCAGAGGAAGAGAAAGAACGTTTACGTCGTGTTGCGTTGGCCGATCAGGAGGCACGAATAAATTTGCTTCGGCAGAAAGCACGCAGCGGTCAAGGGACGACAACCGAAACCGAAACCGAAACAGATGTGCACGTGCAACGGCAAGAACACGTCAACTTTTTTACCGAACTCGAAGAAGGGAAACACGACGGTGTGAAACGGTCGAATGTGGAGCATGAGAAAGAAAAGAAGGAAGAACAGGAAAAGTATGAAAAACAAATAGGCTACCTTACCTATCTTGGCCAGGATACAAACGAAGCGCTCGGCAAACGGGACTGGTACGATAGGGCACCGGCTCGAAGCGAAACTCTCGATAAACACGGCAAACCGATAGAAGTTGGTTTGAAGACGAAAAACTATCATGACCCTTTAAACGTTATTCGGAGGTACGTTCCGAGTACAAAGACGGCACTACCGTCTGCACCTACTACCTCTAAGCATGTGGAACCCGAGCAAACAGATACAACTCAGACGACTTCTCCCGCAGATCAATCGAAAATCAAATATGAATCATTGATTGGCCAGAGTAGTCGAAGCAAAGAATCACGGAAACGCAGAGCAAGTGAGAGTTCCCCCGAGAAAACTCATGCAAAGCGGAGCAAAAAGAAACATAAGAAGCATTCCGATAAAAAGAGGAAGAAAGAAAAGCGCAAGAAAAAGAAGCATAAAAAATCCAGCTCCGAAGATGAGGACAGTACTGATGAAGAAGCATTGAAAGCTAAGAAGGTTCAATTGGAGCAAATGCGAAAACAACGAATCGCACGAGAACGTGAAGAGAAGGAAAGGACGGAAAAGATGCTGGCAAAATTACGCGGCGAACCGGAACCCGCACCAAAGCGCAAAGAAATACCCCAAACAGCGGTACCTCGTCAGAAGTACAATTCACAATTCAATCCAGAACTCGCCAAACAAAATTACGAATAAAACTGGACAATGAAGGCGAAATGTACTACCTATTCGAATTACAATTTATTCGCTGTTTCCAGCCCATTTACAGATAATTTCCGAACCACTTGTGATCCACGGGGGATAACCATCGGTGACAGCCACCAAGGTTGTTCTGGATGATGTACTTAAAATTCCATGGGTTTAAGTTTTCTCGTACCAACCGCTCTTCTTCTGCCTTCATGTTTTCCAACATTTCCTGCGAGACTACCATCGCCTTGAACGGCAGCTTAGGGCAAACGATATCAAGAATTTGCTTGGCTTCAACAAATTCTAGCTTTCCTGCCAGTTCCACTATCACTCGACCGCTTTTCACTGGAGTAACGTAGTGATCGATGGCACCTTTACCGCCGCCCATACGCTGGCCCTGACCTTGCTTGGTCACCGGTTGCCACGGTGCCTCGATACGCCAGATCGCAAACATGCGGCTCGTATCCATCTTGCGACCGATCGTAAGTCGCAACATTTCATAATGGCCCCACCTCAACCGACCACCCCCGGTAGCAACTATGCCATACTGCTTGTGTACAAGGGAATTGTGCACCAACTCCGGACCGCGCATCCATTTCAGCTTCTTCTGCATTTTGGGCGCACGAAGATTGCTCGGCAGCTGAGGAACTTTTTCCACGAAGCGAAGCTTGGGTTTCTCTGGGATCGTAATATCTGCAGCAAAAAAGTACGGACAATTGAAAAACCTGCCCCCTGGTGGATCATTCGCTCTACTCACTGTCATATTTTATCGGTGGCGGAAAAAACTTCATGCCGGCAATTGGTTGACCAAACTGACCGTGCAGTAAGCCTGCCAAAAATAAAGAAGGATAAGCTTGATGGAATGGAACGAATGCATTATCATCACGTACCCGACAGCAATGGTCGCAGCTTCTCACAACTGGCCAGCATTTTTGGAGATAATTTAAGGAATAACTAGTGATTATTATACACTTTAACGCAACACAAAATTGCGTAAACACTCCACGGGAGCTTGCCGTGTTTTGATCGAGAAATGCACACTGTCAAGCGTAGTTTCGATCCCCGCCACCAGGTTTCTCGCACGTGCGCTGCCGATCTGTCAATCTGTACAGTGGTGCCAAAAGTACACAAATCAGATCTGTTTACTTCGAATCCCTATTTGATACGGGTTTCAAAATTTCTATATTGCACCGAGATTTACAATATATGTGACATTTCATCCCGTGAAACATGCAGATTACATACTACAGATTCCCCTAGATATAAACCAGCATTTGGAACAAACATACATTACACGATTCTTTAAATGATGGTACCATTTTGATGGAAGGTCTATTGACTGGCCGCTAGTTTACGTACCGGAAAGATAGTGTTGCATAGGTGCACGGTATATAATATTGAATCCTGCAGGTATGTTATCTTTCTTCAGGTAGTATTCTTCTCGTTTTATCGCTTTCCGGCATACCACCGAAGAAGTGGACAGCATTTGTCGTCTGCAAAGAAAAGGAAATATTTCAAAAATGAGCATCGTTTTCTATGAGTTTTTCAGTACAATCACTTACAAAACTGTTGGAGATGATACAGCAGATTGTCTACCTGCAGCAAGAATAGGATGCACTTTGCAGCGTAAATGGTGTATTAAATGCTGAACAATCATTTTGCTTTCTGTTACGGCGAATCGCGATGGTACACCAAGTTATTTTTATTTACGCACACCGATTGTCAGCGGTGACATCTCGTTTTGCACGATCAGATGATTGCTGTCAAGAATTGTAAACAATTCAAATATTTCGTACGCGTAGCATCATCATTTTCGAGGCCGGAAAGTAAAAACAATACCAACACGATGAGGTTCTGTACAATTACGTGTGTCTTGCTGTCCATTCTGGCTGTGGTAAGCACATTCACACGAAAGAATCGAATATCGAACGTAATATGTAAAATGTGCACTCTCTAATTGCTTTCCGTTTTAGATCACCGCAGAATTCTCCGCCGAAGATTGCCGGGAATTGGGCCTTATCAAATCGCAGCTGTTTTGTTCATCGTGCAGTAGCTTAAGCGATTATGGACTGATTGAACTGAAGTAAGAAGAACGTGTCCATTTCACACAAAAGTATAGTATCTTTTAATAACATACCGTGTTGCAGGGAACACTGCTTAGAATGCTGCCAAAAGGACACTGTCGGCGATTCAAAGCTAAAAGTATATCCGATGGCGGTGCTAGAGGTGTGCACGTGCAAGTTCGGAGCGTACCCACAGATACAGGCATTTATTAAGAGCGATCGACCGGCAAAGTTCCCCAACCTTACCATTAAGTACGTGCGCGGTTTGGATCCGATCGTGAAGCTGATGGATGAGCAAGGCAACGTGAAGGAGACGCTTTCCATCACGAAATGGAACACTGACACGGTGCAAGAGTTTTTCGAGACACGATTGGCGAAGGTTGAAGATGACGATTACCTGAAAACTAATCGCGTTTGATGATAATCGTGTTCGGGTAATGAATAAAACACATTTATACAATTATGAGGCGAAAGAGATACTGGTTTCATGCATTACATTTAAGGAACAAGCTGTTGGGAATCAGACTCATGGTTTCTAACTCCTCTATTAGCCACCTTTAGAAATCTGAACTCATCTTTAATTACATCACTAAGTCCTTTGTAGAAATTCTTGTCTTGGCCCAAACCTGACATGAGAGCAGCGACATAAAAACTTAATACCATTTACCTAATTGTTTTACAATCTAATTTTGGTATCTACTACACAATTTCGACTAAAGTTCGTTCCAAGAATGAAAAACTCTTGGAATTACTGTGTTTCGTACCCAACCTTGTTCTCAAGATTCCAATTATTAAACGCTGCGTTGAAGAAGAACAAAGGTGAATGTACGAACTAGCCGTTGTCAATATTAACGACGCATTGAACGCAGTATGTAAATTGGTATGAATAACACAATTATATCGATTGACAAACATTATTAAACATTCCGAGAAAATCCTTTTGCGGTGGTTCCATCCAACGTTTACCTTTCGCATTAATGAACCTATGCCAATTGCTAGCGACACAATTGTTTGAAGGTTCTACTTTTGAAGAATCAAACATAATTGTTTTCTGAGTTGTAAATTTCTGAAGGAGGAATACATCTACGAGCGATTATGTTTACTATTCAAGGCCTAAATCATCTCCGATTTCTACGATGTTAAAAAGATTTACACTGTTCAAGGTTTATAAGAGACCTTTATAAAATGTAAGTGATAGTAAACAACCCAGAAGGGCTCATGCTCACTACAGAGGCATACAACGAAGAGATCATGCTTACTTACTAATCAGGCGCTACTGCAGCTTCGCGGTCTTGGAGTCCTCTAAACCGCTCACGGTCGAGGGCCGTCGTCAGCCAATCGATTATCCCGACCTTTCTGGCGGACGCATCAACGTCATCTCAGTTTGAGCGTTCTACCACGCCTCCTCTGTCCATGTGGACGACCTAAAACGATTTTACGAGCTGGGTCGTCCGGTGTCATTCTCATGACGTGACCAGCTCACCGTACAGCCCGTATAGCTCTCCATAGTAGCGGCTCTTCCATTGTGCTTCCACACTTACGGGGCCAAAAATCCTTCTGAGAATCTTTCCCTTGACCGCTGCTAAGAGAATTTCGTCAGTTTTAGGCAAAGTCCAAGTCTCAGAGGCGTAGGTGAATTCTGAAATTATATAACTACTGTAAAGTCCCAGCTTCTGGTGTTTTGAGTAGAGAAGTTTCCTCAGACAGTTGAGGTCATGCATGGAACTATAATTCCATCAATTCACGAAGACGTTAGTTCCACTAACTGGCTGGTTGAGAACACATTCTATTCTTTCCGGTCCACACCGACCATTGCCGGTATTAGCCGTACCGGATATATAACAAGAATAACGGAACATTTATACCCTTAATTCTACAAAAGAGTAAAGCATTTATAAACACCACAAAATCTTCTTTTCCACCAAAATCAACAGTAGCACAGAGGGTTTTGTTTGAAATGTTTTAAGTGTCTAAACATTTCAACTGAATCAATATTGCAAATTAAAGTTTACGGTTACCTATCTCGGTTGCGTGACAATCGCTTGATAGCACTTCAACTGGCTGTTGCACGCGGGTGGCGTTTTCTCCAAGTATAAAAATGTGTTGTTTATGTGGTCACAAGCAATTATCGAGTGTCTCTTAATTCGCCTCAAATCTCAAATCGACCTGTGCCTGTGCCTATATGTGTGTTGTTCGCGCATGATTAAGTGTCATGTGTACAGATGATCGTGCCTCGTACGAAGAACCAGTTTTAATACTAGAAATTACGGTTTAGTGCCATTTCGTCGAATGGCGTGTATAAATATCGCAACACGCCTGCGATAAACACAACACTCGCGGCTTATCCTTCAAACGAGAAACAATGAAGACTTCCGTAAGTGTCTGACGAACGATAGAAAGTTTGAGGATAAGTTAGATTTTCACATAAAACCTTAATTTCTTCTCCATGCAGATGATTTTGCTGCTCTGCGCCGCAATCGTTTTGGTTGCCGCCGAAGACAAGAAGGGTCCCGCCCGCTATCAGGACGATAAGCAGCATGAGAGTCATGGTCAGCCACAGCAGCAGCAGCAGCAGCATCAGCTGAAGCAGCAGCAATCTCACGATCAGCACCACCAGGCCCCAGCATCGCCACAGAAGCATAATCAGCAGCAGCACGCACAGCCGGCCCCTTACAAGCATAAGCGCGAGGCACCAAAGAATACCGCTGAGGGACAATCGACCACTGCCGCACCGAAGGTAAGCGTAGATCCGAAACAACCGTCGGTTCTTCCGGCCACCGTCGCTGAAGCACCGAAAAACAAGCGTGACACCGTAGCGGCCCAACCTGCTGCCCGCCCATCCACGAATGCCCCACCTAAGACCGGTACTAACAGCCAGCAGAGAAAGCCCCAAGCACCGCGCCCTACCGGTGCCAAGCTGAACCGTGACCAGCCCGCGAACACCGCTCAGTCTGCTACCAATGCTAAGGCTCCGGCTAACGTGAATCAACAAAGTTCTTCCCCGACCACGGCTAACCCCGCCAAGAAGGTGTAAATCACTGAAAGGAACCGAATTGATGGCTGATAATTTGATTATCAATTTTCCATAAAATGTGTGTGTTTTTTGTATAAAAAATAAACACTTTTCAGTTGCAATTTTATGAAGCTTTTGTAGAATTTCTTTCCATCAATATGCACAGTATATGAGGAATGATGCAGAAACAATCGTTCGTAGCTTTCCATTCGTTGAAGTCTCCGTACGTCTCGGGCAGGAGGTTCTTGAAGGAGGAGGTAAAGTTCACCTTCGGCAAGGCTGTCGTTGTTATCCAGTGTCGAGTAGATCTTCCCTTCCAAATAAGACGATGTGAAGATGTGGGAAAGCTGATTTTCGTTAATAACTTTACACAATCCTGCTGGGAGATCTGATACTCTGATCTGACTTAGGACTGGGGACTTTGAAGGACCTTCTACGTTTTCTTGCCTTTGAACAGTTGCTGCTACATCCCGGAGAAATTATACGGTCATTTGATTCATGTGGTCTCGAGCTTCATATTTAAACTCAGCTATACTTTAAGAATAAGTCTTGTGTCCATAAGACCACCCCTCCAGAAGTCGAGGGCTATATTTGGCAGCCTTTTCAGCTGAAGTACCTAAGGACGTAAAACCTCATTGCTCCAAGAGGTAACAAATCGTTCCAAGCAGTGGCTTGACTTTTTGCACCATTGAGTGTGCATACATTAGTTAGGGTAGGATAGAAAGTATCATTCATCTTTTCCCAAATTGCTCAGACAATCCAGTGAGTATTGAACTATACGGAAATTACCTCGAACCATGACCTTATTTTGATTGTTATATCAATGTATTCAGAAATATAAGTTTCTTGTGACGTTAAATATAATAAAGGCGTTCATGAAGATTTTAGCAAACGAACGATAGGTCTTGTATGGTATTATCAGGAATTTGATGATCAAATGAATAAGGTGATACAAATAGCCAACCGTCAATAGAGGTCAATAGACAGCCATACAAAACAGCAGAATTGTTAGCAAACGAGAAAAGGATATTAGAATCTCTTCTACAGATAATATAACTACATGGTAATAGAAATGTGGTGTATTGGTAGCGGTGCCGATCTTCACATGACAGGACCGGTTCAAAATCCTATTCGGACCCAATTCAGTTCAGTTCTTTGACCCCGTTCAGTTCTTTTTAGCTGATAAACCAGAAGAAATGAAGGAATAGATCACGTTTGAGAAGTACCTTACAGCAACGGACAGAGCTTTCAATGCAAGGGAGGTAATGATCGTATCTTTCTGCATCATCTACACTGATGATCATCTTATTCTTCCCATTGTTTACTAATCATAACAATAATGCTTAACTTTAGTAATATACACTACACATCTCATGTGATCTTGGGCACTATCTAGAACTAGTTCTAGATCACATATCTATATCATATCCTTTAGTATTTTACACTTAACCCAGTGGCACGGAGAACTCTTCAAAGTTCCTTCTAAAAAAGTTTTGCCGTTGGTAATTATAATTAATAATAACACTTCCAGAAATATTACAAAAAATTAGGAATTCTGAAACTACTAGTCAGAGGAGTAAAAAATATTCGTTGAAACAACTATCCTTTAGTTTGAAATTCATATACACTTATCGCAATTATCGCACATAAAGAAAGGATTACATTAACTGCAAATTTCAAACGTTTGCAAACATGAAGCAATAGATATTGGTCACATACAACGGCACGTAGAAGCGTAGGGGTTGTGTCGTTTGAGAAAAAAATCCCCCATTACATAACGATAAAGTGTGTCAAAGTGTGATTTATTGCCAAAAAAAAAGAAGCTTGATACCGGCATTGTGACCTCCAGGCAGCTGGAACACAACAAAACAATCGACATTGAAGCCTCATCGACATTACTCATCGTTTACCATCGGGTGGGGGGCGGGGACCAGGGAAGTGATAATCGGCCGTGTTTTACTCTTTCACTTATCTGCCATCTGAGGTGAGCGACGGCGAAGATGAGTTCAGCCGTGCGGCGGGCGTGACGATCGACGGTCGGATGCGAATTAGTAAAGTACATATCAATCCAGGGTAATTCTTCTAGCTCTATTGCACCAGTGTCACCGGCAAAGCAACGCGTGTACTAGTGGAGGTGCGAATGGCGCGCCGACAGCTGGATGCGTTAACAAAAGTTCACGACGAGGATATAAAAGCGAACCTTTGCACACATTCGGCGATCACTTACGACCCGTTCGTGCATTGTGCCGCTATTGTGCTGGAAAGAAAACTAGACAAGGAAAATGATTAAATTTGTAAGTAAGCGTTTCGTACATTCATGTGCATGCTTCTTTAACTCTTTTACATCATGATTAGGTTTGTGTGTTTGCACTGTTGGCCGCTAGTGGCTTGGCGTTCCCAGTTGAGGAGAACCCTAAGCTATCGCGCCCTTCACCTATAAATCCCGAAGTTGCCAGCGACCCGAAACCAACCGCACTGAAGGAAGCCGTCCCAGCGTCGTCCACCACCGAGAGCCACATCCAAAAGGTCCCCGCGTCCGGTGTGAAGCTTAGCGTTGAGGTGGCGAAGAAGGAGGAAACCACAACGAGCAGCAGCTCTACCCCGGAGCTGCCAACGAAGAACAATGCGAAACGTTCGGTAGATGCCGATGGTGATGTGTCCACTACTACGAAGCAGCCCGCTTTCCGTCGCAATCAGCCCACCACTACGACCGAGGAGCCGAGCAGCACCACCCCAAGCAGTACCACTTCCAGCCCCGTCTCGGTGAAAACTCCGATCGGGACGACGCGCTCCAAGCGTGAGGTCGAAGTGACCGCCGTGCCCGCCAGCAGCACTAGTGCCGGAACAACAAAGCGTACGACTACGGTCGCTCCGAGCCATACGAACGAGGAGGAGGGACCCCACTACGTGCGGCCGGTGCCGGTGGATCAGATATTGAAAAATCTCAACCAACCGGAAAAGCCTTCATCGTCAGGCGCTTCCGAACACCACAAATCAGTAAAGCCAGAGGACGATAAGGATTCGGATGAATCTTCCGAGGAAGTTCCACCGAAAGAGGCAGCAACGGAGCAAAAGACACATCAACAGACACACCCGGTAATTCACCAGCAGGGTGCTTAATCCGGATGTACAACGCGTTGTTTCGATCTTTTCGTTATGTTTTCTTTTGTTTTCCATGTGTTTGAATAAAAAGCTTAACCGTGTTCCTTTTAATTAGGCGTTCTTTCAATTGTAGCAAAAGCAAAAAAATATCTACGTCTTGCATTTATGTTTTACAATTTGTTCGCTAATCAGTGATTTCCTTCATGTTGTTGTTTTTTTATTATTTTTGTTTCCAGCTGATTTCATATTTGCTCAATACATTATTTTACCCTTTTCTTTACACGCATAAGCCTGCCGTTTCAAAGGAGTTTAGAAGATTGTGGGTTTTTTTTGTCGTTATTCTTGTTCATGGATGAAATATTATCATAAGGTATTCAAATATATGCATGACATGTCTTTAATGCGGGGATGTGTGTATATATATATATATAGTTTTTCGTTTATGAATATGAATGTAGGTGTGTACGAGTATGGGATGATATCCATCTCTCTGCCTTTAGGTCATGCATTTTGAGTGTGCTGCACGCGTTTCTAAAAATATAAGAATATATTTTATGTATATGTATATTTTAGGGTATTTTAAGGGGGTTTCTCCCAACATTGTTATTTTTTGTTGTTGTTGCTGTTATTTTGATACACCTTCTGTGCCATTTGTCGTGTTGGTTCGCAATGCTGCGTACGACTGTGCACACGCGTTACTAATTAGTTTTGAATTTATTCTCTTTTTTGTTTTTGTTTTTTGATTATGGTGTGGACTCGCACATTGCAAACAAAAAGATGTTTTTGATTTCGATACCCATGCCTACATTCACCGATGCAATAATGCTCAACACACAAAACACAAAATGAACAAAATTACACGTAAGTTATTGTTTATGGTTTTGCGTTAAGAGACGCCTTCTGCACGCGCGTGTGTAGGGCAGAGTTTGTTGCAACTTCTTTGTCAGGAAGGTTAATATTTCTTTAGATATCGTTGAATATTGTAATGCCGGACAATCCAACACACCGCGTGTGTATCACTCAGCGCATGGCTATTATGACTGTGAAATGCTCACCATTCCCCCGTTGCTACTTTATCACCTTACTTCGCAATAACCGAATCGTAACTGTTTGCTCGCTAACTTGTTCTGTTATCCCTACGCACACAATCGTGCCACCGGATTGCATTACACGGCCGGTGGCTACGTGGTGTCGTGCCCGCGCATCGACTAGAGGCAAATGCTGCGCGCGTTGATGGTCCGTTCTCGGCTGTTACATAAAACCTACCCTCTACTTTCTACAATAAAAATGGAAGTTTAACGAGATTTTCGATTTCAAATAAAATATTATAATAAAACCCCAATCCGCGTTTGTACCGCCCCTGTTCAATCCTTTGAAACGCGTCTCGCTGCAAACCCTGGCGTTCGTCGCTTTACACTTCCTTCCTTCCTTATGAATAGGCGTTAAAATCTAATGATAGTATAACCATTTACGACTAGCATTTTGCAGTGTTCATATCCGTAGTACGGTGAACGCACACACGAGGAGAGCGACTTTTATATCATTACTAGACAGCATCGTCATCCATCACACCACCTACGGTTCCTAATACATACATACAGAGCTTAACGATAGACGAATCTGACCGTGACATTGTAGGAGCTGAAGGAAGCATGCAATTGCGTAACTCAACTACACCCGGGCCATTCTGCCAAGGTGGTCTCATACAGTAAAAAAGCGTCTAGAGCTGTAGTTTAGTCCTATGTTTTCCCGTGTTTGCCATTTTCCCAGTGCTATTTAAATAAGTTAAGCGGCAACTTATGATAAAAATTTGATTCCCCGTTCTACAATTCATAAAATGCAGTCAAAATTATGTGTTTTTTGTTGTTGTTATTGTTTTCCTCCAAACCACCGTGTATCATCGGTTCTGTTCAAACGATGCATAATTGATTTAAAAAAAAATAAAGTCTTAAGCTCTTTGGCTTAACATTGGATATTAAAATATCTGCTGTGAAAATAGTTTATTGCAATTGTTCTCACAAAACACAGCTGAGAAGTACTGGAGGTTTGGGTGCTTTTAAAAACAGAAAAATAACCACCATTTATAATTCCTGAAAGTTTCCACTTCCAACCTTTTCGATATTTTCCGCATTTTTTTTTTTGGTTTCTTTTGGTACCAAGCACATTTCACTTTTGCTTGCTCGGTATTAAATTCTAGCATACATTTCACAGTCGCAACAGTGTTTATTTGTTGAAAATGAAACATCTTCAACGCTAATTATCAAATGGTCCACCAGCGCGGAAGAGCGATCGGTTCACTACTGCTACCGGTTTTTGCCTCGGGTGTTTTCTTCATATGCTTAGAAACGTAAACGTTTTACAGTCTTCTACGGTTTTTGCCTGGCTTTAAGCCCAGGCTGATTTCAGTGTGTTCGTGTGTTCATCTCTGGTTTAAAACTATCACTAACAATGCATTAAAATTCATTACACCTTTGCACACTATTAGCTTGCTCTCTCTGTCTCTCCCTGAAAGCTGATGATGTTCGCTCGTTCAATGAGCAGAAATTAAAATTAATGGTGTTTCCTAATATCGTTAACCGTACATACATAAATCCCTGCATTTACCATCCTCCCGAATCAATACACGCAAAAGTATTGTTGGATTTCTACAGCCAAATTAAAAGTACACCACAAATCGCCAAGGATACAAAAAATTTTACCCAACATTAACGCTTCGTAACGAAGCTTCCTATGCTAGAAAACCGCGGGAGGGATGGATGTACAAAACTGGTGTGTTTGCTGAGGCGTATCTATTTCTTTTCCTTTGTTTGTCTCGATCATCTTTTTTGGCAAAATTCATTGAGCATCGTAGTATTATCGGTTTGTTTAAAATTTGCATCTTTCCGCCTTAATTTTGCATCGTTCATCATGCATTTCATTTACATCGCGTGGTTGTATGATGTCGTTTCGTTGGATTGTTTCGCACCGGATGGATGTATCTGCTTCGCATAATAGTAATAGCGTTTTCCCATTCGTTTTTGTCCAAACTGTTAACTGCATGATATTTATCTATTTCAAAAGTTTTGGTTGATTTCAATGTATTTCACTCAATCATACATAATACACAAATGCATAAGGTATTATAATAGTGTATGTGTGTATACATAGACTTTGCTATACGTTAATACCCTCCGTGTACTCAAAACCACTTACTTTGCATTATAACGCCTCCACAGTACACATAATGAAACCGAGTGCCAAAGGTGGAAACCATTTCAACCAAAATCTGATGGACGATATTTCGATTTAGCTCTTTAAAACGGCCATTTTAATGTGCAAACAAATTTAAGATTGTATATCATTTGCATCGGGCACACACAATGATACATTTTCAGTTGGTGTTAATGACAAAAAATAACAATCGCCATCGGAAATCATCAATTGAGATTAAAAAACAATAATCCTTTCACTTCCGCTACCGTTTTGATACGAACAAAACTGAACCAATGTTATGAAATTAAACATATGATCTCAGCAAACTACGAAACAATGATTCCATTAACCTTCTGCGCGGCACTAGGAGTGCTGCATACTAACAGAATCATTTCCAAATAAAGAAAAATTCATTTAAAAAAAAACCCATCTAATTAGAATTCCTCATCGAAAGCAACCAACTTTACTTGAAATTACCTGTGCAAGGCATTTGATATCTGCTTCAACGATTGGCCGACCTCCTGGACGAGTTTTTCGTTGTCTTGAACGTTTTTGTTACTGGCGGTGCGCAACGAACGTGCCTGATTTTCCACCCGCGTGACTAGCTCTCGGAAATGAAATTTGGCGTGCGGTGGCAGACTTTCGTTGTCGGCAAACGTAACGCAGCACGACTGTAGCGAATTCAGCCGATCGCTCAGTGCCACCCATTGCGTAGCGGAAATGGTTGCTACAGGCATTTTCAAACTCGTCTGCAACGATTGCACCAATTCCAGTATATTATCGCGTGCACCGGCGGACACCGGCGATGGACCTGCCGTCGATGGGGGCGGTTTGTCGGGTTGCGGAACACTGCTGCTGTTCTCGGTAGATTTTGCGTAGATGGTAGTAGCACCCGGTGTACCACCGCTCGACCCTGTGGACGTTACGCTTTGCATCATATTTTGTACCGGTGTCGCATAGATGGAAGAAAACTTCGATGGTTTCATCGGAACTGCTGGTTTTTTGTTGCTTCCTAATGTACCAGTAGCAATACATCCTGCCGGTCCGATGTTTGACTGCTGCTGTTGATGTTCCGGCTGTTGTTGAGTCGTATCGTGTCCAACACCCGCCGGCCCGTCATCCGCTTCCGTATTGTTATTAATCTTCGGCATAATGTTTGCCACACTTTTAGTTCCTAGCTTGGGACTCAGCTGTGCACTCAACGGATCGCTTGGAGATTCTTTCGCTTCCCAGAGCTTTTTCAGGCTGCTGATACTGCCGGTGCTTTTGCGTTTACCGTCACCTTCCTCGCCACCAGCACCGCTGCTTCCGGTAGACAGATTATCACCACTGCCACCACCGCTGTCCACCTTGAGCGAGTTACCCTCCAAGCTTTCGCGCTTCCGATCGTCGCTCAGCTCAATTTTTATTTCAGTCTTTTTCAGCTCGATCACCTTATTACTATCGATCGGGGCCGATCCGGTTACGATCGTCGACGAGGCATTCGTCTTCTTCAACTTCAACGAATTGAGCTCGTTGTTCTCCAGCAGCAACTTGCTGCTGGGATCGATACTGTTCTTACCGGACAGACCAGTACCATTGCGTACCACCATCATCGCTGCCGTTTCGCTCTTTTTCTGCGTTCGATGATTTTCATTCTCCGACGAGGAGGACGATGCGGAATTGTCATTATTGTTTAGAATGTTGCCATTACTATTGCTGGAAAGCGTGTTGTTAATGTTATTGTTGTTATGAATACTGTGCGGGTTGTTGCCCGATTGATGTTTGTTATTATTGTCCAGATTCGATGCTGGCTCGACGGTATCACCACCGCCACTACCATTGCTCGATACGTCAGCATTGTTCTGATCTACCTTACGTAACCGTGACTTAAAGTCAATAATGCCACCGGAGCTTTCTTCCTTCTTGGCCGGCTGGGTTGGTGTTCGTTTGCCCGGTTCCACTTTCTTTAACTGCGTCTTAAACGGTGGCTGTGGAATACCGGACACGTTGTGGCCGGTAACGTTGTAATTGTCACTTGACAATGCGTTCGTGGATGGTAGGATGGTTGATTTCGACATAGAAACCGGTTTACGCAGCGAACTTACATCCGAGGACTTGTAATGCGATATTGGCTGTTGCGGTTCCTGCACGGCAGTTAGTGGCGAGGGTGCCTTTGGTAAATGCATCGATTCCGCCAGCTCACTGACTAATTGTGACGCTGGATCGGATGTGGCGGGCAGTGGCAATCCTCCACCAATACTGGCAGCTTTCTTGCCGCCGGCAGTTTCACCCTGTAAACACTTTGGCACATTTGTTACCCGCTTGGTATCTGCTTTGTGGTCTTTCGAACCAATGGGCGGTGGTGGTGGAATAGAAAGTGGTCCGGAATCTGCCACCGGATTTATCATGGCATCGGCCGGACTGCCGAGCGAGCTGCACGAATCCGTGGAGGGTTCACGCTTGCGCAAACTGACGCCAAACCGCGAACTAGCCTCTTCGACGCTTGGTTCCGTATTGCGCACATCGTTCGACGGAGCCATGGCCTTCTCCAACATACTACTGCCTCCTCGTTGTTCGAGCGGAACATCAAATTCTTCCGGCGGTGGTGGCAGATCAACCGGAGGTGGTGGAAATTCGAGATCGGCTAGAGTGGGCTGCATGGCTCTTTTTGGACTGTTGTTCCCAACCGTCCCGCGGAAGGAAGAAAACGTCATCATCGAACCATCGGTTGTCGTACGATGGCGTTGGAGCTTTGAAAGACTAGCTGTAGCCGAGTTGGACATGGTGACCCCACTCGAGGAGTTGCTTCGTATCATCTGTGGTTGTGCTTTGATTGCTGCCGCTGCATTTCGCTGCGCTAGTATACTGTTCGATATCGCATTTGCTGCGGCCATCGGTGGTGGTGGTGGCTCGGAAACCATGGACATGTTAGCATTCAGACCCATTTGTAGCTGAGCCGAGCTCGGCAATGGTCCGGCATGTTGTTGCTGCTGATGCTGAGGTAACTGCACCGGTGGCTGCGCTTGCTGAATAACGGTACCATCGCTTTGGCGCAGCGATTCGAGATACGCCCCTATCCGAGCATCTTTCGGCAAGGTACCATATCTGTTGATGGCTTTCTTCACATTCTGTACTTCAAGCGCACCGACAATTGGTGGTTGGCCCGGGCCCATCACCGGCATACACGGTTGTCCACCTGGAGGAAGTTGATCGCGCCGCGCTTGCCCAGTCAACCGTTTACTGCCCCGTGTCTCTAATCCACGATTGCCCATGATCGGAGCACGCTTAAATGAACCTTGCTGTGGAGTTTTCTGGAACCCTATCGGTTCCGGATTGTCTGTATCGGTATCGGGCGTAACCTCGGTTTGCTCGTTCTCAGAGTCTGTGGCCCGATTCATTAAATTTGCCATGTCACGTGTAAATCCTAGAACAGAAAGCATAAATATCAATTAAAATGTCGATCTATGCAGTTAAATAATTAAAATCATCAAACACTTGTAGTTAGTTTCTAAATCATCGAGAAGCTTGTTAGGGTAGTATTTTAATGCAGTTTTAAGTTACGTTCCTATGTTGGACAAACATTCCACTCTTTTGGCATAATTGGACATCTTCAACTGTTATGTTACGATCACAGAAGATTAAATCGATACCTAAACACACACATTGTTTAGTAATGATTAACACACTCATCTAAAGTGTTGGGTTAGAATATACTCGGTCATTTGTCAACACAAATATGACCAACATAATGGCAACATGAATTAGATGAAAGCAACAAACGGTCAAACGAGTAACCAACTTTTGTATAAAATACCTCGTAACGTATCGCTAAGCTTATCGATAAGGAAACTACTGCAAGAAGACGATTTTGTGATGGGATTAGCTGTACCGTTAGCGTTTTGCTCGCCATCTCCAAGCTTGCAGTTATCATCATCCCGGTACGTCGAGTCACGGCTCGATGATAGCAAACTAGAAAGATGAAATCGGATTAAAAACAAAATGTCATTAAGAGACCATCATTCTAAAAACAATCTCACTTCTGGGAAAATAAGTACCTTGTCCTCTTTGGTGGCGCTGGCGCCGTTTTGCCACGTTTGTTTGTGGTCCGTCGCATTTGTACACCAGCGGTAGCA
Source organism: Anopheles marshallii (assembly GCF_943734725.1). NCBI lineage: Eukaryota > Metazoa > Arthropoda > Insecta > Diptera > Culicidae > Anopheles > Anopheles marshallii. The sequence goes on along the minus strand of NC_071327.1, from coordinate 72,828,729 downwards.
GGTTGTTTATTTCCGAACGTGCTGAACTTCGAACCCGAACCCGAATCTGTGAAATCGTTCAGTTGAACAGTTCGCACATGAAATTGTAACCTCAAAAACTTAAAAATCATGACATACGTACCAGAGATGGGTGTTATAGCAGGTTCATGTTGTGCCTGCTGCTGTTGTTGCGATTGCTGTGGCGGCGGAGGGAGCATTTGCTGCTGCTGCTGCTGCTGCTGCTGCTGCTGTAGCTGTTGTTGCTGCTGCTGCTGCATACCCATGTGTGGCTTCTTGCTCATCTGCGGCGTTAGCTGCATCGGTATCACGCCGACTCCTTGCAGCTGCTTCTCGACCGCTTCGGTAATGGACGATTCCTGTCAACAGAAAATCTATCCGAATAAGACCTATTAGCGCTAGAGAGACACCCTATCTCTAATTACCTGAAACATGTGCTCCAGATCGTGATGGATGCTTTTGAACGTTGGACGATCTTGAGCATTCCACTGCCAGCACTTCCGCATCAAATCGTACACCTCCAGTGGACATCCGGGCGGCCGCTCCATCCGGTAGCCTGACTCGAGCTTGTGGAAAACGTCCGTAAGATCGATGCCCGGGTACGGTGACATGCCGTACGTTGCAATTTCCCACAGCAATACTCCAAACGCCCATACGTCCGATTTGGTGCTGAACTTATTGTACGCCAAACCCTCGGGCGCCGTCCATTTGATGGGAAATTTGGCACCGGCGTGTGCCGTGTACGTATCGTCACGCATTAAGCGAGCCAGTCCGAAATCTGCCACCTTTACGAGATTGTTATCGCCAACAAGGCAGTTGCGTGCCGCCAAATCACGATGGATAAAGTTGCGGCTTTCGAGATAGCTCATGCCCGAAGCGATTTGTGTAGCCATATATAATAACGCCACGGCATCTAACGTTTCCCGACCGGCGGTGCGTAGAAAATCTAGCAAATTTCCGTGGCTCATAAATTCGGTGATGATGTAAAATGGTGGTTCGCGCGTGCAAACACCTAAAATGATAACACAATATATTATGTAGTACAAGCATCATTAAGGCTACGCGATTTGATTAACTATCCCTAGGTATATGTTATTGAACTATTATTGTAAAAGACTACTATTGAAAAATGAAACTTTGTTGCAAAATATTTTTTACAATTAGTACAAAAAAAACTTATATATTAGATACCAACATTTAATGTATAGTGGCAGAATTTACACAAAAAGTGGACCTATTACGATTTACTAATCGCCTACAATCTTCAAACCGTAAGTTACATAGATAAAATGGCAAATTAACCTGTGAAGTTGCTTGTAAACGATTCTTTGCTAATGAAGCAAAAAAATTACGAAAAATTGTGTGACAAAAACTGTTCTCATTAAACAAGATTTTTTATGTTTGCTTCTCCACACACACACGCTTTGCTAGAGGTGAATATTAAAAAAAAAAGAGATGTACTACACTATCATTTCTGCCATGTCCAAAACCCGTCTGTTCCAAACGTAAACCCACCTATCAGTTGCACCAAATTTGGATGTTTCATTTCCTTCATGATGGCAGCCTCTTCCAGGAAATCTTTTAACGCCATCGTATCTTCCTTGAGCGTTTTAACGGCCACCGTATTGCCGTACCGCTTCCACACAGCCTCGTACACCTCACCGTACTGTCCACCGCCGAGCTTGTGCTTCATCACGATGTCCGTCCGGCAGATCTCCCACTCATCCGGTTCGGGGCTGAGCGGGAACACGGTCGGTTTGTTCTGTTTCGGTGCCGGGTAGAGCAGCGGCGTAATTAAACCGTGCCCTTCGTGTAGCGCACTGTGATGGTGTACCAGTTCCGCCAACGTGTTAAACTTGGCATCGGCCGTCACGTACACCTTGCCGTCCGAGTCTTCCGATATTCTGTAGTGGTAGACGCGCCCATCATACCGCAAGCTGATGCTACGCTGCCCGGGCGAGCTTTCGCTTTCGCGCACCAGAAAGCTACCGTTAATGCCCGAGCTAAGCAAATACTCGGCCGCGTTGCGCGATATTGGCCCATGGTACCAGGAGTGTTTTTCCAGCGAGTTTAACGGGGTCACATAGTTCGACGGTACCCAGCCGACATGGCCGGAATCGGAGTGGGCCTCGCACCATTCGCCCGACTTGTTGTAGGACAGTATCCGCACCTGTTCACCCTTCCGCAGGCTCAGTTGGTTTTCACCGCCCGCCTTGAAGTCGTACAGCGCGACAAACAACTGTGGATCGTCCTCCTCAGGTCCGGGTGCCAACAGGTTCTCCTTGGACGTCCATCGGTGCGCGGTCTCGAAGCTCGACTGGGCAGTGTTGGAACTGCCCTGCGAGTGCATGGTACCGGTGTGGTTTTCCAACCCATCCTGATTCTGACCGAGCAGGTCCGTCGGCAGCAAACTGCCCGGTGGTGGTATGTGTGGTAATGGGCGTGACTGAAGAAGCGCCTCTGTAAAGAAAGTAAGAAATAGCTATTAAAAAATGGCAATTCCAACTAGATCTTAACGCAAAAGAATAAAGATATAAATCGGCCATCATGTATGGCAAAGTTTAAACCCTCAACAAGTGCATCTGCCCTAGAAAAGATAGCTGCTTATGGCAACAGCAATCAACACAAGCCAAGAAACGAGTTCGTTGCACTGACTTCTCTATCTCTCTTTCTCTATCTCACCCTCTCACCGTAAACCTTGCAATTATTTCAATTCGATGAGTTAATTTATCCATGGCCATCAGTCAAACCAGCACCAAACCGCTACGAAGGCAACCACTTTCCATCGATGCTTACAAAGTCTGGTACAATTTCGTGCAACAGCATGCAAATGCAAAACGCTTTTCGAGACCTTCAAATATGCGCACCACTGCCGAAAACAGCAACGCAACGACCAATTCGACCGACGTGATTCACACACGCAGACATGGCGATGGCGTGTGAAAAGAAAGCATAAAGACGATGCTCTTGCTTTCCGACGTGCATTTTTATTGAACGAAAGCGTGAGTGCGATTGATATGTCTACCAGCAGCATCGGGGGCTGCAACCGCATAGACTTTCGCCTCCCTTATCGTGTGGGGCATATGTGCGTGGCATGCTCTTCCCCGTTCGTACGGCCGTTCAGATGGTTATTAATGGTAACCATTATTATTCACCGCAAATACATCATTACACAAGAATGTGCTTTTCCCATAACGAACGAGCGTAGTGGTCGAGGGGGCGCATCGAGCCAAAGCGACGGATGCTATTAAAAAGGCAAGAAATTATCATGGGACTGAATAGTTCTTCCCGTTTAATTGAGTTATTTTATTCAAACTTCTAATGTCCCACTCTATTCAGACATTTTAAAAGTATTATTATTAAAATAATTATTTACATGAGGAATCATTTCGCTTGTATGACAATAGAACAATATGACTCACACAATATAATCTAATCAAAAGAGTTAATAATATTTGCTCAACTCCTTTTCAAGCAAATATTATTATTCTAGAGTGCGCAAAACGACCTTTCCTGTATCGTTCCGGAGTGAATAATCGTTAACAAACTATCGTTGTCGGTGACAGTAACTGACACCGTCTACTAACGACGTCCCGCGGTCTAGTCTTGGTCTCGGTACACTATCTACCATCAAATGGCATAACCCCCCGAACTTCCCTTACCCAAGAAGCGAACATAAAACACGACCGGGCGTAATAAGGTCGAGGGCAACATGGTGTGGGGATAATAATCTTGTAACCGCATGAGCGAAAGAGAAAATTCGCGCCAATAAACGAATGTTTGGCCAGACTACCCTTCCATCCCATCAGTGGCGCGCATTCCGAGTTCCTTCTTGCCGTTCGACAATTAATATGTCGTATTTTGGTTGCTTTTCAATAATATTTTTTTTATATTTCTAATTGTTGCACAAAATACTTCATCCTTCTTGGTTCTTATTAGCTGGCTTGTACGAGCCGGCATGTAAGCTTACCCGTCCGAATCGATGTTACTACTACCTTGCCCAGAGAATCCATAATCGATATCATTCGATATTGTCAAACATTGTGAAACATTGACCTTGACATGGTCTAACTTTATGGCGCTTTTCGGTATCGGCATTGTTTGGATGGTGGCCAACCTGCATTATGTCACTCGTTGTACAGCATCCCCAACAATGGGTGGTGTTTGCTCATACGTGAAACATAAAATTGCATTTGCAATTACCTTCGGTACAAGGGAGTATCATCAACGGGAGAACGAAAACAACTCCTCAGGAACACGACCCGCCGAAACGTAAAAAGGTCCGTACATGTGGAGCAGTATGCTCCATTAACTTTTAACTACAAATCATGGTATGGAAAAAATGGGCAAGACCATGTTATCTTGAAGAATTCACCAAAATAGAACAAAATTATATTCAAATACGAGTGAGGCATTGATGGTCGCAATGAGGTCTTTATTTAGGAAAAAATGGTTGATGGAGTCGTCTAAGATGATGATCTTGTACCGAAGCTCGTCGTGGTTGTATTATTTCGTTATAGAACATACAGAATTGATCAAAGAAGATACATAACTCATCCAATAAATAACAACACAACCATATTAGCTAACATCTAAGCAAAAAAAAACATAGCTTAGACAATTAAGACCATTTAAGACCACACAGATTCGATCACAAGACTAAAGGCGATGGTACTTAATCTTCCGGGCCAATGAAGTCCAACGCAAAACAAGTTTGCTTACAATTGGTAATAGACATCTCAAACAAATTACTTTGCCAGAAATCACCCAAAGTTCGTACGGCCAAAAAAATCGTACGGTATCGTTAGTCATCCATTTGTGCGCAACGAACGGAATATCGCTACCTCACAGCGAGGATAGACGAAGGCAAAAGCAAATAATATAACGTTACAAATGGTTGGCGTTTTTTTTTTTTTGCTTTTCTGCGCCGGCCAGTCAACAAGCCGGCTCCCGTGGTCTCCTTGGCTTGTGTGTAAATAAAAACATCAACAGAAACCCTCCACCCTCCACGCCAAACGGCGCGCTACTGGCCACTATCGTTGCAACGTCACGAAGAACCAAAGTACACAAACACTAATCGGTGGGAACCACTTTATAAACAGCGGGTAGCAGCGCCATCGCGTCATCGCTCACTGCATCCATCCGCAGATAATCTTGCGGCTAGCAGCAGCCGTGTTGCCATTACAACCGTAAGGGGGAAGAAATTAGACACCGCCGGTCCTTCAAGTGGTACACACAAAGTTTACATTTGTGTCTAGGAGATGCGCTGGTGTAACGATTCGTCATTCTGAAAGCACGCTACCAGCTGAGAACAATTGGACGGTTCGGTTTTCGATAGAGTTCTTATAATGGACCACAACGTCCAACTAACAGTTGGAAACAAAAATAAAAAAACAGACACCAAAAACCGATGAAACTCACCCGGTTTCGCTCTTCCACCTCTGCCAAATGCCTCTATATTGATGGCAAGGTTGGATAGTAATTTTGTTGGCAATTTTTAAGCAAAAGTCCCCTAAAAAAAACGCGACCGCCATAACCTTGTCACTTGCTTCTCTTCTTGCTTCCCGTACAGCGTGATGGAGTTTCAATCATAACAAACACCATTGAGGTTGGCCATCCGGATCGTCAAAACCTGCGACAGAAAATCAGTTCTTCCCACCATCTCCCCCCGGGGGAGAAGCCATTTGCAATGGTAGTTAGCCTATGTGTCATGATACAACGCCGGCAATAAAAACACAAAAAAAACCCCGCATACCTACACAATCAACATGACGTAACCTTCGCACAAAATCAAATCGGTGCGCCGAGATAGCGCGATTTCCTGCTTTAGGGTTTTTGAGCAATTGCCTCGGTTGGAAGTTCACACAGTGCTTCTCAACCGTGCCGCGTGTGCACTACACCCAAGGGACGCCCATGTCTCCGAACGTCGCGATGACACGCGATCGTGTCCGGTGCTGCTGCTGCGGTGTGTGAAACCGCAGAGACTTACCATACGCAACACGTTCCCATCCTGCGCCACAGCAGGGCAGAAGGCGATTGGGGGGGCGATTTTCGTTTCGCGGGTTTCTCTTCTCCCAATTGGCACATTTGCACATAATGTCACGAATTAGTACACGCTTAAGAAGACTACGAAACAGATAACGATCATGCAACCTTGCCGGGTAAGTCCACCGTCGGTCGGTTCTATTGCTACGATATGCAAGTGGGGTCATCACCTCAATACCATGTGATGCCACCGGCTATTTACTTACAATATTACCTCACCGAGGGTTGTGTGCATTAGAATGGAATTGTTAAGATTATTTTCATCACACAACTAAATCCGGAACGGCCGATATGATCCAATTCAGCTCGTATACAATCCATGACCTTCGGGATTGGTGCCAGACCAAACGGTAAGGCACTGGTCTACAATTTCAAGCATCTCAAAGTTAAAATACTATGACTGAATTATTAAATTTTTTGGTGTCTTTTTGGGCCATCCAAAACTAATCAATTGGCACTGCGAATTGAAAATTCACCAGCATCGCGCGATACTTCCTTGGTTACTATTTTATTAACCGTATACTAAATTAGTATAAACCTAGTATACGGGGAATACCAAAAAATAGCATACGGATACTAAAATAGTAAACGGATACTAGAATAGTATACGGATAATAAATAAGTACACACCTAGTATACGTGGGAGTACTAAAATAGTATACGGATGCTAAAATAGTAACCATATGCTAAAATAGTAAACGTATAATAAAACAGTACAAAACCTAGTATACGGGGGAATACCAAAAATAGTATACGGATACTAAAATAGTAACCGTATACACTTGTACTGGAAAGCTGGAAACTGTACTGTGAAAAGCGGTCAAGAATCGGGCGGATGAAATTAAATGCTCCCGTTCAAAAATCCGGTGCTTACAATCAAAGTTGTGCGCCGACGACAAGAAATCGAGTGCGGCGCATCAAAAAATGTGTGCTGCCAGTCAAAACTAAAGTGTAAAACCCTGTAAGAATGATTATCCTCAAAAGATTCTTTTAATGCAGCGCTAGTTCGAATGTTTTGATTCCGCTTCGTTCGTTACACGATCTAGAACGTATACACGTATTCCTTAGAAAACTCAAACTTTACCACTGACTCATCAGCGATTAAGACACGATTCTGCTGCATTGCACTGTGCCGGTAGCAGCACCCGGTGCCGTGCAGCTTGAGCGTGATTTCCGTTAGCATATTTTACACTGTTTATTTGAATTTCCTCCTCGGAACACATCCATTACCGTTCTTTAACCGATCTCCGACCGACAGCTAGAATTCGGCTGAAGCGTAAAGAGCACCGCTTTCGAATGCTTCCCACCCAAAAGCCCGGTGGCGCTGCTGTTTGCCGAGTCTCTCTTGGGGCCATCTCGTCAATTATAACATTTATTTCCACCTCCAAACCCCCGTATCGATGCTCCCATACACAAACACACATCCGTTTGGGGTTGGACAAGAAACACACTGGTTTGGCGGGTCTTGTACTCTCACCGACCAATAACCGGGGCGGGGAGGTATGTAACCGAAATGCTGACTAGCGGTTGATTCCCGCCCAGGCGATCCGCCATCCTCGCCCCACCTCTGCCGGACACCACAAGAAGGAAATTGAAACACACAGGAAACGGACACACCAGAGATTGAAGCAACACGGACGAGAGCACCGAAAATGAAAACCATCGTCCCGGGCACCGTCCCCCGTTCAGAGATGCATGTTGCCGTTGTGCTGGTGTGAGGTGACGCGGTTGCTTGTGTGCAATATATGCTCACGATAATGTGCGCCAAAGCATTCTGGGTTAGGGAAACCATCAATCTTGATTCTCCGCCGTTCGCTAGAACTTCGCGTTGGAGAGATGGAGAAACGATCGCCACACTGCCGCGCCGGCCGCGGTTTGTTTTGGAAGCGGCCGCCGCTGTCGCTGTTGCGATGGGAAGAGCAAGTAACCGTGTAGGATGGACATACTGCAACGATCGCAGCCCACACACCGCCCATTGGTGGTGCACCCATTGTCAAGAGCAAACATTGCCGGTTGTCACCAATCAAAACAGATTAAAGCTCTCCGGCGGTAAGATGAAAAATGTTCTGTAAATTTCCATTTCTAATAGAGCAATACCTATCAAACTGCCGATGGATGTTGTGATCCCAAATTTTGGATCAGATATTTTCCTTATTTTTTCAAAAAATCATCAAAATTGAGTCATGACTCCAATTCTACATACTTAAAATGCGCAGAAAAAAAAGCGAAAGCTAATGGGCGAGTCACGAGGAACAAACCCCATTACCCAAACAGTCGTCAGTCAGCGGAGCAGATAAAAATAATTGATGCAATAATGCGCATTCCGCGCCCTTTAAAGACGCGTAAATTATTCCAACAAACAAAAGGAATCGCTGCACGCACAACGCCACGGAGAAGGTAAGCGTACTTGTACTGTTTAGCAGACACGGTACAAAAACCAGCCCGAAAGAACGATTGTGCATGGTAAATTGTGCATGTAATTCATCTCCCGAGTTCACTGCCAATTCTGCCGAATCGGATCGAGATTACTGTGAATGATTCCGTTGCGCCGTTCGTTAATTGACTCCCGCAAACATCGCCGACGTTACTCACCGCATTACCCGGTGCGGATGAATGTGTGGGCCACACCACACACAGCCCGTTGGATTGGAGAGAACTCGTACGAATAAATCGAGAAGAGCTATGTTTTTGCTTCATCGAAACCAAAGACCTCGCGCTTACCAGAAAATAAGTGAAAAGAAAAGCAAAATGCACCAGCACAAAACGGTGAAAGTGACCGAAGGCGACGCCCGGTGATACATTTACACACTCGGCATGGGGTAGAGTACCACTCACGACTGAAATTGAGACAACTAAAAAAAGTGGATAATAATGTTTAAAAATAGGTATCTAAAATGTTTTTCATCACGTTGACGTGGTGGTTTTGCAATCCGCGCTAAACAAATGTTTAATTCTGGTCAATGTTAAGCTCGGTGAGACATTCTAAAGTGCAAGGCTAATGAAAGTACTTCGTATTCATGGTCAATTGTTGCTGAAAAACATTGAATCCCTTCTTTATCAGCACCTGAAGACGTCTGGTTAATAGGCCTGCCATTTCTGGCTCACTTTGACTTTATAAACTCGTAGCTCCTGCGTACAGAAAAAAAATTAAACAAATTTGGTCCAGATGAGATTTTGGACCATTCCTGTCGTGTGAAGACCCATACTCCACCGGGCCACTCCAAAAAAAAACATTGAATAGCCAGAATTAAAGTTCGAACTTGAAGACATCTCAGTTCCTCATATGGGTTTTCATGTGACTTCGACCAGAGATACGTCATAATTGAGAACTTTAACACATTTTTAGCAAGTTCTTCAACTATTGCTCTCACACTCCATTAAGTGAAAGCATTCCAACGATATTGCCAAGAGAAATCACACACCATGCATTTTGACACAATCTACCCATCGGAAATTCTTCAAACATACTCGTAAGTGGAACTTTGCGCTGTCCTTGAACGTGTACAGTATAGGGATGATGATAGTCTCTTTCCGAGCACGACAAGCAGCAGCAACTGTGGGATGCTTGTTCCCGATGTTCCTTTTTCCTCGATATTATTCCTGCTTTGGATATCCTCTCTCTCTCTCTCTCTCTCTCTCTCTCTCTCTCTCTCGCTCTCTCCCCATCGTGATCTGTGTGTCTACCTCCGTCCTTCTGACCCCACTCACTCACTCCCACTTTTGCGGATTCATTACGTACACCAGCAAGGGGAATACCATATAAGGATAAACGCTAAGCACAAAACCGACTCTCTTATGCTCCGAGTAGCGTTACTGCTGGCCGGTGGAACTGTCGCATCCCAGCGGACAGCTGTTCGTGTCTTCCACAGCAAACGAACGCAACAACAAGCGAAAACTGGTATCGGACAGTTCGCTTTGCTTCCTTGCTCGCAAATGGGACAACAGATCAATATTTAATCAACGGGAAGGAAATATTCCTTCCGTTTCAGTGCGAGTGTTTGCAATCAAATCGTTTTTAAACTAAAGGAAAAAAATGTCTATTTGAAGCTTCGTTTTTAAAAAAGCAATAAAAAAACACAACAACTCCGATCATTTTCAATTCCGGCACACTTTGGCATTGGGAAAAGAGTAAGCCCAGCAATATGGGTTTGTCATCTATGTGGTGGGCTTTACTTTCTTAACCATGTCATCTGTAAGGCTTCACAGGAAACATGTAATATTGTGCAAGTGGGTGGGCATGGATTGTTTATACAACGCGCAGTATTTGCCATGTAACTAATCCTAGCCACAGCGCCATATACCCTTCAGTAACATGTTGCGATACACCCAAACCGCAGGCCTCAAGTCCTACGACGTAACATAGCACGTGTACTTTATTGGCAGTGATCGTGAGACATGATCAGGATAGGAACTTATTAAGTTAAAACATTGCAGTTAAATTGTACTTTTTTGGTGCTTTAAAGTGTGCGGAACTAATATCAAATGCTATTAGAAACTTTATATCAAACCGTTTATTGTGACTTATAGCCTTCTTCAAAATATTCGCTTGTATTGGTTGTATTTAAGGCGGCCCGGAGGTGTATTAGTAGCGGCACCGCTCTTCTCACCACAGGACCGGTCGAAATCCCATGGAATGTATGCAGGACTGAAGGGAGAATAGATGCAAAGAAAGCCAGAAATGGCAGGCATAAACCTCCTGAGGTTGTTATGCCACTAAAGAAGAGTAGTTTTAGTACTGTCAATTTTCTGAACTGAGTGTCTAAAGTCTTTACGAGCTGGATTGTTCAGTATCTAGTGTTGGGTGAATCTGATTCAGATTTAAGAATCTGAACCTCTATTCCAATGATTTCTTGAATTCTCAAAGATTGCGGCAGTCGATTCCTGATATGAATGACTCCTCACTTAATATTCATATGAATGAATCTTCTCACAACAATCATTAAGCACAACACTAGTGTCATCAAAATGAATTGATCAGTACTCTGAAGTATTAGAGCAATACAAAATCTTTCTGTAAAATTTCTTCAAGGACACCGGCAAAAGATTCTGTGATCTTTGATCACTTTGAAGTGTAAACAATGATCTGAGTGGAGAAATTCTGCCAGACTTTGTTGAAAGCGATATTGTACGTTACCCACCATCACTGTTTGTTGATCCTAACCTTCGAACCAATATAAATTAAATTTTGAACGATTACAAAAGTGTGATCATCAATCTCTACGTCATTTCTTTGTAATTCTACCATGGAAAATCATAGACCAACAATAAAAACTTCATCGACCAAGTTCTGGATTGTCTTATAGACGATGGTCGCCGGAGTTACAACGGAATATCCTATTAAGCGTGAGTATGCAGAGAAGACAAACAAGCAAGGAGGTACTTAACGGTATGAATAAATTTCCATCCACCATGGAAAGTTGATCATTAACATTCTGGCCAAGCTGGTAAGCTAAGTTTGGGATACCAAAAGAGCTCAAAACGTCGTACAAGATGACCACAGTAGGAAATCAATTAAGAGTTAGTAATAGTTGAAAAGCTGCCCAGAATCTGACATTGGACGACTTTCATATTACATTCATATACCTTCGGGGCTTCCATTATATTCAGACAAAAGGTAAACCCATTGATAAAAGGTTAATCCCATTCTAATCAAATCAGACATGATAAACATTTTTAAAAATTCACTCAAATTTGAAACCAATCGTACATTCGTTACTGCGTGTTTTCTGGTGTATTTGCTTTCCAACGCATTATACCAACAGCGCATTAGTTTGCCGGAAACAAGGAAGTGCCGGTGGAACGATGCAACATTCAATCGCGCACACAGCCACACACACACACATACGCACGAGCATCAACTCAGCAAGGACCTCTTTCAGATACAAGTGGCTGCTGCTGCTCTACGATTTCCAAAAATATCGCTTCTGCGCAGAGTTGCTCCCGGTGTGTAGAGTGACGACGACAACCAACTACACGGCCAACCGGAGTTGTAATCGTACAGACGTACAGAGACCGTCACATACACAAACATGCAGCCTTATCCTCCCTTTCTCCAGCGCCAAGATTTCCGACCATCCCGGCGTACTAGACGCTGGAACGAGGGTGGATTCAACCACCGCACGGGCAAAACGTTCGGCCGAAACGACACAACGGAAGCAGTAGAGGCCACGACCACGGTTACACACGCGCATGTACGCGTAGTAAACTACACGGGGATGCTTTGTTTCGCCCTTTGTCTGGAAAGATTGCCGGCGTTTTGGACAAGAAAAGGTAAAAAGTGACGTGTTTCAACAAATGAAGACTAACAAGCAAATAAAATTTACTGACAACAATCAGTTCGCTTGCCACCTACATCATTGGAAGTCTTCAGAGTTCCTTGAGAATTAAGTGAAACCGAGGGGCGAACTGTTTCGTAGCCAAATTTTTATAAATAAATTGCGATTCAAATCCACGCCAAGTGAAAATAGAAATGTCACCGAAAAGGTTTCGCTTTCGGTGACGGCATTGACCATATCTCATTTTTTTTTTTTTGCTGCTCTACTGCTACTGCGAAGGGATTTATATTTTTAAACTGCCCAAACCTCAAGCTGCAAATTCGAAAGGTTACCGTGTACCGCAAATCAATCGACAATTTCTTGACATACATCCATATCTACTGTATTTGGAAACGTATCAAACGACCGAGCGGACGATCGAACGACATCAATATGCCACACATTGAACGACATCTGCGTCTGTCCGCTGGCGCTGCTCTGTTACGATGATTCGGAATGTTTAATTGGATTCTCGATCCCTTTTAACCGGCCTCAATTAGGGGACTTGGGTTATTTGACTAACAGCCCGTATAGGGGACAGAGAGAGAGCGAACGACCTTCTCCTAGCGCCAGACGTTGTAACAAGGATGTTTTACAGCAATAAACACACGAAATAAGGGTATGAAACCAGTTGGGCTGTGTATGAAGAAGTCATCATTAACATCTAACTTTACAACGAACGACCTGCATCCCCGTCTCACAAATTCTATCAATAAATCGTCCAAAAAATGCACTTCCTTTGCACAAATATTGTAACAATACACTACAAATTTCGCCATCTGTAATAAACGGTCCTCATGATGCCTTCCTCCTCACGAGAAAAAAAGTCTCAAACACTCAAATATCACACCAGAGTTGTTGGCGAGACACGAGGCGGAATTAGCTACCCCTTTTCAAGGGTGTAGTACACACACCACCGCGCTATTTAACCATCGACATTTGCTAACCTGCCACGCAAAGAAACAAAACAAAAGTCTTGAATGTGACTGTCAGTGGCCCACCTTAATAGACCATTTCCAACTTCAACTCCCCTGCCTGGTCTCAGAAACCCAACGGCACAAGACATTCAAGCGTGTGATAGTAATTACCACACTGCAACCGAACGGGGTACTTGTGTTGCGAACGGCTGCTTGTTGCAGCATTCGTATGTCCGATGGTGGCCGACGCTACTCATTCGGAGAGTTTCTGGCTTGCACACTGGATGCATTTGCGCGTCCGGACAACGAGATTCCGAACCATTCATGCGTAAACAAATCTACAGCAAAGTGGATTGGAGTGCTACAGTACGTCAGACGGGCAGGAGTATATCAATTAAGCACGGACATGCTATTTGTGTGTAATTTTCTGGAAATGTAATGTGAAGGATATTAATTGGATAAAAGTATCACAAATAACCTCCATAACTATACTATTTTCGGTAATATTACATTTAAAAAATATATTGTTATCACTGTCGTCTTCAACTGACAACTGACTGTGTCAGTAATGTTTTTGAATAGTGTCGTCACGTCTTTTGGGGATCAGCATTACACTGACCTTGTTGAAAGTGACATTATCTAAGTGAAAAGTTCTGAAAGCCAAACAAGCCATTGTAATTTTTGGAATTTTCCCTTCAGGTTTCCTACACAGGGTGATAACTCACAGGGTGGTTAGAAGATACAGGGTAATTAAATTTGGAGAAGTTGCCGATGTGGAGAAGTTGCCAGGGTATGTTCTTTTAGGGTACAATGGAAGCTGCGCGACCTTTAAGTGTTAGTTATCATTATTGAGTTACATCATTAAGCTCAATTGTGTAAGGAAAGGCACACATAAAGATCCATAACAACCGGCTTATGGACATGTAAGGTCCATTTCAAGTGGTCCGCAAACTTAGAAGCGGACATTGTGGAGTTTTGGTGGCTTCATACTCTACACTGTGTGGTACAATACGGGAACATAAGATTTGCGAATCTCCGCGGTCCACTATAGTAGTGTATCTACTGGATGACCTGTATATTCATTTAGAACCTCAATCTCACTCCTCATTTCATTAACAACTACAAGCTTTATGCGCTAGGTATTAACTTAGCTAGGCAGACAGCATTTCACATAACCCACTGTTACTCGCTTCCTGCCTATGCTCACTACCCCCGTCAGCATAAACAGCTATAAACAACCATCATACAACGGAAAAAAAACAAGAGCTGGATGCTGGATAGCCCGCAGTGAAAAGGAACACTGCTTTGAAAATCTATTTCATTACACAAAAACCCTTCGACCACCACCCATCCCCGGTGAAACAGCACACATTGCAATGTGTTGAAAGTATATTGTAAAGTAGAAAAAAGTAATAGGGGAAGCCGCATTATTTCACCCTCTTGTTTCGCCCGCACATCACCCATCCCAGTATAAAATACACACTCCCAGGAGCGTAGCATAATACACAGCCTCCTACACACAAACACACGCACAAGCAGCGGCAGATGATGCGCCCAAAAGAACGTGGTACGGAATGGTCAATCGATAAGCAGTGCGAGTGCGAGTGGTACTGGTTCTCTTCCTCGGCATCTTTCTGATTCGTTCCACGAGGTTATAATGGCTGTGCGCGCACGACCCAAACATGATAGCGGAACCGGGAATTCGGAGTTGTTGGGCTGTGTGGATGATGTGCAAACGTGCATTGTGACTGCTGTGCATTGTTGCATATGCTGGCGGTGTGCACGTGTATGTGCAAAAGCATTCTACAGGGTTGTAGGTGTTTTGATTTCGTACAGCGAGTCCAGCTTCGACCGTGGTACTATCCAAGTTCCCTCTGCGTAACAGCCAAGGACAACAAAAGAAGTTGTGGAGATGCGCACACGGAAACAATCGTTCGTTCCGGAGGCGCACTAGAAAGAACTTTGCCGTCTGGTCTCTGTGTTGTGCATTTTCGTTGTAGAATGAATCTAAAATTACAAAGAAAAATGTAATATGCTACGTTTTCACTTCATACACACACACACACACACACTGTTGACACGGAGTTTTGTATCATTTTCTCTATCTACACGCTTTTTCCTTTTTTGGATGTTATACATTTTTCCTTCAATTCTTCCATCTCTTTCTCGGTTGTGTGACTCATAGAGCAAGCGTGCGACATGTTTTGTCTGTGTTGCTCGGATACGGTCTGGTTCGAAAAAATCATGTTTTAACAGGTCACAACAGGCTTTGCCATTAAACTTGTTTATGTCAAACGTAGCGTCACACATCGGTTATCATCGAGTGTAGACAATACTCATTAGGTGAACGCACTTGTTTCTTTTACATCATGTGAAATCTTCCAAAGGTACGGTCGACACCGCATGCCGGATTTTTACCGAACTGGTGCGTCCGGGGTGGTGAACTTACCGCTATGTTCGGTGAAGATGTTTGAACCGAGCGTCCTTGCATCCTTAGACGAGCGGGGTTTGTTTCGGCTGGACCGGATCGAGCTGCCGGCTCCTAGGGTAGAGGTAGTTCCGGTCGGCCGTTCCTTCACCTGCTGGGCACCCATCGCCGCCCAGGCACAACACCGTGCCCCCGAACGGCACCCGTAGGTTCTATCTGCGGTAGAGAGCAACAACTAACGCCGCACCGACCGCACGACGAGACCGGCGAAGGTGTGTGCGCTGTGGGACCGATTCGCTTATCTTCCGCTTACTGCTGTGTTGTGTGTGGCGACTACGGGCGCGTAGTGCCGGCAAACTGATTACAAAGAGCGCACGCCTCTCTGTGTGTGTACGTGTTTCTCTATCGCGTCCAACACACACACACGCACGCACGCACATACACTTTCGTTGTCGGCACTAATGACTATTACACCACATCTTGATGCCACATACAACCACAGAGTCGCAGCGTCGCACACACCGCATACACTCCTCTTCTTTTATTACGAACACAAACTTGTGCTTTTTTTTGCTGCTCGCCGCCGCTTTCGGTTTTCTTCTTGCTCGCGTTTTCCGGCAGATTTTCCCCCCCTAGAGCGATGTGAACGCACTTGCCCACTGCCTATATTCTTGCTCCACTTGCTTTCTGCTCACATTCGGCAGATATCGAAAAATAACTCCACCATTAACTACACACACCAATCACAACACTACTCTTGCTGCTGCTGCTGCTGCTGCTGCTGATGCTGCTGTTGTTTGTGATGCTGCAGGGTTTTTCGGGCTCACATTCCACATACCAACAACAACAAAAACCCCACACATACAGCCGTAACTCTATTTTTTTCACTGAGGCACACGCACACACTTCACTTGCGCGCACACACATACGCAGAGAAAACTTCCGGTCGCTGAAAAGTTCAACAACTTTAACTCTTCATTCTCGGCTCGGAAAAAAGAACCACTGTGCACTGCACACTCTTGCAGCGGCTCTTCTGTTCGCTGTGTGTAAGGAAAACCTCACGCGTGGAGATCCTGCGCTTTGAACGGGTGCGACACAAAACATTAAAATTCTGCGTTGACAGATGGTTTCCCAATCCACGAGCCGCTCTGTTCGCGAAAAAGATGGGGGAAGGAAGAAAACGCAAAAGGGAAAAGGAAAGAACCGTCAACCTATTCTGTCGACAGAAGGGCCTGCTTTGTGGATTGTCACCGAGCTGTTTGCCGAATTGTCTGTACTGTGGGGCAAAAGAAAATCACTTCCTGCTGCCTTGCTCTGTGTGCAAACATCATACCACCGAATTCATTCATCCCTCTGGTGCGGCTCTCACGTATCGCAACTTCCGCGGAGAGATCTTTGCTCCAATTGGAAATGCAATGTTTCGTTGCTCTTTGCACAAGTGCATAAATTCCAGTAGCAATGGGAAGGGGGATGGGAGGGCAGTAACGGGGGAGAATTGCCCTCCGGGAGAAGATGAGAGTACACACCTTCATTTCGAGGAAAAAACTCCCCACTAGAGAGCATTAGCCTTGGGCTCGTGACAAATACTTTGCTCTTTCCAACACGGTTTTTCTCCACACAACATTTTTCCCCCGAGAAGGGATACGTGTTGTATGTACGCCATCAAACAAGACGCCTTCTTTGATGGAACCGCTTCATTAAATACCGAAGAAACTACTAAAGCTGGGTAGCGATGGGACGATATCAAATGCTTCCAGGTTCGAAATCGTCACATCCCCAATGATCGAAGAAGGCTGTAGACCATTCGGGTTGCGCTGTCCCTCAGCTGCATTTGAACGGAATTTCTCACACCACCGGAATATTGTGAAAACTAATTACCATCAAAGGTAGGAAAAAGAAAACGCATTTTCTCACCGTGTGTCTCCCCGCAATAGTACAGTGTTTTTCTTCGCTCGCTTGCGCCCACTCGATGGGAACTTGGGCGCATAGTTGGTCGTCCCTTTGATATCGGTTACCTTTAGCGCTCCCGTTTTAACCCACACCCAACTTCGTATGTGAACTGGCAACCAGAAGAAAACAGAACACAACTCCCGACAGAATCTCCCGTCCGAGCCAGCATTTGGTTTTCGCAGCGAAGAAGCTGGAAGTGTTTGCTTTCCGATCTTCTTATTACTTTTAATGATGCCGATTTTGTTTCGTTCCGTTTTCCCTTTTCCGCCTTTCACCCCAAACTCCTCTTGAACCCTACTCAACCCAAAACACACTTACTCTGCACACAATCATTCACACACACACGCACGGGTACCGTTTTATGGTGGAGAAGTTAACAAAAAAAATCTCTCTTTCCACCGCCTTTCAACCTTGGCAACCCCTTCTGACTTCTCCTCACTTCACAGCCGTCTCGTGCACCGTACGTGACCGGAACGGGCCCAAGCGTACGGAAGTGAGGAAACTTCTTTGCTGGATGTCGACCTTCCTGTTGAGCTTAAGCCATGTTGAAGACAGTGGCCATCTAATTCGTGCGTTGAAATGGTCACGAACAACACAAAAAATACGGGAATCCTAATCGAAACGCACTTCACGGCACTGCACTCTCTTGTTTCTTGCACTGCTTCAGTGTATAGGTTGAATGTGTAGCCTTTCTTGTTGAAATTGAATGAAGGAAAAAAAGTCTCATTCCGTGGGAAATTGGAACGGTTCGCCCAGCGAACGAAGCTTGACATTTAAGGTCGGTACTCTTTGACATAACGTTTCAATTCTTTCTATCATGGATGTGCAACGATGTGCGTATATCAAGTTTTTGGACTTTCAAGTTTTAACAAGTTTTAACTTTCACGTATAATTTACTTATTCTGAAAATGTTTTTTTATAAAAATCCATTACTGGTTCCATAAAAAATAATTTTGAACAAGCATAGTTACAAAATTGGTTCTTTATTTGCTCGACGATCACTTCCGCGCTGTCAAAATTGACACTCCATGGACAACGTGTGAAACTGCCAAATGCCCCGAAATGATAAAGCCGCAGTTTTTAACGATTTAGGCAAATTGTGAAGCGCTCTGTACACGTGCGCAACTTTCAGTTTGTACAGAAATCCGTTGGTATATCCTAATTTTATTCGAATTTTTACTGTTCAATGAATTACAGGAATAAAAGTATTTTTTTCCGTTTATTCATTTTATACCTTCGTACTCCTGCAATCATAAAAACTTTATTTTTTCCAATTAAATGATCCAGCCTGGCGCTTCACCAGCCCAAACGTCAGGATGACTGATTTGATCGATTCTAGAAACGTCGAATCTTCATTTTCCTCCGATCCGCAGTAGAACCGCAGATAGAAAAAGGGAAACAGCAACGCAGAGACTAAATTTGGACCGCACTGCTTTATTTGGTGCAATTCTATTGATCTCCCTATTACCGTAGCCAAGAATATTCGGTGTAAAGTTTAGCCTGTGGGAAAGCGAACGCAACATCATCGTCAGGCAAGAAAGATGTCGGAAAGCGACTGGGACACGGTGACCGTATTGCGTAAAAAGGCACCGAAAGCGGCCACATTAAAGACTGAATCTGCCATCAATAAGGCACGTCGTCAAGGAATACCGGTTGAAACGACACAGAAGTGTAAGTAACGCAACAGCGCACAGAAGGGATTCCGTTTCGGGGCTCCGGTTCCGGGCAGCCGTTCCTCATGCGAGTAAAACAAAACAACAACAACAACAATGCACTTTGGCCAAGGTGTACTATCGTTTTCCCGGCGTTGTAAAACGACAATGTGGAAATGACATGCTACACTACGCGGATAGCAAGCAATATGACGCAATGTTTATTTAAATGTGCAATTACTATCTGTGCCATGTGCTTGTCTTTCCGTATTTACTTTTTCTTCTCGCCGGTTCCTTTGCTGGCAGTGTGTATTTGTGTGTTTTTCATTTCTTTATTTTTGCAGTTAACGCTGGAACCAACAAACAGCATGTTGCGGCTAAAAATACAGCCAAACTGGATCGCGAAACGGACGAACTGCGTCACAAGACGGTTGCACCGTCCGTGGCCAAGCTCATCATGCAAGGCCGACAAGCAAAAGGACTGAGCCAGAAGGATCTCGCTACGGTAGGAAATAGAACGAACTGAGCCGGTTGGTTCGGTTCAGCTTTGATATCTGGTGATTAATTGTTTCCGTACCTTGCACCGCTTACAGCAAATTTGTGAAAAGCCACAAATCGTTAACGATTACGAGGCGGGCCGTGGCATTCCAAACAATTTGATACTCGGCAAAATCGAGCGTGTCATTGGTATAAAGCTGCGTGGCAAAGATATCGGCACACCTATGGTGCCTCCCGGTAAGAAGTGAGATGTCGGGAGGCAGTAAAATTGCTCGTCTGCCGCACGTGGTTCTTCTCAGTGCAACATGTACAGCATGAATACGGCGGGAGAGGTCACATTTGATTATTTGTAATGTTTAAGAGTTCGTGAAGTGGGGTCACCCCATCTTTGCGACGCCAGTACTGCAGGGAGACGTGTGAACTGACCGGCAACCGAACCGGTCTCGACAGTCGATAACTTACGGTGTGAAAGAGAGCAACGCCCGTACCGTATGGCGCAACATTCGCAAAAAAAAACACATTGATACCACAGCATACTGTTCCCCTAGCTGCGCCATCGCGAATGGAAAGGTGGTAAGAGCAAACGCATTCTGTTTCCATAACAAAAAGAACAGGAAATAACTGATATTTAAAGCGGCATTTTTGAAGTAGTATGCACGATGGTTAACTAGCCTTTGCGGTGTGTATGTTTAAATGTCGCCATTACACTCCTAATACATGGATGTTACATCTTTTCCACATTTAAATGCAAGCAAAATTTAATTGGTACAAATTTCTGCAGTTCAGCCAAATGTGTATTTTTTTTTTAGAATAAAATGTCATTCGGTGTTTTGTTAATTGAGTAAATTACTCACGATTTGAATGTAGGACTATGGAAGCATTTTTACGGCAATGCTGTGCTGAGGAACGGCTTGTAGCCAGTAAGTGGATTCATTCTTTTAGTTCGTTTGCTTCGTTTTGAAATATATTGTGCGCATTACTCTCTTCTTCCAATGTAAAAACACACAGTTGTTGGTATTTATTCTTAAGAAAGAATTTTTTTATATGGATTTTATACCTTTATTAATCCGAAAACAAATGAAAACCCCATCATTGACCACATACAGAAATGTTCAATCCTTTCGGAGAGCCAATGTTTCCTCCTTGATACCGTCCTTCGTAATAATATTGATGATAACGGAATCTCCAGTGTAGATATCTCGCTCCGTAGCCGAAATAAACGTGTCCTTAATGATTGAGACGGCTTTCTCCATTTTGACCGGTTCTGGATCCACGTTGAGCATATTCTTCAGACCGATCTGATTATCCAGCACCGGTTGCAACAATGGTCCGGCCGAACCGCCAGCCCGGTATGTTGTCATCTCACAGTGTCCGATCGGGTCGTAGCTGTAAACAACACCCTTGCCGTTCTGGTCCAACCCGGCCAGTACGTTCGACACATAGTACGGGAAGAACCGACGGTTGTACATCAGAATGGACAGCATCTGAGCAACGGCTGGTGTAGACATGTTCTTCTGGTGCTGATCCTTGTACATTTGCATCCGCACCTTCACCAAACTCGTCAGTGCGAGCGTATCGCACCAACATCCGGTGGATGCCAACACCGTATTGTCCGAAAGACGAAACAATTTGTTCTGGGTGCGTGTATGAATGGAGTAACCGGAACTTAGACGAGTATCCGCACCGATGACTGCAAAATCTTCACCGGCGATTGCTACAACGCTCCTGCAAATGAACAATCATTCAAGTCATTCTCTGTGCACAACTAAATCTTAACCTAACAATGCACAGTTGTTTGGGGATTCGCCGCTCTCTTACCCGCCGTTTGATTCGTAGGGATAAAACTGCACCTTGCGTATTCCAGGCACCTCGTACTCGGGGAAATTTTCCATTCCAAGCATGATTATTGTTAGCAATTACACGAACTACAAATTATTAGCCGATCTGTTTCGGTGCAGCAGGACCTGATTCTTATTCTTCAGTGACTCTGCGAAATAAACAGAAACTGTTTGACGTTTTGAAATGACGTTCCTTCGGGATGGTGATGGGTCGATAAAGAACGGACCGCTCCAATCCCACGGATAATCGAAAAAAAAACATTGTGTTTTGGGAAAACATTGAAATTCGACGAAAGCATAAAATTGGCATGTTTTCCACCAGGATCAGTTGAGTTTTCGGTAATGTTATTCTGGTGTTAACTTCTTTTTTTAGTAAAGGTACTATTTTGCCTGCGATGAGCACGATTATTTTAGAACAGCTACACGTTGGTCCGGACAATTTGAACTCGAAAAGGATTCCCTTGGAGCAGCTGCATTTGACGTTTGGTTTGTTGTGAAAAACCGGCTGATTACGACAAAACCAGCAATTTTTATTGGTGGATAGGTGTAGTTTAATTTGGACCCCAGGAAAACAATTCTACGAGCATATTTATTTCCGTTTACGTAATGGCAACGTTCCGTTTGGGTGCAATTGCATCCATTGCGACGAGGTTACCCCACCAAAATGTGGCCAAACTGCAGCGAATAAACCTCGTCCGTCGATTCGCTACCGGAGCAGCACCGAAAAAACCTACCAGCACACTGGGGCTGGCGCTAAAGGGGATGGCAGTCGGTGCGCTGGTGGGTACCGGATGGTCCGGCTACAATTTCTTCAAAGGTGGTCCTACCGATCATATGCTGCATGAGCATGTGGGACCGAAGGTTCTCGACAAGCTGCCGGATGTAAAAATAATGCGCAAAGTCGTCAATCCGAAGGACGATTCTGAACTGGATTTGGTGCTGTTCCAGTTTCAAACGTGTCCCTTCTGTTGTAAGGTAAGAGTATACTAAATAAGTTTTTTTTTCGTAAAGTTACTAAAAAGTAATCAAATTTCTTGCACAGGTTCGCGCTTTTCTCGATCACAGCGGTCTATCGTATTCGGTGGTAGAAGTTGAGGTAAAAAGGTAAAATAGAGTCCCAAACAAACATTTGACATTTCGAAAGTGCTAAGGGGCTGCGCACACGCAATGTGTGTTTCTTTCAATCGCTGGTGTGTTGTTTGTTTACATTTGGCATCGTGATAGTTACTGTGCAGGGAAGTGATGATTTTGTCCTCGCTTTGGATTTTATTCTGTTAATTGTTGTACAGTGTTTTAATTAATTTATGTTTCAGCTAATTTTATGCGACCTGCCGTGTACCGTTGGCGGATTTTTGCAGAATGATGCAATGCAGGTGATCGTTTGGTGATATTTTCCGGGCCGGTGCAACTCCCGGTCGAATGATTGCTATCGGAGGATGCAGCAGTAGACGAAGTGTATGACAACAGTAGGCGCAACGGTACCAGCGCTAGCAGCTAAAATGATGCGCCAAAACTCCCGGAATATGTTTTCTACCGCTGGAAATTGCTACCGGATGTTTTCCACCAACGTTTGGATGCGGCAGCAGCGGCTACTGGCGACAGTTCGTCTGCTATCCGAGCAGACTGAGGCACATTCCCGTTGAATGTTTGTCGTCTGATTATGCAGCAGCATAATCCAGGAGAACTCCCTGCGCGAAGTTCACCGCCAGAGGTTACCGTTGGAAAAGTGATAGGAGTGTTTTGTCATATACAAGTGATTGGTTATTGTATTAGGATGTGCACCGGATTGTTGAGTTATGTGTGCGTTAAATATATGTTGTATGTATGTTGTAAAGATATGTTGTATGAAAAAAGAAAACATCATCAGATAATATAAAACATAATCGTATGCCTAGCGTGATCGTGCTGTGGAAGATATTTTAGTGCGAGACATCCGAAAACGCTGGTGGAATTTAGGCTTAGTAGACACGTGTGCATAACGCCGTTGAGTGATATTCTGGTCGAATAATACTTACGGTGGCTGAACGTCTTGTAGAACCATCGTAGCTCTTGTAGAACCATCGTGTGTTGTAATTGAACATTGTTTCCTGTTTCACGGATGCTAGATCGCGTTAATTAATCATCAAAAGAAGGATATGTTACGATGTATAGCAGCATCGTCATGTGTCTGTCCTTCTTCATAAACCTTCTAATTAAGTGGTTCGGTTTCAGTTTATACGTTAAATATGGTAGTTGCTACTCTGCGGAAAAAAAGAAACCGTATTGCTGTTACACTTCGCCTTATGAATCGGCTGGGCAAAGGTGCAGTGATTCAGAAGCATCTTGAATTCGGCTCTGCCTCTTACAGATTTCAGACCATCGTAAAGTTCGCAGATAGAAAAGATGCACGGGCCAGCTTGCCAGTGAAGTGGATCTAGTGCTTGCTGATCAGTAGCTCGTAGTGGAATCAGAGGGAATGAAGCACATGCGTTTAATTAGTTCCAATTCTACCGTCGGGATGGCACATACGTGACGTATGAAGTTAGTAGCCGAATGGATAGCACAGCTGGAAACGATCACTGTTAAATAAATAACAAAATTTACTCAACAACAAGTGCGTTCGTTGCCGAATCAAGTATCAATCAAGTTAAGTCAAGTTCATATCCAGGGTTACGTAGCGAACGGATAACGAATCTATGCAGCATCTCGTAGTAGAAGAATAAACGAAGGTATTTCTTTTAATTTTACCTGCTTTTTTTCTTTATTCATCAATGCAGTGCCGTCATAGACTAACGAGTTAACAGGATGTTAATAGGTTTATGGAGTTTGATTTAAATACAGAAGTGTTCGATATTGTTCTCTTGGATTGCACTGATTGATTTTCTGATACAAACTTAAATTACAAATTCATTTGATTGCTTAGATTGGATCTGATTTTTTGGTTGAAATGGATGCGATAAAAGCGAACATAAATTAATTCGGCGATTCGTTACACAAAAAACTGCTTCTGTGTTTAATATATTTACATTATTTCAATGCACGGATGAAATACATATCTCAACTGTTGTCCCCACAGTCAAATTTATAAAGTATGATAGAAAATAACGAACGAATGTAATTTTTTAAAATAAAGAAATTTAAATCAGATGTAGTTAGTTAATGTTAAATACAATACTCATTTGATAGCAGCCGACTTATTTGTATTTAACATTTATCATAACCTATACTAAAACACATAAATTTGATATTTCATAGCTTTAACGTCGCGTAAATGTTACAAAAATACATAAAACTTTATTAGTTAAACGGTACAACGCGCAAAGCCATCCGTTTCTGGATAGCAGCTGACGCTCTCTGATCGGGATCGAAATAACGATCTCGTAAATGCCGATCCTTGTTACCGGGCACTCGTGCTCATCAACCGACGAGAGGCTTCTTGCGGAGAGCACACGTGAGTACCAGTTTATGCGTTACGCACGCAACAATAACTAACCTTACTTCTGAGCAAATGCGAAATCTTGACGATTTGATACCTTTGTTCCCTGTATGCAATCATACTTCCTACAGCGGACATATGAGGTAAGTATGGTGCCATATCTGTCGTACTCCTGATTTACAATTATGGCCCCTGCTATTCCTAATTTACATCGACTATCTATTCCACTACTGTACCAATGAGATCATACCTGACGTATGCAAAAGTTGTGAAAATTTTCACTGCAGTCAAGTGACTATCGGCATCTGCAGGAGCAGACAAAATAATCAAAGCTTATCCCGGGCATACTTGACTCGACAGTTATTAAATGTTAGTTTTTTTTCCTTTTTTTTATTTTTACAAGGAGAGTGGATCTTCTAAAAGACACCCATACCCCGGGTAGTGTGGGATTCTTACCCACTAAAAACTCTCCTTCATATGCGGCGTAAGCTTCTTCCGACACCATTGAAACCAATATAGCGCAGATCAATAAAATTGGAAAATCTGAAAAACAGATAATCAATGGTTGGTTTTTTCGGAAGAGCTTGATAGCAAGTATGCACCAACAGAGTACATCCTTGAAAAAAAATTGTAATTCCCGCAAACCCTCCATGCTCGTGAAATAAATTTTCATCGAGAAAAAGATGTGCTGGAAAGAGCTACCGCCAGCTGGTAGGTTGTTGCCTCGTTCGTTCAGAACGCAGATGTAGCTAAAACGAAAATACAGTGTTAAAAAATTGTTCAAAGCATCTTTATATTCACTTAGATAGCTTACCGCTTAAAATATGTCACACATTAACGCCACAATGATGCAATGGCCTATGAAAACGATCTGAAAGCTGGAAATAGACGCTAAAAGAAATATCACATTTATGCTTAAATTTTTTTTTTGTTTTTTTTTTTTTTTACAAGGAGGAGAAATCTGGTCCAACTTGGCATGTTACTGCCAAAACCCTCCTCCTCCTTGGGTCCGTATCGCATTTGATCTTCTCAGGACCATGTGAGAAGTTGCTGTGGGCCGCCCTGCTGAAGGAAAAAATAAAAATTATTTAAAATTTCCTACTTCGTTCCCCAAGGCATCAAGAAAGGAGACAAATACATCGTCATTGCATCGTCGAAATTGATGCTCAGCAAAGTAGTGTTCTATATTACTTTTTATATTCGTCCCTTTTTTCTTCAAAAATGCCTTCAACCATCGCCATACGTTCTCAATCCGTTGCGTATTGATGGTGTTATCGCTCGGGTTGAGAAAGTGGATGGAATGGTTGACTGTCGCATGGGGAAATCCATGGGCCATTAGCCCATTGTAACCGGCCCAACAGTCGGTCATGATTGTGGTACCGGCTTCCACATGCCGTACCACAAGATCGTTGAGGGTGGCTTGTGAGCGGTTTAGAACACGCTCAAGGAAAATTTCGCTCGTTTCACGGCATATACCTCCCACAAGCCATTGCGTGTTAGACGCACTTACCCGGCCGACATTGTACTTTCGACGAGAGATGGCAGTCTCGTCGATTTCCACCGTCATACCGGGCCCTCCGATCTTCCCACTGGTGCAAACGAACGTTTCCCAAAGAAACGTTCGAATAGTTTCATAAAACTTCAGCACCGTTTTGTGGGTGACGTTAATTTCCCTGGCGCAACGAGCAGCATCCGCATTGTTGGCCCACTCATAACAGCAGCGCATAAGCTTGCCTAGCGCAAGCTTATGGTTATAAAATATAGAGCCAACACGGATGCTGCTTGTTCCGCCACACTGATAATCGTTGCATACATACCTGTATCCATCGATGCCCTTATACCGCTTCAACCGCATATCCCCAGCACATTTCGGACACAGAACCTGGGGCTGAAGTAGTGCTCGCTGCTGCATCCATAAAATGCCTCCTAGATCGTTCTGAAAAATAGCAGTCAAAGAGTTAGAGTTGTATGCCATTGCAAACAACACTTTCACTACGTTAGCGAAATTAATCACTATTTGGCGCCAAAATTTAATGACGCTTACTGTAAAGTGAGGGAGTATAGGAAAGCTATACATTACCGATCCCAATACATGTATAAGCAAATAATGGATAGCTCGAATGTAAGTTTACACGAACGTATTATCCATTTGTTGAAAAATGGGATGGTTTTACATAATTGTAGATGAATTGCCATAAGAATGTTTTATTTCATTACAGGAAACAATAAAAAACAATAGAAACAAGTGAAAAATATATTTGAAACCAATTTCATTTTCATGCTTGATAATTAGTACAGGAAAATCCGTTACATTTAGTACATGTCCGGATAATCACCATTATCGTAGTGTGTGTAATTGTTGACATATAATCCATCAAGTAAACAAACCATTCCTGTTCGTATGATCAAACCGTATACAATAATCTGAAACGCATTATCATATGCAGTGCCTTAACCTGTAAGGGCAGCGGGCTTAATGCACGCATACTGTGCAGCCAAGTGGGGCCCGAACTGGAAAAGGGACTCGAAGTCACAAAGAACCGCCTACCGGTCAGCAGATGTAATGTGATAGAGGAATAATAAACCATGTTTGTTCTGTTCTTTGTTTACAAAGTGCAGTCGAAAAAGCACCTGTATTAGAAGGTACAAGGTTTCATAAGCCCCCATTATCGATACATTCGTGATGCATTTAACATCTTGTAGAATTTGCGAGTTTAGCCGCTTGAGACAGGTTCTATTTCAACAAATCATCCGACTCGTCGAAGATGCACTTCTAATCCTGGAAGAGTTCTATCTGCTGCTTTCTCATTCATTTCTAATTTCCCACGTTCTGCCGGGTCTCGCACTGTAGTATTTGGGCACGTGTTGCATTCGCCATAGTGCCATAGTGTGCGCCTGCACTCATTATCAAACCGTTCGCTCTTCTGATTAAATGTTATGCAAAAATGCTCTAAGCATAGTTATGTTACTATGCGAACACCTGTGGAAAATGTTTTCCTCAGCCAATGAAATGGTTTTAAAAATTGTCCAAAAATACACTTTTATGCTCTTAATAAATATAAGAGCCACAACAGTGAAAGAGCGTGTGTATAGGTTGGTTTTTAAAGTAATTCATTTGATTCAATGGTTAATTAACTTTTTCCTTAATCAAGTAGACATCTATGTGTTGGGAAATGAGTATAAAAGAAGGAGCATTTCATGCACGGATACATTCTATTGTTAACCCGAAGCAGTAAGTTTATTAAAATCAATTGGCTGTATCAACCAGAGGTAGCAATAAAATTATACAGCAATGTCGTGTACGAGACACGTGTTCTATTATCCTTTTCAACTTACTACAATATCAATTTTAAATGTCGCTTCTAGTTTTTGTTTTACTCTCAATAAAAAATAATATATTGTTCCGTTTAGGACATGCGTTCAGCCAGTCATGCATAACAAATTTGCAAGGATGACTAGAGCAAAATATATAAATATAAAGAACAAAGATGACCAAATTTAAAAATAAAAATCTTGGTTAGCGAACAATTGGCTACAGTAGATATAAGTTAAAAATGACGAAAGCAAATAATTAACAGAAAAAAATATTAAAATTCTTATATACATATTACTAGTTAAACAACAAGAAGCTCAACCTTTCTTCAAAATTTCAAGCAAATAGGGCCAGTAAATCAAAAGATATTAACTTTGCGACCAGAGCATATGCAAACTTCTATACAAAACATATGATCTACCCCGAGTAGGCAGTAGAACATTTTTTTAGGTAGTAGTCACTGCGATTAAACAAGTACTTATTGCATTATGAAAAGTTGCACTTCAGTAGTGCCCAAATAAAAATAATAAATAGTATAAGTACCCCTTGTGTAGACTTTGTGCTGCATTCGTATGTAGCTTACCCTCTACCAAAGTAAAGCAGATCGAAGCAGCGCGAACATACATGTTACGTAGTGGAATGGAACGCACAGAGCATATTATATTCATATACGTACCAAATATGTACCAAAGAGTTACTACAAAGCGGTGCAGTCATTTCTGCGGATTTCGGTAATCAATAAAGCGATGATTTTTTTTATCTATATATGGCTGATATTTATTTGCTACAAGGAGCGTTGATTTTTGCACTGCATTTGAGCACTGATGCGTGGTAAAACAAGTTTTCAAAAACTTGTGCGAGTGACTAATTGAATGCATAACATTTAATCAGAAGAGCGAACGGTTTGATAATGAGTGCAGGCGCACACTATGGCACTATGGCGAATGCAACACGTGCCCAAATACTACAGTGCGAGACCCGGCAGAACGTGGGAAATTAGAAATGAATGAGAAAGCAGCAGATAGAACTCTTCCAGGATTAGAAGTGCATCTTCGACGAGTCGGATGATTTGTTGAAATAGAACCTGTCTCAAGCGGCTAAACTCGCAAATTCTACAAGATGTTAAATGCATCACGAATGTATCGATAATGGGGGCTTATGAAACCTTGTACCTTCTAATACAGGTGCTTTTTCGACTGCACTTTGTAAACAAAGAACAGAACAAACATGGTTTATTATTCCTCTATCACATTACATCTGCTGACCGGTAGGCGGTTCTTTGTGACTTCGAGTCCCTTTTCCAGTTCGGGCCCCACTTGGCTGCACAGTATGCGTGCATTAAGCCCGCTGCCCTTACAGGTTAAGGCACTGCATATGATAATGCGTTTCAGATTATTGTATACGGTTTGATCATACGAACAGGAATGGTTTGTTTACTTGATGGATTATATGTCAACAATTACACACACTACGATAATGGTGATTATCCGGACATGTACTAAATGTAACGGATTTTCCTGTACTAATTATCAAGCATGAAAATGAAATTGGTTTCAAATATATTTTTCACTTGTTTCTATTGTTTTTTATTGTTTCCTGTAATGAAATAAAACATTCTTATGGCAATTCATCTACAATTATGTAAAACCATCCCATTTTTCAACAAATGGATAATACGTTCGTGTAAACTTACATTCGAGCTATCCATTATTTGCTTATACATGTATTGGGATCGGTAATGTATAGCTTTCCTATACTCCCTCACTTTACAGTAAGCGTCATTAAATTTTGGCGCCAAATAGTGATTAATTTCGCTAACGTAGTGAAAGTGTTGTTTGCAATGGCATACAACTCTAACTCTTTGACTGCTATTTTTCAGAACGATCTAGGAGGCATTTTATGGATGCAGCAGCGAGCACTACTTCAGCCCCAGGTTCTGTGTCCGAAATGTGCTGGGGATATGCGGTTGAAGCGGTATAAGGGCATCGATGGATACAGGTATGTATGCAACGATTATCAGTGTGGCGGAACAAGCAGCATCCGTGTTGGCTCTATATTTTATAACCATAAGCTTGCGCTAGGCAAGCTTATGCGCTGCTGTTATGAGTGGGCCAACAATGCGGATGCTGCTCGTTGCGCCAGGGAAATTAACGTCACCCACAAAACGGTGCTGAAGTTTTATGAAACTATTCGAACGTTTCTTTGGGAAACGTTCGTTTGCACCAGTGGGAAGATCGGAGGGCCCGGTATGACGGTGGAAATCGACGAGACTGCCATCTCTCGTCGAAAGTACAATGTCGGCCGGGTAAGTGCGTCTAACACGCAATGGCTTGTGGGAGGTATATGCCGTGAAACGAGCGAAATTTTCCTTGAGCGTGTTCTAAACCGCTCACAAGCCACCCTCAACGATCTTGTGGTACGGCATGTGGAAGCCGGTACCACAATCATGACCGACTGTTGGGCCGGTTACAATGGGCTAATGGCCCATGGATTTCCCCATGCGACAGTCAACCATTCCATCCACTTTCTCAACCCGAGCGATAACACCATCAATACGCAACGGATTGAGAACGTATGGCGATGGTTGAAGGCATTTTTGAAGAAAAAAGGGACGAATATAAAAAGTAATATAGAACACTACTTTGCTGAGCATCAATTTCGACGATGCAATGACGATGTATTTGTCTCCTTTCTTGATGCCTTGGGGAACGAAGTAGGAAATTTTAAATAATTTTTATTTTTTCCTTCAGCAGGGCGGCCCACAGCAACTTCTCACATGGTCCTGAGAAGATCAAATGCGATACGGACCCAAGGAGGAGGAGGGTTTTGGCAGTAACATGCCAAGTTGGACCAGATTTCTCCTCCTTGTAAAAAAAAAAAAAAACAAAAAAAAAATTTAAGCATAAATGTGATATTTCTTTTAGCGTCTATTTCCAGCTTTCAGATCGTTTTCATAGGCCATTGCATCATTGTGGCGTTAATGTGTGACATATTTTAAGCGGTAAGCTATCTAAGTGAATATAAAGATGCTTTGAACAATTTTTTAACACTGTATTTTCGTTTTAGCTACATCTGCGTTCTGAACGAACGAGGCAACAACCTACCAGCTGGCGGTAGCTCTTTCCAGCACATCTTTTTCTCGATGAAAATTTATTTCACGAGCATGGAGGGTTTGCGGGAATTACAATTTTTTTTCAAGGATGTACTCTGTTGGTGCATACTTGCTATCAAGCTCTTCCGAAAAAACCAACCATTGATTATCTGTTTTTCAGATTTTCCAATTTTATTGATCTGCGCTATATTGGTTTCAATGGTGTCGGAAGAAGCTTACGCCGCATATGAAGGAGAGTTTTTAGTGGGTAAGAATCCCACACTACCCGGGGTATGGGTGTCTTTTAGAAGATCCACTCTCCTTGTAAAAATAAAAAAAAGGAAAAAAAACTAACATTTAATAACTGTCGAGTCAAGTATGCCCGGGATAAGCTTTGATTATTTTGTCTGCTCCTGCAGATGCCGATAGTCACTTGACTGCAGTGAAAATTTTCACAACTTTTGCATACGTCAGGTATGATCTCATTGGTACAGTAGTGGAATAGATAGTCGATGTAAATTAGGAATAGCAGGGGCCATAATTGTAAATCAGGAGTACGACAGATATGGCACCATACTTACCTCATATGTCCGCTGTAGGAAGTATGATTGCATACAGGGAACAAAGGTATCAAATCGTCAAGATTTCGCATTTGCTCAGAAGTAAGGTTAGTTATTGTTGCGTGCGTAACGCATAAACTGGTACTCACGTGTGCTCTCCGCAAGAAGCCTCTCGTCGGTTGATGAGCACGAGTGCCCGGTAACAAGGATCGGCATTTACGAGATCGTTATTTCGATCCCGATCAGAGAGCGTCAGCTGCTATCCAGAAACGGATGGCTTTGCGCGTTGTACCGTTTAACTAATAAAGTTTTATGTATTTTTGTAACATTTACGCGACGTTAAAGCTATGAAATATCAAATTTATGTGTTTTAGTATAGGTTATGATAAATGTTAAATACAAATAAGTCGGCTGCTATCAAATGAGTATTGTATTTAACATTAACTAACTACATCTGATTTAAATTTCTTTATTTTAAAAAATTACATTCGTTCGTTATTTTCTATCATACTTTATAAATTTGACTGTGGGGACAACAGTTGAGATATGTATTTCATCCGTGCATTGAAATAATGTAAATATATTAAACACAGAAGCAGTTTTTTGTGTAACGAATCGCCGAATTAATTTATGTTCGCTTTTATCGCATCCATTTCAACCAAAAAATCAGATCCAATCTAAGCAATCAAATGAATTTGTAATTTAAGTTTGTATCAGAAAATCAATCAGTGCAATCCAAGAGAACAATATCGAACACTTCTGTATTTAAATCAAACTCCATAAACCTATTAACATCCTGTTAACTCGTTAGTCTATGACGGCACTGCATTGATGAATAAAGAAAAAAAGCAGGTAAAATTAAAAGAAATACCTTCGTTTATTCTTCTACTACGAGATGCTGCATAGATTCGTTATCCGTTCGCTACGTAACCCTGGATATGAACTTGACTTAACTTGATTGATACTTGATTCGGCAACGAACGCACTTGTTGTTGAGTAAATTTTGTTATTTATTTAACAGTGATCGTTTCCAGCTGTGCTATCCATTCGGCTACTAACTTCATACGTCACGTATGTGCCATCCCGACGGTAGAATTGGAACTAATTAAACGCATGTGCTTCATTCCCTCTGATTCCACTACGAGCTACTGATCAGCAAGCACTAGATCCACTTCACTGGCAAGCTGGCCCGTGCATCTGTTCTATCTGCGAACTTTACGATGGTCTGAAATCTGTAAGAGGCAGAGCCGAATTCAAGATGCTTCTGAATCACTGCACCTTTGCCCAGCCGATTCATAAGGCGAAGTGTAACAGCAATACGGTTTCTTTTTTTCCGCAGAGTAGCAACTACCATATTTAACGTATAAACTGAAACCGAACCACTTAATTAGAAGGTTTATGAAGAAGGACAGACACATGACGATGCTGCTATACATCGTAACATATCCTTCTTTTGATGATTAATTAACGCGATCTAGCATCCGTGAAACAGGAAACAATGTTCAATTACAACACACGATGGTTCTACAAGAGCTACGATGGTTCTACAAGACGTTCAGCCACCGTAAGTATTATTCGACCAGAATATCACTCAACGGCGTTATGCACACGTGTCTACTAAGCCTAAATTCCACCAGCGTTTTCGGATGTCTCGCACTAAAATATCTTCCACAGCACGATCACGCTAGGCATACGATTATGTTTTATATTATCTGATGATGTTTTCTTTTTTCATACAACATATCTTTACAACATACATACAACATATATTTAACGCACACATAACTCAACAATCCGGTGCACATCCTAATACAATAACCAATCACTTGTATATGACAAAACACTCCTATCACTTTTCCAACGGTAACCTCTGGCGGTGAACTTCGCGCAGGGAGTTCTCCTGGATTATGCTGCTGCATAATCAGACGACAAACATTCAACGGGAATGTGCCTCAGTCTGCTCGGATAGCAGACGAACTGTCGCCAGTAGCCGCTGCTGCCGCATCCAAACGTTGGTGGAAAACATCCGGTAGCAATTTCCAGCGGTAGAAAACATATTCCGGGAGTTTTGGCGCATCATTTTAGCTGCTAGCGCTGGTACCGTTGCGCCTACTGTTGTCATACACTTCGTCTACTGCTGCATCCTCCGATAGCAATCATTCGACCGGGAGTTGCACCGGCCCGGAAAATATCACCAAACGATCACCTGCATTGCATCATTCTGCAAAAATCCGCCAACGGTACACGGCAGGTCGCATAAAATTAGCTGAAACATAAATTAATTAAAACACTGTACAACAATTAACAGAATAAAATCCAAAGCGAGGACAAAATCATCACTTCCCTGCACAGTAACGATCACGATGCCAAATGTAAACAAACAACACACCAGCGATTGAAAGAAACACACATTGCGTGTGCGCAGCCCCTTAGCACTTTCGAAATGTCAAATGTTTGTTTGGGACTCTATTTTACCTTTTTACCGAAGTTGATGCAGTTCTGCGCCAGGACATACGCTGGTCAGACAGTAAAAAGGTGCCGATTTTGTTGGCGAAGACGAAATCCGGCAAATACGTCCAGTTAACCGACTCGAGCATGATCGTCTCTGCGATTTCAAGCTTTCTCCGAGACAAAAAGCAAGATATTGGAGAACTCGCTAAATACTACCCTTCGATATCGTACGAAAATGATGCCGGCCGGAAAGTGTTCGATATCATGAACAAATACTTCCTGATGTTCCAAGAAAAGAAGGTCGACAATCGTTCGAAGGAAGAGCAAGAGTGAGTATTGCACTATATGGCTGATTGGTTGTCGGTGATGTCCATGCCGGTAATATGCTATAAATGTTTTCCTGCACTTCAGGGAGGAACGCAAATGGCGTGCTTGGGCGGACGATCATCTAGTGCATTTGATTTCCCCCAACGTATATCGCACGAAGGACGAGGCACTGGAAACGTTCGAGTGGTTTTCCGATGTGGGCGAATGGAACGTACACTTTCCGAAGTGGGAACGAGATCTAATGGTTTACGTCGGTGCATTCGCAATGTGGGGTATCAGCAAACGGCTGAAGAAACGGCACCAGCTCAGTGACGATGTCCGTTCGCACATATACGATGCGTGTGATCGATGGATTGGTGAAATTGAAAAGAAGAAAACCGTCTTCCATGGTGGCTCGCAGCCGAATTTGGCCGATCTGGCCGTGTTTGGCGTGTTGAACAGCATGGAAGGATGTCAGGCCTTTAAGGATTGTTTGGAAAATTCCAAAATTGGTCCTTGGTTTTATGCGGTGAAGGAAAGGGTGCTGAAAAACCGAGGTAATGCGATGTACAAGTAATTGTTCTGTAAATTGTTTTTAAATTATCGTTAATATGCAATAAAAATAGGCACAAAAATGGCAAACTGAACTAGTCATGTGTTAGTGGAAAGCGATTATTACCGGTGAATATTTTAAAATATTTGTTTAAAAAATTTTACCACATTCGACGGGAAATCAAGTGAACCATAATGCATCCGGTTTTCACATTCATCTCTGATAAGATGCCCAAAAGGAATTTTGGCCGCGTAAAATGACGAACTTTAACAGCGAATCAGGGACTCCTCAGATTTCGGCGAACTAGTCATGTCATTAGAATGACACCAGACTTTATAGTCCTTCTGGGTCGTTAAGTTTACCACAAAATTATTAATAATTCAACTCCTCATTGATACTTTCTGCAAGGTTTCAAGAGAAAATCCATGTCTAAAATGTCCTCCTTCACTATTGGAAGTATGTTGTACGCATACAATGGCACAACGCTGTGACTTCTGCCATGAGGCAGCAATCGTTTCAGTGTGCCAATCACGTTTTGTAATACATTACCAACACCATCGTACACGAAATTAAAGATAAACCTGTTCCCGGCCGGAAGGACGGCAGAAAAGGCAGCCGAAAAAGTAAACAACCTTCTTTTCCGTATGATCACTCGCGATCAACCAAAATTTTTAAAACACATGTTCGGATGCGCTAAGCGGAGAGTGGACGAAAACGGATCTCTCATTTATGTTGCGTTTCGCTCTTTCGCTCTCGCTCTTGTTCCGCTCTCATTATCGCTCATTTTACTACTCCGATGGAAAGTAGTAAAAAGAAAGAAAAACGTCTGCTGATTACTTCTTTTTTAAATTCTAATAAAAAGCTTTTTAATGAGTTTTATATTAAATTGTGAACAATAAATTTAAATACTTTGGAGAAATAAACTGTAATAACTTCAATTCAAAACATTATATACTGAATGCGATCTTCATTTTATAAGATCGAAAATTAAAACTTAAAAAAAATTATAGCATTTGAGGAACATTTTCAATGCTCATGAGATCATGAATGATCGTAAAACAAAAGAGAGTCACATGACGCACGGAGCAAAACCGAAGAACAGATAAAGCGGTTATAGTCGTCTCTTGCCGAGAACGTCTTGGCACGAGCGGGATCTGGACTGGTTCTTCTGGGTCGCCGCCGGGAAGAACGGCTCAGAAACGCGCGAACGATCGAACCGAGCAGACGGGAAGGAACTGGTTCTCCCGTCCCGGTTGGGCTAGACAGCAGGAGGCATTGAAAAAGTGAAACTCAGAACCAAGAACTCAACGGAGACAGGAAGTTGAAGTGTGTGTGCCTGATAAGCCGTGTCTTTCATTGGTAGTGCGCGAGATAAGACAGTTGGGGATTGGGAAGTGTGCCGTATAGTTAAACGAGGTAAAGATCATGTAACATAATGTAAAATATGTGTGTTTAAAAAAATATTACATAAACGCTGGGAAAATGTATTGGCGAAGATGAAACCCATGGCTGCACGTGTTGCCGAAACGTGTTTAATGCACTTTAAAGTGACAGTTATTGTCGAACGCTTGTGAAAATGTTGTGCAAAAGTGTCGAAGCTTAACAGTGTACCAAAAGGAAGATTGTGCAAGGTGCAAAATACATATCGCTCGGTATGCACAAAACAAATTCCTACTCAAGAAGAGGAACCCGAGAAGAAAGAGCGTGCAGCACAAAATTAGTGTGTTGGTTAAAACGGTTGCGATAATTCGAGAAATAGCACGGGCAAAAAAGGTGACCGAAAGGCGAAACCCTGCCGCGAAAGTGCAGCGTCGTGAAGAAACCCAATGGCCGAACAGCGCACTCTAAAACACAAAAAAAAACAACTCATCAGCACCACACCACAGCAGCATCCTAGCATGCCTGGTGGTGCATCGAATCGCCTTGCAACCGCAACCACCCTTGCATTCGAGTCCCTCCAAAACATGACCGTAGCAAAGCAGTCGGCGAAGATAATAACCTGCCCCGGTGGTTTCTTTTCGGGTTGCTATTCTTCCCGTGGTGTTGTTGGTGGTGTCGTCTTCGTTCCAGTTGTTTGAAGAAGCACCCACCGCATAATCTCTTGCCCAGTGCTCGTGATCGTACCGTGGTTCGGCTCGGGGTGTATGTTGTTTTTTTCTTTTTTGTTCGTTCCCTGTTTCGCTCCCCGTGCTCGTAGCTGTTCCATAGAAATGGAAATGAAAACATCGAACCATGCCCCTTTGGCTGTAGGCAGCATAAAACCGGACTCGAGGAACACAGCAAAGCTGCTCGGAAGGAAAAGAAAGGAACGGAGAAGATCCGTGCTGAATGAATGGGCCGACCGATGCAGCATAGCGAGTTGGGAGTTGGGTTTCGAAGATTTGAACATCGTTCAGTGGAATGTGGCAAGTTCGACAGCCAACAAACGAGAATCTTTTTCGTAGCCTTTCAGGAAACGTTTGTCTATGCGCGTGTGTGACGATCATCTGGGTAAACGTGCGTTCTTAAGTATTTTTTTGTTGTTGAATACCGCACTGTGTGCGGGTTTCGAAATGTGCGCTTGCCACCAGAACGAAGCGACTCTGCTAGACCATTACATTACAACTCTCAATGTGTGTCTGAATGCCAGATGGAGTTGAGGGTGTATAATTTTAGAACTTAATGTTGCATATGCTTTTCGACTCGCCTGTGACTCTTCTTGTGTACGCCACGGCCGTGGAACGTGAGTTTTTGGATGAAATCATGCACCGAACGGGTCGGTGTAATGCATTCAGCAACTACAGCGACGTGATCATTTCCAGCGTGGTTTGTTTATTTTCAACTGTTTGTTCAGATACTGGGTGCCACTGGGCGTATAAATAACCGACCGCGTGTAACGTTAGATCATCGATCGAGCGCCGATGGATAGTAAGATGGGAGGCAAAATTTTGTACAGGGAGTAGTAGACTTAGGCGGCCTGCAGAAGAAAGAAGATTGTTGGGTTTTCGATCGATGTATGGAAAAAATGGATTCATACGTTTATTTTGAAGCTTTCCGGATTTAAACATTATTTGGGTAACTCCAACATGGCGGACATTTCAATGCGATCCGGCATCAAAATTTTGTCGTGAGTTTTTAATAAATTTCCTGTCCTCGTACGAAGGATTTTTATGATTTTGTTAAAAAAATGAAGAACTAGCAACAAAAGCGCTTTCTAGTGCAAATAAAACATAACTGCTAATAGAGAAGAAATTAAGCAAAGCTTCACGGATAATTTACGTTTGAGTTGAACGAATCGTTTTTGATTTGAAGTTCTCCAGCGTTGAAAACATGGTTTAGAGATGATTGCGCTCGAAATTTTGAGTCTCTTCGGCACTACTGCAATCATTATTCAATGTGTAACGATTCGTATATTTGGAATAAAGTTTGCAATGAAGTATACTGTCTAAAGGATTCCAATACATTTTCAAGAGTGTATTACTACTAGAAAAAAATCACATGAACACTACAGTACACCAAGAATCTGCGCAATTCGATCAGTTCTTTAACGTGAGCGAACGAACTTCGTTCGTCAAATTATGACACTGCAGTACGCTAATAGTCCCCGCATTGAACTATTTATGTCGACAGGTCGGGTAAATTATGCTTTAAATATAACGGTAATTAAACGAGCTATGCAGCAAGTTAAATGACGCACATTGAACCGCTTGTAACGCAGCATGAACGGCATATAGCGAACGGTGAACGAAATGTAACGTAGGTGGAGCGACCTGGAACGGCAGGTTGAGCAAACTACTCGCCGGGGACTCGTAGGGACATTTGATGAACGACCTGCATCGACAGGCTGAGAGAACTATATGAACGAGATGAAAGATGAGGGACAAAAAAAGAAAGATCTGTTCCGTTCGTTCAGTTCTTCACAAAGAACGAACCAGCTCGCTCAATTTCATACCAACCTTGTGTTTACCCAACCCTAACAAACTTTCATGCTGTATTAATGGAAAAGAAATTGAGCATTCGCTCAGGATTTAAATGATACTTTACAAACACAAAACATATTTACTTGCTTAATAGCATACTCATTGTACTCACGTCGATCGTTTTCTTCTAACTCAGCGCTGCCTCGTCCGTCTGGAGCTGGTGTGATAACCTCCCGGCTTCAGGATGGGTGGTGTCACATCACTCACCCCGATCGCGCTTCTTGTGGTGCTTACCCTAGGAGTGGTACGGTCGGAACTTACACCACCGTACTTCAATCTAGCCGAGGGACGAAAAATTTCCGCTACCGCCACATGTGGCGTTGATACCGATGGACCCGAACTGTACTGTAAGCTGGTTGGTGCTAACACGGAAAATGATCATCAGAATCAATACTCGGTCATTCAGGGCCAGGTAGGTCTTATGTCTATGATGTATCTGATAGATTTCGGGAGCTTATGTTAAACATTCTTATCTACAGGTCTGTGATGTTTGCGATCCTTCCGATCCTGACAAACGACACCCGCCGGAGTATGCCATCGACGGTACGCAAAACTGGTGGCAGAGCCCTCCACTGTCCCGTGGTATGAAGTACAACGAGGTTAACCTCACGATCGACTTCGGTCAGGTAAGAAAACGATGTTGGTAAGGAACGCTTCATCGACCACGTTACGGTGACCATCTGGACCAAAATGATCTAATCCCCCCACAAGCAATAGCCGCCGGAAGATGACATAATCTCGCCATTTCGCAAACACGTCTGTTTGCTTGTAAACTACCAATGTAAACTTGCCCACGGTCGGTTGGTCTGGTGAGATGGTGCTGTATGGACACACATGCGTACGGCAAGATGCGCGGCTTGAGGCGAACGAGTACACAAATGTGCATGGTTTTAAATGAACGGAAGCTATATTCGACCAGTCGGACCGGAAAACAAGAGCCACACATCCCGTCTTGATAAGGCACGGTTTGGACGGTTGACTACGTTGCGTATGATAACTTTGTTGAACTCGCGTTCTCTTTCATTTTGCTGATAAGCGTACTCTATTCTTGGTTCGTATGCTAAGTTTCTATGCTGGTGGCTGGAGTGTGCTGTAGCATAGCTTTCTTATCAATTTAGAACTGTTCCTTTACTTCCTACATTGAATGAAAAGATCTTCCAATGTTTCTGACTGTTAATTGTAGCATTTCATAATCGAAAGCAGTTTCACAAGATGGCTGAACTCTTTCGGCGATAAGCTATTTGGGACAGACGCTTGAAGCAGAATCATTTTTGAAGGAAGAATTTCCTCTTTATTGGCTGAAAGACTAAATATAAAATTCATAGTAGCAGATACTCTTATTAATCTAAACAAAAGAGTAAATTCCGCCGTTTTGGAATAGAAGTAGTTTTGGAATTGACCACTAATTCAAACATCAATTTAATTCCTCAAATCTGAAATAAAGTTGGAGGCAAAATTGAATATTTTTATTCAGACCATCTAAAATCGGTAGATTGCTTAGGGCATACCATCAGGAGCAGGAACATTATGTTGTGGTCCATAACCCCCAACTTGTGGATTCGTGGAGCTAATCCAGTGACTTCTATAGCAAGGGATGTCAGTTTGAAATGTTATATATTTGGTGGGATCAACTGGACTTTGTTTATTGTGAGCTCCAGAATTTCTGTGAAAGCGCTTCAGTAAACCTCAGACGTGTGTTGAGTAGAAGATC
Organism: Anopheles marshallii; assembly: GCF_943734725.1. Classification (NCBI taxonomy): domain Eukaryota; kingdom Metazoa; phylum Arthropoda; class Insecta; order Diptera; family Culicidae; genus Anopheles; species Anopheles marshallii. The sequence continues at coordinate 72,787,731 of NC_071327.1, read as the reverse complement.
AAACTCTAAGGTGGAAGCAATAAAATAAGGAGTTCTCTCACGTCCACCATGTTCCTCGAATCTCGCTACTTCTAAATACAACTGCCATGAATTCCGTTAGCTAGTCGACATGCTGGACTTGTCGTCGTAAGAAAAGATTAAAATTGCGAGGTGCTTTGAAGAGTGGATTCATAAAAACATGAGACAGTTGTAGAAATCTAGTTTTAAATACTTGATAATCACTGAATAAAAACTGCAGAAACTTGGTCCATAAACCTCAAAAAAAAAGTATTACAAAAGCTAATAGAGATCAACCACAACACACCATACAGATGTTACAAATTGGGCGATATTTTAGTTGATATTTATAGTGCTCCACGAGCTCTGAGTGTGCGATAATCTTCTCATTTCCGACTCATTAGTTATGCGTGCATCTTGCCCAAGTGCGGTTTAATGGCGTGTTGGCCATTTAGCGTTCGTTTGTACGATACATGTCACTTGATGAGCATGGCGTAAACTTGACATTGTAGCACAATTACTGAGCGGCAGTGGTGTTATTGTTATTACTTCAATCCAAGCAAACAGCTCCTCCAAATGAAGTTCATTCCCATCATCACTTCGTGAGCGCATACCTTCATGTCAGCAATAATTATGTATGCTGTCCGGTTGCAATTCAACTTCTGTAATGTGAGAACGGAACATGGGATTTTTGGTCTTTTTACGTTGCTAGGCAACAGCCGATGTACAGGACGCTTACGGAAACAGTGAATTTAAACGATTGCGTTAATTTATAGGAATTCCACGTGGCTTATCTGTTCATTCGTATGGGCAACTCGCCGCGTCCCGGTTTGTGGTCGCTTGAGAAATCTAGCGACTATGGCAAAACCTGGACACCGTGGCAGCACTTCTCCGACACTCCCACCGACTGTGTGACATACTTCGGTTCGGCCAGCTTGAAACCGCTCCAAAACGATGACGACGTTATCTGTACGATGGATCACTCGAAGATTGTGCCCCTGGAGGGTGGTGAGGTAGGTTGAGTGGAAGATTCGGGGGGAGGGTTTAGATGGTCTAAACGCTGCATCCGCCTTTACAGATCCCGATTCGACTGCTGAACAATCGTCCATCGGCAAACAATTACTTCAACTCGTCCACGCTGCAGGAATGGAGCAGAGCGACGAACGTGCGCATCCGTCTGCTGCGTACGAAGAATTTGCTCGGCCATCTTATGTCCGTTGCCCGGCAAGATCCTACCGTTACGCGACGGGTGAGTTGCTTGTGACATCGCTACATGCTTTTCGACTCGGGCATTTATTTTGGTACTCATTTGTTCCGCAGTACTTCTACTCGATCAAGGATATCTCGATTGGTGGTCGGTGCGTGTGCAATGGGCACGCCAACACGTGCAACGTACAAGATCCCCGATCGCAAATGCGCATACTAGCCTGCCAGTGTCAGCATAACACGTGCGGTATTCAGTGTGCCGAGTGTTGCCCCGGCTTTGAGCAGAAGAAATGGCGCCAGAACACCAACGCAAGACCCTTCCAGTGCGAACGTAAGTGTATTATAAAGGAGTTGTTCGAACATCTTCCAGAACAAAATTCGCTTTTCACACTTTCAGCCTGTAACTGTCATGGCCATTCGGATGAGTGTGTCTATTCGGAGGAGATCGACGAAAAAGCATTGTCGTTGGACATTCATGGCAACTACGAAGGTGGCGGTGTGTGCCAAAACTGCCAGCACAACACGAAAGGCATCAACTGCAACCAGTGCCAGGACAAGTACTATCGCCCGTACGGCAGGTACTGGAACGAAACGGACGTGTGCCAGCGTAAGTATCGGGCGAGTTTCATAGTGTTTCGTACAAACTGAGTCTACTTCCGCTTTTCAATGTGTGCTCCATTTGCAGCGTGCGACTGTAATCACTTTTACTCTACCGGTAACTGTGAGGAGGAAACTGGCCGCTGCGAATGTCGTGCTGAGTTTGAGCCACCGCTCTGTGATTCCTGCTCGTATGGCCATTTTGGATACCCCAATTGCCGCCAGTGCGAGTGCAATCTGAACGGTACGATTGGGTATTACTGTGAGGCCGTGGATGGTACCTGTCCCTGCAAGCACAACTTTGATGGACCGCATTGCAAACAATGTGCGAAGGAATACTACGGATTCCCGGATTGTGATCGTAAGTAGAATTGCGGAGTGCATGACGTGGATATCATGGCAATTCAACGGTTTTAATGGCTTTCTATCGTTAGCTTGCGATTGTAACATGCACGGATCGGTTGATCGTGTCTGTGACGAGGGCAGTGGTCAGTGCCAGTGCAGGCCCAACTTCGCCGGTCGACTTTGCGATACTTGCAAGGATGGATTCTACAGATATCCGGATTGTACATGTAAGGATGCGGAAAGGCGTACAGTGCAACGGTTGGTTAAACGTTGTCCAATATCTTCGTTACAGACTGCAACTGTGATGTCCGCGGAACTTTGGAAGAAGTTTGTGACAAGAACTCGGGTACCTGCCTGTGTCGGGAAGGCTACGGTGGGCCACGGTGCGATCAATGTATTCCCGGCTATTACAACTATCCGGACTGTGTGCCTTGCAACTGCTCCAGTGCTGGTAGTACCTCCACAGTTTGTGACGTTACCGGGCGCTGCTCGTGTTTGGAGAACTTCGGCGGACGGCAGTGTACAGCCTGTTTGGCCGGTTACTACCAATATCCGGAATGTTTGTCCTGCAACTGTGACTCGTACGGTTCGCTAGCAAAGTCCTGCACCAACGATGGACAGTGCCAGTGTAAGGATAACTTCGACGGCAAAACCTGCCAGCAGTGCAAGGAAGGGTTCTACAATTTCCCGGCCTGCGAGGAATGCAACTGTGATCCGGCGGGTGTGATAGCACGGTTCGCCGGGTGTGGTTCGGTCCCGGCAGGTGAGCTGTGCCAGTGTAAGGAACGCGTGCACGGCAGAATCTGTGACAAGTGTCGCCCGTTGTACTGGAATCTTACCGCTACCAATCCGCACGGTTGCCAGGAGTGCGAGTGCTTCATCGATGGTACGATCGGTGCGTTGGATACGTGCGATACGAAGACGGGCCAGTGTGCGTGTAAGCCTTCCGTGAAGGGACGCCAGTGTGCCGAATGTAAGGATGGTACGTTTGATCTGTTCGGGTCGAACCTGTTCGGCTGTAAGGATTGCGGTTGCGATATTGGCGGTGCGGCGGACAACGTTTGCAACAAGGAAACGGGCCAGTGTCGGTGCCATCCGCGCGTATCCGGACGCACCTGTTCGTACCCGTTGACGACGCACTACTACCCAACGCTCTACCAGTACCAGTTCGAGTACGAAGATGGCTACACACAGTCGGGCGCGCAGGTTCGTTACCAGTTCCATGAGGATATTTTCCCCGGGTTTAGCAGCCGTGGATACGCCGTCATGTCCTCGCTGCAGAACGAAGTGATAAACGAGGTGAGCGTGCTGAAGTCGTCGGTGTATCGGTTGGTGATCCGGTACAAAAATCCCAACCCGGACAGTGTCGTCGCTACGATCCTTATCACACCGGACAATCCGACGGAGGTGGAGCAGAAAACGAAGGTTTTGTTTAAACCGTCGGAAAAGCCGGAGTTTGTGACCGTGTCGGACGCGAGAGGTGAGGTACCTTCGCCGGTTGTGCTGGACCCGGGCAGCTACACCATCAGCATCAAGACGGAAAAGACGGTGTTTCTCGATTACTTCGTGCTGCTGCCGGCGGCGTACTACGAAGCATCCATACTGACGAAAAAGATTGAAAATCCGTGCGAATTTGACGAAATGGATCTGTGCCGGCACTATCAATATCCGAGCGTGGCCCCGTTTAACCCACAAACCGAATCGTTCATCATCGAGGATGGCCAGAGCTACAAACCGGTGGAGCATTTCAAGGAGTACCAGCATCTGGATAAGGTGCGGGAGCAGGAGATGCCGATCCTGACGGATTCGCAACCGGAATTGTTCTATCCGATGGAGGTACCACACGCCGGGCGTTACGTGCTGGTCGTGGACTACATCACCAATCGCAACAATCCGGAGGTGGCCATTCTGCAGGTGAACCTGATCGGTGACATTGATCAGGACGGGGCGGCAACCGCGTACCCTTGCACGTACACCACCGTCTGCCGCCAGCCAGTGATCGACCGAGAGTCGCGGGAAAAGATATTCTTCCTCGATCCAAACAGTCGCAAACCAATTCAGGTGAAGAGCGTCGAAACGTCGTCCGGTTCGATCGCGATCAAATCGATCACTGCCATCCCGTACGAAGACTGGTCGACGGATTATATTCGCCCGAACTCGGTGTGCGTTATGCAGGGTGGGAATTGTGTGCAGACCAGCTACCGTACCGCGCCCGACTCGAAGAAGATTGAGTTTGAGACGGAAAATGAATATCTTATCGCAGAGAACGTACCGAGCCAGCTGTACGACAACAGCACCAAGCTGATACTGCTCGACCAGAACCAAACGGAACTGGCGATCGAGGCTAAGATCCAGCATCCGAACCGTTACGTGCTGATCGTGAAGTTCTTCCAACCCGATCATCCGTCGTTCAACGTGCAGTATCGCATCCAGGCGGGGCGTCAAAACTATGACGGACGGTTGGAGGTCCGGCACTGTCCGGCAAACAGTGGCTGCCGGGAGGTACTGAAACAGGACAACGGATACATCGAGTTCGATCTGCAGGACAACATCGAGCTGACGATTCTAGGCGATGCCACCAAACGGGTTTGGGTGGACTATGTGCTGCTGGTACCGGCGGAGCAGTTCCACAATGTTTTGCTCCAGGAGGAGACGTTCGATCAGACGAACGAGTTCATTCAGCAGTGCGGACAGGACCATTTCTACATTCAGACGAATGCTTCGGATTTCTGCAAGAAGGCCGTATTTTCGCTGACCGCAGACTACAACAGTGGAGCGTTACCGTGCAACTGTGACTACTCGGGATCGACCAGCTTCGAGTGTGAACCGTTCGGTGGTCAGTGCCAATGTAAGGCGCACATCATTGGGCGAAAGTGCGAGGCGTGCAAAACCGGCTATTACGGATTCCCGGACTGCAAACCGTGCAACTGCCCGTCGACCGCGCAATGCCACAAGGACACCGGGGAGTGTGTGTGTCCCGATCGGGTGACGGGCGAAAAGTGCGACCAGTGCGTACCGTACACGTTCGGGTTCGATCAAATCATCGGCTGCGAGGAATGCAACTGCAATCCGCTGGGTGTGGCTTACAACAACCTGCAGTGCGACATGGACAGCGGTATGTGCGAGTGCAAGTCGAACGTGGTCGGCCGGAAGTGTGATCGGTGCGAGTATGGGTTCTTTAACTTCCCGTACTGCGAACCGTGCCACTGTGACATCCGCGGCACGACGTTCGAAATCTGCGACCAAACGGACGAGAGCTGCTTCTGTAAGAAGAACGTGCAGGGCCGGGAATGCAGCACGTGCGTAGATGGGACGTACAATCTGCAGGCAAGCAATCCGGACGGTTGCACCAAGTGCTTCTGCTTCGGACATTCGAGCCGTTGCCAGACGGCGTTCCTGCGACCGTTCAACGTGAGCATGATGAAGGACGTGACGGTGAACACGATCCGTCTGTCGGGTGGCAAAGTCACGATCACACCCTGGATCCTGAAGGATGAGGTTATGCTGAACGAAACGTCCGCCGAGGTTTCGCTGAGCGCTTTTGACAACCGGGACCCGTCGGCCGGTATGGTGTACTTCGGCATGTTGGACCACCTGTTCGATCTGAACAATCATCTTTCCGCGTACGGCGGGTTGCTGGCGTACAAGATCCACTTCACGAACGGCTTGTTCGGCAGCGCACTGATTGGCGCGGACGTGATACTCGAGGGCAAGCAGTTGGAGGTGATGCACCAAAGCTACCGTCAACCGTCCTCGCATCAACTGTTCAGCGGTAGCGTGGAGATGGTCGAGAGCAACTTCCAAACGGCGGCCGGCGGTCCGGTAAGTCGCGAACAGTTTATGCTGCTGCTGCGCGACCTCAAGAACATCTACATCCGGGCGTCCTACTGGGAGAATGGGCTGGTGACGGTTGTCTCGGACGTTAGCCTAACGATGGCACACGACGATCTGGATCATCCGCATCTGTACCGCGAGCTGGCGGTGGAAAACTGTGACTGTCCGCCGGGCTATGTTGGACAGTCGTGCGAAGATTGTGCACCGGGCTACTACCGCGATCCGAACGGTCCCCACCTAGGCTACTGCATACCGTGCGAGTGCAATGGACATGCGGCCACGTGCGATTGTAACACGGGCGTGTGCCATGACTGTCAGCATTATACCACCGGCGATCACTGCGATCAGTGCATTGAAGGGTTCTACGGCAATGCGACACGCGGTACACCGAACGATTGCATGATTTGCGCCTGTCCGTTGCCGGTTGAGTCGAACAACTTTGCCACCTCGTGCGAGGTGTCCGAGGATGGCTATGAGATCCATTGCGATTGCAAACCGGGCTACCATGGGGAGAAATGTCAGAGCTGCGCCCCGGGCTATTACGGGCAGCCTCAGGTCGAGGGTGAGTTCTGCAAACCGTGCGATTGTTCGGGAAACATCAACGCCAATGAGCCGGGAGCGTGCGATTCCGTATCGGGCGAGTGTTTGCTGTGCTTGAACAACACGTTCGGCCGGGCGTGCAATTTGTGTGCGCCTGGGTTCTACGGCGATGCTGTGCGCGAGAAGGACTGCCAGAGCTGTATCTGCGACAAGACCGGTATGGACTACTGCGACAATGTGGTGGGAACGTGCAACTGTCTGCCGAATGTGATCGGTGAGAAGTGCGATCGGTGCGATGACGACCACTACGGGTTCGAATCGGGACGCGGTTGTACGCTGTGCGATTGTGGCATCGCGTCGAACAGCTCGCAGTGTGACGATAACACTGGCAAGTGTGCCTGCAAACCGGGAGTAACTGGACGGCAGTGTGATCGGTGTGAGCCGGGCTACTGGAACTACTCCGAGGAGGGTTGTGTGCCGTGCTCCTGCAACACGGACTATTCCAGAGGTTTGGGCTGCAATGCGTTGACGGGCCAGTGCGAGTGTTTGTCGGGGGTGGTCGGTGAAAAGTGTGACTCGTGTCCATACCGCTGGGTGCTCATACCGGATACAGGCTGCCAGGAGTGTGACGTATGCCACCACGCGTTGCTGGATGTAACCGATGGGCTGAAGCGCGATATAGACCCCGTGCTAGGGGACATTAAGACGATCGCGGACGATTACTACACGTCGCAGAAGCTGAAATACTTTGACGATATGGTCGATCGGCTGGAACCGAAGGTGCGCAGTTTGGATCCGCACGGTGTTAACCTGAACCCCTCGAAGCAAAAGGTCGAAACGTTGGAGATGGAGGTGAAGAGTTTGGACCGCCGCATTCAGTATGCAGACGAGAACGCGAAGGATATTTCCACCAACAGCCAAAACCTGCTGGCGGCGTCGTCCAATGTTTTGGACGATTGCCGTCTGGTGCACATCAACACGAAGAACACGATCGACGAGGTGTTGATGCTGGCGGAAAACCTGGACTCGTCGGAGATCACCAAGCTGGACCAAGCGTATACGGAGGCGAAGAACTATTTGGACAACATAAAGCAATACTCGACTACGCCGGAGTCCCTCAACTCTCAGCTGGAAAATGCTACCCGTTTGCTGGAAGCCGTAGAATCGTTTGGTGAGCCGGTGCAAATGCAACATGAAAAGCTGGCCAAGTTGATGCACGACATTGGCGAGTTTGATGTGAAGCTGGAAGATCTGTACACCTGGAGCTTGAAGGTGGAGAAGGAAAGCACTATTACGTCGAGGTTGAACAACAAAAATAAAGGAGCAGTCAATACCAAGTTCGATACGGTAACGGCGCATGCTAAGGAAGCAACGGAGAACACCGAAAACAGCAAGGTGCTGCTGGCTAACTCCTCCAACATCATGAAGGACATAGACATTACGCACGTCGAGTTGGGAAATGTGAACAAGGGGCTTACCGATCTGAACAACGATGTAGACAGACAGTTGCCGGTTGCGTTTGCGGAGTACCAGGACCTGAGCCCGCTCATCGAACGTGCCTACGGACACGCGAATGAGCTGAAGATGGAAGCCGAGAGTCTGTCGGACAAATATTCTGGCGTGTCGGCCAACTCGGAGACGGCCCTGCAGGCAGCAACGGCACACTCGAAGATTGTGGACGCGGTAAAGGAGGCGGCCGACAACATTCGGAACGCCACACAGACGGCACAGAAGGCAACGGATCAGACGGAAGGCATTGATAACCGGGCCGCCGAATCGGACGCTGCGTCCCGTGAGTTGCTCAGTGATGCGCGGCGTATGTTTACCACGCTCCAGATGGAGCTGGAGCCACAGAGCAAGCAGTCGATCGATACGGTTGACGGTATTAAGGAGCGGAACGCACACAGCGACGACATGCTGTACTCGATCAATGCCGCCCTGGACGGTATACCGGAGGAATCGCACACGGATGATTGGGAAACGGCACGGGATCAGGCCGTCGAAGCGCAGGCAAAGTCGCAAAACTCCATGAAGATATTGGACCCGATGATAAGCGATCTGTCCAAGAGTGTGTACATGGCAGAACAGCTGCCGAAGGAGGTGGACAACACGAAAAAGGACATTAAGCAGGCAACGACGCAGATCGAGCGCCTTAAAACGATGATCCCCAACATTCGCCAGCTGGTCGAAAAGCTGGACGCGAAGCAGAACCAGGTGGACTCGATCGTGAGCGATATTGGTGATCAGCTGGAATCGTTGAAGCGCCAAATTAGGGAGGCAAGATCGATTGCCAACACGATCAAGGTCGGTATGCAGTTCCATCCCAACACTACGGTGGAGCTGAAGCCACCGCAAAGTCTGTCCCAGATGGCCACGAACTCCAACGTGTCCGTGTTCTTCCGCACCGACAAACCGGAAGGATTCCTGCTGTATCTTGGCAACGAGGTGAAGCCGGACTCGAAGAAGAGCTCGCGCGATGACTACATGGCACTGGAGATCGAAAACGGCTACCCGGTACTGTCGATCGATCTTGGCAATGATCCGGAAAAGGTGATCAGTCCAAAGTACGTGGCTGACGACAAGTGGTACCAAGCGATCGTTGAACGCACCGGCAACAACGTGAAGTTGATTATCCGCGAAGAGCTGGACAACGGTACGGATGTGTTCCACACGAAGGAGCAGGTGCTGCCGGGAGCGTACAACGTGTTCAATGTGGATCAGAACAGCAAGTTGTACATTGGCGGCTACCCGCCGGAGTACAATATGCCGCAGGATGTGAAATCGAGCGAGTTTGATGGTCGCATCGAGCAGCTGCAGATTGGCGGCGAGCACGTTGGTCTGTGGAACTTCATCGACGCACAGAACGTGTACGGGTCGCCTGAGCGCGAGTCGTTGCGCAACGAGGAAAACCCATCGACTGGATTCCGCTTTAGCGGCAATGGCTATGTAGCCATCGATGCTAAGCCGTACACGTTCAAGCAGCAGTCACAGTTGCAGTTCCAGTTCAAGGCACCACCGGAGACACGCGACGGTTTGATGTTCTACGCGGGAAAAAACAAACACTTCATTTCGGTGGAGATGCGCAACGGGGCGGTGGTGTTCCAGTTCAAGCTTGGCCAACACGCCCAGGCCGTCACGATGGGATCGAGCAACACGTTCAATGACGACAAGTGGCACAAAATATCGGTGGAACGCGATGGCAATATCGGCAAGCTGACGGTGGACGATCGCGAGGTGTTCCAGCAGACCGGATCGGCGGAACACCAGCAGTTGCACATTTCGGAGGCGATCTACTTCGGCGGGTACCATAGCCGCGTCAGCCACCCCGAGGTAACGTCGAAGGGCTTCGATGGTTGCATTGACGATGTGTACATCTTGGGCAACAAGGTCGATTTGAGCATCAACCTGAAGTCGCTCGATGTGCGACCGGGCTGTCCGATGAAGTTCTCGCCGCTCGTGTCCTTCCCACCGCGTCAGTTCGGTTACGTGAACCAGCCGGGCGTGGCATCGGTCAACAATCTGCAGGTTAATCTTAAGTTCCGTACCACCCAGCGCAGCGGAGTGCTGTTCTATACCAGCAACTACGATCAGAGCCTATCGCTGGGATTGGCATTGCGGGATGGAGTGCTGGTGTTGAGCAGCTCCGGATCGGAAGTTACAACTGACTACCACACGTACAACGATGGTGAATGGCACGCGGTAACAGCCAGCCATGAGCATGACCGATTGACGCTGATGGTGGACGATCAGGATCCACACTACAGCCTCTATCCACCGCAACCGCTGTACATTGAAAATGGCGATATCTACTTCGGTGGGTTGCCGAAGAACTTCGTCCCGATGCATAATGCGATCGCGTCGAACGCGTACTTCATGGGATGCATTAGCGATGTTACGGTGAACGGACAGATTGTGAACTTTGCTACGCTTCGCGACAAGAAGTCGGCCGTACTGGATCAGTGCTCGAAGGAACTGTTTGCCGTCGGTGAGGTGCCATTGTACTATCCGAATGACGGTAAGGATCCGGAGGTGTTTGTATCGAGTCGCGTCGAACCCGAGAGTGAGCAACCGGGCAAGCCTGACGACGACGAAGAGAAGGATCCACGAAAACCGGATCGCGGTTGGAAACCAGTCCCGGCCATTCCGCGGGAACCTTCCACTGATGCTGCCACAACGACCACCACCGCCACCACCACCACAAGCACGACTAGCACCACAACGACGATGCGCCCAAGACCAACACAGCCGGATGAGCCACCGCCGGTGTGCAGGCTACCGATCACACCGGAACAGGATGTCGATTTCGATCACGGCTATCGGTTCGGAACGGGTCAGTTCAGCCACATCGAGTTTAGCGAAGTGCCGCTGAAGAGCAAACGTCAGTACGAGTTCACGTTCAACTTCAAGACGGAGTTCTCCGAGGGCGTGCTGTTCTACGTGGCAGACTCGCGGCATACCGACTTCGTTGCGCTGCATCTGCGCGACGGTAAGCTGGTCCATTCGTTCAACTGTGGTTCGGGATCGGCCAACATGACATCCGACCGCAGGTACGACGATAACGAGTGGCATACGGTGAACTTTGCCCGCCAGAACAGTATGGGAAGGTTGATCGTTGATCTCGAGGACATATCGACGGGTGAATCGAAGGGCACGACTCGCACCATGGCGCTGCAGGCACCGATGTTTGTCGGTGGTGTCAGTGGGGACAATTACGAGGAGGTAGCGCTTAATCTTAAGGTGAGTACTTACCGACGGGACGGCTGTGTGTGGACGCTAAATTCTAAACGATACTATAACGCGTGATTTTGCTTTTCATAGATGGACAAAAATGTGCTAGAACGCAACCAATTCGTGGGTTGCATCAACAAGCTCGCTGTAAACGATAATCCGTTGGCCGCGCCCTCCAACATAACCCGCACGATTCCCTGCTCCAACCAGATAGAAACGGGCACGTTCTTTGGCAGTGGCGGCGGATTTGTGAAGCTGTACGAAAAGTTCAAGGTTGGCAACGAGCTGACCGTCAGCATGGACATACGACCGCGGGCATCAAGCGGTCTGCTAATGTCGGTGCACGGCCGCAAGTCGTACTTCGTGCTGGAGATGATCAACGGCACGATCAGTCTGGCGGTGAACAATGGAGACGAGCCGTACGTAGCCACCTACACGCCACTGCCGGAGGAGAACCTGTGCGATGGGCAGTGGCGCACGGTGTCTGCCATCAAGTCGCAGTACGTCATCACCATTAAGGTGAACGATGTGAGCTCGAACCCGGCCATCGGTGATGCGCGCTCTCCATCGACTGATACCACACGACCGCTCTTCCTTGGCGGACATCCGCACTTACAGCGGGTTAGTAATAGCTTGGTCCGGGAGTTTCTTTCCCAAAAGGAAACAATTTGCTCATTCTGTTTTCCGTTCTTGCAGATTCGAGGATTCAATGCGCGTGTGCCGTTCCAGGGATGTATACGCAACGTGAAGGTTCGCAACACGGTCGAACAGATTACACCAAAGATGACGGTCGGCAATGTGCAGACAGGCGTTTGCCCAACAATTTAATGCAGGCATCTTTTATGGATAAACGACCATTTGCAATACGAATTTGGACAGATGATTTTTGGACTGCAAACTGATAAGCGATATGAAGAATCGGCTGATAACGAAAATGCTGCAAATACCAAGGACTTCTTCGAAATGGATAAATCTTACTAAATGATGACTTTACACTATTTCTTTTCCTATTTGCGATTTCCTTTCCGGAAAATTGTCCCATTTCCTTCTCATGAAAGCAAAACAATCCTCCCAGTTATTAAACTTCACTTACCTTGATTTCACTGTATGATTAAATACAGCTAACCGAAACCAGTGCCATTAAGTGTTCACCCACAGAGCAAACAATTTTTCCTATGAAACGAAACAAAAAATATGACCCAATGTAACTTTCCCAGTTTAAATAAATTTCCCCAATTTGAGCAAAGTATATTTATGTTTGTGTCATAAATGGTGACTAAGATTACACATTAGCTTGCACTATCTCTGGAAAAATCCGTGAAAATAGGGGTTTTATTCCAATTATTCTAATGGCATTCGAGCGATAGCTTGTTGTTCCTGCAGGCCTCAACTATCTTTACTAATGTCTGGAAACTCACTGAATTTGTCACTCACTCACTCACGAATTTGTTGAATTATCCGAATTGCTTTCCACGGTGGAGACTATTTGTTGTACTATACTGTATTTGTTGTACTATTTGACTATAGAGCAGTGGAGAATCTCAATGTCTCAATCTGCATAGACATTGCTCGTTTTACGAGGTAGCCAAATTGCATACTTTCTTTATTGTTTCGTAGAATGTTCGTGATATCTTAGAGAAAACTAAGAATTAAAACCCTGCGGACACGTTGACTTCATGAACTTAATTATACCTAAATACTACCCAGATAAGAACGGTAAGGACGCTCGTGCCGATCGCACATCTCCAATTGCGCCATTGCTTTCTTGTTCATCTCCTGCCTTTGGGACCGTTGATCTACCGTGCTGATCCTTCAACGACGAGCAACTGGTCTTATCAGCTCGGCCAAGTAGGATCACAACACTTTCAATAGTTACTTCTTCAGTTCCAGTTCTGCCAATCAGTGCATCAGGTGATTGGATTTGATTGAACTGTTTATAAGATATCGGACTCTGTCAGATAATCTGTTTGGTTGTAAACGTTTCTCCTAATTCCAGAATCTGGCCCGAATAATCTTCTTTTGGTGTTGTATGTTTTAACATAAAAAAGCCCCCGATGATGACTTTGCCCATCGAAGAATTACTTCAACTCAGCTCATCCAGAAGGATACATCGTTGAGTTCGGTTTGTGTTGTTTATTGTTAAACAATAACAGGAATTGAACTCGAACCAGAGTTGTCTGCCAAATTCGAATAAGCGTTACACTTTCATTCCCTGCTACAATTAGTCACTCAAGTAGCGCTTCTCATAAATATCGTAACGATGTAACTCTATTTGAAATTGAACGACTCTCAACGAAATAGAATCGCTATACATTGTACTTGAATTATCAGAAAGAATTAATAACCTCGTATTGCTATCTGCCAGCGGCTAATGTATCAATCCAGTACACCACAGGATGGTAGCTGTCCGGGTGCTAAGATGTTATCGAACCAACTACAGATTTACGTGTTAATCAAACCCGTTTTATCCAACCACGGCAAGAATGCAACAGCGCGTCAAAATGGATGGTCATTTGTGTGGCGGGTGAAGCAATACAGATAATACACCGAACCGAAGACGAACCAGATGCAATCAGGCAGCGGAGGCACCTAGATTAGCCCGGCACTTGGATCACAGTGAGCGGGAGAGGTCACCGCGTGCAACGCGGACAACGCGGACAACGCGCGTGAAAGTGCGGTGCGATTTAGTAGTGTTGCATTAAACGGGACGGCAAATGCACTACTGCCAGCGCTATAAAGCATAATAAATAAATCGATTAGATAAAGTCAATTTAAAAAGATTAATGTGCCACCGGCAGAATGAATGTTGAAGGGAGGTCCGCTGGTACGCGGCTCGGTGCGTATCGGGCGTCCTACGCGAGCGCTCCGTCGCGCTGGGATGGTGGCGAAGCTTTTGTGAAAGCGTCAACAGTGTACCGGAGGCGCGTACGCAAATTATGTGCACACAGCGGGTTTACGATACGTAACAAATCTTTGCATTGCAACGTGCGGTACGCTATTAAACATTAGTACGACAACATTTGCACTTGTTGGCGCGGACGCGGAGACGCACTCGCACGTCAAGATGCGAATAGTTTGAATTCCTCCGGTGTGATGAAAGTTAGGTAATGGGCGATGGAGATTCTTTTTGCCCTTGTTTCGTGAGTTAAACAGTAACTGTTCAGTGCATCTCTGTTGTACCACTGTAGAGCTCCAATAGCTATTCTCTATTTTTTCAGTTACTAATGATATATCCGAGATAAAAGTTGCTCCCATTAACTCGACGATCGTACGAAAAGCGTTCAGTTCCAAAGGGACACGATCAATCGAACGTTGGTTAAAAAGCAGAAGTTACCGATCAGCGATCGGTATGGCTCGTAAAGAGCCATTCTAATTATTTTGATATTATGAGCAAACGAAATATATGCACCGGACCGTATCATGCTTCACATTCTGCTTGCGAATAAAAAAAAACAAAACCCACCCGCCAGCTTCATGTGACGGTTCGGGCACAGAAACGGCCACACTGCAAGACCACCCCGTTCGATACGTATAGGTGGAGAACACTCATAAAGCTTTATCGAGCGCTCGGGCAGGCTTAAAGACGGTGCACCCGTCGGCGTATTTACCTATTTATTATTATCGTAATTTATGGTGAGCCAATTGAGAAATAGGTGAGCTCGGGCAGGATCGTTTCGATGCTCGACCGTTTAGCGTAGGTTTTGCGAAATGACCAAGGTAGGTTTGCTGGGAAGGAAGGAAACTGTGCGCACGCTGTTGATGAAAACGAAAGATGCAACCTTGTTGTCGAATACCCTTCGAGCGCTGATTCAGAGGGATGAGACATTGACGTACCCCGGTTCGTTGGGTGCCGTCAAAAATTTCTCACCACCACTACGGGCCAACGTTGGGAATGTGTTTTATTAATAGAATGTTGATGTGCCATTACCACATTCTAGATTCAATCAAAAGCGCTCGACACTTAACAAATAGCGCTCGATTTAAATGAACGATGCGATCCTGCCGCGGTGTGTTCTCGGTTTCGGTTCTAGCCGGTGATGGCATAACTACCGACCGGGCAACGGAAGAAACCCCGACGTGGTTCGTGAGCGAGAAATGGCAGATCTGGCGCGGGCGACCTATGTTAAACAAGCATTGCTTTTAATTCCAACTCAAGGACTACCGCTTCGCATGTCCACAGTGACCCGCAACAGTGCAGCGTAAGAAATGGAGTCATGCTCATGCAGGCAGCTACCCTCCGATGCACAAGCAGCGTCATGGAATGTGCAGCTGAGAGGGGTTTTTTTTTGTCTTTAATTTGCAAGGCACCGTGCACCGTTTGCAAAGACCGAGGTTCCCGCATCGGTGTGTTCCGTTTCACTTCGCTGATGGCTCCGGGGGCTGCTGTACCGACTGGTGGTAACATTTGAAGACCACCGTAACCATCCGTAACAATGCTAACATGGGTTGGTGAGATGATTTAATAAAATTAATTCCCGCTGCAAAACGGTTGCCCGTTTGACATTTTTCACCGCAGCTGTAGGGTTCGGGCAACATTTAGCATCCGTCCCGTCCGGAATGGATGTGTTTGATCGTTCGCGATCGATAAAATGGTTGAACTCGCAGCGAGAGAGTGTACCGACCGGGAATCGATCGATGCATCGGTACGCTCCGTCCTATTGCACCATTTCACGCTCGTTGCACTGCCCTGTGGCTACCCACTGGGTTGGCGCAGGAGGGGTTGGGCCAGGTGCGCAGTGTGGTGCAAATGTAAAGAAAATGAAAATTACTAGCGCAAAATACGACCTTCATACGTGTGTGCCGGGTGAAACCGGGAGGGCACACCGGCGAATGACTCCCCGTGGCCGCGCGTGGTGCCGGTGCGGTCGGCACACTCCAGGCGAGTAGGAAGTCTCCGAGGAGGCAGATTAGCGTGCATTAGCGTTTGTGGTTTTTTTTTTATTATTAGATTACAACTTAATTCTAGCTTTCGTGCAGGTTCGACATTTCGCTACTCTTGTTAAAACTTGCACGCACGAAAGTCTCAGTGCTGCTGGTGCTGCAACACTCATACACGTGTGCGGCGGGTACCGCATGCGGCGATGACCGATCTCCGAACACCTGCCCGTGCGCAGCGGTCGCACTGATAATACACGGTATAGGAAATTAATTTGAATATTCATTACAACCGCGCCACCCCGTCAACCAGGACACGCGCAGGGGAAGGACGCGAGTGGAAGAGGGGATGCGGTGAATGCGCGGGTTGGTTTGCGGGGAAGCGTAAAATATTGACTATTAATCAAATTAAGTGCAGCTTATAATTAGTATATGGCGGCGAGAATGGGCTGTTGGCAAAAGTGACAAAATTGTTTTGGTTAGCCCGTTTTTACTAACTGGCGATTGCAATGAGATATACTTATTTACTTTTAAATGGAAAATAAACGGTTTTATGCTTCATTTTTACGCTTTCGGCTTCACTGATTTTAACTCGCTTGTTTTAATGTTTGTAAAATAGTACAGTAAATACATAATAATAATAATATGGAAACAAAACGTTTGACGAATTTTCATTCTAAGAAATAATATTACACTTCACTTTGTTGAGAAATTTACTTCATTTGTGAATAGAACTACCTTTAATCAATTGTTTATTAGTATATTTTAATGTTTACTAAGAAACTGTTTATTGTGCGAATATTATAAGCAGGATGATGTTAGTAATACTTACAAAAATTCATATGAAACTAGTGAAAAATCTTTCAAATCGAGAATTGACTCTCAAAAGATTCATGAATCCTCAGTGCGGACCAGGAGCGAAATTGTAGGTGGGTTCAATTATATAAATTTATTATTAAGATTATAAAAAATCCCAATGCTGAATTGCTTTGTGGCTTAAATTCGAAAATGTAATTAGACGAAATGCTCTAGTCCACCTGTCCAATGAATTTAAAATGAAATAAGCTTTATGAAGATCACATGTTCTGAAGATATCAAGATATTCATACTTTCTTTTTTTATTGAAGGATAACTTTTAGATAGGTTCTCAAGATGCAGAGTCTAGTGACTAGTGGATTCTTGAAGATGCGAATAATATTTCTGAGACTTTTAAGATAAATTCGTCATCATAGTCATCATGTTGAGATCACCATCATAGAGCAGATCACCTGTAGCAATATCTGAACACTTGATTATGTGGTATAACAAAGTCAAGAATAACCAACAGGATGAAAGTATAACCAAAAAACATCTCCTTAAAATATATTATGCAGTTTACTTCATAGTTAAAATGTCAAAACATGAAAAATATGGTCAGTCGAATACGAAGGAAGATAAAACTGAATGGCCACAGATGTCCTCAAACATAAAGCACTCGAGTTCCTTTACGTTCAACGTTACGATCACCCATTGGAATATTAATATCAGTATGTACATAAATAGCTCCAGTGCAGAAAATATAACCATACACAACTGCTTGCTTTGGGAAATTACATCCAGTCAGTTAACCGCAGCCAAAGATATGAAACATTTAAACGAAAGCTACGCGTCGCATGGAATGATGGACCGCTTATCGTTAACTGATTACGATTGGTTACTCAGCGTCATTAGTGGCCACCGTATTAGTGCCCCATTACAGGCCATTAGTAAAACACGGTACAAATCGCTGCTCATCATCACACCGCCCGTTTGTCCACCGTTTGCCGATAGTGATCGTGATGCCGCGCGGCGCTACCGTGCACCGTGGCGACGACCATCGACCACTCGCATGCGTGGTTTGGTTGGCACGGACGCTATTGCTGCAGTCGCAACCTTGCCCAACGGTAGCCACGCCGTGTGCAGCGAAGAGGCATAACCCCTCGTAGCCTGGTGCACTGTTTGCCGTGATGATCATGTGAAGTGATTTATGAGTGCATGCAGAAAGCATACCGATGCAACAACGAGCTGTCATCGATGGTTTTCTAATGGGCGGACGCACGGCCGCGCATGGTTAAAGTACTGCCCGAGGAGACAAACCTGCCATTGAGCTGACTGATGGTGTTTGTTTTCGAAGTGTATTTGCACACGTAAAGGCCCCCCCTGTCCGTTTCGTATAGATAGTGGAAAAAATATTTATCCATGTGCGCACGCTGGAGAGATTAAGTTGTTTTTCGCAATAGATGCATCGTTGTTGTTCGGGGATGCAAACATCAGGTAGGGAAAAAGGGCTTGATTAGTTTGTCTACGCCATCCTTGGCCTGTGCTGGACAGTTTGCTAAAACGTTTCGATCATAACAATGTTTTAATTGAATTTTACGTGAAATTTGTAGAAATTCCTTTCGTCACGTGAATGGCTAACGCTCGACAAAAAAGATGTCGAAGAAACTTCAAACAGCTCTCTCTGGTTGAAAAGCTTGATTGAGCTGTTCTGCTGGCGAAAAAACAGATGTAAAGGAATTGGCTCAATTAGTACGTATAATGCCATTTCCAGTACGGATTGTTAACAACATTACAAAACCGATTTACCATCCGTGACGCTGATAAGGCACCGAAAGCATTCTTTATTTGATTTTTTCTGTACCGCTTGTACGATTTACGATTCCCTCCAGCACCACAGCCGTCGTAAATCGAAAGCTTAGCGCCATCAGTTTCGCTGTGCGCGAAATGAGGAACCATGTGTTCCATGTGTTTCACTTAAAATCTTGGAATGGTCGATAGCACGAAAACAAAAAACCCCTCACTAAATCTCGTGCCGAAATGGCCGGAAGGAAGATGCACAAATAAATTCCCGGCTTAACGAAAGGCGGAGCAGCATGGGTCTCGGCAGGCAAGCTCTCGGGACCAAAATATACTGTCGATATACTGTGGCAATAAGTTATCGTGAAAAAAATCATAAGCAAATGAAGATATGAGTGTTTGCTTCGCTCTTGCCGTATAAAATATTGTGTAAATCAATTACGACCCAACGATAGAAGGTGGTTTGCAACAGATTCTCCCTGGTCCCTCTGGCAGACCTTTAGGCTCTGGAACCAGACACGGCTTTCACACGTACGGCAGAAACGAAGGAATTTCCGGGCGATGTGATGTTGCTGAGGCTGAGGGCAATCATTATACGATCATCGGCGCTATCATTATGGATTATTATTATTTTGTTTCGATTTGTTGCATTACACCTTTTCCTTGTGTTGTTGTGTGTTGAAGAGTTGCGGAGTTACAAAATCCATCTCTAGAGGGTTTTATGTTGTAGTAAAACAAACTCGATAGAGGGTTAGATAGATAAAGAATTGATGAAATAAATGCTAGAATAGTTCTATATTTCTCATTACAGTTTTTTTTTGTTGATCACTTAAACATGAAATTAAAAAGCTGAGTACAATGAGACACATGATCAGTCTTGAAACAATGCAACAAGCAACCCAAAATCACACCAGACATTAAATTGTAGGGTTTTCGTGCCCAGCTTTTGTTGCCCTGTTCCGATGCACCGGCCGGTTGCACGTACCATCCGTCCGCATGATGAAGATCGCAAAACATCCATTTATTACCATCCACCATAGGGACAGGCATCGGCGATAACGATCGAAAAGTTGCGGCAAAAAGATGCGAGAAAGCGGCCACCCTTACGGAAACCGGAGGAGCACGGTGATTTGTTGGTACGTACTGTGGTACGGTGGAAACCGATACCTCATACCACGTATGCTCGCAATGAACGTAAAGCCGTGTGGTGGCTTTTGGACACACGACGCCGGATGAGCAAACACAATAAGATCGAAGATCACTAATTGTTTATCCTTGCGCGCGCACGTGGAGGCGGTCTGGATGCCCGATGCCCGTACCCGGGATACCGGGGCCAAAAGTGAGATCTCTCGGGCGGGGTGTTGCATTTGCTACGATGTTGCGATACCGATATTGAGATGTAGATGTTGCCCGAATCATGAAGAGATTATGTGGATGGAAAGTGCAAGCATTGGGGTTTGGTTAGGCCTGCAAACGACGGACTGCTTCGGCCGGGTATCAAGCACGAAGGGAAGGAATGATTATGCACCGAACCGGAGGATGAAAGGCCAGGAGGCAGGCGGCCCTTGTACGTTGTATGTGCCCAGAATAAGTGAATGAACAATTTAATGCACAAGCGGGGCTTTATTATAGCCGCCGGCCACGTTGGCCGGATGGAGCATTTCTCATTGAAAGTGATCGAGAGGTACCAAATCGCCCTAGACGCATGAGAACGAATGTCAGATGAGGCTGTTGCTTACTTTTGTGCGCACCGAAGTGCATTTGTCCGGTTGAGAGCAATATGGTGACCTTTTTCGATGAATGCGATGATGAGAGCGGCGAACGTGAAGACGGTTTTAAGGGACATTTGCTGCAGCAGAGCAGTAGGGAAGGAAGGGTCATATAAAAAGGGCAATGCGCGAAATAAAAATCTTGTAACAAGTAACAAACGATTACGATGAAACGAAAACAGAAAGACATTCTATTGTTCATTTGCAATGGTTGGAGACTACCACCCATGAAGATGGAATATTCTTTAAACCTCATTTACTAGTAGAACTTGGAAGGAAACTGCTTGTCTTTGTTCACACATTGATGGAATGATGGATGTTCTGGACGAAGTTACTAGTGAGTACTAAATTTCATCAGGGAAATAGACAAATCAAATAAATCTGGTAAAATACCGAGGCTCAACAACGATCGGTATAGTCCAACGTGAATTAACACGGAAGGAAATCGCTGTTAGGGAACTTCACAGCTCTTAGACAACAAGTGAAGTATGCTGGAGAAAAATAACATAAACAAATATAGTAGAAAGTAGTGTAGTAGTATAGTAGTAGTAGTAGTAGAAATAGTGTCACTGTGAAGAGTTGGACGACCAACGTATGCAGATTCCGTCTCAGCAGGGAAGATATTCTGATGGACTTGCCAGGAAGAGATACTGGACATATGGATCAGGGTAATGTAAAAGATTAGAAGAATAATACAAAACAGAAGAGATCTCGTCAAGTATTCCTGCATCAAGCTGTATGGTCCGCTACTCCGGTGAGGTGGTATAGTCCTCCATCACGCATTGGATCAGTTCCAAGAGTGGATATCAGGAATAATAAAGGTAGGAACCCTTCAGGAACTTTTCCCTTTATTTATTGGGTATTAATTGGATTGGGTGTTAAATTAGGACTTGGATCAATACAGTTGATGTTTTAGTCACCGGAAAGATGCTAATCAGCAATCGGTTAGACAAGAGACGAAAAGGAAAACATCGAAATCGTTGTTTGAATTAATCGTAGCTGAACTATGCAGTGAAAGGATGCGCTCGTGGATAGAGGTTAATAGTTTTGCACTAAAATTTCTGAAAAAGGGACTCCAAAGACGTGACGATGCTACCACAACAAACTCATCCGTAAAAAGGACAATAAAAAGAGTAGATCTGGAAGATGCTTTGGGGCATTTTTTTGGCCTATTCGTAAGTAATTTAGTAAATAACATAGAAATACCGTAAAATAACTGTAACACAATAAATACTTTACCTCGTAATTCTATTTTCGGAGCTGGACACATACTTTCCAAACATGTACCTTTCTTTTGAACATTCATATATTTGAGACAAAATGTTGAAACATGTTGCGCGACAATCGCCTTTCGATTCCGTACGATTTACTTACACAGCTACTTATACGATATAGTTGTTGACCAAGACGAGAGGGGGGTTTTTTCCGTTACGCATAGTACAAATAAACAATAGATAATAAGCGACAAAGGATCAAAACCGTTTGGTTTGTTTCGAACAATAATGAACGCAACACGTGTGTGCATGCAAGCATTTGCAAGTAAACTTAAAACATTCCAGAACACTTACACGTTACATAAAGGCTACATTACAGTAGAGCAGTAAAGGGAAGGAAAGCAAACTAGTAAAGTGTTGAAACTAACCTAACAAAAAAAAACGGCAACATAATTAAGCGATGACTTACGGCTAAATTGGTTTGCGATCGTGTGTGTGTGCGTGTGTCGTTTTTGTATTGCTTACAGCTAGCGATGAAATTATGAACAAATAAACAAATAAACATACTAGTAAACCATCATAATACGACTTCTTTACATAGGATCGTCACACATGGGTCTTACGAGGCGATTGATAATACTATGATTTTATGTGCGTGCACTCATCCTGCTACGCCTCCAAACGTTTCATCCCTTTCCCCTGTGTATCTGCGGTTGTACTTGATTGCTTGTAACTGTATGAAAGAAAAAAGGAAGAGTAGTTGCGGAATGTATGTGTGTTTAATGGTTCGCCGTGAACCATTCCATTAATCTTCGCTATCGGGCCTATTCACTAATGGCAACTTAAGAACACAAGAGCTCGACGCGGGAAACGCGGGACATCCCCATCGGACACAAATAAAAACACCTTCTTTTCGCGGAGCTTATTATGTGCAAGCTTATGTACAGATACCAGGTATATAAAACAAAATTATGTTGCTATTACTATAACTACTTTTCTGTTACCATTATTACTTAGTAGGATCACGCAAGTGTTGGTGCTATTCTGGTCGAAATGTCAAACAAAGAACAAACATAAAAACCTACTTTGATCTTCGTTTAAGTTTAATAGTATTCACTTGGCGGAGAAAGATCGATCGATAAATAAAGTGCATGGTAACATAATGGGATGCTCTCGGAACAGCCCAACCTTTTGGTAGCACTTAAAACACGGAAGTGGTAGAAGAAACCATCAAAACATTAAATACAATCAAAACGTAAAGGATAAAAAAAAATAACTATCCTACATCGCTAATATTCAGTAAGCAATAAGGCCATGGATGGGTGAAGAGTTTTGCAACAGATGGGCAAGAGATGCCGAGAAATACACATAGAGAGACAGAGTAAATTTTGTACGGTTCGGGTAAGTTCGAAATTAGTATGCTTTGAGATCAGTTTGTTGTATTAGGAAGGTAGTTATATAAAAAAAATCATTATGTTTCGAAAGTTTGCTTAAATTGCTTCAATTTATCATGGTTTTCTCCGAAAAGCATCCTTTGGTGGCCAACGGATGCTTTAAAGGGTGCTTTAAATATTTAAATAAAATTGTTCCTAGTTACATGGATAAAGTTATGCTATCGTATTACTAAGTGTGTGTTTTTTTCTTGCTGTCCCGACACGATCGAAGCGGTACGGTTTTTGGGGGACTCGAACAAGTCTAGCTTGGATCAGCAAAATTAACGCAAAAAAATATGAAACGTCCATCAAATAGCAAATTTGTAGCTCATTCAACCACTGCCTGACTGCTGCTGCTGCTATCTGCATCGAAACTTGCGGCTGACTCACACTGACCCGATGGGCAGGGGTAAATATTTAGTTGAGAGAAATTTGTTCCTTCACTGCTCGTAGGTGCACAAATAATTTCGTTACATATTTAGGCCAGCCCGGTTGGGCGGGCTCTGTTCCGACCGTCTGTCGGAATGTCGGAGCAACATTTGAGCAAGAAATTAACGATCCAGTTCTAGTTAATTGTACCCGAATCGTGCTCTGTTTGTGCTCACCGATCGTGGGCGGGTAGATGCGTCGGAAGGATCTCGTGTCAGCTGCTGCCGGTAATCTTTCGTTTGTTATGGAGATTTGGAATTTGGTGAGATCTCGCTGATTATGGGTGGTTGCGCACGGTACACGAGTCTGTTGGTTTTTCCAAACATTTTCACATCCCGTTCGTGGGTGTGGAACAGTGTAATCACTATTGTTCTGTAACCGTTTTTCACGCGATTGTTAATTTTTGGAGCTCGTTTGTCCGAACGTTTGTTTGGAGAGACCTGCAGGGTGGGTGCCAATTTTGGGTTTGGAAGCAAGATCCGTTACCTAGCGGTCGAGGCGCATCATTCGAACAAATATTGATGCAAACGGTTAACGATTGTCGGTTGCGTGAACGAGCGGCAAGGGGACAGTTGCGCGGGTGGTCAGTTCCGGATGCGTTGGCGTAGCTGATGAGTGGCTGTAATTTGGAAATTAACACACCGGCAGCCAAATCGCGGCTTGTACTTGGACGAATTTGGAGACGAAAAACCCTAATTAACACCATCGATCTGTGTCGTTTAGCAGGAGCGTTCAGACGCACGCGATGACGCGATGCCTTTCACTGGGTCGTCCGTTTGTGTGTGTGTGTGAATTTCGGTGGAGGAGTAGTCATACTAAATAGGCATTAGCATCACGTTTACGGACATGAAAAGTATGTGTAAACAATCTGACCGCTGTTTGAATGTGGGAAGTTTTTTTTTGCTGTTGTCTCCGACGGAAAAATATTTTCCATTCTGTGACACATGCTACGAGGTGTGGAAAGCGCTGTCTGTTTCGTCTTTTTCTACCTCCTTTTCGTTGACCGTTGTAGCTGCTTCCGGGGGTGGTTTCGAGTCGTACGAGCTTTTTGGGGAGGGCAGGCAAACCAATGTACAGCTCCTAATCCGCTAGCGCTTATCAGCTATTACTTATTTTTTGGTAAATGCCGCTTCATGTGAAGCGCTAAGTGATCGCTGCGGGCGAAGCTGCGCTCACAGACGATGCACTTGAACGGTTTGGCGCCGGTGTGTTTGCGGTAGTGACGCGTCAGCTCGTCGGATCTTGCGAAACGCCACTCGCACTCTGGCCACTGGCAGGTGTACGGCTTCTCACCTGAAAGTAGAGGGAGAGAAAGAGAACAGTGCGAGGGAAACAAATACATTAGTTTAGGTGGCGAAACATATGCGGTAGTATGGGATGTTTGGTGCGGCACACAATAGAACCAATGCAATCGTATGCACTGATGTCTATAATTTCTAGCCTTTATTATCATGTCGCCATCATCGATTGATGGATAAACACACATACACGTTTCGTGTCACTTTTACCTCAAGTCGGCTTGAAATGGGAAACAATCGATACGAACCGGTTGATTCGGTTGACGACGTGATGCTATTCTTGATGCAAGATTGAATGCGGCCTCCATTGCTCAGATCGCTCGGTATAATGATCTACGTGAACTCCCTCTCCCCCGATCGCAATGCAAAAAAACACATGGAAAGAATTTAAATGGGCCAATGTTGCCATTCTAGAGGACGATTGCACATGGGCTGTGCGATACCGTTTTGGTTTCATTTTCTCCGAAGAGATGCTATTTGTTGTTGCGCCATTGCACAGTGACCCTGCTCTCCCGTGCGGTTTAAATTGTACCGGAGTTGGTGGCTTGTAGGATTTATGGGATTATTAAAAGATTGTAGCGAGCGCTTATGGCCGTACAGACACATTTGGAGAAGCCCATTGTGCCATTACCGGATGTATTTGCTGGATGCTGGGAATTGACCCACGATGCGTTGGGTTCGTCGCTTAAGGCATTGAAGTTATGGAATTGTGGCATGAACATTGAAACACAAGTGCTATAAATGTTTAGTGTCTATTACGAATGTCGTATTTATGTACTATAAATTGAATAAGATATCTTTACTGGTTGTTGGTTACTTGCAGCAGTAGAAAATTTAAATTTGTGACTTTGTTTGTGTACATTCTTACGCTTGTTTTTTTTTATTACATTAGTTTTTGTACTTAGTTGTTACTACTAATAGTGCATTTATTGTTCCTTTAAATAAAAATTGTAAATTTTTTTATATTCTTGAAGGTTGGAATGATAGCATGGAAAAAAGAATTTAATTAGTTATTTAAACAAAAGAGATTTTTTTTAATAAATGTAAGTAAAACTAGAAGTATAACTAAAAAGAAGAATGAAAAGAAGAAGAAGAAGAATTACATAAAAAGAAAAAGTAAAAAGTAAAATAAGAATATACAAGAGCAAAACGATAGGAAAGAAATACGAAGGAAGAGATATGAAAAGTAATGACTTTTGTCAAATAATTTTAATGAAAAATCCAATTAAGGCCATCTAATTAGGATTTGTGGAATTTGAATGGAAGACCAGATTAAATGGACATGAATTTTAAATATCTTTTTCGGATTTGGGTGTAAGAAAATGGATAAAATTTTGTTATCAAATTATCAGAAATTATTGGACAATAAAATAAATGTCAGAATGGATCGCAGATCAACCTCACCGTAAATATCTCATCAACACGAGTGATTCAATAAACTATTTACTCAACTGAAATGCCATCTTGCGCACTAGAATTTGCATACATTCCCGGCCGATCAACTATTGATTCGAATATGCACTTCCTCGCTTTCGATCGGATGCGACAGCAGCAGCGAGAAATGATCCTTAGACATTCCTGAGGGCCACTTGAAAAACAAAAACTTTAGGTGCAGAAAAAAGTTACACTACCTTTGCACAGGTTCTGATGGTCGCAATGATCGTACACCAGGGCAACCGTGAACGTTCCATCTGAAAACGCGACGACGGTGATGGTGTGCGCGATTATGCGCTGCACCGTAGCCGCGCGCTATGCGTGCGAGTATTTAACTTATTTCAATCACGTCGCCAACTAATGCAAACAAAACACTCCGCGAATGCTGATTGGCAATCGTACGCCGCAGTTTTCACATGCCACTGATTGGAGCGGTAGCTCGAGGAAGGTTTTTTAGAAGGAATGAAGAACAAAAAACACACACACAAATCGGAATGTTCCGTTCAATAATTGAATAATAATTATGATCGCCATTACCGATTATGGTTTCTGTTGTGGTTTATTTTTTTAAAACTTCCATCGCGTTTCCTTCCATTGCAACTCGTATGACCTATTGGGGGGAGGGAAAAAAGCGAATTTACGCCACAAATGAAGTCTCGTCAGATGGTTCCCAGCGTGTTGCACTTTGTTGTTGTTTTATTTTCGCCTACTCCGTTGATCCATCTGCCCTCCACAGCCATTATAGCATTCGACTGTCGATCAACCGAGATCGAAGATTCTTCAGAATTTTTCAAGCGTTTATTATTTATGAGCGGTGAACACAGTGTCCTGGGGGCCCACGGAGGGAGGGGTGAAATCACACTCGGTTCGCCCGGGTGACAGCATCGCCCGGCTGTCTCTTATCCGACACACCGATCATCCATCCAGTCAGCCATCTGCATTCGCAGAGCCCTACCGGTGGGCCCACGTCTGCAAGCCACCAAACGCGCCATCCAGTCCAGATCGCCCTCGGGGGCGCGCAATGTGCGCGTCTTGTACGTGTTGCATCACTTATGCGAAACAAAAAAAAACCGTTTGTAAAATAAATCCGGAGGAAAACCCCCGGCACACATCGGCCCGATACGATATGGTACGGTGGAACGAATTCGGAATGGCGCTCAACTTTGACATTCACTTACAGCGCGGTGCATTCGGCCGGGCCGGCCGGGGCCAAAAGATGACAAATGATTTTCTAATGCAAATTCGCGATTTCATCACCAACACACACGCGCGCGCGAATTCTGGTATGTTGTTGCTAAAGTTTTGCAGAATGTACATCCATTGAACCGTACGTGCTGTGTTCCATTGCATTGTTTTTGGGTGGAGGAAAATGGAAGGAAAATCCCGCGGACATAAACGCAAAAGGTGAGCTTATGGATATGAGCATCGGGTGTGAAATCTTATCATCCAAGTTGCCATGTTTGTTTGCAGCAGCCCTGGATTAAAATGTCACTTTCCCATAGGAGCACTCGGCTAGTAGGATGTGTAGGTAAGTTGCGTAACCATCGTAACAAACGCGTTTATGTAACGTACTCGCATGTTCTAAGGAAGCTGTTTTGTTTTGTGCAGACCACGGAAGCAAAGCAGCCGAACCTTCTAAAATAGCTTGATCTCGCCTTTGTTTGCCCTTGTTCTGGATGAGGGGTAGAGGCTTTTTTGCGCTATTTACTGCGAGAACTCGCGGGCACTGGGTACGTATCAATTATGGATGCAAAGTAATACAGAAGCTAATTTTGTTTGTTCAACATTTTTCGTTTCCTGCACTTGGGCGACGCGGGACCGCGCGGTAATTAATCATTCGCAGTACAATTCTTAAGCTTGTACGACTGATTAATCATGCACGATCATGTCAATTAGTCTGGTCGCTAAGTCGAGCGTTCCTCGGAGCCATCCTCCACCGACCGAACAGCGTCATCACATCGCTTGTAATCGATCAGAACACCTAGCCGATTAAAATGGCACCACGCTCTCTGCGGCCGCGCGCCGTACATTGGTACAGCAGCTAATGATAATGATTAATCAATTATTTCATCAAACTACGATTGGAAATTATAACTCTAACTGGAGCAGGCGCTACCAGCGCTGCCCGGTTGCACCGTTCCGTCACGGCCGGCCCTTGAACACGCGTGGTGCCGTGGTTTGGGAACGGTTAGCTTCGGGCATCCTCCCGGGGTGCACCAGTTTTAGCCGTCCGTGGCGGAATCGGAATCTGGGGCACTGCAGGTGACACGAAGACGAAGATCTGGTTTCGCCGGGTCCGGGAGGGTGCGTCGTGGACGTGGACGAGGTATTATTGACTGCAAATCGAGCCACCGGGTGACCCGTCACCAAACGCTTTATGAGCCGGAGATGACTTGATTCATGTTCTTGCAGCAGTGCTGCCGTTTCGCGGCAGCAAGCTGACGCGGGGATCGGACCAGCAGAAGCTAGCTCGGGGACCCCTCGCTGTGGAGCGATCCCGTGCGGACCCCGTGCGAGTGCACGGACAGTGTTACAGCGCATTTGCTCACCGGCACCAAGGAAGCAGACGGTGCAAAACTATCTTCTAGCACTGGACCGGTCCAGATGCGGCCACGGCAGAGGAAGTTTGATTTATGGCGGTGAGATTTTCATAGGATGTGTTTGTGTGTATGGCGCACGGTAAGCTTGTCCGGCGGGTTTGGAATATTTACACAGACGCGGTACCCGGTGCAGTCGACGCGGAGACCCTGACAGCCTCGAGGCTTACCGTCGCACCGTTTGACATCGCTGGCAAAGCGAGCGGGATCAATGTGATCTTGATTGTTTGTACCGGAGCATGTTTTTTCGATCGTCAAACAATCGGTACTATGCAGAACTAGATTCCAAGCGAGTGTGTGTGTGTGTGTTGTAAACGTGGTGTGAACGATCAATATCGTCGATGATCGTATGCGCAATGGTGGATGGTTGGAGGATTAGAAGGAATACGTGCCGTGAAGCCCGAGCTGATGCAATGCATTCGTACGCAGAACGCGCAAGCCACCTAATAATAGTCGGCCCTCCTCAGCTGCAGCGCGATAGTTACACGCGCATGAGGTAATGAAAAAGCTGCATTATGAACAATGTTTTTGCAAAGAAGCAGGAATAACATTAGCACGGGGACGGTTTTGGCGGGTGATAACTAATTATTTGCTAACGCGTGGGGAGATGCCGATGCTAAGTGCGCTCGTCAAAAACCTGACATCGATCAACGCACGCGAGCAACACCCTTGTCATCACTCAGTCTGGAGATGCGTTTCGCCCTGCTGAGTAAGACATAAGCTCAGGAAAGGCTCTCCGATGCGAAGGCTCATCGACAGTTGTAGGTAGGTAGAGATCCGATAGAGAGAGAGAGAGAAAGAGAAAGAAACAAAAACAACGACCACAAAACGCCGAAACCTTAATGCGTCGAAAAGACAATTACACGGATCGCTCATTGTGGTCATATTTCAAACCCCGCATAAGCGCATAATGGCGCAATGAAGGTACGTGTGCGTGATTTAAGATCCCGGCAAACCCCGGGTCGGGCCGCTCACGGTGGGAGGAAAATCCCTGCCAGGCTTCATCAATCATCTTTGGGCAATGTGTAATCAACACGCCTATCGGCCGGAGCCGGGTGGAGGCGACATCCACCTAACGTCCGCCATGGCCGGGACCGGTGGCGATTTGCGGCACTGCCTACATATGTGCGTTCCACCTTCCACTGTTGCTAAAACGTGTACGCGTACACACGGGTGGCAATAAATATAGGGAGAGAACCGTTTTCGATCTAATCGCGTAATTGATTAGAGAATGAGTCATTCAAAATAATGAATTAGGGGAAAATTATTTCAATTAGGAGAAAAGATGAAATTCATAATTTCGTTTACTCGAACATCCTTTCAATGTCAAGTATTAGTATCTTTGGAGTGGATCTTTATGAAATAGGAGAATATTAAGGAGTAAAACATCTTACTAAGGTGTCTTAAAAAAGGATTGTTAATCTTTGTTTAACCAATTCTGATGCTTAAAAAGTCAATCGAGATGAATGAGTTTATTTTAAAGACGTTAAATATTAATTGTCTCATTAACTTGTGAGGTTGAAGAATTTAGAACAACTATAGAAGAAATAAGCAGAACAGCGGAAATAGTGTTAGTACTGTTAATCAACTCGATTTGTAAGTTAATATTTTTATATCGAAACATATTTAAATAAAGATTATGCAACACGTAAAACACTTTGGACTAGAGTTGCGGTACCCAAAACGGAATAGCCTATTCGAAGGCAGCTGGTTTTTATAGTTATATCCACCACTGTCACTGTACGCGCGTCGTTTTTTTTTCGTTTTTATTCGCACAAAACAAACGCACTTCGTTCCATTGCATTCGTTGCACGGTGTGGATAGTGTGATAGTGTGGAAAGTGACGAAATATCGGCAATGTTTGGCCTGCAGCAGACCTTTACGCGTAGTCGAGTGTAACAAAGCACGCATCAATCGAAGAATTAGCATTAGAAAAATCCACTTAGATCCTACGCAAAAAAACGGTACGCGAATCAATACACACAGCCGTCCGTTGGCTAGGGATGGGGAAAAAGAGCGAGGAGGAGTTTGGTGATTTACGGTGAAAAATATTCGCCACCCCAAGCCCTGCACATGGCTCCGAACGGGCTAGGAGGAGATATCTGTTTGGTGCCCAAAACGGCGCAGCCACTATGGTGCTGTGCGCAAAACGGGTTGTGGAAGGGACGAAGGTGTGAAAGAATTTCTGACGAGCTCGTGCAAAGTCTGGTATTAATTGCTTTTCATTGTTTTTTATGGTAATTAATTCCGCGTGATTGAAGGAAAGCTTCAGAAGGTGAATTTGCATTGCGCAGAAGTGAACGCTGGAGTATTGGCTTACAGCCCCCATGCTTCACTTCGTGTGTGCGTTTAGTCAATGGCGTTTGGAATTATTTTCAACGCCAAAAAAAAATTTCAGCCTCAGGACTAAAATGTGTTATCGAGGAATTCGGTTTGAATAAAAGCTTTATCAAATAGATTGAAAATATCTCAAACTAAGGCTAATGACTGAGGAAAGAACAAGAAAAATGTTCCACGAGTTAGATATCCGAAAAAGGGTGATCCAAATCCTAAATTATTTTCAGGTTGAAATGGAATACATACAATTAGAAGTATAATCTTAACTGATTTGTGGATTTTTTGAAACTGAATTCGACTATTTACAGAGCATAGTCCAATCAAACATCTGAAAAGCTTTCCAGATAGCAAATCCAATTCGATCAAGATGCATAGAGTAGGAAACAATACACATATATTACTTCAACATGCAAATTACTTAGTCACGATATCAACTTATCGCTTCACGTGAGAAACACTGTATTCCCATCTTATTCTAGTTCTTCGTTAAACTCAGTCATAACTCTTACTGGACTATTTGTGCATATTTCTCCATGTTTACCGAGACCATTTATACCGTATTGTCTATTATTTTGTTCTAATGTACGTGTCAAATAGACTTTACCAAATAGGTAAATTGACAGCCGTTCACAAGCTTGAAGAATGTAAATTATCCATATCACAGTCTAATACCTTTTCCAACATATCTGTGTGAGGAATGCAACAAAAAAAATGTTGGTAATTCGATCGATTCTGACATTTGAGGCTTGCTGATATTGCAAACTATTTCTCTATACTTCACCGCTTAGTAGCAAACGGTTCTAATAGCTATCGCAACTGGAAGTACCCACCGCATTCAAACCCTAAAGTGGGTCCAGTCGATCGATATCTCCCTCCCAGGCCGAGGACACGAGCGGATGGCAAAGAGATTTATGGACAGCGCGCATGGTTTCCGTCCGTATATTTTTTTTGCGGCATACCGAATCTGTTGGGTCTTACAAAGGGGTGGGGACATGGCATGTTAGGAGGAGTGTGGAATGACGGCCGCGTGTCGAATCGCACCGTGACCAGCGCCAGTGCTCCTCCTTGAGGAAGGAATGCTAATTGACCGTCGTCATCGTTTTTGTAGTTTGTAGAACCCAAACGCAGAAAGAGACGCGTGTGGAGCTGGTTTGGGTGCACTATTAATTGGAATAGTTTTTCCAGCGGGAAGGACCTTTATCCTCACTGTTGCTTGGCCAGCAGAACGGTAAGCCATTTTGTTTTGCTACACACACCAATTTGTCCAGCGACAGTATGCGGTTCAAACGTCGCTCGCTCAGCCGTCGGTCCGCGTTTGGCTGATTTGCGTTGACGCTTCGCTTTGTTTACCCTGTAGGTTCGATATTATTGATTTGTCTTCATTTACGTATGCTAAATTGATTTAAAACCAAATAAATATCAACGATGAGGCGGCACACCGGTGCTTACCCAGACAGAACAGGATAGACAGTTTGTCTTGCTTTCTGCCCGAGCCCCCGTACAGCCGTGAGCCACGGTTGCTGATGATGATGAAGGCAAAAATGTGACTACTTAGCCACTCGGGCACAGAGCGCACGGGGAAGGAAAATGCCCGAGGAACGAGGAAGAAAAGAAAACAAATGGTAAAACGTTTGCAATCGCGGAAAAAGCGAACACGGGCAGGTAACACGGGTAGCAGACACACCAGCGCAAAAGCACATAGCGCCCCTGTTGCATGGTTTGGCCCTGGCCATGGCAAACGGTCGGCGCGCGTATGGAGTAGCAATTGCAAATGGAAATTTATTCGCGAATATAAATGAATTTGAATTCTAGGAAATTTTTCAATTAACTTTTTTCAAACACACACCGTACACGCTCTCTTTCACTTGATCGCATTTTCGCCTCCCTTTGGACCCGCGTGTACCCGCTACGGTGGTGGTCCCGATTGGCTCACGCGAACAGATTCATCCTTCATACTATTTGCCTTAGCAAACGGTGCATGATTAGCCTATTCGCGATGTGTTGAAGACAATCTCATTTGCTCTTTAGTTTTTTGTTCGGTGGTTACTGCTGTATTAACTCCCTCCGGTTCGGTTGATTTTATTTCGCCGCTTACGACGAGCTGCTGCAGTTGCTGAGCGAAGCTGTCAAAATGGGACCCTTGCACATTGACATAACGAGCTTACTGTGCCGTCGCCTTATGGACGTTACCTCATCGCGATATCCATCCAGGGAAGTGAGAAAGGCTGTGAAGGAAGTATGGCTACTGGTTGGAAGACGCCATCCAGGCCACCCTTTCAACCCATGACGTTTCTCCACCCTTAACGCTGATCGTACGTGTCGAATGCGCCATGGATTTTGTTTTTTATACCCAGAGTGGAGAAAACTTCCATTCGCGTATGTGAACTGTTTTGCCAAAATTGGAGCATTTATCTTCATTTTAACCCGCAAAAAGGAACTTTCCCGCTAAGGTAACCCGGTTGCGAGGGGTTTTTTTTTTGCTTCTGTCCCTTGTTCCCCGGGTGTCGCGAACGCGTACGCCATTTATTTGGTGGTCGCTTAATTAGAGCACCTAGTGGTCGTTAATTGAATCGACCAAATGGAGACAATTTATATCCCAATAAATCACGACCCCGTACCGGTTGTACCGGGGGTCTACCAAATTTATCAATTCGCCAGCTACGAGACGGAGTGGCGTCTCATTAGTGGAAGCCGTGCAGGATGCACATAATTGCATGTTGGAAGCTTTTTTTTTTTGCAGGCATTTATAGACAACGGTTCTTAGGTTTTCGCCAGTTTTAAGTTACATGAAATATTTACGATTTACCTAAGGCTCTCTCAAGTATAAGTGGAGAATTAGAGAATAACTTAGTACCAAAGACTAGAAGAGGTTGTAACTGGAGCATATTGACGTCTGGCAATCCAGGATTTTCGAAATCAAGTGAGAAAGTTGGTACCATTTAAGGATTATTTTCAAGTTCAACTGAAACATATTGATGTAAATGTGGAATCTTTCTCAATTTATATACACTGCTCCAAATGAGAAAATCAAAAAAGCTTGAGAAAAACTTTTACAAATCCCAGACCAACTTTAAAATAATTAATAAAAATGGTTCCAACTTAAAAGACCCATGCAAAGTGAGAAAGTTTATCCGAAGCCTGGTGCGGGTAATGATATGCTAATGCTTGCAAACGGTTGCTTTACTTTCGATTTCCTGGTCAGGCCATTTTTCCTTTCCAATTTATAGAGTTAGTGTGTAATAAAGTATCAAATCGTTACATGTAAACACAGAGGGTTCTAATATTTTTAATGGTTTCGCAACGTATAGTTTACAATTAACATTAATTATCAAACCTAAGCGACAATCATTCCATCACATTCGCTTTTCATACGCTATCACCCGTAATGGGTTGGCAGAGAATCCATGCGATTGAAATGCTAATGTGCGTCACCCTGTCTATGGTTCCCTGGAGGGTGCGCTCGGGCCCATCGCTCTGCAAAGCCCGCGGTGTAGCCACAGATGCAGATGGCCTGCAACGGGCCAGATGGCCTTGGTTGGGATTTGCGTGATGAAATTGTAGCAAATTCCAGCGCACGTTGGCCTCGGTTTCGTTTGTGTTACCATTTATTCCTTTTCTTTTTTTTTGCTTCCACAACCACATTATTTCCCGCTCGCTTAGTGGTGCTGCTGGGCACAACGCTGCCAAGCCGCTGTCACTCATCGATTATTTATTGCCTGCTCCCATGGATCCCCCGGGGTGTGTGTGTGTGTGGCTGGTGGGGATTTGCTTCTTTTACTACCACTGTTTTGCGGCATACGGCCGGGCGGAAGGGTACTATTCATCTATCCATCCATCGCCGGGCGCCCATCCATCTGAATGCATCCATTGATGGTGGCCCGATCGATGGCATACGGGGATTGAGTAATAGGAAGCACATCTAACCGATGGGGACCGCTCTAGGAAGGCTCTTGGAAGGCTTTCGGAAGGCGTCCGCAAAGGCTCCGTGTCAGGTTCTGAGCCACCCTCAAACAGCCGGGTGTCCGAACCGAACTCTGGCGACCAGGGTTGTCCGATGTGACCGTGTGCTGCACGTCGCAATAATTGATCATGAAATTTAAATTAAAATAAATCAATTTATTGCAAAGCACACGGGTCGAGACATCAAAGCGGATCGCTTACCGAATCGATCAGCGCCCGCTGAAACAGTTGAATGCGTTGCGGGCAGGGTTTTGCATTGAATCGTTTGCAAAAGGGAGGTTTAATTCCATCTAAAGACACATTAGAAATCCTTCCCATATGTGGGGAAGTGGGAAGAAAATCATGCATCTTTACCGATGTTAGGGATTGACAGAAACTAAAACCAAGGTGGAAGTTTTGGGATGCATTAAAATACACTTAATGCGCCACTATTGATGGTAAATTATGGGATGCAAACGTCTTGCAAGAAATCAGATGTTTGACACTTTTCCGTTAGTGTTTTTTCCGAGAGCTTTTGACACTGACTCGAGAGCTTTTTGTGAGAAGAGAATATAAATCAAATTTATATTAATCAAGGTACAATGGAGGTGATCTTTAGGTTAAATCAAGTTAAATTAAGTTTAAATCAAAGTTTTCATCTTTTTACTGAAATCATTTAGAGAAAAGCTTTTAGAAGAAGCTTTTTTACAATTTAAACTGATTTTTAAAATAAATTAGCTTGCTGTTCAGATTGACAGCAGAGATTTTTGATTAGTATTGCTTTACATATCTTTGCACTAATTGGGGATATAAATCCACGTGCGATATTTTAGAAGTAATCCCAAAACAAAAAGTAAATGTAATACCGTCAGCCATGCATTCGTTCGACGAAGTTGAAGGATTCCGTACGCGGATTGGTCCCGAACGTAAAAGTTCTCTTCGCATCTTGCACTATTAATTAGGTGCGCTCTCTTCTCATCGATCCGTCGTTCGCCGTGGCTCCGGGACCGATCATTAGGTTAATGGTTCAATAGCGGTATCGCGCATGAATGTCGCACAACGATCTTGAACGTTTCCAGCGTCGGTAATTTTCACATTTGCCAGCCGTGCTCCTTTTTTTTCCCCCCCGTTAATGACTAATTACACCGATCACTGATCGGGCTCCGTTGGAGCCTCCGGGGACGGAGGGTGGGCGGGGCGGTAGGATTTCAGTACCTCGTCCACCCACTGACTGATCGGAACAATTAGAGCGTTAGAGCGTTTTCGATGGACCGTCGTAACGGAAAGTGCAAGTGCCGCTGGTGGCAATAGGGGTGCAGGGGTGAAATTTCGAACATACACATGCGCCAGCGCCAATCGCACGAAACGGCCGTGCCGGTGATGCAGGAAATGGTTCACAGGATGGATGGTTTAGGGCCGGGGCGTGCTATTGAGCTTCGGTTCACCCGCGCGGACAATTATTCAAAGCGGCTTGTCATAATTCATGCAATTGTGACAATTACTCAAACGCATTCAAACGCCCCAGCACGACCAAATCAATGTTTTCTGTCAAACTGCAGCAAAGCGCACGACCACTTACCGATTGACAGTGTTTGTCATAGCAAACAGCGTCTAACTACGGTGCTTATCAAAGCAAGCCGTCGGCGCATGATCCACAAAAATCGGCAGCTAATGTAGCCCTTTAGTGCTTCGAATGGCATTCTGACAGTTCTGAACCGTCTCGAGGGCGCAATGTGCGTGCGTCATGATGTTGGGTCTAAAAAGTACGCCCGATCGATTGTGCGGTGAAGTTTGCTCAGCGGATTAAACCGGGGTAAGTTCGCGCCTGTTATTATGGTATGTAAATTACGGTAGCTCTCCGTTGGCTCTCTGGTGACGGCGTCATTTTTTTTTGCGGTGTCATTTGACTTCCCCGTGGCTGTTGCAGCGGAACGGGAGTCAGTACAGCAATCGAAAGTATTTTTACTTTAGTGTTTCTCAGCCCCGCCCGGATGCGGGGTGCACAAAGGGAGAAGGAGGGCGTATGGGGGGCGGAATTTGTCGCGCTGTTTTTTTTTTTGCTCAAACGCTTGGCGATGATGCCCGACCGTTACTTTCCATTGCATCGTTGGAATGCTGGCGACGGAATCGATGGCTATAGCTGACGGGGTGTCATTTTGCTGCAGACGACCATTAGTGTGTGACCGCTGGCGCTAGAGTACGGGTCCTCGCGGACCCGTTCCCAACACGCCCGGTCGAACCATCGCCCAATTGAACGGGGGCCGGGAAGAGATAATTCATAATTATTAATTATAATGGCAAAGCAAAGAACTAATAATTCACGCACGCGGTAATACCCGCGATGATGGCGCAAGCGCACCAAACGGCGAAGAATAGCGTGCGAGTGGGGGGGGGGAGTCCCGCCATTGTGAGTGAGCACCGGTGGGGAAATGCGAAGGAACTAACTGTACAGCTTCGAAATTATCGGTGACATAGTGCAGCGAAGTGTCTGGTGCCGTGAAGCCTTCGCAAACACGACAGGACAACGGTCGGAACTCAGCAAAACACGGTTGGCGATACAATCTATTTCGCAACGGCCCCTGACCTTCGCCGGGTACTGTGTGTGATAGAAACAAACTACATGCACGGGTGGCACACGGGTGAAATAAACTTAATTCCGTATTTATGAACAATTTTAGAGATCGCAAATAAAATAAATCATAAGAGCACCACAGGGTTGCGCCCGACTAGTTGGACAGTGTTCGGTTGTGTGTTAGTCGCACGGTTCGTACCGTTTGTCCACCCGTGCCGTGTGCCGTGTCCAAGCAGCCTGGAGTTAACCTCCAATTAGAACCAAGGTTAGGTCGGTTGGTAGCTATTGCCCGTTCCAGCACTCCTGCCGACAGATCACTTCGCGCTTTGCATTCGGTTACCTCCGGAAAGGGTGAAGATCTTTGCATGTGGGCAGGGAAAGCGGACGGACGTGGACGAGAACTCAGGAGTAAACGAAATTCCGCTTGCAGGCCAGCAGCTGCTGCCGACACCGAGCACGAAGTTGTTGGATCCGCTCCGAGGGGAAGTTGCCCCGTGTGTAGCTTACTGGAAATTGCGACCTTAAATGAGTATACTTTAAGTTCAAAATCTCCTCCCGGTACCGGTTCTTTCGTCATGGCCCGTTTGGCTGAGGGCTGAGTGTAGTCAGTTTTCATCGCGCGTCAGAACGATGCTGAACGAGTATCGCGTTCCATTTACATTGACGAATTGCGGCTAATGATTGGCGAGGTTTTGGGCTCGAAAGGTCTTTGCAAATGAATGCTATCGGAATTAACCTATGGTTAAATCAGATCGACTGAGACGATCGACACGTGGCTTAGGATTCAATATAAATATAATGAATCATCAATTTTGTTGCATGTTGAAATGGCAAGATGTTGAACAATTTGAGAGTTGTAAAATAAATTTTCACAATTCGAAAATAAATGTTAAAAAAGTTGAGTCTTGTAAAGCTTTGAATCTGAAAGATTCTTTGATTCGAATTAATCACTCTGAATCTCTATTTTGGTGGTGATCCATTAATCTTTGAAGGTTCTTGGAAGATCCTTGGAAATTCATGATCTCCTCGATTAGTTTATATATTTAGAGTTCCATGAATGTTCAAAGTTAGGTAAACCGTTAAAAATTCTCGATTCTATTTTAGGAGTACAGAGAATCTTTAAAGACTCACGGCTCTTAAAATATAAAGCAATCTTAAGAGATGTTTATAGACATTCTGGGATCTTTACTGAATATCAACAAGAATGAAACTTCTAAATTGATTCAAGAAGTACAACAAAACTTAAGATATCATATTCGCCTAATTCTCTGTAAATGGAAGTTGCCCTATATAGTCGTATTAATAGATTGTAATAGAAACATAAAACTCGCAAATTGCCGTAATCTACTCGACATATTAAAAGTCTTTTGAAAAAAAAACAATCTCCACCACATGGCTGCTTTCATTTCAAAAGCGTCCATTAATGCGCCCGGACATTGAGTGTCCAATATACGTCAAGGTGAGAAGGAATCGTGCATGTGGAGACATGCATATGGTACGATACTTTCCAGGTGCCAAAAAATCACCCTGCACAGTCCCTATCGATGTCGATCGCTGTACTTCCTTGTACCGTGCACCGTAGAAGGAAAGGCACGATCATTTATCAGATCGCTTTTATCAGTCCACCCGGGCAACGGGTGAGGTGGAAGGCACTCCATTCGGTTCAGTATTTGCGCACGGTATGCGAGCGTGATTCGAGGCACCAGACGTCAGCCTGCCTGCTTCCCGTTTTCGGAACGGATCGATTTGTGAAATATTGCACTGTCCTTGATATTGATGGCTTCGATGACGTGTTTTGGGCGATCGGGTAGTGATCGATATAGTGTTCCACTGTATGTAAACATCAGCTCGGGCTCGCTACATCGACACGGAACTCCCCCCCACGGTATGGTTTGCTGCTTGGATGTCATGGAGGCTGCCGGCATGTTGTGTTATATGTGCCGCTACGTTCGCTACCATTACCTGCGAACCGTCCATTAAACGGTCGCGTTTTAAGGTCCCCATGCCGCAGCTAGGCGGGTGTGAGTTTATAAATCAAAAACCCATTCAACTTGTCGTTTGCTAACGCGGCCTCGCTTCTGAATCGATATTGTTGTTACGGTACGGCACCGTGGCACTCGCTATGACGATGTAATTTGTTTCTGTAAAAGTTTAGGTCACTGCTATCGCTGTTTGTTTTTTTTTTGCTTCTATCTCTCCCTGGTTGATGTAGACCCTGCTGCATTCTGCTCTCAATTTGTGATTAATTTGTATGCTCTTGAATTCCGTTGGTAAAATAATTGCTTCGAGCGGTACAGTACAATTACACGGGCATCAAATTTAACGCCACAATGAGGACGTACCATGTGCAAGAGTCGAGCGGTGCTAATGCCAAGGAAACGTTCGGTCGGTATACTTTACATACGTACAAAAGATTGATACATTTGGGTAGTAATTTAGGATAGCTCCATTGGAGCTTAAACAGCATAGAATTACTGTGGATAAATATTGTAACGATCGATTAGAAGGACGCATTGATTCTTTTTAAGCTCGTCTGTTTAGTTTTAAGTGTCTACTTAAAGACCTAAATAAGACTCCCTTATTTTTGGATGCTTTAACATGCCGAAAGATGAATTGTGGAGGCACTTAAAGATAACCATTCGAGAGCACTTTCTGCAGTTAATC
Organism: Anopheles marshallii; assembly: GCF_943734725.1. NCBI lineage: Eukaryota > Metazoa > Arthropoda > Insecta > Diptera > Culicidae > Anopheles > Anopheles marshallii. The sequence continues at coordinate 72,747,328 of NC_071327.1, read as the reverse complement.
GAATGGAAAAAGCAACTCACCACTGTTCCAGAACTGATCACTGGTAGACTTCGAAAGCCATGTTTGTGGAGAATGCTTTTTAGGTAAATGATATGTTTCGAAAGCAAATAAATGATATATCAAATGACATAATTCATGTATACAACCCGTTTGACAGTTCGGTCATTAAGCGTACGGTTAATGATATCGCTGTCAATTTCTCGTGATCGGTTCGGCCCGGGCGGCAAGCAGCTTTCGCGCGCAAGGGAAGGGGCGAAGAAACAGCCAGCCGCCGCGGCACAAAAGTCGAACAATAATAATCGATGCTTGACAGCGTGATTGAATAGAACCGAATGGGACCGGGGGTTTTTGCATGTAAAATAATAATTTTCGCAAACGATAACGAAAGAGAGCAAATTGGCAGTCATGAACGGGGAGATGGCAAGTATAGATGTAAATTACTTTAACAAAAATACAAAAAAAAAACGCAATAAGGGCCAACATAAAGCCGCCGATCGCTCTGTTTCGAGGGCTTTCTTATGCTCGGGCTAGCGTTCTATTTAAAAAAGCATTCGGGCACTTTCGCTCCGTGTGATTAATGATAAACGGCTCACTTTTGATTGAGGTGAGTTGTGATTTTAGTTTCCTTTTCCATCGATCTGGTTGCTTATGCTAGGGCTGTGTATGTGTGTATTCCCTTTTTTGCTCCCGGTTCCCCACGCCAGTACGACGGACCGGTCAAGACGTTCGGGGTGATAAAATGTTAATTATGTCCACGGGTTCAGCAATGGCAAATGGAACCGTTGGCTGGACGTTTGAGCCCATGCAATCATTTTTCTTACTTCGCCAAACTCCTCTCTTTAGATGGCGTTTGTACCAATTGCGGGGTGAGACAAATACGAACCAGCCCTGGCAGGAAGGGGGATCTGGACAGCAGGGAACGATGGAGATATCCACTTGTTCGTCTATGAATTAAATTTAACGATGGCGCAACGGAGTGAACGGAGCAGGCAGGCTCACTGCCTAGGAAGATGTATAAGGTATAAGCGACCAATGACGCCTATGATTAAGTGGATTTAATTTAAAAACGATTATGTGACCGCTGAACTAATAATCCGCACCACGGCACACAAGTGAGCATTAAACGATCACCTTTTTTGCCCGCCGCTCCGGACGTACGGGACGCGACGCGATCGGGTCAAGTTGAATGATGGGTTTGACCACCCATTGAGCTCCGAATTGGGGTGGGGAGTGGATGTTTTAGGCGACGGCATAGTAGGGAAGAAAACACGGGAAAAGAAACGCACGCTGAGACCACGCAGAAAAAAGGGGCATAACGGAAAAGCATAAAAGCAGAAAGCAAACAGCACACTACACGGCGATTTGGCGGAAATGTAAACGACACATCGTCACTGGGTTGTTTTGGAGGTGAGTGTGTGTGAGTGAGGTGAGGTTTTTTTTATGTATTAAAATTTGAATTGAAGGTAACGCTTTTGTGACCGGCCGACGAACAAATAATATCGACCCTGTGCTGGTTCCTTATCATGCTGAACAGAGCACGGTGCATCATCCCCGGCGAGTGACTTGGTCGCCTGTAAGGCTGCGAACCCTCCAGAGGTTGGGAGCGTGCTTGGGGAAACACAAGCGGCAAACGGACCATCGACATCGTAGATTAGGACACATAAAATGCATCCTGAGATCATAATAATGCATTGTGCGTTGTTTCATCTTCATTTCGTTGGTTGTTGTTGTCGTAAGCGAAGGCGAAGAAAAAGGGGGGCGACGATATATCGGCGCACAAGACAAACAACCACGGGCAATGACGACCATTATGAACCGTTGCAAATTATATTCGGCTCGGGATCTGGGGTCCCCAATTGCATCTTCCCGCCTGATGGGCCGCACACCGGAACAACAATGGGCAGAAGGTTTGGTGCTTTATCTCGACCCGTGCAATGGATGCAGGTTGTAGAGGAAGAGAAAAAAAAAACATTTTAATATGCTCATAAAGGACACCAAGCGACGCGAGCGAAGGCAGACAGCTAACGGCCGATTGGGACGATCACAGGAGATGATGGTTCCTTCGCCTTGAAAATGGCAAGGTTTTGCATTGGAGGTCACATTAGTCAACGTGGGTGTTGTGAAAGAAAAATTGTGTTTTTTATTAGTAGACAAGGAATTGATGTGGTGGGCCATCGAATCGGTTGGACTTCAACATTGAGGCACGTGCGAGGACAGTATGATAATGGATATCAAAAAGTGAATGGACGCGATAAAAAGAATAAACGATACAGGAAGAAGAAAACACAGAAATTATAGTAAAATATAAAGTTATTACAAACATAAAATGTATTGGAGGGAATTAAGCCGCAACAAATACAAGCTAGTTTAAGTAATGTTGTTGATCCTTTTTAAAGCTTATAAATGAGCTTTTAGAGCTTTAAGACGAGTTTTTTTGCCCAAATGTTTTTTCGCACATTTTGCACGTTACTCGTTCTGCGTACCACAACAAAAAAATGAAGATCAGACCTCACATCAGATGACTTTTTGCGTGGGAGAAATGGCTCGCCCATGCGCACAGCCTATCACGGCTTAACAAAAACGATCCATTCGCCTTAATCGCTTCGTGATCATAATTGCATCAATTGCCGGTGCCATCGTTCCGGGAAAATGATTAACCGGGTCTGAAAATCTCAAGCTGAGAGCAGCGCGGAAACACTGGTGCCTTGGTGATGTTGTTTCCGTTTGGATGTTGTTGCTTTTTGTATCATGTCGTTGTACAAAGAACTTCAACGGGCAAAGGAAACGAACCCCCCGATAGAAGGAAAAGAAAACAGAGTTTGCCCATAGAAAAAAGAATGATGCGACGCGTGCGAGAGCACTTGGAGACAGACATTCTTTGCCGTGTCGTTGTCAGCTTGTCATCGCACTCGACGCTTTCCCTTACGTTCATTTGTAAGCTTATCCGTTCTACTCCGGCACGATCGGTACTGCAGACAGTACAGGTTTGCGAAGATGACTTCCATGTCTTCCGTGGGCAACGAAGTTGTACGATCGTTCCCGTCCTGGAGACAAGTGCAAGTATCGTTGGTTTGCGAGGCGTGACTTGGCAAGGTACTTGGCACTTGCTGGTGCACTTGCTCTTCATAGTTGCCCAACGTGACGGTGGCTTGTTAAGCGATCCTTTTCGCTATGTCGCACGTCCGATCGACCTATTCATGTTGCTCTAGAACTTCAACCCGCACTGGCAACCATCAGAAGGGCAGAACTTCTTGTGCTGTTACATCCCAGCAATCTTCCGATGTTGTTCCCGGCGCGCCTATGTGTCGCACCCACCCACTGTCACTGGCAGAATAGTCGTGACTCCTGGTTACTCGCGTCACCCGACAGATATTCTGGCCGATTATCTCTGCGCACCGATCTATCATTAACGGACGCCTCGACTATCGTACTCATCTTGATTGCCATTAGTTCACCTGATTCTGAGCTTATGTTGTACTTCCACCACGGCTACTGGCACTTGCCGTATTTTCGCTTTCTTCCGAACGCTGCGCATATCAGGTGCGCTTTCCTTTGTTGTGTCGATGCTTGATGTCCCGATGCTTAACAACCGTTGCAAAAAGTGGTAATGTTTTCTTTATCAGCAGCAACGAATCTGTGTCACCGGGCGGCCGCAAGCAAACCGGTTACCGGGGCCGGCCGTTTACTACGCCCGCTAGCCCACCAAGGCCCCCATGGCAAAAAGGCTTGAAAACGGTATCTCGGTATCTCGGTACGTGCGATACTTAAGGTAATTTTATTTCGCAGATTCTCGACCACGGCGCAGACCACGGCGATGCCCCCGGGGTGTTGACTGCGTGTTTTACTACAGTAATTAATTGTTAACGTTTGGCCGGGCTCTTTCCCTTATTCGTGCTTGAAGTGTGCTTTTTTTGTTGTTGCCGTTGTTTGTCGTTTCCCATCTGGTGCTCTCGCTTAATTTGTCTACCGTTTCGGAACATTCAATGGAAAGTGGCCGGTTTGTTGATTGGCTTGGGGTCAAGCATTCGCTGAAGGATTCGCCCCGCCGTGGGTTCGAGGAGTGGATTTGATGCTGAGCACCCAAAAACAAAAGTAACATCATGACCCACTGCTACCGATCGTCGATTCGTTTGCTTGCCGTCGATTGATACCTATGCTTCTGCGTCGGAAGCACTCACAAACTGCACATACGTATACCAAGACAGCAACTACTTTTAATGTTCCGTTTCCTAGCCCGTCCTATCCCGTAGCTGATCGCAGACGCGGGCCGCTGCTGACATACATTAACACGATAGTGATCTCGCGGAAAACGGGCGTTTAATTAAGCTGCGAGCTGAGCAAAGTGTGGGGTGGAAGGCTTGTCTAGGACTGTTATCAATAGACGGCCCGGAATGGCGTTTGTTTTGCGTTTGCAAAGCACCGCAGGCCCCGTCAACTGGTGTCGAAAACTTTTGCAGCACTTATTTATGTGTGGGCTTCGGCGAACGGAACAGTTCTGCTCAGTTCATTAGGGTGGACATGTTTGCCAAGGAAGTGAGTGCAATTAATGACAGGATGGTGAAACAACCATCAGCAAACGCGTGAATATGTTGGGGTCGCGTTTCCTTTAGCTTCCTGTTGCACTAAGTTGAACGCAAGCGTTGGCATTAGAAGAATGTTTCTGTTTTTACATTCGCCGTGCTGGCCGTTGTGCGCCTCACGTAACAACAAATCATAAAATAAAACCATGCAAACGGACTAGTTACTTCATAAACAAATCAAACGGTCGGCGGGTGAATTATTCACGGTCAGCATGGAAACTTCAGCAGCTATCAGCAAGCGATCAAGCGATTTGCTGCTTCTTTGCTGGAGGTGGTCAAGAATTGCCCGCCTGTCCTTAGTGACTCACGAAGAAGTTTTTTTGTTCAATGCTACCCGGTCCAGAACCTTTTTTTTTCGCTGCGTTGGGATGTTGGAGTCGGGCGACTTAGGCATTCTGCTTCGGAATGTGGTTTTCATTGGGAAGCTCGGGAGCTGTCCGACGATTGTGATCTATTTTTTTGTCCTGCTGAAAGTGGGTTATCGTGATGATCGAATAACTCGTCCCGCGTTAGAATTCTTTGATGGCTGGAAATAATGAGTTCCTTTTGCTACATACCATCAGCACTCTCAGAATGCCTTTAAGCTAGATGTCTCTGAACTTGTTTTCTTTTGGATCTCACTGTTAATGGTTTAGGTAGTGCACTTCGCCAATGCCATTTGGAGAGTCGTGATGTAGTTTTTGGAGTACCCCGTACAGCACTTGGCCAGGGCAAGAAGCACTGGCGACTGGGTCGTGTGGCCGCAAATAGTTGAGCGGGGACCCTGGTAGCAACAATTTATTCGCTCTCATTCATTCAATTATTCAAAGTCCCTTTAGGGATAAGCAGCAGGTATGCCGGGTCGGTTGCGCCCGTACCGATTGCGCACGCGGGCACCACCCGATAGCGAACTCTTCAGGTACATTCGGTTTTAATTAACTTTTGGCATGTCCCTATTTACCGCGCGCACCGATCGGCCGGTGGTTCGGTTCGGTGCACGTTCACGAATCGATATTTATGAACTTGTTGAACGGTCGCTTTTAGTGGCGGCGTGTGGCATGACGCCGGCCGGGTCACCCCGTTTTGCGCCAGGAAGCAATCGGTCGAAAATGGGCAAAGAGAGTGTGAACGAGAGAGCTAGAGAAGAAAAACATGACAAACATGGGAACCCAGGGGCCGCAGCGTAGCGAAATATGATTAACTGCATATGTTTAGTGCTTCGTTTGCTACAGTCCTTCATCTCTCTCTCTCACTCTTCCCCGTTCAATGGCTTATTGCTCCGATAACTACACCTTGGTGAATTTACGAGTGGTAGTCAATGAAGAAGCGAGAAGGTAACGAAGAAATGACCATGTTGAAGGTGTATAGCAGACAATAAACCGACACTTGCATGCTGTATCGTCATTCGTCTAGGATCGTCAGGATCTGGTTGGTTTTTTTTTTTGAAGGAGCCGGCACGATGCAGAGGGAGGTCGGTAAAGCTAGTTTGGAATTTACAACCGCGGACACACACGCGATTTGTTAATGAGAAGCATAGCAATCGATTACCACTACCCCCCTGTTTACCCACCACCCCCGGTGCACCAGGACTGGATCCCGGAGTAAAGGGATCGTGCGCAATAAATTTCAACTAGGAACTGGCAGATGAAAGGCTCCTCAATGCACTTTTGCTCGTAATGTTTCACGCAGCGAATATTTTATTTTTCGCGTGTTTTACTTGAAACCACAAGGCACATGTTTTGCGTCAGCGTTCAGGTATTAGGGGAGGCAAAAAAAAAAAACACACACTCACACACAACCTATGAATGGTCGCGCAATTTGTTGCGCATTACCGTCGTGGTACCGGGTAGGTGCATAAGCAAAAGTATACAAACAAATTGCGGCTATTTGTAAAATCGCACTATTCAAAGCATACTGGACATAATCAATTAGAGTGTTGACACTCCAAAAGTTATGAGAAGTGCGCATAGAATTAACTAACTGATTGATTTAATGTTGTTAAAACTCCTTGAAGTGTTTTGGTTTTCGCAATTGGATTTAAATGATAAATTAATATTCTCCTTTGCGGCTGATAGAAACTTCGGTAGAATTATGAGATTTTGTGAAAACAAAAAAAAGGGATAAGCTTCACCAATCCATTTTCCCACGACCCAACGTTCCGATGTTGCATAAATCGTAGCATAACTAAGCTGACCACCTGTATTTTCTAGCGCAGGAGAACGCGTCGCTACCATCGGGCGGTATTATTAACTTGACCCCGCTCAAAGGAAGAAACCAAAAGTGAAACCAACGACTTGATAAATGTACACCACTCGATAAGCATCACCGATCGTCGAGTCGTTCATTTTTTTTTTTGCTGTTGCTTTTCACCTACCATACACAAGTTATCCAAAAGGGAGCGCAAACTGAGCTAATGGCGTTGGGGTACTCTACCGTACCGAGCCGAAGGGAAAGGATCGGTGCAGAGAGAGAGATAGAGAGATAGACAGAAAAGAAAAAGGCTCCAAAGCTAGCCTAAAACACCCCCACAGTTTATTTCGGTCACCTCTGGTGCCACTTGGTACCGCGACTCCTCCACACTCCTTCGCATCCCCCAACTCCTCCTTGCTGAAGTGGTAGAATCCGTAGTGAGACCGATTTATTAGTAATTTTGATTTATAAACACCGCTAACGGGCGAATGGTAAGCTACACGTACAGCGAACGACACCGTTTGTTTGTTCCCGTCTAGTGGTTGCTTGATATCGGACACTTCAGATCCACTCGGCACTCTGCATGTGTAAACGCAAGAGCACTAGACATGTCATTTTGTCACTTTACAGCTCCTCCAGCACAACCGAACAACGCGTGTTTCGGTGCAGTGACGGTGAAAAAGGCTGTAGTTTTGGAGACTACCCATTGCCGTCCATTGCTAACGAACTGCAGGGAACGGAGCAGTGTGGAGGATGGAAGAAGGCCGCAAATATCGACTCAACAGCCCTAGGGGCAGAAAAACGGATTACGGACAGTGCAATGCGACAAGAAGCACGATGGCAAATCTAACTATTTTTGACCGTTGGTCCAAAAAAAAAAGACTTTTATCTGTCTTTGCATTGAAAAATATTACAAAAATCAACATCCTCCAAAAAATGGACGGTGTTCGCCACTGTTTAGCAATGGGGCTTTTGTTTAGGGACCCTGTCGCCTGTTCGCTCGGCACAGCGCACCGAACCGTGGAGTGGAAATGCAAAGTCAAATAGTCACACGTTTGGTCTGGCGTTTGGTTTGTTAAGTTTGGAAATTTCTTAAGTCAACGGAACGGTTTGTCCAAAAATTTTCGGTGTTTTTGATTTTCACCTTCCGTTAGCGCCAGTAGTTGTGCTGTGTATTAAGCGTAGATAGGTTTGGTAAACAAGGCACCGAGTGTAATATTTTTCTTTTGCCAAAAGAACAGTTTAAAAAAAGTGTTTCAAACACATTATGCACTAAAAAAGATCATATATAACTAGCGTGGTGATAAATTGCCCACTCATCACAACTTCTCCACCTTTAATATTGTTGTGTAGCTTTTAGAAAGCAAAACATACAAAATAGATCACAAAACTGGTTTTATTGAGTTATGAGCTTCAACATAGGTTGGTGTTGGTCTACATCACCAGCCCATCGTTCGATCGGTTTTTACCCGAGCAAACGGTCCGCTTCGTCTCCCGTGCCCGGCCGGGAGCATAAATATGATGCGAACTTGAAAACTACTGGAATTAATAATAATAGAAAACTGATGGACAAATGCGACAAGGCTGCGAATGGAACAAAAATTAATGCGCGACACTAGCGTCCCACTGGTTACGTTGCGAGCGAGCCGGTGTCCCGAGCGCGCTATGAAGTTGTTAAATTTCTCACGCTCGTCGCCTGACGCTTGTTTGAGAACAACAACACTCGTTGAAGTCACTTGAAAACCGTGTCGCCCAGCGCGACGAGACAGCGACGCTGCTGCTGAAGTAGCAATGCCACACCGCGGCGTTTCCGAACCGCACACCAAAACCGGGATCCGAAAAAAAAACTTCATCATTCATCAGTCAAACAGACTGGGCTGGAAGGTACAAATGGTATTTTACGGGAGGGCTTTTATTCTTCGCGGTAGCGCTGGTTTAGCTACTGAATTGTTTCAGCCGTGCAGCCGTGCAACAAACGGTGCGAAATGTAGGACAGCATTGCCTTCGGTTTGCGATGCGATCGCTCCGTAACACCAAACAACGAACCGGAGCCTTTTATTTAACACGTTTCCACGAGTGTAACTCCTTCGTGTGAGGTTTGGTGGCGCGTTTGTAATGAGCCTCAAACGTTGAAACAACACTTCGGGGGTAGTCTTTCAGCAGCGATCGATCGTGAAAGCGATCCCCCGTTGGAAAGATTCAATCAACACGAAAACTGATCGATTTGGCCTCGCTGGTAGGAAGGAAGCAACTTTAGCGTTAATTTCTGTTGGGCCAGCTTACATGAGCGTCCGTATATGGTAGGGTTTTGTCGACTTGTCGATGATTTATGTTGCCGTGCGGTTGCTGCCAGGAAGCTGCGTTTTGCCATCGGCGAGGTTAAATATCCTTTTATTCTAAATTATTGAAGAAAGGTGACACTGAACGGTCGGCAAGGGTGGTAAATTAACAAAACTAATGATTTCAAGAGGTCATATGTCAAAAAGCCGTGCGTGTATGGCACATGAAACACGCTAAAGTCGGGAGAGCAGCGGCATGGATCGACTGGTCAAGACCAACTGGCTTTTACAGGTTTAGTAAAGAGGCGGGCAAGCACACCAGTCGTGATCTTGAACAAAAACCGTTAACAAATGAGAAAACTCTATTGAATTGAATGAATTTAAGAGGTCAGGAAACTTGCATAAAGTTAACCAAATATGAAATAAGTTGAAGTCCTAAAAGTTGAGCATAAATTTTCAACCACAACCAATTGGCCAATACAACTATGTCAAGTCAAACACAGCAGGGTGTGCAAATTGTACCGCAGGAAGGTTCGAAAGAAATCTGCTTCTCTTTTAGCCGCCCATGTCCGATTTGTCCGGTTCGACACGGTCCGGACGCAACAGCTTCTTCGATAATCAGAAGTTGTGATAGCAAAAGTTTGGCGTGCGGTCAAAACAAGTCACCCATCTTGTGGCGTGGTGGCGATAAATGGATTCAGAAGCGTTAAATAATAGATATGAGCCGCGCTTCACGCTTATCATGCCGCGCCGGACAGGTTGCCGGGCTAGGTAAATGCGAGCAGCCGCGGTTGGTTGAGAAGGTGGACTGGTTGAGCTGGAAGAAATGTGGCTGCGGAACTGTGGAATAAAAAAAAAACGCTTCGGATTCTTGCTGTGGTGGAGCAACGGGGTGAACCGGGTTGCCGGATAGGTATCCACACGCATCCCCCTCCTCGGCAGTCCCGTTTCGCTTAACCTCGCACGGTGAATAAAACGCGACCGCATGAGCATACTTTAAATGACTATAAATATGACATAATTTACGGTTATGGGTTCTTATTGAATTTTCTTCATCGCCTTTCATCTGCGCGTCTCCGCGGTTCACTAGCGAGCTTCCAGCGTTCCAGCGGTGGTTCATTCACGCTACGGCCGGACCGTTTGCAGCAAGTGCGTGTCCGAGGTATCACGAGCTGAATGTGTGTGTGTTTATACATGCGAACCGCTTCCTCCAATAAGGAGAAGGAATCTACTTAACTAGACTTTTTTTTTAGACACCTCAAACATCGAAACATTCGGGGCATCGCGTCGGTCAGTTTATGAGTAATAAAAAATTTAATTTATGCCTCGATAAGTTTGGATTTCTTCCTCCGCCCTCGGTGCTGCCGCGGGCGGATATCAGGCCCAGGTGACGCTGATGACGATTTCCGCTGCCAGATGACGAGATCTGAACCGCTGATTGGTGAGCGGAGGGCACGATTAGAGGCGCGAATGGAATGGAATACCGGGGCGGGAAGATTATACCGCGCATGGATGGAGTCCCGGATCGTTTGCTTTTGCCTGGCCGTAGGGTCGTGGCAAAATCTGACCTCCGAAGCGGTCAGCATCAGGCATGGGGGTGGTGCCAGGTTTTATGGGCTGGCAAAAATGTGTTCGCCTAAGCAGTTATCTAGTTTTTGAACGGGGTAAAATGGTGATGAGTAAGCGATCGGTTTCATTTCATCCCTTAAGTCACGCACCGTCAACCATCAAACCATTTGCTTCAAGTCGATAAACTGTCACTATCGCAGTGGTTGACATAAAGATGTGAATTCATTCGCTCGCACTGCTGATTCGTGCCGTGAATGTATCAGCTTCCAAAGTGGCATGGTCGCGTACCGAGTGCACTATCGGTTGGGCAGGAAATGTGTTCGATTAAGGAACAATGTATGCAATCGGTTTAGGTCGTGAAGATAATGTCCGTAATGTTACGCTGGTGGGCTGCCCATCTGACACATTGCAAACGGTGCAGTTTTTCATCATCATCATGCCGAGGTAATTATGTGGCATGATGTTTCATTTCTAATTTCCCATTCGTAGGATTGACCCAATACCCACAGCAAGCACTTGCGGTAGATGCGGAAACGAAGTCGCAGCTTTGACTCGCTGATCATCTGCGGGCGATCTATGCAGGTGGGTTGATGTTGTTTGTGGCACGCTATGTGTGCCAACTCGTTGGAACCTGGTGCCGTAAATAATAAATTAGTCAATCGTTTGGCAAAGTGGGAATAGTAATGCAAAATGGTTAAATTGTACGGAGCTGCTACGGTATGAATCATCCATTTAACGGGCAATAATCCCGCACCGAATCGCACTGTATCCTCCGCAGTGCTGCTTCGCACGATGTCACTGCCGAACGGAGAAGACGCTTGGTCGCGTTTGTAGGCACCGGGGAAAATTCATCATCAATCTTTTTGCGATCGCGTAAATCTTCTTGATTTCATCACCGGTACTGTCGCGATCGCGTAGAAGGCGACGCGCCCGGGCATATCCGGGGGCGGTCAGGCCAAGTATCAGCACCGATCAGAACTGTCAACTGTCGTTGCATGATTTTGCGAGCCCTTGCGACCGAACCACGTACCAGACGGCTGGGTCCCCCTTAATAGCACAACAAGCTCAAACCATCGGCAACGCGAGACGCGAGTAGCGCAGTAAACGTCGAAAGCGAGAAAATCATCCGCCACAATCACAGATACTGCACCGATGAATTGTAGTGGCTAGCAAACCCTATGACGGAAGGGATACAAACACCTCTTCTTCTGCCACAATTTCCGTACACAATGACGGGCCACTGGCAGTTCGCGCGAGTCCGGGCGAATAATTGCCTGCCGGTGCTGTTGCGGAGCATTAGTCTTGCAGTAGTTTCGCATGGAATCATGAACAAGCTCGGTTCGGTGTTCGGAAATTGAAACACCCACGCGCTGCTAATCAGACAGATCATTTTTAATCCATTTCCACCGTACCACCGCTGCCTGGCGGCCCATCGTCGAACCTCGCGTCATGTCTAGCTCGAGCTACAGCAGAGTGTTACCGGTGATACCGGCTGCTGGTGCTGGTGGCTAGATCATTAGTAATGCTTGTTGTCGTCATTGTCGCCAACAGCAACGAATGTTTGAGGTGTACTTAGAAGATGTAGATATTGAACAGGATGTCTATCTCCTTTGCTCATTCGAAATCCTCTGGTACTTCGTTATAGTATGACAATTTGGAGTTTATCTATGTGATGGCATCTTGATTTTTACTAAGTAGGTTTAATAATTCAATTTCGTTGTTTTGTGTTCATCTCTTAAGCTTTTGTATTACCTTTACTAAATGAATTAAATGGAGAAATTAGTGAAGCAACTGTAGCTTTGATTTGTCACTTATTCATGCACAACCAACAAATCCTTAAGCAGATAGTATAAACTGAGCTATAAACAATTACAGTATTATAGCAAATGAATTATAGGAATGAACTACAAGGCTGGCAAGAACACTAAAAAAATCAAATAAAAATTAGTCCACCTGTTATTGCAATCATCAATACGGCTAAAAATGGCCCAATCTCAACAATGTATTAATACCAAATTGTTTTTTAATCAATTTTGATCGATTATCTCGTACCGTTCGGCAAAAATTGGCAGGACAGGTGCAATGCGGCATGCGGTAAACCTCGAGCAGAGATCTCAATTCCGTCATCAACAAAAAAAAAAACCTCAACCGAACCGACCCCGATCTCCCGAAACGAATTCGTGCAGCATCGCAATGGAGAGATAACAAGATCACGCGCATCGCACCAGCATTGGACAACATAAATTTTGAGCCAATTATCGTGTCCCCCGGTCCCCTCCGGGGGGATGAGCATTCTCCCATATATAGTACATTGCGAGGGTACGAGAGCAACATAAAAATCTCGTTATTTCGGTGGGTATTAAGTTTCAAAACATTAAATAAATTACCACCTCGTCCCCGTCGTTGGAGGGCATTCTTGGTCGCGTTTTGTTTTTGGGGACAACGGGCACACCAAAGGGAAAACCCGTGTCTTTGGTGACACTTTGGTGGTTTTTTTGTTGTTGTTGCGGGATGTTTGGAACAAGGATTGAAGAGGGAAAAGGCAATCATCGTTACACCGGCACAATTCGAACATGTTGCAATTATGGATCGACTGAGAAAAGCCGAACGTGTAGAAAATGGCTATCGGTGCTGGTCTGGACTCATGCATCAGAGGATCGTTTAATATGTAGCATCCCGCATCTTCAGCCGCATAGTGTAAATGGAAACTTGACGTGGATGCGTTTTCCTTCTACCTGCAGCAGTACTTCGTCTCAGCGGAAATCTCCCCGCTCACTATATTGGTCACCATAGGGATGAGTACAGAATGGATTGGAACTTTTCGTGAATGAAGATGAAACCAGTTTTGAAGCGCAATGCAAAGATTAAAAGCAGACCCGTTCCCTTACACGCTAGGATTCTTCTCTTCGTTTGTCACCGGTTCTTCTATCGCGGCTGCAATTCACCAACGACATAGCGTCTGATTCGGGCAGTCTTTCACCTTCCAGTGGCTCCCAAAACACGATGAAAAAAGAAGGAAATCCTCGGGTTTGGCAAGGTGGTCGAATCGGTGGTCTGGTGGTGGCGATGGTGGTGAATGACCACCAAATAAAAATAAAATAAAACAGAGCTCTACCATGCTCTGAAACATGCCGCACACCGGACAGACAGGTATGCAAAGTCGAGAAAGACAACGCACCATGCTGAAACGAAGGGATGGAAAGGAGAAAGAGGGCGATCGGGGAGGAGAGTTGATGAAATCCCCCACAAACGAGTCTCGAACGATTGGAATGGGTCGGATGATGGAACGAGTCAACTGATAAGTGTTGTGATGCTGTGAGCCTGCTGGGTGGGAGCTGGTCAAGAAGATCGATCTTGGTGGTTTCGAGGAAATGGGTAAACCGTGGGGAAGGGGGTGGAAGAGATAAGCAAGGGGATGGCACTACCCAGATGGTCCTTCTGGTCGGGCGGCACAACAGAACGGCGAACCCCGAGAGAGCCCGGTGTGTAACCGGTGAAGCAGGAAATGTTGTACAAATTCATTCATTTATTCCATTCATTAAATCTTCGCTGAGCTTTTTCGCTCGTTCCGTTTTCTGTTGGTTGTCGTTTTTACACTTTTTTTCATACTTTATTTTCTTGCTCTTTTCCTTTCTTTTTCGACTTCTTTTCTTTATTGTTCAAGTTCTCTTTTTCTGTATGATGTGCTCTCTGTTTCACTATTTCTCTTTCTCTCTCTACATTTATTTATCTTTCTTGTATCTTCTGCTTAAAGCTTGCATGTTTGCATTTTCTATTTCTTCCACGATTCGATCGCTTATTGCTCCATCGTTTCGAATTGTGTTTCGCTGTGTTGCGTACACATTTTCCTTTCAGCTGCCTTGGGCCGTATTCGAATTTGCTCATTCTTGGTTTCGGCCGGCTTCCGGCACAAGGGTCGATCCGCGAGCGTGAGCGTGTGCGCGCGCGATGGAAGTGGCCACTTGAACGGCTCTCTCGTGGTTCTGCTTTATCGCTTCGCTAAGAGATGCGTCCACGGGGCGTACGGGATTTATTTATTGTGCGATATTCGGTGATCTACGGTTGACATCGTGACCCCTAAAAGCGTGTTGAACATGCACAGCACAGGCTCATCCGAAAGGACAAGGCGAAAGGCAAACGTCTTGTGGCGTCGGGGCGTGTCAAGTGGCTGGAGGGTTGATTGTTTTTGTTGTTTTATTATTATTATTATTATTAACATTTTACACCCCCTCTGAAGCTCCATCGGATCAGATCTGGCCGTTGGCGAATGATGAGCGTATGCGATGGGTTTAGCATTTATTTGATTAAGCGCGCGTTCGGAATCGGCACGAGATTGGTGGACGATAGTGATATGTAAAATTTATGAACCCATATCAATTTAAGCATTACTAGCTGTTGTATACAGCGTGTAAGAATGCTTTTAGCCGGGACAATTACTTTCCACATCAAAATGGCAAAAAAGCGAGCTAAAATCGTGCCTGGTGAATCAAGTTGAGTGTAGTATACGTGTATCGATTAGAAATGAATAGGTACTGAGGAGAATAAATGATGTTGGGGACGTTTCAATTGAATTAGTTAAATTATGCATCAATAGCTTGTGTTAACACTAAATTATTGAAGTTAAAAATAGAAATCCTCCAAAGTTTCTAATTTCTGTAATAGCAAATATTGATCAAATCTTGTAAAGAATTGTACTAGAGTATTAAGAGAAATTACTCAACATTTTCGCTCGTATGACACTTCGACTCGTTTTGGGACATAAGTGAGGGTGAGGGTGCACATTTTCGGGGCCCTTGAAACTTTTCCTTAGCGCCTCCATATTTAATGCTCACACTGCTTGACTCGCAAATGTAAACTTCACCGCAAAGTCGTTGATGTCTTGGGTGCCATAAGTGCAAACACACATCAACAAAGCTCGATGCCGCGAACGAAAGCAGATCAAAACCCGAATCCCCGAACGCGTGGGCCGTGGGAGAATGCCAGCGGTAGAAAGAAGGCCCGAATGGAGTTCTTTTTTGTTGGTGTCTCTCCACCAACACCCCGGGAACAAATTGGCTCCGGGCAGTGCACTCGATAAACTGCCCGTGAAGGAGGTCTACGAATCGCGACAAAGCGGCTTAAAAATGCGACCCTAAGCCGGGCACCCCAAAACACGGGGTAGATGGGAGGCCCTGCTCGCAGCGTAAAAGGTGCGTAACTCGAAATAGCTCAATAATCCAGCACCAATCGATCTGGTCGAGATTGAAGCTGAACCGAAAGTGGCAGCCGAAGATGGTGAACAGGGAACCACGTACGATTCGAGAGCGAAAATCCAATATAAATTATCGATTTCACACCTTATTGACATGAACGAGCTTTTTGTTATGGGTGATTTTGTTTTTCCCTTCGCGATGCGACCGTCAAACTTTTGGACACTCAAAATCGGAAAGCTATTTGAGTGTGTACGATCAACCGGCGTTAGGGTGCTTTCGGTACAGGAAAATGCCACATTTATTGTGACAATCCTGTGCAACTGCGCGCAAACGGTACTCGTCGATGCGTTTGAAGTTGATCGTTGTAGTTCATGCTCAGAAAGTGTGGGGAGAAAGTAGAGCCGATTTGAAGTATTAATACATCGGCTTAACAATACCTACGTCCGCCTCGTTTGTGTGAACGTGAAAATTGAACAAAGAGTGCAGCAGAATAATTTTAGTACATCTATTCACTAGCGGATTGGATTAATTTGCACGTAATTTACGATGCATTTACCGAGATCGAGACCTTTACGCGGGTGGCTTAACGTTACACAATTATTACACAATTTATTGCAAATCGAGCAAATTTTAACGATCAAACCGATCAGTTGCTCAAGAGAAGAGAGAGAGAGAGATGGAAAGCTGGTAGGTGAACATTCATATCGAAACGTGGAAAAATTCCAAATAATAGACTATCAAAAGGGTAAACGAAACAACCACAACAACGAAAAAAAATAACAACGGAACAGATGAAACACAGCCCCTTCGGAATGCCCCGGGGAGGAGAACGCATCGTAAAGTTTTATGGGGTGGCTTATGAGGTTGAAGTTCTGGAAAAATGGTGAAGGCATTTTTACTAACACGGCTCATCGATCCCGGTACACGGCGGCATAGGGCTAAGCTGCGTGCGTAAATTGATATATAATAATAAAATTGTTTTTATCGGGTCCCTGGTTTGATTTCGCCCGCAGCATCACCGAGGCGTTCGGAGCACCGGGGAGGGGAAAAAGTTTTATACGAACGCATTGTGTGAGGCGCAACATTCGTGTGTAGCGAAAATGCTTTGGGGAGGCGTGTATGGGATTAAACATTTTATTGTCTTCGCTAGGTGTCGTTGATCGAAGGTTAAGGATCAACAACGTTTGGAATGGAATGGATACGAATTCTCGCTGGATGCTAGCATCGGTACGGGTGGGAGTTTTGGTGCTTCGGTGGGCTCATGTTCCGAAAGTAGTGTAAAATGGTGCTACTTCGTAATTGAATATTCAAGCGTTCAGACGCGTTCGCGGCCGTGTATTATGTTGCAGTTGATATGCAGATGAGCGATGGCATAAATCATCCTCCGAGGTGCAAGTCGAGCGCTACAAATTAAGGGTTCACCGTATCTTGGAGGAACATTTTTACGACACATGCGACACGACCGAGTTCAGTGTTGCCGCCCAAAGGTAGTTGACATTGGATTAAGGCTTCGTAGTTTGAAAAAAATCTCTCTACATTGTGACATTTTCAACATTCATCCATGTTCATTAATATTTAAAAAGCCACCATTATTGCACAGGGCGATTTGCGTCCCTTTGCTTTTGTCTTTTTTTACTCATTGACCCATTTATATGTATTTTAAACACGCCAATCGCCAAAAACGCATTACCGCAATATGAAACGTTTCCGAATGTTTTGCAGATGAAATAAAAACGGCAAAAATCACAGTCGGTCCCGTATCGAACCGTGTCGAAAGCGATCCCAATTGTGGCTACTCACCACTTCCCCCGAGGGCAAGATATCATTATTGCCCCGTGTGCCAATTTTATGGCCCATATTCACTTTTACCAACCGAGTGAGTGAGCGAAAAAAAAAGAAACACACACACACACTGGAACTTCATTAACCGTGTATCTCGGATCTGCCAAAGTATCCCTTTTTATCGCCATTCTTACGTTTGCCATCTCTCAAACATAACCCGGTGGTTGGTTTGCAATTCTTTTACTAAATGTTTTTGTAAGCTGGGGGAACTTTTGGGGGATCGTTTTTTGTTTACTTTTTTTTCATTCCTTTTTTTGTCCCATTTACTGAGGACATGCAAAGCTGGCGAACGGCATGCAAAGTATTTGACGACTAATTAAATGTTGCTTTATTATTTTTATATCTGCCCGGAGGTGCATGCTTGACGCGTTTGGCCTCTCAATCCGTTTGGCCAGGATGGGGTACGGGTAAGGCTGAAAGGTACGGCCAGTTGTGGTTTGAACAGAAGTTTTGGGAACTCCATAGGTCACCCGAAATTTTGCCCTAATTGATCGAGTCCGCGTTCAAACTTAACACCCCAAACCGAGCACCGCCAGTAGCGTTTGGATGGGCGATTTAATCTCGGCAAAAGGAATTGGCAACATAGCCGGCAGCAGCATGGTGAGCGATCGGAGTTACTTCGAACGCGATACCAACGGGCTAATCGCGCGACTAGCTCCAGGGTGTGCGGAACTCTCGAATGACCGAGATCGCGATAATGGCGTCAAATCTTGACACCTATCGGGATTTCGTGGGTTTGTGTTTTTGTTGCTGTTGTTGTGGGCTCTGTTTCAAGACGCGTTAGAATCAGGCTCAAGAGCCCGGAAAGAAACGCTTGACGCGGCGTGCATCGGCTTTTGGTTGGCTTTTAAACAACAGCTCGGTTGATTGTAAGAAACGCGCGATCGAAGGGTGAAGGTGTTCGCAGCCGGGTGTACGGTATGATACTTATGGCTCCGGCTTCTTGTCCGGCTGCCGGTGTTGCTCACCGACGTTCGGTTTCTCATCGGTACAGCGGAGACAGAATGCCTCCGGACAGCACGCGGCAGCGATCAATCATAATTCTTTAAGTACAGCCCTGAGTGTTTAGAGGCTGGCTGGTGCCTCCGGGCCAAAACGAGTCAGGTATTTGAGGCACCTTTCGCTTCCCAAAATCACTTAAACATCGCCCCTGCCGTGAGACGTAAGCATATCGGCACCGCGAGCTTACTGAGCACGAAGACTTCTGTGCGATCAGTGTGACCCTTAGCTTTCTTCCTCTAACATCAACCGTTCTAAAACGGGGAGGAAAGCAAAGGCAGCTGGAGAAGTGGAATTCGAGCAGAATGAGCCCGGTGTGAACTATTCAAAACTGAACACACGTAGCAAACGATATCGAACAGGCTATTCCTCGGTTACGCAAATCGTGGCTGAGATATGGCTGAGGGAAAGGAAAAGGGACAGAACTATGCGATGAATGGTTGGCCACCACAGCCACCCGTCGCTCGGGTGTCGCCCGCACGCAGGCTTGAAGGCAAGGATATGGATCTTAGGGTTGCTGTTTGTACACAGCGCTGCCTCTCACCGATCGAGCGGGAAGGGAACAAAGGTTGTTGTGACACGACGGTACGCTAAAACCTGTAGGCTCTTATAAATGGATGTGTTTGCTGCCCAATCCAACTTCCTCGCCCTAAGTGATCCTAGATCGTACAGATTAGGAATCCAAGATTTGGGGGATTTTTCACACTTTCCGCACAGCGAGACTAGAACCTCCGCGTGATCACGGTACGGCGCATTGTGTGCTATCAGATTTACGTTTTGTTTGACTTTTTCTTTTTGCTTATCGACACCGCGTGTAAGAGAGTCCATTAATCTTACCACTGCAATCGATTGCAATGGAAAAAGACAGTGTTTATGCAGTGCGAAGGTATTGTGATTGTTGCGGTTGAATTCCTTCCCGGTGGCTCCATCCACTCGACGCTCCAACGCTCCGGTCCGTACACATACGCGTAATACGATCACACACGTACGTACGTACCATAGCACACAGACACATCGTACCTGGGTCCGTGAGTAATGGCAGCGAAGTAAACCAGCGGAGAATAATCGCTATGGGTCGCTGTGCCATACAGCCTCATACGAGGTGGCGACACGATAAGAACGTATATGTTGGTGCCGGTGCTGGGACCCCAACCCCAACTCACCCGACCCGATTGATTAAAGCGAACGGTGAGGTTAAAAAGTGTGGCAAATTTGCGTAGTTACACCGCGTCGAATGGGACCTGCACTAGGGACGGTTGCGGTCGGTAGACAGGCTGGGTGCGCGGTGCCTTCGAATTCAGTTCCGCATTCGCGCGGAATGGTTAGAAAGGGTAGATCACTCGGATCGGTTTCCAATCGGGCGGGTGCGTGTAATGGCCACCGTTCGATTGTTGGTCGCCGGAATGGTCGGCTGGCGGACGGTGAATTAATTATTGAAAACACTAAATAAATGTTCGCCACGCCGATCACAGATAGATCACGATGGATCGCGTTCGTGAGATAGAAGGTGCTGCTGGAGGTGAGTTGGACAAAATGGTTTGTTTTTTTTTTGTTTGGAAAAAGCGGATAAGTGTCCAAAGTGGGCCCCAAACTGTATCGATTGTTATCTAAACGTGAGTTGTAAAGTAAGCAAGGTGTTGTGTAAGGTTATATATCTGCGGTGCAATCAGGTAATTAAACGTATGAACGCAAGATTTAAGGAGCTGTTTGACACATTTTGCTAAAAACGAGTTTTCAATCAAAAGAATATGACATTGAATATAATACGTTATAAACACTTGGATCGATGGTGTATGCGTTATTTTGTGCGTGTTATTTTAAGCAGTCTTCAGATACTTGAAAATAGTGTAGTAATTTTACAGAACAAATTATTTCAAACATGAAGCCAAAAAAAAACAATTTCAAAACATTCAAGATCTTCAAAAATTTCCTGGTTCCAAATTTCATGACTGATGAAAGACATATTTTATGAAACAGTAAATTAAAAAAGAGACATCTCATTCCTTGCAGTTAAAATATGCTTTCTTGTCAACGTGTAACGGAATTTCAGACGAGAGAGAGAGAGAGAGAGAGAGAAAGAGAGAGAGAGAGAGAGAAAGAGAGAGATAGAGAGGGAGGGAAAAAAGGCATACAAAAACGCCAACATCTCCGAACATCAGAACTGGGGCTGTAAAACAAATGGTTTGAGTCGATTGTTCCCTAGCTGCCTTTCAAAATTAATGCCGTGTGATATATCTCCTCCTATCAATCTTCCTCGCGCATCGAACACATCCCGTGATACCCGCAAGAAGTAGCTAGAGAAGCATGTGTACTGTCCATTGCACGGATGATTACGTTACGTGGCGGAATTTCGTCCAATTGCATTAATGCTTTTTTTATTCCCTTTGCTTCTCTCCTTTTTCTCCAAAACATCTCAATCATGTGAGGGTTCGGTGTTGCTGGCGCAGATATTACTACCGCTGGTGGTGAAAACTTGCTCCAACACCGTTTAGGACAGTGCCGGTAGCCGGCAGGAATGATGGAATCTGCCTCATTTTTTCGTTTTTCTCTACATCTCTCTTATCACCCCGTCGAACACACGGGCACGGGAGGGCTTACAATCCCTTTCCGTTTTGCTTTTGTTGATCGGAAGGATTTCTCTTTCCTTACCCGCCACACCGTCACCGGGCACCTTTCCCCATTCCAGTGCCCTTTGTCCATCGTACGCACCATCGTTCTGACCATTTTCCAATGCCAATAGCTGTCAAAACCTTCCGCTGCTACCGTCAATCATTTGCACAGCTCATCGAAGATAGCACCGATGAAGGCATTTCTTTCTGCGAATCACGAAACGCTCTGGCAGCGGGACCGACCCGGACCGCGCAGTCGCGAAACTAAAAGGGAACAGGACCATTTCGGCGTTGAAAAAAAGAGGCCGCCCCACGGTCAAAGCGAGCGTGTGAAGCGAGCGAGTGAAAGACTGCTTTTATTCTTTTGTTACCGCGCACCATTCGGCGGGTTTTCGCCAGGTCTGCCACCACGGCACAAACGGAACAGGTACAATGGGAAGAATATATACCCCCGGTGCCGAACAATTGCGAATGACTTTCACTTGACAGACGAAATCGAAAATTTCCGAGACAGCGACGGACAGGCGATCCGGGTGCGATTGATGGAGGAAAGTTGTTCGGATCGATGCCGGGGTTGCGTTCGTCAGAATCACGCAACGCAGGATTGGGCCAAACAGCATGCGAGGGACCGGGAAACAATTCGTTTCCTGACGGGTGCAAACCACCCAGCAACAGCCCGCCGTGGCCGTTTTACAATCGTGAGCGGGTGCGAAAAACGGCCGATGCGTTTCGTAAGGAAACGGTTTCGTGCCAGACCTATTTTGGGGCGGCCGGAATCGTTGTTTTTGGGATGATTTTAGGGGAATGCATTGGCCGAAATGTGCTGCCGGCATTTGGGAAAGAGATTTTAAACCCGAATCGTTAAAAGTGCGAAGAGTTGGTAATGGAAAGGACTAGCGGCTCTCGCGAAACTACGACGAGGATCGAGAATGAAATGTATGTTTAATATGAAGATATAACCTTAACTTGAACAGATATCCCGGATGTAACGTGCAAACTATGTAATGGACATTCAGCAATAATAGATCGAGAAACAAATGTTGCATACTTAAAACAAATATTCCCACACATTGTTGTATTGTTTGCCCTCTTTCCAATCACGTGTTCTACATCGCAATGGGAGATGTAATGCGCATTGAGCTATTCGAAACTTTCCCGGCATGTCACCGTTGGCATTAAATTAAATTTTACTTACCGGTATGAATTCGTTGATGGGCCTTCAGATGCGAGCTTTTGGTGTACACCTTTGTGCAACCTGGAAGTAAAACGCAGTTCGGAAAGAAAATAGAATTAAACACAGCCGAGGAATTAATGTGTAAGAAAATTGGCACTAAGTGATTGCAAATGATGCGCTAAGTGGTAGCTGGAAACGTTCGACTTGAACGCCGCGCATGGCGAGGAACCCGACGCTGATGCAGCATGCCTCCAGCTGGGAAAGCATTCCGCCCTGTTTACACGACTTTTTCGCCGATCGGTGTTTAGGGTGGTGCTCTTTTCGGAAGGGGAAAGTACGCCCGGTAGGGTTTCTGTGCTGGTGTTTTATGATGATGAATGACAAATAACGTTCCAATGCCGCGTACTGGGCTGACCGAGTCGTTGGTCGGGATGGGAGAGTTAATTAAAATTATAACTTTAATTACATCGCTCATAAAGGCAGTGACCACGCACTGCGCCAGTGCCGATGCGCAACGAGCGCTTTCTGCGCTGGGAGTCTATCATTTGGTACAGTTCGAGCGGATCCATTGCAGATGAAATCGGATGGCCGGTCGTGCGCATTTTCGGTACGGCAGCCCGGTCGTAAAGTGAGCACCGGCACAGTTTAAATGTCAAAGTCGTTGCATACGAACGTCCCAGTGTCAGATCGTGAACCGCAATAGACGGATGGCCACGATGACGACGTCAACGGTTTGAAACGTGTGCTCGGTATTTTTTTCTTTATTTTGCACAGAACAACTCGATTGTGATCCACCGCGGTGCACTGCAATGAGATTGTGCGATTCCGGAGCAGGTGGCCAGAATGCTCTATACGCGACGGGCTGCCCAACGACTTAATTATTCGTTTCACGGTTCAACATTAAATGGTTCAGCGATAGCTAGAAGCCGATAAACGGCATTATGCCAGTCCGTGGACCTCGTTCGGCGAGCTGGCAAACATCTGGTCATCTCAGATTTGCGCTTCACCCCAGCGCCTGTCTTGACGCCGCGACTCACCGAGGCTGACATGCTGCTCGATGCTCTCGATCGCTCAAACGCTCGATGTTACCGGTATGTGTGAAGTTCAAGGGTATTCGAAAACAAAACGAACCAAACAAAAACTTACACATAAAAAAAGCAAAACAGATCTGTCGACACTACTCCACCAAGGACCGTGGACTATTTTTGAGGCACAGGGTGCAATAACTGTGGCCCGAACACCCGTGCGATCGCAGCATTAGGATGCCGGATAATTGCAGTGCAGGCCCGGGTGCCTTTTCTTTGCCCACTGCCGTGTTATGTGCGACCGAGTGGTGCTGGCATCGGCATCGTGTTTACCATGTAATGATGGCCTTACCGGCTGACAGATAGATTAGACGCTAAAGTCAAGGATTTTCATGACCACGCGGGCCCCGCTAGAAGTGGTGCGCGATGTTACCGCGATTCATACTTATAACTGTAAAATATGATTCATGGGGGGAGGAGGGGTCCGATGGGACAACGATACAGGGGGGATCAGAATTGGTGCGAAGCTAGCGCCATGTGTCGGCAGTAAACAGTATGAGTTTGAGAGAAATGTCATAGCATTGGCCTTGCATCGCTGCAGTGGCAATGTTTGGTTTTATTCCCAACGACGGTTTTTGTTTAGTGGCTGTCAATTGCGGTGGAGCATCGTGCGGGATGAGAACGTACAATTTTCGGTGTAATATGTTTCAACAAAGCCAGCAACGGCAACTCGGATTGTGTGTGCAATGTTGGAGTTATATTAATACAGGGTGTTCAAGTAATTTTCTATCATTATTATTTTAAAGTCATGGAAATTGTGGACATTTCAGTATGATGTGAGATAGAAAAATTCACAGTTCATAAGGTTTTCGATTTCTGGTGGTGAAGTTTGAACTATTTCTAGGATCTCTTCAAGTTTCAGTAGCGGAAGATATAGAGACTTTCCAATTTCCGAGAACTTCGCAATATGATACTGATGTCGTGTGAACTTTTTTCAAATCGCCAATTTGCAACGCTTTCTGACATGATGAGAAACCTTTATAACGAATCTTAGTCAATCTCTACGAGACATTGAAAATGATTCCAAATCTTCTTCAATATGTTCCAGTTCCACTTGAAAATAATCCCGACAAGGTTCCAACTTTCTCGCTTAAAGTCTTGTTAGAAGTTTTGCATTGAAACTATCCTGATCCTGATTACCTCTTTGGCTACTCTGGCACTCTTTCTCTTGGAAAATGTTAAAAAATTTCCCGTTAATTGGTTGGCAACAAAACAATAATCACGACGAATTAAACGAATTACGACAATTGAAATAAAAAAAGAACAAGTTCTCAATGTTTTCGCTCTGATCGAAACAGTACGGCGTGAACTCGTAATGCACCTTTGCAGGGGGTTGAACAAGTGGACTCACGAATTAAATCTATTAACCTCTAAGCCGAACCTCTTGGCACAGGGCGATAAGTAACCGTGGATCTAAAGAAACTTAATGGCAGAAAAAGGGGGCTAGTTTTTTTCCAGAAGATGCCCTCCGATGAGCTTAGATACCAGTTGCCGATCGCAAGGGCGAAAATTAATGCCCCCTGGTTACCGTATGACTCGCGTGAGTCGGTAGGCCATCCTTGCTCGGGGCGACTATCGATTGAGAGTGGTATTAATTATCAACGACTTGGGAGTAGAGCAAAAACCAAACAAATAAATAGAGCAAATATCACTTCAATTGCAATTGTCTGGCATGTGCAGTGCTGGGCAGGGAAAACAACGTTGGAAAATCAAAACCAGGTCCAGTATTAGTTCATCTGGAGGATGTTTATTACTCGTGCGCTCAGTGTCAGTTTTCCTATCCCCGGGGAAACGTGTTTCTGTTTTACTTCTTTTTTGTCTACTCCTATCGATCTGCACACCACGCTGAGAAGAGTCTGGGAGGAGGCAGCTACAAACCAACAGACAAAAAAAAACAAACACCACACGATCGACACAAAAATCTCGTCCATCGTTAGCGTCCGTCTGCGAGCATGATGTCGTGATCAAAGTCTGGTTTAGTGTTGGAGCCAACTTTATCACCACTGGACATGCGCCCCGTTTGCCGTTGCGCTGTCTCCGTCAGCCGTGCACTGCGGGCACTCCACCCCAAAGAAAGGTGCTGCGGTCCGTTCTGTTCCCTACCGCGAGTCACCCGTCCGAGGACGAACAAAATCGTGGCAAGTGCGCACAATTTGTTGTGGAAATGTTTCAGCATTGCTGCAATGCACCGTACGGTGCGCGATCGGGCAGGATCGGGAATTCATCGTAGCGCTCCACCCGGTTAACTCCGCTCCAAACTTCGCACAGAGTGTCGCGTAGCCCGGGGGCAAATAAGCAAAACCTAGGGTAGATTTTTTTTATTTTGGTTTCGGGCGAGGAGGATGATTGCGCTTTTGCTAACCGCAGGTAGGCAGAGACTGGAGCAGCCGTCTTCTGGTCGCTGAATTCAATTTACTTTTATAATTTAATTTAATTTAATGAAAATAGTTGCACCGGAGAAAGGAGAAGAGTCTGTTGCACGAGCTGTGATACGGGAGAAGGCGAACCACATCGTGCTGTGAATGTCGCCCCGCACACACACACATACGTACACATTGAAACATTTCATGACGGCATGCTCACACACGGCATTGCTGGCGGGAAAACGCACGGCGTGGTGCGGCAGGTTATGCCGTGCGCAGTGAACCAGTGCATAATACCTAATCAAAATAGCATAAATGAGGGAAAATTATCACCAGCATACTATCACGCCACACGCGACAGCCGGCAATCTTCTTTTGCCCCGGCTTAGACCAAATGGGTACCGTGAGGGGAGTGGGAAAAAGGGAAAAGCCAGCAGCGAGACGGCAAGCGACGGCAAAAGGCTCAAGCCATTTATCCAAACATGGTGTTAAATTGTTTAGCGAACGTTTCCCGGTTTGGCTGCCATTCGGCGTTTGCCTTTTGCTTTGGTGATTTTTCGATCTGGTCGGGACGGCAGCTTGCTGCGTGTCAGGCGGACAATTGGTGCGAATAGCGAAAACGATTTCTTACACCGTGCTATTGTGCTCCCGATTAAGCACAACCGGGGTAAGAAAAAGTCTTGTTTTCTAATTGTGTAATCACGCGTACCGGGGTGGAGTTGTGCAAGGCAGTGCAGGCACAGCTTCATCGATTGTAATAACTTTATAGACGTGGGGATGAAAAGTGATGTGAATTGATCGAATTTAAACATTAGGACCGTATAGAAGGAGGATTAGGACCGTATCTTCACGGATTATGAAGAACCGACATTTATTAGCATTTATTATTATCAGCTGTTGTGTGAAGTTAAAAGCATAAAGACTTCAAAGCTAAATTTTCGATTTGCATTCTCGCAAAAAAACCTTATGGTGGGATGATCTTGAGGTTGCTGAGGTCATTATGAGTCACCAGTAAATGACCATAAGGTAATAAAGTTAACATCGGTAAATGGCAAGGTCTTCGTACGGGAATTACAGACCTCCCATCGTAACGATCGCTTTTGTTGGTCAGCTCGAGCCCGAGCAGAAGTTGAGAAATTCGTGAATATTCTAACATTTTCCCTATCTCTGGTGCTCTAACGATGATTTCAAACTACATCTATTAAGTAACTGTCAAATGGATCCAAAGCGAGCTGAAAGGTGACGATCATACAAGTAGACATACATCACAATGGTTACGGATAACGATCAACTACAATTGTGGAAAATCCAATCTATTCACCCACTTACGGTAAACCAACTGATCTAATATTCCAACCGCCATTTTTCAACGATAGTGGCCAGACCAGAAACCGCCAAGGCTTTTGTCCGGAAAGACTCATGGGTCATGTTTATATTGCATCAATTACACAGCAGGCTGCAATTGTACGATCAAGTTCGCAACTGCGAGTTTGAAAATAGACGAAACAGCACTCCGACGAAACGCCCGTGACTGTGCAAAACTGGTCGATTTTGGGCCAGCTGTTTGGCGTCGTATCAAACCCAATTTCGCAGCTCAAACCTAGCCGACCGATCTAACGCCGAGGGTGGCGATGCACGTATGAAGCGAAACGGACGCGTCGTAGCTTAATGACGCGTTGAAAGGTAATAGTTTACCAGATTCCAGAGAGTTCCGTCGTCGGGCATGCCGTAGGTTCACGTTTAATGGTGTTTTCGGTACGGAACCGGCACGTTATTCGCTACCGCCATGAAACGGCGCGTACCACTGACTGACTAGTTGAACAAAGGCACCCAAATGTGCCCGTCGTACGTGGCCAGCGGGTTTGTGGCGAACGAAATTATGCATCGAATGGCCAGCGGAGGGTGTCTACGGTTGGACGGGCTATGTCAGATCGATGCCAGAGAGCATGCTGGCCTGATAATTAAGGTCACTCGTGCGACCAGGGAAGGTGAACTATGGTTCACTTTCGTTTTCATGCCAGCGTTTGCATACCAGCGATCTGATGGGATGGTTTGGCTGCTGGGTAGCGTATCTTGGCACGCTTCCAAATGGTCATTATAACGATGTTGTCAAAATCGGTAAAAAGAACCATTCCATCCCTCAGAGCCGACCGGGCGGCGTTGCGATGTCTTAATTATGCCCTGTTGGTCGATCAGTTTGATATTTGCGCGTGTGGCACCGAACCCACACCCCTAGATTCGTGGTCTGCGTCTCCATCCTGTTGAAATGAAATTGACACTCCAATAAGCACCAACATAATGGGATCGTTATGCGTGCGATCGAGCCCAACGAACAATTCTGCGTGAGGATCTAGCCGACCAACATTACCGAATCATGTCGCGATGGCAATGAAAGAAAAGAAAATCAACCCGAAAATATTTTAATAGCCTTTTGTACAGCGCGTACGCCTGTATCCTTTCTGCTATGGCCAACCGCTACGCCGACGATGACGAGCTTGGGGCGATAATGGTTAAATGTTTATGGTGCCGTTGAAATCAATCAATTCCCTCTTGTTTGCGACCCTGGCGAAGCAATCGTCAAATAAGCGCCATATGCATGCATGACCGATATCAGACCGAAGTTGGGAGCCAAGATCGGTTTTGCAATCATCCTCACGTCCCGGGCCTTCTTTCCTCCATCCCCAACCCCTTCCCACACCCACGTGTGCTAGGGCTCTGTCCTATCTGGGACCCGCTGCGTGGTGCCCGTAGTGCAATCGCAATTTGATCTCAGTGGGGTAAAAATCCAATAAACTACAATCTATTCATTACCTCAGTGCTCTTTTGGCATTCGCGCGCCCCGTGTTCGGCGTGCCGGGGCCTAAATCAGGCCAATCATCACATGCAGAGCAAATATGAATGAATAAGAGTGACGCGGTGGCCTCACCTCGCACGTCAGCGTCTTCCTCTATCAGTTTCGGGGCGTTTGAAAGGAATAGCGCACTCGAACAGTGCGCCTCCTCGGTTACCGAGCGAGTGGTCCAGTTTGAACTATGCTTTATTTAGTTACAGCTCAGTTGGTTGGCTGCTTTTTTTATTCATGCTTGCTGTTCCTTTTCCTTAAAGCGTCATTGGGCCGCGCCGGTTTATTGGTTCGTATGTTGGCTTTTGCATGACCCATCGAAGGCTAAACCCCAACAGCATAACAGCTACGCTCTTCGTGGCCTCGAACCAACAATGCGAAATAAAAATAAAATATTAAATTTTATAACTTATTCTGTTCATTTATTACCGGCCGATTCCTGTCCGTAAGTAGACCCATTGGAGTCAGCGTGAAAACGAAAGCATTTGCCAATATGCGAAGCCGATCAAAAACTGAAATAGAATTGTATCAGTATCGCCGACCCGGAGCCCGCTGTTGATAAATGCGTGCGATCAGTCGAAGTCGAAGATCATTTACCAAAAACTTCACAACTTCGTTGCCGAATCGTAACCTTTCACTTTTTTTTCCTCTCCTGTTACTTTGATCCAGCAGTTGGTACGATATCGTGTGTGTTCCATGGTCACGGTGACTCAATTGGGGAGCTATTTCGAAGCAATTCCAACCGTTCCGAACGATCCAATCGTCACCAGATTTGTTTGGACGTTAGCATGACGCGGCGTGCAATTTGTGTCGTTATGCGGCTAAACGCATTCGCTATGCATACCGCTCCAGCTGTTACTTCGCCCAAGTCTAAGGATGGTCCGGAATGTCTGCTCAACCCAAGTGTACCATATAGCCATCCCAATCCCTTCATCCTTCCCAACCCTCCAATGGCTCCCTCCCGAAACAAGTTCCAAATGCAATCGAATCCAAACAGTCTATTGAAGAAGGTGCACGAGACTGCACCGTGGTACGGCGGGTGGTCATAAAGTGAAACGGTTATTAGCAATTGGCATGGTGCAGTGTGTATGAGTGTGTGTGTGTGCAGAGTGCATCGGGTCGGGCGCCGTTTGCAAAATGGAAGCTAATTAATGATTCGGTCATGAGCGCAATAAGGATTAATTAAATTTTATCTGATGGTACCCCGCGACTTATGGGACACGACCGTGATCTGTGAAGCTTTTCTGCTTCCGGCAGGCAGATTTACCAGGAGGAGAGCTGTAGCAAATGGTAGCCAGCATTACCTGACTGGCCGAAGCAATCTCGGTACATCTTCGAGTCGTGATAAGGAACGTCTTCTGTAGGTCTAATTTTGTGTTGCTTGACTAGTTTCATTTTAATTTACTGCCCGGATTGAAATAAATTTTGCTTTTGGAAGGTATTAGCCCAGAATCAAAGTTCATTCCATTATGAAAATTAAGCTCGAGTATATTTTAAGGATCTGGAACCATTTACCAATTATGCTGGAATTAAATATTTACTAACAAACGAAATACACACAGATTAGACAGTAAAAATAAAGATGGAAAGAGCAGAAGCCGATAAGACTTCCAGTGGCAGTGCTAGAGCAGTTGTTTTGGGGAACTTCAAACAACTTCTTTCAAAGCTTTCGCGTCTAACACACTGCAAGATTTGCAACTGTGTCAACTGAGAAAGCTTTAATTAGTATTGATATTTCCAAGAGTTCTGGATGGATGGAAAGATTCCTTAAATTATCTCATTCCATCCCAGATCTATTTGGAAAGAATCCATAAAAAGGCTCCAAATATGCATCTTGGCTGTATTGTTCCTACATTTAACCATACTTTTGGTATTCAAACGAGTACTTTGAACCAGGAAAAACTTTTTCTCCTACTAGAACTGTGAGGTGCTGCTTAGCTGGCCACTTTAAAAGTGATATAAAGCCGGTGATTAACCTTCAACGGCAGCGAAACATTGTTTTGTGCTTAAATTGTCAATATCCGGTTTGCTGGAAACAGATTATTTCGCTCCATACACCACACACTTCAAAGCCCTCTAACGAGGGTAAAGTAAGCTGTACACAGAGGGTTGTTGTTGTACTTTAAAAACATGTTCCCAAGCGTTTGATGGCTTGTTCTCAAACTGATGAACTGTGCATAGAACCGATCCGTGCAAGAAATAGTGGTTCACTGCGGACTGCTACAACCCCCTCCGGGAGATTAGGGGCTCAAAACAAATCTCGAACAAATCTCAAAACCCCCCAAGAACCCAACACCAGATCGATCGATAATGGTTCGTCCACAACCGGCAGGGCATATGCCACGGCGTTGTTACCCCCGGACCCGTGTCGCGTAAAAACCGTGTATCATACCTTTTTTTGATTGATTGGTAAAGAAAAATCACGTCACACTCTCGCGTCAGCTAAGAATGTGATCTTGATTCACGATCATTCGTCAATGGACAAAGCACCCGGGTGACGATCAAGATTGGTTTGTGCTAGTTCTTGTACGGAATGGCGCGCAAGGGAAAAAAGAATATAAAACCATACATAAAGCACCACAATCACCCGGCCAAACATCGGCAGGCTTACAAAGGTGGAAGCGAAGTTCAGAAGTTCAGTAGATCCAGACCCTGAAAGCCACCCAGCCGTGTGGTTGTTTGTTTGCGCACGGTTGCAATTGAGTGACCCCCGTCGATATGTCCTCGACAACACAAGGGTAGCGAACAAACAATTGTGGCTATTGCAGTACTTCTGTGAACACCCCAAACAACAACATTCGCTGGGCCCCGATTAATCATAAATTGTATCGACAAATTCAATTGGATTGGAAGTTGTGTAAAGCGCGACTAATAACAGGCAGCAAACAAACATTGCGCGTTATTAATGATTTTTCAATTTTCATAACCACCCTCAAGCGGTGACTTGGTTCTATCTGTCCTGATGGAGCGCCAGGTAGCTTTGTACCGCGTTGACACACGTTGTGTTCCACCGCACGGTAATGTGGTGTAGCATGCCAAAAGCTACAACACCACCGAACGACGCACACCAGACACGTTGACAGATGACACGGTTTGAAGGTGCTCGCCCTGTGTAGACCAAATCCCGGAATCCCGGGGACTGTATGTTCGATTCGGCATCCAACCGCTTGTCAGCAAGGGTTGTTAGCCGGGGACCGTGATTATGTTGCTGCTGCGTTCGCTGCCAACGGCAGGGTTGGAAAGATGATGTTCCCTGTTACCCCTCCGGCCCCTCTGTGCCACGACTGCACGTGAGCAGCAGAAGATACGTGGAACTAGTTCGGTCGTCAGTGCATCGCTCACTTCGCGCCAAGTCGCACGTTTCTCACCACTTTATATGGAGCTCGGAGCTGAATCGGTTCGATGACAACTTTTTCACCCACCGCTACTTCGAGTACTTCGGCCCGGGGTTTAGCTTCTTTCCCAGCTGTCAGCCGTCGAGGTGGCGGGCAAGATGGATGGCGTGTAAAACGGGGGAAAGTGTACTGCGCTCGGTTTAGAAGTGGCGCACTCGCGACTTGAACAGCAGCAGCAAAAAAAAGCGACAACAACCAATAGAAATCAATAAATCATTGTTTCCACCATGCTGGTTGGAGGAGGCCGAGGGCAATTGGGACGCAATTATTAAATCTTATTATGTGATAAATCATGATTAAAAATTCTGTTACTTCGGTGAGCAGGGTATCGCAAGTAGCACCGGGCCTGACACCCGGTGTTAAGTGCACCAAAGCAAAACTGAGCAGATTGCTCGAACATCCGGCAAGGTGAGACGTGCCTTCCGTGCAAACAACGGGAGTACCCTATCCGATCACCATTAATTGATTTAATTAGAGAAAATAATTACGCGCTTCGTTAGGACAATTGTTGAGCGGGGTACCTGCGGAGGTTTAGGAAGATAGGCAACAAAAAACGAAAAAAAAAACCGATCGCCAATCGATCGAGGTGCTCAAATGTGCATGTGGATAAAAGAAAAAAAACTGGCGTTACATCTGTCTGGACTTTGTGACTGATCCCCTATTAAATGGACCACTTCCTTGTACTATCCACAAGGACCTGACTGCCCGACGGATAAAACGGGAGGTTTCACTTTTGCGCACACAATCGACTAGCACGCTTCGCTTTTTGATCGCGCAAAATTGGATCATGGTGAAAATTGCTGGTTAATTGGAGCAGGGCAAACGGACGGGGTGGAATGGTTCGGTTGTTGATAAGTTTTCCACCCAACGGTAAGTTAGTTAGTCCGTTCCTCAGCCGGTGATGACGTTTGATCGACGACCCATTCGACGGTGGTTTGGAACATTCGTGCTGGGCAAGGCGAACGGTAAAGCAGAGTGGAATGAGTTCTGTCGCGACTGCTAGGCCTGATTAGCTGACGACTTGATCGCGATTGTGACGGGTCGTAATAATCACCGGGTTGCTCAATTTGCAACAAACAGTGGAAAACGGAACGGAACAGAAATAGCGACCGTTGGTTGGCGGGTAAATTGAATCGTGTTGATGAAACAATTACAATTCATAAAACGATCACGTGATAGTAAAAGTTGATCACAGCCAATGTTTTTTTTTTTAAGATTAGTTGAATAAATTTTGTGTCAAAATGATTTTAATGAAATCTCCAAGCTATGTTCGACGAAAAAAATAACTAAAATTTAAATAACAGATATGAACTCGACATTCTAAATTCTTCAGGGTTCCATTCAGAGCCGGGTGTTAATCATTCTCTCCTTTTCATGTATTCCTTTCTTAGCAATTTAGCTGTTGTAAATTGTGAATGATCGCGCATTGTTCTTATATTTAAGAGAGAAAGTGTTGGAATTCTAAAAAAATCCTTAAGTATAGAATTTATAATTTTTTATAGAAATTACAACTTTGTTTTAAATATTTTACCATATTTCTCTCAAAAATCTGTTAATTGCTATGTGAAAAAAAGGAAGAGTATGCGATAGGAAATATCATTGCTCTAGGATGTTCCTTTTGGGTCCAAATGTATGAACATTGATTATGAATTTATACAAAATTTTAAGATTTTTGGGTACTAAAGACTTTATCATTCTTTGTCTAGGCTAGGATATAAAAAACTTCAAAGAAGATAGTTTGGATTAGAAAGATAAAAGGCATAATTTTTAGCCCAGCTTAAAATATCCACTTTAATGCATACGAGATTTGAGTTTCAAAACCTCATTTTATCGCTCCAAAACCTTCAGTTAAGTTACACAGTCTATTAGAAAATAAACTAAGACAAACACTACTATTACCACCTTAGTTAATCCTTATTCATGGTAAAGTGTTAGCTATGCTGTTCTACCCATATCAGCACTAATTATCGCCGGGTTTCAATAGTGGGACTCCCTACCCTAACTATCGTCCCATGGCCGTAGATGGTAACCAGATGCGGTGTACACTCCACCCGAGGTGATCGTGGCATCGATGGGAAAAAATGTATCGAAAGTTCACATACACACAGACAAACCCCTTTTTGGGACGTGGGTGAAAATGAAAGCTTTTGCCAGTCCGGCAAGCTCCGGTACAAATTGATTCATCAGCTGATCGCGGCTAGTTACCGTGAAAGAATATCGCACGTTCACCAATCTGGTCCAACTTCTTCCGCGGGTTGGACGGTTCGAATATGGTAACTTCACGCTCTGCTCTACCCCCGCCACCCCGTTGTGCGTAGTTGTTGGCGAGGATCGAAAGTGATAATTATCGATTTTAAATGGCGCGTACGCAAAGGAAAACCGAGCACGTCTGCGATCGTGGTGCGAGCCACCGCTAGTGCATGAGGGATTGCGCTCTCAAACATCATAATCAAAGGGGAGCGAAAGAGCGAGCTAATGAATTATCACGTAAATGTCTTAATTTTATTGCAGCACCAATGCATGCCCCGGGTGGAACACGGGTAGCATTGCACGGGTGTCTCCGACGGTCAAACCCTCCAGGGGGAAATGGGTGATCTCCACATCGGCTGCCTTAGGTGGGAAAGGCGCGACGGGCTGGTAGTGAAAAATTGACGAGTGATTTTTCTCACATTCCGTTTATGGATGACACTGGAACCGGCCGGGTCTGAAAAGTCTTCACCGACATCCGTAGTGTATGTGGTGTGCGGTGGTGATTAGACGATGGCGATCCTATCCAAACATCAGGCAAGCGTAACGTAGCGCTTGAAGAAAATTATCCATATTATTAATTATCTGCCCTTCGAATCGGGCACGGGAACATGCATTGGAATTGGGGCGTTGTCGCATGACCACTCGCATTTGGTAATGAAGTGATCATTTGGACAATCGGGCTATCAGCGACTAAAGATCACCTCTTCCAATCGTGGTGGGTGTATGGTGGGAATGGACCCATAGTTTGTATTTACCCGACCGATGCCGATTTCATGGGAATTAGGTTCGGAGGATGGAGTTCCAGAGCTAGCCAGCCGAGAAACTGCTGCCTTTCGTACTTACCGATAAAATCACAGTGGTGTATTCGTCGTTTCTCCAGCTCGGGATTGTTGCGACGGTTGTAGCGGCCTACGATGTGCTTCACGACACCGGCACTGCTGAGCACGCTGTTGATGCTGTGTGCGGAACTTTGCCGCTTGGAACTAGAACCACGCGAGGACGATCCGGTACGGGTGGAGACCGGTGGGCCACCGGTGTTGCCAGTGCCGGATCCGTTGCTTGTACCGGAAACCGTTGCAAGCGCACCGATCGCGTTCGGCATCCCCGGCAAAGGATGGAGGGAACCGTTGGACGTGATTGGATTTGGTTGCGTTGGTTGCGACATTGAGACGGGTGTTTGGACGGGTAGCTGTTGGAGGTGTTGCGTTGGGTTCGGACCCGGAACCGACTGCGCACCTACCAGGCCACCGTGCGTATGGTGATGGATGTGGTTGCCCTGCAGTGTAATCTGCTGCTGCTGTTGCTGATGTTGTTGCTGCTGATGATAAGGTGGAGGTGGAGTTCTACGTGGCGGGTTCTAAAGAGAGATGTAGGAAAAGTGCACATTAGGAAGAGGAATTGTCTGCGAGGTGACCCGACGACGAACACTAACCTGCAGATTATTCCCGGGACTACCGGGGTCCGAGTTCGGTGGTGTTAACGGAGGAACGTACATTAGCCTCGAAATAGGAGTTGGGCAAACATTGGAATTCTGCGGTGGAGCGTACTTGCCATGGTACATAGGACCAGGCGGTTGACTTAATGTGGCCGTTCCACCACCAGCGGCTTGATGTTGTTGAGGTTGCCAGTGATAGTAGTTATTGTTCTGGTTCACCTGCAGATGTTGTTGCTGTGGGTGATGCTGTTGCTGATGATGATGCTGCTGGTGTTGTTGTTGGTGGGGATGTTGTAATTGATGATGTTGCTGATGTTGCTGCTGTTGCAGTTGTTGCGACTGATGATGTTGCTGCTGCTGCTGCTGCTGCTGTTGCTGAGGTGGGTGATTAGTGAGAAGCTGCAGACTAGAACCACTCCCATTCGTTCCAGCTAGATAGCCATTGAGATTGTGCTGGTTGGGATGACCGTGAGCTGTCGCAATGCTGTGCGTGTAGCCGGCCCCATTGTTCGAGAGGAAATTATTGCTACCATTGTTGCTGGCGTTACTATTGTTGTTGCTATTAGTGTGACAGCTGGTGACGTCGCTGTGCATATGGTTTTGGTGAATGCTGTTGTTGTTGTGTAGATGGCTAAGGTTGTTGTTATGGTTGGTGGCGTTCTGCGCGAGCAGCGCGTTGCTCTTTTCGGTTTTGATCTCGAGCGGACTGAGCAATGGCGAGGACAACGGTTCCAGAAACGGATCATCAACGGCTTCCATCTTGACCTGCGGTATGCCGTTCATGGTACCGAGCATGATCGCATTCTCGGGGTCGATGTTCTGTATCGAGCTGGTGATATCCTCCCACAGCGGTGGCCGTAGAAAGGAATCCTCCGATTCCGTGCACAGCATGTCTCGATGTTTGTTGCCTTGTGGAAATGGAACGACGAGAAGATCACGAAAAGGGAAGAGAATCATTTTATTAATCCCGTTTTGTAATCAACCTTAAACAAACTTCCAACCGTTATCTTTGCGTAAGTAGCTTAAGCAGCCTTCCTCTCCATTACGGTAGCCAAAAATTGAGGGAGAATGACATTGCCATCATTCGAGCTAATGTTGGAGATTTCTGTCTTTTGTTTGCTCAAATCATCTTGTATTGATACGTACCGAAGAAAAACTCCTTTCCATAATGCTCGTAGTTCTGGCTGGTGTAGCTGGATAATCCCGACGACGACAGTGGTGAGCTGGATGATGGATGATGCTGGCTGCCCGGTACAACGTCCAGCTCGACATCGGTTTCCAATTTATTTATGCGCCCCATCAGCTCATGCCGAAATTCTAATTCTGGTGACTGAAATTAATTGTGCGGATGACAAAACGAAACGGGATGGGAAAAGAAATTAATGAACGCTGTCTTGCTCGAGATTGCCGCGAGACGGTTCGATACCGTGTGGTGGGGCCAATTCTTTAGGTAGTTAAGGCACCGTGCTCGGTACATAATTTATGATAAGAAGAAAAATTTCATTACAATAAATGCATTTAGCTTGTTGTCAAAAATGCACTGTTGACAGGATTATACATTATCGGAGGTAAGCTTTCCGCCTTTTCGGGGGGGAAGATGTCAGAATACACTGTTGCTAATGATGCACAACAGTGCAGGGTGTAAATATTTATAATAATATAGAGAAATTATTACCACCTTTGAGATCAAAGAGAACGTTCCTTATTGTTGGTATGCATTTTATTGGAAAAATAACCGAAACATCTCCAAAACATAGCACACATCCTTCCAACAGCTCTGTTACAGACATCAAAGAGGCAGACGATCATTTCCCTATTGCACCTTCGCAACGATCTTCACGCGCTGTCAATCCTAATCACTGAGAACATTAATTTACATAAACACAAACCCTTCCCTTGCCGGCGAGGATCAGCGACCCGAAAGCTTGGCAGATGGGCTCTAGTGAAAGCGTTTGACTACGAGTCGAAGTACGAATGCGAGTCACAAACAACCCCTCGTTACCGCCACGAGCTGGACCCGAAGCTGAAATGGTGGTTGCCCGTGATCTACGGACCATCGTTAGAATCCCTGGTGAGACTCGACGCGAAACTATTGGGAAAAAAACGATTAGATCCACTTGATGGACGCTAAAGTGACGGTCTGAAATGCTACTTGCCAGTTGCGCTCGTCGTTCGTGGATCGTTGGTTAGTGCTAAAAGACAAACGTTTAACGTACTGTGTGGCTACACATCAAACAGGCAAGAGAACGATAATCACGAAGATTATAGGCATTCGGCTCGGTGTGATTGATTTATATAGTGCTAGTGATGCCAACTGTTTCGCAATTAA
Source organism: Anopheles marshallii (assembly GCF_943734725.1). Classification (NCBI taxonomy): domain Eukaryota; kingdom Metazoa; phylum Arthropoda; class Insecta; order Diptera; family Culicidae; genus Anopheles; species Anopheles marshallii. The sequence goes on along the minus strand of NC_071327.1, from coordinate 72,709,216 downwards.
ATCCTCTGCTACAATCGTGATGGTGTTGCATGGGTGCCCAATAGCCTCTATCGCACCGGACAACAAGTGGAATCGTGTGGCAAATGGGGCAACACGGAAAGAAGCATGTTTGCACAGACTATAAATTATCGAATTTTACAACCACCCGAAACGGTTTAATGGTAGCTGCATGGCTTTTAATATTCTAGATTACATTAGAGTTTAATGGTTTTTATGTAAATATCTCACCGTCAAACATGCGCATCTGCCGTATTAACACATGTCCCAATTTAGCCTCCCGGGAGGGTCGTTAATAAATTCGCCCGTAAACATGCATTTTTATCACGTTTGCAAACCATCGATGAATGAAAAATGGTTCCTCTCGCGTTGTGCAGAAGAAGAAAACCCACCCCGCGAGGCGATTGAACCTGCAGCCGGCGGCACACATTACCCGGCTGACCAAAACGGGCAGATTTTAAAATACTTATGAGCGCGTAGTGTGCGCGCGGTAAGGGTAAAAACTGCAACTAAATAAAGCAAAATGGTTGACGGGCAGCACATTTGCATACAATTGGTCGTAAAAAAAAAATTATCCACCCGCTAGCAGAAGTGCGGTCGACGGCGTACACCATGTGGTGCATGCTGAAATGTTGTTGCGGTGTTTTGTAGTAGAATTTACGATCGATTTTATATTATTCTTCACGATCGTTTGATCGAAACGCACGGCCGTACATCTATTGGCAGATTGAGGTGAGATGACACTTTAGCAGCGACTAGCCGCGAACACTTTACCAGCCGTGGAAGCGTTTGTGTCGAGAGGCGGGGTGTTTTGAGCCGCAGATGGAATATTAACTTCATATCTCAATTGCTTAGAATTCGCACAGCATCGAATGGATAAGAGTGTGTGGTAGACGAGGAAGACAAGCCGAGCATTGTTGAGCGGTGCACTATTGGAAGTCGCTTGCTGGTGTTAGGCAGCACGTTGCGATTGAAGCAGGAATTAGTAATGCAATTGAGACGGTAGTGCTGAATGCACTTACAGTGAGTTTCATTTTCTCAAGGTACCTGATTCAAGTGTACACTAATGTAAGCCGGAAGACTAGATTTGTACGACAAAATTTCAGCTTCTTACAGCGTAGAAATCGAAGTGCAGCACCTTAGTCCGAACCGGCTACTGACAATTCAATGGAACGTTCATGGCAGGAGGGAAGAAAGGTGCTCTCCATGTTATTATGCTGTCACATAAGCGCTATCTAAACGGGAACATTTTGTAGAACTGAATGCCTGTGCCATTAAGTACGCCTATTGGTTGACAAATGTACTCGATTTTACAAATCACACCAATATTTCCGTGAAATAATCTTTATCTAATGCCAACAGCTTTCAATCAAACACTTATACCGTTTAAACGGCCGGATTGATTGCAGTGTTGTTTTATGTGTTTCTGGTGTAAATTTGCATCACAAACATTCTCGAGTGGCACGTTCAAGGGGCGACCGGCATTCCGCTTCTGCATCGCACACATCGCAAACGCATAATGGTGCAAGATATCTGTGTCACTAGGCTAAGAACGTACGAGGCAGAACAAGCACACATTCGGAATCTGGGGACGGTGACGCGTACATGTTCTCCTCATCACCACGCACCCGTTAGAAGTGAGATATAGCTGAAAGTTATAATAAAACAGAACAAAACCCGATCACCATCCAGCTGTCCAGATCTGAACCACCGCACCTCCACCTTCTCTCCACCCGCAGAACAACACCGCACTGAGTACGGAATGAGGCCACCAGGTTCGACAAAATGTCTATTGAAAATATGTTCATCGATCGATCGAATCGGGCACTGGTCAGCTTGCTGGGGTGTTTATGCCGGTGTGGGTGGCTATGGCACAAGGGGGGAGGGAGACTCGTCCGTTGGTCAACCTCGGGAGGGCAAACGACCACGAACACAAACGCGGGCGGATCCGAGGGGTAGGGAAGCTGACATAAAGGGGGCAAAAAGGTGAGATCCAGGGTGACGGTTTGACCGAGATCAGATGTGTCACCATTTCGGACTGCGGCGCAACGGAGCTAACGAGGAATGCCACGCCGGGCAACGAGCGAACCGGTGGCTAAGCCCGTTGCTGGCACATAATTCATCTGATGGATGCTCGAAATCTGCACCGCACTGCGTGTCAATCGGTTCGGCACTGAACACTCCATAAATAACCAGAGAGCCACCGGATTTAGCGTGCCAGTTGACAGTAGTCACCCGGCAGCTTTTGCCCGCACCAGACCATTGCGATTAAAATAATGGACAAAAGTGCGATAAAATTTGAATTGAATGGATGCATTCTGAGCTTCAAGCGTGAGTGTGTGTGTGTGTGTTTGTGTGAGTGGGTATGCGTGTGTGTGTTTGATGGCAAATTAACCTCCTTTTTCTGGTGTCGCTGGGGCCCTTGAAGCATTGAGGTGGCTTTTGCAGCATGATCATTGACAGACCAACATGCGGTACCGTACCGTATGGAATGGACGAGGAAATCGTTTGGATGGTAATTAAATCCTTCCTCTAGGACGCGTGTTTTGTGGAGAATAGAAGGCATTTGATCTTCCTAACACTCTCAGTTTCTAAGTCTACGAGAATTACAGGGTTTTCGAGTGCAACTAGCAGAGTTTCTTCCTTTTTTATGATGTCGGATGTTCTTGCGGAATCGGAGGCTTGTACAGCACGAGTAGTTTCGGTGTGTTACTCGAGGCAGCTTTGGATTTCATTTCGAATAAGATTCAATAAATTCAAGATCTTCCTCAATGAATTCTTCAATTTGAACTTCTGCTTGGTGAGGAGTACAACTTGAAATAAATGGCTAAAACCCTCAAAGATTTGACTTAAAAAAATTCCAAAATAAGTAAAATGTTGCTCTTGTTTCGTAATTAAATCAAGTTGCGTAGCATTGCATGTTCGGCGTGAAGATCTGTTTCGCAGTGCTGCAGATGTACTGCGTTACGATTCGTACTTGCACAAAGCTCATTAGATCCGCGCATGGTGTGGAAATGTTGTAAGCATCCTGCATAATGCCCGATGCGTAAAACACGTCACCCAGAAAGACCGCAGATTACTGCCGGGCCTGACAGTCAGACGAAGGTACCTCGCTTCCTGGATATAGGTTATGATTATTGGCCAACCGCTGACAGCACCGACTGCTTTTGTGCAAATGTTATGCTAAATACGTACAAGCCACCCTAAACGAGGGCCACAGTTTCGCGGATGTAAAACGGTCGGAGCGGGCGCGAGACCGTAGTCGGTCGCGGTAAAATGGCAGCAATTTATGAGCGACCCACCGATGATTTGATGCGATTGCTAGAACACACAATATTAGCATTTACAGCAGCGCTCCCGGCCACAACGAACGACTCATAAATGATCAACAAACTTCCACTACGGGAGGGGTGATTGGGGCACTGTTTGCAGCCCCCAGAATGTGGTCCGGTTGGTACATAGCAGGGATCACGCCACAAAATCACCGCCGAGACAAACAAATTGATTGTAAATTTAATTAAACCTACTGAGCGCTCGTCCCAAATACCGAGCCCGCACGCTTCCACATCCCGTGGCGGCTGTTGGGGTGACTGCAAAATCTTTTCCCTATTACTCATACACCGGGGAACCAGGGTTCGGATGGAAAGTACTGCATAAGCACCAAACGGCCCGGCTACGGCTCCAAACATCTGGGGAGGAACACGGTTCCCCGTACCTTCTCCGGTTTGCTTCCGCACGATCGGAAGATATTTTCTACCGCCGCTCAGAAATTGGCAGAAGGTTTGCATTTTTTTTTGTGTTTTGCCAAACACACGCAAAAAAAAAGAAACAACAGAATCAAGAGCGCAGATAGTAATGCCGTCTTTGAAGGTACTCTCGGTGGCCCAGCTTCGGTCACAGTTTGTAGTTTCGCAATTCGGTGGATCGTGTCGCGCTGGCCTGCACGTAGTAGTGGTGGATTTTTCACCCAGCCCTACCACCCTTTGGTTGGGTCCGCCGTCGCCCATCCGATGTTGTGCCAACTCGTTTGTTTGCTCAGCGATAAAAGTATGTTTGCCCTGATAGGTACCTCACGGCCACTCGAAGGGGTTCCTTGCGATGGACACCGCATTATGGCACACCGAAGACGAAACCCACCGCAAAGAACGACAACCATTGTCGATTTGATGAAATCCATCGGCTGAGGTGTAACAAGGGAAGGGGAAGCTTGGGGAGAAGAGGGGGGCACTTTTGTTAAGCAAACTTGTTGATTCCCTTTTGACGCAACAGGTCAGCACAGAAGGGACAACCATCATCAGGCAGTGGGGACTCGTGGCAGCAAAATTTGATGTACGAAAGCAACGGCAAGCACAAAAATAGCATTCTCTTTTACCCGGGAGAGTCCACAACAACAACGTTGAAGAAAAAAAAAGGGTGTCCAAGATTGCAAGAAGGCGACTTTGCGGGTTTTTCGGAACGCATATCGTGGTCGGGATCCATCGCTAATACAACACGGGCGGTCCGTTTCGGATGAGAAGTTGTCGCCAGGGAATATGTGTTTGCTTTTTGATACGATACAGACCACGGGCTCAATATGCTCAATTGCACCGATGGAGCGCAACAATACGCCGGTCTAGCAAACGGTCCTAGTTCGGAGCCATCCATCGCCAGTTCATGTCCGGGTCCCGGTACTAACCTTGGATTTGCACCTATTTGACTTTGGTTTTCGCAACATTCGACCACGATAAGATTACATCCGAGCTTATCGAATGTTTCTCATGCTGGTGCAAATCTTATGCAATCACCTCAGCACCACAGTTGGGTCCGTATGTTGGAAGCATTTATGAAATATTATTTATGAATGTTTTCCCTTTAACACGTTCCGTACCATCACGAATTGTTTCCAAGGGCTTCCGTCACCCAAATGTTGGGTGACGCTCTTGTAAACTTTGAATAGAATCCTCCTCAAGCACCTTAGTGTAAATCCGGAATGAACAAAAGTCAGTATTTTTTTACTTTTATAGATAAGTGTTGTGTTGTGTTTTGTAATCAGAAATAACTATTTGTTTACGGTTTTGTCGCGAGGTTAAAAGATAATAGTTATCTCGTGTGTTTATTTTGTATTTTCTGCCAACGGAAATAGTGACATTTTCCGCAGGAAACTTTACTTATTCATCAAACATGTTCAATTAACTGCATGATCACCTCTTAAACCCATTCAGATGTATGTGTCTCAGAGTTGGAAAAAATCTATTCGTACAAATGACAGATTGTTTGGTAATACCTCCAAACGAACAACTCCAACAGTGTGCCCCCATAAGTGCCACCAACATCGAATCGCACGTTTTCAATTACTATTTCACACCATCCATTAAAGCTGGGGGAAAAAACCCTCCAAGTTGATCACCTGTCACCCTAGAATGGCAATATTTTGTCATCGATGTCCTGTGCTGGTTGTTGTACAAATTAATAACCTGTCTGGCCCGCTAGTGTGACCGATATAGCCTTGGTGCGAACGTCCCCGAGGGACTCCCGTCGGGAAACATCCGACTCGAGCAGAGCAGGGATGGTGATCGGCCCGGACGGTTCGGTCGGTTCGGAGCAAATATTGACAAACGATTCACAATTTCCGTACGATATTTGCACAATGATTAGGAAATTAGTCATGCGCACCTTCAAACGAACCTGGCCAAGAGGTGCGAAGTTTTCTTACGCCCGTCGCGTCCCATCTTAACTACACGCCACACGGCTGTGGCTATTTCTAATAAGCATGCATGTGTTTAGGCGTGTGTGTAGCATGGTACGTGAGATTAGACGAGTGGAAGCGAATAACCCTCGACGAAGTTGCAATGTTTTTGTCACTTGCCCGTGCACTAACATGCGCGCAGTGAAGACGCATCGTCGTATTCAAGGTATTGCGCATTGCGCAAATGTTAGCTCGTCCCGGGCCCTCCTCCCCCCAGTTCGGATCACACCGTAAGGTGTGGGCCGGGAAGGCTACGTCAGCCCACGATCACTCGGCAAAAAGGCTCGCGTAGAATTTTCCTGAGCAGCACGACAGGCTGTTTGGGGTGTAACGCTAGCCCTCGGGGAGTGCGCAAAGTCAGCTGTACGCCGTGGCATGGCGTGAAGAAAATGACACATTTCGGCAAGCGAACGCAACGCTGGTAGACATCCAGCAGCCGAAGGTTTCGTGTTAAACTCCTCCTCAGATTTTTTTTTTTTTTGCGGTGTTTCGGTGTATTTTCTCACCGTCTGTCTGTTGGTCGAAATGCTTCTGCCCTCGCCGTTGGAAGTCTGTGAAGGCAGTCGCATTAGTATCGATTCGGTTGGCACATTTGCCTAGCGCGCACAGTTTTTAAGGGAACCCGAAGACATTGGGATCTACTGCCTGTCAGCTTGGGGAGCAGAGTCGGAGTTTGTTGTTCTTGTTTTTTTGTTGTTGTTGTCTCTGCTTCTCCGTTCGCGTTCGCCCGACGATCATTCCACGGGCTGAATGAAACATGCAAATTTAACATTTAGCACACATCGGCCGTACGAAATCATGCAAGGAGCGTCTGTGAGGCTGTGACTCAATCGGTCGTTTTGATTACGGTAACATAAATTCAACAATTTACATACACGAACATGTTCGGACAGTGTCTTTCTCACTCGCTCGTTCGAGATCTCCCGTTCTTCTCGGGTTGTTTACTGATCAATCGAGCAGTAGTATACTGGCTGGGTAGTGACACCATCCTACGACTGGAAGTAGTGAGCATCTAATTCTGTGCCAGAACTCTAGCACACGATTGAAATGATCGAACTTCATGTCTCGGCTAAAAATAAATCAATCTCCATACGATCGATGATTAGCATATGACATGAGTTGTGCTCTATATTCAGCACCATTAGAAGGAGGTTAGATTTTTACGGAACTCATGAACTCCTGAGTTCCAGCAATTTTTAAAACAAAGCGATTAAACCATCAAAAACTAAAGAAAAACATTCAAAATTTTCAACTTTCCCTCACAAGTGACTTTGCGTGACTCGATTAAACTGTCGAATCTTTCATGCGTGCATGATTTATAAACGCATCATTGCCTCTTATGTCTGCTCATATGGGTAAGCGAATCATCCAAATTGGTCAATGATTTCAGTATCATTGTACGGAATATAAAAACACATTTGTCACAACCATCGTGTGCGTGTGTGTGTGTATATTTTGATGTTCGTGTTCGTGTAAATGTCGCGAGTAAGCGCGACACAATCTGGCAGGATGATTTCGACCTTACCAGCTGGTGCCGGAATCCGGAAGATTTATGCTCTCTCCTCCCCACCCCCCGCTTGAAAATGCTTGAGTCACAAGTCGTTTTATCACCAGCGTCTGAGCGGTGTCTTCGCGTATCTTCATCGTGGCTTATCGAAAGTGTTTCCGTGTTTTTTTTTTTGTTTTGGGCACCAGGGAAGAAATGGCAGGTTATTTTAGTGAATCATTTGCCTGGTCAGACGGTTGTTGCGGAACGGAAATGTTCATTCCCCACCCGGCCATCGAAGTCACCCCGAATGGTGATTAATTGGATAAAATTATTGGAACATCATTTTCTTAATGCGATACATTTTTCACTCACCGCTGGCACCGTTTGGCTTTGTTGGTTAGCTGGGCTTAAGCATGTACACGTGTGGTTCTGTGTGTTTGTGTGTGTGTTTCTCTTATGCACGAGGACACGCAAAGGGGAGCTGTGTGCGCATGTGTTTTTTGAAGCCGCTCGAAAAGCGCGCCATTTAAATTCAAATATTTCATCGCTAAATGCCTAAAACGTGATATCGATTCCCGTGCAGCACGGGTATGAAGAAGTGGTAATATAAGTAAACAAACGTTTCGCCACTACGAAACCGTGCGACGTACGAGTGCCGTAAGGAATCTGTGTTGTTAAAAAATCCGCCCCGAAGCGTTCGCTGCTCCGTATGAGCTGCTTTGAGGGGGGGAGCTGCTCGTGCTTCGGTACATTCCTTCGCTGACTGGGCAAAAGCACGTCAACCGATCGGCGAGCTGTTTGTGCATCTTTGACATTTTTGATGCTGAACCGAACCGATGATGCTGTCAGTGATACGGTGGCTGATGTTCACATGAAACGTTGGAGGATGGTGTGTAAGGTGCATCCCAGATGTGTTGGATGAAAGATTTCTGTGCCGAAAAGGCACCTGATGCACGACGGTATCGATTTTTGCACGACTTTTGCTACTCCGAAGATAAACCGACCAGGTAAACAAATGTTACTCCTTAAGGTGCTGCTCCGTCGGTGTGAATTGCGAAATAGGTTAGCGTCCATTGCAGCACCTTTTTCCACAACCGATGACGAACGGATTACTAGATCGATACAACGGCAACCCTTATTTTAATGATTCAATGTAATGTGCACATTCGTCTAAATTGGTTAAAATTTTGCTCTGCACGGTGGAAACGTACCAAACCAAAGCATCAAAAACCTGTCGCACTCTTCCCAATCGCCTAGGCAGGTTCGTAGGTTACCCTTAACACAGGTTTTGCGCTTGTCGTCATCGAACCCGGTTTCACTTTCGTCCGTCCTATGCCGGGTTAGGCCGGTACATCAACCGGGTGATGAAGGATTGTGTGGCTACCGAGACTTGCTAGTGTGGCAGGCAACACATGCCAACATACAACCACGGCTCCCCTGATGCTTGTTCGCAGCAGAGTGTGCACAAGATGTTCGGCACCACCCGAACAGTGCAGTGTTGCCAGCTACACAACGAAGAGCTGCCCGTACTCGAACGTACGCGTACACATGAAATTGGTCACGATTCTGATATTTCGTTCTGAGCACATTCCGCAACATTCTTCGCCGGAATCGGTATCGTACGAGTGATTTTGCGCTACCGCACGGTACGCCTGTGCGCACTGGATTAGTGAGTTTCAATTGGCGTTGCACGTCCGAAGGCATGGGTCCCCGGTTCCAAGCCAGGCGCAACGCACCGGGCTCGGTTGACGGGGCGTTGCATCATACGATAGGAGAACCGAAGGGATAAAAGACTTAAACTCCCGGACGCTTCCAAAGCACGAACGGAGGACCGCTGCCGGCATCATAATGCCAACAAAGAACCAACAATGGTGTTTAGAAGTGTTTAGAGTGCACTACGGCCACTATAATCAGGCGTTCAGGCCCGCAGGGTTTGGGCCGCAGAGCAAGTACGTGAGGTAATTTTACAATAATGGAGCACCGCGTCTGGTCGCGATCGTGGACGCGAATGTTCGCCGTGCGCGAAACGCTCGTATGGGCTTTGTATCGGTCGATCGTTTGATATGAAAGTGCTTAAAAGTTGAACTATTGACAGGGTTCACCGAGTTGCCACCCTGCGGCTAGCTGCAGCCTTTGGCGCTTGGCAGCACATGCAAGCGTCCACCTGGCTGCTGGCTGGAAGCACCGCGCACGACGCAGTAGGCGCCGAAACGAAACGAAACGTCAATGTGTCAATATTATTTGCTCCCTCCAACGGTTTTCCTCCTGCGCGCCCCAGAGGAACTCGGGAAGCGAGCGGCTTGAAGGGTGACCTTTTTGCAAGAGATTTGACATCCGTGCGTGGCTGACGCGTAGCCCCGACGTCGCTACATGCACACATTTGCAGCCAAAGCAGACAATACGGTCTCAGCACAAGGGATGAAAGTTAAAACTTCACACTTTGAGCAATATTCTTGCATGATAATAACGTTGTCGCGATCCGCAAACCAAAGCTGCGGGGAAGGGAACTAACTAAATAACGGCTGTACTACTAGCAGGATGCCTCCATTAGCATCTAAATTGCTTGCATTATCTCTAACTTCACGATGCTAGTAACGATCGTGGTGAGTTTCACGGTACCTAACCGCAAGCCAATAAAACGCTCGCAGCGATGATAATTTTATTTGCGAGTGCAGCGTTGATTTATCATTTGTGAAAAGCCAATTAGTGCGCATTTACATTGAAAATTTATAATTTGTGTCACAGGCGGGCAAATAGGAAAATATTTATTTCACACCGCCGCACCGCTTCACGCATTTATGATGATTATTACAAACACTATGAATATTAATGGCCTTACTGCTGACCTCACTGCCGCTCACTTCCTGCTACACTCAAGCGGTCACTTACGCTCACCCAACGTTCGACCCGGTCGTCTCGAAATCGAAATCTGTTTCGGTGTTGTCTGGCCGCAGAAAAGAACCCGGAGCACCGGTTCGGAACGACGACGACCGCCACGCTAGATCATGCATTCTTTACGGTTGTTCTCAATATTTCTGATCGTATTCGAGTGTTTGCGGGCGGTATTTAAGTTCCTCGAAACCGATGATCCTCGGATATTGATGGTTAGCCCGGTGTGCAGGTCAACAAGCGGTGTGCTCGTAAGCGGCCCGATCGACGTTAAAAGTACAGCGCCAAGACAAATTTAACCCACACCGAGCAACCTGTTCTCGGCAGAAGTGTTTTCATTCAGCTTCCGTAAGGCGTATGACAGAATGGAAACGTTTAATCCCCTTATGAACGGTCGACCGGTGTAAAGGGAAAATAAAGCACCGATAAAAAAGCACCCGATCCAGCACACTCCCACTTGAAGTTCCACAAATGGAAGCTGCTGTAGGTAAGGTGCTCGTAAAGTGAGGAATTAATGATATCGGAATGGACGAAAAGGAGGAGAATAAGAGAAACGGGGCGAACAGTGCGAGGTCCGGTGGTCTAGCTGAACGAGCAAGGTCCCTAAGGAGACTTCAATCACGTACAGTACAGCGCGCTGGTCCGCCCAACTAGAGCCCAGGGATGGAATGGAAAACTCTAAGGAAGTCAATTTTTCAAACCACTACTCCAAAAGGGTGCCTGATCGCAATGGCTCAGTGCTGAAATAGGTCAACGACGAGCTTGGCAAGCGCAGGCATACGATGGCGTATGGCTTTCGGATAAAGTAATTATCCAATACCTTTTGCCAGTTTGCATCGACTGTGCACAACAACAACAAAAAAACAGCGAAAAATCACAGATTCTTCGGAACACCCAAAGCGGGAAGATGCAGGAGCAGCAGTAGCTCTCTCTTACAAACGGGCCAATTTCGAAGCTCACCGATGCCTACTCCATCACGCTAATTGGCCCAATGAAATTAAAGACGTCAGACAAAACAAACCCGTGTGCTGCGGCGCGCAACGGCAAAGGGGAGCCGGTGTAGAGCCCGGGCGCGCACACCAATTTTCCGCACGGTTGAGACTGAAAATGGTACTTTTAATAGACCGGACCAACTGTGCATACTGTAAGCTACATATACACATCTCCCATCGGGGCACACACTAAAGTAGAAAAAAATCAAACTCCGCGAGCACCCCGAGCGAATGGTTCGCGATCAGCGACGGAAAGTCTGCCGTGCATTCGAGTAGTTGTTTGCAACTCCACGGAACTGGTGTTGCCATGTCCGATGATAAGAGAACTATAGGGTAGCATACAGCTTCGCGCACACGAACGATGTCGTATACCATCCCCGGTGTACGACGAGCACCGTCCCGAGCGGTATCCATCTCCCGGTGGGAATAGGTTCGGTTGACGGGCGAAAAAGCAACCACACGACGGTGAGACATGTGGATGGAGTTACTGGTTGCTATGAGTGGAGTAAACACGTAATCTGCCCAACGCCTAACGAGCTTAACGTGCAGAGGATTAATTTCATCTGACATACTCCTCTCGATCGGATAGTGGAGTAGACTTGTACATGCTGCTGTCGACTACTGGATGCTGTGTGCTGGAACAAAAGAATCATCGTCACGTGACGATGAGGTGACGAAAGTTGCATAATTTATTCAAAAACCGCTGAGATGGAATAGAAGAACATGCCATTTCTAGCTAGTTTTGTAACTCCAATTCTTAGCTCCAACCCTTTTCTTGTGGAAAACTTATTCCAAAAAATAAATATAACGATTATAGTCAATAAGAGAAAATAAAACTTTAAAAACACTATTTCTTGTTCACCTCAAAGCAAAGCCTACTACGGTACGATATGTTCCATCTCCTGCCCGAGGTACTGAGTGTACACAATTTGCCTCTGGCAGCTTGTATTTTAATGGATATCTTTCACGCTCCGGAGATAAGTGCCTTCTTCAACGAGATTTAACAACGCGAAAACGACTGCAATAAGGCACCGACATAGGATTCGATCGGTGTTTCATAACCCATATATCCACCGTAGAACGATCGAGCGTGCAACGTTGGTAACGCTGGACTTCGACAATCGGTTGCCGTTTTTTTTTTCACCCCCCTTCACACCAAAACCAGCGAGAGTTGGCTCGCAAACATCGGTTCGAAATCGAACGAAAAATCAATATCATAGTTCATTTGGGTTATGTTTGTCACGAAGCGCATTTGTAGCTTCGCTGCGTTTCCCTGCCCCTTCCCGCCCCGGTTTGCCGTCGCTCTCTTTTCGGCACTTTGGCAACATTCATATTAATGTCGTCCTATGTGGCGGGTCCGCAAGCGAAACCACCTCACTTTCGTTCCGCGTGGCTAGAAACGAGTGGAACTCCAATTTCAGGTTTCATTCATGAGCTGTGAAGAGCATAATCCGTGGAATTAGATAAATCGCGGGAAGCGGAAAACGGGCCACGGTGGCGGTGGTGGTGTCGGTTGCCCGCTTGGAACCCGTGTACCCGAGTGACTTGAATGCGCGGCTACCGACGAGTTGATCGTGGTCCCGGCCGGAGATGACTATGTCAGGGTTTTGCGGCACCCATCCACCCCGTCTCGGCCACTGCCAACCCGGGTGCAAACCGATGCACCAATGCACCTCGACTCGCAATCGTGGCTGGAAGTCCTGGTGCTGTAACAGTATGACCATTAGGTCGGAGCTCCTCAAGGCACGCTGCGTCTTTTTTTCCTGCTTCTTCATTTGTTTCAGCAACGGGCGCACAAAAACGAGGGAAATGCATTAAAGAGTATAGGTTACCGCCGAGTATAGCGAATGGCAGCAAGAATTGAAATTAGGAATTCACTCTTGCTTTCGACCAGCCCGGTGCTAGTGCCTCTTTTTCCACGGCGCTTTGCCACCATCAGGCCGGCGCAAGGTTTTGATATTAAGTTTATTTTAATTATGTAACTTCCTCGTCGTGGCCGAAAGGATGAGATACGCGCGGGGGTTGTGCGCGCGGTGGCTGGCGGAATGGAACGCACGAACAAGAAGGTATTCTTTGTTTCTGGCCGTGCACGGCCACAGGAGCACCGGCGCTCACGGATCTAATCAAGAACCGTCCGGTGATGGTGAAAAGTGTTTGGTAACGCGGTAAGGGGGTTAGTGTGTTTATTGAAGACAGTAATGAGGCAATTTGAGCGAAATGCCCATTGAAATTTGTTTTGATCTTTCACAAAGGTCAATACGCTTGGGAAAGATAGTATGAAATCGGGTTTTGCGATTTCAGTGTGTTTTGTTGTTGTTGTGGTTTGTTAGTTGCTCACGTTCATATTTAGCTTGGGATCTAAACGTTTCCCGGTGATCGGTTAGCAAACCAGTTGAAGATCAAAGAATCTCGATTGTTGCAAGATGAAAAGCAGTGGAAATGTCGAGCGATTGGCTATAGGATAAATTCGCAATGACCAGAAACGATATTTCGCTATCTGAAACATAATTTAAGAACGAGGACGTGATCAGGTAACAATCGATGAAATTTTATCTACATTGTATCATAGCGATAATTAACTGCAAAAATCTGTGGCCGACATAGTAAACGATTTAAGTTTGAATGATAAATGATTCGAAGGTTCCAACATAAAAAGAGATATCGTTCACTAAGTAAAATAGTTCCGTGTACTTAAAACCCATATCTCATACTTTATATACTAAAATAATCCACTAAAACTGGTTATCCGGTCAGGGTCACACATTACGTTGAGAACGGATTGGTGATGGTTTTCTACACTAATTTTATTGAAAATGTATGATTTATGGGTTTTAATGCAGCTTAAAATATTATAAAAGATAAAAGTAACGATAAGTTTCATTTAACGCAAACCTTAACAAAATTCCATAAAAATGTGACGATATTTCAACCCCTTGAAACGATTTCATCCGCGAATGTTCGTGTGAAAAAATAAACCTTAATCCGTTCCACTAAAGCTCTGTACGCAAGCGTTGCTCTTTAACACTCCGAAACATGCGTGTTGATTTTTATGCGTGAAATCACTCGGTGCGATCAAGGCCCCGCCAGGCGTACAGCGCAATCTATGACCATCTTTATGTCCAACCAGCGATGATGATCAAAATTAGGGTACAACATAAAGTGCAGCAAACGAAGGGAAACGATACCACACACCGTAGCAAGGCACCCTTTCACTCGCGATCGGGCGAAACACACCCTCACAACAACCGTCAACCCGGTACGATCCGGCACTGCCACAATCCCTCAATTCAATGGTAATAAATTGATTGGATAAATAAATGATCTACTCGATTCCTTTACCCACACCACCGTACCCTTCCACGCGGTGCGCAATAACTTTCCGTTGGTGACACGGCGACAAGCTAGCAGCAGCAACAAACACAACAAAAAAAAAACGAGCCCTGCCAGCAAACGGCACTCGTTGTTGGTCGAGCGCGATGTATGATGCTCTCTGGCAGTTCGTCATTAAGGTGTTTACGTCCCCGTCGATACCTTGTAGAGGTTGATTATGAGAAACACAATCATTATGTGCCACGTTTAGCTTTCTTCATAAACCAGGAGGTCCCTCGCCCGATTCTTTGCCCGTTGCCAGCCGCATCCCCTCCCGGTGAGTGCAGTCGAGGCATGTGCTTCTTTTTGCCCACTGGCCCATCAAGAGCAGATCTGTTTGGACTGCAAAAGCAAAAGGGACAGCTTCAATCATTAATTAAAGCGGGTAAGACATTTTTGCTGACAATTTTTGTTCACCCCTTCGGAATCGATCTCTTTTGCAGCGTTTGTATTTCTTTTTTTTTAGAAAGTGTTTCAAAAGAAAGACCCAACGTAGCTGGTCGGATCTTCAGCCGTGTACGCACGTTGCTGTGCGTTGGTATGTAAGTGGAAGGTTAGGTAAAAAAAAGGCGAGACATTGATCCGTGTACCACTGGGATGATGCGAGAACGTGGGAGAAGTGAACGACGATTACAAGAAAGCATTGTTCAATGAAGTTTTCTATCTGACAGACCAGCAACTCGCTAATAGAGATTGACCACAGGGATTCGCGCGCGCAAAAAAAAAAAACCTATGTACCAATGGTGTTTGTTTTTCGATCGTAGATGTTAGTTTTTATTCTCATTGTTTTGAATTTATGAGCAGGGGGCTCATAATTGAAACGGTACGGCTAAAAACCGGATCGAAAATGTGTTGATGTCAGTTTAACCGGTTCGTCGTTTGTTTTACACACATCACCCGTTGAAGTCTTTCGTACGATTTGTTGATAAATGGCCGTTCTCGTCGCTGTCCGTTGAAGTACGGCAGTGAGGAAAGCTCACAAAAACTTCATATTTAACCATAGTAGACTATACAAGCGCCTCGTCAGCTATTACAAGCTGTTCCGTAGGCTAATTCTATAACTCCGCGAAATGGAGGCTGGAACGCCGTTACGCCATGCTGAGCAGCAGCATTTTCGGGGTAGGCATCCTGCTTTTTTTTGCTCTCTCCGCGTTCAGCCCACCCCGGTGTGCCGAACACGCTCGATTCAATTATCGATTGGAAGAAACGGTGTTGTTGATGTTTGTTCGAATTTGATTGAAGCGATGATTTGGCTGATTTTCAATTATCACCCGCAGTCCGCTGCCGGGACTGGTGGTGGTGCGACACCGCGGGTAGGTGCTGTAAATTTTTATCGATTTGCCTGTTCGATTGGGCTGATCGCGCGCTGCGCTGCGGGGGCGGTAGAACTTCTTGAAGTTAATCCGATTTGTATGCGGACCGCGATCATCCCGGCGTTGGGCGAACGTTTCGACGTGCGATCGATCCAATGCCATTGAGTAGTCCGCGGGTGATGATTGCCATTCTCGAGTCATCTTTTTCTCGCTTTAGTGAATCGTTTTAATTGAATGAATTGTTGCGGCATTTGCAAAGAAACTAAGAGAATCACAGAAAACAAAATCTGAAGATAGAAAAATCTTGCGGCGCGACCCATCGCGTATCTTCGCACTACCGCAAGGTTATTGGAAAGGATGTGCCCGGGCTAGGGTTGGCTGAAAAGATCGAAGAGGACGGGGACCGGACCGGGGAGTAGAAGAAAGGTTTTGTCAAGCTGTTTCTTGAAGATTACCTCCCATCAATGGTCTCATGATCAGCTAAAAGCTTACCGACACAAATCAGAATAGTCGAACGCACCGCGAAGGAGGGATCTTAAAGTTAACACCGAGCGGAAATAGTTTGACCTGCTTCAGTATGAATTCTACGAGGGAGTCCACAAGAAGCGATGAGACAACTGGGTGGTGGGGAGAAACAATAACAACAACAAAAAAGGCTTCAAAACTGGTGAATGATCTGGCGAGGCAGCGATGGGCTGCGTGATGGTCTGATGGATACGGGCCAGGGTGCCAGGGTGGGGACGGCTCCGGGTGGCTTGATGAGCCAACCGAAAGGGGATGTTGTAGAAGGTGTTATAGAAATAATCAAAGTGATTCAGATAAGAAGATGTTGAAATTTATTATTATTAAGGCAGGAAACTCGTGTTTATTGTTATTAATTTTATAGCCACTTATTCACCTTCCCAACGAGGGCCGATACACTGGTTTGCCTTTTACATCGCCTGTTCTGTTGCCTGTTTCGTCCTGTGTCTTCACAAAGAGCTGAAAGTGCTCATGTTCGCCGGCATTTTCTGCCACGAGAGTAGGTAGGTTTTTGAGCATGAATAACACAGCAAGGAAAAAACGACAGTCAAACGGCAACGGGGAGTTGTGGTTGTGGTAAAAGCGAAAAAAGAACGCCTCACGAACGTAGCTCACCACGCTCACCGAAAGTGTTGTCCACGCAAAATGTGAAAAAGAAAACGATACATGATAAAAAATACACACATATTATGTAGACAACACACTGCACTGCCACCTTTGCGTCTGCTTTTCATGAATGAACATTCCACCGGTCGGGTCGGTCGAAACGAGAAAGATAAACAAAGCATACCCGCGGCAAAAGGGACGGCGTCCGGCTAGCGGTTTAGCGACGGACGTAAAACAAACGCTCGTCGATCGATGGATCCGGCACGGGACATCAGGATGTGGCGAAGAACTGGCGCGATGGTCACAAAGGAACGGACCGTACCACAAACTAGGACAAACTGGAGAGCAAGAAAACGTTGAGTACCGTGCCATCGAAACGGAACGATAAGCGTAAGAATGTTTTGCAGCGTGCCCGTCTGGCGTGCCAGTTGGACATGCGCAGTGCAAGAATAAAACAAACAGGCTAATATGTGATCGAGAATCGATCGTAAATTTGGTAATTAGTGTTTTCGCAACATTTACTCACACGCGGTGCGAAAGAACAAGTTCACTCGACACCTTCGCGAAAAAGTGCCTCGGAGTTTGGAGGTGAAGTTTTGATGCAGTTGCCAAATGGGAAGCTGTAAATTGTATGGCAATCTCCCTGAGTAGTACGGCAATGTGTTGCGAAATTGGTACACGTGCAGCGAATCGGTAAGATCTTTGCATTTTGCAAACAGGTGATCCACCCAGGAACGTGGCGAAGATGAAGCTTTTAGCACAGTAACACCGGCACGGTAAAACAAACGCACATGAAACGATAATAATTATTTCCATAAACAAACGTCAACAAACGATTGCTGAGGCGCATCGATATATTGCTTTCTGCTGCATTTTAATCCCGGAATGCATACGTCCTTCTACCTCGTTTGCCGCTTGGCATGGTGCTTTGCTGGCGAAGAAAGGATACAAGCGGCCAGATCGAAAGCTAGAAGAAGTGCTCGTTCGTGTCTGCTGGTATCTAAAATGCGCAAACGTATGCTGTTGTTGCGCATCGGAGAAGCTTTAAATGGAACGGCCAACCGGTGGCGCGTTTTGCGCTGATGCAGTGGGGGAAGAAGAAGGAGCAAAAAATGCATCCCGCACGCGTCGCCGGTGCATTAGAAAACAAATCCACAGCGCATTTGAAATGAATATTCAATTTCGCTCATAAGCTACGGTCAGCATTTTTGCCATGTGTGCCATGGAAGCGAATTATGACCGGTAAGGGTATTGATTTGAAAATGCCAGCCAGGGAATAGGAAAATCGGTTACGTTCCGTGTTTTTTTTTCCTGCTGGCTTCATGGTAATCAGCGTAACTTTGTGACCGTACGCGAATGCGGCCATTCGTGTTGGCAGGTTTGCATTATGGTGGTTTGATGTTTATGACCGCTAGAATGCTAATATGATCTTTAATTTATGTTACGCACACTGTAAATTATTTAACTATGTGGAGAGTAATTAGTCGCGCGAAATTAATTATATTTATGGTGATTATTGTTTCTACTTTCTTGTCTTTAGCGATAAATTATCTGTGAGATAAAACTGAAGATATTCTATAGGTACTTCCAGCTTGGTTTTGATTGGTGCTTGGTTTGTTACAATATAATGTTATTGCAAGTCTTAGAGCCTTGCAAGTATCAAACTTATGGTATCATTAAATTTCTTTTCCTTTGAATTTATGATAATTTTTTCCGCCTGTTCCAATATTTTAATCTATTTAGGCCACATGATATTCAGATTCATATGCCGTACCTTGCGAGCAGCTGCTTAGGCTAAATAACTTCTGTCTTCTGTAAGATAACTTCAATAGAATTATGTTGCAGGATGTGATAGCACCTAGAAGATGTCGATGGTGATTGTTATGTATTCATTGAATTGTTGACTAAGATAGACGAATTGTCCTAAGTTGGGCGTTGGATGAAATAAAAATGGGACCACAGGATGATAAACTACTAAACTTACTCATTTGCTTAAACTTTTACTTGTCGACCATTAGTGCCAGTAAAAAATAAAATCATTACTTCGCATTCCTTGCCCCAAACTTTCTCTTTTGTTTGCTTTATGCAACGATTACACGAACCACCTAATGATATGCATAATTCTCCTACATTCATCTTCAGCAGCTTTCAACGTAGCGACCTCCCTGTGCGGTGCATCATTCTGTCATATTTATGCGCAATGAACGCACATTACTGCAGCTGTGCAGAACCAGCGTTAATTTTGTTAGCCGCCTTAAAACACCACATTAAGCCAACCGTTTATGTGTTATTAAGCTACGGTACGTAGGCGGTTGGGCACATTATCTTTCCCTTTCGGCAGTATCTGTCTGCATTATCGGCATCGGGTTTGCTGCACAAAAATCGCACATGCACACGCAGCTTCTATGCAAATATGTTTATTTGTACCACATATGCTGTTGCGCTTAGATTTGCTCGGACCTGTCATTACTTTTCACTACAATTTAAATACAAAATCAGATAGAGTGGTTGTCAATAGCTTGCCAGCGTAACAAATTTTATACTGCGCGGCGTTTCTTTGTGTTTCGCCCAATCCATCGCCATCTTAACATTTTTGTGTGTTGGATAGATGGAAAGACGCCATTTTAAAACACGCATTTTGAGGTTGTTGTTTTTTTGCGTGTGTTACTCAAAATGGCAAAATGGCAGTCACTGTAAAGTAATTTAATTATGATGGAACGCCATTTATCCGCGCATGTTGGAAGTCTACTAGCGGCAGCCGTTTTCTCGGAACTAGCACGGATAATCCAACAACCGTTTCAAAATCCCCCGAAGTATAGTATTTTAAATAACTTTTTAAAATATTTTACTGTGCATAAAATTCTACACAAAGCATGGTAATTGTTTTACAGCAGTAAAATTCGTGCAAAATGGTTGAAAACATCACCTGACTCCCTGACTTAATGGAAAACGAATTCCAATGAACCATAAACATTTTGTGGTACTCTGTAGCATGCAACAGGTTTAGAGATAAATAAGAGCCACTCAACTTCAGTCTGGATTGGAGCTAGTAAAACTGTCAAGGGTGTAACAATTTTAAGCCATTTGCTCAGTACGCATTCTCGCCCAGTGAAAGGCCAAGAAGCAATGCGGGTGACGTGCGTTGTGCTAAAACAGTTATCCAGAAGCTCGCAGTGATTCGTCTGCACGAGCACGGGGTGTGCAATAAATTTTGCTTCTGAAAACACTGCTATCGGACATAAATAATTAATAAAGTTGATTAATTTGGTACGCTTTTTTACGACACCCCCAGCGTAACAGTGTTGCGTTACGCGCCCGAGTACGGTAAGCGCTGTTTTCCCTTTTCTTTATGTTTGCACAGCAGCCGTCCCGTAGCAGTCGAAGGAGAACTCTAGGCTACCCGAGAGCATGTGTCATGTGCCCGCGATCCTTCGGCAAACCGGATCGAATTGATAGGCGGATTATGACGCGCAGTTTACGGCTGTTTGCGATCCCCCGTAACGCCAGGGAGGGGGAGTTTTAAATGAAATCGGCTTCGATAATATCACGATAAATCGACTCATAACGAGCCGAACAAAACGAACGATAGATCGATGGGTTAAACGCGTTCGGCGCGGTACCATCTTACCGAAAGCTCACCATCGAAAGTTGCGAGACAGACTTCACACGACGATTTCGATCGTGTTGGTATCGGAAGGCCAAAGCTTTTGCATGTTAATCCGGTCCCGGACAGTGGACCGGACTCATCGCAAACGAGCCGGTTGGGTGGTGGGGCAGGGGCTGGCAGTAAATTTACATTAATTAGCATCGCTTAAGCCCGGTGAGGCGTGCGCGCGCCGTAGGGAGGCGTCAACCTGTTGACAAAACTGCCGAATTTTGATTGCTTTGTTTTCGGGTACTGGCGCGATCCGGCCGCACTGTCGAATGGAATATTTACGTTTCCCATCGGTAGGGCACAGGGTAAATCACGAGCGTGGCTGTTTTTTTCCCTCTCTCCCTAGGCTACGACGATCAGCTTCACTGCGGTCGATATGGTAGAGCAAACAAACGCTACAACTGCAACCGGTTTATGAGTGTTTGTGTGCAGACCATTGGGAACATCAGACCCCGGGGACGCAAATGCACTTGATGCGACCGGGTTGAAAAGTGAAAGATGAAAAGTGCAACCCCATAACGAGGGCCCGGGTCATTTGTGGCGATAATACCCTCCCATCAAGGAGTTCCCGGAGAGGGTGCACTGGATGCGTAAACAAAGCCCAAAAACCGGCCAAGATTCGTATTCATCTTTGTCAATAGGATTTTCTAGCGCGGCCCGCTGTTCCGATCCGCTGGGAAACGAAAGCATGGCAAAGGGACACATTTTATTATGTTTGATGGAGTCCCCGATGTGGGACAGGCATTTTTCATTCGTTGTTTCGTGGCAGACGGATCGCAACCGATGGGCGGACTGCTATCGTGGTCTATTAAAATTGAAAATCAAATAATAACGATTATCTTGCGCCCAACGACCTGGTGGAGTTTGTTTTTCTCAGCCTCAGCCTGCGAGGCCCAGTTCGGCGGGGGAGTAGAACAATCTACGCTGGCGCAGTAGTAGCACACCGTGTGTCGTTTGCTGGCACGTTCACTTGGTGCAATATACATATCCAAGGGTATTAAGTGGGAGGCCCACATAAAGCACCACAAAATATGATCGTACTCCATCACCAAGTTCAGAACGAAAGGGAACCGAACGAAGTTTTGACTGAAGTTCGTACAGTTCTGTATGACTAATCCAACATCAAACCGAGTTTAGGCCGAACGAACCGAACGGCCATATTGGCGGGTATTAATGTCGCGCTAGATTTAAAGTGGTTTATGGCAGAAAAAATTGTAACCACCTTAAGCGGCTATGTACAAATAGTGCATATAAAAATTTTCTTGTTGGAAATTCGAACAACTTACTAGTGCTTCGTTCGAACTCCTTGGAACTTCTGAAAAACCCCTCGAACTGAGAGCAGTTCGTTTCCTAGCGCAGTTTATTAGGCGGAAACGAACCGGCTCTGATCGCCATTTTATGGCACCGTTCACTTTGTATCATCTTTGACGACAGCTATAAAATTAATCCTTCGCACGAGGTGAAAATTATGCACTCTCGTTAAGCAGAACCAGTCCTCTTTTTAAAGGCCCCTTTTTCGATCATATGAACTGGTCGTGAACGAAAGCGTGAAGTTAATATTGATCATCACTGACGAAATTAGATATAAAACTGAGTAGCAATGGGGAAATAGACGTATTTGATGATCAAGAAGGATGTTACTTATCATATACAACGCAATACTACTGATATCAGGAAAGGCTTCTTTCTAAGAGCTTTTTTTAAAAAAAAATTTAACTTCTAAATCACCCAAGTTCCACGAAACCAACCCCAACAATTAACACCGTGAATAAAACCTGAACACATACGCACGAAACATGCATCCCTCTAACCGGGTATGTGAATGAACCTAATCCACTTTGCCGTTGGTTGCATTGTCGGTGCACAAAAACATTTGCAAAAGCCGTGCGCACGTAGAACGGCACCGAGAACAAAACCCATTTCGAGCGTACGGGTCGCTTCCATTCCGTGGAGGCGGTCATTCCGGTGAAGAACGTGCACAACCACGCACCAGCAGTTGGACCACATTGCATGTCGCACGGTAATATTTAACAATAATTCCTAAATTAATCCGATCCATTAGTCACTGCACGGTTTCGTAAGGTGAATGAAATGGGAACACATTAGAAGAATAACAGCGTAAAAAAAAACATCCCTCTGGTACTAGTCCTCGGTAAAAACGCCCATACGTTAGCGGTAACATTCTAAACTGTGGCAGAAGACCTATCGTCACTTCGGTCCAGGGTCGCAGTCGGTCGGCCTGTCAAGTTGAAAGGTGCAAGGAGTGAGCCCAGCGTGACTTATGCGCGTATAATTTCTCTTTCATTGCCTATTAGTACGACCCCCAAACGAAGGTGCCTGCAGAGTGGGCAAAGAGACAAAATGACTATTAAACATAAAACCGGTACACTGAGGGGTTTTTCACTTTTACTACCACTGGCCAACGTGCTGGACTGGTACTCTGTAGCTGGAACAGCTTGCAATCCTAATGAATCAACATGGTAGTATGGGTGTTTGATTACTTATTTCGAAGGATGTATTTCTCCCCCAAATTTCGTGCCGCGAAGTGTTCCGATCGCTAATGAAACGATGACCTGTAAATTGAGCGCGAAGAGGGTTCTTTACTTTGTAGTGAAGGTTTAATATCGGCAGACGGGCAACAAGGGATCGGTACCGATTGCGTATCATGCCGCATATATCAGACCTCAATCGTTCGGTGATGACGGTACGCAACATCTGGTGTCTCGCCGTTGAGTGAGGTAAATCAGTTTAATGTCAAAAAATTGTACAACTTTAACCTACTTAAAGATGTTTTCGCACAACCACCCAATGATCTCGCGGTGTGAAAGTATGCTCCCAACTGTTTCGATATCTGCAGATTCGAATTTGCTGACAGGGGATCCAGCGCGCGTGCGTCGTCAACCGTCGCTAGGAGTGTGCGATCCTGCAAAAAAAAAAAAACACTTCTACCCGGGTCGCGTCACGGGTGGGCTCAGATCCATCACATTTCATTAGGTTATGCGTAGAGCCCCCGGGCCTCAAACCCAACCACGGGCGGCTTCCCGAGTAGAATTCCCTTTCACCGCACCGCACAACAACCTCCGAACCTGGCTGTTCGGTAAAGAATGTAAATTGATTATTGACAATCGAGTTGCACAAACAGTGTCGCTTGTGTTTTACGCGTCACTGTGCAACGTGCCGTTCGTGCGTTTCCTTTTCGGTCCGGGCATGCAATTGGGATGTTGTCTTTTTTATCCTCCGATAGTTTTTGAGCTGCCCGAAAAAGTTTTATTTACACACGTGACCTTGTTTGACACGCTGCCAATAGCTCACGTCGGATGTCGTGCGCGCGGTAGGTTTCAATCCTTCAGCGAGGAGCCGAGCTGGCGGTGGTCTCCCGCCATTGTTTTCCTATCGCTGCGAGAAGACGAGAAATACGAGCCCCACCGGGGATGATACAGCGCTGGCCAAACAGGCTCGCACAACGAAAGTGGGACTCATTTTTATTAATCAATTTACACACGTTCATCAAATTTCTCACGGCCGCCGGCAAAGGTGTTGTATTTTTTTGGTTTTGTTTGTTGTGTTGTGTTTTTTTAAGGTGATGGAAGGCAGATCATAGTTTCTCGCGATCATCACTCACGATAATATGAGACGATGGGATCGAATGTAATGCCTGACGAAGGCGATGCTTCAGGGTACGTTTGGTGTTTTGAAAGGATAATGCCATGCCGAAAATTTAGGCAATTATTAAATGATTTTTATTAGTCTCATTATGAAAGATTTTATAATTCTTCAATTTATGTCAAAGTTGTGCATTAAATTATTATTTAAACATATCTCTAAAATGATAAGACCACTACGATGTTTCTAGTTGAGTTTAACCGTTAACAGTTGAGGTTAACAACATAAATATGATACAAAAAAATAGCAGCTTTCCTTCCAATAAAGAAGACAGATCTAGCGCAAAAAAAAGAAAGACTTCAACGCCATAAAGTACACTGTTTGGCACGCGTCACTGTTTAACATTCATTTAACATCTGACATCCGTCCAAACGAAGGGAAAAGAACGCATCTGACCGGCTCGACTGAGAAGCCACCCAGACAGGAAGTGTACAAAAACCCATAACCATAGAATGTGGCAGAAAGCCTTTCCTTTTCACTTCCCGTTCGTCAACCGCGTTCGCCGATGAGTCCCCGTGGGGGACTTTAAACGGTACGGAATATGAGGTGCGAGCTTGAACAAACAGCTGTACCGGGCAATGGTGACCGAACTGGGCGAAACGCGAGAACCGTGGTACGGAAAGTATAAAAAAATAATAACGCGCAAAGAAACAACACCGCAACAAAACCCGAACCGCCAAAGGCTAAATGATAGATTAACACCGAATGACTTGTGCTTAATGCATTCGTAATGGACGTACGCCACGAGCCACATAAAAAAAACACACACACCGGAGGATCTAACCACTATTCGTCATATTTCAAGGAAGATTCCCACCTACCGATGTGTCGAGCGGGTATCTTTTTTTTCCATGTTGCATTCTCCCATTGGCCACCCTCGCAAGGGCCCTTAGAGCAATTTAGACTAGGGTTTATTTTACGCTCCCCCTGCGCTAGATCCTTCAACAGCGTGGTGCGCCCAGTACCTCGCACCGTTGGTTTGGCTTTACATGTTTTCCATGTCACTGTTTCATGATTTTATTAACAAGGCAACCGTGCGCTACACGCGTGAGGTACGTCTGTCAATTACAATGTAGCGTGAAATTGTTTCACCTTTACGGCCACGGCCGTGAGCAGGCTGAGCGAGTATCGAAAGCCTATTGCCGTTCAAGGTATTGATCGGGCGGTGTGAGAAAAGCTATGAAGAATGTCTTGTGGATACTTGCTTCAAGCGTATTACTGCACTTCTAGTATAAATTCTAAATCGTGTCTGTACAAATAGAAATATTTTTTGGTGCACGTTTATTTGAGAAATGTTACTAGTACTTGCTTAGCAATTGAACTACCAGGATTTCAGGAAATTATTTCGAAAATTTTTATTTTATTTTCAACTTTTTGGAACTTGAAAAGATATGCTAAAACTATGCATTAATTACGGTATAACTGTTGAATACCAGCAATCAAAATGAACTAAAGGACCATATCTCCATATGCCTAGCCCAGTTCCAGCAGTTCTAGTGCTTTTAGAAAATATCTCCGAAAAGCCGATTATGTCACTTTAAAATCTACTAAAAATAAATGGCAGCCATTAGTCATCTTCTAATATCTCTTTCGCAGGAAATAAATTTGCTCAAAACATAGCCCCAGATTACTATCTCACACCCTCTGAAAGTCTACTTCTGCACAACGTCTTCGCGCGAAAGAAGGAAACAGTGCGCCGCAGCTATTTATGAACAGCTCACAATATATGACTCATCACCTTTCAGGAGCAGCAGAGCTAAAAACCAAAAGGTCCACCCAAAACTCGAATGTGAACGTGATTTGCCTGCCAGCAGTAAATGTGGCACATAAATATCAAACACCACGGAATAATTTACTGCGAACTCTAGTTAAACGATAATAAATCTGTCCAATGCGAATCTTAATTACCGCTGAGTTCAATCCTTCGGGTCCCCAAGGTTCCCCTGGTCCACCCCAAAACAGAAATGGAACTGCATTGAAATGGAAAATCGCCGCGGTGGGAAATTTATTTTTCGGTATGAATTTCTCAACCACCCGCGAAATGGAATGGTTGACGTTACCGATGCTTGGAATCTGCTGGCGATCGGTTGCCTCCCAAACCCAACCGATGGGTATCGGTTGGTGGCAGTTTGCAGATTTGAGCCGAGATTAATTCCAGTACTTTGGGCCGGTTAGATTAGATGCAATCGCTACCGTCGCTACCATGGGTCCAACAGTTTCGCGGTGGTCTCTCACCCGGGGTGGCAAAAAGGGCTCACCAGCGCGCAGGAACCTGCTGGACATCTATGCCAACGGATCACTCGCTTCTCCCGGGCGCTTCGCGGTGACTTTCGGAACGGGTCTGGTTTGGGCCGAGCCGAGTCGCGAAAACTGATTCGCCAAACCGGTTCAATATTTGTTGACTTAGAGTTCCGATGGGCGGTGCGAGGGACTGGCGTAGAGGACGCTCGTTGGTAAAACTTTATTAAAATTTTAATTAAATTATATCACACCGTGTGTTTAACTGGCTCGGCGTTTCGATGGTGGCCTCTAGGTTGGCGGCCCGTTCCGTATGGAACCGTTAATCACCTGGCCTGTTTGAGCCAAGCCTCGAAACCGATCGCGGTCTCGGTCGCGGATGTATCGGATGCTGGCAGGATCACCGTTCAGCGCGCAGCGATTTATGAATTGCCCTCGATTGCGCACCGCCATCGATGCGGGTCCGCGGCACGGTGAACCCACACCGATCCACACGCGTGCGCGATCCGTGCCACATTGTAGCGGGCCTAGCGCTACGGCAGGAGACACAACGGAGTATCATTGTTGCAGCACCAGAAATCTTCATTGAAATTGCGTGTAATTAAGTTCGCCCGTGTGGCGGTCGGCAACAGGAAGGGCCACAGCGCTGCATTAGCATATATCCATTGACCATGGAATTAATGCGCGTGTACGAAGGACTACGAAGTGACGCCGTACGGCACCTCGGGAAGTTATTCGATGCTTCCCACTGGTGTCGCTACAGGGTAACAAACCTCGTATGAAATATCTATGCATGAGTAGGAGGTTGCTTCCGAATGTGACACGAATTTTGACTCGTCGATGCCTCCGATCGGTAGGTTCCGGTAGAGGTCAAACCACGTAACCGAAGTGGATGCTAAGTACCAAAAACCCTTGCGTTTTAGACGCGTTTGACGATGGGAGCCCAACAAAGTCGCAATAGACATTAAGTGACAGTTGGCTTTATTAATTGACACCGATCGTAACAACCAAGCGTATGATGCCTCTCCTCCGCAGTGGGATCATTAGCCCTTCGCTCGGCAACAGATGTGAGTGAGTGTGTCATCTCCGGATGCAAATGTAACAAGCCACACGCCTGGTGCGCCAAGCGTAGACGACCGCACATTCAGACAAGGGGAAAAATTATAAATTCAAATCTGCACATTTGAGCAACTTCCAGACATCGTACATCGTAGACAGCGCTTCGATGCCAACGGGCGCATGATTCATAATCGACGACGCATCCTTCGATCATGTCTGTCATCAGTGGTGAAAACAATGTTGCCAACCGACAAGAAACGGATATCACTCGCATCAAGTTGATGAGCGCCGGCGCGTTAATTCGCATGGCATTTAGACGACGTAAAAAAAATGCGAAACACACATTTCACACCGTAATTGCTGTACCGGTGGAACCATTTTACAAATTGCTCCCACGCATTGCACATCATAACATGGGTACATTTATGTGCTTTTAATCGAACCGTTTGCATCGCCAACAGTGAATAACGCTCGGCATACTGCGATGACTACGACCAATCTTCAAACCAAAGCGACAGAAACGGTGTGTGGTTGGTATGGAACCCGAACAAACAAGTCGCCTTGTCGTTGTTTCCGTCCGCTGTCTGACAGCTGAAGAAGGGGAGGGGAGGGAGCGAAACGGTTAGCGAAGAAAGGTGGCGATCCTTCACGAAACGACAAGGCAGATGCAAATTAGGCGCAGCAACAAAATTATTGTGATTATAAGCTGCCCGCTAGATGGCCGAACCGAGCCTTTATGGCCTTTTGTGCATAACTTATTCTACATGGCTTCACTTTGTTTACGAGCTTCACACCATCAGATCATCGCGTTTCTATCGCGCTTTGCTTTTCTTAAAGAGCATCTTTTCAATTGCTCGTCTTCGATCACCGCCACCCAAATGGAACTGTTTCTTTTGTGTGTGTGTGATGAAATTTTTGGCAATATAAAAAAGGGAGAAGAATCGACCGTGCGGATAGGATTGGTTTGGATGCCGAGGTGTCAAGTACACTTGGCGGCATTTACAACTCGCATTGTAAATGGAACAACGATTTTCATGTTTTTTTCGTCGATGATCTTATTTACACGGATGGACCTAAATGTTTTGACTGGTACGGTCAAATGGAGCATCGCGCGAACTTCACATTTTGCGGCACAATGAATAGAAAACAGGGAAACCTTGATGGGTTGGTTGGAGTTCTGTTAAGTGTGCGCGCTGTGATGGGCGCAAGGTCAGCTGAAAATGTCAGTATTTCGGTTGCGCCTGTCATATTACGGTACGGGATGAGAATTTGAATTTCAATGCGAATGGTGATCGCTGATGAGTGGATGTACTAATTGATGAAATTGGAGATTGGATTTCATTCATCGAGTGAATAAAAACGTGACGTTGATATTTTTGTGGATCCTTGCACACATTTTTTTTTTGTTTTGTAAATTGCTTTAATTCGAGAAAATGACTTTCTATGTCCCACAGCTAGAGATGCGCCTAATTTATATAATGTAATATTTCCCCCGGTACCCCAATATTGTACACCTTTACTGGTTGATATGAATATAAAGCATCTCATTATCACCGCTTTCAATCATCAAGATGATTTATAGATACGTAGCACGCGCGTGGATGATGTTTTCCCTCATCTCACCCTGGGGGAGGGTTAAAACACCCACCGTTGGAACCGTTCGTCAGCCACCGTTTCGAACGGAAAGATGGTCCGATACAACGAAAAAAATGTACCCACCCCAACCCACCCATCCCAGCTGGCCGATGGGGTGATAAAAAGGTAGACCGAATGACGACGGGCACAAGATATGTAGGTGACCATAAAAGCTAAAACAACAGCAAAAAGAGAACAAAGATCCTATCACACTAGCCGCGGGCGCCCCCTACATTGTCCGGGACGCCGTCGGGACGAAGGGTCGAATTCATTAATTAATGGATGGCAACACGGCACGGTTTGTGCAGGCGTTGGAGAACGCTGGGGAGGAACGGTGATCCCTGGCCAGAGTGTGACAAAGCTTTTGGCCTTTAGGCGACCGGCGGCTTACCGGGTGAAGGCGAAAGTGAAATTGTTTCCCTCTATCAATACGGCACAATCGACCGACCGGCCTAGGAGGCAATTCAATTCGTCGGTTGATTTTTATGTTATTCGATTTCGATCACAAACACGAAAGCCAGAAGTGCGACCGCCCATCTGTGGGACGGTAGAAATCGAATGAACTGGGTTACGTGTAACGAGCAGATAGCTTCCTCCCTCGATCACGTGCTAGCAAAATTTGAAAATTAAATTCGAAGTGCGGAAAACTCGTGAAATAGTGGAGGGAAATGGTGACTCAATGGCGAGTTTTATTTCTTTGTGAGCATTTGTAGCTAAAAAAGAAGCACGTTTATATGCCGAATGCCAAATGTCAGCTACCGATGACTAAATGTGCCTTAAATGTGAGCACGGTTTATGGAAACCCTAGCCACGGCTTGACCTTTACGTGACTCCTGCGCTATGATCTTAAACGCTGCTGACAACTAGGTCCGTTTCGATTGACATAGATCAGCAAAACAAACACTGAAGAAAAAAAATGCTTCCTTGCCTTGCTGCTGGCTGACCGAATTTAATTTGATGAGCGAACGAACTGTGTGCGAACTGCACGATCGATCATATGTGCCAAAAGGTGCTACTTATGTTGCGGCCCGATTCGTACGAAACCCAAATCCCGTTCTATTCCACGTGGAATTGGACGGATCCCTTGATGTGCACATTCAGTTCCTGACAATGTGCAATGCAACCAACAATTTCGAGAGCAACCGTACGCGTGCGAATCACCTCCGAATCGTCATGGACCGCAAAGGGCCGCTCGTTTCTATGGTTCTCGTTTCTAAGCTGCTGCCGGCACTCAGCGCGTATGCGGCCGAGAATCGGGGCCCCTTCTTTTAAACATAGCGCAAACAGGGGGGTTTAATTATTACTCACGTAGCGCGTGCACAAAACGCGTATGTGCATACGAACGAGCGACTGATCAATCGAAAACATATATGATCCCCGTTGCACACACAAGAGCAGTACGATCTGGCGCCTACAAGAAGTCGCACGGGTCAGAAGTGTGAAGGGCAGCAGCGGAGCACGGCCAGTGAACCTTGAAATATTTTCTGACTCAAAAACTGCCAAGCCACACGGGCCACGCACACACACACACACACACGGTGCACTGTTAGTCCACGTGCCTTCCCGGGAGTGGAATGGTGATCGCGATTCGTCAGCGCCGCCGGTGCGATCGGTTTGCAAAAGATCCAGATGTCATCGGTAAACGCAAAACCCCGATCGCTGTGGCAATGCGGGTACGAGCAACAACCGTGCCAGCGATCCGCTAGAAGACAGCTAAGAACCCGCAAAGACACTCGTCTAAATTGCTGCCAATTTGGCGCTATGCGGTACGCGATGCCTACCTAATCGCTATCCAACCCGCCACGATCAATCCACGTTGATCAAAGCGGAGCGGAAAACAAAAACATCTTGGACGAGGAGGGCGGGGGGTAAAGAAGGATATACGCATACACATATAAGTGCGGTGCAATGGCCAAAAACAAATCATGCGGCAAGAATGGGAACATTGTCGTGCTTTGGGCCAACATTCCGGCAAGAGCTGTGGCGCATAGGGATAGATCGCGAAAGGCAGTAAAGCCCCAATTGGGACCCTTGTTCCAATTTGCAGCTAGTTTTGTAAGTGCCAGCATAGGAATAGCGGTTGATGGCACGTGTGAAGGTGTGCTGAGTGTTGCGTTTTATTAGAATTTAGTATGTGTAGAGTGAACTAGTACCGATGGTCTCGTGCCACGGTACTCGGGCTAATACACCCGAAGGTTGTGGTTCGAAACTTATCAGACTTTGCATTTCTCCTCAATATGAGTATTATTAACAAGAGAACATTAAGCTGCTTTGTAGTGTTGTTGTTCTCCTCCAAGACTTTCTTTAGGTTAGTTTGGAAACTAATAGAACTAGAAGAATTTTCATAAGACTTATTATAAAGACATCATTACATTACATTAAAAAGAAACTCTAATGTTAAAATGAGACTTCCCGTTTAGATCAATGTAAGTTTTCATGTAATTTCCCACTTTAACTCTTTATTTTACCGTTACTGTTCTGATTTTACTAATCTAAAACCTATTTTAGTAATTTTAATGTGATTTCTTTACCTTGATACATTTTTGTACAACATTGGACAATATATATAAAAAATGGCTGTACCAGTAGTGTATCAAACCAAAATTTTCTAAAATGGCGACCATGGTACGATATTTCATAAATTCAACACAAGTCAAAGGCAAACCCTATTAGCAACCCTTTCGATCTCCCATTAAATGGCTATTAGCACAACAGGTAGACCCGCGCAGTAATTAATGGTTGATTGATGGGGCATCTTTCGCAAAATGAAGGCAATTCTTCACCCGTCCAGAACACCGGCTCACTCCACGTACACACGCCAAATCGAATCGCCCGACACGACCCTGCAAGCCTAGACAAACAATACAGAGATTAATTATCTGCTAAAGCGATGCAATTATGCTAGCGTACCGTTTCGCTATCCAATGGCGGAAAAGATAAACCCCTACTGGGCACTGGGGGTGTCTCTACCTCGTCTCCACCTGAGTGGTACGGTGGGGAGCGCGCACCGACAGCTGTCACCCATCTCGCGCACTAAATATTGTTATTACAATTATCTTGCGCCGATCGAACAAAAATAAATCAATGTAAATTGCACCGAAGCACATTCGGGTGGTAGGAAAGTGCGTACAAACCACGCGGATAAAAGAGGGCGAATCGTTTGCGAATGCGAAAGAGTGGTGAGTCAGGGGGGAAGCAGGGATAGCTAAGATCTGTCGCAGCTTATCAGCGATCAGTGCGAGAGCCTTGTGCGAACCCGATGGAGAGATAATTATGATTCATTATACGAAATTGCGGTGCGGTTGCGTGGATCCGATCGTGGCCCAGTTTGCTGAAGCTTTGCTTTTCGCGCCACGTTGCGAGTCTGGTTCTGGTGCTTATTTTGGAAGTGTTTAGCACGGTAGGAACGATTGAAGGCAGGAGTCATCGGAAAATGTCATCCAATTTCCAACCGGCACGGTAGATCGTTTGATGTTAGAAACCTTTACCCATGCAACTTCATCTATCGTTTTTTTTTTTTGTTGGGGTTTTGTTTGATCGGAGCCAATTGCACGCACACGAAATGAGTGATCTTTTTCCTCCAGTTCGTGTTTTACTGTCTGGCACTGTGCCACCGAAACGGGAACTGCTCCAGTTGCTGTCCGTTCACCGTCCGGCGGCGCTCTAGCTGTGAGGACAAATTTATCTTCTTGCTATCTGACACTTGCCACTCGCCGGACACCTTTTAAGCAAGATGGGTTACACTGCAGTCGGACGCATATACAGGGCATGGTCCCGGCGACCACCAGCACAATTCAATCCGAAACTATCGAGTACCTCCAGTGCAATTCGTCACTCGGCATAGATTATGGCGCTGCTTAACCATGTACCTTCACGCAACTCTTCTACCTCTTTTCGCCTGTCCAACAGATCAGCCTAGATATTCCTTTCGAACGGATCTGTTACCGTTCCACCACAGGATCGGGTGTATGTCGGCGACCAGTGTTTGTGATTGTTGTGATAGTTGTTGTATTTTTTTTTGTTGCTACTCCACTAGCAAGCCAACTATAAATGTCAACTATCCTTTCGCGGCCAGCATCAATCCGCACAATCGCCCGACAACATTATTATCACAGCAATCGGGCACAGGAATTATATCGTTGGCGCTTACGTGCGACTTTGTGTGTGCGAAACGGGCAAGGTGTGGTGTTGTGGTCCAGTTAGTGTCAACTATGCCGTCAAGAATTTGACAGCCATAGAGATGGATAAACAGATGACGGGATAAATTGTAACCGCAAGGATCATTGAGACGTTGTGGAACACGGATGGTGGACAAGCTTTTTTTTAACGAATTTGAAGGTGTTAAAAGCATGAGTTATTACAAAACGATCTATAAATAAAATGGAACGAAATTGGTTTCGCATATCAGATTAGTCAATGTCGTTGAGACATTAATTCCAATTGTAAAAACTGGAGGATGTTGAAAAATCGAATAAAGTTACACTAAATTTTCCATGAATTCTGTTGAGAATTTGCTGACCCTAATCCAAAGGACTATAAGACCGTAAAGTGATCGCCAAGGATCCTTCCTTCTTTTTCTTAGTGGGGGACGTAAACTACACGTCCCGTCTTTGCCATCCTGTATCTCTTGGGTCTCAGTCGTTTCTTTTTGTGGTGATTATCTGGTTTGTGGTGCGGCGAACCTCTATTTGGCACTTTTGTACAGAAATGTCCTGGTTCTTTTCCGCTGTATAACCAGTCGCTCTGTTCTTCTGATAGAACGATGAACGCTCCAAATCTCCATCTTCATCCATAAGTTCTGCTACAGTTTCAGATCATGTCTGGTGTCGGAAAGTGGAATTTAGGCTTCTTTTAGACGCTCCTACATTCTTCCCGACGAGAGAAAATATTTCATAATATCATATCGTTTATATCGGATGTACGCCAAGCACTTTTAATTGTCAGATTTCTACGCTCCTATTGCATCATTGCTTTATAATACCAAATTTTAATGAATCAACTCTAGTTTTCAGGAAAATTATAGCTATTTTTTTTTTCAATGTTCTACGTTGCACCATTATTCAGAACCGTTCATCCCCTAAAGCATGATTCAACAGAACGTGCAGTAAATCAATAACCCACCGGAAGCATATTTCTTCTCCAATGTTCGCATTATAATGGAAAGCTGTTTTCCGAAAGCCCTCTCTCTCTCTCTCTTTCTTTCTTTCTCCCACCCTAGTAGCCATTTTGTCGTAACCCGTAACCGATTTTTCCGCTTCACTCGAAACCAATAACCGCAGCTCCCGGCCACAACAGCCGATGGATGAAAATGCCTGAAAATCACTGCTTTTCCTATTGGCTGAGCGCGAAAGAAAGCGCCCGACACGCTACGCTGAATCTATGACGTGCCGAGTTCGTCTGCGCGTGTGTGCCCCTGGGTCGGTGGAAAAATTGTGGAAAAACCGAACCAATGTACAAAATGGCTACGGCATGGATGGTGGTGGTGGGGGGTTTTTTTTCGTGTTGAATGATTCAGTTCGGCAGAGCTGTGGATGGAAAATGGTGTAGAGAACGGTTCGTCACGTTAGACCGCACCGGTAGTGGACGGGGCATTTTTGCGGTCGCAAGCGGCTCACCGCCACTAAGCAAATCTGATCTAGTTGTGAGGTGCATCGGGTAGCCAAGCAAACCCACTGCCGGGTTTCAACTCGCAGTCAACCGTGGAAAGCCTGGAGGGGGGCAAGGTACGACGGGAGACCAACCAACCTCCCCCGGAGGGATCATGAGCGCGCTCATTTGCGCATGAGTGAGATTAATGATGATGGGGCATCCCTTGCGAGACATTGTTCGACGGTGGTATTGGATGATGACATAAAAAAAACACAACTCAACCCCGAACCGACATCGAAAAAACGTTGCTACCGGTGTACAAAATGTCGGCCGTTTCACTACCCGTCGGTGTATGTGTGTGGGATGGGGTTTACTTTTTTGCGCAGCCATGCGATACTTACATGCCGTGCTTTGTTCCTGACGACAAGTACGTCAGCGTACGGTTACAGTTGCACGGTCGAAATTCCATCTTTTCTGTTTGGTGATGGGCCGCCCATGGGCCCATCGGGCGGTATGGTTTCGGACCCGCTCCAACCATTTCCGGTCTAATCGTAACCCCGTTCCGAACGTTTGGGCAAAAATGTCATAAACATTCCAGTGCACTGGGCTGGTTGTGCTTGTATTTTGCTCTCTTTCCTCTTGCTGGCGACAAGCACCGAAAACCCACCCCAACTAATCACACAAATATCGGCAAGTAGACAACGACAAACACACAGACACACACTCAGCCAATCGTTACGGAACATGGCGATGCCACGCAACTTGATCATATGTCACCGGTGCGTACGATTTTTTGACTGTTCCGTGGCCGTCTGTGTCGTTTTTCCGCCCGTTCTCTTCCGAAGCGGGAAGAGTTTTATTTGTTTGACCAGTCGAGCGCATAATAACACTTTACCGGTTCGGTTTATGCTTTTGTGTGCCGAGTATCGACCGAACAGCTCGTATAGGTTAGGTGAGCAGGATAGCAGACCGCTTTGCGAGTAGTTACCCATTCATCCATAGCTGGGTCGAGTGGAGGAAAGAAAAGAGCACAACAAAAAAGTGCTGAGAGGGTGGCCAAAATTCCGGCGTATCTACAAAGTAATGGCCTGCCCGTTCCTTTGCGGAGGAAGTTGCCGAACAGACAGGCGCACACAAAACTGCTTGTTTGTTTCACCATTTCCTGCAACATAAATATCATCTTCCTCCGTGCATGAAGCCTTGGTTTCTGGTAGTTGATGGTCGTACTTGTACTAGGGCTGCCTTAAGACACTCGCTACTATCCTTCATTTTCTGAACGATTTCGGTTATGCGACTCGTCAATAAAATAAGAGTTATAAAGAAATAAAGCTATGAGCTGGTTTTTTTTGCTTCTTTGCTCAATTTCGTGTTCGTGACACATGAAACACCGTCAATGGAACCGTGTCATCGATCCGATGTCGGCCATTTGCATTCCTCGGCATGCGCATTCCGTGTGCGGCGTACGCTTTTGCGAACAAATTGACTGTTACTCCCTGGTTCTAGCGTCATAGACTCGCTGCAAGTCTGCGCGATATTTACCCATTCGCGAACGTAACGCAAACATCCGATCCCGGTGGATGGTTTGGGATGCTTCACACGAATACTCTTGCGCTAAAACTCGGGCCCATTCTATTTGCCCCCAAAACGTTATCCCCACGTGCTCGCGTCACAAGCTGGCACATGAAGAAATGGTCCGCAATGGTTAGATACTTCCCGTTGCGGATGTTTTTTTAAGTGAAGTCGACGTTTTTCGACTTTTTGACGCGTACGGGAAGTACCGTGTGGCTGGCGCTATTTAGACGCTCAACTTCCGTTACTGGGTGCCTTCGATATCACCCATGTGTACGGTGGATGAGCATTATAGATTTTTTCGGAACATAATCGATTTCGAGTTCGCTCTCCCCCATCGGCAAGCTTTCCACGTCAGATCATAAGTGCAATGATACGCTACATGACCTCACCGTGTGTGTGACATGTGATCCGCGCCGCTACATTGTCGCACCGGAGAGGCTTTTTTGAATATTAAAACTAATTTATTCCTTTCGCTGCCGAAGCATGAATATTTTTCGCTTCACTGGCTACTCCGGTCATGCGTTCGCTTTGGTTCGGGAGCTTCCGCAGGGGATTCAAACGCATTTCGTTAAGGATGGATGCACTCGATGGAAAGCGTTTTTTTTTTGTTTTTTTTTTAATTTCTTGTGCGGGGTCGATGGGAAAATACATTAATGAACGGACGGAAATCAAGAATGGCAACACAAAGGCTATATATTGCACCAATCAATGGACTACCAACTTCCCGTGAAGGAGATCCGGTTTTATCAACGAGCAATTAAACGGTTAAGCAGAGTCAACAGTTGACTTTTTTGTGTAAGCTACATTCAGCTAAATTGTGTAATGCATGTAATATAGTGAAATATTCTATAAAAGGCATATTATACGCTAATTGCAAAAAACAGTTATACGCCGTTTGTCCGTGCTTGTTGAGAAGTATCGTATGTGATGGTTGATAACTCTTTTGAGAAGAATCGTTCACATGACTGTTAATTAAAGCGTCATTCGAATCATGAGCCCACTGTCGAAAATTTCATGAATGTCCTAAAAAGTTATAAATCTCCATAAGCGAAGGACTGTACGCATTGTAATTGAATGTTCATGCTTCGATTGCACAGACCGATTGAGATGAATCTCCGTGATTCATTTGATAAATATTCCGCATTTTTTATTATAATGTTATTAGAAATGGAAGACAATTTTATATAAACATTTGCAATCCAAGGCGTGGATCTTCTTCGAAACATCTTCAATCTTTAAAGCTCCATGGATCTTCACAACAGATATTTAGAGTCAATAGGTCAGCCTATAGGTACATTAATATTCATGAATCTGAATCCCATACACTCAACAGTAGAATTATCTCTTGCCGGCTAAGTAGACAACATGGATAGTAAGTGTATCATAAGTGTTTTTGTCATACAAGAAGAATATGATGTGAGGTTTACTTGGACCAGAATCGAGGCTCTGATTCATTTGTTTACGTCGAATCACTCCATGCGCATTCCACTATAATACAATGAAAATCACGACTAAGTAGGCATGATTAGTACATTAATATTCTTAACAACTCTAAAATGATCTCCAGAACATTGATGGTTTTTTTTTAATTTTAGCCTCTCCAAATAAATAATCGATACAAAAAAAACAATTAAGTAATGAATCAACTACTAGCAACACTTAGATTTTTTTCCTGAATTAATAACATGCACCAAATCCAATCAACTGTGACACCCAGCAGAAAGTTAAAGGCATTTAAAGTCGTACTGTTTACGGTTTGATTCGTTCTGCCGGATAAATGACAAAAGCGCACCGTGAGCGAAACAAGCGCATCTCGTTTCGTTCTACCGTTTCATGCAGTTTATCACTTTCCACCTGAAGCCTCGCCCTGAACCCTAAATCACCGCCACAGCCTGTTGCAAAAGCTCACGCGGGCTCGGTGAGCATATCCGCTCACTGCCTACCGACATCCTCATCATCATAAGTCGGTTATTGGTTTGCACAATTATACACAGCGACGGCTTAGCTGGTGCTGGTGATCCGTCCCGCAACCAAAAAGGTGCCGCATGCGCCGCCGGGCGAACGTATGGATGAATCATCAAGCGTGTGGTTTTGTTCGGGCCACTCGCGGACTGGGGAGACTGTGAGCGAGCGAAACCAGCGCTGCGCCCGATGTGGCAGAGGAATTAGCGAATTTTAATTGCGAGATGTCTCCGTGCGCTCCGTACGCTTGCCGCGACGGACGGCGGATTTCCTGCCAATCAGCAAATGCCTCCATCGGGTTCCATTTTTCTTTCCAGCGGCCCACAGGACCCCTTGGGGTGCCCATTATGGCCACGAACCGTTTGAGGACCCGGTTTCGGGGTGCCCACGTACTGCGCTTTTCACGCTTCTCGCGCGCATTCGCACGAACGAAAACGATGACATGATGATGGCCTGCTAGGCGTCGAATTTTCGTACCGTGGTGCATTCCGTGCGGAGCGACGAAGGTAGCAATAGATGTTTATGATGATCGTACCGTATCGGTTTTGTCTGGCCGCGGTACTCCGAACTATTCGCAGCCAGGCGGTTGAAACCAATCTAGCGACTATCGTCGGAATCGGGTGCTCGATGCAATGCGATTCTATTCGTTTTCGTGTACGATCAGTACGGATGGAAATGAATTAATACATTACCGTACCGTACCTGTAGGTGCTTACACTGCTGCTAGAACCGATTCCCTGGGAGCTCTCAAACACTATTGCACAATCGCATCTTAACCCACGTTGCAGGGCGAATGCATTTTTTAAAATATCTCCTAACCATTAAAGTGCACAGTTACGAGTCCCTAAAAGGTGATAAATTTGGGCGCTCGTTACACTGGGTATCGAGGGTTTATTATGCTTTTTTTTTTTGCTGACCGTAGGTTTTAACGTAAACAATCTCGTTTGGAAACTCATTCCTGGTTAGATCGAAGACATCCATTAACTTTAGCGCCCGAAAGATTGCAATTCGCCCCCGTGTGACGATGGTGGCCCACCACGCTGCACGGAATGTAGGGGAACTTCACGGTGCACACGCGGAACACTCGCACGGTAAGCAACAGCACAAATATTGGAACGCATCGAAAAAAGGGCATTTGGAAACCGTGTGCTGCCACGGTTGGACGCATCCGTTTTGCTGTTGCCATCCACCCTGGTTGCCGCATGCAACGGAAATACATATTATCCCCCCGCAACGTTTACGTACCGTTTTCATGCTCACTGAGCAGTCGTGTATTATGGATGGATAAGCAGACGGCCGGTGTCTTTGCGCAGCATAACATGAAGAGATTGGACGAAACTGCAGTCGAATGGAAATCCAACAAAATAGGTACGAAATATGTGGTATTGTTATTAATTGTTTTGTCGTTGTTTTACTGTATCTTTTTAATTCTTGAATGTTTTATTCACGGTGGCTAAATTATGCTTGTTTTGTTAAGGTTGTGGAACTTGCAAAAAAAAAAAAGTTACGTAAAGGTAAACTCTTGGAACATTGTTGAGAGTTTAAATTTGAACTGAAACCATTCGACACACAGCTACCGATTTTTAATACATCAAGTTAAGTTTAAGCCAACTTCAAGTCGACCGTGATGCATTTCAACAAATATCGTCCGAGACATGGGCGCCTTTTTGAGTGAGTTCCGAAGACTCCCGGGCGACACACTCTCAGCCAGTTTTCCGTTCGTTCGTCGTACCGGTTGCACAATAGTGCCGAGGGATTTTGTCGTTTAAACGTATGCGCAATAATTTCCCTTCTATGGTTAGACCACGACGATCGCTAGTGGATGTACCATATATCTGCGACCGAGGCGTGCGTAGGCAGCGACCCGAGAAGAAGCCTCCAACACACGTCTGCACTCGACTAGTAGTCTGCCTGGTAGTAGCCTTCCCAGTAGTGTTTGCCAAACTGAAACCGGTGCGGTTTTGCGATGCGGTTGATTAATTATGAGCACGGACATGCTACGGAACTTCCACGCGTGTCACACTGCTGCAAGCGAGGTTACTCGCGTTAACCTGATTCTTGGAGGCCAACGCCTCCAAGTGGCGATGGCATCGAGAATGGTGGCGCTTCTTCGTCCGTTTGCTCGTTCTCTCGCTGTTCCATCCAGGTTTCACCGCGGCTATGTTCCAAAGCCATTCGCAACAGTTGTCGGACACTGCAGCTATCGACGTAGTGGTAAAAGCAAATCGGGTTTTCCCATGTCGCATTCAATTAGACCCATCGGTTCCGGGGTGAATAGGGAAATCGATTTTTCACATGAATTTCACGCCCGTTGACTCACGCCGGCAGTGGCGGGGTAAGGCGCATTGTCTTTCCCGGAGGTCAAACCGTTTCGTCGCCGTCATGCAAATGCGAACGCGAGGGAGTTTGTGTGTTTTTTTTTTTATGTTGTTCAAGTTGATAGATCGATCAATTCCCAATTTGACCTGTTGGACCCTAGCGTCTCCCTCGCGTTTGCTTCGCAATATGTTCCGGTGATTGGTTAAAACAAAAAAAATAAATAAAACCCCTCCAAAACTCCACAAGTGGTTACGAGCAACAGTCAGTGGGAACCCCTTCTGGCTTTGTTCCTAAAACAGAGAGCATATTTTATTTATGTAAGTGAGAAAAACGAACCCTATCATGTGCAGTGAGGTCAATGCATTTTGCACCTGTTGAGTTATTGAATCGAAATTATGCATCAATAATAATGAAACTATGGACGTGTTTAAGGGGAGCGCTTGGAACGAATTGAATTTTGAATTATTGTTAAGTTAAGGAGCTGATCAATTCTCATTTGCGTTTGACTTTATGACAACTTCTATTGTTTGCTGTGTTGCAGACATCCCATCCTGATAATGTTTAGTAAAAGTGAACATCGAGAACAGTACAGGAAATGGTGCTATAAAATCAACACGTTTGCATCAGAGAGATACGAGGAGCTCTAAAAAAACCCCAAATCTTCTTGACCTAAAACGTAAAAAGAATCGTTGCTCAGCCTTTGTGTTCAGGAGTTCTGGAGTCTACAGGAGTTACTGCTAATAAAGCAAGATTAGACTGACCGTAAAGACTTGTATTAACATATGCAAAACTGTTATTTTGCGTCGCATGTTCAAGCCAACATTTGTTTATGTACAAAGCTTTTCAAACATCCACAAAACCTTTGCCAAATTAACGACTATTATTCACCAGTTCTGACGGATGATATTGTTCCAATGGGTAATAGAAATACATGTTTATGTCACTACCTACCCTGCAGTTGCTGCAAGCAGTCGCATATAAAAAAAAGTCCATCCCCCACAGCGATACATCATTACAAGGCGACAAATCGTTGCCTTCTGATTACTGCGTGCTGTTCTTGGCAGTAAAATAAATAAATCCCAGCCAGCAAAAGCAGAACCCCCCGGCCCCGGCCCCCCCCCCCCCCCCCCCCCCCCCTTACGAAAAACCGCACCACATCGTGGCAGAAGAAAATCGTGATTCAATTTATTAATCAGATTGTTGTTCACCGTTGCCTATTACAATACCCATGGTATACCCGCAAGGGTTCAACTGCAACACAGACAAACCATACCCCGAAGCTTCGGCTGCATCAGGCCGTCCGCGAGCTTCCAGTTGGTGGGACGCTGGGTGATCAAACGGGACACGGTAACGGGTGCAAAACAGAACAATTGACGGTAAGAATTGAATCATTTGCACAAAATTTAATGCAATTATTCATGTTTCCTTGCTGCCACTTCAATTCGTTCGTTTGCAACTCCGCAGCGCATTTGTAGCGCCGTGCCGACACGCTGCCGATCGCCAAGATGTGTTGGGTGGGTACCTTGGTGGCCGACCTGGAAGGTGGCCGGTGGCCCAAAAGGAAGAAACGACACCAGTTGACGCTATCGCACCGACATTATCTATAATTGAATTTGTTTTAATTTCCGCCCTGTTGGAGGATTTTTGCGCTCACAAAACATAGCATCGGTTTGTGGTCCTCTCTTCTTTGTGTCGATACCTACTAAGCTTTGCAAGACATTCCTAGCAACAGTTGGGGAATTAAACTCGGTTCAAGCAACGATACTGCACAACGTTTACAAAATCGAAAAAAGGGAGCATAAAACCTCGGGCTGTCCTATTTTCCAAGTGGCAAATGAACGATTTATAATGGAAGTGAGTGAATTAAATTGAAGAAAAGACACCGCCACTGGTGGAATACGCCAGAGGTCACGCGTTTCGTGCGCTTGCGCACCTAGAAGTTAGCCGTGGTGCAGGCAAACAATCGTAACCAGTAATGGAGTGATTCGCTTCCCGAGGTCACTACTTGGCTAATCGTTTAGTGGGTGGAAAACAGAAACAAAAAAAACAAACCGTAAGACATACGCTGGTAGTAAGACCCGAGGGAGAAGCTACACGGTAGGAATTGGGAAGCAGTAAGGGACACAATGGGATGTATGCTACCCGCACACACTGTGCTGTTGTTTCTCTATACGCTATTTATCAAGCAGCCAATCATGATCTTCCAGGTGATCTGCTTCTCAACTTCTCTTTAAGGGCTGATAGTTAGAAAAATAGACGAAGGAAACTGCAACAAACAAAACAAAACGGCACACAATGTCCCTGGGACTGGGAAAAAGGGGGACGGAGGGTGAGAGGATCGGTGTCGGGGTTTTATATGTAATGGAAGAACAAAACAAAAAAGAAGCATTTAAAAAAAAAGGTAATGTGTCAATGGTGTGACATTTGACTAAACATCGATGCATTGGTGCTTCCACTTCCATTTCCCCTGCGCCCCGGAGGCTTGTTGCGCGGAGGCTGGTTTTGGTGTAGCAAATTGCAACCGACATCGCCAAACGGTTGCATAATGCGCCACTGCAGCGGGAATGTGGAAAATCATGAAAAATGCAGTTGCACCTGCGCGGCACCGTGCAGCAATACGGAATCGCATCTCGCCTGCCCGGTATCGCGGCTGACATTTGGAGAGGCAAAAAGAAAAGTAGAAAAAAAAACGACACGCTACACGGAAAAAGGTATCGCAATTGCAACACCCTGGCGGCAGTAGTAGCATCAGTCCGCATCACCCGCCGTATCACGACGTTCGGTACCGAACAGG
Source organism: Anopheles marshallii (assembly GCF_943734725.1). Taxonomy (NCBI): domain Eukaryota; kingdom Metazoa; phylum Arthropoda; class Insecta; order Diptera; family Culicidae; genus Anopheles; species Anopheles marshallii. The sequence goes on along the minus strand of NC_071327.1, from coordinate 72,665,828 downwards.
GAATCGGGGAAGGGAAAAATGTTTTTCACTAATGTCATTATGCTGCTTGCATGCGATTGCGCAAAGCGGGTTGTGTTTTTTTTTGTTTTCGGGCGGCAAACGGAGATTTGGTTGCTCGGTTTGGCTGGATTATATTCGCAGGTGAAGCTGACATTTAACCTTTTCGTGCTATTCCTTACGTGGATACGTTCCTAACTCACACGCACATGTACGCTGCTCGATGCACTAACACAGGTAATTAGTTTAGTAGCCAATGTACGTTTAAGGGTTTTGTAGGCTATCATATATTGATTTAGTACGGATATTATAGCACTGTGTAGCATGGAATTAGTGTAACTTTGTATTCTTATTGTATTGTATTTACTTTGCTTTGCATTTGTATTGTATTTGTATTGTAACTTTGTAATCACTGAACGCATCCGTTTGAGCAGTCCTTACACGTGGGCAATTGATCGCAGACTGGCTGATGTGTGTGCAGAACTGCTTTGCACAGGAACGTGTGTGTGTGTGTGTGCTGTACTACTGAATACAATCCCTTGCATTGTCTTCAGCGCAACTGCTTGCGCGGACGCCTTGCAGGATGGGGAACTGAATTCAGGGAATCGCTGCTCGGATGGCTATTGATGCGCTGGTGAATTTCCTGCGAAGACGCTGTGTTGTTGATGTTGGCTCTGATGCCGTGTATTGTAGTTGTTGTGGTAGTGTTTGTGGTCGGTTCGCCACAAATTTAATTATATTATTTGAACGAGGGATCCTACTGCTTGGCTAATTTAAAGCATATTTTTCAAATCTGTTAAAATTCAGCAGGTATACGACGAAAAGATCGAGGTAGCTTCAGGACGAAAAGATCGAGGTAGCTTTATGGTACTCATTCCACAATCAATCACAACATTGAGGAAGATCTTGTACTTCAGTTATTTGTTTCTGAAAGTTTAGTTGGATTCGCTGCTATTTACCTCCTGTTTTAAATAGTTAGTATTAAGTTAAGGCAATTTGTGTGCTATCATAACATTAATCTATAATTTTGTTTAACGAATAGTAGGTAAAAGTAAACAACTTATATCCGATGCATTTGTAGCTCATATTGACGCACATGCAATGCCTTACAATAGTTTTTAACAAACACTCATGTACGCACCATTCTTTAGCAATCTTTTGCATAATTTTGAAGCGACACAATAATCGTAGTTCGTTTGCGATTAGAAACAAAAGATGAATTGACTACATGCGAAGGAATGAGCCCAGGCTGATGATGTTTCACTATCCTAACCGGAATGGTGAATAGCCAGCGTTTACCGAGCATCTAACCCATTCCAACATTCCATCATCGGTCACCGATTATTTCGAGCACACCTGACCCTCGGCACGAGCAGCTGATATGGAAATGACCAACCGCTCACGGCTTGGTCGTCTGCAGGCAAACGACACAATCATCATCATCATGGTCATCGATTTATTTGATCGATCGACGCGGGGCTGTAAAATTCGCATAATTTAGCCATCGATTAAAACCACCCAAAAAAAAAACACACACACATACAGTCACACACAGACATAAAATCACCACCCATACCGATCGTATTGCATCGTCTGTTTTCTTTCACTTTTATTCGACATGACGTTCTGGTCGCTTCCTGTGCCACCTTCTTCGGGTCGAGATTGTATCCGGCTCGTTTGCCTTCGCATCGCATGCGGCCAACCTGCGGCAATCGTGCACCATTTGCCCTGGTTTTTTTTTTTTTTTTACTGTGTGGCGCTGCTGAGCGCTCCGTTCCATCCCGAGACCGAGACGATCGGTCTGGGACGGTTCGTACACATCTAGCGTGGCCGATCGTGCGCCGGCCGATGAGCAAACTAATCACCATCATCATAAGGCTTCGCCGGCGACACGGCACCACTACACGGGGCTTAATTTATTGATGATCCACCATCAACTGTCCGTTTCTCGCGCAAGAATTCGCTCCTCGGTGATGATTGGTGGCACACGCTGGTACGCACCACGGCTCCCAACCTCGCGCTATGGACCGGTGGATTATTGATAGAAATCATTGATTTTCCGAGAGCTTGCGCTGGTGGCTTTGGTGATTTTCCCGTTTTTTTTCCTTCTTCCTCTAAAGCAGAGGCAATCGATAATAAATTTATTTTACCTATCAATGTAAGGCTTTTAACGCGCGTCCAAAGCCAATAATTAAATGCACGTGGTGTACGATGCGCCAGGCGAGCGTTCGTGCAACGCAGCAAAGCCGTCGGAATTTCAAGACACGCGGCACCCGGTGGCAGTAAACGGGGCGATGTCCCGGTCGGCAGGGGCGTTCCGCTTCTGCCCAGCCCAGTGGCATCTTTCGTCAAATATTTGTGTAGAAAGTGAGCGCATCTTCAATCGGTTGGCCGGGCTAACGAGACGAAGCATTTGTTCAGGGCGTTTGAAGATTTGCAACCCCAGCTTAACGCTCAAGAGGTTGATTGTTAAGCTTCTTGGCATGTGTATCATAAAAATATATACCTGGCCAATTTATCCACTTCGGTTGATAGTGGCGTTAACGTCGTTATGCCTGTTGTTATTAGCCCTTTTATTGTGCTCTAATAAATATTTTACAATAGGCTTATTGAATCACATAGATTGAATAAATAAATTGAAAGCAGTGAGAGATGATCAAATCTTCTAGCTTAATAAAAATGCGCCAATAACGTGCATAATTGTTCACCAAGAGCTTAGGCCTCGAAGTGTCAAATAGCATGATATTGATAATGATACACTTTTGTAGCGCTTTTTTCAATACCATCCACAAGGAATAATGAACTAAACAGCAATTCATCTAACTGATTCGTTAAGAAACTTACCTGCATTACCCAAAAGCTTGTAGACGGTACTATTTGATCTCCTGCTGTATCCATAAAACGATGTCCACACCACCAATGCTCCGACCTGCGAGATCGCTTAACGATCTATGCAGGAACAGGCTTTCGTTCTATCGGAATGTTCACCTTCGAGCAAACAATTAACACACTAACCACGGCTCCAATGCAGGTAAATAGCCAAATTTATAGCCAAAACCAATACCCTTATTTCAACATGATACACAAAGGGAAATATTCATACTATCCACCGATACCGGGCGGCACTCTATCACTGTCTCGATGCGGCTTAGCTGCAAGTCACACTCAAACTCATTACCATGCGCGATTAGGCAATCGCTCGATTTGCACATCCGATAACGCAATCAGCTTCCGGCCGTTTAGCAAATCTCGGATACCACCGTGCTCCGCAACGAGCGGACCGCGATCGCGATTAGTGTCGGTATGGTCGGGAACAATTAATCACACAAAACCTTAATACGATGCGGAAACGGTCTGGCGTGTGGATGGATGAGTTTGGACCTTCCGAAAGCGCCAAATTCCCGACCCGCGTGGTCTCTGCCCGTATCTAATTTTGAACACTCGTAAACATCTTTGCCACTTATTATCACTAATTATGCACTATTCGATCATGTAATTAGTTTGGCATACAATCGCACGGCTTTGGAACGGGACACTCGAGCTAAGCACAAATCAATAACAAAAAAAAACACACACACAAACTTGTAACACTTGAGCGCTTTTACGCTAAATAATCATCAATCACATTTGATAACAGCTCGGTCGATCAGGTTCTTCGATAACACACTCGGTTAGCTCGGTTGGGTGCTGAGTGTATCAACACGGCACATGGACACTCATGTATTATTATTGGCAGAATCAAACTACGGCAGGCATATCACCAGATGACATGTAATTTGTACTTCTCTAGCTACACGAAACGGACACAAACCGTGTGATCAAGTACTTTCACTTGGTTCCGAATTACGGCGGCAATGCGATCCAGATATTACGTAGTTCCAACGTACGCCGACCATGTGGAAGGCTGGCTCACGGAGCGATTGCGCGTACGTCTTCTTCGCGTGCTGGTTTATCGACACATGACCATGTTCACCCGGGCCAGGCTGAGCCGCGTAAATTGCCAGCTCGATTAGCCGGGTGGGGAGACCAAGCAGCGTGCGTCCAATTGGGACCTGAAGAAACGCATGCTCGCACGGTCGCTGAAGTCCATTCTCTCCCGCGTTAGCTGTGTTCATTTTCTCCCAAACACAGTAGGTCCGTGCACGGACAAATATGTTGAAAAATATTAATAAAACGACCATTTGAAGCATTCGGAAGGAGTTTTATTTTTGGTAAAGCAGCAATGTTTTGGCATCACTTTTATTCAGTTAAAACATTTACGGTAATATGCAGTTTCTTCCACTACGTGTGTAGACGTGTTTGAACAAAATGTAACAGCTCAATTAAGCTAATGCAAATCTTACCAAAATGCACAATTAGCAGTGTTGGATTCGTACTGGATGCAGACTTCAATTTCAACAGTCAATAATTCATTGGTAGCATTTAGAGATTTTCTCTCAGCTGGCAAAGAAATCTCAAATGGTTCATTCTCTCTCCAATCCACGCACACACCGTTTCTCGATGGTTTTAAATTCGAATTGCTGGAGCTCTGTACTGAAGTAAAAAGTAGGCGTACTCTGAAAGGTGTTTATGTGTGCGTCGGTTCATTTTAAGATTGTGTTCATCGTTCCGCGTAACTGTGCGTTATGAGCAAAAGGACATTTTTTAAATATTTCTCTGCATATTTATGTGTTTAGTTTCAACGTTTGGTAGTTTCCTAATTTATGTTCGCTGGCCGTATTTGACCTTCTCGAAGAACCATGAATTAATTTATATTTGCTTAATTTAATTAATTAAATTAATTTAAATTAATTTAATAAATTTAATAATAAAATATTTTATTTTTTATTTTATTTATTATTGTATCAAATTGGTAGGTCCTGAAAGGGATAAGTCAGCTTTCCAAGCAAATAGAAACGCACAAGTTCTTCGTCAAGGAATTGTGCGATCGAGGGCATTTTCAGCAGTAGTATTGCCCGACTGACATGGTTGCTGACGTGTTAATCAAACCACTGGAAGCCATAAAGCATAACCTATTTTAATTCGTGTTAGGATTGAGGGTACATATTATGAGAGTGAAACAATTAGTAAGAGTGCAGAAATATGCCAATATTCCTACACCTCTTTTCGATCACAGTTCGGTCCATTGCTCTAATACAATCGTATATGTGTTCTATCGGGAAATAGCAGATACAATAAAAATACAGTTCTAGTAAAAGAAAGTTAACTTTACTCGGGTTATTACACTGAATTCACTAAGTACCATCTGTTGGTGTAATGTCCTTTTCACGACACCAATTTGTAATTTAGCCAAAAGAACTTGGACCTACGTTGTGTTATTTTTTTTAGATTTTTTTATTGAACAGCCTGTGACGTCTTTGCCCGATCGCTTTTGCTATGCTACTGAACGCTCACTGCACGAGGAGCACGATACCCCAAGACCCGCACGAGCTTCATTTCTATTCTTTCACTGTTAATTCGCAGAACCGTTGCCCTATTGGCTGCTCAACCTGGCTTTAGTTAGAAAAGAATTCTTGTTAAACTTAATATGCCATTCAACGTCTAATTAACACAAACAAATTCAAACATCATCAGTTTTTATTAATTGTTTTTATTTCATACATTATTTCATTTCATGTATTTTATTGCTACTGACTTAAGATAACATTTTACGCAATTCACATTGGTAGACAGGCACATTAGCTTCTTGCGACCTCCCAAAGGGCACCTTATACCGGAACCAGTTCGCCGTTGTAAATTCCTTGCTTCGATGCGCAAATCTTTAGGCAGCACAAGTCACCTAGCTTTGAAAATCTACAGTCGTTTGTTATATTCTCGGGTAGTTCTTCAAATACGTTTGATTGAAGGTAGTCTGTAAAATTGCAAACATAAACGCATGTTTCCTTGTCACCAGTCTCATTACCATTGGAAACGCTAGAAGAGCCAGTGAAAAATGGTATTTTGGTTGTTTCTGCTTCCGTAGTTTCATTCGTAGCTTCTAAAGCCATGGCTGAAGGAGACGTACTTTCTACAGCCACAATGGAAAGCTCAGGTGGCGAAGAAGCGCTTCCGGCATCCGTAGTGAACATAGGCTTAGTTTCTACAGCCACAATTGCTCCGAAAGCTACGGATGTCGTAACAGCACTTTCACCAACCATAGTTGCTGTAGATGCACTTTCAGGAGCTGTAGTTGACGTGGAAATTGTAGTTGTATCGCCCGTTGTGGTTGTCGAAGAGCCACTTTCGGTAGACATCGTTGTCGAAGCGTCTGTAGATGAACTTTCAGGAGCTGTAGTTGACGTGGAAATTGTAGTAGTATCGCCAGTTGTGGTTGTCGAAGAGCCACTTTCGGTAGACATCGTTGTCGAAGCGTCTGTAGATGAACTTTCAGGAGCTGTAGTTGACGTGGAAATTGTAGTAGTATCGCCAGTTGTGGTTGTCGAAGAGCCACTTTCGGTAGACATCGTTGTCGAAGCGTCTGTAGATGAACTTTCAGGAGCTGTAGTTGACGTGGAAATTGTAGTAGTATCGCCAGTTGTGGTTGTCGAAGAGCCGCTTTCGGTAGACATCGTTGTCGAAGCGTCTGTAGATGAACTTTCAGGAGCTGTAGTTGACGTGGAAATTGTAGTAGTATCGCCAGTTGTGGCTGTCGATGAGCCACTTTCGGTAGACATCGTTGTCGAAGCGTCTGTAGATGAACTTTCAGGAGCTGTAGTTGACGTGGAAATTGTAGTAGTATCGCCAGTTGTGGTTGTCGAAGAGCCACTTTCGGTAGACATCGTTGTCGAAGCGTCTGTAGATGAGCTTTCAGGAGCTGTAGTTGACGTGGAAATTGTAGTAGTATCGCCAGTTGTGGTTGTCGAATAGCCACTTTCGGTAGACATCGTTGTCGAAGCGTCTGTAGATGAACTTTCAGGAGCTGTAGTTGACGTGGAAATTGTAGTAGTATCGCCAGTTGTGGCTGTCGATGAGCCACTTTCGGTAGACATCGTTGTCGAAGCGTCTGTAGATGAGCTTTCAGGAGCTGTAGTTGACGTGGAAATTGTAGTAGTATCGCCAGTTGTGGTTGTCGAAGAGCCACTTTCGGTAGACATCGTTGTCGAAGCGTCTGTAGATGAACTTTCAGGAGCTGTAGTTGACGTGGAAATTGTAGTAGTATCGCCAGTTGTGGCTGTTGATGAGCCACTTTCGGTAGACATCGTTGTCGAAGCGTCTGTAGATGAGCTTTCGGGAGCTGTAGTTGACGTGGAAATTGTAGTAGTATCGCCAGTTGTGGTTGTCGAAGAGCCACTTTCGGTAGACATCGTTGTCGAAGCGTCTGTAGATGAACTTTCAGGAGCTGTAGTTGACGTGGAAATTGTAGTAGTATCGCCAGTTGTGGTTGTCGAAGAGCCACTTTCGGTAGACATCGTTGTCGAAGCGTCTGTAGATGAGCTTTCGGGAGCTGTAGTTGACGTGGAAATTGTAGTAGTATCGCCAGTTGTGGTTGTCGAAGAGCCACTTTCGGTAGACATCGTTGTCGAAGCGTCTGTAGATGAACTTTCGGGAGCTGTAGTTGACGTGGAAATTGTAGTAGTATCGCCAGTTGTGGTTGTCGAAGAGCCACTTTCGGTAGACATCGTTGTCGAAGCGTCTGTAGATGAACTTTCAGGAGCTGTAGTTGACGTGGAAATTGTAGTAGTATCACCAGTTGTGGCTGTCGATGAGCCACTTTCGGTAGACATCGTTGTCGAAGCGTCTGTAGATGAACTTTCAGGAGCTGTAGTTGACGTGGAAATTGTAGTAGTATCGCCAGTTGTGGTTGTCGAAGAGCCACTTTCGGTAGTCATCGTTGTCGAAGCGTCTGTAGATGAACTTTCAGGAGCTGTAGTTGACGTGGAAATTGTAGTAGTATCGCCAGTTGTGGTTGTCGAAGAGACACTTTCGGTAGTCATCGTTGTCGAAGCGTCTGTAGATGAACTTTCAGGAGCTGTAGTTGACGTGGAAATTGTAGTAGTATCGCCAGTTGTGGCTGTTGATGAGCCACTTTCGGTAGACATCGTTGTCGAAGCGTCTGTAGATGAGCTTTCGGGAGCTGTAGTTGACGTGGAAATTGTAGTAGTATCGCCAGTTGTGGTTGTCGAAGAGCCACTTTCGGTAGACATCGTTGTCGAAGCGTCTGTAGATGAACTTTCAGGAGCTGTAGTTGACGTGGAAATTGTAGTAGTATCGCCAGTTGTGGTTGTCGAAGAGCCACTTTCGGTAGACATCGTTGTCGAAGCGTCTGTAGATGAGCTTTCAGGAGCTGTAGTTGACGTGGAAATTGTAGTAGTATCGCCAGTTGTGGTTGTCGAATAGCCACTTTCGGTAGACATCGTTGTCGAAGCGTCTGTAGATGAACTTTCAGGAGCTGTAGTTGACGTGGAAATTGTAGTAGTATCGCCAGTTGTGGCTGTCGATGAGCCACTTTCGGTAGACATCGTTGTCGAAGCGTATGTAGATGAGCTTTCGGGAGCTGTAGTTGACGTGGAAATTGTAGTAGTATCGCCAGTTGTGGTTGTCGAAGAGCCACTTTCGGTAGACATCGTTGTCGAAGCGTCTGTAGATGAACTTTCAGGAGCTGTAGTTGACGTGGAAATTGTAGTAGTATCGCCAGTTGTGGCTGTCGATGAGCCACTTTCGGTAGACATCGTTGTCGAAGCGTCTGTAGATGAACTTTCAGGAGCTGTAGTTGACGTGGAAATTGTAGTAGTATCGCCAGTTGTGGCTGTCGATGAGCCACTTTCGGTAGACATCGTTGTCGAAGCGTCTGTAGATGAACTTTCAGGAGCTGTAGTTGACGTGGAAATTGTAGTAGTATCGCCAGTTGTGGCTGTCGAAGAGCCACTTTCGGTAGACATCGTTGTCGAAGCGTCTGTAGATGAACTTTCAGATGCTGTAGTTGACGTGGAAATTGTAGTAGTATCGCCAGTTGTGGCTGTCGATGAGCCACTTTCGGTAGACATCGTTGTCGAAGCGTCTGTAGATGAACTTTCAGGAGCTGTAGTTGACGTGGAAATTGTAGTAGTATCGCCAGTTGTGGCTGTCGATGAGCCACTTTCGGTAGACATCGTTGTCGAAGCGTCTGTAGATGAACTTTCAGGAGCTGTAGTTGACGTGGAAATTGTAGTAGTATCGCCAGTTGTGGTTGTCGAAGAGCCGCTGTCGGTAGACATCGTTGTCGAAGCGTCTGTAGATGAACTTTCAGGAGCTGTAGTTGACGTGGAAATTGTTGTAGTATCGCCAGTTGTGGCTGTCGATGAGCCACTTTCGGTAGACATCGTTGTCGAAGCGTCTGTAGATGAGCTTTCAGGAGCTGTAGTTGACGTGGAAATTGTAGTAGTATCGCCAGTTGTGGTTGTCGAATAGCCACTTTCGGTAGACATCGTTGTCGAAGCGTCTGTAGATGAACTTTCAGGAGCTGTAGTTGACGTGGAAATTGTTGTAGTATCGCCCGTTGTGGTTGTCGAAGAGCCGCTTTCGGTAGACATCGTTGTCGAAGCGTCTGTAGATGAACTTTCAGGAGCTGTAGTTGACGTGGAAATTGTAGTAGTATCGCCAGTTGTGGCTGTCGATGAGCCACTTTCGGTAGACATCGTTGTCGAAGCGTCTGTAGATGAACTTTCAGGAGCTGTAGTTGACGTGGAAATTGTAGTAGTATCGCCAGTTGTGGTTGTCGAAGAGCCGCTGTCGGTAGACATCGTTGTCGAAGCGTCTGTAGATGAACTTTCAGGAGCTGTAGTTGACGTGGAAATTGTTGTAGTATCGCCCGTTGTGGTTGTCGAAGAGCCGCTTTCGGTAGACATCGTTGTCGAAGCGTCTGTAGATGAACTTTCAGGAGCTGTAGTTGACGTGGAAATTGTAGTAGTATCGCCAGTTGTGGTTGTCGAAGAGCCACTTTCGGTAGACATCGTTGTCGAAGCGTCTGTAGATGAACTTTCAGGAGCTGTAGTTGACGTGGAAATTGTAGTAGTATCGCCAGTTGTGGCTGTCGATGAGCCACTTTCGGTAGACATCGTTGTCGAAGCGTCTGTAGATGAACTTTCAGGAGCTGTAGTTGACGTGGAAATTGTAGTAGTATCGCCAGTTGTGGTTGTCGAAGAGCCGCTGTCGGTAGACATCGTTGTCGAAGCGTCTGTAGATGAACTTTCAGGAGCTGTAGTTGACGTGGAAATTGTTGTAGTATCGCCCGTTGTGGTTGTCGAAGAGCCGCTTTCGGTAGACATCGTTGTCGAAGCGTCTGTAGATGAACTTTCAGGAGCTGTAGTTGACGTGGAAATTGTAGTAGTATCGCCAGTTGTGGTTGTCGAAGAGCCACTTTCGGTAGACATCGTTGTCGAAGCGTCTGTAGATGAGCTTTCAGGAGCTGTAGTTGACGTGGAAATTGTAGTAGTATCGCCAGTTGTGGTTGTCGAATAGCCACTTTCGGTAGACATCGTTGTCGAAGCGTCTGTAGATGAACTTTCAGGAGCTGTAGTTGACGTGGAAATTGTAGTAGTATCGCCAGTTGTGGCTGTCGATGAGCCACTTTCGGTAGACATCGTTGTCGAAGCGTCTGTAGATGAACTTTCAGGAGCTGTAGTTGACGTGGAAATTGTAGTAGTATCGCCAGTTGTGGTTGTCGAAGAGCCGCTGTCGGTAGACATCGTTGTCGAAGCGTCTGTAGATGAACTTTCAGGAGCTGTAGTTGACGTGGAAATTGTTGTAGTATCGCCCGTTGTGGTTGTCGAAGAGCCGCTTTCGGTAGACATCGTTGTCGAAGCGTCTGTAGATGAACTTTCAGGAGCTGTAGTTGACGTGGAAATTGTAGTAGTATCGCCAGTTGTGGCTGTCGATGAGCCACTTTCGGTAGACATCGTTGTCGAAGCGTCTGTAGATGAACTTTCAGGAGCTGTAGTTGACGTGGAAATTGTAGTAGTATCGCCAGTTGTGGTTGTCGAAGAGCCGCTGTCGGTAGACATCGTTGTCGAAGCGTCTGTAGATGAACTTTCAGGAGCTGTAGTTGACGTGGAAATTGTTGTAGTATCGCCCGTTGTGGTTGTCGAAGAGCCGCTTTCGGTAGACATCGTTGTCAAAGCGTCTGTAGATGAACTTTCAGGAGCTGTAGTTGACGTGGAAATTGTAGTAGTATCGCCAGTTGTGGTTGTCGAAGAGCCACTTTCGGTAGACATCGTTGTCGAAGCGTCTGTAGATGAACTTTCAGGAGCTGTAGTTGACGTGGAAATTGTTGTAGTATCGCCAGTTGTGGCTGTCGATGAGCCACTTTCGGTAGACATCGTTGTCGAAGCGTCTGTAGATGAACTTTCAGGAGCTGTAGTTGACGTGGAAATTGTAGTAGTATCGCCAGTTGTGGTTGTCGAAGAGCCACTTTCGGTAGACATCGTTGTCGAAGCGTCTGTAGATGAGCTTTCAGGAGCTGTAGTTGACGTGGAAATTGTAGTAGTATCGCCAGTTGTGGTTGTCGAAGAGCCGCTGTCGGTAGACATCGTTGTCGAAGCGTCTGTAGATGAACTTTCAGGAGCTGTAGTTGACGTGGAAATTGTAGTAGTATCGCCAGTTGTGGTTGTCGAAGAGCCGCTTTCGGTAGACATCGTTGTCGAAGCGTCTGTAGATGAACTTTCAGGAGCTGTAGTTGACGTGGAAATTGTAGTAGTATCGCCAGTTGTGGTTGTCGAAGAGCCACTTTCGGTAGTCATCGTTGTCGAAGCGTCTGTAGATGAACTTTCAGGAGCTGTAGTTGACGTGGAAATTGTAGTAGTATCGCCAGTTGTGGTTGTCGAAGAGCCACTTTCGGTAGACATCGTTGTCGAAGCGTCTGTAGATGAGCTTTCAGGAGCTGTAGTTGACGTGGAAATTGTAGTAGTATCGCCAGTTGTGGTTGTCGAAGAGCCGCTGTCGGTAGACATCGTTGTCGAAGCGTCTGTAGATGAACTTTCAGGAGCTGTAGTTGACGTGGAAATTGTAGTAGTATCGCCAGTTGTGGTTGTCGAAGAGCCGCTTTCGGTAGACATCGTTGTCGAAGCGTCTGTAGATGAACTTTCAGGAGCTGTAGTTGACGTGGAAATTGTAGTAGTATCGCCAGTTGTGGTTGTCGAAGAGCCACTTTCGGTAGACATCGTTGTCGAAGCGTCTGTAGATAAACTTTCAGGAGCTGTAGTTGACGTGGAAATTGTAGTAGTATCGCCAGTTGTGGCTGTCGATGAGCCACTTTCGGTAGACATCGTTGTCGAAGCGTCTGTAGATGAACTTTCAGGAGCTGTAGTTGACGTGGAAATTGTAGTAGTATCGCCAGTTGTGGTTGTCGAAGAGCCGCTGTCGGTAGACATCGTTGTCGAAGCGTCTGTAGATGAACTTTCAGGAGCTGTAGTTGACGTGGAAATTGTAGTAGTATCGCCCGTTGTGGTTGTCGAAGAGCCGCTTTCGGTAGACATCGTTGTCGAAGCGTCTGTAGATGAACTTTCAGGAGCTGTAGTTGACGTGGAAATTGTAGTAGTATCGCCAGTTGTGGCTGTCGATGAGCCACTTTCGGTAGACATCGTTGTCGAAGCGTCTGTAGATGAACTTTCAGGAGCTGTAGTTGACGTGGAAATTGTAGTAGTATCGCCAGTTGTGGTTGTCGAAGAGCCACTTTCGGTAGACATCGTTGTCGAAGCGTCTGTAGATGAACTTTCAGGAGCTGTAGTTGACGTGGAAATTGTAGTAGTATCGCCAGTTGTGGTTGTTGAAGAGCCACTTTCGGTAGACATCGTTGTCGAAGCGTCTGTAGATGAACTTTCAGGAGCTGTAGTTGACGTGGAAATTGTAGTAGTATCGCCAGTTGTGGTTGTCGAAGAGCCACTTTCGGTAGACATCGTTGTCGAAGCGTCTGTAGATGAACTTTCAGGAGCTGTAGTTGACGTGGAAATTGTAGTAGTATCGCCAGTTGTGGTTGTCGAAGAGCCGCTTTCGGTAGACATCGTTGTCGAAGCGTCTGTAGATGAACTTTCAGGAGCTGTAGTTGACGTAGAAATTGTAGTAGTATCGCCAGTTGTGGTTGTCGAAGAGCCACTTTCGGTAGTCATCATTGTCGAAGCGTCTGTAGATGAACTTTCAGGAGCTGTAGTTGACGTGGAAATTGTAGTAGTATCGCCAGTTGTGGTTGTCGAAGAGCCACTTTCGGTAGACATCGTTGTCGAAGCGTCTGTAGATGAACTTTCAGGAGCTGTAGTTGACGTGGAAATTGTAGTAGTATCGCCAGTTGTGGTTGTCGAAGAGCCACTTTCGGTAGACATCGTTGTCGAAGCGTCTGTAGATGAACTTTCAGGAGCTGTAGTTGACGTGGAAATTGTAGTAGTATCGCCAGTTGTGGTTGTCGAAGAGCCACTTTCGGTAGACATCGTTGTCGAAGCGTCTGTAGATGAACTTTCAGGAGCTGTAGTTGACGTAGAAATTGTAGTAGTATCGCTAGTTGTGGTTGTCGAAGAGCCACTTTCGGTAGACATCGTTGTCGAAGCGTCTGTAGATGAACTTTCAGGAGCTGTAGTTGACGTGGAAATTGTAGTAGTATCGCCAGTTGTGGTTGACGAAGAGCCACTTTCGGTAGTCATCGTTGTCGAAGCGTCTGTAGATGAACTTTCAGGAGCTGTAGTTGACGTGGAAATTGTAGTAGTATCGCCTGTTGTGGCTGTCGATGAGCCACTTTCGGTAGACATCGTTGTCGAAGCGTCTGTAGATGAACTTTCAGGAGCTGTAGTTGACGTGGAAATTGTAGTAGTATCGCCAGTTGTGGTTGTCGAAGAGCCACTTTCGGTAGACATCGTTGTCGAAGCGTCTGTAGATGAACTTTCAGGAGCTGTAGTTGACGTGGAAATTGTAGTAGTATCGCCAGTTGTGGTTGTCGAAGAGCCACTTTCGGTAGACATCATTGTCGAAGCGTCTGTAGATGAACTTTCAGGAGCTGTAGTTGACGTGGAAATTGTAGTAGTATCGCCAGTTGTGGTTGTCGAAGAGCCACTTTCGGTAGACATCGTTGTCGAAGCGTCTGTAGATGAACTTTCAGGAGCTGTAGTTGACGTGGAAATTGTAGTAGTATCGCCAGTTGTGGCTGTCGATGAGCCACTTTCGGTAGACATCGTTGTCGAAGCGTCTGTAGATGAGCTTTCAGGAGCTGTAGTTGACGTGGAAATTGTAGTAGTATCGCCAGTTGTGGTTGTCGAAGAGCCGCTGTCGGTAGACATCGTTGTCGAAGCGTCTGTAGATGAACTTTCAGGAGCTGTAGTTGACGTGGAAATTGTAGTAGTATCGCCAGTTGTGGTTGTCGAAGAGCCACTTTCGGTAGTCATCATTGTCGAAGCGTCTGTAGATGAACTTTCAGGAGCTGTAGTTGACGTGGAAATTGTAGTAGTATCGCCAGTTGTGGTTGTCGAAGAGCCACTTTCGGTAGACATCGTTGTCGAAGCGTCTGTAGATGAACTTTCAGGAGCTGTAGTTGACGTGGAAATTGTAGTAGTATCGCCAGTTGTGGTTGTCGAAGAGCCACTTTCGGTAGACATCGTTGTCGAAGCGTCTGTAGATGAACTTTCAGGAGCTGTAGTTGACGTGGAAATTGTAGTAGTATCGCCAGTTGTGGTTGTCGAAGAGCCGCTTTCGGTAGACATCGTTGTCGAAGCGTCTGTAGATGAACTTTCAGGAGCTGTAGTTGACGTAGAAATTGTAGTAGTATCGCCAGTTGTGGTTGTCGAAGAGCCACTTTCGGTAGACATCGTTGTCGAAGCGTCTGTAGATGAACTTTCAGGAGCTGTAGTTGACGTGGAAATTGTAGTAGTATCGCCAGTTGTGGTTGTCGAAGAGCCACTTTCGGTAGACATCGTTGTCGAAGCGTCTGTAGATGAACTTTCAGGAGCTGTAGTTGACGTGGAAATTGTAGTAGTATCGCCAGTTGTGGTTGACGAAGAGCCACTTTCGGTAGTCATCGTTGTCGAAGCGTCTGTAGATGAACTTTCAGGAGCTGTAGTTGACGTGGAAATTGTAGTAGTATCGCCAGTTGTGGTTGTCGAAGAGCCACTTTCGGTAGACATCGTTGTCGAAGCGTCTGTAGATGAACTTTCAGGAGCTGTAGTTGACGTGGAAATTGTAGTAGTATCGCCAGTTGTGGTTGTCGAAGAGCCGCTTTCGGTAGACATCGTTGTCGAAGCGTCTGTAGATGAACTTTCAGGAGCTGTAGTTGACGTGGAAATTGTAGTAGTATCGCCAGTTGTGGTTGACGAAGAGCCACTTTCGGTAGACATCGTTGTCGAAGCGTCTGTAGATGAACTTTCAGGAGCTGTAGTTGACATGGAAATTGTAGTAGTATCGCCAGTTGTGGTTGACGAAGAGCCACTTTCGGTAGTCATCGTTGTCGAAGCGTCTGTAGATGAACTTTCAGGAGCTGTAGTTGACGTGGAAATTGTAGTAGTATCGCCAGTTGTGGTTGTCGAAGAGCCACTTTCGGTAGTCATCGTTGTCGAAGCGTCTGTAGATGAACTTTCAGATGCTGTAGTTGACGTGGAAATTGTAGTAGTATCGCCAGTTGTGGTTGTCGCAGAGCCACTTTCGGTAGTCATCGTTGTCGAAGCGTCTGTAGATGAACTTTCAGGAGCTGTAGTTGACGTGGAAATTGTAGTAGTATCGCCAGTTGTGGTTGACGAAGAGCCACTTTCGGTAGTCATCGTTGTCGAAGCGTCTGTAGATGAACTTTCAGGAGCTGTAGTTGACGTGGAAATTGTAGTAGTATCGCCAGTTGTGGTTGACGAAGAGCCACTTTCGGTAGTCATCGTTGTCGAAGCGTCTGTAGATGAACTTTCAGGAGCTGTAGTTGACGTGGAAATTGTAGTAGTATCGCCAGTTGTGGTTGTCGAAGAGCCACTTTCGGTAGACATCGTTGTCGAAGCGTCTGTAGATGAACTTTCAGGAGCTGTAGTTGACGTGGAAATTGTAGTAGTATCGCCAGTTGTGGTTGTCGAAGAGCCACTTTCGGTAGTCATCGTTGTCGAAGCGTCTGTAGATGAACTTTCAGGAGCTGTAGTTGACGTGGAAATTGTAGTAGTATCGCCAGTTGTGGTTGTCGCAGAGCCACTTTCGGTAGTCATCGTTGTCGAAGCGTCTGTAGATGAACTTTCAGGAGCTGTAGTTGACGTGGAAATTGTAGTAGTATCGCCAGTTGTGGTTGTCGAAGAGCCACTTTCGGTAGACATCGTTGTCGAAGCGTCTGTAGATGAACTTTCAGGAGCTGTAGTTGACGTGGAAATTGTAGTAGTATCGCCAGTTGTGGTTGTCGAAGAGCCACTTTCGGTAGTCATCGTTGTCGAAGCGTCTGTAGATGAACTTTCAGGAGCTGTAGTTGACGTGGAAATTGTAGTAGTTTCGCCAGTTGTGGTTGTCGCAGAGCCACTTTCGGTAGTCATCGTTGTCGAAGCGTCTGTAGATGAACTTTCAGGAGCTGTAGTTGACGTGGAAATTGTAGTAGTATCGCCAGTTGTGGTTGTCGAAGAGCCGCTGTCGGTAGACATCGTTGTCGAAGCGTCTGTAGATGAACTTTCAGGAGCTGTAGTTGACGTGGAAATTGTAGTAGTATCGCCAGTTGTGGTTGTCGAAGAGCCACTTTCGGTAGTCATCATTGTCGAAGCGTCTGTAGATGAACTTTCAGGAGCTGTAGTTGACGTGGAAATTGTAGTAGTATCGCCAGTTGTGGTTGTCGAAGAGCCACTTTCGGTAGTCATCGTTGTCGAAGCGTCTGTAGATGAGCTTTCAGGAGCTGTAGTTGACGTAGAAATTGTAGTAGTATCGCCAGTTGTGGTTGACGAAGAGCCACTTTCGGTAGTCATCGTTGTCGAAGCGTCTGTAGATGAACTTTCAGGAGCTGTAGTTGACGTGGAAATTGTAGTAGTATCGCCAGTTGTGGTTGTCGAAGAGCCACTTTCGGTAGACATCGTTGTCGAAGCGTCTGTAGATGAACTTTCAGGAGCTGTAGTTGACGTGGAAATTGTAGTAGTATCGCCAGTTGTGGTTGTCGAAGAGCCACTTTCGGTAGACATCGTTGTCGAAGCGTCTGTAGATGAACTTTCAGGAGCTGTAGTTGACGTGGAAATTGTAGTAGTATCGCCAGTTGTGGTTGTCGAAGAGCCACTTTCGGTAGTCATCATTGTCGAAGCGTCTGTAGATGAACTTTCAGGAGCTGTAGTTGACGTGGAAATTGTAGTAGTATCGCCAGTTGTGGTTGTCGAAGAGCCACTTTCGGTAGTCATCGTTGTCGAAGCGTCTGTAGATGAACTTTCAGGAGCTGTAGTTGACGTAGAAATTGTAGTAGTATCGCCAGTTGTGGTTGACGAAGAGCCACTTTCGGTAGTCATCGTTGTCGAAGCGTCTGTAGATGAACTTTCAGGAGCTGTAGTTGACGTGGAAATTGTAGTAGTATCGCCAGTTGTGGTTGTCGAAGAGCCACTTTCGGTAGACATCGTTGTCGAAGCGTCTGTAGATGAACTTTCAGGAGCTGTAGTTGACGTGGAAATTGTAGTAGTATCGCCAGTTGTGGTTGTCGAAGAGCCACTTTCGGTAGACATCGTTGTCGAAGCGTCTGTAGATGAACTTTCAGGAGCTGTAGTTGACGTGGAAATTGTAGTAGTATCGCCAGTTGTGGTTGTCGAAGAGCCACTTTCGGTAGACATCGTTGTCGAAGCGTCTGTAGATGAACTTTCAGGAGCTGTAGTTGACGTGGAAATTGTAGTAGTATCGCCAGTTGTGGTTGTCGAAGAGCCACTTTCGGTAGTCATCGTTGTCGAAGCGTCTGTAGATGAACTTTCAGGAGCTGTAGTTGACGTGGAAATTGTAGTAGTATCGCCAGTTGTGGTTGTCGAAGAGACACTTTCGGTAGTCATCGTTGTCGAAGCGTCTGTAGATGAACTTTCAGGAGCTGTAGTTGACGTGGAAATTGTAGTAGTATCGCCAGTTGTGGTTGTCATAGAAGTACTCTCGGTAGACATCGTTGTCGAAGCGGCTGTAGTGGATGCCATTTCCTTGCGTTTGATCATCATCCGGCTCCTTTTCAGGCTGTAGTATGCTCCGCGGAAAGTCTTCCAGAACATACCGGTGGTACTACTAGACAGACCCTTCAGGTAGAAACCGTTCAAATTGCTGTAAAGAATTGCGGAAGTATACCAAACGAGGTCAGATCGAGGAACACTTTAAAATAACAACATTCGGTTGATCACTTACCTTTCACCGCAATCAGTGTACCACCAAGCACCACGGTTCGATACGGCACAGTTACCTTCGCTGTAATCCAAATCGAGATCGTAAGCACTGAACAGTACACCTACCAACGAACGAAGGGAATCCCCAGCAGTACCACTGTATCCGTCCAGCTTGGTGATTGGATAAAAGTCATTGCCTGATCCGACGGCGAAATTGTCGTAGTGAGCGTAGGTCACATTCTTCTCGAAGTCCTCCAGCAGGATCATTAGCTCGTAGTCACCGGAAGCAGTGATGTTGTTGATGCGGTCCAGACCCAACCAGTAATCACCGCCATCGAACTCGCCGAAGCCAGATCTGTAGTCGCTATAGCCGCGATAGAAATCGGTCGATCCTTCATGGCGGTTCTGGATCACGGTGTATGCGCCCGGTAGGAATTCGAGCACGCAAATCACTTTAGTAGGTTCACCGAATGCATCCTGCACCAAGTATGTGCCAGTTCGAGTGATGCGAGCATCGTCACAAGACGTGTAGACGGTATCTAGCACAGATGCTGGACGTTTGGGTTCACCAACACGCTTTTCTAAATCCAGAAATGATTCGGTGAGGAAGGTCTTTGTTACCGACTTCTGCTGACTGATGATAATTTCTCTGTATAAAACAGGAAAGGAAATATACAATCTTATATGTTAGCGAAGGTTTACAATCATCGGGAAGTTTGTTCCTACCTGATTGTATGCATGATTTGTGCCAGCAAGACCGAATCGCCCAACAGCTGTTCGTTGATCCTATGGCTAGTCTCCAATGTGCGACGTCTTCGTTGACCAACGTACCAGGACACACTCTTCACGTTTTTCTTCATGTCGATCAGATTGCTGTACACGGCACCATACTTGTTACGTAGGTTCAAAATAAACTTCAACAGGTTCGATTCGAGTATCTTTAACTTGCCTTCTATCGCATGGCATCCACAATTATCGATATAACTACCACCTTTCGAAGGATGGTTAAGTTTTGCTATTGATTTCACAAACTTTGACTCGATCGCTTTGGTGTTGGCTGAGACTAAACACAGCATGCAACCGACTGATAAAACAAGCACGCTCAACTTCATCTTGCTCCCATTTCCTAATTCACACTGATGTTAAAATAGGCAAATCGCTGTCTTAAATACCCTTCCGAATCGGCCAACAACAGATTGGCATGCGGTCCCGTTAGAAGAACGGGTTACTAGATTGTTTTTTCAACGAATAAGTGGGAAACGGAAAAGCGTTGTCTATTTTGCGAATCCTCCTTTCTTATTCTGGTCATTATTGTTTCTTTTTTCTGTGTCCATATATCAATGTTTCTGCTACCTATGTGTCAATGCTTATGTTGAACATTTCAAAAGTTTGTTACTGTTAATACAAATCTCAAGTTTATATACGCACAAAAAACGCAAAACCTTATAAAATTACGGGATTATTATGTATCCGCCCCTTGGATTTCTTTGCAATTCGTAGTTCCGGTGCCTATCCCCGTAGCAGGGTCGATGAGTTACCGAACAATAATTATGTAATACCTTCCAGACATAGCACGCATGGTTTCGTTGAAGTGCAATTTGAATTTTCATTGAAAACAAGTAAAAATATCGTTATTTGTTCATCTCTTGTAATTAAATGTTTACCGTTTTTATTGCGATATTCGTTATCATTTTGTATCTATAGTAATGAGTGGGGTTTTCCTCGAGCGTCTGCTTTTGCATTTCGTCTAGCGTTGTCACGGCTGTCTCGTGTCTTTTTCATTAATATTAGCATAAGTCACGTAAGTATTAGCATTTTTTTTCCTCAACTTAGCACATTGTGTAGGACTGTTTCTCATAAATGCAAGGTTAGATGTGGCACACATAATACGTGTGATACTAGATGCAAGTACTCAGTTCAGCGCATTAGAAACTCGGGCTAGTCGAAATTTTTGAAGCGGGACTAATTTTTCGGCAAGCAATGCTTCGTACAGCAAGGAATGCCTGGCTTTGGAACATTACAGTCTAGATTTATGAGCTCGGGTGGTAATTCGGAAACCTTTATAAACTCTCCCCTCAAGTATATCGTGCAATTATAGTTGCAATTGACCATATCCGTGGCGACATTACCTACGGAAACACCGGAGGAGCCAGTGATATCTAACATTTGAGACTCCGAAGCCATGGCTGATGAAGCAGCATTTCCTGAAGTTGTAGATGCACTTTCAGCCACTGCAGTTGTAGAGGTAGCTTCGCCAGATGTGGTTGTACTAGCGGTACTTTCGGAAGATATGGTTGGCGAAGCGTCTGTAGAGGAACTTTCAGTAACTGTAGCTGACGTGGTCTCCAATGGCTTTCCACCCATGCTCGTTATAGAGGTAGTTTCGCCAGTTGTCATAGAAGTACTCTCGGTAGACATCGCTGTCGAAGCGTCTGTAGTGGATACCATTTCCTTGCGTTTGATCATCATACGGCTGCTTTTCAGACTGTAGTTTGCTCCGCGGAAAGTCTCCCAGAACATACCGGTGGTACTACTAGACAGACCCTTCAGGTAGAAACCGTTCAAATTGCTGTAAAGAATTGCGGAAATATACCAAACGAGGTCAGGTCGAGGAACACTTTAAAATAACAACATTCGGTTGATCATTTACCTTTCACCGCAATCAGTGTACCACCAAGCACCACGGTTCGATACGGCACAGTTACCTTCGCTGTAATCCACATCGAGATCGTAAGCACTGAACAGTACACCTACCAACGAACGAAGGGAATCTCCAGCAGTACCACTGTATCCGTCCAGCTTGGTGATTGGATAAAAGTCATTGCCTGATCCGACGGCGAAATTGTCGTAGTGAGCGTAGGTCACATTCTTCTCGAAGTCCTCCAGCAGGATCATTAACTCGTAGTCACCGGAAGCAGTGATGTTGTTGATGCGGTCCAGACCCAACCAGTAATCACCGCCATCGAACTCTCCGAAGCCAGATCTGTAGTCGCTATAGCCGCGATAGAAATCGGTCGATCCTTCATGGCGGTTCTGGATCACGGTGTATGCGCCCGGTAGGAATTCGAGCACGCAAATCACTTTAGTAGGTTCACCGAATGCATCCTGCACCAAGTATGTGCCAGTTTGTGTGATGCGCGAATCGTCACAAGATGCGTAGACGATATCGACCACAGATGTCGGACCTTTGGAATCTCCATGACGCTTTTCCAAAGCCAGAAATGATTCGGTGAGGAAGGTCTTTGTTACCGAATTCTGCTGATTGATAGTAAGATCTCTGTATGAGACAGGAAAGATAAATATACAACCCTATTTATTAGCGAAGGTTTACAAACCCCGGTACGAGCTTTACTTCCTACCTGATCGCATGCATGATTTGTGCCAGCGAGATCGAATCGCCCAACAGCTGTTCGTTGAAGCGGTGACTAGCCTCCGACGTTTGACCAACGTACCAGGACACACTTCTCATGTGTTTCTTCATGTCGAGTAGTTCACTGTAAAGGGAACTGTGTTTGTTGCGCAGCTTCTGAATAAGCTTCAACAAATTTTCTTCGACCTTCTTAATCCTGGCTACGATCTCTAGGCAGCCACACAAATTATTATCACTGCCGTCTTGGGTAGGATTGTTGAATCTAGCTATTGGTTTCACGACCTTAGGCGTGAAGTTGTTAGAGTTGGCAGAGACAAAACTCAGCATGCAACCGACCACAAAAACAAGCACGATCCACTTCATCTTGTTAACTCTTTCGTGTGTGCACTGACGCTCGGATAGTCAAATCGCTGCCTTAAATACTTTTCTAAACTGGTCAACACTACATTGAGATGTGATCCCGTTAGAAGATGAACGGGTTTAACTGTGGGACGAATAGGTGGGAAATGGAATAGGAGTTGCCTAATTTGCGATTCTTCCATTCTTGTTTTGATATCTCTTTCTTTCCTTTCGTATGTTTTTTTATACCTTTGGAATTATGAGATACGACCGGACTTTTATTGTCACTGATATTGGATTTAGGTTGGTCCACCATAATATTTTTTAATTGCAATAACCATCGTGTATATTGAGGCATGAATTAATCTATCTTTAGCAATCCTTCGACACGTTATTATCTATAAGATTTCAATTATGCCGCTGATCGTATTATCATGCATCTAATGTGTAAATTATTAGAAATCTCACAAAGTCTTTAAGTCACAATTTAATTAGTGTAATATGTTTTCGAAATTTATGTGTGGATAACTTATTTAACTATCAGAAGCTCTATATAATATAGGTTCATATTTACTTTTTTTTTTATTTTTTTATTTGATTTTTTGAGCTTGCTGTTAGACACTCAAAATACGTTGGAAAGTTATGGGCAGTTATTTACAAACTACTCTTAGTGTTTTGTTTATTTCTACACGATACTATTATTTTAACATCTCTTCTATCGTTCGGATTCAAATCTTGTAGTTTCACATTTCAGTCTCTGTTTCTGTTCCCGACCAACCATATTTATTAGGGCGCCCAACAAGTAGTCATAGCAGAACGGGGAAAATCTTTACACAAATTGCAATTGTTTGTAAAATTAAATCATTGGTTTCGAATATCTGATTATTTGATTATTGAACAATTTTAAGCGCTAGGTGAACTGCATAGCACCTCTCGGACATCCTTTTGAGTCAAGCATCATAATTTTGTACTTACACGTCCATTAAATATCTCACCAACTTGGTTTAGGCCATTTCAAACACAATTTGAACGGATTAGAAATATGTTGTTCCATAAATAATATTACTTTTCGCGTGAAACAGACCAAACCTACTCAATTAGACTTGTTACCAAACAAGAGCGCTTGTTATAATACTAGTGCTTAAGGTAGGTTGTTATTTCTGCTGTTACTTATTTAATATCACAAATGCTATAGTTTTAAAAAAGAAATATAATAAAAATCGGACAAACGGATTTCACCATCAAAGAGGTTTTGTGCGGAATAAGTAAATTAAGATTGTAAAAATCATTTTTTATTGCTTTCCGTTAAACTTAAAATGCATCGTAGTCAACTGCACAAGAATTTTCACTCATCTTCAGACCCGGCGTTTTCTAGCTGGTGTTGGTTGAGTGGCTGAAGTACTCATCGAGTCGGCGGTGGTGGATGCGGTAGTTGAATCGGTAGCCGCCATTTCGGAAGTTGACGATGTGCTTGCTCCCGCTTCAGTTGTTACCGATACGCCAGGGCTAGTTTCTGAAGTACTTTCGGAAGACATCGAGGTAGATTCACCGCTTGTGGTTGGCGTAACAGGTGTAGTTGGTGTAGTAATTGGCATTTGCTTGCGTTTGACCATAATACGGCTCTTCTTCAGACTGTAGTATGCTCCGCGGAAAGTCTCCCAGAACATACCGGTGGTACTACCAGACAGACCCTTCAGGTAGATGCCGTTCAAATTGCTACAACAAATGAAAAGCGTACGCGTGAAAATCGGAAACATTATAACGGGTACGGTACCGAATAACAACATTCGGATAGAGATGATTATTTACCTTCCACCGCAATCAGTGTACCAAAAAGCACCACGGTTCGTTGCTGCACAGTTGCCTTCGCTGTTGTCCAAATCGAGATCGTAAGCACTGAACAGTACACCTACCAACGAACGAAGGGAATCCCCAGCAGTACCACTGTATCCGTCCAGCTTGGTGATTGGATAAAAGTCATTGCCTGATCCGACGGCGAAATTGTCGTAGTGAGCGTAGGTCACATTCTTCTCGAAGTCCTCCAGCAGGATCATTAACTCGTAGTCACCGGAAGCAGTGATGTTGTTGATGCGGTCCAGACCCAACCAGTAATCACCGCCATCGAACTCTCCGAAGCCAGATCTGTAGTCGCTGTAGCCGCGATAGAAATCGGTCGATCCTTCCTGGCGGTTCTGGATCACGGTGTATGCGCCCGGTAGGAATTCGAGCACGCAAATCAGTTTAGTAGGCTCTGCGAATGCATCCTGCACCAAGTATGTGCCAGTTTGAGTGATGCGCGGATCATCGCAAGACGTGTAGACGATATCGCCCTCCGGTGCTGGACGGATGTACTCCTCATGACGTTTATCAAGCGCCAGAATTGATTCGGTGAGGAAGGTCTTTGTTACCAACTTCTGCTGGTTGATGGTAAGATCTCTGTATAAGACAGGAAAGGAAACATGCAAAATTTAAATGTAACAAGTGTTAATGGATATCAGAAAGATCGTTTGTTCCTACCTGATCGTATGCATGATTTGTGCCAGCGAGATCGAAGCGCCCAACAGCTGTTCGTTGATGATTTGGCCAGTTTCCGCCGATTGACCAACGTACCAGGACACACTCTTCACGTGTTTCTTCATGTCGAGCAGCTCGCTATACACGGCGCCATACTTGTTACGTAGGTTCAAAATAAGCTTCAACAGGTTCGATTCGACCTTCCTAAGCTTGCCTACGATCTCGTGGCATCCACATTTATCGATATCATTACCGCCTTGCGATGCTGGTTGGGATGGCACTTCTGGTTTTACGTATTTTGGCGCGATGCCACTGGTGTTGGCGAGGCTCAGGCTCGCCATGCAGCCAACCGCTAAAACAACCACGATCAACTTCATCTTGCTAACGCTTCCTTGTGTGCACTGACGCTCGAATAGCTAACTCGCTGCCTTAAATACTCTTCCGAAGTGCTCAACCGACGGTCAACGGGGGACTGGGATGTGATCCCGTTATATGATGAGAGGGTTAGAAGATCATCTGTGGAACGAATGGGAAACGGAATGGGAGTTGCCTAATTTGCGATTCTTTCCAGTTTTTTTTTTCTTTTCTGATCATTATTGTTTCATCTTCTCCTTTCGTATGTCACAGTTTTGCGACCGATACAAATACTTGGGCGAATATTTTTGGAAACTAAAATTTTAAACAAATTTTATGTCGATGGTAGCGGTCAGCTATTTCTGATATCAACTTAACAAATATTCCTGACCATTAGATTTGGATTGATCAATACGTTGTGTAGGAAGTCTCAAACATATATATTAAGATTTAATGTGGACAACCTAACAACTGCACATATTTATGCTTAGCATATAATCGTCATTTTCCCTAATATGTAGGTATGTTACAGCAAATCTGCAAAAAAGTTGCCCTTAAGTCACTTCCTTTTTATTGTTCAAACTGTAGCATTGGTGATCTACGAGAAGATGTACTGTTAGTTCCAATACTCGATTTCTTAACATCCAGCAGCCTGACAGAGCTTGTAGTCTTAAACGAAAAAGGACTGATATCTTGCCTTACATGTCTCAAGTCATTGCGTCCAGCGTTCCAATTTATCTGGATGTCACTGACCGCGTCGAATTTCTACTTTTCTTAGCACAACGAAATTAGGATATACAAAAAAGTGGCATTATAGCCCCTGCCTTTCTGCAGATGCTCTCATAAGACACTAACTGTTTTAGATGTTTAAGATCAGCATTGTTTAACCCAGTGCGAAATTCCAGATGGACCGATTTCTACTACCATTGGGGATATTCTGACACAATGCTGTTGTTTATATTCTACATGAGAATCGATTTGAGGGCGATCGAAATCAAACACCGAGCGAAATGAACGCAAAAAACAAGTTTTTTTTTACAACGTTTCTATCGATTTGATCGCTGCATGCGATCTCCTCTAGAACCAGTTCTTTCGCTAGCCAAAATTGGCGTCATCATAGGGGACATTTGCATATTTTGAAAGAAATGGCCCAATTTCGGTCCCTTCCCTCAGCCCTTCCCTCAGCGGGATCGTTTGGGTAGTGGTGCGCTAATGAACGCGCCGGACGCCCAATTCTTGGGTCAGATCGTGGGACATTGGAAGACATAAACGGATGGACTTGGGTATCGCGGATAGCGTCCGCTGCAGGTTCTACGGTATTCGGCAATGAATTTGGCCAAGGAAAATGGCTAGCGTGTGCTTTCTTCTGCTTGCCTTTCCACCCGGGATGTGAATATCGTAATAAATTATCAGCTGTGGTTAGCTACGCAGAGTTTCGATAAACCAACCAACTATGTGGTGGTACGTGTGTTGGTGGTGGTGTGCTGGGAAGATGTTTTGCAAATAACGGTACCGACTGATCACCGAAAGGGACAATGAACCGGCGAGATTTGCTATAAATTGAACTGGCAGCCGAACAGACGGCATCAGTATCGTCTGAAGTCTTGTTTTGTAGAGACGCAGAGCAGCATGAGAGCGTTCTTCCTAGTTCTAACGCTAGCGCTGGCGCTAGCTAGTGCCGCCACAACCGAGGACAAGGAAGACAAGATCCCGGAGGAGGTCATCGAAGAGATTAAGGCTAGTGATGACAAGCCGGCCGACGATGATGACGATGTGCGCGGCTACAGTTACTACAATGTAGTGCACGGTCAGCATGGTGGCGACTCTGGGGAACAGGGCTATCGCCCATCAAACTATGCCCCATCGAAGATTGGCTACGGCGGTGGTGGCTATGGAGGCGAAGGCGGTTATGAAGGTGAAGGCGGTTACGGAGGAGGTTACGGTGGTGGCTATGGGGGCTCATACCCGACACGCCCGCCACCCCGTCCAACATCGGATTACGATTTCCCCAAGCCGAAGCCCCCGCCGAAGTGCAACTGTAAGGATATCATCGAACAGATCGATGACCTTGACGAGAAGATCATCAAATCGTTGCTGGATCTGGAGATCAAGGCTGACAGCATCCAGATAGATGTTGCCAGCATCCACAAGGATACGGAGAAGGTAGCGTTTGTGTCGTCCCAGACGCAGCTGATCGCTAACGCAGTCGACAACCAGCTGAACATCGTGCGTCAGAACCTTACCATCATTAAATCCGACGTCGAGTAAGTATTGTTGTTGGGTCAATGTGCTAGATTCGCATTCGTTTTATCGCTCCCATTACCTTTGCCAGGGAATTGACGCAGTTCCAGCAAAACATTCCAGACCGAACCTACCTGACCGAGGCACTGTTCGGTTTGAAGTGCAGCTATCCACGCAAAGACAATCGAGGTGATGACAAAATCTACTCTTCCTGTGAGGACCCCAACATCAAGAAAACTGGCAGCTACTGGATTAAGGCGAACTTCTACAAACCGGTCAAGGTGGTCTGCGTGCTGGACTACGGCGGTCGTTATATGGTGATCCAGAACCGTTTCGATGGTAGCGTTGACTTCTACCGTCCGTGGAGGGAGTACAAGTACGGTTTCGGAAACAACGAGGCTGGCGAGTACTGGCTGGGATTGGACCGTATCTACCAGTTCACCAAGGGCGGCGCAGCTGAGCTGCTGATCGTGCTGGAGGACTTTGAGAAGAATATGACCTACGCCAAGTACGAGCAGTTCGCCATTTCGGATGAGAACGATCAGTATAAGATCACTAAGCTGAGGGGCTTCGCTGGCACTGCCGGCAATTCGTTCGAAGCTGAGGGAATGCGGTTCTCGACCTACGACTACGACAATGACAAGTTCGATCAGAACTGCGCCGCCACCACACACGGTGCCTGGTGGTACAAATCGTGCGGTGACAGGTACGTACGGTGTCAGCTTCAAATGAAGCTTGCATTACCATTGTAACTCATATGCAACTTATTTCTGCCACAGCAATCTCAACGGTCTGTACTTGAACGGAGGCACACTGGAGAAGACCGGTGTCTACTGGTATACGTTCCGTGGATATAACTACAGTTTGAAGAAGACCCGAATGATGCTCCGACGAAGGGAAAGTTCCGGCTACTGAGCGCTGCCAACTTGACTCTGTTTTAGCTATAATACAATAACAAGCAAACACAAATCGTTCAATAAAGTTTGAGGCGTTTTTTGGACAAATACGATATGAGTTTTGACTTCGCTCGTTAAACGACAAGAAACTGGTTTTGGGATTCAGCTTAACGGGACGAAATGAATAGCGGAATGGGGAACCCACATTCTCAGATGGCTACCAGCGATATGTCACAAACATCAGCTTCAATCAGTCACATGTCATCTGGCAGCTGATTCTGGAAGTTGTTTAAGATTCATAGTGGTTAGTGTGGATAAGGGTATCAAAAACGAAACTGAATCATGCCGTAAGTTACATTTCATAATATGACACACGTAGTTAAACAAAATGCTGTAGAGAATCTTGAAGTATACAATTTCCAGTAAGAGATAAACAAGGGAATTGTTATTATTTTGAACCTTTTACTTTAAAATCATAGAACAGCGTAGGCTCTACCTAAGTACGCTAAACTCTGTAAAACAAGTGTTCTATTCGGTATCCTATCTGATCCTATCCGGTAAATAGGTAACTTTGACATTGGTGTGATTTATTTCGCCCAATTTGTCGACCGAACAGATCGGTCCACGGACAACACGCTTTTCATGTTGTTTCCCTTTTCAATGGGATTGTTGTACTGCTTCAAAGAACATTATACGGCCGTCCAGACTCGCCTTCCAGCTATTCCCACCGGAGAATATCGAGATAGTTCATTCATAAAACCACATAAGTCGATCGTTCCCCATCTGACCGGCACCAACTACCGGCGCAACCAATGACGAAGCGAACCAAAGCATAATCTTCTTGCGCACACTCCACCAGTTGCTACGCGATTGTTCCGGCACCGAGAATGATATATTTGTTTTTGACGGGACGCGTTTCCGTCGCCGAGCACAAGTGGCTGCGGCAATTCAATAAGCACCGGTTTAGGCGCAAGAGGAATTGAGCAATCGTTTGTCGACCGTATTCTGAGCAGCTCTGTGCATGTTGCTTGTTTATGTTCTGCCTTTGCAAGGCAAGATGAGCTTTGATGCTCGATAATGATGAGACAGGTAGCTTCCGAATTGAGGGGAGACAGGATCACTTTGTGATCTGTATTTCTTCGTACGGATCTCTGCGATGCTACGGATGCTGCGGAACGTGTGGAAGATGATCAATGTCAATGCAGTGGGCAACCAGCACCGGTAGATAATCGCGTACCAGTCGACAACAAAGTACGAAACATGGAAACGAAAGATACTTCGGTTGAAATTAATCATGATGTATGAGCCAACGATGATGATGCTGTTGTTGCTTCTCCTGTATGCGACCGCGATCGGGACTGCGCGATGTTCTTCGGTTTGATTTACTTTTTCATTCACCTTACGGGAGCAAGTACAGTGACAAATCACCTCCCGCACACAAGCCGGCGGATGATGGTTGACAGGCCAATCGAGGCGAAATGTCGTACACTATGTGACCGAAAGTGAGCGTTGCCCTTGTTTGTTTTTTTTTGTTATTATTATTTAAAATATTTTAATCCAGCAAAGCAATATCCACTTTACATATTGTGCCCCACGGTTCGGCGCGCACACAGAAAATGGTTTTGACTGATAGCTGTCCCGTAGGATTCTTTTTATTCCTTGAGCTTTGCACTGAAACAATTTAGTTTGGAAATTTGTTGATTTCAAGGGAATATATAAAATACGCTACATTTATCTGCTCCATGCAAAGAATGTGCAAACCGAAAGAAAAATGGGCAAGTATAATTAAATGCAATAAATCAAACATTATACTAAATCTTTCAAATTTAATTGAGTTTATACAAAAATGTATCTTTTTATTTGACTGCTTTTAGAAACGAGTTATTTCTTTCAGCATTTATTGAACTAAGAACGGCAAAGGTAAAATGCAGAACCAGATATAGTCAAATGGTATAAAAATACTGTTTGATTTCATACTTTGACAATGTGGGACAATGCCAGTGGGTCAGAAGGATAAAACAGGTTTATGTATTTTACAGCACGTAAAACAAGCATCAGTTTCCGATGCCACACATATTGATATTTCTGAATTCGTCGTAAGCATTAAAAGTTATTTTCCAACCAATTGTGAAACTGTCAGTACAATAATAGGTAGAATGGTTTTAAACATCATTTTTCTTCCTTTTGTGCCTGTTTACAGCATGACCATTGATGTCCTTTTTCAAGTTGATTGTGATTCAAAGGAGACCTCCTGCTAATGACAGTTTGATTAATTGCTTAATGATGGATTTCAGATCGCTATTGGCATCGCCATGAACAAACCTACGATCCTTGGTTGCTTTGTTTGCGACATGCGAACATAAACCACGCTTGGCTACGATCAAATTCCTTTACTTCATGTTTTTTTTAATGAATGTTTGAAGGCATTGCATGGATATGAAATGATTGGACATCTTGCAGTGTCTAGTATATAAGATATATTTAAACGATTTTTGAACTTTTTCTGGATCAGAGTTGTGCGAATGTTGGGCAAAATTCAATTAGTAATTATCAATTCTAAAAGTAGAATTGGTTATACCTATCTCACCAACACGTACATTCTAGGTTCAAATCTACATTGAATCTACCTATATCTTTATAATAATGGACATCTAATCCATGAACACTGATATTCGTTTTAATTTGAAGCGCGCATTTAATATTACTATATTCGTAATATTATTATACAAGAAAGTTACAAGTCCGATGGAGTGTTTATTGCGCCAACGGTCTTAACACGACAGGAGCGGTCCAAAATCCCATTCGGACCATTCCCCCGTACGCGGGATTGACAATCCGGCTATGAGTAAATAAAGTCAAAGCAAGCAAGAAACTGCAGGCCTTAAACTTCTTGAGTTTGTTTTACTGCTGGAATAGAAAATTATTTTAAAAAAAAGCTTTCAACACTAAAATTACATTGGACTATGTCTGTTTCTCTGGTTCTGTTATGTCTGTATTACAATTTGGTACTTTGTTGGCAAGTTGGCAAGCAACATGGAACGAGCCGTGGATGGTTTTGATTTTGTTCAGAAAATTCCTCACCACTGCTGGTTTTTATTGGAGCTTCCTTCGGAACGTATCGTTTGTGACTATAATACCCACCATATAAAAAGAGCATCCTCCATTTCTGAAAACATGATGAACAATTTCAAACTTTATTGCACTTTACTTATTTTTTAAAAAAGTATTTGGAGTTACCAAATACAGATGTAAACGTAACGGTACGATAGAATTGATTTAAACACAAACACCAGTGTGAATGGAAGAACAATGAACAGGATTGATCTGGTAGTTTTAGTGTCAACGGTCATTTTAAATGTAGCTGCTTGAAATACAGCGTTTGCTTTGAAATATTTCATTTCACAAATGAATCACTTTTCATCGCATGGACTATACGCCTGTGCGTATGCAATATTTCAATATTTCGAACAGAATATGGCAATATTTCACAAGCTATCTGAGACACGTTTCACAGCTTACAAATTGTTACACGCACACTCATACAGGCAAAATTAAATTCTGTAACGGTCGCTGCGTAAAAAAAATCGGAATTAATGTAAAATTTGAAGTTTTATTTTTTTTGTTGGAAAAACGACGCAATTCGCCGAAAGCAACATTTAAACTGCACTTTCCTGTTTAGTGTAGTTAATTTTCCACCATTTTTTAGGTTAATTGTGTTAGTTTATGTCAAGACAAAAAGATAACATTAGAAAATCATTTAACATTTGCTAAGGAACACGACCAGTCGTTGATGAACGTTGTGGTCGATAAATTGGCGAAACCAATATTGTAGTCCTCGGTACGTATACAAAATTTTGCGAAACATTATGTTCTACTTTGCGCACTGTATTAGGTTATGGCAATGCTAACAACGCTTTCTAGCTACTTCAGCTGCGCAAACAGCGTACGACCCAGCTATTCTGCAAACTTTTCATAATACAGCCACGAAACGTTCAGTACATTCTCACGAGCCGCTCGAGAATGTGGTTCACCGTTGCGTTGCTACTGGTGTGCGCGATCCGAGGCGGTCTGACCGCAACGTGCGACTTTCCCCAGTCGCTGTGTTTCGATTCGGAACCTGCATTCTCAAATCTTGACTTGCTCAAAGCGGCCATCAAAGGGTTAGGCACGATACCGTCCAACTTCATCAAGCCAGATGATTTGAACGCGCTGATAAGTCAAATCACGAGTAAGGTGAAGGAAACGGCAGGGATAGCACCGGGCAGCTACAAAACATGTTCCGATTTGCCTGCCGGCTCACCGTCCGGGCTGTACCAGCTCAGGGGCGAATTCCGCGCTCAGCAGAATGCGTACTGCGACATGGACTACGATGGTGGCGGTTGGCTAGTGTTTCAACGGCGCTTCAACGGGCTGACCGACTTTTTTCTGCCGTGGAGCGATTATCAGAACGGTTTCGGCGATGTGAAAAGTGGAGAGTTTTGGTGGGGTCTCAACAATTTGTACCGGGCAACCAACCTCATGCCCCACGAGCTCGCCATCATTCTGGAGGACTTTGATGGTGCGAAGGTTGTGGCGAGGTACAGCAAGTTTCAGATCGGTGACGAGGCGGAGATGTACCGGTTGAATGTGCTCGGCACGTACACTGGCACCGCGGGAGATTCGTTGCGACGACAGCTAAACATGGCGTTCTCTACAAAAGACAAGGATAATGACATATTCGCACTGAACTGTGCCCAGCAGAGTACTGGTGCGTGGTGGTACTCTGATTGCCATGACAGGTTAGTACACTGATTGCCGACCGTTACCATGGTACTGACTTATGTTTCATGCTGTATCTTTCCTGCTTTGCACAGCAATCTGAATGGACAGTACCTAAACGGATCAACCACCTTGTACGGGAAAGGTATAACATGGAAAACCTTCCGAGAACAGGGCTACTCGCTTAAAATCGTACGAATGATGATTCGTCGGATATTAGCGTAGTCTGGAGTGATTTATTTGCAATAAAAGTGAATGGTAGAAAGCAAAACGACGTTACCTTTAAAAACAAATAGTGGTAAGCTCAACAACTTCTATCTTCCTCTTTAACAGCTCAACAACCCGAAGAGATCTAGGCCTGTCATTTCTGGTATATTTTTAGACTTTATTTACCCGCTGCTGGCGCTAGTCAGTCCTTGCGTAAGGAGACAACACCTATACAAGAGCTTAACGACAACTTTTAGACATAGAAATGTTGCAAATCTATCTTGAGATACTTGAAATGATAGCATTAACACATTTAGTATTCTTCCAATCTCTACCAACAAAGACTCTCGTGCGATTCCCGCTTGTTGTTTGTCAAAAATGTGCCACCTTTTATTGCTATCGTTAGGTCGCGTCATTTAGGCTCTTTTCTTGCGTATAAGCATTATGGACGTCTTGAGCGATTGTGAAGCCCCCTTGAAGCCTACCCACACCATGGACGTTCTGGGATTGGTAGTAGGCGTTGCACCACTGTAACATCCGTTCAGATTGCTGAAATGGTCGACAAACGTTTAAAAGCTGCCCCACCGTATCCACGCCAACCACCATACGAACCTGTCCCCGCAGTCACTAAACCACCATCCTCCTTTCCACACTCTCGCACAGTTTACCGTGGGCGCCGAATCCGTATCACGATCGAACGTGGAGAATGTCTTCCCCACTGAGGTGCTCATTGAGTTCGCGACAGTGCCGCTGAATCCGCTCAGCGTTGTTAAGCGAAAGTTGTCCGTTTCGGCTGCCACTTTGAAGCTTGAGTACCGAACCGTAGTCGTGGTACTGTCGAAGCCTTCCATCAGGATCGCTAGCTCGTACTGGGTCGGTGTCGTTATCCGATTGAGGCGAGTCAAGCCAATCCAAAACTCCTGATCGGGATGTCCGAACCCATCGCGATATTCATTGAAGCTGCGGGTGAAATTCGTGCGACCGTTCGTACGGTGCTGTATCATAGTCCAACCGCCACCGAACAGTTCCGTCTCGCAGTAGTAGTGCGTGGGCACGTCGTTACCGTCCTGGATGCGGTACAATCCCGACGGTCCGGTTACGTCGTCGCAGGACTGATAAACCGTGACCAGCCGCAACAGCTGCTGAAGGTTTAGTTGCACACTCACCAAAGGATCTTGGGCCGGTGTCTGGTTGGCAATCGATTTGGTGAGGGCGGCAATCGCGTCCGCGATACCCGCATAGCCGGCGCAAGTTTGTCGCGGTGCGCTCAGCAACGAGAAAGAACCCTCGCCGAGCTGGGTGCAAAGGGCCACGAGTAGCAGTGATACGATCAACGTCATCATGGTGCAAAACCGCTCGATCAACTAACTCGACCGGTACGGTTCCCAACAGATCTGAGAATGGGGAAAATTCCTTCTTGATGTATGTGTGCGCGGCTAGCAAAATTCGGTCGCACCACATATGGCAGGTGTTTGAACAATTTGAATGTTCCAATAACAACATACAAAAATTCGCTAACTAGATCACTCGAATGGTAACACTGGCAGCATCCGTAAGACCATGAGATGAATCGATCAAAGTGCTAGATATCGTCAACTAGAGCAGGCGTTGTAAAAGAGCAAAAAAAAAACATTTGTAAGTTAAATTATTTACAGAACCCCGAAATCATTCTATCACAATGCTAGAGTCAAAGTAAATAAAGGATGCTGTCCTAATCAGAAATACTGTACCACATAAGTTGTGGAAGCTAAACGCAACGGAAACGATACGAGTGGCTGTCTGAAATGAGTTAATAAAATGATAAAAAGTTAATGAAACAATATTTGCACACTAAAATGATAAAATTTCACTCAATTTCACTCACCGTTCATGAACGAACCGCAGCAACTTTGCGATGAAAAATTCGTGGAAACTCGCGAGAATATTAATGCTGTGCGTTAGTTTGCTGCATGCATATCTGCATTCATCATAATTAGATGCAACACAATACCGAACATTCATACTGCTTGCTCGTGCTAGTTTCCGGCCAGGAGCGCGTTTTGCTGAAAACTATTTTGTTGCTTGCATGTTGATGCTATTTGAAATAGTATTTCTATTGCGAAACATGGCGTAAATTTAAGTCTTTTTCTGCGTAATTTAAGTTTTGATTTATTATTCGTTTATTACTGTGTATTAATTTGCTACTGATATACCAATAACTAAATAAATAAAATATAATAATAAATAAATAAATCCTCCAGGCCACGAAAAGCTAAACCATATACTAACTACTAACTACTGCATCCCAAATACTAAGGATCTGGACACCCGATCGGATGTCATGAAAGGTTTAATATAGGATTCAACCAAACTTTGTTGCATTCAATTATCTATAATAATTCAAAACGTATCCATTTTTTCTAAGGCAAACAATATCGCTACATCAAAGAGAACATCACTCAATCGACATCCGATCGTATTCGTTGTACAAAAATTTACCATTGTTCCCATTGGTTACAATTTTACAAGCACATTGCTTGAACTCATTAGTGCTACGCGATTCTTGGCAGCAGAATGAAGCAGTGTCTGATTGCAAAAAAGTTAAACCGGCTATTAGAATCGAATATTTTATCATCGACCGAAATCTTTGCACACGATTATTGTCAATGAAAATCAATTAACATATTATACACAAAACTGCAAACATTATACAATTAAACTGAACTGAATTTGTCAACATTGCACTGTTGCATTCATTACACCACCGTGTACGTATCGAATGTGACGAATTTCACCCACAACACTATCAACAGCCATCAAATGTGCAATCTATCGCGCGACCTCAAACGTCATACCGCATGCATTGTAATGAGCAATGAGTGTTTAGTTGTCGGTCAATTTGTCGGATTAATAAACTACGTTATCAATGTAGAAATTGCCGACATTTACTAGCACGAAGAGCATTCAATTTGATTTCATTCGATTGCCGCTTTGCTGATGCTGAGCACCGAGTGTCGAGTGTTAGTGTCGTCGTGACTGTACCACCGTACGGAAGCAAAGCAAATGGGGGCTCTGGTCGGAAGCGTTTTTGTGTTGCTATTTGCCCATGCCATCGATACGTCGGCGGTTTCGAATTACGCCAAAGAGCTGAGTGAAGTTAAACTTTATTTCTTTTCACCGTGGGAAGTACCTTCTTGAGGATGGCACTCGCCGTTCTGAAGCCGTTTCCGATGGCTAATGTGGTGGTTTTTCTTTTTGCCGCCTGGTTTTTTAGATGGTTGAAGCATGAGCAGGACGTGGAATCGTTCGAACCACCACCACAAATCGACCTACGGAGACAGCTGAAGGTGCTGATCCATGGTTGGATTGCGGATCGTAACCACATCTCGATCCTTCCCATCCGGACGGCATACTTGGTGCAGGACGTTCACAACCTGCTGGTAGCCGATTGGTCGCAAGTTGCCTACCTCTTATATCCAAAGGCTCGTGAACAAGCCCTGCCGGTGGCGAACCGTATCGGTAAGATTCTGCTACGGTTCATCGAGCGGGTAGGTATCGACCACAGCCAGGTGCACATTATCGGCCACAGTCTTGGGGCGCATATAGCGGGCAACGTTGGGCGTTACTTTGGTGGGAAGTTATCGCGTGTAACGGCCCTCGATCCGGCAGCACCACTGTTTGAGCTCGAATCCAAAGACGCCATCGGACCCGACACGGCACAGTTCGTGGATGTGATCCACACCGATGCGCTATTGCTGGGCGAGGACATTGTCCGTGGACATGCGGATTTTTTCCCCAACGGTGGCCATGCACCACAACCGGGCTGTGAAATACTCGACTTCGTCACACTACGTACAGTATCCCGGACAACGCGCACACGCTCGCACAGTGTGCAGAGTATCGGGCTTGTGGTTAACGTTCGGGTTCGCTTCACAGATACCTGCAGCCATTGCCGTGCGACCGAATTCTTTGCGGAATCAATTCCGCAGCCGAGCAACTTTATTGCCTGCGCCTGCAGCCGGGAGGAGATTTCGAGAATGGACGCGCACTGCCTGCCGGACGGCCGGGAAACATCCTTGCGCGAGTGTGTACCGATGGGTGAGGCACTCGAGCATAGGTTAGTGATGGACCTGGGTGGCCAAATAAAACTCCCGCATCCATGCGAAAAAAAAGCAGCAGCAGCAGGTAGGCACTATTTTATCGCACTACAGTGTGTACTCTACCTTGCAGTGTTCGGGGAACATTTTTCACGCGAACATCGAGTGAGGCTCCGTTCGGGCTTGGCAATAGCACAGCGAGCGGTTCCAGCATCTAAGACGGTACAGCCACGTGCACGCGGGACGCTGTTCCGTGCGATTGACGTCGTCTGCAAAACATGCAACCAGACACCCGCCCGAAGGTTGACAGGTGGGTCGCTGGATTGTGTCTGTAATAAGAGGAGCACATTAACTTCCCATCCCCAAAACCGACTGGTGCTTATCCAGCGTTGCTAATGGAAGCATTATACAGCATGTCAGGTTATTTTCAAAGACTTAACAAGCCATAATAGACTAAATTGATGCTAGCGATGAATCTTCCCGTGGCCGAGTAGAGTTTGTGCAGTATCATCACCAAGTCCCTCCGCTTGTAGGTATGGACAGTTTACCCCCGAAGCTTTCAGCTGTCAATAAATGATGAATTCCGGGATGGCGAATAGAAATGGTTCGTCTGTATGCTGAACAAACGAGACTGCAAATTGGGAACCATTTATACATGAAACAAACAAATTCAAGATATGAACACATTATTTTTATAATTAAATTATTCGGAGCTTGGGGAAGCTCCGTGGAAGGTTATGCAAACAGTTACAGCTATTTACGTTACTAAAGAGTAAATATAATACTTGAAGCTGAAGATAATGAAGAAACGACTTATTTAGTCGCGGGCTTTAAAGTATACGATTTACTTTGTTTATGTAGATGGAAAAGCAGCGTAGACGAACAAGTACACCACCGGTTCCTTTGATCCAATTGTCTTACAATTTGTCCGTACCATTACACTCACGCTCCCGTTGGTCTCGTACACGCTTATCCCATAAAGTGAGCATGCAGAAGTACGCACGGAAGCTCAAACCGGCAAGCAAAAGCACCCATTTATATTACCATGAGAACAACAATTTTCCGACTCATCTTAAAAGCAAATCTGGTAAAAAAGATGCCGTTCTAGGAATGTGTGCTCACTCCGGGTTACGGTGACGCGCTCATGTCTCTCGAGTGTAATGCGGTAATACCATTACCGGTGAGATGTAAAACTGTCCGTACCCGTACCCGTTCCATGCCAATGGAGGCTGAGCAAGCATTCGTTATTTCGGACCATTTTTTCATGGGTTCTTAGCAAGCAATCAAGAGAAAAAACCAAAACCACTGGATGTCGTATACACTCTGTTTTTTTTTATTCCATTCTAAACCATTTTCACACATAAAGCGAGACAGTATCCACCTGATCATTGCAAATGTAGCCCAATCCCATTTCATTAAGTATGGACCAATTATGGGGCACACACACACAGAGAGGCACAATCAACGAACGGGTCTCATCCCCATCCAATTCCGATTGATCCCAGGCAGGTTTAAATAGATGGATACCTGTGCATGGGAACAGCAACACCATCAGTACAGCAACACACACTTCGTTTAATGATTGCATCTCGATGAACTGTTTTAGTTTGGTAGTAAAAGAAAAAAACACTTCTCTAAAAAAAAACTTGTACGCCTTGCAAGTACAAGTTCCGTTGGAAACCGAGCGTCCATTACACAACTGCTGGCAACTCCTTCCGCCCTATTCCAGGAATGTGGGTGGTGCTTCATACAGCCTAGCATCAGGGAAGGTTCATAACCGGTGGGTCCGCGTAATCCTTCCACAGCACTGTTTCCGCCGTGCGGTTTGTGGTGGTGGTGGTCGTGGTAGACAGCATCGGGGTGCTGGTGCGTCTCAGTGCTAGGTTGCCGTATGCGCGCAAAAGTTCTGCAATTGTAGTGAATAAAGCGCAACATTACCGCTATGATATATATGGTTGCTTTTTCCTCGTAAGCTTATCGTCGAACTGCTGATTTTCTCAAATTTTATTTTATTCAAGCATCAATGAGTTATCGTGTGTGTGTTCGGCACGTGTGTTTGCATCGCATGCAGCTAGCTGTCGATGGGGAAGCGTTCAAATGCAACAGGTGAACAGCAGCAGTTAGGTAACACTGAGCGGTGCACACAGTGTAGTTAGCTGCATGGCAAACGGCGCTTGTAGTTCTTCCACACGCACATCGGTTTTCCAATGGGTTCAAACCATGCATACATCGAACAACAAGCAAGGTGCGTTACGGCGTAATGTAAATGCGTACCCTTTGCTACATAATACCTGATTGAGTACCGCAACCGCTGATCGGGTCCTGATTTACTCGACCCTTTCGATGCCGTCGGAACATTTCTATCACAGCCTTCCTGTGGGGAAATATCGGGGGGTATCATAAGCTATTTGTTGAAGCTGTATGGGAATAGTCGTCACTGTCCGTTGCCTACCTAAAGTTCTGTCCACTGATACAGTACAGTATGAAGTTGATGCCGAAGTTGGTGATGAAGAACAAGTAGCAATAGTACTGCACCAGCACGGTAAGATACGAATGGCCCGTCTGAAAAGCGGAAGCGAAGAACAGAACCGCCGGGTGTGAGATGTTTTCTTGCGCTCAATTAATATCTGTCACCGGTGGTACGGTTGAGTGAGCATATATCTCGCTAGCGAAGAACCGCCAGCAGCAGAGCTTCCCTTCAATGTCTTATTCTAAGTTGTTATCCATCAACTGGCTCACCTCGACGAATGCACGAACGCGCATGACGTAGCTCGGCAGATTGAGACACACAAACACCGAGGACACGATGAGTAGCATTTTGGTGACCTTCATCTGGGAGTGCAGCATCCGGTTTTCTCCTGCATTCCGGGCACGAAGGAAGAAAAGAAAAGAAAAAAATATGGAGCACTTTAATGAATCGTGGGTGGTTATAGAAAAAATAAACCCCATTTGGTCCGGAACATCATTCCATACTCATGCTGGATCGCCTCAAAATGCCATTCCGCCCGTTGGGATGAGTCGAAAAGTACTGGAAGCTTAGCTGCCTTCGTATTTCTAAATTCGATGGTTTTCTACGGCGGAGAGACACAAATCACGAATGTACCATGTTAAAACGGGGCTGTCGTGTACCGGGTACGTGCACCAGCGTGGATGTGACCACATGCATTACCTTTTGGGCAGGGTCATGTTACGGCGCAAGCCAGCGAAACGCCACACGGTGAAGCTGGTGACGGAGTTCAGGACGACGATGATGGTGAACGGGACGACAAACACTATCACCGTATCGATGTAGTTGAAAATTTCCATTTGTGACTGAAAAAAAATGCAAAATATATATGGACATGTGAAGCGGACATGTACGTTTACTAAAACGTCTACTGAAACTAAACCTAATTAGATTTTTTGACATTTAATACTATAATTAGACCTCCAGTTCAGTTGATCTATTGTGGAGTGACTATAATTAGAGCCAAATAATATAAAAAACCATCTGTTGTTTAGTAATAATATTGTTTTTTAAGAGTTTTGACTAATTTGTGGCTGTTACCAGATGTTAGTCAAAAGCTTTGTAGCCATGCGTACTATGCGTAGTTCTTTTTTTTTTTTTACGCATCAACGCCTACATCTCCCATTTCTTGGCTCCTTCACAGTGAAACAAATCATATGGGAATGTTTCAGCCACCAGTTTGCTTCCAGGAAACCCGAATTATGGCTGCTATTTCACGCACGGTTGCACTTTAATCTTCGGCAGGCTTGTCTCCGGACTGACGGACGCGTGCCGACTACACCGGGATCTCACAGCTAGACATCTAGTTCTATTTCTGTCTATTTCCTTCTCTACACGCCTTACTCTCATACAACTTCAAAGATAGTTCTTAGTATCTGCCGCACGTGAAAGAAAAGGGCAGTGCGGTCCAAGAATTGTGTACCAAAAAATTACTAAAAACTATCACCGTGTGAAGTCTGTTGCATTTCATATCTTCATGTAATTATCTGTTTTTTCGAAGAAGTTTACAGATCCCATAGTGTACAAAATGCTTCTCGACTGCTAAACTCCGCCTCTAATTTCACAAATAAGGTAGTATTCCGGAGCTATCGTCTACTAATACCATGCTTCCTTGTCCGGCTCTGTCATGGTCAAAGCCTTGGGTAAATAGGTACAAGGTAAGCTACAGTGTATGCTCTGTCTGTGTGAACGGTCTTCAAAGATGCAATGGCTTGAATCGTAATGAATCTTTAAGGTAAGTTATATTCGTAACTCTCCAAGGCTCAATTTTACCATATACATCCGAATCATAAATTCTTATCTCGGGATCTTTGGGGGATCAGTCCAGAAGACATTCAATCCACAGGAAAAACTAAGCCTATAGACTAGGCCCAATCCTGTCAGCTTGTAGTTGTCAAGCTCTACTTATCTATTCTATCAATAATTAATGCATAGTCGGTAAAGAACACATTAAATTACTGGGTTATAAATTATTCCTGTGGTATATTTTACAGTCCATATTGTACCATCATCTTACTCACAAATGTTTCGATGGAAATAGAACGTAACAGGGAAAATGGGCAGGGAATTTTCGCAGTCCGACTTACTTCCTTGAAGTTCCTCGATCGTCAATGACCAAAACATCCCAAACATTTGAGTGCGTCAGGCTTGCCCAACAGTTCTACCACCCGGCAGCAATGAATTATTCATCGTTTTTAATTCCACATCATCCAATGTATAGGGTTTGGCAATGTTGCACTTGTAGCAAATTGGACCGATCGGTTTGCGCGAAGTTTGGGAGTTGCCACGCTACGGCAAGAATGAAAATCCTCTTTGCCGTCCTAAGTGGTTTCCGTTCCGTTGATAAACCACTCATATTTTCCACTTTCCAATATCGAAGAAATGAAGCGACGGTTTCATCCTACGCACTGTTGCTTCCGATTCAAGTGCCATGACCATGCCGACACACACACACACACACACACACACACACACACACACACACACACAAACAGTGCCAATCCGAAGATTATCCAATTATAATCAGTTTTCCGACACGTTCTACAGGAAATCCAGCGCTGTAAATCAAGTTTGTGTCTTCGTTTCTTGACTTCGTACCATCGGGTCATCGAGTGTTTGCACGATTCCACGTGCGGTACTTATGTCGATGCCCAACGAGTGTCGGAGAGTAAAAAAAAAAAATAATGTGTTTTTATACTTGATTTCCTTTTTTTCCATTTTCACATCCAGCATAAAATGTTTTTCCATCAGCTCAATTATCTACAGTGGTTTTTTTTTTGTTCTCCAACTTTCATTTCGGGTTTGGTCCGTTGTTGCACGTGGGAATGTTGCACGCACAAAAAAAGGGGTTTTAAAATAACACCCAAACACAGGCCGCTTATTTTTGACAACTTTCGTGCGTTGGATTAGATCTTTTTCCGGTGCGAATTTTATGTACAGTGAGTCGTGTCGGTATTTTTTGGTTTTGTTTTCGAGCTGTAGAATCTGGAATTTTTGGAGATTGCAATCTGTTTGCCAACCGCCAGATACGAAAACAGACAGCTGTGTGATGTTTTCATTAAAATAAGTGTTAGTGGTTTTGTGTTTGTGGAACATGTTTTCCTTTTAGTACGAAGTATTTTCAACGAAGTTTTTCGTGCGTTTCCTGGACGATAGCGGTGGTAGAATGAAAATAATCAACTAAACTACATATTGTTTTCACAAGTCTATCGAGCTGCGGTAAATGAAGACATCTGGTGGCAAATTTCCATCTACATTGCCATCAATGGCGAGCAGTGAAGCAATAAGTTTACAAAAATTTGAATTAAAAATAGGCACCTTTTATGCACTTAGACCATAACAAAATAAAGAGCATATTGTTGTGAATTGAGCTTTAGCTGATTATTGCAACAATAACAACAACAACAACAACAACAAAATCCAACACCTAAACCAATGCATTTTAACCTTTGCGTTGCTCCGTTCAATGTGCTAAGGTCGTATGTCACCGAAAAAAGCACACCCCGCCGGGTTAAAATAAGCAGCTTACAAAAATCCGAAAACTAGCAGCTAGCAGCAGCTCCGTAAATGCAGAATTTATTTCAGTACAAAGCATTGCCCACGGTCGGAAAGTTCGGCCAGTGTGCGGATGTGCTGTTTGCGTTTCATATTCACAGATCAGACCGCGGTGTGAAGTTTGGCCGGGCAAGCGGCATTCGGCGACGCTCGCGACATGATCTAATATGGTGGCCCCCCTAAGGGGGGTCTGTGTGTCTGTATATATTTTTTTGTTTTGCTCGTTAGTGGCACAGAAAAATAAGCTTTCCCACCCGGGTCCCGGTGATGATTAAAATAATAATATACTTCAAGGTAAGCATTTGTTGCCCGCTGGCTGCGAAATAAACACTTGCCCGCATAAATCACATCGTATATATGTGCATTTTAAACAAATTGATTATAACTTGACTTCTTTTTTATCTTTATCGGCACAAGAACCTCAAGAGGTCTAGGGTTGCCTTTTCTGCCTTTCTTTGGCTTTATTTACCCTTAGCCGGATAGTAAGTCCTGCGTACGGGGGATTGGTCCGGATGGGATTTTGGTCCGGTCCGTTCTTGTGAAGACCGGCGTCGCTACCAACACACTTAACTTAACTTCACAAACATATGAAAAACAATTTAAATTGTGATTTTAGTTAAAATTGTGTGATCCACTTGAAAGGGTTTTATGGATTTGCACCAAAACAAAAAAAAGCAGACGCTTCCCTTTATTCGTTCAGTACAATGTTCGCAACCAGAGCAACTCGTTGATGCTACGCTGGATATCAATCGGCAGCAATTAACAGTAGTAGACGATGTTATTGTTTTTCTTTAATACCCAACTGACACCCC
Organism: Anopheles marshallii; assembly: GCF_943734725.1. Lineage (NCBI taxonomy): Eukaryota > Metazoa > Arthropoda > Insecta > Diptera > Culicidae > Anopheles > Anopheles marshallii. The sequence goes on along the minus strand of NC_071327.1, from coordinate 72,622,000 downwards.
CACAACAAACGTGGGTTAATTTCACGGTAGGCAACAAACCCACCAGCACCGATCGTGCTTCAATTGAAATTTAATTCTATTACCAGTTTGAGCTCCGACGCCCGAGATGAGTACATGGAAGCATTCACTTTACCCTCCCGAGGTGCCATCTGTACTACGGAGTTGTAGTGCCATAGTGCGGTGCAGTAGGGCCGGATAAATGGATATCGAAATCAATCGCCCCGGGAACCCTGGGACAATCGCATCACTACCGGTCCGGCCGCTCTGTCGACGCTTTCGGACACGCTTGTTAATCCGATGACTGATCCAATGGGTGGGAGCTTTCGTTAGACGGCTGGAAAAATGTACGTCCACTTGCAAACGAGGCAGAGAGTTTTCAACGCCCGTGGGGACGGGTACAATTTGCGCCGCTAAGCTCTTCCCAGAAGCAAAAACAGCTTAATGTTTATTCAACAGCTTAATGTCCTCTCTTTTTGCTTGGTAAATTCGTATAAAGCATAAGAAAGAGTTTAGGCGTGTATAGATACCAAAATCACTGCTGCCAGCAGATGGAACAGTTGTCAGCCATTTGTTACACCACGTGTAGATCGGGGGTAGTAGTGTTAGATTGCAATTTTTTTTCCAATATTCCACCCCAAAAAGAAATGAACGTTGCAGGTGGTCGGGGTTGGGCCGAATGTTGCTATGGCAACGCTACGTACCGTGTACTCCTTTCGCATATCGCAGATGGTGACGTTGCTGCGCTCGGAGTACTGCGTGCCGGCGTAGAAGATGTACGGTACGCTGTGCACACTGCCCACCATCGTCAGGCAGGCGATGATAGTTTTCGCCCGCCGCACCGTACACCAGCTCTGCCGCTTGAGCGGGTACCGCACGACGATGAAGCGCTCGAACGTGAAGGCCACTACGTACCAGACGGACAGGAAGCTGCTGACACCGCTCGTGTACGTGAACAGCTGGCAGTACGGTTCGCGCGTGTAGATGTGCACCTGAAAGAAGCTCAACCAGGTGACGAACAGCCCGACGAGATAGCACGTGTCGCTGATCCCGAGCGCGGCCAGATAGTACGACGACGACAGCTTCTTCAGCTTCGTGTTGAAGAACACCAGCACCGACAGAATGTTCCCGATGCTGCCCACCACCACCAGCAGCGGCATGTAGTAGAAGTTGAGAAAATTTCCAATCAGTTCCATCACCACCTCCGTCTCGGTTAGGTTAAGGGCGGCTCCCCCGTCCGCCCCGTCCATGCCGACCCGGGCGTCCGCCATCGGGGGATGGATGGTACTACCGTTAAGCATGGCCCTCCGGGTGGCCCAATTCGTCACTCACTCACTCACTGATCGTCCTGTTCAAACACACACACACACACGCACGGCATTACCGGAGATGGCACGCCCCGGGACTGCACTACACACTGGCGACACTGCACCTACCAGCCCGATCGTACCGGTTTCGTGTGTTCGCGATGATGATCAGTTCCACTTCCACTACCATTTAGCATGATCACATGGCCACTCGAAAGCGCGTGTTTGCTGCCAAATTCGAGACCGGGTTAGCAGCAACTGAAGCGCACCATCGGACCGGAATGTGTTAAATGAACGGTTCGGCTACGGTTCGATTTTTCCGTATCGTTATCGGTATCGAGATGAACACAGTAGGCGGTTGGGATGTGAGAATTGTAGGTACGAAGTGCGCATGGTCAAAACGTGTATCCCTACCACAAGATTTCTCTACCAATTCATCCGTATCACATTGGTCGACGAGTTCTATATTTTGATCACCTCAGAATTGTAGTAAAAAAGTCATATTTTAACAGACTATTTCAACTACTTAGAGAAGAATATTGTTCATTATTTGTTTCATGTTTCTTAATTTTTCTTGTATAAAAAGACAAAAAAAATTCAAACTCACCTCGAAGTGCGTTATCCAAATTATATCGTCATGAACTCGGGACAATTTGTTGCGCATAATCAACATGTATCCCTACTCCCGGAATTGCGTACTGATTCATCAGCGCTACATGCGCTTTTCAGCGCTCATTCATGGCTAGTGAATGCGAATCCATCTCCAAACTCGGAATTGTAGGAAGCTGAATGCAGTGCTGCTTAGCCGTTCGGAAGGAAAAGCATCCGTTTGCGGGAAAGATGTGCTTTTTGGCTGTCTCTGCCTCAGCGTACGCTTTCGTCATAGCGAACAAAGTGGTGTAACCAGCAACATTATTGCCTCAATTGTATGAATATGACAAATTCCAGACCAAAATGCTTGCCATTCAGCTATGTTTTGATACAAAGATACCATTCGTGATGATTTCCGAACGTGCTAATGCGCACCCGGAATGGATTGCAAGGAGATTGTAGGTATTCATGTTGTGTTTTTTGTTTGCTTTCCGCACATCATCCTTTAAGTTCCTGGCCGTGTAATCACGTTCGTAAAGAGACAAATGTTTCGTAATAACGAGCATTTCCACATGAAATAACCTTTTTTAGCGAAATATGTACGAAACAAAGAATTTTCAATAAGCAGCGCGAGTTGCTAGTTGGGGAAAACACGTTTGCCCCCCGAAAAAAAAAACGAATGCTTTCGGCGACTGTGTGCCGTTTAAAAACCGTTGGCGTTGGGGGTGTTTTTTTTTTGTTTCCAGCCACTTACACAACGAAACCATGGACCAAACTCAATCTTATCATCTATTGAAGTGCAGTCAAAAAGCATAAATTTTGGGTTGGAAGTTTTTATCCATTTCTTTTCACCGGCGTGTTTGAATGTGAGCTCGCGGACAGCACGTGAAGGAATTTATAGGAAAACACTAGAAAGCTTGAACAATTCCAGACCAGACCTCGACACGTTCTGCTTCAGCTTGACTAACATCCAACCTCGGATAAGTTATGAAATTTGCTATAACTTAAGTAATTAAAATGCTTCCAGTTTATCATCAGACAAAATCGATACTTTCTTCATATGTTTAATTGGAGGTGGAATAAATTCTCAATAAAGTTATCGGAAGTGATAGTTTATTAACCTATCCTTCACTAAAGTTGGGCAGTATATTAAGTCGATTCTGAATGAAGATGATAAGGCGATAAAGGAGAAAACTGAGTGAAAGAGACATGTTCTTTTCCACACTCCTTGGGCGGGATTGAAGCTCTTCTTTATGGGCATTACTACCTAAGAAGCCATTTATGGCATTTCTTGTCTTTATTTCCCATAGCTGTAGAGTCATGTCCTGCGTGCGGAAATGCTGTCCAGAAGGGATTTCATGTCAGTCTTGACATTTGAAACCTCGACAACACTAAACCACTGGACCGTTCCTGTGACCCATTTAGCAAGGAGTAATTTAAACCAGCTGCGTACGGCCTTTGAAATGTGAAGATTAAAATAGGTTGGGAAAGCGCACTGATGAACAAATAAGAAGAACGCTTAACAATAAGGTATCCCGGCGACCTTCGAAGTATGAGCGAAGGATGGAATAAAGTGATATCAATAAAATCGATGTATAGGGCAACGATTATTGCGGCCTGTGCGAAAGGACTAAATCGAAACCACACTGACCGCAGACGCCTTTGGGTAGTGACTATTAAGTTGGTTAATGGGTTCTACACCTGTTTGATATGCTCACTGGTGATGTTAGCTTCGGGAGACTGGATGACCGAGTAACGTCCCAATAATCCATTGTTCCAATAATTTATATAATAAACAAACAATAGATTTTTAGATTTTTTTATCATGTGTTTCTTTTGCAAGTAATCATCGACACAATTCATGCGACGTTTTCCATAAAAATAGATTATTTTCTTTGTAATCTTTGTAGCATTTGTGATATAATTAACGGATTGGATATCAGACGTTTGGTTGAAACTTTTTTATTTAATTTTGGAAAAATTTACTTAATTACGTTAATACGTAATACGCTTGTGAGAGAGCTCCTAAACATGCCGATGGAGCTTCGTAAGATGTCTTCCAATGACTCGCCGCAAGAACGTAACGAGCTTCGGCGAGAAGAAGTAATTGAGTTTAGAATTTAATGCGAAGGTAAGCTCAACAAGCATCATGGCATGGTAACTGAAATCGATGTTGACATATCAGAATGCTCACAAATCAGGCAAGTCAAAGCTTCCACGAAATCTGTTGATGAAATAATCCTTTAATATTAAGCCACATCTCGATCTTAGTTTCGTGTTGAACTGGAATTTGCGGAAATAGAGGGACAGTCTTTCCTTCTCCCTTGAGTATTTACGAGTTGAATTCGATTTGTTGTTTGTTTCAGCTTTTGCACATGACAGATGTGAGATGTGGGAGTGGAGATTAAATTTTGAAGGAAAATCAAATGTTGGGACAATTTCTCGTCTACGAAGAATTAAGTAATTACTTGGCTAGAACAATCCTGCTAGCTTCCCGTAAGCAAGCTGTAGCATCATAAGAAATAGGTACATTACATCTTTATCAGAATGGATAATTAACCAACACGTCAGTAGGCTGTGTATGAAAACATATACAATAGTACTTAGCAGCAATGTCATCTTCATACCATACCTTCCATAATTGTTCCCATTGTTTCGGATGGAATGCAGTTCATTATCCTCTAATAACACTCATCCAGCTTCATGTTTGAATGTGTAAAAAATTAAGATAAATACTGATGTATATTTCATACCATCGGCTTACAGCAATATTTACACGGTTTTGTAATGTCTTGCCTACTTACTAACCTTTTAAACAACTTTCCGCACGGAACGGCGCGTTCGCACACTGGAAATATCACCACATTTTGCCCGGACACCCGGCACTGTCTCGCTGTGTTGCAGCATTACGCATATTTAGCCTGAGCTTCGGAGCTTCGGCGCCCAAGCCAACCGCAGGCAGGTTTGGCTACTACTTAATGAAGTTGGTAATTTGATAGTCGGTAAGTTCCCGCCACGTCGCCACCTCGGCGTTGTCCGGCAGGGTGGTGGTATTCCGCCGCATCTTAGAACCGTTCGTGCGTAGGACGAACTCTGCGGGATGGAACCACACAACATTATCAGATCAGTTGGTCTCGGTTTTGGGCGGTACAATTGCATTACCTGTGACTTGCGTGCCGGAGGTATGTTCGAGATTTATCTGCCGCTGGGTACGCTTGTGAAACATGCCAAAAATCGCCTTCCTGCGAGTGGGTGGAATTAGCAGAGTAAAGATAGTTAAGACATTCATCCGTCCCAACACACACACTTACCGAAAGTTCTGCCCACTGACGCAGTACAGTATGAAGTTGATGCCGAAGTTCGTCATGAAAAACAGTTGACAGCAGTTCTGCACCAGATATATGTTCATGTTCGTGTGTTCCGTCTTGGGTGGAGAGAAAATAAAGAAAGGCTCGCGTCAATTACGGCAATCGCAAACTTGGCCAACTATCGCTCGGAAACGGGGTAGTTCTGGCAAGGACATCCGGCACGATGCTAACGTTCAAAACAAACTCACTCCGTAGAATTAATTAGAAATGGTAAAGGTGGAAGGGTTTTCTACGTGTTTACCATTGGCATGGATTGATAGCTAATTAGGCGGCATGTTCTGATATTTATCGGGGACAAATCTATGGAAATTTGCCAACTAACACATGTTAATTTACACTTCAAAGAGTTGATGGAAAAACTTTGATCTGTTTACTTCGCAATTTTAGCTACCACCATTCCCCCGTACCAGTTGTGGGGTTTGTTTGCTTTCTTAGTTGTTGGCGGCGCTAGGAATAACATCCGGCCCTGTACACACATCAAAAGCTCAAGCCACTCCAAAAGCCTTACCTCCAGATAGATCTTCACCCGCACGATGTAGCTCGGTAGGTTGAGGCAAACGAACACGGTCGAAACGATAAGCAACATTTTGGTAACCTTGATTTGAGAATTTGCAACCCGGCTGCGACCTGCGACGGAGAATGGCATTAGGGAAGCGTGGATAAAACTTTATGTTACGACACACCGTGTCGTAGTTTCGCCCCATTCCGTTGCGGGAAGGAATGTGACCCCAAACTAGCAGCGCAAACAAACGGACACATTCCCGTCACCGGTCCGGTGCTTCCCGTGCAAGGGACGGGCCACATGCCGGCATACTTACTGAGTAGCTGTATCTGCTGGACGGGGACGGTACCATTGCCGAAGAGTTGGTTGTTCGATATGTTCAGCTGACGGCGAGATTCGCGCACGTTCGCGCCGTAACTATAACGAGAAAGGGTATGGCGTGTCATTCGAATGTCCGCGTCCGGTCCGGTAACGCTTTCCCGCAGAACTGTTCTACGCCCTTTTTGTACATTCTGCACATGGATCGGAGGGTGCAATAATAGCGGTCGCTGTGCATCATACGTACCTCCGTGGTATCGTCATCGTGCGCCTAATGCTGGCAAACTTCCACACCGTGAGTGCGGTGATCGTGTTGAGCACGACAATTATCGTAAATGGGACTACAAACACGAGTATGAAGTCGAGAAAGTTGAACATCGCTGCCTGGTCCTGGTATCCCCCGGGGTTGCGGGGAGCGGGTCAAACGACGAAAAAGAAGAAGAAGAAGAAGAAGAAAAGGAAGTGAAAGCAAGCGAACCAACAATTGCTTATGCAGTCGATTGTTTTGCAGCTCGTTATGAGCCTTTGCATAGTGATGCGTCCGAAAATGCGTACACTTTCACCCACTTCCAACGACTCGACGTCGATTGCGGGAGGATAAAGTTTTTCCGCGTAGTGCTGCGAACGATATTTTGAGTTGCGAGTTGCATTCTATTACATGTTTAGCGTTCACGGCATTTTCCCCATTGCATTGCAGCCATTTTGTGGTCCATTTATCAGGTCGTATCTGGTGGAAAGTATCACGTTTCCCAGCGATCACGCTTGCAGCTGAATGGTATTGATGGAATTTCGGTTGAGCACATAATTTCATCATAAATATTAATGTACGTCACAAAAGTTTTCATTAGAAACGGAATCAGAAACGCAATTTGAGCTTGTTTTTTTTTTTGGGGTGGGGGGGTTTGTTCAGCAAATAATTATAAAATGGTGACCAGCATTAGGACCGGGGCTGAGCATCGGGTCACGACAAAAGGAAACAGTAAGCCCTAAGCGCCCGATTGTTTGACTGTGAAATTAATTTGTTACCACCGTGTGGAGTGACTTTGACAACCGTAAGCCTACGGTATTTTGGGTTGTTACACAAATCCTTTCATAATTGCTTACGTAGCAGACAACCAGAGGTAATTCTGAATCTGGTGAATTCTAAAAATATTTTTATTCTATTCTCTACAAAGTTAAGTAAAACATTTGCTGTTCTTTGTGTGAGAAGTTTTTGCATTTGCAGGGGTTTTACTCCAGTTTTTAATCACATCAATTAGATAGGCAAAAGTAATAGTAGTAACTGCATCTAGTTAGCAGTGATGAAAAACACCCAAATCTGTTAGAGTATCAATAATACAGTTGAGTACAAAATAAAAGAGAACCGCGTTGCTTTTTAATTTCAGTAAATTATTTTTTGTTTTACAAAGCGGAATAGTAATTTAAATACTACAGATTTAAGTGGAAAATAAACAAATTAAGAACATGGACAGGTTACAAGGAATCTTCAAAGATATTGCTACATATATCATTCTGTTTTTCTGATTCCAACCAAGATAATGCAGTTATCAAACAAATCAAGAATTAGGATCTGATTACTGTAATGTTTTTAACAACCTTAGAATTACAAATGAAATTGTTAATTTCAAAGATATATAATTTTAAAAGTTTGGCTCAATTTTAGAAGATAACTCAAAACTTGAATAACTTGAGTACACTAAAGCTGGAATCAGATTTCCCCACAAAAAAGAACAGTGGTTGAAGATAATAATGTATTAGAATTCAAAAAAAGACAACGACATCCGACAACCGTTGTAAGGTAATGCTTGAATTTGATCATTTAATGGGACTCATTTATCTATTTTTCGTAAAATATTTTTGCCATTGTAGGGCCTTTTTTGAAAAGATAGGATAATAATTAATCATCATCGCAATGAGCCCGGCACTGGATAGGGGATGCTTTGCGCTTGATTATTTAAATGCGAGACCTTTTTCGCTTGCCATTTGACACCAGATTAGTAATTTACCGCTCGCCAAACAGAGAACATCCCCTGTTACGGGCCATTTAATTGAGGGTAAATGAATCTGTGACCCTAGCAGTCAAAAAGCGTTAAAAAAGAGGGGATGTTTAATTCTTTCGAGCAAGAACAATTCGGCAAACAAACACCAACCCACATAGAAGGATGGACGGACGGTCTAGACGGACAAAGGACGCTGTGTTCTCGCAGTTGCATGAAAATAGCTTTCCATTTTCGTCTCTGCTATTTTGGTTTGTTGTGTTTTCCAGTCCACCGGAAGCAATTATCCTGCACGCTGGCTGAACACAACGTACATACCGAGTCCCGCAACAGCATACGCCTCTTGAAAAATCCTTTTCGACAAACAATTGCTCACCTACACACACACACACACACACACACACACACACAGGGATATATGAACGCTTGGCTTTTCTTTGGCAAGTAAAAACATGTTAACATTTTCTTTTGTGTGCACATGTGTGCACTGAAACAATGGAGAAAAGCCATTGCCACGCTGGGCATCCACCGGAAGCACTCGGTAACTCGTACCACAACGTACAATGTTCCTCCCGCTCCAAGCACAGACAAAGAAGATGGAGCCAATTGTGCTGGCAAACAACGTCCACCTAGCTACTACTCACTTTGTACTCTTGCACAATATCGCAGATGGTGTCATTCATCGAGACGGAGAACTGCGGGGAGGCGAAGAAAAATATCGGCAAACTGATGAAAATGCCAGCGATTGTCAGGGCGAAGATAACGATCTTTGCACGCCGCACCGTACACATGGTTTGGCGTTTCAGCGGATAGAGCACGGCTATGAACCGTTCGACGGTGAACGCGACCACAAACCACACGGACAGGAAGCAGCACAGCGAGCTGGAAAAGGTGAAGAAGCGGCAGCATATTTCCTGGATGTAGATTTTCAGATCGACCAGATTAAGCCAGGCGACGAACTGGCCGATCAGGTAGAACGTATCGCTCAGCCCGAGCGCGGCGAGATAGTACGAGGAGGAAAGCTTCCGCAGCTTGGTCTTGAAAAACACCAGCACCGACAGGACGTTACCGATGCTGCCGAACAGCACCAGGGCCGGTACGTAGTAGAAGTTGATCACGCTCAACACTTCCGCGTAGTACACGAACGTTTGCTGGTCAAAGTCGAGCGCCGGCGACAGAGTGGAATCGCGCGGTATCGGGTGGACGGTTGTTTGCTGATGCGGGACGGAAGACTCGTTCACGCCCAGCAGTATCCCAGCGGGCCCACTGACCGGTGGAACCGGCGGCGTAATGTCCACGTATGGGCCGTAGCTCGTAGTCATCAGCAGCACACCAACCGTCGGTACGCTCATTAGTAACGCCTTATCCGCGTTGAACGCACTGGCGGAATGGTCTAGGCTGCTACCATTTTGGCGACTCGCCAGCAGTAACATCTGCTGACCGGTGCGCCCGTAATTGTAATCCTCCCGCAGGGCGGTCCCACCGAGATGATCCCCGGCCGCACTAAACATTGCCAACCTCCAGACTATGCGTTCAGGCAGCGGCAGCAAGTGTAATCCGTGTTCCGAACAACCGTGGCACGGTGGCCGTATGTTTCAACATTCTTAATTTCACTGGGACACTTTGTCAGCATCAAAGGCATGCTTATTATCGCCAGAACTATCACCACCACTAGCACATTTATTTTTGTACCCTTTTCATTTGCCTCTTTTCACCATTTTCTTCCAAACACACGCACAGGAACTTCCACCGAACAAGCTCCCGAGGAAGCTCTCAAGATCCGTATTCCTTGTTCGTCGTATCCTCCTCGAACACACAGAACCAAATGGGCGAAACACCGACGGGTGTTAGCACTTCCGTTTCGTAATTCCGAATGCCGAAAGGATCGCTGGCGCGCACGTTCACTGTTCACGATATCCAAGGGCTGACTGGCAACCGCTAGCCAACGGACGCTATCGCAACTCCGACAAACCGTGAACTCCCTACATTAACATCGGCAAGCGTTCGGTATCAGACGAGCAAGTCCCGCGCCACGGAGTTCATTCGTTCAAACCACAATCGAACCGCAGGGGTGGGGATACGTACTCAAACGCCGTCCCGCAAACACTGGTCGCGGGACGGCGTTGTCTAGGACGAATGGCTTAAAGCAAACGTGTCGTCAATTTGTCGCACATTTCCTTCCGTTTTTTTGTTTTTGCTACTGGGGAGATAGATAAGGTGACACTTTAAAATACCCCACCGTTGTCCACACATTCAATCTGATCGGGTGGTGGTGGTAACGCTTTCCCGCTGTGGGGAGTTCCTTATCCCGCATAAACACTTGCGAGCGAGGAAATAAATGAGACTCGTGTGAAAGCTCAACAGCTTGTCGGTTCGTCTTGATACTGGTGGGCTTAAAGTATTGGTTTAGCGCGTAGCATAGCTTGTGTGTTTTCATCACCGATACGAACCGGGCCATGGTATGGAATTTCCGCAATAAAACGTTCTACCTCTGCGTATGGATGGTGGCATTGAGAAAACTCATACTCACTTAGCGGTGTGGTGTGTGTTTTATCGTTTTTTTTCTACCGGCCAATTCTATGCCACACATTACTAAGGTGAATTGTGCTTTCGCGACATTTGCCAAACGTATCTTCGTGGGTCTGATCTTTCGTGGAAAGCCTTCCACAGCACATCCATCACGCCGTTGACAGATAATTTACAGTAACACGACTTCTGCCCGCGCTCGAAGCCTATGCTGACGCCGCACACGTCAGGATGGTTTCGTGCCGGTGGGCGACACGTAGCAGCGGACAAACTGCAGCAAAAGGGGTCATTATCTGGCAAAGATTATCACACCTCGCGCAAAGGGTCCCACGCCAACAATCAGCGCTGATTGGTTGTGGGCCACTGACGCTACTGTTTCGTGCGGCATTCTGTGTGTTTTTCCACGCTCTCTTCAACCACTACGGGAAATGGGGGTTTATGCACCGGAAAGTCATTCAAAAAAGTATTTCCTCCACTGTGCGCCACGGCACCAGGAAATGGACCGACATTGTGGGTGTGCCACAAAAGGTATGCGAATGGTTGTGGGCATACTGAAACGCAGAAAAAACCCCGGATCGTATTTCAGTACGCTATGGCCGTAGTGCGGAATTAAAACCACCAGATGAAAACCAGTGGGTTTAAAATGTCTGAAATTGGTTCATCCATCACCGTGTGTATGTTTGTGTGAGAGAGACAGAGAGGGAGAGAGAGAGAGAGAGAGAACAAAATGGTACACCTACAAAGTCCATCAAGAACGGTCTATGAATGCCTACGGATAATTAATAGCGTGTGTGTGTGTGTGTGTTCCACATTCATGGTGGAACTTCTGGTCCATTCATTCTGACCGTGTGTATACAGGTGGAAGCCTTTTTATTGTACATATGGAAGCTTGGTTTTGGACTTATGCTATAGATTCAATACAGTATCTGAGTATATAATTTCCATTACCTTTCTTTCGTGGTAAATATCTTCGTTTTTTTTTTATTCTGAAAGGTAACAAGAGAATAATTAATTAGAATTGGCAAAGAAACCCCCCCCCCCCCCCCTCCCCCCGTTAGAGAGGGCACTGTTAAGCAAAACAGTAACACAGACGCCAACGAACCCATGGCCAACGATTTATTTCCTCTCGTATTACGATCCAATCGGATGTTATTTCAATCCAGCGGCCACACCTTTACGCACTGGCCGAAACCGAAAAGGGAATAAGCGAAAAAAAAACACCATGAAACCCACCCGCGTAAACAATAATAATAAAGATGTTCGTTCGTGTGAAGATACTTCACCGCGCGCTGCCGTATCGGTCGTATCGGTCGTGTCTAGCGTGAATGAGCGACGAGGTGTCACGTTTCCCGGATTGCTTTCCACTATCATCGTTTGCATCATTTGCTAACGATAGTCGTGATTGGCATGTGTCAAATTAAGCCCTTCGGGGGCATAACTTACCATCCCCTCCTTCCCTCCCTTCCTCCCCCGGGGGGCGGGTTATGCAGTGGCGCGGATACCTTTGCCTTTTTTAACGATTCGCCGTGAGTGCTTTAGAAATCTTGACACACGGACATGCTGTTGACTGATGGTGACATTTAGTGTGACTGTGAAAATTATCTGCTAGAATCAATCGAAATTATGCGCCCTGTTGGGGTAGTGTCCGGGGGTGCAGTTAGAGCTCGGGTGGCGCTGCAAGAGCTACCAGGCGTCTCCATCGACGTGTTTGTTCGTGGCTTATTTTGCGTTGCTATGTGAATTGCTTTTCTATTACACATTGTTGCTTTGAGTAGGCAAAATTGATGCAAAGCTTAGTTTATTGGCCCCGAAGGAACAGAGTGAGTTTTTTGTTTGGGGTTTTTCTTTGGGACGACTTTCCACCTTTTTTTTGTTGGAAAATTGTACAGAAATTGTTTGAAAAGCTTAAAAAGGTCACTATGCGAAAGTAAAACCAAGCTTTGCCTTGGGCGATTTGAAACTATCGATAGACAAAAGTTGTGAAACCTGCTGAATATCATCAGTCCCCTAATTCACCTTAACCGTCAGGACCTGCTGTTCATCACGCTGTTAGTTCTATCCCCACTCTAAAGTTGACAGTGAATTCACTGAAAGGACGAATTTATTCGGAGTTCATTCTTCCACACTTACGAATTACAGTATTTTTTTTGTATCTGAAAGGATATGAAATTCATCTGTTGTTAGTTCTATCCCCACCCTGAAGTTGGTGGTAAATTTTCGAACAAGGCCGATTCGTTTGGTTTACTTCACCCCGGAAGTTCATTCGTTTGACATCCCCACTCCTCGCAAAACGATAATCATTTATCGTGAATCGTTCGAAGCAAAGCACCTAAATTGATAACACCAATTGCAGAACGTCGATTAATTTATTACGTATATTATCAGTGGCGAATTTCTCGGTAGGGTGGATAGGCGACCTTGGCCTAAAGCCTAGGGCCTCGTCAGATAAAAGGAAAGCATGTCGTGCTGACAAACACAAGTCATCAATCCGTTTCTAGGCAACCCGACAGGTGAGCAATCTCCGACAGGTTTAAATCTAATTGTTCCAAGCAACATGCTCTCCGTGCTCCTTTGGTACGAGCACCTTCCGCATAGGCCATGATTACGGCCATCTTATACACTGTCAGGCGGCGTCAAATAGCTAAGCTAGCTCCTTGTTAATTCTCCTTCTCAACACGCTCTCTAATATCACGAAATATTGTCTTCAGCAGCCGCACTAGCCGCTCGAGAATGACGAGAGCGTTGGAAACATCCATTAGGGTTTTCTGTAGCCCATAGTAGACACGATTCTGTTCAACAATGCGCCTCCAGATATTGATGCTTAAGTTCACCATTACTACCTCGAAATTAGCGCCGTCAACCGATACTCTGCTCTTGAGGCGTCGGAAGTACTTAGTCCCAGTCGCATTGATCTTAAATTCAATTCTTTAGGCATCGCATCGTTTCAGACCATTTCCCCAAAGATCGCTATATTCGCGTCCGTATTGTCTTCTCCAAAAACCTAGTAGTATTTTGTGTACATAAGTAAAACAGCTTATAACGCAGTGCGGAGGTTCTTCAATTACGTCAAACTCATCAAAATAATCCCGTACCTATCGGTATTGCTAGGAGACAGCAGATGAGCGGACACTATGGATGTGATACATAGCTTTGCATATTGAAAGATTTCCGGTTATAAATTTCGTGAGCTGTCCGGCGTGTGATTTGGACGAGTTTAATTAATTTCTTGATTCTGGGAAACAGTCGCCACACAACGATAATGAACTGCAAAATTCAGCAGCTTGCGTCATCGCGAACCATCCATTAGGAGTTTGAGAACCATTCGTCTGAATTAATCAAAGCTACAGCTGGTTAGAATGGCAATCCTCTTATAAACCCAAATGACTATCCGTTTCCAAGAACTCAGCGTACAAGAATTTGGAACCTTTTGCGTTTTCGGTGTTTCCTTTTTTGCGTTTGGAGGGCAAGCGTAACTGTTGAATTTTGTGGAGCGAACATCGTGGCTAAATTTCAAATATGAATGCAAATAAATGATACACATTAAAATGTTCGTTTGTGCTATGCAGCGCTAAGGTACAACAGCAAGTGACCTCCAATGAATAAAATTAAATTGTACCGGTATATTTTCCGATCGGATTACCAAGCTTTGGGTTTCACTGTGGCAGACGTGCAGGTAATACAATTGTTTCTTTCTCAGCATTTTTTTGGCTTCAACCGCATTTGTTAGAGATTTGGGTTATTTTAAAATTTATTAAAAAAAAAAATTATTGCTAACGATTGCAGTGTAGACGGCACAAGACAAAACCTCAACGGATCATTTATGCTAGCCTAATTATTTGCTTCGTATCTTGCTGATATGGATGGTTTCATTGTGCTGTAAAAATGAGAATAATTGTTAGAGTCCTCCAGCCAACCGAATGGCGTCAAAAATGTCAATCATGCACACACATTTTTCCCCCAACATGGACGGATGAACGTTATTCTGCGCTTCGTTGCAAAAGCGCACTATCTCAATGTTTTTTTAAAAATAAAACTGATAAATGAATGTAACTGATGCTTTATAGCCGGACGGTATCAGTTCACAGTTAAACAACGTGTGTTCATATTTGCTTTTTTTACTACAAAGAGATTCACAAAAGAATACTGTACAATACACGAGACTAACTAGCTTGAGTCGATACATCCGTCATTATGGAATGATTCTAATGTATCTGCAATAACACGCAATGCAATATCTACCTAATTCGGACGGAATGTTTACTCTACATAGCATGAAACCGGTACGTCGGTTTCCTCACTGCTGTCGCTTAAAGTATGTTTCGTGACCAAAACAATGCTACCACCCCAGCAAGCAACAAGCTACCAAAGGCACTCAGCTTCAAACTACTCGCACCTGCATGGCAATCGGTGATGCGACGGGCGCGCATAAAGTTCGATCCCAGATATGCGTCGAACCAACGCTTGTCGGAGTCAACTACGCGCAGACCGCGGGTAGCGTCGGAAAAGATTAAATCGTGATACGGCGGAACGGAATAGAACATGCTGAAACTGTAACGAGTGAAAAAAAAAACATATTTAAACTCTGTTCCTCAATGAAATATCCTGCACGTAAAAAACGTACCTGAATTCGTCGGAGAATTTTCGTCCGTAAAACTGCTGCGCATAGGTAAAGAGATTGATGTAAGCTTTCAGCTCGGTCCCGTTGTATCCTCGTCCTCCGCGTGCCACAATAGCGTTGGCCTTCACCTTTCCCAGATTACATTTCTTATACTCGTTCACCTCCGCCCTGGTTCCGTCCGGACACAGCAGTTCGAAATCGTCGGGCAGCGCATCTCGGGCCCACCATTCGCGCTTCTTGCCACCCGTATTCTCAATCACCGTCGTGTGTCGTACGAACGCCACATGACCACCGCCCTCAACCAAGCAACGGAATGCGCCCGAATTGCCATAGTAATCTTCCGACGCGTCACGACGGCAATACCGGAAGCTGCTACCATGACACAGATCACACATGTTATCGTACGGTACGCCAGTGTTATATTCCTTACTGATAGCTCCAGGCACACACGATTTAGTGAAATACTCTGCGGCAGCACGAATACTATCGCAACCGTACGGGCGTATCCAACCGTTCGATATCAGGTAGGCCATCGGATAAACCCACCCGGCAGCCGTGTTCATACCCGAATGGCACGTATTCTTACCCCGCAGATAGGTAAGCTCCGTATCGGGATCTTCTTCCTTTGCCACGGCTACTACGTAGTACTCGGGCAGTCCCAGATCGTACACCTCCGACATGAAAGGCATCAAGTCGTAATATAAACCGGCCGTATACACATCGCTCGCATCGAGCACGGTCACATCGGCGGTTCCGGATTGGATGTGTTGCATGCAAGTAATGTGCGAATGTGCCTTCGTGCACAACATATCCGGCTTGATCAGTTGAGCCTTCAGAGCCGTACGCATTTTGATGCACTTTTCGTACTCCGCATCCGAGGTGACGCACAGCATCATTCTTCCCACCGGACAGGACCGTGTCTCGTAGATTTGGTCCAACGATTTGCCCAGATACCTTTGATAGTTTTGCTTATCGTCATCGATCGGTGCTAAATGGCGTGCCGCATCCTGGAACATCAGGTTCAACCGTCTGCCGTAACGCTTCGACTCGAATAGATCGAACGATTCGTAGGGTTGACTTTCGTTATACATGTTCTGATCGGTGGTAACGGCGAACGGTGAATATGTTGTTGTCGAAGTGGTCGAGTACGGATTTTGGTATGGCCGGTAACGATCGTCCTGCCGATCGTATCCCGGTCCCGCGGTACTGTTATACCGACGCTGCTTCGACGCGTACAGATTGACGGCTTTCGTGAAGAATTTCTTTAACCTTCGTCGGTCCGATTTGGACGTGGCGCTAGATACGACAAGCGCGTGCGATGGAACATTTCCCCATTCGCATTGCCGATACTGGGAAACGGGCTGACGGGTACCGTCACGACACAGCAACTCGAACTGATCAGTGGTAACACCAGGAATGAATCCACTGTCCACCATTTCCTCCACGGTGGTGTGCTTCAGGAACGCTATATCGCCAGCCTCCACTAGGCAACGGAATGCTCCCTCAAACCCAGCGTAAGGATCGGTCGGGGTACATTTGCCACCGGGAACCACACCCGTGCATATCGAGCAGAGTTTGTTAGAGTTATCGCCGATGGGGTTGTATTTATCGATCAGCGCATTCACAGCACACGACGGTCCGAAGTAATCGGTTGCAGTTTTAACGATATTGTTACAGTCAGTAACTGCCAGTCCTCCTTCACGTTGTAACTACAAAGACCAAAAAATATCAAATATAAGTCAATCGCATTTACTACCATATCCACATTACTCACGGTATGTATCGGAACAGTCCATCCTGCATGGCTTCCTACCCATGCAAAGCACGCTTTCTTGCCACGCAACTGTCTCAGATGGGTCACGTCCGGTAGCGATCCTTTCTTGACCACGGCTACCGCATGATACTGTGTGAAGCCTCCCTCGTAACCTTCCTGCATAAGCGGAATCAGCGAATGGAATCTACCACCGCTAAACACTTCACCCGCATCGAGCGTCATAACATCCGCTCTGCGGTCATTTATCAGTCCCATACACTCATCCTGGTCGTATCCGTGATGGCAGGAGACGTTCATGAAAAAATCATTAAACAAAGCAACATCCCGCTCAAGTGCCTTGGTAAAGTTTTGGCATTTGTACGTCTCTTCCTGGCTGGTGGCACACCAGACGATATTGCTTTTCGCTTCCCGTTCTTCGTCATTGTAGAATTGACCTGTGGGAAGAAAAGGATATGGCGGGTCGATTAGCACTGGTGGCAACACCCTAATGGAGTTCTAATGATCGACATTGTCTGCGTTCTGTGCTGTGTACATCCCAGTGCAGATTTTAAACCTTTCCCAAGGAAAAGATGTTAAGGCATTCCCAATATATGGTTACCGTTTTGTTTGTAAACATAGTAGGCATCGGCATTTGCAAGGGTGTGTTGCAGCATAACCTGTCAAACGGTTGCCTACAGGTGCACACATATTGCTACGTATGATTCACACATTCTTCATCAATAAAAATCGGATAAACGAACTATGACCGCAGGGAGGTAAATATCGTTCATCTCTTGACGAGCGATTAACGATCACAAAAGAGCATAGGAATGGACGTATGGCCCATTGCTAAGGTGATGCCAATTAAAGAGCATCTTTTGAAACCCCTCCATAGCTCGGATCACTGTGAACCAAGCCCCAAACTTTCCCAGCTTTTCTTACCGGCACTGAGTGTGGCAAAGCACAGCAAAGCTGCGCTTACGCACAACCAACGATCCCCTGTTGCCATCGAACACGGTTTAACATAAAGCACGCTGAACTTAAAACAGAAATTAAACATAAAACGGGAATGTTATGTTTGCGACCGAATGTACACGCCCATCCAAAATTGGGTTTGGTTCTGACAAATGTCAGCAAACGGCGTCGTGCCAAGGTGTGTATAGATAATGTTCAGCAATTCAGCGCCCTCACATTGCTGCAGAATAATGTAAATAATGTAGTTCTTCGACACTATCGAAACAGAACCCTCATCATACGTTACAAAATAGGAAAAGTACAGAATAATCACATATGACTCCTATTTACCCAAAAAATATCCTATTCTATCTGTTGCTACTTTTCCGCGAATGATCGAATTAAAATTCGATCGGTGTTGTGTGCTGGATGTTTCTGACAGTTATCAGCAGCAATGTCACACCAGTTGTACTGAACCGATTGGCAAAACATGCTCTTATTTTTCGACCATGTAAAAAGTGTAGTAAAACATTCGGTTTCTGATAAACAGTGCATCGATTTGAAGGCACATTTGCATTCGGCGGTCGGTAATGAGAATTTTTCAGCTGCTCGTGTACAAACTGCTTGCCCGTGCGATCGATACCGTGAACAGATACTTTAACGTGCGACGACTACACTACCTTCGGGAGGTGCTAGACATAAACATTGGCATATTTGTGCACGAAATCAACAACCGCAGTGCGATGATGGCAAAGCGTAAAGCCATTTACGCGTTCCGTCCGTTCGAGGTATGCGACGTCGATTATCAGAGCTCGATATCCGCAAACAGTAACTGGGTCGGTTCTGGCAAACGCTATCCGAAAGCAAGGAGCGGTCATCGAATTGTTTGCAACGACGCATCGTTATATTGCTACGGTGGATTCAACCCTAACAACACGGGACGTGATGGTAACAATGATCAGCGGGAGGAATTATTTCTGTTTCACGAGCTGTGGAAGTATGACATGATACGCAAGGTGTGGACATTGCTGTTGGATGTAAACAACGATTTGCCCGTAGAGCTGGCCTCAAATGCAATGCTGTTATGTGGCGAAACGATCATGGTAGGGTATATTTTTAGATCTAAAGCTAAAACCCCTTGTGTTTCAGGTGACGAGCCGTTGCTGTTTTGTAGTACTGGTCCTTGTTCGTATCTTCTCCTAACCAATGCGTTGTATCCCGACAGATTTTTGGTGGCACAGGATATCCATTTGGAGTAACGTGCTCGAATGCGTTACGCGTGTGCCTACCGCGCCGTAAACCGAAGGATCTGACTGAAGTAGAGGTGAAAGGAGATCCACCGCCACCACAGTACGGGCAGGCAATTGTAGTAAATGACAATTACCTCTACACCATCGGCGGAACCAATGGATTCGATTACACTTTGGATGTACACCGGTAGGTGGAATGGTTGCTGAGTAAAGATAAGGAAGCGATAACGTGTTCTTTGTTTGTTTTAGGTTACATTTACCCAGCAGAACGTGGGAATGTGCTTACGAGTGCAATCAAAACATTCGCGAAGATCCTTCGGGAAGATATCGGCACGAGCTGGCGTGTGACGATTCTAAAATTTACGTGTTTGGTGGTGGTACGAGTGATGGCGTTTTTATTCTATCGAATATTCCCATGTACGACATTAAAGCGAACAAATGGCAATATTTGATAACGAAACCCGACACGCTTGTCAGCCCGCCGGGCATTCCAGCCGCCCGCAAGTGTCACTCGTGCGTACAGATTCGCACAGATCAAGGTGTCGAAGTGGTTGTCGCTGGAGGGTACGATGGTGTGCACTACTATAACGACATCTGGAAGCTAAACCTCACCACGTTGCAGTGGAAGAAGATGCAGAAATCGAAACTACCGTATTCACTGTTCTTTCACGATGCGGCCGTAACGAGCGACGGTTGTATGCACGTTTTCGGTGGTATAAAGTTTAGCAATAACATGACTGTTCGCACGAACTCGCTCTACAGGATGTGGACTACCATACCGCGGTTAAGTGTGATCGCCTGGGAAGCGCTGCTGCATTACATTCCAACCTTGCCCAGCCGGACGCCGGAAGAGCTTTTGGAAGCTGGAATTCCGCGCCAGTTTGTTGAGCGGGTACACGAATGAGTGCTTGCGCGGGGGTTTTTGTTTTTCTTGTATAAATGACTATCAGCCTTGCTTCCCAGTTGGATAGTGTTTTGCATCTGCATGTAACTCACTACGAATAACAGCTGTAGGGCTTCGTAAGTTTCTACAACAAACTCTGTTTGAAATTCTTATAAAAAAGAGAAATAAAACGTACGACATGGAGAGCTGGTGCTTCGATCAAGTGGAAATTTGTTGTGTTTTTCTTCTTATTCACATGATTATGAATTTACCGTGATAATCGCGTCTATTGGCTCATAACTTGCTTCTTTCTTTCTAAACAACAAAAATCAACACCACAGCGATTTTACCCATCAATCGAATGTGGTAAATTTGAAAAGATTCAGCCCGTGCCATGTAGGAAGCATTTTCACCGGGTCAAAATGACATTTTGAACATGCCGCCCGAAGTGGGCCGACAGTTTGGCAACACAGCTCTAGTCGCAACTGTCACATTCCCCCGAACCATTTGACTTTTGTGTGCGAGATGAACAAGATCACGCTTTGATTGTGAAAAATTGCGCCGCGTGTGAAGTGAAAAAAGCCGAGAAAAATGTATATATTTCAAGTGATTTGATAATAGCCCGGTCCGCTAAAGGCGTAATACTTTTGTACCAACACCAGCAAAAACGCCGCAAACGTTCGCGTATCGGAGCCGCCTGTAGGCGCCCATTTCCACGCTATAAAACCACACCGAAAACTCAGGATAACCCCAGAGATCGAAAGGATATCCGGCGCCCTTTTTTCCCGGTTTTACATAATTGCGTTGCTTCGCAAAACGTAATTATTCTGCATTGAGGCCTACTTTGGTCGCTACGTAGCATAAAATACCAATTTGCCAAAATCATCATCATAACAGCAGCAGCAACAGCATGGACGCAATAGAGGAACGCAAGGTTTACCGTCTGGTGCTGACGGGAGGTAAGTTCGGGAAGTGGACAAATATTTGACCAACAAGAAGAAAACGGGAGCGAAAAAAAATCACAACACACACACGAACCATTTAAATATAGCTTTCGGAAACATGTGCTTCTGGGTTTTCCTAGGGCAATGTAGCGCACCCTTCCCACTGGGAAAACCCATACAACCATGCACACATACCCACACACATACATCCGTGGTGTGGGGAAGCTATTTCCGGCGTGCGCGCTCTCAGATGTATCTCTCACGGATGGATCCTGTTGGCCGCTTTCCGAGTTGTTCAAGGTTAAGGCCGTAACACAGGGCTTCGGGGGGAGGGAACTATCATAGCCCAGTAATTTTGATTTCCTGCTAGATGGGAAATGCATCCCCGTGCCTGCACAGGGTAGGTTCCGTCCCTACCCGTATCCATGGTCCGTCATGCATTACTAATTACATTAGAACGGTCCTAGCAAGCGTGCATTTGTTTGGTCACATGTTGATTTCACTGACGATGTTCTTTTCTCTGTTTTTTCTCCTGCCGTTCCGTACGTCCTCCTCCGCGTATCGTCACGCAATCACGTGTGGCGCACAGGACCGTGTGGTGGCAAAACAACCGGTCAATCGAGGCTGTGTACATTTTTTGAGAACCTCGGATGGAAGGTAAGTGTTTGATAACAGACAATAGTTTGTCGCTACATTACCTGTGACATTTATTTATTTATTATTTTGTTTGGAAGAGTTTTAATTCATCACAATAAACAACAATTTAGAAACATCATATCATCATTTGATCCTTTGATCGCAGAATTAGAATCTTGTTTCTTTCTTCTATCCCTTAATTGATCAGCATCATAATTCGCAGGCATTAGTACCATCAACACAATCCCCCCTACTTAAAGATTGCGCTCTCGATCGTTATGTGATTGTTGTTCGTTCATTGAAGTAACTTGATTTATTCGTTTTCAATAGGCCCTGATGGGCAGAGTTCGATAAAGTCAAAGCAAATTGATCGTAGCATGCCGTAATTGGTCAAAATCGATAAGCCTTATTTAGGTGTGTAATGTTAGTGAGTTGCTCAAAAGATGCTTGCTATCGTTAATTAGATCGTGTTTTAACTTGTTTTTGTTTTCATTTCCTATTTGACTGTAGTTATTTCATGCCGCTTACGTTGTAACACGGGAGAGACACACATTTTCCGCGCTAGTTATATTTATAGAACGCCTGTATAAAACAAAAAAAAAAAAGTCGCAAGATTCCATGAGGGCATTTGTTTTCCAAACTTTGCTATTCTTGTATTCCTTCAGTCACATGCTCATTAGAACATCATTTAAAATTTCGTTTAAAGGATCAAATAGTTTTTCCTCTATAGAATGGTTTTGTTCCATTTCTTTTTTAATTTTTGCAGGTTTTTCGCGTGCCTGAAACGGCCACAATCCTACTCAGGTACGGTTTTTAGAAACGTATCCACATTTCTATGACAAAGCTTCCGCTGCTGCCCTTAAATTAAGCTTTAACGACAGCTAAACACGACGCAGAAGAACACACAAAAAAAAAGAACGAAAACAATTATCAATTCAATTACGATTTTCCCCCATGCCTTTGATAGTAACATTATTTGCTCTGGCTAGCTTACTTTTCTGCATTCGATTGCATATACGGATATGCTTGTGTTGTATTTGAGTAAAAATTAAACAGTTAGACAATGGCAACACTGTTCGATAGCGTTGGCGAAGTTTATGTTTGTCCTGTGTCGCCCAAACGTGCATAAAAGTTTCAATTTTGCTTCAAAGTTAAATAGTGTATGCAGTAGATCAACTTTTCAAAACTATAGCAATTAGATGTTAAAGTCCGCTAGCCCTGCCTAGCAGCAGCCAGTCTTGAGGCAATTCAATGCAGCCGTTTTCTATTTGAAATATTCAAAACAAAATCGATTGATCCGTCTCCTCCTATTCATGTTCTCGTTTTACAGCGGTGGCATCAAGTTCGCCGATTTGGTTGCCGAAGAAGGTAAGGAAGCAATTGTTTGCATCTTAATTAAGAAAGTATATTCCAAACCACTCCTAGTACGATAGCATTTTACCATGCGCCACCGCTTTCGCTTTCCCAAACAAATGGGACGTGTCATTTTATACTTTCATTTGCATTCTTTTAGACTTTGTTTGTCACACGATAAGAACGTTGGAAATCAAGCTTAATTGCTGGTAAATCATTAGTCTCATACACAAAGGTTCATGTAATGATCCTAGCGCAGTGAACCACCAAAACAGCAGTAGAGTGTTGTGGCTCATAACAGAGGACAAATTTATTGAAAATACTTATGCCCCGTAAGTTAGTTTTTCAAATTTGGCAAGACAGGGAAACTTTTAATGGCCCCCGCCACGGGTGGAGTTACTACTGGCGTGCAAAGGCTGAGGGGATCACGATAATGAACGAGTTCCGAACCGCAATAATTCAAAGGTCACGCGATACAGTTTGACAGCCGGCTGTCCATTTTCATCCATCCAACCAGCCCGCCGGTGAGTGTTAGTTTCATTAGAGGCGGGGAATTAAAGAAAAGAATCAACAACAACAAGCCCCAATTCCACGTCAATAGAAAAAAAAGGAACTCAAGACCTCCGCGCCTTGCTTGTTACACATTTAAAAACTTCGATTGATCGATGAAGATTTAATGGGCGACATAATAAGGTAAGCAAAGGCTTTCATCTACAGAAGCGTTGAGATAGCGCCACAACCGTAAGGTTCCAAAACTCGCAATATCATTATCCATGGCAAATGCTCTCACCGCCCCCTACTCTTCTGTATGGTATGGCTTGTAACATTCACAGAGCACCCAGCTACACACCAAACGAAAAAAAAAATGCTGCAATTTCGCTTTTTGAGGTATGAAAACCCCCCACTAACGTGCCCCGTTACTTGTTTTACACGTCAGATCGAAGCAAAAAGAAAATACACGAGACCGGCACCACCGTACCCCCCACTGGCACTACCGACACCAAGCCGGCCGTCTTTAAGGATGGCGTCCCGGAGCATAGCGTTATTGATATTGACAAAATTACAACATGTCCCCGGTGTATGGCCGCCGCCGTCGGGAGAGTTGGTGACGGTGAGTTTAATGCAGCTGCTGGTAGTTTGTGTACGAAAAAAAATTAAAAACACAGCACGCACGAAACCACCAGCCCGGCCTGCCGAGCCGGAAAAGCTCGCTCTCCCCCCTCCCTTCTGTTTCTATGTTGGAGTCCACGTGTTGTGTCGCTCTGTTCTTCTTTCCCCTTGGCCAAATCGTCCTATATTCATGCCCCAAATCATTGCTTGCGCCTCGTTATCATTGTGCGAGTCCTCTAGCCTCTGCCATAGTCATACCATGCCATACACACAGCAAGGACGTGCGGCCCCCACACCGATGTCTAATTGATCTTCGGTTCGTTTTTTCCGCTGTACTAGTTAGCACATCTGTATAGTCATTCTTGAAGTACGCTTATCCATTAGTCATTGCCGTTTTGTCGAGGCTCGAATGCATGATGTGCAGTGTGTGTCTTTATTTATAGCCTCACAGCGACTGATCGTGTGGCTTGAAAGTGTAGAAAAGAAGAGCCGAAGGCATTCCATTGATTAATAAGTTAATATGCATTTTTGTTGTTGTGAACCACTAAAACTACATTGCGCTTGCGAAGATTAGCAAATCTAACTGAATTGATCGTAGCTCTAACTGTTTTGATCGTATTCATTCGCGATCCTTCATTGCATATATTAATCATTATTGACTAAACACATACCATGCACATTGAATTATGGACAGGAAAAGATGTGAAACAATTACGTCGGTGTGTGTCCTATGAGGCGTTGAAGTACATGACTTAAAAAAAAACACGTTTTGACGCCATATGTTAACCCACTCCACCGTAGCAGAGCAAAACAAAACGTGTTTCTAGCGTGTTGTAATCAATCAATTGATTTCGATGCAAATGCAAACGATCGTTCAATTATTAGCAATATCAGCTGCTGTATGCCAACACACACAGGGCGCGATAGAATGCAAAAGAAATACAGCGAATCAATTTTACTTTCATCCCGCGTCCAATGTAATCAATAGTGGGGCGATGTTGTGACGATGGTGTGCGTTATCAGAATGCAAGCGTGCACCACTTCCTACCCAACAGCGAAGATCCATGGTGGCGCACAGCTGAGCACAGCTCGCCCCGACTTTTTCAAAGCCAAGGCAAAACGTGATAAGTCAGCGCCAAGCGCGACCGGTTATAAGTACACGTGGTGCGCACAATCTCGATTGGCCGTCTACATCGCCAGCGGTGGGATGTCTTCTGTTTGTGTTGGCCATGGGTTTTCGTCTTACGCAGCATTACCATCACGAGGTGGCGGATCGTCCGCTAGATTGTCTGAGATCCTTCCTTACTCTCACTCGTTCTCGCGCTTGAAACCGGTTGCTCACATTCACAGCGAAGTGCGCCAGTTCTAACCAACTTTCAGGGAAGTAACATGCGGTACTTACGTCACCGTGGTACGGTTTCTAAAGCGCGATGCTTTGAGAGTGCGGAAGTTGTTGTTTTGCCTACGTAGAGCTGTTATCATTCAGCTTCAGCAATGTATGGTATGTTTGTGTCAGGCGAGCGTTGCTTCTAATCGAGAAAGTGTGCTGTAAAGCACAGCGAGAGGAGTGGCCAACGCAAGTGCAAACTCGGTGTTGCAATAATGGTATGACCGCCACTCGCAAGGACAACCGTGTGGCCAGCATTGGCCAGCCGTTGTGCAATAAACCCGACGTCATTAGAACACTTTTGCGCTGCTTAGTTAGTTGAGCACCCCGGATGAATGGGTTAGGTGCTGTTAGCGTCTCTAGAATCGTCACCAGAGGCTGATCATGTGACCAACCTCAACAGACGTGAGCGCTCCGTTTATCTGACTCGATGAGATGTTTTGCTTTATATTTAAACTGTTTCACCCATTTAGCGCTGTGATCGGCTGTGATTGTTGATGAGCGGCTTATCAGCAGCGAATCTGTGAGGAAGATTGATTGTTATCATCTGGCACGGGTTCCGCTTGAGCTGAGGAGACAGATTATCTACCACCGAAGGGTGTATCGCAGGGGGCCTAATGTAGAATTTCAACCATCCTCATCAATCAGTCTGACCCGCTGTATCATTCGCGAGATGCGACGACAGTGTGTAGATGTGTGAAACGTGAAAATTAAGCAACGGCAAACAAACAAAAAAATCGCCACCAGTTGACAAGTTGGCAATTATCATGTCCCACACCGTGGTGCGCATTCGCTCACCGGTGACCACCCGCGGTTCGGGGAGGGGTTTGTCTTTCCTTGTTCATCGTTGCGCTTTGTCATACCCGCGAAGCACCTTTGCATATCGGACGGTTCGAGAAAAAGATGAGATCGTTGTTTATGTGGCCTATACTATATTTACATTCCAATTGTATTTGCTCTTTTCTTTTAGCATGAACCGAATCGTCGACGGGGTGGTAGACTCACTCGCAGATTGCGCCAACCGGGGGCGTACAATTGTATCGATTCTGACTCTCTCGATCCGCTTGTTGATCGTTCTATATTTAAAAGAAAAGAAATGGTTTACTCTCGGACATTTTGTTTTGTTGTGTGGTTTGTGTAATGGCCATGCACTTGACTTCGGAACCTTTTCTACCGCAAACAGTGGCGTACAATCTGGAGAGAAAACCACCTTATCGTAGATTGATTCGGACCCATCAATGTTGGGACATGTGTTCGAGATTGTTTGCAAACATTATCGATGAAAGAGGGGCCATCAAGGGGCGCGAGAACGAGCGATGGTACTGATTATTGCAATGTATGTGTGTGTACGTGTGTATGCGAGCAGTTGAAGGGCACATTGTTAGCTAACTTGTTTATGATACCAGCTCATTAGCATTCGTCACTAACCGTATTTTTATCGATCGCTTTCGCGTTCATAATCAACTGACGCGAGATGTGTAGTGTGCGCGCTTTATCGGAAGGGCTATAGATTCCTACTCATTTGGCTGTTTTCCAACGTTCGCCATCGTTTGTCGTTTTCCGTTTTGCTAAAATCGCATTCGAACCGCGTAGCCCGGTTTGATTGGCTACGAAATGTATCCAATGTTGATTGATTCGGACGTTTCTAATGCGAGTTTATCGATTCCGCAGTGTACAAGTTTCAGGAAAACTTGCTCCGAACGATGATACAAATCGAAAACACGTACTTCGAGCTGGGCAGGACGAGCAACAAAAACTGCTTAATCATATGCGATCGCGGATTCATGGATGCCAGTGCATGTAAGTATACGATTGTTGCGCTGCGCTAGAGTTGTCCGTCTCTAGGCAAGTCAGGTTTGATAATCATTTGCCACGGTTTCGATTAGATATCTCCAAAGAAAAATGGGATCGCATGATGCGTTCGAACAACTGGAACCCGGTTGAGCTGCGCGATAATCGCTACAATCAGATCATCCACATGGTATCGGCCGCGAACGGTGCGGAACAGTTCTACGCCACGGAGGAACACTCGTGCCGGTCGGAAGGTGTTACGCTTGCACGCGAGCTCGACTACAAGGCTGCCTCGGCGTGGATTGGACATCCGTACTTCGATGTGATCGATAATTCTACCGATTTTGAAAACAAAGTCAACCGCATGATCGAATGCGTGTGCCAGAAGCTCGGCATCGATATTGGCGATCGGTTATCGATCACCTCGCGAAAAGTCAAATTCTTGGGTAATTGGATCGTTTGCAATAAGAACTGGCTTGACTGTGAACGCAGTAATTGATGCATTGTCATCTTTTTCCTTTCTAGTTTCCGGCCCAATGCCTCTGGATACGGCCTTCCCGGCATTCCAGGACTTCGAGGTCGTGCATCATTATTTGCAGTGTGCCGGACCACGCGTGCAGGCACGCTTGCGCAAGCGCGGCCAAAACGGTCGCTGGAGCTACATTCACACGATACGCCGACCGCAGCAGCATGGCCAGTCGATAGAGGTGCGAACGCAGCTGTCACATCGTGATTACCTTAACATGCTAACGCAGCAGGATGATGCGCACTTTACCATCTACAAGAAACGCCGCTGCTTCCTGGTCAACAACCAGTACTTCCAGATGGATATCTACAAAGAACCAAGCCATCCGAGGTGAGTGTGTGAGGGAGAGAGAGAGAGATCCTCGAGATTCCTTTTCCGCAAAAAAATAATGTCCTTTTCCATGGATTACACAGATGCAAGGGGTTAATACTGCTGGAGACGTACACCTCGCTGACGGGCGATAAGTTGAAGGCAATTTTGCCCAAGTTCTTGAACATCGTGAAGGAAGTCACCGGCCAGCCGGATTATTCGATGTTCAATTTGTCGCTGCGTGAAGACTGGAACAACACGAAGAAGTTCTGCTATTCGCTGCACGGTAAGAATACCTGTTGTCACCGGACGGCCGACAGTACCACCACCAATACGAACACTACATCCACCACCACTCCCACCATTGCTACTGCCACTGCTACTACTGATACGGGCGTAGATAAAGCCGGTGAAGAAGATATTGGTGCTCCTGATGAGTAGAGGATACTGCGATTTGGAGACTAACGACCTAGCGGCTTTGTTCCATTTTCCACCAAAACCACCACCATCCCTCCTATTACAGTAGAGGACTGCATCGACATACGGATGTGGATTTGGGCGATGCCTGTGTGTAGTGTTTGAACCTTTGATCATCTGTTTGATGTCCTTCAGCTTTTCCGGTTTTTTATGTGGTTATTGAAACTATCGACTAATGACTAACACGTTGTTTTATGCTATGTGTCTCCGGTCTTCGTTCATTGCCGTCTATTCTTCATGCTCTAGTGTTGCATTCGGCTTTTGAATGTTGTCCGTCCCCACATTGTCTTGGCTGTCGTCAGTAGTGATTGTGCATCAAAACCAACTGAGTAGAAATTCTGTTGCATCCAATCAGGCTAGTCTAACCAAATCTATTTAATGTTTTTTTTTCTGTTGTACAACTTGATTTTTGTTGCATTTCATTTAAGTTTATTATTTTTATAAACACTAACATCCATATAAGAATGACATGCATCCCAAATGCATGGTCGGTAAAATTTTCCGATCGTCTTACTATGCTTGTTTTAAACATTAAAAAAAAAACTAATTAAAATACTATTTGATGTTGTATCAAGTGCCAAGTAGTGGCTTAACTTTTTTTTTTACTTTTTGTTTGCTCTAATTGTTAATTACGTGTGGTGCTTCTTTCGTTAATGTTTTCGTCGCAATTTACCAATCGCCCGGTGGTTGTTTTACAAATTCTCTTGCCCAAGTTTCCCCAAGATACCCAAACAAATTCATCAACAAATCAGACAATTGTCGCGTGTTTTACCGAAACATTGGTACAAAATTTTCCAGCAAAATTTCACAAATTTGTTTGTTTTTTCTCTTCCTCTTTTTTTCTTCTTCTCTTCCCCCAAATCGTCGTCTTTATCGGTCTTTGCTTCTTTTTTTGTCTCTCTTTCTCTTTTTTCCCCGATCCAACGAATTAGATCAAGACGATGCGGACGTGAAAACGAACGGTCACTCCCAGAAGATGATCAATGGTAAAGCGTAGTAGCACTTGGCAAAACCGTTTGAATGTTGTATAGAAAATGGCGGCAAATGACGCGAGAGTTCGAGATGGTGTGACACGTGCTGTTTGTGTATACAGCTGCAGGAGAGCGCGCTATCGAGGAAGCAAGCGGACGTTTGAACATGTTTTGTTTTTGTTTGTTTGTGTTTTTTTTGTTTTTGTGACTGAACAGAAGCGCCTGGGGGTAACAAATGAGATGTAGAGTACCCGTTAATATCCGCGAAGACATATGAGCCTGATTAGTGTATGTTTTTTTATCCTTATTGTACTGATGATAGCGCTCGTTTCGTATAGAGATACATTGTGAGCCAAATTTTTTTTTCTTCAGCACAGGCTGTTTTACGATCTTTAACAGGTGATAAATTACATACTGTACTCTTAACATTGCTTCAAAACAAAAAAAAAAAACCGTCGGAGTAATAACTCTAGGAATAATTTTGCCAACAGCCAAAGTCATATGATTATCTATTGCAACGGAATATGTAGCATTATGTTTTTAACGGCAATAGCATACTTATTATTGTGTATGAAACGGTATGTACTTTTTTGAGTCTTGCGTATACCTCCAATTAACATTTGTAAACGGAACGTGGTTCCCCAAAGCACTTGCTTTAAAAAATTGTAAACCCTTTTTAATGTTTTGTTCTGTCCGGTAATACAAACAAAGCCAGTACTGAAAGCCCTAATACCTTTTGATATGCTCCCTGAGAGTTAGACTATAATAATTCCCGAACCCCAGCCCCAAGACGGGCGGTACTCAACAACACACTACTACCTCTACCACACGCTAAAACAACTCGTTTAAAAAGGACCATGTAATAGTTCAAATCCATCCCGAAAGTCTCCTTTCGTTCAATTTTTTTTTCTTGCAGTGCAACAGATTGATATTTTTGAAAGCATATGGACACAATCACACAACCTCATAGTTCGATTTTTTTTGTTCTCGTACACGTCATGACATGGCTGTTAATGGGTGTGGATGTACTAACAAAAAACCCATCTAGATTTCATTTGTCGTATTGTGTCTTTTGCGAAAAACTTACACACTATATCACTGTTGGGGTACTTAACGGCAAATCTATCCAACTTTTGTACGCGTGTTAAACGTCCGTATATGTTGCTTTACAGTAACATAGTACAGTTACAGTAGTAAGCGCTTATTAAGAGAATTTTTACCTTTTTCGATTGATAGAATTTGTGCGAGATGCCAATGTACTTAAAAACTACTAATAGAAAGTAACGACAACCAATTCCAACAGAAAAAAAGGCCCAATAAGCTGCTGGTATATTCGCTCATGTATTTTTTGTTCTTCTAATTGCCAGCAAAGCCGAAAGTGTGAGTCATTGCTTTCGGTCCCTTGTTTTGTTTGTATCCTAGTGTCCTTTTTAGCTACTGGATGGTTTGATTTCATTTTATAGCAAAACAGTACAGAAAGCTAGATAGGCAAGAATGGGTGGATGAGGATCATGATCAGTTGGAGAAGCGCGATGAATTTAATGAGTGACAAACAGCAAAAGCGTAACGTATGGCCGATGAACCAAGGAGGATCACTTTTGGGGACGATGGTTTTAATGTACATCTTCGTAGCAGAGACAGAGCATAATGTGTATAAACCGGCATAGAAGACAACCAACCTATCATTGATTGATACCAGTGGCAAATTATTTTTGTGTGAATATACATAACCTTTTAACGCAGATAGCAAAGAGTATAAACAAGAAAACGAAACAAACAAAATCTCGAAGTTGTTACCGGACACCAATTGGTATATCAATGTTTAGGATAGTTTATCCAACATGGGCACCATAAAAGAAGAACAGCAACTGCAAAGCATATAGTGCATCAGAAACAGCAGAAGGAAAATCAAATCGTAAATTGCATGGTGACAATGCTGTAATACACACACACTCACATAAAATGTAATGAAAATGCATGTGCAAAACGGAAAGAAAAAACAAACTGTTACTGATGTGTATTTTATATTAAAATGTAAAACAGTCCTGTAAAGCAACCCCCTCTCTGATGGAAAGTAGCAACAGAAGCTCTATTGTGTGGAGGAAACTATGAAGATGAATATTGATGGTATTAAAAAGCGATTAATAAATCATATGCAGTTCTACTAGGCAAGCGAGTACATTGGTTCGCGAATGATGACTTTCTTTCGACCACGTGCCGACGTGCCAGATCGTGCTAGATATTCGCTTTGCAATATCAAGAGGGTATTCACATATCAACAAACGTTAACGGAACAGTGTTTTGTTCGCATAATTTCTAATTATCCTGAGATTTTCTACCGAACTACTGAACTAATACATCGTGAGAATAATATGATGTGATGTTGTAAAGTGGCTTGATAAGTTTCAATAAATAAAACAGATTTTAATTAAAGTACAAGTTATGTTTTAATGAAAAACAGATAATAAATAGGAATTTTAAACGTAACTGTGATTTTAAAAAATTACCCTTTGAACCGGGTATTTTTTTACCGGTAAACTACCATGGCTGCCAAACATGGCCGGACCTGCTGGATTTCCCCTTTTCGTTGACATTTCGTTGACAGTCAAAATAGAGTGCGGAAAAGAAAAAAAAAGCGCATAGGAAAGAGGAAAAAGTGTGTTTTCAATTGTATTTCGGGTAGAGAGGTTTGCGTTTTGGTTGTTTAAAGGACAAAAAGTAGCGATTTATACGACCAATCGTCAAGATGGGGAAACGTCCCTTGTCACGGAAGGAAATTGAGGAGCAAAAAAAGCGAGAGGACGAAGCGGCAGCAGCCCACGTAAGTGCAGCAAAGGCAATTTCCAATCCTTTCTTTCTATCCTTACAACACCACCATGAAAATGTCGAAGACACCGTGCGGTGTCGCGCAGTTTGCTTGTACCGCAAAATCGTGTACGAACTGCAGCTAATCCTAGTTGACAATTTAAGGCTTTCAAAGAATTTGTGGAAACATTTCAAGAAGCACCATCCAAAATATCGAAGGTATGGGTAAAGGCCGGAACGTACGATGCGGGCTCGAGAAGTAAGTATTGCAATAGGTGGTGTGTGTGTGCGCATCCTTATTCCGATCCGAATCTCCCAATAATGTTGATTCTCGTGGTTTATTTTGCAGAAGAGGACACGAAAGACAGGGGCAAACTGTACAAGCCCCAGTCTCGGCTCGATATGGAGCACGAGAAATCGATGGATTACGTGAAGATGGTTGCGAGCGAAAGCCGCAAAGACTCGGGGGCAATGGGCAAGAAGCGGAATCAGGAGAAGAAAAAGAGCAATCTGGAGATGTTCAAGGAGGAACTGCGTCAGATACAGGAAGAGCGCGAAGAACGGCACAAATACAAACATATGGCTCGGACGATGCTGCCCGGTACCAGTTCCACCGAGTCGGATCCCGTGTACAAGGAAACGGAATCCGGTTCGTTCGATAATGGTGACCCAAACACGACCAATTTGTATCTGGGAAACTTAAACCCAAAGGTGCGCATCGTGCAGTAGGGAATAGTTGCATTGAAACCTTAATAACCTTCCACCGCTTTGCAGATCTCGGAACAGGCACTAATGGAGCTGTTCGGGAAGTATGGACCGCTCGCCAGCATAAAAATTATGTGGCCCCGTTCGGAGGAGGAAAAGATGCGCAACCGTAACTGTGGCTTTGTCGCGTACATGAGCCGGCGTGACGCGGAACGTGCATTGCGTGCGCTGAACGGGCGTGATGTGATGGGATACGAGATGAAGCTTGGCTGGGGCAAATCGGTCCCCATCATGACACACCCCATCTACATACCGCCGAAACTGTTGGCTTACACACTGCCACCACCGCCGTCCGGATTGCCCTTTAATGCTCAGCCCCATCCGTCGGATTTGGAAAACATTCCCAAAATGACGTCGGGCGCTTACATGTCGGAACCGGAGCTGAAGGAACAGATGGACTCGGTGCTGGTAAAGTCGGTGGTGAAGGTAGTCATTCCG
The DNA here is from genome assembly GCF_943734725.1 of Anopheles marshallii. Lineage (NCBI taxonomy): Eukaryota > Metazoa > Arthropoda > Insecta > Diptera > Culicidae > Anopheles > Anopheles marshallii. The sequence continues at coordinate 72,588,424 of NC_071327.1, read as the reverse complement.
ACCGAACGCCCTTTGCTGATGCTGATCCATCGCATGGTAGAGTTTGTCATCCGTGAAGGGCCCATGTTCGAAGCGTTAATTATGACCAAGGAGATGGACAATCCGATGTACAAGTGAGTACTGCTCGGTGAACGTTGTGCCAAATGGAAGAAGGTGTAATGAGATTGTTTTCCGTTTGTTTTAGATTTCTGTTCGAAAATGAAAGTCCCGCACACATTTACTATCGCTGGAAGTTATTCTCCCTGCTGCAAGGCGACACACCGAGCGACTGGAGAACGAAGGAGTTCCGGATGTTTAAGGGCGGTTCCATATGGAAGCCACCACCGATAAATTTCTACACGCAAGGCATGCCCGACGAACTGCTGGCTGACGAGGAAGGAATTGAAGCAAACAAAGGGAATCTTTCCGTGGCGTAAGTAGGCCCCGCCAGCCCCAAAATGACAGCGGGTAACACACCGTTTTATTACAATCCACAGACAACGTGATCGGCTGGAAGATCTTGTCCGGCATCTAACGCCCGAACGGCAGAAGATTGGCGATGCGATGATATTCTGCATCGAGCACGCGGACGCCGCAGAGGAAATATGCGAATGCATCACCGAATCGTTGTCATCGAACGATACGGTGGTAAAGAAAAAGGTTGCCCGCATCTACCTGATCTCGGACATACTGCACAACTCGGCGGTAAAGGTGCAGAATGCGAGCTTTTTCCGCAAGGCGATGGAGAAAAATCTGCTCGACATCTTCCGCAACCTGAACGCGTACTACATGCAGCTGGACAGTCGCCTCAAGGCGGAAGGTTTCAAGAGCCGCGTGATGGGTGTGTTTCGTGCCTGGGAGGAGTGGACGATCTATCCGCGCGAGTTTCTCGTCAAGCTGCAGCACACCTTTTTGGGCATTCAAATGGTAAGTGGCCTTAAGGGAAGATGTATTATTCAGACGCTCGATAAAAGGCTCCATTTTGTGTGTTTAAGACCTAGGAAGAGCTTGTAAAATAATATTTATTTAAAGGATATTCACATTTTTTTCGAACATGCTGACTGTAAAGCTTCTCTTGAAGGAGAAACAGGTGGCAAAGAATCGTTTGTAATTGTTGTTACATTGCATTTTTAGATGGAAAAACAACCGGAGGAAGAACCGGAAGAGGAGAAAGAGGATGAAGATTTGGATGGAGTTCCGTTGGATGGGGCAGCTCTGCTTAAAAGTGCAATGATGTGCGGAATGACGAGCGGCGGTGGAGCTGGAGGTGGAGGAGAGAATCGTACGCCATTGCTGAAACACGACATCTACAGCGATGAGGATGATATCGATGGAATGCCACTGGCAGACGACGATATCGATGGGATGCCGTTGGATAGTGCAATGGACGCGGGCGTGATGGATGGTGGACGAAGGGCTGGTGGTGCATCCACTTCCGGTGGTGACGGGACGGGTCGAGTTGGGAAAGGTAAACGATGTTGTAAGGGTTAAAATGTTGATTACTAACTCCTATTCAACGTGTATAAATTGTAGGAAAAGCTGCCGGCGGTGGTTCATTCATACCCTCGAAATGGGAATCGGTCGATGCGGCACAAATTGAAGCACAAGCCATAACCACCAGCAAGTGGGACACGTTGGATCCGGTCGTACCGGAACCACCGAAGATAAGCTTGCAGAAGGAAGGGGCGGGATTGATCAGCAGCAAGTACGGCAGTTATAGCGACGACGATGATGATGAGGATGATGATGATAACGATGGAGAAGACGAGACACAACGCCCGGAAAGCGACGCTGGTCGCACTGGACCGGATCAGGACGAGTTGCGGCGGGTACGGTTGCGCGAAATAGAGGTCAAGATGGTACAGTACACGGACGAGTTTGAGTCTGGCACGCGGCAGGTGCGCACAGGCTGGACGCTGCACGAAGAGATCGACAGTTACCGGATGAAGCTGATGAAGGAGATGGCACAGGAACTGCGGCAGCGTGAACGCGATGAAACGAATTGGGCTGCGTCGGACGAGGATAGTCGATCGCGAAAGGGCCAAAAGCGTACCGGCAGTGTGGAGAGGTAAGTAATGTCAGATAGAGAAGCATCGTACAAGGGATGCTAATGGCAACGGATGGTATTCTTTACACCCTAGCAACTCTAGGAAACACAAACGCTCCCGGCCGTCCGGTCGCTCACCGACCAGCAGCGGATACGGTGATCGTAAACGAGATTCTGCTTCGCCCGAGTCGAAATCTTCCCGGCGTCGACATTCCACCAGTTCGTCGGATGAGGATGAACATGCGGCCAGAGCCGGTGACGCCCGCTACCGTTATTCGTCCGAGCGTTCAGTATCGCCCGGACCAGCTGCCTCCAGTTCCTCGCGCACCAGCAAGTACGATCTGCTCGGTTCACCGGCCCGTCACGGTGGATCGGCTAGTGAATCGAACTACGATAAGTACGAGCGTCGTGATGCACGGGACGGTCGATCGGTTCGCGACAAAAAGGATGTGACTCGCGAGCGGATGCAGCTATCGCACGAACGTGACCAGCGGGAGCACCATCATCGGGAGCATCGTGACCGGCCACGCGAAAGTGACTCGCGCAGTTCACACGGACGTGAGCGCGATCGTGATCGTGATCGAAGTGCGAGAGACCAGCAGCAACAGCACCGTGATCGTGAGCGAGAGTATGAGCGCGATCGGGAGGTGGAGGGTGATGGCGGCTCCTCGTCACGCTATCGGGAGCGCGATCGCACGAAGGAAGGCTACAGTAGCAGTGGAAGTCGAAAGGATGCTTCCGCAAGTTCAAAGTATGACGATAGGACGCACGCTAAGCGGTACAGGTAAAGCTAAGCTGGGGAATACTCCGAATTGTATTGCAACAGCAACTGTGACTGTACGCCGCAAACTAAGTAGAATGAACTGCTATCTACAGAAAGTCACGTAGGGTTTAAGATAAATAATATAACTTTTCGCTCGAAATGTAACAAATAAAGATTTTCCTAATCTTGATGATTGCAAGTAGTAAAAGAGTTTCGTTTGCTTTTTTTGGGGCGCAGAAAGGAAGGCTTAAAAGGAATGGATTAGATTTAGATGAATTTGACTTGAATTCATAAAGCTGGATGAGTCTTTGTACCGTGTGACTTTGAACATCATTAATCTTTGGACTTTATCAATCTTCAAATGCTCTCAACTCGTAGAAGATCATCTGAGAGGCGACTCATGATTCGAATAACTCGTCACTAAAGATTCATTAAGCGTAACACTCGAACGGATGCCACATTTGAAGCGTATATTGTGTGATTTACTTTCGTATTAGCGTTTCCATATAATGAGTCCTTCACTCCGTTTCCATACCGGAAGAATCATCTTCCGAACTGTCGTCGTCGTCGTCGTCCTCATCGTCATCATCATCGTCATCGTCGTCATCCTCTTCGTCATCGTCCGAAGAATCTCCTTCACTATCCGAACCAAGCCATTCGCTCGAATTTAAGCTGTTTGCAATCAACGTTTTCCACACATCCACCTTATGGAGATCTGACGTATGAAAAGAAGGTATTCATGTTTCGACACTTTTGTTTTTATAGCTGAGAAAACACAATTACACTTACCTAAGGAATACAGATCGCTCAACGTGAACTGTCTCGAGCCGGATTCAAATAGTCCGCCGTACACGTACAGCTGCCCCTTGCACACAACGATGGCCGCATTCATCCTTGGCGATGGTCCTCCAAGATCGAGTACACCATTATCATCCGCGTCGTCCTTGACTGGTCCTTTCGATCCACCGCCACTACTACCACCTCCAACGGTCATAGTGAATACACCATCATCCGATACGATCTTCTTCGACTCGGGGTTTTGTTTTGCTTCCTCATTCATGTCCACATCGGTCGCCTTCGACTTTTCCGCTTTTCGTGCTTTGGCCGCCAGTTCTAGCTTACGCCAAGTACCAGCCCCGGTATCGAGCGCATGCAATTCGTTGCTAAAAAGCCCCCGAACGTCCTCTTCATCCTCTTCCGTGTCCATTACGCCACCGAACGCGTACGCCTTACCGTTCGGTGCAATTGCCACCGCCATGCCACTGCGTGGTGCCGGCTTTTTCCCGTTCGGTTTAACGCTGGCCCATTTGTAAGTTGACTGTCCCTTTGCGTCCTGTTTGTCGGCCACCAGGGCGAACATGTCCGTGTGCGTTGTGCCACGATCGATTTCCTTCTTTACGTTGGTTTTTGAGTATCCACCCCAGATCAGGATTTTACCATCCGTGTTCGCCACCATGCAACATCCGGAACGCGCTGGAGGCGCCGTACCGACCGCATCAATCTTTGTCCAGCTGTAGTTTTCCAGCGAGAATGCGTACAGATCGTTAAAGTACCGATAGGAAGCGTTATTATCGTGGAATCCACCGAACACAAACAGTTTCTTGCGTGTAACCACCATACGGTGGCCACTCCGAGCGCTGGGACCATTCGGGGCGTTCAGCTTCTCCCACTGTTTCTTCACCATCCGGTACACCCACAGATCACGGAAGTGATAGAACTGAAGCTGTGAGGGTGAGGCATACTCGCCCCCAAACAGCCAAATCTGTCCACCGTCCGTTGCGACCGATACCATCTGGTGGCCACTGCGCGGTGCCGGGGCGATAGAAGATTTGAGCGTTTTCCATTCGTTTTTTGCCACGTTGAAGGAGTAAAAGTCACCGTAGATGACGGTTTGCTGCCCGTTGAAGAACTCACCGCCGTGGATGAATATTTCCTCCTTGTCGCCCGGGTGGGCACAGATGCCAACGTTCACACGGGCCGTTGGTGGCGGACAAACGATTTCGGTCAGATCGGACGATTTTGTGTCCTTCGTTTCGTATTTGGCAACAATGTTTTCGATGTCGTCCTGCAATGAAACGGGATGGTACAGTGATAAAACGAGTGAGTGAGCCCCGCTGATGGATGCCGGTAGTACCGTGCTACACTCACCTCACCTAGTTTCGCAAGTAACTTCTTCTGTTTTGCCACAAGCTTTTTGTCCGTCTTCATTGACGTTTTTTCGGCACCCTTACCTTTCTTTTTGTTTTTATCCTTTCGACCCATTTCGATGCACAAGAGAACGTGATTATTTGCCAATTAGATTGCCCGTGGATTACTGCGGCAGGACAACGTGCTTGATGGTGCTTTTTTTGGTTTTGTTGTGGTATGTCGCCGCATGTGTAAACAACAAGGTAAATACGGATGAGATGTGCGAAAGATGAACTGTCACTTTGACAACCTGGTGAAAAAACTATGCAACGCACCGGGGCGTTTTGAAAATTCAAAACCGTTACACGACTTGTTAGTTGTGTAATGTTTTACAATCAAATTGAGCACCTTTTGTATGTGTTACGAGTAAAATAAAACTTTTTTTGCAATTATAAAATTTGGAAATATTTTTCCAGATTATTAAAAACATACCAGCGAAGTTAAATTATACAAAGGTAGCAGAACTTCTCCACAATTTCTAGATCCTCGTCCTCATCAAGTTTATTTCAATTCAGTTTTGATTCATTATGTGTAAAAAATAACACGTTCGAGTCATAAGTCCTTTAATGTAATATGGTTTATTAAGTCCACAATTTGAGTTGTTAGTTGGAGTCATTTGATTGCAAAATGCTTTAAATGATTAGTAATACATTTCCTTACGAATGTACCAAACAGTATACGATTGAAATCGTTCAAATGTAGGTCGGTCTCCAGTTGGAATCGAACCCGCAGGCCGTATCGGAATCGGAATCACCCATCGATTCACCGTCGGGATTTTCCGACAGCGTACCGACCGGTGCCCGTACCTGGCTCGGTGTGGTCGGCATACTCTGACTAAAGTGCTCACTGTTAGGATCGTACTCGATGTCCCGCTTCTGACGTCGCTTCTTCACCGGTCCATACTTCGGTGGTGGCATGGCCGAATCTTCCTTCTGTGAAATATGCACAATTGGGGCCAAGAAAATTGTTAGCAAACATCATGTGCGTTATGGATTTTAGGTTTGGCTCTTTTGCACCCCTTACCGGTATGTTATCGGCCGAGCCCCAGGTTTTGTGCAGTTTGTCGATGAAAAGCGTATCCGGTGGGGCGCTGGATCTAATCGCTGTCGACGGCATACGCGTTTGGTGGGTGCCCACTCCCAGAAAGTTGCTGAACGCTTCGGTGGTTTTCTTCACCCGCACGTTCAGGGAACCAATCCTCAGGAAGCCGGAGTCTTTTTCTACGCGGTACGGAAGTTAGTACACGATGGCAGCAAATGGGATGAAGTTGTGACAGAGTTGTTCTTACCTGAATGCTTTTTCCGTGCCTTGATTTCTGCATGGCGAAAAAAAGATAATTAGTATGGCGAAGGAACAACGAGGATAGAGTTTTTGCTGCTCAGCAGAGGATTAGTAGAACTTATTAAGCGTTAAACGGGAACATGCAGAAGTGGTTCAACACACTTTTATAACATAAGTTTCCTGCAAGACGCTGCACATTTGAAGCAAGTGGGAGATAGATAATTAAGAAAGCAATCGCTACACTAACAAGCGTACCCGCACCCTTAAAGTAGTACTAAAAAGATAGCATTAGAGAGTAGAAAAAGAAATAAAAGTTTATAAATAGGCAAAAGGACGTGGACAAACTTGTGTTGACTAATTACACATAAAGTGTGATATTGTTATGCGGATACTCACTTACATTTATTGCCGTCACATAATTAAATTTCGATTTAGTAAATTGGAAAAACGATGAAGTGTTTAGCTAAAGGTAGCTCTTATCGGAAGGGCTTTATCGCAACTGTTGTACAATAATCGAAAAATATTGTGAAGTTAATCTACTATCAATCACCATAAGTTCCTGGTTTCGGAAGTTGTTGTTGAAGAATTATGGAGGTTTTGGACTATTTCTTTTTTGGAGAATAAACGGGTATGGCTTATATGATATTTTAAGCTACATTCGACCATTAAAAAATGAATTTATCTCAAAAGATTTATGATTTTCAAATTTGTAAAAGATTCATCACGATTCAAGATTATCTAAAGATTGACATTGAATCTATGCATGGTCAGTTAATCGGAGTCTTGACCATATATTGTGAGTTCATCGTATATCTTGAAGGGCTCGTAGCGAATCATGCACTATCTTTCCATAAACAACAGAGCCAAAAACATCTTGGATTATTCCAATCTTGAATCCTTGATGATGTATGATTCGTCCTAATAGAAGTTTAGAGTCATTCAGAGTTGAAGCTAGACGACTCATATAGATTCACACAATACTCGGCATTACTTCATGAGACTACATCCAATATGTCAGCTGGATTTCTGGGCAAATAGGCAAACATATAGCATTAGTTTGAATGAGGATGAAGTGATGAAAATTGTCACTAAACCTTCCATAATGTATTGTAAATTCAGAGCATATTGTGACACTATGTCACATTGAACATCAGGTGAAACAATTCAATATGTCATATTATGACTCTTCGTCTAAGTGTCTAAAGTTCGCAAGTGAATTCTATTAGTAACGCTTTGCTGTTCGCTAAACTAAAGCTGATACTCTTGCCAAATGATTGGCTAAATTATATCCCGGAGACACTAATACAACTTGTTTAAGGTTAGTAATCATTCGTCCCTTAACTCACTCCCTTATTGGATGCCGATTTTCCTTCACAGTTCCGAACTTCCCATTGTCGATTGAATCGTAACGCTATAATTGGCTCTAGCACGTGTCCGCTATCGGAACGGTTAACTTCCACCCTATTTGCTATAAGATTAGACGAAGCAGCATGTGGCAGATTAATGATCATTCGGTGCACTACACTTCACGCATCAGCCCCGTAGAGAAATTCTCTCGGGAATTCCTGTTTGCCTCCGGGGCAGAGCAGCCGTACTACTGGCGATGATGAGGATGTGTAACGATGGAATGCAAATGCTTTCAGTGCATCCATACCTTCTCAGGTGAACATTTCATACGTTTCGGTTGTTAAAGATATCCATAAAGCTCTTATCCGCTTAGATAAGCATATTAATTCCCACCACGGCCAACATCGGCAGAGTGCAACGGAGAGGTGGTCTGGGCGCAACAATAGAGATCAGCTCGCGAGCCAGCGAAACAGGGGTGCGGATTAAATGCTTCACGATCGCCACCACTCGCGATATTATATACGCACCAAGCAAACCAACCAACCAACCAACCAGTCAGCGTTACAATCACCGAGAAATAGAGGCCGGTGGAAAGGAACAACGGCAAAAAAATCCTCCCTCTCCACACAGCGATTGGGTACGTGTGCGAATCAGTGTGCAGATATTATCCGAGCTTTAATCTACTTATTAATAACCCCCTCCATAGCTATCATTACTACCAAACCGGCCGCATAAGTAAGAGCGAGTGGGGCAGGCACGCGTGGAACCATTAAGATGGCCGCCTTTAAAAGCTTCACACTGGCCGAGGATTACAATGTCGACATAGGGAGGTGGCGGGGGGCTTAGCGAGATCGAATTAAAGCCTTTTTTTCGTACTCTCCTCCACCACACGAAGCAATGTCAATCTGAAATGCAATAATTAAAAAAAAAACGGCTTCACCGGTTGGAGGAAAGCTTTTTGTGAGAGGCGTGTGGTTTTTTTTTGTTGTTGCGTGGATTAGCTGTTCTGTTTTTTTTGTTGTTTGTTTGTTGGCTAGTGTTGTTTCAATTTCAAGCGTACACACTGGCATCGCCATTCTTCACACACACCCGTGTTTCGATTTTGTTTTTGAATGTGTGTTTTTTTGTTGTTGTTGTGTTTGCTTTGTTTTGTGTGTGTTTTTGTAAACGACTACAAATGTTACAATTTGTCCAACATTCAAGATGCCTTAATCGCCACCGTGTGTACCGGGCGGCGATATTACCAGAGGATGAAGGGGAGAATAAGAAAAGGGCAAGTGGTTTCAGGTATTTGTTGGGGGTTTTTTATGGTTTGGGCCAAAATTCGCCCCAATTGTGTATGAAAACTTCGATAAATCGTGTGGTGGAGTGAAGAGTTGAAATTTCACTGCCGTACGAATTGAAATGTTCATCGAAAGGTTATAGGAAATTAAAGCATTAGAGCATTAGAAAGAAGGAAATTTTTGAGAAAGATATTCGGACATCAATCTCAATTTTGGTAAATCATGCATTGGGGCCTTAAGAGTCCACACAGATGATTCTTTGTTGTATACCAAGCACAACAAATGGATTATCGAATGATGTTAAGAGGAGTCTCCTCTAGTTTTGGACATATTCCATTCCAAACACTATAGGAGTTTTGGACGACCTCATGATTGCGATCTCTACATCAACTGCGAGTAGATCAGGTGTGCATTCGGTTTCCAACTCAGGTTTTTCTGACGCCTGAATAAACATTTGGAAGACATCGCTGAGTGTATCTGAGTATATCATCAAGGCTTGGCCTACTTTAGCCCAAAGTAAGAAGAGCATACAGATGAGCCTAACTATCTTGAAAAGGAATTCTGTAGATTATACGTCTTTTAAATCTTAACCGGTATCAGTGATTAATCCATTGAGGTGCATCCCGAAATGCTTTCTGATAACTACCTCTTCTCTTTCTCTATTCTCTCTTATAAGAATATCTTACAACTGGAATTCAACACGGGAGATGTAAAATTCGTTTAAGAAATAATAAATATAAAGCATTCAAAAGATAAAGGATTACTGACAAACTCCTGTTTCTAGAGCTATCTCCGGATTTAATTAAGTCGTTAGTACCAAGAGACAAAGGTCAAAGGGTTGTAGCATTGTAACATAAAAAGCAGCACAAGCTTCAATTATCATATAATTATATTTATAGTACTACGATCGATTATACAGCGATCGATACAGCTACGCCACGGGAACATGGTTTTACACTCGCGAAACAAATGTATAATTGTACAGGCATCGACATGCAGTTCGGTACACCAATTGCATTAAGAGTGCTTCGCTACGATGCATTTTCCGAGCTGGCCGTTGCAAATGTGTAAGTTGTCATAACTTTGCACACGCATCTAATCAACACGTGTCACTAGTGTCGCTGGTTAATAATGCCGCAACACTGGAGTGGTTGGATGTGTGTCATCGGTCGATTGTTTTCATCTCGCCCTTCATCCAATCCCGGGGAAACTTACTGTTCGCCCGAGATCGAACATCATCTTGGCGCACCGTATCCGTTTGTTGACGTGTCCCTTCACCACGTCGACATCGTTTAGCCGTCGATCAGCGACGGTGTGTATCGCCGCAGCATCGCACGACTTGATGTAAAGTGGCGTTAAGATGACATTCACCATTTACCCACTCTGCTCCGTACCTGCTGCTGGTTCCTGGTTCCTCAACCAACCACCGATACGGCCGGTAGACACCAGATAGGCGCAGCATAAATAGAGATATGGTTTGGTTTTACATTAATTTCTGCACGTGCCCATTACCTGGGTAAGTGTAATCGGCATTCGAATCGATCATTTGCAGAAATTACAGCGTGAACCGTGGCCACGATCGTGCCAACGATAAGGAAGGCAGGGCGTCCGAGTGCCGCTGATATGCTCCACACATCCAATTGACCATAAAATTACCGTTTCGCCGGACTGTTTGCGGACTAGAGAGTGTTGGTTGGGTTTTGAGATTGTTTTGTATCTTTCTGTAGCTGTTGATTTTTTTGTTGCTGCCGTTGTCTCTGCCTCACGGACTATCGCTTGCCAGCAGGGAAGCTTTCGGAAAGAATTTACCGGTCGCCGGAGAGGCGTGTAGCGCGAAGCACCGGGATAGTGGGGGGGTAAAAAACAAACGAAGAAACATAACTAGGAATTAAGACATACCCTTCGTCTTGCACATTGCCATCCCTGCCGCCCATATGCGTGGCTAAATGTGTGCTGGTTAAGTGTTTTTGCGTCGTCAACATGAACTTTGCTGTTCGAAGTATGCACACACGAATGCATTTCTGGCTGCCGCAACATACACACACACACACGCCCCCAGACGGAGGGCGCAAAAAAGTTTAAACGGACCGGAAAAGCATTAATTGCATATGCAAGCGATCCACCAAAGCTGGTAGGGGAAAGAACCGTAGGGAAAGAGCGAGGGACAGACAAAAAAAGATATGAAATGAGGAATACCGAGGCTTCTTGGGGCGTAATTGGGCTTGGAGTACCCTGTGCACGGTTCGAACATCATCCAAAATGCACGGTGGAGTCACTCACTATCCCTGCAGGACATATTTACATACTCGTCGTTACGTCCCTGCCGTCTGGTTTACGCTCGTAAAACGAGCTGGTGTACTTGCTGTAAAACGCTGGTGTTCCTTGCTGTAAAATGGTTTCTCTTATTGCAAATTATTATTAACCGCCCGGTCTTAACGGTGCCCGTTGCAATTGGCTCGGCTTCTGGTGATAACGTTTCATACACAAAAAAGATAAGATACCGGTGCTGGCAGGAATGCAAATTGGAAGTGGGAACGTATGATCCATTTTGCACGCCTTTCGATGGCCTAACTACCGATTGCCGATGTGAAATCGGGGAGCAATTGCATTTCTCCGTTGGTTCTTTCCGGTTGCATCCATTAGGATCAGGTGACGATCACAGGAAGCGATGGTTCTTCGATACGATCGTTAATGTGTCATATGTCTGTGATGGTAAACAACAGCACGGCCACTATAGTGCCGGGTAAATTGATAATGGATATATTCCTATAAATTAAGCCTTGACACGCACCCAACACACCCGGACACCCTTCCCGTGGTTCTGCCCCTTCCATCATCCGAAGATCCAGCTGACGTCCCGCTGGTGAAGATGATCGATGGAAAAGATAGAAACGATCATGCACGCGTACGCGCGTACCGCTCGGTTGGAATGTCCAACCCGACTAACCTTCTTCCCGGTGTCACCAACTGTCAATCATTAAAACCGGGCGAGAGAAAGCCGCATGCTGCCGCATGGAGCAGCCGCGTGTGCTGTCCGTTGTTCCGGTTTTTGTTGTTCCGCGGCAAAAACTGATAAGCAAAACAACACCGGCCGCGCGAATTCGCGCCTTTAAGATTGTGTTTTTTTTATCCATCCCTCCAGTATGTTGTGCACGGCTATCAATTAGGACAGTTGGACGTCGAATGATCTTCCCCAGTGCAGAAGACACCTTTCGCGGGCAAGCTGGTGCTGGCTGAGTGATTACCCAGGGCCCGACATGTGGTATCATTGTTGCGGAACAAGGTGGCTCAGAATTTGAATACGTGACAAGCTGGTATGACACGCGCGAAGCGCGATAAAGTCACATCGTTCGGTAATTGGGCCTTCGGTAGCTGCCAGCCGGAACGAATGGGTTGTGCATGCCATGCGTTCACCTTTTTGGTGAAATATAGTCATCGGTGTTTATGTTCATCTGTTTCATGGTAAATTGCTAAATTTAATCATGCTTATGATGCGTGCTGTCAATGCTGGTACTGTGTGCAAGTGGCTTTGGTGCGTATGAGGATACAAAAACATATGACATGGTCAGTGTAGGATAGCGTGGAAGGTGCATAAAAGAGAGTAGCAGACCATTCCACAGCTGGATCTTCGGAATCAGGTGTACTCGTCTATACGTTGAGGATTTTTAGTGCCTTGCTAGAACGCATTCCTTTGTGGCAGTATTTCAAAGGTCCCACTGATGCAAGGTTCAAAACGTAAATTGAATTCGTTAAAGTCCTTGTTTCAGTTGAGGTCGTTGGGAGTTTTCGAATGTCTTGGAACAAACAGTACTCGTAAATAATCTGTAAGCAGCGAAACAGCGCTACTATCACTGGTTACTTTTTGCAGTCGGATTCATCAGATAAACACTCGTTGTCTTTAGTTAGTTGTTAACTTATGGAGACTTCCTTCCAGGAGCATGACTGTTAAATAGGCTCATCAAAGTACTCACATACCTCTGAGACATGGACCTTGTCTAAAACTGACGGAACCCTCTAAGCCGCGTTCGAGAGGAACATGCTCAGAAGGATCTTTGGCCCCGTATGTATGGAAGGACAATGGAGGAGCCGCTACAATGACGAGCTCTACGGGCTGTACGGCGAACTTACTGTCGTACAGCGGATTACACTCGCCAGGTACCGGTAGGCTGAGCACGTCATGAGAATAACACCGGACGACCCAGTCCGTAAAGTTCTTGTAGGTCGTCCACATGGACAGAGGAGTCATTGATGCGTTCGCCAGAAAGGCCAAAAAAATGGATTGGCAGACGAAGGCATTCGACCATGAGCATTTTAGAGGACTTCTGCAGCAGGCTAAGACCGAGAAGGGGTTGTAGAGGATAAGAAGAAGAAGATCTACCGTGCCCATGGAACTAGATGTGTTCTAGAGTCTCAAACTTTGCCCACAGCCAGGCACTAGTAGTTTTAAGCGAAGAAGGTTTTCAGGTTATAATATGAATAATATAATGTCTGTATCAATGTTTAATTTGGATTTTTGTTGTTGATCTTTCACAGAGGTGTTCATCTTTAACCTAAGATAGAGCCTCTTTGATCATTAATTCAATTTCTTTGATTATATTGTGATGTGTTATAGTTGATGATTAGAACTGAATAGAAATACTCCCGTGTTTGAGTAACAATTGTGACAATAAAACATTGAGAAAGAAATGTTTGAAATTTAGTCACCGTAGGTAGTAAATAAGTGTTCAAAGTAGTGAACGTGACGATATTGGAACAAAAGGTAGAAACATAAGCACAACAAATCACTGTTTAATCCGGTGCATTACAAGGAGTTAAAGGTAAAGCGTGCAACGTTAACTACCCTAAGCGGAGCATGAGCTTGTGTAAGCATGGTTGGAAAAAGTAGAAAAGTAAATTAAAAAATAAACACACGCACATCACGAAAACATAATATCAACTTTTGCCATTCGCACAACAGAGAAACAAAGGAAAACGAGTTACAAACACACACGGAGAGTGAAAAACATACAAATATCGACAGATCAACACTTGCCTCCAGGAGGACGATAGGGCGTGCCAGGTGGAGAAACCGCTGTTAACCGCCTGTAATCGCATGGCTTGAATTTCTTCGCGAAAATGCAAACGATTCGCACAGGACCGGTGTGTGACATCGACGAGGGTTGAGGTGAAGAAGAAGAAAAAGAAACACACACACATACATCGGTGGGGGTTTATGCGCGAGTTTGTAAGATTATAAGCATTATCCGCGTCCCAAACGGAGCGACCGCGGTTCGGTGAGCCATGGCAAATGCGGGAAGAAATTGTTTCCCGAAGACGAAGGCGATGGGGGAGGGAAAAGCCAATGCCAGTTCCGGAAGTGCCGCCGCGCATCCCGCGGATTACACACGCGTGGTTGTATGCGTGTACGGTAGCGTGTCGCGGACGAAAGCCGGTCGGTACGGTAGCAGGACGCGCCGTACAAAACCCGTACAAAACCCAGAACGTAATGATCGTTGCGCGAAACGTGGCACGAAAGGTGAGTGGCGTGTGTGTGTGTGTTTGTGGCGGTAGGGTTGGTAAGGTTGGCAAGATCGTTCCGTTGTTGGCGTAAGGTGATTAGAATGCAAATAAGAAAGAAAATAGAGAGGCGTATGAATTTTAATTAAACATTACTGGCGGGCCCCCTTCTGGGCACCGAACCGTCCGTTGCCGGCAGAGAACCTGAAAGGATTTAGATGTTGGATTTTTTGTTGTTTTTGGTTGGTTTGTTACTGATGTTGTTTCCCTCCCCCCCCCGGCGTAACGACCAATATCTGCGGGATTAGGTGTTGTAATGCAGATCAGGGGGGGTCATACATGCTGTTGGGGATTAAAATCAAGTAGTGGAAGTGTGCCGTAGCGTGAAAAATGAGTGTGTGAAATGGATGCAATAAGTTGCGAATGAGCACATCAAAGTGTAAAAAGGTGGAATCAGCATAAAGGTAAATTGTTTCAACCTGTTTGCGTAATAACAGCATTAAACATTTCGTTACTATCAACTTAAATCCTCCCCCCCCCCCATTAGGGGCACGAACCCCTTCCCCGTGGACAACAAACCTAACAACAAAATATTTAATCGAGTTAACAACTCGATTAAGTGGTTTTCCGAAATCGACCGTAAAAGGCTACTGAACTGCGTATAATAAAACGGTCCAATAATTGAGAGTAACGACGTGACGCAATGTGTACCGCTTTGCCGAACGATCCAGTCCAGTCCAGTCCAGTGGCGGTTCGAAACAAATTGCGAAACGAGGCCTCTTCGGTTGCATACACCGCAATGTACACTTTCGCTAAAAAGTAACGCACTGTCAAAAGCGAACAGCAACGATAAAGGGGTGGGGCAAGATGATGGACAAGATTGTACCGAAACGTTATCATCGCGATAGCAGCTGCTTAGTATGCATATTTTAAGTGCCCTTTTTCACCGGTCATTTCTTACCCTGGCCCTGTTCTGTTCGGGAAATATTCTTATCCCAAACAAGGAAGAAAAAAAAACACTACAAGGGGAAATTGTGGAAAATGACCACCAACTGAAAACCCTGCACCGAAGGAGGTGTTAAAAAAATGAATTTAAAACATTGCCTGTTTCGTTGTGCAGCCTTCGGCTAATGATTGCTCCCCCTTTTTCCCCCCCATAGCACACACGTACAGGAACGCTAGAATGCAATTAAAGTGCAGCCACAATATTGCGATGGAAGCCTACTATGAGTAGGTGTATTTTTTTTTTTGTAGTGTATTCCTGATCGCTAGCCTATTCGTTTTGCTGTTTTATGGAACGATTTTAATTAAAAAAAATTGATAAGACCCCTGTTTCTCGCGGGATGTGTGCATGCGTTACCGGCCATCATCATGCCCAAGACGCGTGAGTGCATGCGATGCATTGCGCGCGAAGTGCATTCTGACAAGTTACAGCCCGAGAACGAGAGCTCGGGATGGCTGTGGAGAGGTAAAGCGATCGTAATGCTAAAAACACGACAGCCAAGTAACAGCTGATCTCTTCTACAGAGGGAGAGAGAGATAGAGATATTAGGGATATTAAAGGGAAAGTTATACAATGAGGAGATTTAAGTATAAGAAAATGGAATGAATAAAGTAGTAGTAAAGTAAAAGCAAGTAAGTTTGAAGTAAAGCTTCAAATAACCGAATTAAATGAAAGTAAGGCATGCAAATAATACTTTATTTTTAGATAAATATAAAACAAAACAAACAAGAAGTAATAAACAGAGATAGGATGCAGCATGCAGCGAGATAGAATGTTTGTACCAGCACTCGGCGTTACCGAAAAGATATCCGCGAATAAAATGCATTAAAATACTAAATACAAATCAACCAGCCTAGGTCATATTTTGGGCACGAAAGATTTACAACAAAATGCCAAAACTCGATCGAAGGTTAGTTATGGAAGGTAGCATTCGGTTAAACGATGTTCGTCGCATTTCGCTTCTTCCGGAAGAAGCTCTGATTGCGCCGATTGCGACGTTCGAGCGTGCCCGTGGGCGGTGGGCTCGCAGTAGCGGAAGCGTTAGCAGCGTTACTGTTGGGTTTAGTTTGCGCGGGTGTACTACGGGCGTTACTGCCCGGACTGTTGTTATTGGTATCGGCGGTCCGGCCCGCCGGTGACCGCGGACCGGCCGGTGGGTGTGGGAAACTTTCTACAAAATTTCGCAGCGTCATTTGGTCGGTGGTTGCGGGCCGCTTGCGGCGCTTGCGGCGCATAAACGTACCACCGCGGGCCAGCGGTGACAGTGTCTTCGAGGGAAGGGTGAAGAATTTCTCATGCTTAGACGCTTTGCGTTCATACTCACTGCTGAATGTTGAGTCGGACACGCTGGTCATCTGTTTCTGGTACTCCAGCGGTTTCTTACCGCTCCAGTCGAGCAGGTCACGGTCGGCTTCTGCAGGGTGAAGAATAGCGATAAGAATCTTTTAGTATGGTGGGTTTTAGAAGTTTATGCAATAAAACAAGTACATGGTTGATCGGCAGTTCTGTACCTTTGAAAGGACACTTTTCAGTTAGGGTAACATCTCATAGGATAATCAGAATCTGAATACGGATTAATTAGAACAACAACCAACTAAACTAAAAGCTTAAGGTTTAGGTCCACGATATGTCCTAGCTACAATTATTATTTTTCAATCAGATGCTATACTAACTTAATATATCAAAGGTGCAGAATCGTTTATTACACACGAATGAGTATCAAAGAAAGTTAAATCTAATAAGGGTACTTGATCGCTTCAGTTTAAGTTTGACAAGATAAACATACACAAGGCACTTAACGTTACAGATATATTCAAACCAGCGAACTCCAATAATGCTGGCCAAAGTCTCACTCAGCACACCAACCATTCGACCACACATCGTCTACTGTGCTGCCACAAATCTGGACATAAACAGTTGAGTGTTTGAAATGAAAGCTGACAGATCCGTCTCCATTGGCACTAATTAATTCATCACCTAAGCCAAAAATAATTAACCACCACCGGCGGCCACAGCAACATTGTCCGAACCGGATCATCTCCGGTTTCTGCAGCTCGCTACTACGCTTGTGCCCAATCTCGGAAAACCGAAACGGCGAGATTTTTGGAAGATAATTTCAACCCAGTCCCACCCCGAGCTGCCCATTGCCTTCTGTGTTGCGGACGATAATATCTATTGATGATAAATTTGTGGCTCAACGCTTCATTAGAACGCGCCCGAATCGGCGACTGGGGGGACGAAATGTTTTGCGATGCCGCGACACCGACGCGAGATCTGTCACAAGCTGTCGAGGATCTGGTCGGTTCGGTTGGACCCATGTCCCAAGATCGGAGGGCAGCACACCGAAAGCACACGCGAACGAGATGAAGCACACGTTAGTCGAAGCGATTAGACACTTTTGCCGCGTGTGTGTGTGTTGTTTTGTTCTGCGGGGGGATTTTGTATGCTCTCGTTGTCATTCGCATCAGTCCGGCCGTCCGGTACGTTCTCGTTCGGTGGAGTTTTGAGCTAATGATGAAGGAAAGGCGTTTGGGTTGAAAATGCCTCCAACAAACCGAACGCGAAAGGAAATAGGATTGCCACGGCACTGTTGCCGGCCTCTTCAACCAAACAGCCAGTTTCAGAGCGCAATTTGTGGATGTCAAGGCGCGCGGTTTCGGCGTTATCGTCTGTCAATCAAAACTTATCGATCAATTTATTTTCCTTATCATCAGCGGTTAGGTAACCTTTTTTTTTACGTGAGCCGCGGTTCGTTTGCTCCTTTTTTACCATTCCTCCTAGTGTAATGTCGGCATCGGGGAGTGTGTGCACGGAATGGGTGCAGAAAGTTGAAGTTCTTCTGGCATGGGTGAGTGATGAAAAACGAGTGACAAATGACATGGGGAAGAAATTGGGTGCACGTCCACACGATTTGGTAGTTCGGGCTGTTTTGGTGTGGCCTTCTAAAGAGTGAAGAGTGGAGGGATGAAGGGCTTGCCACTCTTTGGTGCTTTCGCTCTTCATAAAAGCTAGAAAACGGATAGCCTTCGAGCCAAACCCCGACGTCGAGGAATCACCGACTGGATGTCCGTATTTTAAAGCTAACGATTTATTCCAACGAACAGATCACGATACATGATTCTACGCGTGTTCTACGCCATCAAACTCGTTCCTTTTCAGAAAGTGCTTGAAAAATTCACTTTCCTCATGGGATTCCCGCTAGAATGAATGATTTATTTTTACCGCATTGCCCCTGGTCGGCTACCGATCATCTATTTTTTCGCCGGAAACGATCGATGTCACGACGATCGGTTGTCGTATTAAATATTTGCCGAACCCATCCAAACCGTCCATTGATACAATGGATCATATCAATCGGGGAGCGTACCGATAGCTGTCTGGCGAAGGGACATTTTGACTGTGTTTACCCTGGCACAGTCAAATAAGAATGATTTATCGATCGTTCTCACTTGCTTACGCCGCTTCATCAATGCCGCGGTTGGTGAAAGGCGGCTTCTTTATGCCTTTCTCATTGATTTTTCTCAATGGAGTGGAAAGTGGATTGATTAAATCGTTCGAAAAAAGCCACATCAATGTCAACAAACGCGACCGAACGCTAATAAATGAGCTCTCAAAGATGTGTGCAGGTTGGATAAAAAGGTAGGAATAAAGAAACGTAATGTAAATCTTATGCATTAGGAAATTGGACTAATTTCGAGGAGCGATGAAAAAATCAAATGAAGTAAATTAAATGAAACACAATTTGTTTGAATTCTATGTTTGTAACCTTTCTAGAAATATGAATTGAATGCCCTGCCGGGACTCACACCAGTTGCTCGAAACCTTGGAAAAGGCAGATGAAACATTAAATGTCTTTTATTCTTTTTGGTTCTTCTTTTTGGGATCTTTGCGATAAACTGAACTTGTGTGATGGTCTCGAAGTTGTGAAGTAGATCTTCCGTTAGAGGTTAAGCTATACAATTGCTGTTGGCTTCATCTGAGGCTCATTTGGAGAGTTGGTAGTATTAGTAAAAAAGATCACATATGTACTCGTCCATTCGTTACTTTGTGATGAAAGTGGCAGTTTTGAGACTCTTGGTGCTCATATCCCCATTCTCCCGAAGATTACGGAAAGAGCTCTTGCTTTTTGCTGCTTTTTGGGACAATGTCTAAGTAGCATCGTCTCCTTGGTAAAGAGCTTGAAGAACCTTCCACAGGAAAAGAAGGTTACTTCATTCATGAAGATAACTACTTTATCTACGTCTATTTTGCCTAGCTACTGTTCCGACTGGCAGAACGATGAAGCCGCAATCCTAGCTTCTGCTGAACTTTAAGGTTATGTCGGCTATTAGGGGCTTGAACTAGACTACTGTTAGACACTGTGGCCTTTCACCCTGAGAAATAAACAATACTAAATCGTTAATTGTTAATCGTCTTCGTTTCTGGGTATCTTTCTGGTTGATCTTGTAGTAGCTATTACAGATTAACTGATAACATTATAAAATTGAATCTTCACAAAACGGGATATCTAGCTTTAACGGATTCAACCCTAGACGGCAGATCGCAAAAAAACATCGCTTAAAACCATAGACATAATTATGCAGAGAGTGCCCTTTCATACTTACTGTACACGTTGCACAGAAGCTCAAAAATGTCGTTCCGTCCGAACTGTGTGGCAATGTGAAGAGCCGTGTAACCCTGCGAAATGAAGTAAAACCGTAAAGGAAATTAGAATTAGAGCGATATAATTAGAGTTAAATTGATCTTGCACCGTGCCAATCCTGCCATCCCCGGCGCACGGGTAATTGATTTGTTACACAGTCCCGGGAAAGGAAAGCATGAAACCTCAGCAGCACAATACGAAGCTCGTGGAACAATTCTGATCCGTTGTCACGGAGGGGGGGCACGGGAATTGAGCGACACTTTAAAGATGAAGTTTTGAAGAGTTGGAATTAACAACCGTAGCGCGGATGTCAACTGGGCAAGCGACGGGATTCGGGACGAAGGGTTAAGCAGAGTTGTGCGAGGCTGGGAGCTGTTTTGGGAACTTTGACTGACAGATGACAAAAGTTGCTCGGATAAATTTCACAGCCCTGCCCAATTTATGCTGCCGTTTCGAAAGAAGAGCAAAACCCGAAAAAAGCGTAATTATTATTCCAACACACACCGGGAAAGCAGCCCTCTTGGGGGGGGACTGCAACGAGTTCCAAAAAGAAGCGCAGGAAAACAACAAGCTCGGGACGAGCAAAAAGTAAATGTGTATGCATGAAAACATGCAACACTCGATGGAATTCCGGTTATCCCGCATACTGGCATAAAAGCGAATGCACACCGTCCAGTGCGCGGGGCCAGAAAACATACTACTAGCCCGTGCCCTTGTTTCTATCGTCCTGCAAGGCTACGTTGTTGGATTCTGCACCAGACACAGGCAGTTAACAGGGAAAACTTTCACGTGAATTACCACGGTTCAATCGATCGCAGAAGTAGTAATAATAAAATAAAGTTAAAAAATCGTCAGCATGGTCAGGGAGAAAAAAAAACTTCAATACACTATCATATTAAGGCACCAGGTTTCGTTCGTTTCGCATCCGCTGTAAACATCAACATATGCATCAAATGTTTATAATGTTGTCACGTATCCTTTGATAAGCGGAACTGATCGCTTTCTTCTTGCCTTTTTTGTTGTTGTCTGGCCCTCCGATAGCGCCCTCCTGCTCTGGAACTACTCAATTTTACTGCGCCGGGTTTTATATTTCTGCCCAAATTGTCCCTCTAACCCTTCCCGGGTTGCCATCGTGCGTGTGTGCTTGTCCTTTTCGCGTTTCGCGCTTCCTGTCAGTTTGTTGCTGCTGTTGTTATTATTTTATTCCACTTTAATGCGAGCCGTGTCGGTATTTTCTCACCCAGGACGGTATCCGCTTTTGGGGTGACGGCTGGATGACCGAAGATTGGTTGCTGTTGTAGCACGACGAAATTAAAAACTTTAAAACGGTACGAGCGAGCAAGAAAAAAGGGGTTCGCCTAGGTCTCCCGTGTGCGCAACGGAAGGGTGTGGTGAACGCTGTCCTTGTTCCAATCAACGTGGAGCTGTGAATTGAAACATTTCGGAAACACATTTTCGCATAGCCAACGGTAGCAAAAGGGAGCGTGGCGTGCAGGGTAGCACATATGATGTACGGTAGATATGGATTTGTAGATTTCCTTTAAATTCGTTTCGTTGTGACAACGACCACGGTATGGGTTTTGCGTGCCCGGGTGTTCATGTGTTACGATTTATTGAACTAATGTCGGGAAAGGATGCGTACGGTACATTGGATCCATATTCAATAAGACGCATTATGGTGGCGGTAATACGGTGTGAAAACATATTGGCAATTTATTTCTTTTCAGCTTTTGTAACTTTAATCTTTTCCTCAAGTTGATGTAAAAGCATGAAGAATCGGTTTTAGATATGTAAGAGGTAACCGATTGTCCAGTGACTCGGCGTTTGGGATAAAACACTGCAGCTGAAGAAAGAGAAAGGGCTTTGACCCCCAAATGGGAGGTAATAAAGCTAAGAAGAAGAAGATATGTAGACTACTTCAAAGCAAATAGACAACCTATTTTAGAAACTATCCGAACATAAAAATCCCAACAATTTTGAAGTACACATGACGATGGGATGGGAAGTGCTTTTCTCTACTCTGAATAAGCAAGACGTCCTAGCGACAACATTGTCCCCAGACCTGAGGACAATCGAATGAAAAATGATACATCTAACATTGTACAGCAATTAGCGGCAATGTCTTCGGTTGAAATTATAATGAAATCTTAAATTTCAAATCGATTGCCGGGTCTCCGGTCATGTCCACATGTTTGCCAACAGCGGTGGTACAGCTTGCACTTTCGGACGCACGGACAAGATTGCGGAAAGCCGATACCATATACATAATACACCGGTTTACGTGTCGAAGCAATCGGTCCCCAATCCGTTCTCAGGCTCCGGTGCCCTCACGGATGTTTCAATCGTCTCGCCACGGGTTCTGTGTCCGACGAAGAAATCTCATGTCTTGGTAAGCTCCACATACAATTCCAAGACCCCGGGACTAGGCAGATCTTGGCTATCATTAAAAGATGAGGATGCTTTTTGCTGTTCGGTAAATGATGCCCTTTCACAACCCACGCAATTGCTCTTTGACTCGCTGGAACAGTACCAATCGTCGCCGACTGAAGAGACCATGCTCCTTCCAAGACTATCGGCACCAAAGCCACCGATTCCTCCCCCATCGGAAACAGACGGGGGAAGTGATAGGTTCGGTGTTCCCGTGTATCGAGGATAGATTTATCTAAACAGATTCTTCATCAACCGTTTCGTCACAAACTGCATCGAACCGCAACGTGGCGCTTCCGCTTCCACTGTGTCGGCACGTTTCGAACGCTCGTCTCAAAACATAAATAAATAAACTTCAACATCAATTGAATCGCTTTCGGAATGTTTCCTTCCGATTGCGGGACCGCCTCGATGACCGCCACGCCACCTCCGCATGTGAAGACATGCCGTACAGGACTTTCTCTCACTCGTATGTGTCGGACCGTTTTCATCAGTTCAGTCATGTTTACGAGCGCCCGCGTAAACAACCCACATTCTTCCCCGTCGCCTCACCGGAGTTGTTCCTCGTTGGCCTTTTTTGATTTGACCCAACACTTTCACCTAAGCTACACCGTGCCCACACCTTATGTCATACACCTTCACACGGCACCGAATCATGGCGCAGCACATGAAGCGTGCGGATAGAGCGATCCTGGCGTACACCTCTACCCCACAGGACGCCCCGGAGGAACGGCTTCCAAACTTCGGCAAATGGCAAAACACAGCCAGCGTCAGTCCGTCATGATGGTTGTTCTTGTTGGTTGTTGGCAAACAAATTCATCTAACCGTAGATTTACATGAGAGTATTCCATTCCCGGGGTTTCCTTTTTAACCCACCCATCACCTTCGTTCTGAATGCCGTGTCGCCTTTCGTTTATAATAAATGAAATATTTTACGTACGTATGTATCACCCACAACACTATTTGCATTGTAGTGTGTTGGGCATGGAGCGGCAGGACGATCTGTATCCTGCGTTGACAAAACCTGGCAAATGAAAATTTCCAATCAAAAAGCTTCACTTTTGCAACGTCAGTGCCTTTGATGGGTGTGCTTGGTCGTAAAACAGGTTACTACACCACCATATTGGCCGGTGGAAAGCTTCGGTCGGTTCGATTTGCGTGGAAGCGTGTGTATGTTTACCTTTACTTGATGCTTCGAAACAGATTGGTTTACTCAGCAAACAACACCAGCCAACGCCAGAGAGCAAACGTTCAATTTATAGAGTGTCGTACAGTACAATGTTTAATAAAATTGTCTCCTTGCATGGGCATCGTCGTCGCACCGATATTTGACCGACAGTTGAACGCTGAATGCATACCAGTTGAAACAGCGATTGCAATCGAGAAAGTCTAAAACAAGTCCAATAAAAGAAATTGATTAGCTAACACATCAAAATATGTTAATAAAAATGAAACCGTACATCCACAAGTCTTTGGACTCGTTTGATTAGAACAAACTGCATATTCGAAACACTCTTCATGGTCGGCATTTTTTTTACTATAAAACCCTAAAAATTTCATAAAACCTAACCTTCTTGCATCAGTCAGTTGACAAAACTAATTGAAAAACCAGCATACCAGTATTGCCCGTTCGGCATTCCTCGGCAGGATGCTGTTACGTTTATTGATCATCGACCAAACGGGCGAGCTCGCCCCGGTATCGCTTACTTTGGGCACCGTTTTGGTGCAAGAGACCGGTGGAAAGTGAAAAACGCGAATTGTTTGCCATTTCCAACCCACGAGTTTTTTTTTTGTATCCCCCTTTTGCACACTCCCCCGTTTGCTTGCTTGTTTTGTTCGTGTGTGGCAATCTTGTAAAATGTAAACCAACAATGAACTACAGCAGCAGGGTTACACACACACGTCCGTTTGTTATGAGATCGCGAAAAAAGAATCGTGCACACGTTACAGTTATGAAACTTTGTGGTAGGTAAAATAGTATGGCCGTCAACGCGTTTTTTTGGTTCCTGTTCAGCTACCACTGGACTTGGCAAGGACTCGCCTCAGACGCTGTACAGACAGACGAGTGCGCCACCTAGTAGTCATGCAGTTTACCAATCGGGGGCGGTTTTAAAAGAGAGATAAAATGAAATTGTCCTTCGGGATGGGCAGCCAGTGGGCGAATTATGTACCACTGCTCAACTCTTCCACGATCACTTGCCACATTTTGCATGTTTATATTTATTTCTTTCTCCCCTCTATTGGACACACGATCGTTTCTTTTCTTTTTGGCTTCTTCAGTGGTTGTCAAATTGTGCGAAAAAGTACAAACAGCAGCGAGGTTGGAAGGAAGTCAACTTTCCTCCAACAAGACGTGATCGTTGCTACGCCCGGCTGTAAAAAAAAGCTCCCATCGCTATCAGATAGATATTGGAATTATTTGGTCACGACTTTACCACCGACCACCGAAGCGGTTCAGTCGGCAACGTCGAGTCCAGAGGGAATCTGCCCCCAAAACTGGACAACGGTGCTCGGGGTGGGATATGCGGGTATCTGAAATTGAGATTCTACTGCATGCTAACTGGATATAATTAAACAATTTTATTCAACAAATTAGTTTTTAATTCCGTCTGTCCTCTGCGGGGAGAAGTGTAAGCTTCTAGCGTACGGGTAAGTTGTACCATTGAAAGAAAGTAATATTATGCGAACGAATTCAGCAACAGGGCGGTCATACGGTACACGGTCGGTTCGATCGGTTTGCGGACGGACAAAACATAAGCTCATAAACAATAGTTTTACATGCCCCATCGGCCCTTCGCTGGTTCGCGCGTTCACCGGTTGTTCGGTTAAACGGTTTTCCATGCATACACGCAAAATGCATATTCGAAGGTCACGCGGTTTGCATTTTCCCGCGCAGAAAGCAAAGAATGCTAGCCGGGTTGAACCTATCCAGCTGATCTTGCGGACCGTAGAAGGTAGAATGAAGCGCAACACCGTGGGCCCACTGTGCGCTGTACAGAGCATAAGCATAAACTGTCCCTTGTGTGTCCCCTCTTTTGTCTGTGCGTCCGTTTGGAGACGTTTGGTGGTAATCGTTTTCTAGCGCCAATAGCTAGTTTTGCTGGCAAAATATTAGTGTAATATCATGTCGAGTGTACACTCCACCAGGTGCCCCGGAACTCGCTGTACGCCTCCCATCCTCCTCCCAATGGACAGTGAGTGAGAGCAATAAAAAATTATTAATATGCATGCATAATTTTTCACTGCCATTCAAATTAGTCGCACATAAACAATTAAGGTAAGGTGAGTGCATGGATGTGTGTATGCGTTTGTTGACGGCCGTTTGCCAGTGGCACATACTGGTAGGCTTTGTACACATCGTACGCACCAGCAGGGCTCACTAACTTGGTGGTACCATCTGTGTGGAAGTGCTTCCCCGTGTGCCTGGCCCGGTGCATTTTGTCATGTACCACACGGGGCCATCGTAAAGATGGTGAAGATGGTCGATGGGACGGACGGAGCAAACAATAGCGCAAAAAAAAAGAAACTCCATTATTTAGCGCGAAACATTATGTGTGTGAACCAGTACAAACTGATTGCACTGCTCAGTTATGACAAGACAAACGAGCGGTTCACTAACCTATGCTCTAGTGCAGCAAAGTTATGCTTTTAATGCTAGTAGGGGTAAATATTTTCTTTAACACTTGAAGTAAATGTTATGAGATGAAACAATCTGCGACACCAGAAGCTCAATCCAACAAACCCATAAATGACACAAGAAGTACGAGCAGGTTGGTAATAGTGTGCTGTTGTGGCATCAAAATCGATCCGTTCCGTTTAAGTCATCAACCAAATCACCAAGACATTTGTGACCATAGCCCAGATTATTGCAACTCCCTCAGGAAAGAACATTTTCCTTTTTGCTGAATGTTAACCAAAACCAGGATTTTTTCGGCAACAAGGTGTGAGAACCTTCAATGATTATCGCCTTGGTAAAAGACGTAAAGTACTCGGATCATATATCAATGTGTTCAAACGCAGTTGCCTGACTAGTTCGGTGTTGGCAATTCCAAATTAGCTGATAATTTTACCAAAATTGCTGTTCTCCAATAGGTAGATACCAAATTTTGGAGAATGGTTGGTTTTATCACGAAGTGGCAGTGAAAAATTCGTATTTGCATCCGTTTAATCAGGTTCTTCGTAACAGCTTGGCCAAAGCACGATAAATACGGCTATGCGGAAGCTCTCTTTCGCTGCGTTGTTTAAATTTATCATTCTTGGTTACGATCGTCACAGGACAGTTAAAAAGATCTAGCCCACCAACGGACATAACAAGCTCCGAACCGCCATATGAAGGAAACACAAACACCCCAAGCTCGTGAAGGGGTTTTATCATTAAGCTTCGTCGTAGGGATATAAATAATCCCGACTGTTTGCCCTTACAAACGGTAGGCGGATTGATGAATGAAGCTTTGATTTCCTGGCGCAGCAATCCAGCGTCCCACCGAACCAGTTCATCAAGCATTCTCGTTATCGTACGCAAAGGATCTTCTCCACCGGTCCGCATATCAAATGTTTATGATTTGACAAGAGAATAAAAAAAGCCCCAAAAATCAACACAGCGACAGCGGCGGCCTTTTTGGTGTTGCGCTTATCTTGCGCTCCCTCACCTCACGACAAACACACGCGTCCTTCTTTCCAACCGAACATTATCTATGAAGGGACGCACCTTAAACGATAGGAAAAAGAAACCTGCTCTATTTAATGCGATCGTTTTTTTATCGATGCCTTTTCTCGTTGGTTTGTTTGTTTCCTGCGCGTGGTTTTGTTTGTTCTTTTGCCCGCTAGAAAGCGATACATTTGTGGGGGTTTGTGCGTTCGACTAATTAAAGCAAATGTCTTTTATACAGTTCTGTTAATGAAATTATAAAAACTAATTAGCGCTCCTGCACGAGGTGTAGAAGGTGCTTCGCTCGATGGTAGGAGTGTCGGGTTGGTTTAACAGTGGCTTCCAAACTTTCATACTTCTTGGGACAGATGTCCGAAGAAAATAATAATAAAAAAACCTTTCTTCCGCGATAGGGCGTTAGCTGGTGTTCTTTTCACCTTCAGTCCATCCCAACTCACGGACGATACTTTCCAACTTCATCAAACAAAATGCCACTGTAAAACACAGTCATTCGACATGTAAAAACCGATGCCTCTCCCCGATATTCGCCGTCCATCGACGACGGATAGCAAATTAAGCCGGCTAGCTCTACCGCATTTTACTTCTTGTTTAATGGTTAGGCTTCTGGCAAATGGAGGACAAACAAGAGCCACCCAAAAGCTGTTTGAAAGCTGAGCATAACATAATTGCTCGTTGCCTCTTGATCACGGAGGTTAGATTATCACGTCCGCGCACCGGAGCCGACCACTGGCAATAAAATTTAAATATTGCTGATGAATGTGCTCCCGCCGCTTATCTCGTTAGGCTACTCCTGCAACAATTTTCGGCTGGTCACTTACCCCGTTCTGATGGAGTTCGATCGTTGGTCGAGCGGTCGTCGATGGCGTCAGGACATAAAACGAAAGGAAAAAGGTAGTAGAACATTAGAAAATACATGCGCTACATGCAAGTTACAAGCTACTGTACTACGCACGACATACCGTTCTGGCGTTGACATCGGCTTTCAGTTTACCGGCCACTAGTTTGACCACGTCCTCGTTACCGTGCTTGGCCGCCCAGTGCAGTGCCGTCTGTACGATTGAAGAAACAAGAGCAAAAAAAAATGTAAATATAAATATGCTAAAGTTACAATATGGGGAAAAAATCGATTAAAACAATGTTCCGCCATGCTGATAAGATTTAATTCAACGATAATAGCAAGTAGAGTGGGTATTTCATTTCAATTTAGATACGATCTGGGAACCAACCATAGAGCGTTGCGATTTCATCATCGCTGATAGCTGCATCACGCTCACAAGATAAACGCCCATACATCGCGTTCACGCTTGCCATGTTGATGATGGGTAAATGTGTAACAGTTCCGATAGCGACGGTACGCTGCTTCTGGGTCATTAAAATGTATAAGATCTTCGGTTGGCCTGCTGAAATTATCCTGCACCACATGCGTGCGAGTGTGGCGGCACGACGTCTTTCGTGATGATGATGTTTGCGGCCATGGCGACCGTTCTTCCAAACCCGTGCGAGATTATAAATTCGTATTATTTACCAAACACACCAATTATGGTTACACTTGTTTGTACGCCCGGAAACACATGTACTGCGTAAACGGTTAGCCTAAAATGCCGCCGTGCCGGTGAATCCGGTCGTGAGCAAGTGCCGTGTGGCAAATTTTTCAGAATTATGCTTATGCACCTCTTTGCTAAATCCTTCCGACTGGACGAAATGTTCCGCACCGTTCCGGGTTTTATCAGATATCAATCAAAAGTTTTGAGCACATGTTGTACAACCACTATTAGCGAATGTTAGCGTGCCGGTACGTCATAAATCCTTCACACCGAATCACCCTAAAATCGGTTGGCTAAACTAGAGCACTTTGCTTCAGCAAGAAATAACCTCTTCCTGAGTACTTTGCGGTGGGGAAGTATCAGTAGACTGGCAGAAGAGGCACTGCCGACCACAACACAACGAACCCAAAACCTGATCACACGATCTTGTTATCGACAGGTGAATCAACAGATGGTTGTTCACTTCAAAATTTCTAAACTCACTTCCCGTCATATCTAACCGAGCCGGCAGCGATCGCGCAGCGGATGTATCCGGCGGATCGACCCGGACCGATGGCGGTTCGCAGATGCAACACCACGGCGACGGCATGGGCGGCATAAATTATCGACATTAGCGGATAAATTGTGCGCCAAAAAAAGAAAAAAAGTGGTCCATTCCAAACAGCTATTACACACCTCACAGCTCGTAAATAGCCGTTGGCGTACCCGGTTTGCGGTAGCATAATTTAGTTTATCTTTTCGCAAACCTCACAGCTGCTGGCAGCTAGGTGGTGGGCCATGCAGGCACAGTGTTTGTGTGCCATAAAGTGATAATTTATCATACGCAGCTCACTTTACGCTCCTTCATTGGGTGAGATTTTAAATGATATTTCACAAATGTTGCATTCGCACTGTTAAAATGTGAAGCAAGAAATGTTTTAGCAAACCAAGTTTAGTTCTGTCTTGAGGTTCGATTATAGCTTAAGTGAGAAAGGACAAAATCTTAAGACGGTCAAACATTCGAGCATATTATGCATAGCTGTGAATTATAAATATGTTGTTAAAAAATGGAAAATTTCGTTTTTACTCCCTGTAAGGTAATTTCTTGAAGAGTTTTCATGATCTTCATGATTCAACTATTCAAACTACTTTTGGAGCAAAAAAAACAAATATGATGATTAGCTAGTAGCGCTTTAGACTCTGCAAGTTTAAACATATACAATAAAATTAGATGAAGGTATCGTAATTAGAATTAGATGTGCATTCACTACCTTTGAGCTGCTAGACGTGATGTTAAGTCACTTAAATAATTACCCATAACGGATTGTTGTTTAAGATGCTACTAGCGTAATTCGTGCCATGCCATCGCATCGCTTGGAGCACGATTATCCTTTTCTTATTTTCACCACGTCTTTTGACGTTACGGATGGTACCAGCTAGACGCTCACGATGCTCCAAACCTCACGAAATTGAACCATTGCATTACGTGACAAACGTGCGAAGGTCGTGAACTAAGGGAAGTTAAATTCTACCCCTTTTGACCGTTTGATTGCTATGGAGATACTGATTTTTGTTCTAAGCATACGACCAATTCGACACTAATTATAATCCACACCATATTTTCCAAGAGTTTGATGCATTGGTGTATCATATTTTGAAACACAGCACAAATTAATTCAAATGAATCGTTACTCGCCGCTTTCTTTCAGAAAACGGACGGACGCGGTTCCAATCAAATACCATATTTAAACGAAATTTCATTAGGTAATCTAGAATCACGGAATTAAGCGAAATTAGAATGTCATGCCAGCACAGCGGAGCAATTCCCTTTTCTGGTGCACCAATTTACAGCGTCGTTGGAGGCTAAAGCCTTTTATTTACGTTTTTGGTTCTGCTTTCAAGCAAAGTACGAATTGGACCGGAGAACCACCGCGAAACGGGCTCGGCGTCGTCACCAGCAAGCTAACAACAATAATGACGGCAATTATGGGACGCGATAAAAATCACTTCCAGGGCAACATATAAAATGTTAAATAGCTTCGCTTTGCGTGCTATCCTTCGCGATCATACACGGCAAACTGAAACGAAGTGAGGCTTCTGCATACGAAACATGGTTTACTTTTTCGCAACGAAATGCTCCAGTCTGCTGCTGCTACTCCACACTGCCACACGATGGTACTCTGGTTGGCTCGATGTCTCTTTGCCTCGTGGGGGCAAGGCAAATGAGAGCCGTGGGGGTAAGCAAATGCCACCGGTAGACATATAAAAAGCGTGACCACGTGAATCCACGCACCAGCGAGAGGATTTGGGTTTTGTAAGCAAATAAAACCCGTAAACCAAACACACACAGAAAAATCCTCGACGGTCGGAGTGAAAAATATTTATGCTCTCTCGCACCGGTAGACGACTCGATGGCTCGTGGATTGGCAAGTGTATCGTTCACAGATTTTTGGTACTTAATGTTTGTTTTTGTGGTTTTGAGGCAAGAAATTGGAACAATTTTTTGGAATACATATTTAGAGGGACAAGTATACGGGGCCGGTGCGACTTCACCCGACGCCATATGATTAATGTCTGGTGCGAGCAAGCTCGAGGTCTAACGACACGCTTGCGCTTCCTACCTTCTATATGCACTACCGCTACACCCAGCACAATACTGACGAACTGGCAAGAAAGCATACTCTACGATGCATTGGTCTGGGAAGAGGGCCGCAAAAGAATGGCTGGCTCCATTATGCTGCGACAGATCTACTCGTGGTTACCGCGCGCGACTTTGCAGAACGTTGGAGGGTAATAACAAAAAAAAACGTTATTCATCTCTGACCGTTGATCCACGATTATCCAACATTAACAGCCCCCAAAAGCTGGGCAACAATCAGGCATCAGGGACCAAACCGTGCGTCCCTGTGCGCTGGACTGGCGCTTGTTGGTGGTTACCCTCGAGCAGTTCGCTCCGGGAGCTTCTGGCGACATCAGTGGAATGTGCCTTTTGCATTGTAAGACTGTCTCATCCGATTTCACATCAAGGTGGCTCGGCAGCGTCGGCGATCTGGACGGAAGGGAAACGAATGCTACAAGGGGAGTATGTGTGCGGGGGAGGAACGTTCGAGTGGGAGTTGGGAAGGGAGTAGCAAAATTTTGCAATTGAAATTGAAGTTACACGATGGCGATGGCGCCAGCGTGCAACAGTAGTGGCGGTAGCTAGGTAGCACCATCCGCAGGCTGGGACGGACAACAGCTTGGCCGCACACAAAAACACACAGCCCGGTCTCCGAATGGGGAACCACAGGAAGGGTTTGGGCTTTCCCAGTGAAGGACAGACGAACTCCATCGGTGTTTGCCAATGGGAAAATAAATGAAAATAAAATCTCACCACACGGAAACGACGTTGGTGGCTGTTCTGGTGCATTTGGCGTCGAGGATCACATTGTGGTGTTGTTTTCTTTTTTCATTTCCAAGGATATTTTGTGTGTTGGCATAGTTGAATTCTATTCTGCATTATAAGTTGAGAGTTTAGAGTATAGAGATTGAAAATATAAGTAAAGTAAATGAATTTCGATTGCTATTCTAAACAGTTGAATGGCTTAACGTGACAAAGGAAAGGGTTCTTGCTTATTCTATTGTTTAAATTTATAATTGAATAAAATTGTTTATAATATTACTATTATTCGTTAACCATGTTCAATTCTGTTACCCATTAAATGGAGAATGAATAAGATTATATTTAATACATTAAAACATGAATAGTAGTTTAGTAAATAAAAATTTAAACTATAAATTTTTGATTTTAGTTAAAAATTATCGCAACTTCTAGCAGAAATGTTAAAAAGGAACTCTACAAATACCCAACATGTTTAGATATGTGATGGTTGCACCATAAAAACAAAACACACGACACGTCGATCGGTTTGATAAATGAACGCGCGTTGAACGCCAAGTGGTGATTTGTACAAAAATTAATATTACAACAAATGATAACATATTGTTTGGTCTTCAACCGGGTTCGACGACGACGATGCCGTGCCGTTCGGTACGCAAAACTGGCACGAGAGCGCGAACAGAGTAACATCATTTTTTCTCGCGGTCGGTTGAATAGAAACGTTATTTTGTCGTCGAAGACATAATTTATGTTTATTAGCGAAAAATCTGTTCGGAGTCGTGTATTGTTGTCTCAATCTCGATGCCCGCCGAAGCTGGAGGAGGTTGGATGCTTTTGCTTTTTCGGGTTTGCAGTGGATGTGAAACATTGCACGTGGCGGTGTGCTTAGAGCAGGACTTATGCTGCCAAAGACGCTACTTTCCCTAGCACACGCGGGCTGTGTATCGGAAAGTTTGGTAAGACGCGTTCTTCAACCTACACCGAAAAAAAACTGGAGTAGATAAAGAAGCAACCCAAATACGACAACAACCCGCGACAACAGCGAACGCAGAAACCAGGCGACATCATGTTCGGCCGGAGATGTGTGCGCTGCTGCGCGAGCATAAAAGATGCTATCAAGATTTGTATTCAAATTGCACCGATGGCGCAGACTGGGCTGCAGGTACACAAGCGGTTCTAGCGGTCTTTGATGGTGGTGTTGTGCCCTTTTTTTCCTCCCCAACGGTACGCGTTTGCTATTCCCGGGCATGGCGGCAGCAGGGCAGGCAAGCAACCGCTTCTTGAACGCAGCATTTTTGGCCACAAAACAACCGCAGCGTGTAACTCCGGTGGTGCTGCTAGCCGGGACTGGCTTCCTTTGCCGGTTCGATGCGTCCGCGTTGGCGATGGTACGGAAATCAATTTGTTTGCTGTAAGTTTTACTCTTCATCAACATGCCCCTTCCATCTGGGAGCAGGAGATGTGTCACTATTCGACTCGGAATACACATGTTTTTGCCATTTCTGTGAGGAACTTTTTCTGAGCTTTGGTACGAACTGGTCGGTGTGTTTGGTTTCGTGTTGAGAAAGTAAAAAAGCAGAACAAATATTGATGGCTTATTCAACGATTGATTTTCGAAAGTGGATCGACTCACAATGTGCACGTTGGGTGCGCAACTAAGTAGCGGTCGTTTTTTCTTTACGGTTTGAAATTCCTACACTTAAGGTAATTTTGTTGGAAGCAATGCGTGTGACTCAGAATAATCCAAGAATTCAAGATGTTTCGTCGAAAAACAGCCACTTCTTTTGGAACACATTAGAATTAAACTATTTTACGATGTCCATATAGGACTGCAACTACTGGTTGGCTACCAAATGGAACAAGGTGATAAAAGGACGGTGCAATATCTGGAAAATACAACCAAAATACAGGGTAAGAATCTCCCGTTTTAGCGATCCGATTTTAGAGTTTCTACAGTTTGTCAGAATTACTTTGGGTGCAGAATAACTTAGCTGTCGGCGATGTCGAAATCACCGCTTTTAAAGTGACGAACCCCTTTTGCAACCCCTATTTTGGCTTGGACGATTTTAAAACAAAAGTCCTCCGACTAATGACAATCAATAGGCGCGAAATTAGCCATACCGATGCAACCAAAAGTTTGTTTATCATGTATTCTATAACCAGCTTGATCTATGAAGGTTTGGATACGTCAATATAGTAAAACTATTTGTGTGGTTCATAATAATTTCTGAGAAGATCCGGTGACATGACGGTAGCGACGCCGATCTTCACACGAACGGATCGTACCAATCCCCCGTACGCGTAACAGACTGATTATCCAGTTACGGGTAATGGAAGTCACAGAAAGCCAGAAATCGCAGGCCTGGACCTCTTGAAGTTGTTAGGCCGATAAAGAAGATGATGATATCTTCTAATCATTTGCATTGTGTTTTTGATCTTGTAGGCTTAGACCCGATAGCTTTCCAAATAAATTTTAATTTCAAGTCATCCCGAGTTAAGCTTTGTTGTTTCTTCTCTAGTTCAATTAAAAACCCGGCTCAATCATTTAACATCGTCGATCAGGAATAAAAAATAAAAATCTCTCAATGTTTGGCGGTATCGTCTTAAAAACATCATTTACTAAACTGGGATACTTAATTGCACAAATTACTATTTGAATAAAACAGATGTGATTGTTAGGTTAACATGATTAAGCTTGCACCACAAACTTGGATAACGTGAACTAAATGACTTGTAAATATTGAATTACAACTAAAAAAAAAACAACCAAAAAATTGTACTTGAAAAGTATTATAGTTTAGCAAGTTTTATAAAGTGCCCGTGGAACAATAAATATCTTTCCAATACATTTCTTAAAGCACTCTTTTTCGTCACCATTCACGTGTGTGTTATCGAAGAGTCGCGAAACCTTCCCGAAACCAAACAGTTATGGAAGCACAATGTTATTCGATCCGGCTGTGAATCACACCGCACCGGTCCGGTGTGTTTTATGTTTGCCCCGTTTTAAGCCGTAAGGATGTGTTGCGCGTCTTAAAGAGTAACGATCGAAATGTCATTGTTTACCATACACGCGGCAGGTCGGTGGCTTTCAGTTTTAAAGGCTTCCTTACGCGCTTTTTATTATTCGCCGTTAACGAGAAGCGCGGGGGTAAAAAAATGCAACCCGTAAGGTGTTGACCCGTTGCAAAAGGTGGCTGAATGAGTGTTGGGATGCAGTTTTTTTTTCGGCTGACCCACACGGTGCCGGTTGGTGGTGGTTTTGCCAGGGTGGTGACGTATTTGTTATTTATTTATTTTATTTTTCACAGAAGCACAGGACACAGTTTTAAATATTCTCCACAGAAAAAAAAGAACAAAAACATAACTTTTCAGCGCAGTTTTTGTTGTAGCGCAAATATTCCAAATGCGTGTGGAGAATTCTTTCTGTTTTTGGTTTGTTTGTTTCGCTCGCCCAAGATTCCGCGTGCATCGGCTTACGAAAGGATGCGGGAAATATTTCTTTTGTGTCGTTGTGTGCTGGTGCTGCTCTGCACCTATTACGCTGTCCTGAAGCGGTCGTAAGAGACTCGGGGCGACACATTTGGGGCCAAGGGCGTGCGTGTGTGTAGGGTGGTTATTTATTTGACTCCATTTGCAGGAGAAAATGAGACGAAAATTGCCACCAAAAATTATGGAGAGTATCCATTCGGCCGCTAAAATGCCCAATCACCCTACGCTACGGCAACTTCAAGGCAACCACAGACGATCGAGGATCGAGTGCGGACGATGTGGGGTTCGGAATTTAAAGATAATCGATTTCCAAAACCGCTCCGGCTAGTGAAGATTGCACACTATGCAAAACGAGTACATTTCATTCGCGGAAGAAACCATCACGGTGGGCTGGCGACGCATCCCATTTTGCGCTTAATGTCCTGAGCCTTCGCCGTACGGGAACCGAATGCTTACCGCCGGACGGCGGAAGGATTCAGCAACGCGGGAGTGA
The DNA here is from genome assembly GCF_943734725.1 of Anopheles marshallii. NCBI lineage: Eukaryota > Metazoa > Arthropoda > Insecta > Diptera > Culicidae > Anopheles > Anopheles marshallii. Next base: position 72,552,416 of record NC_071327.1, on the reverse strand, counting down.
AGAAATGAATTAACAAAGCGACAAAAAAATATTTATACACATAAGGCATTATCATCCGTATCAGTGGCTACTTTACTTTTCGGAAAAGTCCACCGTATCATGCTGCAAAATGGGACGGTTTTTTTGTGCGCTCTTTCTTCCACCTTTTATTCACCTCTACCCTTATCCGTGCGGTTCGATGAGCGACATTCTGCGTGAGCGCGGTTCTGCGTAAATACTGTGCCGAGATGCCGAGAATGCAATTGTTGCGGAAAGGGCAAAGAAAGGCATGGATCACGAGAGAGAGCAAAAAGGGGCAAAAAAAAAACAAAATTATGCTCCCGTTTTATCAAAATTTGTATCTACAAGCAATTTATTATCAGTGCAGTAAAAACTGTTCACTGTGTAACTTTGAGTTACAAAACCCGCTGTACGCAGAATGCAGAAAAACCTGCCCAGACAATTTCCATTGGCCGTGGCCGTCGTTTGCGATCGCAAAACGGCTTGGGAAAACAATAAGTTCTTCCACCCAGCGTCCCCGGGTGGGAACTCGTTGTTTATGCTCGGTTCCCTTGATGCAGATCGTGGAAACCGGTGGAACCTGGTAACCAGCCGTCGGTGCCGGTTCCTTCATCACCGATAGCTACCCCGCAATGGTCAAGACCAAAGGGGCTTGATGAGAGCGTCGTGGTTTGCTGGAGCACAGAAGTGACCACATCGTTCTGCCCACTGAAGATGGCAATTCCACTCACGATCGTAATGCACCCGCGTTCGTTCGATAGGTGAACGAAAAAAAAAAACCCCTACAAACACAACACTCGGCGGAAGAGTAAAAGGATGAGAGGAAAGTGGCAAGGGCAAACCAGATTATTGATAGAGATCTGCGAATCGTAATAGGGATCGGGGAAGCTTTTTTTTCCTCCACACGCAGACGCTTTCCCACTGGCAACCGAGCGTCGTTCGATGTTCGATGATAGTTTTATAGCATGAAAATGAAATCAAATAAACTAAATACTCACATACTACACATCTCACCATCGATGAGGTCCATCGGGCGATGGCCGAACGGTCCCGGGAATGCGGTGAGCGGTGGTGACGGGATTGTTGCGATGTTCCGGACGCCCGTATCAGCAGCAGTATCGATTTCCAGGTTCATCAGATTTATGATCGGTACGAATCGGAAAACACACGTACCGGGAATGATCGGTTTGTCGGGATGTTCCACCGGCATCAGGCGAATGCAACGAGGCGAAAAAAAGGGTAAAATATAAGTTTTAATAATTTATTCCATCATACATGCATTCGTTTAGGGGTTATGCGTTTGCGCCAGGTTTTATGCTGCGTTTCGCAATGGCGCATACGTTTCCTGTTTCCTGTTGTTAGTGGTTGAACGGGTCTCGCATGTGGGCTCTGCAATTGGCGCCGGCCATTGCAAAGCCCAATCCGATGCCAACACTCGAAGTCTGGCAATCGCGTATTAGCAAAATGAGCCAGCGTTAAATTTATTTTAACTACAGCATTTGATTTATGGTGCGTATGGTAACATGTTGTGATAGCAGATGAATAAAAAAAACGCCACAATCAAACAAATCTTGCCTATTGAGTGTATTTTTACCTAAATGGGTTTAAACTTGGGAAAGCAGAAAAACATGTTTTTGGTATGTTGAGTTACAATTAAGAACTGTAAGCTTGAAAGCTTATTTCTCCCATGGAGAAAAAGATAGGACCTCTTTATTAAAGCAATGGTCTAGAAAATGTTGACAATCCTCCCGACGTTACAAAAGCTTTTCCGAATAATATGTAATAAGTGTTAGAAAAGTAATTAGACAAGAAACCAATCAGACAAAATCGTTCATTGCAATGAAGGTTAAAACATTATGCAAATGATAAATTTAGATCAAATTTAAAACCGAAAGAAAGAATAGATAGAACAAGGAACGAAAGAATAAGATATACGCCCCGACCCGACCGTTCTTCCGATAAATAAAAAAAGGAACGAAAGAAGTAAAAGATATTAGAAAAAGAAAGAAAGAGTAAAAGTAAGTAAAAGAGAAGAGAGTAAAAGAAAGATTAAAGAAAGATAGATATAAAGATAGAATTTACATAGAACAAGCAAAACAAACATAATCAAAAAACTAATAAATATTGAATTAATTCAAACTACAAGTTAAATAATCTGAAGAAAAACCGTTAAATTAAACCGTTAAAGTCAATTTTTTTTTAAAGAACCCTAACAATTAATCAAAAATAAGTTTCTTGCGGAAAATCTGAGATTCGGAACTGAATTTGGTACGATTATGCACTTCTGATCTAAAATGAATGCGGTCGCTCTCACGATTGAATCGGCAAGGTGTATTTCCCCAATAAAAAAACGCCAACATCCAAACACACGATTCCGTGCCGAACTGTATGCTTCTGGGCTGTCTAGCAGGTATGGCGGGTTTTGGTATGGAACGATCGCCTAAATGTTAACATCCATTTCGTGGCTAAGCAGAATGTCTCAATTTCAAAACCAATTTCATCTTCATTGCTGTCCAATAGAAAGCCGCCCTTTTCCACAGTCGGCATCCTCGGCGATTCCTGGGAAGCGACCGTGCTGGTCGTGCGCTTGTGCGACCGTCGATCCTCGAAACCCGATCGTTGCGATGCGATTCCTTGCGCGGTCCTTGCTCACGACGATTAGTCCGACGACGGGCTCCAACGGTTGCATCGCGATATCGTTCATGCTACGACAGTTTGAGCACGAGATGTGACAATGCAACGGTCGCTACTGCTGCCGCCAGGGAGCCGGAACGATTCTTTAATTTGGCATTGTCCGGTACCACCCCGTCGATCTTCACGAAACAGCCAGAAAGCCGCCGGTTCCGTGTGCCGGTCCGCGGGAGCCGATTGTCTGTGTGTGGCGTTAGCGAAAGTTTTGGGCTGCACAACAGTTTTGCTTTATTTAGATCTCTCGTCGGGCAGGTCTATGCCGTATTGTTCGCGGGTGGGATGACAATCGCAAGATACGTTTGCCGTTGCGCCATCGCGTCCTCCAGCCGAGGATCGGATAATTCGTGCACATGAAACAATCGATCCGGATCGGATAATTCGCTTAAGCGAGTGGATGAAGGTGGGATCCGAGGGAGAGAGGCCGAAAGACGAGGCTAAAAAGCGGAGCCGGCTTCCGATAATCAAGGACCAATTTATTTGTGACCTTACTGGAAAACAAATAGGGGGCACGTTTGATTATAAGTCCTTTGCAAGTCGCGATTGTTGGTGGTTTTAGCAGCATTTCGGTATGCGACCCACCGCGGTAGGCGCCGACATACAAGGAGAAGTCGGTGAAATGATTGAGTGAGGACGGTGGGAAGAGTTCTTTTTGACATAAATCATGTGTCTCCCTGTTATATGTGTCATTTTTTGTGGACATTTTACCAAAGGCTGCTGAAATTTTGGGGCGTTTCAAGCTTTAGTTCCGTATGTTAAGAATGTTCCTTGTAGAATACATTTTGCTTCGCAGTAAGAAGCGACACAGGCACAATTCAGAACACTTATGGTTTCTGGTTTTTCTTCTTCCCAAATTAAAAATTGATCATCTCCAACTCGTTAAATAATAGATTTTAGAGCCTTCATGTCTAATAGTGTCAATCCTAAGAATTTTAGGTAGTTGTCCTTCTAAAAACTAATCAATATAACTTTTTTATGTATATCTCCATTTAATAAATTCCTATGATTATTGGAACTTATCACTTCTGGGCTCATTATCATGGAGGAGCAAGGGGCTTGCCACCATATAATACTATTTCTTGACATTCTTAAATTAGTAGTCAGCTACATGTACTGATAAAACGGTTCGAATGGGATTTGATACCAGTCCTGTTGCATGAAAAATCGGTTCCATTACCACTAAACCACTCTACAGCTCAACATATGATTTGTTTTATCCGGTTAGATCGTCTTCGAATGTTACCTCAAAAACATATTACACCAAAAAAATTATGCCATTCGATGCTTTTGCTTCAATCGGGTTTGATTGCAATACCGATAGCGCGACAGGAACTGCGAAATTTTACTTTCATTCCAGACAGTTTTACATTGCCCAAAAATGTTATGCTCGCTATCCATTCGCATCGCAACTTCATCTTCGCTTGACGTTTCAGCGGGACGTGTTGTTTGGAGCCAGCATACGTTCATTCATTCAATCGTATCGTTGTCTTTTTGTTATTGTTTCTGTTGTCCAGTTTTGCTTACTTCATTCGGTTCGATGTAGCGAACTTTGTCTGCAGATGAGATATGACCTTCGTTCCAAATCGTGGAGTAGCCTAACCAATCCCTACGGTATGCCTGGACTTGTCAATATATCATACGTAAAGTGTGTAGAGAATTGTGTTTATGTGTGTGTATGAGACTCCGTGGATGTATGGTTGTTGGCCAGTGTCCCCGCGATTGGTGTCCTCCTGTACCTCAATCCTGTGTCCACCGTTGCCAGTAGATTCAGCGCGAAGCATGTCGATTTGGCGTCTCAGATAGGGACAAGTATTCAGTTCGATTTCGGCAATTTGTTTCAATCATAATTCTTTAACAACAAACGAAAAACAAAACCAAAAAGGAACCACAACCACCGAGAAACCAAACGATGATCGGACAGATTCTCTATCACTGTCCGGGAGACTCCAACGGTGGGGCAAGCGATTGCCGAGCCTTATGCTGTGCGGCAGTTTCGACAACACCATGCCGTGCTGTGTGTGCTTTATCTTCACCAGTGCTGGTGCGTCCTTCCGAACGACGGTGTCGTTTCACTCACTCACTGGAGCACACTCCCCTTTTGCACCCCGAGCAACATTTGTGAATGAATGAAAATGTTTCCTTTTACATTCGTTAGTGCCAGAGAGTATACGCACTCTGATAACAAAAGGAAAAAAGAAGCAGATCAAGCAAGTCAACACAGGTACTGGGATGATTGAAGATAGAAGGTTTGCTGGTTGCAGCAAGGCGAAGAACGCAGGAGGTGAGATATAGAGCCGTAGGGACAAGATAAGCTCGGTGGATACGAAGCGCTAAACCGCACTACAGCCCCACGATCGGGCAAGAGTTGAATGCGAGGATGGCAGCGACTTTCTTCTGCAATAAATTTCAAATTTTGGGTTGGTAGAAAACGGCAGGTGGCGACTAGTAGGTGGTTTGACCCCATGCCACCACTCGAAGCAGGAATGACATTTTTAACTATATCTCTGCCCTTCCCGTGCTCGGTTCCAGTTTGTCCGTGGCATACCACAGCCAAGCTGCGAAGGAGTTAAGAAGCGAAACACACTGAACGTGAAAACGATCGAACGAACGAGATACGTACAGGCGTACAGCATCTACACCAAGGTTTGCCTGTGGATGCAGCCCAAGCGGTGGAATGGAATATTTTGCGCCAGACGGTAAGATATGTTTCTTCAACTCGTTTATGATTTCCTAAAACAAAGTCATTTTCTGTACGATTCCAGTCCGACCCGACCGTCGGTCGGTTCCCGATCCTCCCGAACGTCACACTTGCACTAATGCCCCATCCACGTGCCACCACAGGTAAGCTGCGAGTGTGTTTTTTTTTTGTTTGGAAGTGAAATACTCAACGCACATATCCGATCGTTCGCTTATTTTGGGCTGTCATATTTCTCGGCTGTGCGCACGGAGGGAGTGAAAAATCCGTCCCGGTCGAGCCGCGGGAGATTAATTCACAAACATGTTTTAGGTATTTTTAAACGACCGAAATCGAAACGACCGAACGGTGGATACTTTTTAATACGATTAATTAGATTGGATTAAAAATTAGTATAATTTATTCGGATTATGTAGCGGCATGGTAGAGTGGCTAGTAGAATGGTTGTTGGTGCGGATCAGCTGCAGTTAGATATGATTAGAGTGCAGGATCGTATTTGAGCAATGGACAAACGGAAGCTAAATGGGATTGATTACAAAGGGTATTATAGAAAACAAATAAGCCAATGATTTACTATGGATATTATCTGGAGACCCTAGGCCCTCATGGATTTCATAGGTAAAGTGTAATGATGGGTGAGTTTGATTGTGAACCATGAATGAAGCTTCAAATCGAATGAATGACTTTGAAGACGCATCAAGACGATCTACGAATCATTGAAGATTCATTACAACAAAAGCTACAAAAAAGGCATAAAATAAGGAACTTTTGAAAAAAAAACTTCAAACGATTGCTAAGAGCAATTTAGGTTAGTATGGTTGCATAAGAACAACTTGTTGAGTCTGCGAACAAGCAAATTAATAATAAAAGAGGAATAACTAATAAATAAATGAATTAATACGTTAACATATCTATAAAAAGAATTAGGTTATAAAAAGTTATTCCAATTAATATTATAAAACCTACTACAAGTAACAATAACGCGAAACAGCTAAGAATCCAATTACTCATTACGAACCACATAAGGAAAAACAGTACGTACTTAATTTAACACTCTAAAAGGTTTTGTTCTAAACCTTGTATTACAAACATTTCCGGTTACCAGCTGTTGTTTTGTGAGCAATCATTAGTAATTTATCTTCCATCCAGCTCTGTTTGTTGTAACGAGTAATACCCCTAATTTGGTCCTATTAGCTTAAATTGCGCTACCTAACGCTCCCATTCTTGAAGGCTTGTTAGAAATGGCGAGAAGGTGTAAAGAAGAGGAAAAAATACTTACGCCCTTTTGTCGTAGAATTTACACATTGTTAACATTGTCAACGGCCATCGGGACGGTAAATGGTCGCATTCATCCAGGTTTCGGGGATCGACATTTTTTTTGTCGAGTCGTTGTTGTTGTACGGGGTTGATATTTTCATCGGCAGCAATGCAGCAAAAGCACCCATTAGAAGACAGCGTAGTTGTGAGGATTATTGTTGCCCGTCGATAGGGCCATCCAAAACAGGCGAAAGAGCAACAAAAAAGCGATTGAGCCAGATCAGATGGAGCATCCGTCAAAATGGGACGTGTCCCCAAAGTACACCAGGAAGAAGTTGTTGTTTGATTGTTCGCGTTAGATAGAATGTGAAATTATAGGGTTTTGTGAAATCGGGCCGATTTGATATTGCGGAAGTGCACCACAACAACCAGATCGTACGATAGCGTTCACAAATATAGGGAAGCATGATAAGGCACAAGTGAAAAAGGGAAAAAAACGCAGGCAGCAACCCGAAGGTGATGACAAAGTATCAATTTGAACGGTGGTTTTTGTTCATTTGTTGTGTTTGAGAAGGATGCATCAATATTAACATCAAACGTTGTTCAGGTCAACAGCCCATGTGTTGAAGATGCAAACCTCCATCGGTGTAAGCATACACAGCCAGCCGGCCGTTCCATTTAAGTCCGGGGCCGGGTGTGAGTCCACAACGGCGCGCGATGGCGACGATGGCAAAGATATTGCAAACAAGGCAATTTATGTTACCGAAAATGAGAGCGCCACCAATCGGTAGGTGTTTTTGTCATGTCGAAAAGTTTGATGATGCGGATGTAATATTGTGGGGTTGGAGTGTTGGAGTTTATTTTTTTGTGGTCATTCAACCATTAGATGACGATGATGTGTTTGCCAGGCCAGGACGAGTGAGGACGGTTGTAGGAAGCGAACACGGTGTGCAGCACGGGACCCATTTGGGAATTTGTCGATGAATTTGTTTTACATGAAACGAGAAGAAAATGTTGTACAAAAAAAAGAGAACATGAATGATGTTTCATTAAACGTATATAGAACATGTGCTCCAATTAGAATGAGTAAATAAGAATCGCTATCTGTGTGGTGGAAGTGGCATTCTAACACCACCACTGAACTGTCATAAATTGCTCGTGGCAATAAAATTATCTGCCAATAACGTGCAATAAAACTAATCCATCTTATAAAAATATTATAAAACCATAATGCAGTACAGTATGATATCAGTGAAGTCTACATGAAACAATAATTGCAATAAGAAATAATTTTAGCACATAAATATGATAACCTAGCTTGCATATGTTAAGTTTAATGTAAAACAAAAAAAAAACTAAATTCCGCAAATGAGATTTTAATGAGCATCTCGAATAATGTTTTACACCCTGTCAAGAAGCTTTCAAGCATAAAACACGAGATTGTACTGGATACCGGTAATTTAGTTTCGCCCGTGCTTGACAATGCACCTATCATTTACAAAACCGTCACGAAGGGTAACGTGAAAACAAGAACGAAAGTGCATAACCTAAGAAATATCGTTAACGACTCTGTTCGGTGCTAATTCGTTTTAAATTAATTATATCCAAGCTAAGCCAACCCGTACCGTCCACGGGCGCTCGACGTCGAGGCCGGTGTCAGCCGGCGTCTCGAGTGCTGTTCGGTACCATGACCGACTTTATCCTGCTGTTCCTATCTTCGTCATTTATTTATTTGTTTTGTGAAATGGGCTAGGGGACCACTCATCCACTTATGAGATATGGCTAATTTGTAGTTATCTAAATGGGAAGCTTTTTCAAGCGGCGAATCGGCGTTCGAGGAGCATCGCATAAAATAGAGGTTCAAACATGTTAACACATGATAGTGAGGAAGGTGAGACCTTAGCTTCCGTACGATAAAACTGAAAAAGCTCCCTGAGAAGGATAATGGTAACCGATTATGCTGGTCAAAGTGATGACTTTATACGGGGGTTTCCCGCCAAAAGATTCAAGCGATGTTTACGATGACTAAGAATTATAGAACTCTAGCAGGATTTTGCCTAACAAAATCTTAATATTTAACTTTCTTAAAAAGGGCAATAGCCTTAAAAATAACAATTAATTCAAAATTCTAAAACATCTGTAGAAAGGCGTTAAAACTCATGATAGCATAAATAAATTAACACCAGCATTCAAATCCAACACTGGAGTCGGTCGTATCGATCATATATCCGGTTCCATTTCAGACCCTTCGTTTGATGTAAGCTGCTGACAATGTACAATTTGTACCCATTTTCCTTACCGTGCTGATATCCTGCAAAGAAAGAAAGAAAGAAACATTGTTAGAATGCAAATAGGAACACCATGTTTCGACGGAACCAGAAGCAATCCGGTATAGAAATGTCCTCGAAATAATGGAAACTAATGTTAACCCCACGCGCGAAGGTGTTTTCATCGTTCACATTCGCCGCCTGTCTGTCGTCAATAAACTGTAAGACAAATCACCTGATTACGTGTTTATGGAACTGTTAAAATGGTCACGAGCGGTTCGATGACGGGTTCGCACCTTTGCGCGGACGAACTCCGTGTACCATGGTGGTGGTTCTTTGTGATTTTTCGGACCGAACTCCCTCCACCGTCCAATCCCGCTTAGCCTTTACCGTCCTGCATTATCCGAAGCTTATCTGCATCGTTTGATCGCGCGAGATTGAAATATGGGAAAATTAATTTAAATTCATATTTTTACGATTCACTCTCGCACATCCCTCGTCACAAGGCAAGGTATCCACGGGCCACGGGACAATTCGGTACGCGACAGCAAATCTGCCTCGTTGACGCGTGAATATGTAATTTTCGAGGTTCCGGCTTGGGCTTTCCTCGTAAACCTTGTTTGGGGCGTTGGGTTGGTAAGAAGAATGCAGAACGGACATGACAAATAAGTTGAGAAAGCATAAAGCAAGCAAAGAACCTGAAAAGAACAAAAAAGGAATTGAAACAATTTCCCAACGTAGGACACAAACGGCCTATATTCAATGGGACTACCAACACACAAACACACATTGAAAAGCCTCATGGATAGTTCAACCTCCGGGCATTGGTATACCGATTGTCCGGCTCGATGGTCACATGGTTAGAGCCAATAAACTACAACTCTATACCACATTGTGCTGAAATTTATGCATTGTAAATTATTATATCGAACCATGTTTAACTGGCTAATAAAGCATTTAATTTGACTAGAAATAACTTCATCGTCCGCGCGGGTCCCCGAGACCGGGACACCACGAGAAATTATCGTTCCGAGCTGGTTTATAGATTCGTCAGTGGTTTCAGACCCAAAGCACTGATGGACGGACACCGAAAACTCGAACGGCACGGTATGAGCTTGGAAAATGCATGCGTGCGCGCAGGAATCCATGTTTATATGTCCCCGAGCAAAAAAAAAAAAAAAACCGGGTAAGGTTGGGGGATGTTAGTCGAAGGTTATAATTGGAGTGGAGCGGTCACATCTTCGCCTCGCTGGCGAGTGTTTGTTTGCTACTTCTTCTTCTGTTCCGCGTCGTGAATTCTATCCACGGTTCCGGAGCCTATCGGTCATAGGACTTTCTTCTCGCCTATATCTCGACCAACCTCAGTGGGGTGAGTTGCGTTCTTTATATGGCCGGCAATTTACGTATAGCAGTGTATGTTATTTTTTTTGTTATACTCGCTAGCCCCACAACAACCATGTTTATGTTTTATTTACATGAGCAGCCGTAATAAAAAATTCAAATTTCATCCAACGACTTTTTCATATTTATGAAACAACAAACAAAACCCCACACGAATGAAATAGTTGCTATGGGAGGGATGAAGCAAATGGGAGGGGAGAGGCGGGGTGGGGGGGGGAGGTAGGGTTTCGTTCTTCTACCCCCCAAAAGCTGAACGCTGAAGAAGAAAGAACAAAGGGGAAAACGAAGGCCACACGGCAAGCTGTCAAGCAGTTTGCTAACGGCCGGGAAATAGGTGTCGAGTCATATGTTTTCGGACCCGGGCATCACCGGTATATTCACGTTGCGCTACGCTTGCGACACAGGTTGCGCTGGGAAGTCGGGAGACCGCCCGAGACATTCCTATTGTGGTGGCCTTCAACGATTAGTCCAATCCAACACAAAAATGCAACATCGATTAACTCCAGCTGAGCGACGAGATTATGTTATGGGCCAGAATCTTCTCGTGTTCGTGTGCCCGTGTGTTTGTGTGTGGGTCAATCGTTTTATTCTGGGTGCCCTATCCACGGCCGTCGCACCTCCCCTTCCCCCTTCAAGCACCGAACGCTCATTTGGCAGGAACGGGTTCCTAAATTGTGCATGATTTATGATCGGCACTGGCAACGGGTCTAGCCAAAAGGGAACCTTTTGCCTTTGGCCAATAAAATGTAGGTAGGAATGTACAAGAAAGAAGTGTCAATTCATAAATATTTGATTAATGTCAAATCTCTAATAGAGGAAAACCAACTGGGTCGGGTCTTCGATCCGGCTATGATTAATATTCTGATTATTCTAATTTATTCGACTATTTTACGGCACGGCCACGGTATATGGCATATGGCTGATTAGAATATCTTTACATCGAGCCAGCAGCGGAGACAGTATTGATACAGATCAACTTTTACCACCGATCAGTTTGGTGCGCGAGAATAGTTTGATAACATCGTTAGCAGGCGAAATGGACAAGAACAAAAGATTCAATATTAAATCCACAGTTCATGATTTTGCTATGTGTTTAGCGTTTCAGAATAAAGATGAATATCCTGCAAATTTATATTTTTGAAGAAATTAGAATCTATTCGGCAGAGTTTAGAATGGCACTCAGCATATGCCAAGCTCGATCAACAACAACGAAGCGATATTTCCAAGCGAATTCGTTTTGCTCCGAAATTTGGAACAAAGTTGGGAAAATGTTTAAGTTTTTCTGATAAACAAACTTTTGCATAAAAGCTGTGTAACAATTTCCTACAAACAAACCCTTAGAATGTTGGTGAAAAAATGCAAGAAACTTACTGTCTAACTCAATATGTGCAGCAAAAGAATATAACTTTATTAGGGAAACTACACACTAACCGCTTCACACTTATTGTAACACATTCCGAATACTTTAGCCATGGTTGAGCTAACTTCGTTTCCTTTCTATGCTGCATTTGAGACCTTCCTTCCGTCCCGTTGATGTATTAAACATGCACCACACGAAAGATCAAACAGGAACATTTTGTCTTAATTATCCACATTTAGTATGTATTAATTGTTTCGTTGTAGTTTTTGTTTCTTCCCCGGGCACGAAGCTCAAATTGTTACATGTCAAATATTATTCATGAAGTTCCAGCGACAATGGGTGTTTTCCCGCCAGTGGCTTCTGCACGCAGCTAAGCAGTAGTTTCCAAAGAAAGCAGCAAACTTTGGAGCTGCCTTCTCACAGAAAAAAAGAACGAAAACAAACCGAACGCTATGCTCTCACCACCAAAAACCTTAAACAGGGTGGCAAACGGCTGGTTATACATATTTCATGTTTTCTTCATTATGAAAGCATTTTGAAAAACATTTTTAACACATTTTTATTAAAATTCTTGCACTTTATATTTTTTCCACCGCTAATTAAAAATTCAAATGCCAATATCATTGTTTGCTCTCGCCCGACAATAGAATGTTGCTTGGTGTTCTTCCGCCTATTTTGACGTGACGCCACGTTCAAATAAAGCTTGATTAAATCGCAAACTTTGATGCTTATCCTAGCGATCTTCTTCGTTATCGGTTGAACCTTTGATACGGTCGACGGTTGGTGCTGCTGGACGTTATTAATTTTGCCCTGGGTACCCATCAAACAAAGCGCCGATAGACGCTTGAACACAAAGATTTGTATTTTTGCAGGCACTTGGGCCTCCTAAAAATGAAAGGTACTCCAACTAATAGTAGTTTCCCATGCGGCAACAATTTAGCGTTTTTGCAAACAACAGTGCTGTCCGCTTTATTAACCGCACCCCGAAACCTAGCCTTCCTTGAACCGGCACAACAACAGAAGTCACGAAACACGGTGGTAAGAGGGCAAGATTACATCATTTTGCTGGTAATCAAAATAATGATTACATATTGATGAATGACGATAATTTAGGTACCTTCGTATAATAAACATTTAAGTAACGTATCCTGCGTATTTATTTTCCCACTACCTCAACAGCCAGCGTTGCGGCCCACCGTCCGAAGCGATCGATTGTGATATGTTGTTGTCGCTTGTGCGGGACAGAGTTGTCGGTCGAAAAAAACGTACCCTTCTGTACGGTTGCAGGAGCGCGCGGTTGAAGTGCAGTTCGGTTTGATGTTTAATCAATTTTGACGCAAAACAAACTTGCTGCACGACCCACATCTACCATCTTGCTATTTCTTCATCGACCATTGCGGGTAGGGTGCTATAAAGGGAATGTACGTACGGTTCCGTGCACCATGCGCGGGAAACTCCATGATTGAGAGGAAATAAAAATTAGTCAAAAATTGTTATAGGTAGTCGGGAGTGGAGATATTACGAGTCATTTTCGAATCTGCTTTGTTATTAACTTCGAATGCCGAAGTTCATTACAACCTGCAAGGGCATCCAGGTTCAAGCTGTTCTGTGGCGAGATGATACTGCAGACATCTGCTGCCGTGTTTGATAACATTTTTAGAACTTAATCAACAATGGTGGGCTACTGCACGGCGTGTAGGAATGTGTGAGAAGACAAATCCACACATTGTAAAGAAATTCTAACTATTGGACTTGTGTGCATTTTTTTTTATATTCATTAAGAGTGAACGCATTGCTAAGAACTGTTTGTAACTTAATCCAGAATTAAATTTACATCGATATAGAGACATTTTATTTTTCGATCTTTGGAAGCGCACTATATATCCCGGGAGTACTGGACAGATATCTGCATCTTCATGAAATTCCTCTTTTTTAGGAGAACTACACGATTATTGAAAGATATTCCGTTCAATAGAATTTCCATTCCGAAGACGGTGTGTATGCAGAGAGGTGTAAAATAATTGGACTAGGACAAAACAAACTGCAACACCATCGGTGAGCATGGCGTGTTATGGTGAATGTTTTGCGCACAGTTTATCACATGCCTCTAGTAGGGTGTTGCGATGCAATGTTGCAGCAGAAGAAATAAAAAAAACTGTCACAATGAGTAATTTTTCTACACGATTAATTTAAATTCCTTTTAAATAAAACGCCCCGAGAAATGGAAACATTTGGCGACAAAAAAACAAATGACACATTTTAATTTAGGGTTCCATGGTATGTACGATAAAAAGGTTAAGATGCAAGACCTGGCAAAGTTCGCTTTAAAAGCCAAATAAGGCCAACCGAGTGTCCGCCATCGTATTAATCGAAGTGATGCCATTTTTTGACAATATTTTAATTAAAAACCGCAAACAGGTGAACTGCGCGATGTCTTTGGTACAGTTTGTGTTCCCAAATACGCAGGAACCGTTCATTAAGTGGCTATTGGATCGTTGCTGTGAACTTTCCATTTCGTTTTGTCCTCGAAGTGTCTGCATGTAGAGGAATTGCAATGGATTGGATGGGGTCGCAACGTCCACTTGTCCTGTTTCCGATAAACGCAACAGTGTTCCTTTTGGGGTGAACATCCCCAAGAGGTGAACGGTAGCTGGGTGCTGCTATTTTTTGCCGCTGTCATGTGCGAGTGTGTGTGTGTGCGTTTGTGTTTACAAGTTATGTGGAATTATTATACAGAATGATTAGGGAAGCTGATAAACCCTAAAACATGCTGTTTTACACCCATTATCGTTGCGTTACATAATTATCGCTGAAGCTACATGCACCGGGAGAAACATGGTCCGTTGTCCATTGAGATAGGAATTCCCGTTTAAAAGAATCGTATGTACTGACAGTAATGCTTGCCAAAGATGATCAAATATTCGATTTTTTTGTGAATAAAATGAGCACACTAATGGGTATAAGAAAAGCCCAATGAACAAAGACGCTGCAGCATTGAAAATAGCACTTCACAGGGAGACCACTGTGCGTCTTTACAACTGTTGCTACACTTGACAGATTGTCGTTGACATAGGAAACTTTTAAACCTTTAACTATCGGTTTGTTCGAGATAACAGGGATGGACCGCTGCAGGTGGAACCGATGGCAATGAAAACGGTATGAGGTTTTTGTAACTAATCGTTTGTCCCTAGCACACAGCTCAACCTCGGATTCTCCCGTCAGTCAGGGCAATTGCAGACACTTTGCAATGAATTTAATGCATTTGCTAGATCTTGTCACCTATGAGTGTCGGAGACACATCCTCGGCTGGCAAAATCCCTTGGCGTCCCGGCTAGCAACGTCCGTTGCACAAACCACCCCCAACCCAGGCGGTACGGCGGCTACGTCAGCGCGGTGCATGTCAGTTGCTCGAGAACTTAGCCCGAAGCACGACGTGTACACCTCGAGGAGCAAAACTCGTCCAGTGGTATCTTCTCGGTACATGACAGTTCGGTAATTTACGATTTTCTCCCATCGAATTCATCTTGGAGAAGCAGTTTTTGCAATATATCTTACCTCCACTGCGTACACACAGCGCACTCTGTCTGAATCCCTGCTGTGGTTGCTGCTACAGTTGCAAATTAGAAGAAACAGAACTTTGTGATTGGGGAATGGTGTCGGTGCTGTGCAGAGTGCACCGGCCAGCTCCACCAACCAGCTAGATTGTGTTCTGTCTTTCGCAGTACTATGACGTTGCTTTCACCTCCCAGCGACTGGGGGCTGGGATCAAGATCAGGAACAAAGTGTGTCCTTTGCCGATAGCATCTTACGGCGGAAGGAGAAAGGAGTCTGTTTCTTCGTGCAAACGCAAACGATGTAATATACCAGCGAAACTGGTTCTACAACGCAAATGCGAAAAGGGTTTAATAGCTGTTCGGTGCTTTGTTGATAATACTGTCCTTCCGGTTCACGGAGTCCGAGTTTGGGATTGATTCCCTGCACAGTGACGCAATCGTATGGTGTGGTTGCGGCGTACAACTTTAAATGATTATCAATCAATGAAATAAAATTGTTTATCATATTTCACAACATTTCAACAAATATAGTATATGATAGTATCACATCAGACGCTACTGATAGGTTTTGTCCAATGCAACCCTTCATTAAGGACCATAGTGCACCGAGTTCTTTCTCTTCCCGTTTGATAAGCGGTCAAAAAGCCCCAGTCAGCCCATTTACACTTTCAACCATTAGGCTTTCCGCCAAATTGAGAAAGGCGTCGATACGAGACTACGATTTGATACCATTCCAAAGGATGACGATGCCGATAGCATATCGTTTGCAATGCATCTTCCAGGGAAGCACGATGGTACTGGGCCTGTCGAAAGATACTGCGCTTCATGTTTGTCTCGAACAACGCTAAGACAGTGTTATGCCTGTCAGACAAGCTCGGCGTATAAACAATGCACAAGAAGTTGCAGACGTGCCGTAAAGAAACGTTCGGTTTGCTGAATATGCGAAATGTGGAAGTTACACGAAAGGCGATATTTCCATATCCATTACGAATGATCTGCTGCAATCTGAGGCTTATGGCTACATACCCGTTAGTGTATGTGGGTAATTTCTGTATTATTTCTACATACCACCGTGCCGTTGCCGGCTGTGTGTTGGGCGCGAAATCATGGACCTATTACGGCTGCGGGTTGTGTTTGTGGTTTGGGTGCCGGAAAAGATGGATTGCCAACCGGACGGCAGAATGATGTCTTACCCCGGGTGGCTGTATCTTACTGATGGTATTGCAAGGATTTGCAGGTCCTTAAGAACCCAACAAATGATATAATTCAATCTGCAATTGGTGACGGTTGAATGGAGAAGTAGAGGGGAGTAATGTCTATTGGTCGAGACTTCCGGCAAGTTAATTTCTTGAATGCTCAAAGCCACTCTGTACGCTCTGCAATTGTCAACTAATTTAGTAAATGGTTAATTGTTAGCGCGTTGATATCAATTGCTTTAAGATCAAAATTCTTTTTTTTTCATCCCTACGATTTCTTCGAGTTCGATTGATAAAAAGAACCGTCATAAGTTGAGGTTTGAGATGGCATCAGTAAAACTTGGAGTGTAGAAATAATGACTAAAAGAAAAGCGACAAACATTGAGCACAGAAACCTCATAAACTGGCAAAACCAAAAACACCACTGATGTCCATTTCTGGAACGGTTTGGAAAAATAGCAACTTTCCCTCTTCGCCCGTACAAATGGTGGGCCGCACCTATCTCACCGGGCGGATACAAATCTGATCGCAAACAAGGTGTATCATCCTCTCCTACGCAACGATGCATTCGTTTAATTTATAGATTTTGTATTCCACATGGTATAAATCAAAACGACATAATTAATTGATAAAAATTACTTAATTTTAGATTTATGTCGCTTTTTATTCGGTCAAGCAACAACGGTTGGGCGCGGGCAGTGTTGCAAGAAGAGCCCGAAAGACCTGAATCTTAAAGAAGCTTTCGCCCGCAAAGATCGAAGCCAATGGGGGCAGCACCAAGAACAGAGGATGAGCATGATGATCACTGCAGTGCTCTCGGGGTTCTACTCGCGCGCAACGAGATACCCCATGAAGCCGTTTCGCTTTGTGCAGCCGGTGCAAGAGCGAGCCATTTCCTATATGCATCATACAGTTGTGAGCCACACACAGGTGAACCACAGGAAGTAAAACATCGTACGCCAACTGGACCATATTGTACGAGGGCACTGTGCTGTGCGGATCCAGTGCAGCCACTCGCACCATCCGTATATCTGTATCGTGTTCAATGAAGCCGCCACCGTTGCAGGCACCGTTCCCGGGTGGGGTTCGTCTTTTCTTAGCTGTTTCACGGAGAAACATAGTCCTTATATTTAAATTAGATTAAAAAAGGGTGTAATGATTCGTCATAAATCACGAAGCAAACGCAAAGTATGCCACCCAACCGAAGCTATTAATCAGATGTGAAATGTTGATAAAAACCGATTCACCATAAGATTCTACCGATGCTCCATTATTGAAATGTTACCGGCGTCTTATCTTTGCGCCGCGGTGACTATGTGTATACACACGGTGCGTCGGTAGTAAGATGAATGGGGGTGCGATGAATTAAGAGCAGAAAATATACACCAAACGGAATCCAACAATGTATCATACGGTTAGAAAACTAAGGATAGCGATTTTGAGTTCTAATTGATTTATTGGACTTAGTATTCATTTTCGAACCGATTCCAAACGAATTCAAATTGCTACGGCGATTTTCATACGATGCCAATATTTGTTTGATGTTTTTTTGATGGACGATGTTGGATAAGTATGTCCAATAGCGCCTTTTTTACTTCAAAAAATACTCATCTGTTATCACATCACGGTCGCATTAATATTTAAATCTACAAATCATTGAATAACGAAAATACGAACAACTCGTATGGGTTTTCCTTACTACAATCGATGCAAGAATAAAATAACTAAATAAATAAAACACAAACGGTGATGGTGGCCATTAAGGCGAAGGAATAAAGAAAGGCAAAAATCAATGCATACCGTCCCTTGTACGACGCTTAAAACACGCTGTGAGAAGAAAGTTCGATAACAAGCAAATGCACTCAAGATGCTAAGCTCAAGGAATGCTGTTATTGGCAGTGCGACTTTTTTCCACGAGTCAACCATCCTTCCTACATTTTGTTTTTGTTACGCTGCGGCCTCCGAATGCCGTCGCCCGAATCTGGACAATCCTTTCACACGGGCCAGACGAGCAGTGCCCGGCGATGCAACTAAACACCACATGAACCGCCGTTGTGGGGAAGCTGTTATAGGATATATGGTAATGGTCATAAAGCTAAACGCTTACGGTTCATAAAACTGTTGTTACCGCGCGCCATTCGCTGTGACTCGGAATACTTTACACATGGCAGTGTTGTGTGTGTGTTATATATTATCATTTTCACGATTAACAAAAGGAAATCATTCCAAATGCCCTCAAGAATCACCCTACTCAACAAAAGACTATGAACAGTTTAATGTACTGAAATATAACATATATTCTTGACGTTATTAGATCGATGGAATTTGGGTTCTTATTTAAGAATTTTTTAGAATTACCAAGGAAACATCAAATATCGGTTTCTTACATCTATGACTTCATACTAAGCTAATGTTTATATAAATGTAAAAGAATATCAATCAATCTCTTTTAAAATCATAAGAGAGAGTTCTATTCTTGTGTCATAAATACGGCCAATTATAAAACCAATAATTACATGTAAGTTTGTCAATGCTGAGTTTTCCTAAGGAAATTAAAAAATAACATAATGTTCTGATATTATAAGCTCTCCAAGAAGAATTTATTGGTAAAAGAACAACAGCTGTACAGTAATTTTCCTTCGAGATCCCCTGATTGCCTCGTAGACGAGTGAACAAAACCAGAAAGAAAAGAAAATGGCAGCAAGAGTTGGCGGACGGGACCCGGGCCACAGTTTTCCGCCTCGCAAACGTCACGAATTTTGCGCAACCATGTTCTCGATCACTCAATTTAACCGTTCCTAGTGATTTGCGTTCACACTACATGTACGCATTGCCGCGATCGTGCAGCACCGGATCTTTCGCGGGTGCTTATTATACGTCATTATGCGAGCACCGTGCCACCACCTGTGCAGTAACAGATCCGCGATCGTAGCTTGGATGAATTCCCTTTTTTTCTTTACCCATCGTAGCCACCCAAGTGCGAAAGGATACATTTCCCTTGGGCCATTCTTGGGCCTGGGAAGATGCGCTTATGTGCCACGGTGGCTAGAGTGCACCAGCCGCACATGCCCGCTCGCCAGCGTTTGGCGCGTTTCGCTCACTCGAGCATCCACAGCCCGATTGCTTTATCATAGCTCCACGCACAATTCGTGGCAGGATGCGCTGCTGCCGCTGAAGCAAAATAGTAATTCATGTCTTATCAATGGAACAACGCGCGGTTGCGCGAACGGTGACGGTACACGGGAGCGGTGTGCCGGTTGGAAGGATGTTAATTCTAAAAAACACAATTTTTCTACGAATTATTCAAATGAATTAACATCATTTTTGTTGCCATGTTGGCTGCATTACACTATGTAAATTGCACCGTGCGTTCGCTAGATAAATGGCGCCTGGTCGGGTGGTCGGGAAGGAAGTGGTTTGGACGGCCTGGGGAAAGGGGGAAAATGTTTTACGCGAGAAAATGCGCGAATGATGAGTAGCAGCAACCGCGCAACGCGCTGTTTACATTACGGCTAAAACCCATACGACGAAAGCTAGACGCACGAAAATTACAACCTGAGGCCGCGCCATTGCAAAAGGCACAACAACCCAAGACAGGCGAGGCGAAACAACGCGAACCGATGGAAACAAAAATAATAATAATATAAGCGCATTAATGTTAGCATATAAAACAATTAAATTCGCGCGTACGCATCAAAACGGAAACGCGGCCGGCGAATGGCCGCGCCGGGGGAACACCGGTGAAAAACGCCAAACCGTGCGATTTGAAGGGCAGCAAAAATGAGAAACTCGTCTGCGCTTCGGCGTCTGGTGCAGACGCGTTGGAATCTCGATCGAGACGGGGGCTGCGTGCACGAAGGCGCCTTCGGTGGATGATCGAAGCCCTCCCCGTGTGGGGTTGTTTTGTTTGTGAGATCCGAAGGAAAACTGTTACGCGAGCTTTTCTTTTCCATGTGCGCTCGGAAACGCGAAAATGATGTACCGCCCGGTTGTACCCCGTCTGGGGTTTGTTGTCTTACTGCAAGCTGGGGCCTGCAGGGATAGTGTTGTACACATTTGGCGTTTCCGATGGGTGCGTATGGTAGGGTAGGCTTTGCGTACATCATCGAGACCTTTCCATGCCACGAAGGTGCGCATAGTTGCATTACGATTGCGTTTTTGATTTATAAAATGGCAGCAAAACCTAGTTTCGCGGGACCGAACCGACTCCCAGACATGACGTTGTTTGTATGAGGGCTTTGCAAACACGGCGCGCATTGGCACTGGCAGCAATGTAACTTGCCAGGCACACACACACGCATGGGGGTTTTTGTTCTAGTTGATTCGTGGTCAAAACAAACTTGCCAACATAATTTGCCCCCCTGCTCTGCCCCCAGTTGGCTTGAGGGCTGATGGACTTGCACAGGGACAAAACTGCATACGTGCCTCGCATAGCATTGCCGGACGCCGTGGAAAAGAATACGCTGAATGTTGATTGAAGGAACCTCATTTCCACATACTTTTCGTATCATTTCGCTACACCTCGATAGATCGCGAATCGAAATGTGCTATCGTTTCTCACATTGCAATTAAATGCTTACATGGCGCAATGCACTTGTATCCAGCTCAAAAAGATAACTTATGTTAAACATGAATGTCTGATATTGGTGTAAAAACGGTTTCTATGCTTATGTTTTGTTTTGCTGCCTGCAACAGTAGACGGTTTCAGACTTCATTAATATCCACAAACAGCAATGAAGCATGACATTTTTTAAAGAAACAATAAGGGAACTTTACTTAATTAATTATAAAGCCCTTACAATAGATCCGTGGACTAGGTCTGAAGCTCAAGTCCTTGAACCAAAATACTTCTAAGCGGTTCGGGGCCTGTCACTGTCCAATCCTGTCTGGCAGCTGCCTTATCAATACCACTCCACCTCAATAACTACTAAATCTCTTAAAAACGGCTAAGAAAGACTTCACCGGCTGGGTGGTCTGGAGTCACTATTCTATTGATATGATCAACCCACCAGAGCTCGGAAGTCTAATTCGTTGTGCGCTAGTGAGTAGCATCGTACGACGCATAGATTTCTTTTATTACAACAGCTTACAACAGAGATTTTCGCCAGATTTGGATATAGTTCATGCTTCAAGAGTGCATGTGAAGTGCATTGGGATTGTGAACAGGTTCACTGGTGGTGTCATTACCATTTTGATTTTTGGCTCGTTAAACTCCAACGCGAGCATTTTCACTGGCTACTCAATGCTCTGATAGATTTAAGTTACACAGGATAGCCATATTTTCAGCAAATGACAGGATGTGGATTGACTTATAGAAGCTGATTTCAATCCTCGAGTCTCGAATGGATCCCTCTAGCGCTAAGGCCATTGATCGCTATTGAGAGTTTGCCATCTACCGTCACCTGGGAAGTATCACTTTATTCGAATTTCAATTGAGAACCAAAGAACAGTTGAATACCTCAGTTCAAAACAAAAACCCAACAAACCATCAAGTGCATAAATCCGATCGGATCACCAGCGGCAAATGAACCGCAACACCGTGAATGCCAAGAAGGAGGGAGAATTCACAAAATTAATTGTCAAATTGTGCTAAAATACGGAAGGAGTGCAGACGTGCAGACGTGGACACGCAAACAAGCACGAAATTTATAGCCACCGAAAGAAATCGTCGATATCGCCGTTTTTATCCCAACCCCGTGGTAGAAATGGTCGTAACAACACTGGGCAATTCAAACTAGGAAGACAAATTCTGGCAAAAAAAAGAGAATCCAACTTAAAAACTAAAGAAACCCGCACATTGAACTGCGGACCTGATACCAGCTTGTCCTGTGCATCATTCGCAGTTCACAGCATAGAATGTGCAACAAACAGAGCAGCGTCCATACCGGCATGCCGCTATTGTGAATTTTAATTACCGCGTTGGCTGATGAAAGATTTATACCGATATTGTTGCTCTTGGTTCGCTTGGCATTCATACTAAGGTAAGATATAAATATCAATGGGTATAGTGTAGAATCAGTCTGTCACTAAAATACCTAGGTTTAGGTTTGGCCATTATATTGTCCTCGCACATGGATCACGAGGGTTAAGAAGGTGAAGAAGGTTTTCTAATATACCGAATAAAGATGTTTTAGATTTTTTAACTGCTTTTCCATTTTTGATTGAAATTGAATTTAATTGTTCACATTTGACCTGCCGAGATTATTCGTTATTCGCCCGTTATTCGAGAAAGAGTATGTTCATCCGCTTCCTTGTCGATACCATTTTCGATTATATGATAAACATGACATACGAAGCCCAATATAACTAACCCGTTTTCGTATCTCTAAAACCACTGGATGAGTTCTACTTCTTGCACATACAGGAACGTACAATAACTCCAGTTTTATGCCAATGGATGTCAAGTGATCGTGACAAAACGATAGGGAAATAGAGTGCAAAACCCTTGGATGACCGAATCGTGGCCACTTTGGTGTCAAACCATCAGCACAAACCGGACTAGATTTTTCCGAGCACACTCGGCACGTTCAATTTCAAGCATGCGCACCATATTTATCTATGATCATTGGGCACGACTTTCAACCAACACATTGGCGCCCTAACAGGTGGAACGCAAATGGTTCGTACACCGGTACCTAAGTCACAAGTTGGCGAATAAGTTGTACTGGAATTTTGATTCGTTCGGTTGATTTCACCAACGCAACACTTGACGTGTTGGGATGTATAGTCCCAGCCAGAATCTGGAAAGGTCATCGTCTAGAAAAGGGCAGGGAGTGCCTTTCAAAGCATAATTATTTCCCTTTCCTATGGGATGCACCTTTTGATGCCCTTCGGTTAGAGCCGATATGTTGTTCAAGATCCAGAAGACATCCGTGGTTCAATTTAAAAAACCTATAACATTATAATTTAATAGAAATCATACACGAGACTGAAAAGTATTTACCTGTAATTGCAATTATATGGCCAATTAGTTTGTTCATTTATTATTTTTTGGAACAATAAGTATTTCGAACACTGCACAATGTTGCTTGGCAAACAATTTTGAGCTTTATTTGATGATTATTTTTATTCAAATAAAAAAAAAAATATTATAACAAATACTGTAATTTCAGACACTTCACAGCCATCTTTTCAGGGAGGTTAGTTAAAAGTTGAAACATTACATAAACAACCACATTTCTGTGGTCCTTTACTCGGCGGGCGTGTATTTCATGTCAAGGGAACATGCACGCATACCCACACATTACGCACTCCGACCTTTTCGAAAACTAGCGGTCAGGGTAAGGGTGTTCTAACTCCCGACGGGAAATAATTCTAATTTTTGCATAAAAAGCTTTTCCCCACTAAACATTTTCATTATCAAATGAAGCGAACACCATTCCTGTGTTCATAAATATCCCAAACTTTTTATGCACACTTTGCCAGACACACGCACACACACACACCGTTTCCCACTTTCACACACGCGTATACAATTTTCCGACACACGGTAGTGGTAAGATTGAACAACGGGAGAGATAGGGGTACGGGGGACGGATCAGTTCACATAAACTCCCCGAAACCTCGCTTGGGGCTGACCGCTTTAATTAACGCATCCTCATCTTCCTTCGTGTGATGGCGGGGGCATGAAGATGAAGGGGGCATGAGTTAAAACGAAATGTAGCTTGTAATACCGGGGCGATGGTCCACCGAAAGGTAAAGCTGACCACTTTTTCGACCATCGGCCACCGGGGAGTAGTTGAGCAGTGCCGAGTACTCTCAACGCTCTTATGGAAAAAGGCACTTTTTCCGGTTGCTCAATTCGGTTGGTCAACCGAGAGCTGGACAGGAAATTGGCGACCCCCGGTCGTGCTATGCCCGGTAAAAACTTCCGGCACAAAAATGATGTAGCCCCGTGTAGCCACGGCTACGCCACAGAACATGACCAATCTGCTCGGAGAAGACAGGGAACGGAGTACAGCGCTTCAGTACCGACAGGCCCCGGGTATTGAAGGTGGGGAACATATGTGAGACCGCATCGTACACTACATTCTTAGCCGAATAGTAGTAACGAGACCAAAAAAAAAACGAACTTTTTAAATCTCCCACTATTAATCTTTATGGTTAATCAAAATTTATTACCACCACTGCTTTTTTGGCTATGCAATAGTTCCGCTCCGGTGTGTGGCTGGAGAAACTTTTAACCGTTTCTCGGAAGCTGATAAACTTTAATGTCATGTCCGAAGAAAGTTAGCGAAATGTTTGCACAAATAAAAAGAATTTTTAATCCTTGCATGCGTATTGAATGATTTAAGACTATTAGAGAGCGTAACTTCATCGTAGAAGTAATGCAACATATCTTTCGGCAGTGTCTTACTGTGTAAAATTGTTATGTTGGATGAGTCTGAATCAGATTCATTAAATCTTGACGCTCGAAATCGAACGAATAACTAAAAATCTCTATTATGAAGATTCATGAATCTTTAATGCTGGATTTCAACATTCAAGATTCATAAAACACAACAAACTCTGTTCAGAATATTCTTGAGATTTCTATCGAGTCGTCTTTTCTAGAGAGTACTTTTAAAGGGCATAATATGAGATTTTAGTTTCTACAGCACGGGATACTATTTATGGAGCTCTGTAGTAATCTGAAATATTCGCGAACCTTTAGAGTATTTTCACAGTTACATGAATGCTTAGAGATGGCTAAATGTGTTGGAAACCCAATGATGATTTTAATGACTCCTTTCAAAAGATTTCCTTTCAAAAAGGCACACCACTGCTAAAACGCAGAATGAATATAAACATAAATTAGCAAACAAGCAGCAATAAAAAAACAAACAAACGATCGGGTTGGACGAATACTTACTAAATGATTATGTTTACCAGTTAATTTAATTGCAAACAAAACGAAAAAAAAGCCTTCTGCTTTTCTCGCCGCGTTTGCTCACCTTGGATGATGGATATGTTTACGACATTCTACCATTTGCCGATTGTTCACCGTTCATCAGCAATTTCGTCCAACCGTGATCGTCACTGTCATTATATTACCGAGATGAGCGAATTTCCACCGAACGATGACAATACGGTGTAATCTTACGCGAGAAAACCCTCACACCACACCTTGTCGTTTCGAATCCACATATTTCGTGGAAATGAGCTGTGAAGCGTTGGACGCACGACTCGTGGCTAAAATTATCATCCTTCCACGGAATCTGCCAGCTAACCAGCGACGTTCGTACGTTCGCAGCCATAACAAGGATGAGGGATTTTTAGTAATTAGCATCGCGTCAACCGTATGGCAAAAGGAGGCAAACGCGTTCTTCCTTCATAACACGAGCCTTCACCGAG
Organism: Anopheles marshallii; assembly: GCF_943734725.1. Classification (NCBI taxonomy): domain Eukaryota; kingdom Metazoa; phylum Arthropoda; class Insecta; order Diptera; family Culicidae; genus Anopheles; species Anopheles marshallii. Next base: position 72,526,665 of record NC_071327.1, on the reverse strand, counting down.
CCGGAAGTTAGCCGAAAAGAGTCGCATCTTCTGCAATGTTTTATGAGAACATTTTCCCAGACCGCTACCGGTTATCCACGCACATTAGCTTCACACGAAATTGGGCAAACGAATGTAGGCAGCGTGTGACAGAACGGGAGCAGGCAAGAATTCTTCGCCCTATCACGTGCGCCTGTCTCTCTTTACGAACGAAGAAATATGCAAATTAATTTATGACAAACTGTGAATGCCCATGTATGTGCTTCACTAGCAGCAGCAGCAGCAACGCCATCAACGAGACGTTCGAAATAAAAACAACATGCTGATGATGATGAACATGAAGGTGCGGGAGTGAAACGAACCCAAATGAGCCAAAAGTCGAGCGGAAAAAAAGGGAAATAATTAATCTAATTTATTGGTGTGGCGTAGTACGTAGCGCACATGTGGCATGGTACGGAATGTTAAAAATTTTGTATAAATCTTCTCGCTGGGTGGAATCATCACCCGACGGGGCACGGTACGGTGTGAGAAAAACAGCATTACCGGATTAGCCGGTGCGAGTATGTTAATTAGTGTAACTTGAATGAACGTGAAAACGGAAAACCCTTCAGCTCAACATAAAACCCCCACCCAAAGATGATCCGACTCATATCTTCAATGTTTGACTTCTTCACGAAAAAAGAATTGTTGATTTAACCGAAGGAAAATCGCCTCTTCGGTTATCGAAAGAGACATTTTTCTATCTTATTTCCCCACGCGTTGTTTCGACAGATGTCCCAGTTGATAGTACATTGATTATTTGTCGTACAGTAGCGATCGGGGATGCCTTTCGCCTAGCATATCCGCCCGACCGGGCTGATGGAGAACGATTACACAAACTTTTCCCATCGTCTCCAATGGCGATATTTCGAAATAGAAATCCTTGTATCACTAAACTGAAAACATGTGTTCCGTCAGTGAAACACACTTCCCATTCCCGACGCTGTCTTCGAAAAAGTATGATAAACGCGAGTTCGACGTTATAGTTTTTGGCCATACTGAAGTGTGTAAAAGATGTTTTCCATTCGATTTATAGCTATCGCTGTCCCTGTGTGTTTTTTTCTCTTCGTTCCTTTAGCAGATTTGCTACTGTTGTGTTGCGCTCACAGCAGATGCTCTGATATGTGAGTGAGTTGTAAATGCTACTGTCATCTTTTGCTGTTGCACCCTCCCTCGGAACGGTTTCGTCCCATCGCTGAGAAATCCCTGAGGTCTCTCTGGGGCCGGGTAGAGATTTCATTTATTCGTTCTGCGTCTACTGGTGCTTTCCCTTCCCGACCGATGCTTTCCACCAGACGACAAGTGACAACCCAAAAAAGGGCTAATTACTCATTTTTACTGCTCCGATTCGTGCGCTAAATCATCTTCAAGCTCCCCATCCCGAATCTGTGACCTACAAGACGATGGTTTTTAGCCACGATCACGACCTAGATGGAGGAGACCACACATCGCAAGAATGTGGCGACCGCATGATGTTGATTTGGTTGTACGTCTACAACATAGTTGAAAGTGATAAAACGTGCTTAACGATCGGCTGCATCTGTCAGAAAGCCGATTGCAGTTTTCTTTTCTCTGTTGCACTCAATTATTGATATTCAAAATTGAAAGATAATTTAACAATTCAGCAGGTAAGAAAGCACCTCATAGGATAAAGTGCAAACAGCAACACTTTTCAACTGGAAGTGAGCTACATCACCGGTAGGTCGTAGCATTCGGCGAATGAACCCTCAATCGGAAACACACAAGCGTAAATCAGCTTTTATCGTCCACCATGTCAGAGTTCGTATTTTAGTCTCATTTATCTAAAATTGTTTGACATATAGATAATTTTATGGCTGCATCTTGTCTAAACAGTGCCTCTCCTTTCCCGTTTTGGCGCGGGCCATAAATGCATTAAGCATCTTTCAGCGTTTTTTTCCCCGGCTGTTGTTGTTTTTTGTTGGTGCTGTGCTTTCCACCACGCGCCTGACTAAACGATGCCGCAATCAAATCGAAAAACACGGCGCAGGGTTTATTATCGGTTGGAACTGCTTTTATGTGGTTTATGAGCTCAAGAGCTGCAGTTAACGCACCCGGGGTCGGGAAAAAAGCCAACTTTCCACTGTCCTGTGATTTCCGTGTGTGTCTTCCCTATAGGTTTGATGAGCGTTGCGTTCTTATTTCCCCCCTGGTCCCGTACGCGACACCCTCACACACACACAAGAAAAAAACCGTTCTACGGAGCAGTACGCATGTAAAACAATAAATTTTCTTACCAAGCATATTTCAACGCATTCCTAACGTGACTGTGCGGTGCAGGCTTCGGTTGGTTGACGCTCGTCTGTTTCGTAATTTACGACCCTCGTGCCGCTTTCGAGTGTGTTAAAAACATGGTGAATATTTCAAATGTTATGACAAAAAAGTACAAACACAGACATGAGTCACGATTGGATGTACTACCTAATGCCTGATTAATTCAACTAATTATGCATAATTTACCAAAAATCTTTAGTTGCGTTCCGTCACCGGCAAACGGTGTGTTATGTGCTGTGACTCTTGTTCATGTGCAAGTATATCCAGCTTCACATGCGTAATGTAACGTATGGCGGTAAAAGTGGGTAAAATTTTATTGTATTGTTAGGAATTCATTTAATAAAAATTGTACGATAATTGCCTTTAATGCATTGAATGATCATTTGAGTCTTAAAGTAAAGTACTCCTGTCGGTTAGTACTTTCTGGCATGACTAACAATGTGATCCAATGTAACTAGCAGAAGCGACCCCAAGCTTATGTATCGACAGACTACAATACGATAGATGAAAAGAAGCTCTAGAGAAAGCTAGCCGTACTTCGCAGCAAACAGTTCTATGTTTGGGAAAAAAAGTATGTTTTACCCACCCATCAGTACAAGACTCTTGCAACGGAGAATTTGGAGTATAGAATAAAGTAGTTGGTGCTAGCTGCCACGATGAAAGCAAACCACAGACAAAAAATTGCTCAGATAACAAGCAAGAGCGAACAAAAGTAAAAGCACACGACCGCCTACGGGATACAAGATGTGCTAGAAAAATGTCTGTTACGAAAAACAACAAATTATTCGTGATACCGGAGCATAATGATGACGATGGTAATGCTAATGGTGAATGAAAGTTACCCTCGGGCAGCATCCATAGAGCCTAGGACAGTTTTGTATCAAATAATGATTTATTACGATGCAGATTATTGTACTGTTCAGTTATTGTGCTACATCATCATTTAATCACCTCCAAAAAGATAATATAAAAAAAGAACATTTTTTTGAAAAGATACAAAAACAAAACCCAAAGCTGTATTATTAACTGTAATTTCAAACAACCCGTACCATATGCCAAGGTGACTGCCAATTTCCATAAGGGCTTATGTTTTGCTAAAAATATCATCACGATGGGCCAATCAGCGTTCCCGGTTGTACCAGGATGTTAGCAATTTTATGACAAAACAAACATCGTGTCATACTAGTCAAAAGTCGCGCTAGCGGAAAGCTGATGAACGAAGACATTTTCGTAACGAATTGGCACTTACACGCATGTATCCATACACCTTGTTTAATGGATGTCACGGCAAAGTGACAACATGCAGTTCGTGTGGAACGGGTTTTTGCTGCCGAAATGATTCCGCGGAAAATGTCGGTGACGAGATCGGGACAGACACAAAAAAAACAGAAACATAGAACATAAACATGCATCTTATTAAATGCGTTAAATCACAGCGACTAATGCGGTCGGTGAAACTCAACCTGCCTCAGCTGCAAAACTGCATCCTGTTTCCTAGACAGCGCTGTAAATCGAACTGCTGCACTTTAGGAAATCTTTTGATTTGCTGCACATACCCTGTTTTCTTTCCGATTCATACTTACACCAAAATTTTGAGCACACACTATGGTTGTAAATATGTTTACGCTTGTTTTTGGCTATACGGCTAGTTTGTCACGCGGTGTATAATTTATCGATTCTTCGCCACGCTGCCGCACCCGGCTCGATGACCCCCGGCGCCCAAACACACCATTCTAGAGCACCGAGAGTGGTGTTGTGCCCGGGATTGTGTGCCTGCCCGTAATGTCCGCGTTGGCACCCCGTCCCCGTAAACGGTGGCCACGGAAGGTAGCATAGGAGTTCATCATGTTTAACGTCGTGTTAGACCGAATGTAAATTGTAAGCCCGGGTGTTTACACAGGGCAGCATTATAACAAGCGGCAAAAGTGCGCACCACCGGAGCACTGAGAGCGTTCGCGCCCTCGTGGTGAGAATGTTTTCAATTAGAACGACAAGAAAACTGATGCACTGATAGCAATTAGTAGGAATTTTCTTGTACCGCATTTCGGGCCAGCGCGTTATTATTTAGCTTAAATTAGGGAGCATGCTAAAAATATGGCATACCGTTGTTTAACGTCATTTTTGACTTCAAATTAAATACCGTAGATGGGATTGGGAACGGTTGCGCTGGGTGCTAAAGCGCCGGCCAAGATGGGTTCAAGCAACTTGGATCGCTATCTCAACAACCCTGAGAAATAAATTACTCGTGTAGCAATACAATAACTGTGGCGAAAATAAACATCTGAATGTGGTAATATTATGGATCAAGACGAATAGCTGATAAGGCCCACTTTAAATGTTTACCAAATTTCCCATTGCTGTGTCTTCGTACTGGTGCGTTATTTATACATTATCCCACAACATAATCAGTACTAAAACTAATCCAAACTAGTTCTCTAAAAGCAGGACTGACTTTGCACAAGCGGGAAATATCGTCAAGAAAAGCCAGAAATAATAGGAATACCTGGTTCTATTCAAGACCTGAAGTTCTGAAGTTCAAGACGAAGATACACCGTGCGTTACTGATTCGACTGTCCAACCACTGCATGTCTAAGCTCAACTATTAATTATTTTATAAAAAAACGCTTCAAAACCAACTCCAAGAACTCATTAGGCACGAAATCTTTCGTTAATAACAATACGATAAATAAAGAAACGATACTTCGACCACGACCACATTGGCGTGTGGGAAAGTGACTGGGCAACATTGTAACGTAAGCTCTACAGCACGTAATAGAAAGGACCAAAAAGCAACTCACTTTCAGCCAAAATAATAACCTGCGCACGATACATCTTCAGAACGTGCGTTTTCACCACCATTCAATAGAGCGATAAACAAAGCAATCATTCAGAGTGAACGAAGCTGGGCAAAAACTGGTCAAATCTGACAACTTTCAACACTTCACAACACAAGTTGTCTGCGCACCAAATCGATCGCAAGTAGCACATCCCGATGAAGAACAAAAACTTAGTCAATTAGTGCTAATTTCGGTAGCGTTAAGCACCATTAAATCCATTCTTTCTGCACAGCCGTATCTGTGAACGGGCGAATGGCGTAACACTGGAGTCGAACGGACAATCGCAAGCAAACAACGAACCGGGCCCAGCGTCCGAAACCTTCCGGGTGCAACATTTTGTGCAGCTAAATTGATAATTTACATTTCGATTCGTTTCCAACAGCAGTTCCTTTTGTACGGACTTTTTTTTTCTTGTTGGTTCGCTCTGGCTCTCCCGAAAGCCCTTAAAAGTCCGCAACCTGCAAGTCCTTACTGGTCCGATTGGGTTACTTTCCGTTATTCGTACTTCCTTCCCTTCGGCCTTTTTCGAAAGCTCGTTATCTTGTGTCTGCAAGTGCACTGCTTTGGTGTGCATACCACTCTAATAATAATGCAGCGTCTGGTGCATTTCAGCTTTAAAGCTAAAGATAATGGATGAACAATTGTACGGCCGCAATCTTTGTCTTGGGCCGCACGTCGATCCCCATCGTGCGTGCCCTCTAATGCCGTGCAGTTTCACCACGGTGCAAGGTGTTTGCTAACAAGAACCTTCGCCACGCCGACGGCTGGTAGCATGATGAGATGAGTTGGCCCAAGAAAGCAGTCCAGCATTCATGCTTAAACCCTTGAATGGACGAGGAAAATATTGTTCTTTAAACAGTTGTTCAAAATGCTTCCATAGTTCCAAACATGAAATAACATCAAAACTTTGCTTTAGCTTCGATTTTCAAAGGGTTATCCTGATAGTCAACATCGGTAAGAATATGTGTAAACAGGACAACAATCATAATCTTAACCAAACGATGCAAAACAGCGTCACATATGAGTGGCCCCTGTGCTCTCCGAGGGCATTTTATATTGGAAACACATTTTTCACCAACGCACGCAGCATTATTCGAGCACAGAACAGAGCAGAGCACAGCACCACAGCCCATGGTGGGCAGGGCAGTACCGGACAAGTTGGTAGACTTAATTAAAGAAAATCGATTTAGGACTTGTAATTGTTTGTATTTCAATTTGAAGGATATATATCTCTCGCTCCACGAACATGTGTTATTTATTTGCCGATACCACTCTTTTATTTGGATGCGGCCGGAGATCCATCCAACGCAGCGATCGCCCGGGATTCTTGGCCGACCGAGATGCATTGGGTCAGTCAGCCCTGGTGTACACATAATTATTTTTATACTTTTTCATACTCGCCCCAAACGCGACGTTGAACCACGCAACCACACACGGTGGCTGCCAGAAATGTGTAGTAGTAGCAGCCACCTAACTGTGTTCAACGATGCCCCGAAGGACTTGTTTCCAATCATAACTGCCGTCAATGCAGCATCGATGAAACCGGGGACCAGCAGCACGTACGTGGCCTCATGCAATCGTGCGTGCCCATTTAGCAACTAGTTGTTCCGCACACGTCCTCCCATGTTCGATGACAAACAGTGCCAAAGGAAAGGTGTCCACCCGTGTCGGGCCAGGTAGTGGGTAGGACCGGCCGTCGGGAAGAAAGTATTCGCGAACAAAACAAAAAAAAGATAATTTACCGAGTTTTGCTTTGACTGTCTGAAAATCAATTTCATCGGTAGTTAGCTGCCACTTAAAACATGGCTACCGGGAATTGATAAATATGTAAATAATAAATACTTCCTGCTTTCGCCAGGGATCGACAGATTCTTGCGATGATACACGGTTGGAATGGTCGAGCCATCAAGAATGTTAGCAATAAGTTTAAGTTGTTTTAAAAATACAGAGACATAGCGCTAAATACACCATAAATAGTTTTTATAAAGGTTTTTGATCATTAAGTAAAATATTACTCCAAAGTAGCAATATAAAGTAAACTCCTAAACAAATTGTAAATCTTAACAGTGAGCACTCCATCGATACAACGTCAATTTCAACTGGCTGTGCTGCCCTATTAGTAGCCGCTTAAACAGTAGCAATAGCCCTTTGACATCTCATTTATTATCTGCCCGAACGTCTTAAAGCCTAACAGAAGCACTTTAAACCGCGATTTGATACGTAGACGTGATGGAAACCCAAGATGACGTTATGGCAATAAATAATGCTCAATTTATCTAATAAACCAACTCCCAGCTTCTCACCAACATATCGTACACATTGTTGGACCACCACTGCGATCTCCAACAACTTCACAGCTGTACCACAGCAATTCGAGGATTGAAGATGGCTTAGGTTTAGATATGGTCTTGCCAGTTTTGTTCTCGCAAAGAGCTGCACTTGACTAGCCTCAAACGCATAAAGAATCTCTGAGATAGAAATACGAAAAAAGAAAATAGAGATGGCAAAACTGAAACCAAGACATCAGATTTTAAAAAAATGTTCAACCACGTCAACTAAACGACAGACCTTGGACAGTTGGTCGGGTGGAAGGTGCTTGAAACGCGAGAAAATATGTGGAACGCAGCAAAAAAGGAAAGCAAAACTATGAATAATAGGTTCGTACAATAGTAGCAGCGGGAACAACACTAGGGCAAAGCAGAAAAAAGTATATGCAAACGGATGAGCAAGAACAATTCAATGAATAGACGGCATGCATGCAACCAGAACCCAGAAAGAGACCACCGCACCAACAATCGCTATTGGCTAAAACGTAGGAGGGAAAATCTTGGTGAAAAAACAGCCTAACCACCAAAACGAGACGCGAACGCAATATTTTACTTCAAACAGCGCATAAATCATTTCGGTGCTGGTGCCGTCTTCGCAACGGTGGAGAAACCTCCTCCTTGGCAGTATATCTTCGGCCAGCGTGTCTCATCTGTTCTAATTTCTGTCTGTCTATTTATTTTTCTTTCAATTCCTCATTAACCACCGAGACAGCCGTGGTAGAGGGTTCACGCGACCTGATACTTAAGGGTCGGTGGTCATAGGTTGCACGATTTTTAGGTCTCATTTTTTATACCACCATTGAATAGAGACTTTGAGAGTGTGTACTCTATTGAGTATATTGTGGAATCCAGATTTCCATCTAATAATCAGATGATTATGCACAGCAAAAAGCGATCAGGATAAAATGTTCTTGCGAAGGTATAAATATATTTGCATTCGGCATACGTTCCATGCCCATTGCACAACAGCCAATGGAAGCATCACATTAAATCATTAACAGGCGTATCGGTAGCCTTTTGCACCGTGCCCTTCTGCACCTACCACCGCACCCAACCTATCCACAGCATCGTTTCGCAGGCTGCTGCGACGGTCATGGGTTGCAGTCGAAATTCGTACATACCTGCACGAACAGCCGGTTGCGATTGCAATAATCATCGATCACTCGGCTGCAGCAATGAAGACCTGCATTTCGTATTGTTCCGTGTGGTTCGTACTGCTCTGCGGCCTATTGCGGTGCGAAACGCGTCCGCGAACGGTCCTTGCAAATGGTTCCGGTTTGTTCAACCCAATACAGCAGCATTTAAATTTATTATCCGCAATTTACTTCGATTACGAGTACGACCAACCTTTTAATTCGATGCGATCTTTTTCAATTTGGAAATTTTCGGTAATCGTTACCGGTGGACTGGCAGTCGTTGGGACGGGAGACGAAAGTATGCCGGGGGGTGCAAAACAGTAGAGTCCTTTCGAGGTCTTATTCACAAGATTCGCCAGTAAAGCCAAACGGGCACGCATATGCCTCCATTGCGTAAACCGAAAAACGATCGCCGGAGAACCGACCATAAACTTTTCCACCAACACTGACCACAACCGAATCAGGAAATTTATTAATTTATCAATGACTGTTTCCGTAAACATGGGGCGTTCAACATGCGAACCGGGGACTCCATTCAAAATGCAGCACCACCGTACGAGCGAAGTGTGGTCTGCAACCGGGCACCACCGTATGCTGTCGGGCGCCGTACCGTTTGTGGTGAGGCAACCTTCTCACTTGCGCCATGGAGCTTCCGCGATGCTGATTTCCATTCATTCTTTTCGTACGGCAGTTTTGCGTGCTGTACAAGTGGCGACGATGTATACTGCCAATTGGCAGGCAATCCAAATGCACAACCATCCAAACGATTGTTTGAGGGTTTGAGGAGGTCTAATCGTTAGTCACCGGCACAGTTAGTTGAAATTTAAATTATTGAACTAAACGTTTTGTATTGAAATATTGATTATTCATATAAATTTATGTAAAGTTTTGTGAAATCAATTATTGTAGAACAAATGGAAAATTACTTATATTTAAGAGAAAATAGAATAAAGTAAAAACAAATTTCCTACTGAAGAAAGTTTGACGAATAAAACGTAGATATATAAAGATTGTTAAAGTTTACTTGACTTCTAGGAAAATTATCCCGAGATTTTATCTCCAAGTATCGTTGTCATATTACGCAAACAATCATCCATGGTTGCGTTTCTAATTGTTGTTCTAATTGCCGCAGCCAGAAGTAATGAATTCTGAAACAGACTGTTGTGGTCAGACTTTAGAGAATTCGGGAACGATGCCTGAATGTGCCAGGAAATAAAACAACCTCGAGATACGACAATAAACGCAGAGGTTTTAATGCTAGTACGTCGTATGTTTGAAAGCATCGCCACTCAAGATATAATCGAGATTTAAATGATGTACTTAACACATTCGGAAGAATGGAAATCGCGTTTAGTAAATAAATTAACCCTCTAAAAAGTGTTCAATATTGAAGGTTATTCCGAAAATGTCGTTAAGTTAAGGTTGTCTTTTCACTGCATGGCATAGCTTTTAGCTTCTTACTCCTACTGAATACAATTGCAGCTTCCGACGACATCAGGTTTATGCTATTACTCATAAACGATTCGTCTTTGCCCTGGACATGCTATGAATAGGAGGAACTTCTTGGTGAACTATGGCCATTACGTGTATGGTGACAATGTTGGAGTATTTACACGTACATAAATCCATGCAAATTGAGATTCTTTATTCCACATCTACGTTGGAGGATCATATCTCACTGCCCAAGAGTTATTTGGTGCATTTTTTCTGTCAATTTATATTTTCTATATTCCAAATTCCAACAACATTTATAAAAAAAACTCCATTCCAATTATGGAAACATAACAGAAACTTCAACGGAGATTTTTGAACAGTAAACTATTTCTCATACAAGAATCTTGCAATGGACGGTCTTGCTTTAAAATAAACAACAAAAAAGAAAGGCAAGTTTCGTGATTGTTCTCCGTTTTCTTGGGCCATTTTTTGTCTTCTGTAATGCTCCATACCTTTGCCCAATTATGTCCAGTGTCATCTTAATCATTGTCGCGCGCATGACGGCTTGATGGACTGTCGGACTTCCATTGTTTAGAGGCGAAGCTTGTTTAAAGTGCAGCAGATGGCGCCAAGCAATCAACATCCACGGCTTCCTTCATGTGGTGTTGTCATTTTCTATGCTTGCCCGATTCGTCCATCGTCTTGCCCGACTGTACTGACTACTGAGCGTGTTGCGGCTCCAGCTCCAGCCCGGACCACCTTTGACGCCAGGTCACATAACTCGACGTCGTTAGTGTCGTTTAACCTCAGTCGTACGAAGAAACAAAACGTCGCGCAAAGGATAATCTTACGCTTTACTTTTCCATCAAACCCTCGGCCAATCTTGTCAAGTACTCAGCAAATTTCGTTTCGTGCTAGTTGACGCTGCAGGCTGAAAAAATGTCATCCAAATGCTACATGTCCTCATGGCGGTTGAACTGGTTTGATTTATTTCGTTTGCTTCGTATGACTTTTTGTTCAGGTTCGGGGTTTTTTTTAACCTACGCAACATTTCAACCATTACCAACCGGAGCATACTATTGCCGGAGGTCTTATGAGAAGGACAATTTATGTCGGATCGACTCGAAACGAATTCGATGCCGTACGGGTGTGTAGGAGACTGTATAAGATGCATACAATCGATCGATCGATGTTGGGGCAGTGGTCCCACGAAAAAGGCCACAAAAGAGGCCATTTAAGCCGAAATCTTTTGTTCGTTGCAACATTCTGCACCACCTCCGAAAACTGTCTACGTTTGCGTCGCAAACCGAAGCCCCGGCGCTTACTTAAGGGAGGAAAGACCCTACACAGCCGCCGTATTGATGGTGGAGAAAAATGACTTTTCCACAAGATTGGTTGGAAGCTGTCACACGTCTGACACCCTAATATCTATTAACATGTTTACGGCGTGGCCGAAAAACTAATTCATTACCTAGTGCTTCCGATACCAATTTTTGTGGTACAATGTTTCTGGATTGGGCCGAACCGACCGAACACAACGACAAAGTGCTCTTTTTATAGAACAGTCCGTTTAACTACGGCTAGAACGATATTTGTCCCATGTTGTAGAAGATGTAGCGCAGCTACGAAAGCCCATGTTTCAATTTTTCTCTGGGTTGAAACCGGAAGCTGAAGTTGACCAATTTATTTGTATTGCGCTGCTCGTACAAATATAAATTGTGCAACATCTATTCACACCTACCACATGTACGACAGAACGAATAATGTTTTTTTTTTGTATATTTTTATAAACTTCTTTTTGACATCACAACCAATTAAAATGTTAATTCCTCTAGACTTTTCTAAACTTGGATTGAATTCCACGCTCATTGAATGTGTGCCAATATTCACATAGACAATGCTGCAAATGTATCGCTTTAACAATTAGTTCCATTACCGTTCGTCAATTATTCAAATAATTCGTGATAAAATCATAAAAAAATCAATCCGTACAAAGAGCGTATCTTACAGTGCAGAATAAATTTAAAAATACACCGCACGTGGTCCTTAATTTGGCAAAATTTCACTTTTATCACTTTGTGGAAGACATCAAAACGCACGGCAAGGATTACACTTTTTCCATAAAACCTGTTTACCAAACGGAAAAATCTGTCCTCCTAATGAACACTACGAGATGTTTACCAACGGCACACTTCCGAGAACGAACTTCAACTCCGTACCCCTGCTTGGCTAACGTGGGGGATGAGCGAAAACATTAAACCATACAGAAGACATTTAATAATTTTTGATAATATTAAACATAGCTGGTAATAAACATTTATGTACGGACATAACTGCGTGCTTGCTACTCCTGCTTGTTTCCTCCAGTGGTTTACCCTCGTGACTTTTCCCAGTGACGGCCGCACGGTCGTTAGCAAGACGACTTGAGCGTAACTGGGCCAATCGCATGGACGATGCCGGAGCGTCCCATGCCGGTAAACGGTTTCGGAGGTGGAAAGCAATTCGGAAAGAAGCTGGCAAAAGATGAATATGAATTTTAATGTACTCATCATAAGCGCCAGCACTTCGTACGAATAAACGCGCCTGCTTAATGATCGTAAGCACATTGTGTTCGGTGACGTCTACTTCACCGGATCATGTTCCATCGCAGCATCGGGGCATCGGTATCAGAAGTAATGGCAGCATAGCACAGCAACAAAGCCTCTTTCTGGTTCCGTCCTTCTTCGACCGGTGCTCTTGTTCTGCCGCAGCAAGTGAACCCGACGACAACGTCTATTTGTTGTACAAGTGATATGGCAAAACATATGACCCAACGTGTAGGTACGTGGATATTAAAAATGTGCTGTTCCCACTTACACTCGTCCACCAAAAACGGCCGCAAGGCGGTATACGTTTCTCGGGGCTCGCGGGGGCAGTGGAAGGATGATGACACAACACGGCAGACACGCGGCACTAGGCGCGTCTTGTCCGGATGGTGCAGTTTCTGCGAAGGAAAATTTTAATAAGCGCCACTCGTATATTATAAATACCGAGAAATAACCATATTAACATGACATTCCTCTCGTATGCTAATGTTATGCTTTATAGATGATGCACTCTATCCTTACTTACATTTGCCCTGGTGGTGCGCACTGGTGCCACTGCCAAGGTATGTCTTTCAAATACAATTTCGGTGCCACGCAAGCAGCGAGTGCCTTCTGAGTTTCTAAGCACGCGAAGAAACGGATTGCAAAACATACGGATAAAGGGAGGTACACGCCGTCGACTCGGTTACAGATTTGTTCTTTTGCTCGGGCAAACCAACTCACACCACTCAGCAATTCGTTTTTCCCGAACGCTACGGGTTGCAACACGTCCCGCAAGGAAGGGCAGCGAAGTGTAAATCGGCTGACTGAGAGGCTGTGGTCCATTTTTCATACCTCTCAAGTGGTGGACATGCCGAAATGCGGTGAAAAACTTGAAGGACTGTTTTAGGGCCAAGATTCTGCTGCGTCGTTCGCCTCCTGTTGAACCTTACACTTCACTGAAGTGGAAGATGTAAAGTTCGACACACCACTTCAGCCAGTTAGGACGTATTTTTCTGTCCTCACATTTTTTTCATCTCCGCAATACGGGCTCCTACGGTGACACATGATGCTGTTTAGAATTCAGGCGCCTTAAGGATGTGAATTCAACACTAGACAACATGCATGGTGCCGTTTTGGGCAGCAAACTCTCATCTAGGGGTTTTGCCCCTTTTAACAGAAGTGTCAGTTTACAAGAGGTATCGATTTCAATAGGTCATAAATATAGGCAGCTTTGAAAAATGTATATATTTGCTTTGATAGCGAGAAGTTGACCAATCAGTATTTTGTACAAATAAGCAAGTGTCATGAGGCATCGAAAAAAAAACATCACAAAGTGACCAAAAAAATTGCGATGTGCCCAAACAAACATACATCACAACTTTTTATTCAAAAACATTAATGCACAAGCATAGCAAAGAAAGATGTAATAGAGGTTAATTTTTGTCGTAACGAATAATTACCACATCTCGAATATAAAATTAATTCAAACATAAACACAACACTATGCACAGTTCGGCAACCAACAACATTACCCACTTTTTTAAGTAATTAACATGTAACTAGCTACACTTGCCCTTTTCCAGAGACTGCTTAACTCGGGCAAGTGTAGCCAAATTCCGAGAAAAATATTTTCAATTACAAGTGACACGCACGCACGATTCATTCCCATAAATAAGTCTTTCAAGTGCTAGTTAGCTCCGGCAAGAAACCATCGCACAGTTCAAGTGCGCCGACACGTTTGGTCTGGGTTCTCGTTAAACAGATTTTTCTCTAGCTGCCAGCAAGCAAGGACGAACGCGCAGCACAAAACGACAGCGTTCTAGGAAAGAACGATGAGCACCGATCTTCACCGACTTAAGTGGTCCATTCCGGTAATGCATCTAGCTTCGCTGTGACTGTGGCAGTGTAAGAAAATTGAGCGTTAAGGGATTGTGCAACATGTTTGTAAACAGATGCTTCCTTCTGTTGTCCTTGCGCTAGGTTGCCCGGACGGCCAAGAACGGCGCTGGTAATGATGATCCTGACGACAATGACAAGCGTCGCAAATGCACATGGCTTTTTAACACACAAACGGGGCGTTATGAAGATGATCGAGTTATGAGCATGAAAAGCGAGCGATTGTTGTGATCCTCTAAAATGTTTACACATGTACGAAAGGGTCTGGTTGTACGTTGACTATGGAACATTGTTCCGAATTCATTTTTCGAGGAAATTGTTCTCAATTCAACGTTTAAATTTGTTATTATCCCAGTACTACTTCCTATATTTTTTAAATTACTAGCCATACTCTGATCCACGCACCACCCGGGACCGAGATTTACTGTCTCCGCACATCCAACTTTCGCACAATCGCGACAGGGGTAAGCTTATTTATGTTTCGTTTAAACATGTCACAGCAGCATATGGGTGCGTTTACACTTAAATTAAGTTCGTGCGGTATAATATAAACTAAATTAAACAAAATGTGGGTGTAAATCCCCTTAAGTGCGCCATCTCCAGCTGTTACCCTTTTGTGTTTTACCGCGCACCTATTAGGCAAGCGCAGGTCCGGGAGCAATCGTGTTGCGGTGGAAGATACTTTATGATCTTGGACGGATTCCGGTACCGGGACCCCCCAACATCGTGCCATTTCGCTTTAATTGCTCGAGGGTGCCTTAAATTCACACGCACCCCACACACGTTTGGTACGAAAGTTTCACATACACGCAGCACCGAAGTGGTGTGGCCGTTGTTAATGTGCTCAACCGTCACTGCTGGTCTCGCAAGATGCGTAGAGCGTGAAGTTCTGGCTTTAACGCCACCGTATTGATAAGATTCCCGTGCCTATGGAACTGCCGGCGGACAGCAGCCGCTCGGTATCAGCTCAAAGATGCAGGCTTATCACCAAGCATTGGCAATCGGCAATCGGGTTCGTTTCATAACATTGGCTTCACACGGCGCACTATCATCATGGTCACTGGATGGACGGGCGTGTTGTTGATTTCCGTAAACTACATCCCAACATCCCAACGCTAGTTTGTGGAGTGATTTCCTCTGGAGCACAGGCATTGATTTGATGTCCGCATCGCAGTGAACAGCAATGAGTAAATTGTTGAAATTGGGTTTTCTTGGCGGAGGCAAAATGGCACAAGCCATGGCAAACGGATTTATTTCCGCTGGTGAGCTGAAGTTCTCAAAGTTTGTTGTCAAACCGTATGTGGACCGCATGCAACCGCAGCATATCAAAAATAACCCAAATCACGGGAAGTTTTGCACCGTGGCCCACTATCAATTGTGTAAACCAAAGTGTTTCTCAAACAATAATATGCGATCAACTTCTGCTCTTGCATGCAGTGTAATATGAGTTGCAAATATTGCTTGACGCTTGTTAAATGTGTTTTACTTATAGTTCGAAGCTCAGTATTCTAAATCTTGGTGCCTTAAGTATAACAATTTAAAGCTTAACTCATTAAAAAGTTTGATATCACCTTCTTACTGCGAGGAAATACTTAATTAAAACTCCATGAATAACCTCAAATATTGCTAAAAGTCCCAAACTTTAAAACTGGTTACAGGGCTCACACGAGGAGATAGCATGACGGCAAGCTTCCATCCCTCAGACCATGCCAACATTGATGCTTTCAAAGCATTCGGTGCCAAGACGTACGTCGAAAACCTGCCGGTGGTGAGCGGTGCCGAGATCATCTTCATTTCCGTCAAGCCCACAGTCGTCTCGAGCGTCCTGGAGGCCGTCCGACCCGCTAGTGCTGGTAAACTATTCATATCGATCGCGATGGGCGTAACGTTGCGCGACCTAGAAAATGTGTGATTATTTACCCTTTTTGTGCCTGCATGATAAGCCACCCCAAAATCAATCGAATCGATCGCTGATAACGTGGGATCTTTCGGTTCCTTCTTGTCGTTGTTTTGTACTCCCCCCCTCTCCGCAACATTAGTCGCTAGAGTCTACGGCTCGCGTAATACGAGTAATGCCAAACACACCCGCGTTGGTCCGTGCCGGTGCCTCCGTGTACGTCCGTGGATCTGCTGCCACCGATGACGATTGCAAGGTAACGCAGGCACTCTTTCAAGCCGTGGGCACATGTGAGGAAGTCCCGGAAGCTATGATGGATCCCATCACGGCCCTGTCTGGCAGCGGACCGGCGTATGTGTTCGTAATGATTGAGGCATTGGCGGATGGTGCGGTGCGGATGGGATTACCGCGGGATCTGGCCTACCGATTGGCATCGCAGACGGTGCTCGGTTCCGGCAAGCTGGTGCGTGAAACTGGACGTCACCCGGGACAGCTGAAAGATGACGTTACGAGCCCGGCCGGTTCGACGGCGGCTGGCCTCTCCCATCTGGAGCAGAGCGGTACGGAATGCATGCTGAAGGCATTTGCCGACCTAACCGTTTTGTAATGATCGTGCCTAATGTGTTTCCCAACGGTTTTATCCTTCTTCTTCTAGCCTTCCGACACGCTGTCAGCGGTGCCGTAGAATCGGCCACTGTTCGATGCCGTGAAATTTCCAGCAAGTGACAACAGCCGCATCAATCATCACCGTTTATATCCTTTACTCTCGATTGCGCATCAACGGGAGAGGAAACGTAAAGTGATCCTTTAAATACTTACTTAGTAGTTATGTTTGTGTACATTAAAAGCAATCGCGTCCAAATAGCTCAATCATCGTGGCTTCCCTTCGCTCTGCCGTCTCTTTTGGCTGGCTTTCGTTTTGACGGTTTCGGCAAATAGATCCGAATGTAACACGCCGTGTACGTACTAATTTCCACGCTAGCCGTAACGCGTTCACTCGAAACCTTGAGTGTCATCGCTCAAAACGCTCGCACGCCTCGCGCAACTGACAAGAATACTTTTATGTTCGTACTAATAATTTGCCTAAGAATGCATTAATTATCCACCGAATCTTCGCGTTCCGCAGCACGCACGTCAAAAGTGGCGGTGTTTTTGTTTCGAAATGGGGTGTTACAGCTCGTATTCACCTTCCTTCCGCACCAAAAATTATTCATCATTACAATTTCAGGCACTCATCATCCCACACCCTTTCTTCCATAACTCATTCGTTCGTACGCCGTTCTTCGGCCGTAAGTTCTGCCACCGTGAGGGTGGAGGGCGCTAATAATGCATCACTGATGTTTGTTTTAAAAATATGTCCCCTCAAGAAGAGTATCTCCGCACTACAAACAGTAGCGATGATTCAAGGGTCCACCCATCCCACCATTTTCTGACGCGATCGTTACGGGTAGATCATGGTAAACTCTGAATGATAAATTTGCTTTCCCCTTTCTCGTACCAAATTAGAGTATTTTTATTCCGTTTGTCACACAGTGGAACGATCACCTTCGCGTGAGATTCGGAGCTAACAGCGCTGTGGTTCTAAATGCTTTTCATAGCCGTGTCGTGAAATTACAAGTGGGGAGGCATGTTTGGGCGCAAGGTATGGGAGTTCCTAAATTACGGAAGTGTCCACGGTGCGTGGTGGCACCGTGTGTGTGGCAGCATTAATTCAACGGCCCTATCGTTACAAACGTCACTCAACACCGATAGCGCACTTCTTCAAGACTTGCGGCAGAACGGCATACTATAACGACCCGAAATGAGGCGCAGAACTCGCTACTGTTGCGAGGACGTGAGACACGCACGGTTAATTTACGATACGGATACGGTATGGGAAACGGTTTGGTTGCGCCTTCAGCGAGCTAAACAGCCCCGAAACCGAAGCTGTTAACCATTTCACTCGGCAGCCTGTCCCCGCCTATTGGAGTTGACAAACCAATCGAAAGGAAAGCCGGAATGCGATTCACATGCTTTTGGTCTGTTTTGTTTTACTTTGCGGGGTCGGTTTATTCGTGATGCGGTGGAAGATGATATTTACGGCCCAATTTGTGTGACATTGACGACGTGCGGTGACGGTGAGAAAAAGAGTTAACGTCAACCAAGTTCATCAAATGCTTATTCCTTGCGGAGCACTATCATTGCGCAGGCCGAAACACACACAGCGTGGAAATCGTCCCGATGGTAATAATTATGCGTAATGGCAATATACTTTGGGGACTATTTCGCTCAACTTTCATCAGCATAAAAACGTGTTCATTTAAACGAATAACACGAAAAAAAGAAGATACTGAAATTCATAAGTAATGTTAACCAATCTTAGTATGAATTACAATTAAAGATGTCACTTACAGTAAGGCAGATAGTGTGAAAGTGTAGTTAAAAATCCCCAGAAACTTATTGATAGAAATCATCAGTTTTAAATGTTTGCAACAATTCCAGACGCTGGAAAGGATTCTTGATCCAGCACGATACAAATTCTAGTTTAACTTACACAAAATTCTGGGATACCACTTCAACCAGGAAAACCTTGTCGATGATAGCAAAGATAAATGATATCAGGTTGAAAACGGTTGGAAACAATGTTATTTGCCATCTTTAAATATTTTAAATTCTACTGCAAACAAACACCACCCCTGCCAGCCATAAAAAGTGATAAATTATCCCTTTTCCTTTAATCCTTTTGTACGTTCGGAAGCATCTGTGGAATTACGTGCGATCCGAATAAATATACTCGCTTTGGGATGTATTTTTCATTGTTGTGTCAACAGTGTGATCGCTTTACGTCAAGAGCAATTGATCAAGCGAGAACAGCCCATCAACGTCAGTGCACCGTGTGATAGGTATGGGAAAAAGGGCTGCGAATGGAAATGATGCAGCCTCGCGAATGATTTTTACGAACCACAAACCGATGGTTACGGTTATGAGCATGTCGGAATCAGTAATATACAAAAATAGGTATTTATAATAGGCCACTGAAAGAACGAAATATACTTTTGTATGACCTAGAATGGAGGTAAGTTTTCTTTGTTTTGCTTAAATTATTCCACCATAAATTGCACGGCCATGGTCAAACTGTCGCATTCGCAAAAGTGCAACCTTAAAAACAATAAACGCTTTAATTTGGCTGCTAATTGCTTAATTAACTGCACTACTACATCATTTCCATTCGATAAATTAAAATGCTTGTGACAAATTTAATTGGGTACGGTTCGTTGAACCATTTACGCCCAAGTACGCGGGGTGCTATCGATTTAATGCACTTCCGTACCCATCGGATCGCATCAGCCGATATCGCGGATGACAAACACGCACACACACACACACACGGCTCTTGGACATCCAAAACCCAACTGGTAGCAACTCCCTTCTTTCATGTCACAGGTAATGGACAATTGAAATTGATTGGTATAGACCTAAACAAGGTAGCTGGCGGGAAGGCCTGCTACCATTACCCCGAGTGGTTGTGTATGTGCACTTACCTGCAGTTTAACCAAATTGGGATGCTCGGTGGACAGTTTCGCCAGCAGCTGATAGTCCGATTTTGCTGCAGCTATTAACCATTCTTTGGCATTTGGATGTTGCATCTATCGGAAACAACCGGAGCGGAATAGTATTTAGATCATTTCCATCCGATCTCTACCTGTAGGAATTCTTTGTGTCTCTTACCAAGTTGTCAGCATTGATCGTTTCCTCGGTGTTCTGGAAAGTGAAAACAAAAAAAAAACCGTAAAATCATGAACAAGTTGCTTGAAGGTAGATATTCTTGACGAGTGGAAATTATCATACATAAATCAAAGAAAGAAAAAAAAAACACTTCGCCGCAACAGATTTACTGCAGAAAATTAATACAACCAATTGAACAAAACTGTTGAGATAAGTTCGACAAAACAAAACGAAGCAGACAAAACGCATAAAAGCAAAGGTAATACGGTGCGCATCTCTCTACCGCTCGAAAGAGTATCATTTCATTTGCATACGTCGACAAATTGTAAATCAATTGCAGGACGGTTCAGCACGGAACACGCTGGCAAAGGGGTTTTTGGTTTGTGTTTTTTTTTTTTATTTTGCGCGTTCGTGCGTTTACACGAAATGGCAGCAATAACCATAAAAAGTTGAATATTATTAGCCCGCTCGCTACAACTGGCGACCGGGGATGCATTCCAGAGACGGCCAAGGAAAGCCGCACATACATCGGCTTCGAATTATCACCGACACAGCCGTCAACACACCAAGATCAACCGTGGACGTTGATTGTAGGACATGTAAAGCCATTAAGATATTGGTCAGTTTGATTGTTTGTTTACTTGCACTTTGGGCTAGTATTCGTTTTAATATGTTTTTTTTTTCTCCATTTAACGACGCTTAGGATCCGCAAGGTGTTTGGTGCTTTGAAATGATTTATAATAACGAAGAATTACGCTGTGTACTTAAGCACACACAGTTCTTTTTGGAAAAATGGTAAACAGGAATTAGTTTGTTTTAGCATTTTATTAATTTAGAAAACATTTCTCATCGCTTATGCTAAGCTTTGCTGAATAGATAGACATGTAGCATATTAACAGCACTGGTGTATGACAAACTTGAGCTGCGCAAATGAAAGCTTCTACAAACTTTATACATGCATGTTGCCTTTCAAACGTATATCAGCTGAACAACGTGTTTCTATTACAAAACAGGACATCCAACAAATGGCAACTATCATCACGGACACTAACATTCCACCACCCGTTCTCGACCGTCCGACCGATACCTTTCAATAGACATCGACAAAAAATGTACCTATTGATGGAACCATGTTCACCGTATGATAGTGTTTAACTTTCAAACGATACATCGATGTACGGTTAGCAACTTCCGAACTATCGTTCATTACAATCATAGTAAAAGTTTTTGGCTGTGGAAGGACACCAACGTTCAACGGCAAAAGCAACGCAACGCAGAGCGAGACAGCAGCCATGCTTCGTTATTCGACAAAACCCATATTGTGCTGCTGCATGGCGGGAATGTTCGGATGCCGTCTTGCTGAGTTCTTTTTTTTTCCGAGGGACCACTACACACCTGACGGACTCGTCAAACTCACCCGTCCATCGTTTGATGTTGTACGGCGTATATGGCATGCGCAACGATTTTCATCATCCACCAGGCACGGGAGCCCGGTACGGAGTGGGCCGACCTAGGTGTATCTCCACCTTCAGATGACGATCCTGCGCTGCGTACCGTACACCAAGATGAATGTTACCCGAAATGTTGCAGGTGAAGGTGTGGAAATTGTACGCCAGTTCATTAGACAAAGGTATCCACAATGTAATTCCTTTTCATGACAGGCGCAGCACCGCGCAATGCCGCGTTTCTCGCCCACCCTGCAACCAGTGGATTGCCTGCCTTGCCTTTTGTGCGCCACGGAGATTTTAGCCACTGCTGTCGTTCGTCGTCGACACTACTGTCATGGTAGACCGTTCTGCATCGAACCCCGTCGTGTGCTTGGCAATATGACCGCGGGGACTAATGAAGAGCATGTTCGGGTGAATGACTACAGTTCCGCTGCCATCATCATCACCATTGGCATTCACCACCCGGGTTCCTTGCGGTATTGTGGAGCACACTGAGTGCTTTTCGAGGTACGTCATACTCGACAATATACGCAGCTAGCGATCAAAAGATGCCAACATTTTTCTAAAATATGATAACGTTTTGTTCAGATTTTTTGATATTTACCGTACAAAACTAACCGTTGTTAAAGAATTTGATAATTAAGAGATACTTATAACGCGTCCTTTTAAACTATTTTAGGTATTTCTAAGTTCTAACAATATTTTATGGTACCGTCCGGCACATACAGGGGTTCATCCAGAGCAGAACAAATTTTATCACTACTCGCTTACAACAGCAAAAACCGTAGGTAACTCCCTTCTTAGCAAATGGCTCCTATGCCTTCGTACTTCCATTCTAACGGCGCAATGTGTACGCACTGCAAAAGACGGTACCCCACGAGGGATGTAATCTGTGATGGACCGGCGTAGCGTTTCATTTTCTTCTCCACCTTTGGTAGCAAACTGGATGTTAGCAAATATTTCATCAAAATGTACTCTGTTTTTTTGGGTAAAAGCGACAACAACCTCTACCAGCCTTGTCTGCGTGCCATCAGCCTACGCATACGGCCGTATGTGTTATTCTACGCAAAAAGGGGTAAACCCCTTTTCGCCTGGAAATTTCAACAAACAGCATCATCCGTACACAACATACGCACGCACAGTACAGTTCCCTTGTACTGGAGTTGCCTTTGCAAATCCAGCACTCCTGGGAGAAGGTGGATGAATATATTCCGGCTAGATAATCAACCTCCGTTGCCCCTTCGTAGCATGGCACAGGTTAGACGAATCCTTTCGCCAACTCCCGGCAAACGGATCATCCCTTTGCTGCGCGGAATTGGCTACCAATCAGGGCAGGCATCACACATATAGCTACCGTGTTAGTCCCATGTTTATTCGGCTAGTTTCTTTTGTTGCTTTGTATAACAACCAATCTGCTCGAACGGCCGACGCATCGTCACCGGGCAAAAGTGTCCGGGGTGTTGGTGCATTTTCCCGTATCGTATTCGGGCTTTTCAATCCGCTCGAAGAGGTGCGTTGATTAAGTCAAAGAGGGTTAATTTGCATACATCGAATATTGAGCCGGGTAATGTTGCACCCACCAAACCTGCCCATACAACGTACACTATCTGTCAAATTTAATACACATCCGTTCGGTGGGCTTCTCCAACTTTCGATTTACATAATCTATGCAAATGCCAAGGAAACTCGTTAATTGTCTACGGCATCATTCATACCCTGGGTATTGGGGCAATGTAGAAAGTTTCGAGATTACACCACAGATTGTAGAACGTTTGCGAGAAGCTAGATTTTCGCAAAGAATTACCTACTGCCGCATCCCATCCAGTTCATTAGAGGAGCCTTGCTCAACCAGGCTTACATCGATGTGTAAGATTCCTTCAAATCTTGCGCGTCTGTTATCGCCGGCTGGCGAATTCGGACACCTACGGAAAACCATTCGTTCTAGCCCTTCTGGCGAAGGAGCGTCCGGGCGAGTGCGGTGATATGGACAGCATACCCGAGCATCGTACTTGCGCTCGTCTATCTATAAATTATCGTACATGTGCAAAAAATGTAAATTTTACCCAACATGCGTGAATAAAAACATGGCGTACTAATTACACACATTGCATTTAAATTATGGCGTCCGCGTGGAAACGAAAATTAATTTTCGCGGAATATAAATTAACTGCAGTTAGCATTCGGAGCCCGTGTGTGTGCATAACGATGTGCCCGGCCCGGTCACACGGACGCTCGCTAAACCTCCCCCTGGGGGCCTTTTCGACGCAACTGTGCAACTCTTGTCTTGCTTCAAAATATCCAAAAACCCGCTCGGTCGCCACGATGAACGAAGATTCGGTGCATTAACGGCTTTTGGCGCGGACGCGAACGGTGGAAGAGGATGGGTTTTCATTTGACGATTGTCGGACGAACTTCCCCGTCCGCTTGACACCAGATTTACACACCGGGACTACAATTACAAGGGCAAAACGCACGCACGCACACCAGCGTGAACCGAAAAGCTTAACAATCCATGAAACCATCCAGCAGCGGGAGGATGAGTTAAATGATCTTTAACTGATTGCGGTTAATTAACCGCTAAACATTTGTGCGCAATAATGATAGCCACTCTAAAACATGGATCTCAAACAAAACAATAAAAACAACGCAAGCAAGTTATAAACGTACAACCGTCCGTTGTGTTTAAATAGCAACTCTTTCTACCAACGGTGTTGTTTGCTAATGAAAGATCACGATCAAGCAGGCCAAAGCAAGCCCACTACTGCGAAAGCAGTCAGTTAATGATAACACAGCAGCTCGTTAAGTATAATTTCTTTCTATCAATCATTTTCTTACGCTTCAAATGTTCTAATTTCAGCTGCATATAGATAACTTCACATAGAAAATAAATTTTCATCTTCAGGTGCATCTACACTAATAGAAATGCTACATATCTTGGGGACATGGGAAATTTTGCAAAATTTCCCAAAAATATTTAACTATTTGCCTATTATTAACACACGAACGAAACGCTACAAGTACACCCTTGTAAAGTGGCAACGCTTAGGGTCTTTATTATCCGGAAGCACTAGTATTCTGCCAACCGCTAATTGAAGGCGCAAGGTCCCCGGTACTTGACAAACCGTCCGCTTCATTTGCAGGCCGCACGCACCCGCAACCCCAAATGCTCAAGTGAGCGCTTCCGCAAGAACCGTTTTATCCACAACGGGACGTACCCTCTGGCGATAAGTGTGCCAAATTGTGTGCCGCTATCAATTAATTTATTTCAATTTTTGGACAGCAAACCACCGGACCAGGTATGGGGGGAAAAAAAAACCCGCTCATCCCGCACTGTTTATTATTTCCTACCGGCAGTGTAATGGTAAATGGTAAACTCATTATCAACCACTCGAGCACTGGGGTACGCGGTGTACACGGCGTAGTTAAGGGTAGACAATACTACCGAAATATCCTTGTTTTCCGGTTGACTGCAAGCGATGGAAGAAGCGCAACACTCAAGTGGCCTCTTTCGGGATATGCACCGTGTCCGCAAACCGGGGGAGTTCAGCACAAACAAAAAAACAGTCTTCACCGAAACACTACAACCATGCCCGCCGTGAGCTGTTTTGCATTTTATTCAAAATCATAATGATAATAAACAGCACTATTAAGTGCATCGCATGGCACGATGATGCCCCGTTCGCTGGCATTCTCATCGTTAAGAACAGCGGTAACAGTAGCTCGGCTTGATCTCTGCTTGTTCTCCGCCATCATCCACCACCGGTGCCCACGAGCCTCGGGAGCGTGTTGATTGTGCCGCGCATCACCGGTGGTCGGCAGTAGACACTTGAACTTCTGCACAATAGTTTATCCGCAAGGACTTGCTTCGCTCCGTTTGACCCAACAACAAAACCCACCGAAGAGGAGTGGTGCGTGCGTGAATTGAGTTCAATCACGGAACGGTTCGCTTGATTCGAATCACCGTGTAGGGCAGGGTTCAGTTATTTCAACCGTTTCCGGCATCGGAGATGGTCCGTGCCACTTTTGGCTTGTTTCCGGTTTCAATGTCTCCAGGCACCACAGTAGCACACGCCAACCAGCCAGCGGGCACAACACGTGAATAGGAGCTGTGTGTGGGTTTTTTTTGTTTGGGTCCCGTAACCACATTGCCGTACTTCAGCTGCAGTTTCTCCCACTAAGTCCCTTTCTTGTACGTCCCAAACGCTAGCGTTCCAAAGTTGTACAACTCTCCTTTGTCAGCTTACCACGAGAAAACGTTTGTTCGGGTTTTCCACCAGGTTCCCAAAGGAGCCTTGTCCCATTACGCTACTTATAGCTAGTTTTTCCACGCAACTTTCGTCCGCATGCTAGTGTGCCGTGTACTCTTGGCAAAAACTGCACGTTACCTCCCCCATCGGTACTAAAGTCTCTCTACCTTCACCGTTTGTGCGCTATGTGCCCGGTGCAATTTGCATATATAGTTGACGGTATTAAACTTATTTGCTGCAAACATACCCCCATGCAAACCAGCCACACACACACAACAGATCGTGTAGGATCGGTACCTTCGCCTCGGACTCCTTTTTCCCACTGGTCCATCACCTTCCTCCGTACGACCAACGTGCTGCAATGTCTAGCTCGGTAGACACCATGCATGCAGGAGCGTTAATATTGTCACTGTTGCAAAAAGGATGTCCTAAAATAACCTCCTTTGCGACTCAGCGCAGCAACGTGGACCGGGAGGTGGTTTATTTTGGAAGCGGAGGATTCCGTTTGTCAAGTGTCGTGTAGTTGGGAAGAGAAACCTGCATCCTGTGTGTTCGTGCTACATTTTATAATCGTCGTTCATAACGAAAACATCAGATAGTAAGCCGATTTGTGTGCGGGGCAAATGCTATTGTTTCACCTCTCCCCCCCCTCCCCTCCCCCCTTCTCATTTTTGCAAAGTCATGAAACGCTTTGCGGGTGAGTTAACGGACCGGCGAGAAACAAATAGAGCAACATGCCCGAAAGGAACGTGTAGCGCTTTAAGAATCCGGTTTCCGGGATTTGGCGACGTGCTGATTTGTTCTATTCAATGCCCAACTATTGGTGACAACTTTTCGTACGATTAAGACTAGTCATGTTTTCCGAGGAGGCACTTAAAGTCGTTCTCGTTTTATGTTTAAATGTGGCATGTCTATTCCCTCCAATAGTGCTGATCAATGTCCAACGATACTGGCATCCTCACATAGCTTTAAAATTATTGAAATTTTCTTACACATTCTATCTCAAATTTATAGCAGAAGTTGCTCAATCCATCATACCATCTGTACCAAGTTAAATCCTTAGTGCATATTACATAAAACCGCTTAAATGCCAAGAATGCCATCAAAAAAGCTTCTCCCCAAAAACAATAGCAAAACGTTTCGCTCTGATGGCCACACACGGCAGGCCTTTACGATGATATTTGATGGATATTGTAACGCACACGAAAGACAAATATTTGTAGGTTTTAAATAGATCTCAAACATGGGCCACTGACAGGCAGAAGCTGCTGGCGCGTCGGTAGGAAAACAAATCTAAAGTGGATAATTTTTCATCAAACCCAGAAAATGAGACCATGGCCCCGCGAGACCTCCGTACGGCCGTCCAGCATCACCGGTGACGCGGGTGGCCCGTTCACGAGATCCCGAAAAGTCATGTGTCGCATCCTTCACGGCAGCCGGACGCGAACATGTCACGGATCAAGCGCGACCTAAGTGTCGCGCTGCTATTATCCGGTCCTCGGCGCGACAGCCAATTGAATCGACGGGAAAATCTTAGGGAAACACGATCCGTGCTGCAAATCGGTCGCCGTACGCCGTATAAGAGGACGGTAACAAATGACATAATTTCCTCAAAACTATTGACAGACTCGTGTCAATTGTTGTTTACTCAAGCAGCGATGAAGCGCGCACCCACGACAACAACAACCGTGCCCAGAGCATGTGGAAAATGAGGCTATAATTCATAAGACACGATACTTCAACGCGCGTACGCGCCCGGAATGGAACCGATCCACGCTAAGCCGGCGACGATGATGATGACGGCGGTGTTGACTACTAAAAATAAACCGATGAATTCATCACCCATCAACTCCGGGGCCAGCACGCCCGGGGGTGTGCACAAGCGGTTGACAGCGATTCAGGCATAGATCGACTCTTCGCTCATTGCTACGGACAACCGAGTAGAACGGCAGACGGTCGAAGACGGCCGTGGAAATCACAGCTGTTCCGAATTTTCCCGATTTTGTGTGACATGCGAACATTTTCTTTACGATGAAGACAACGCGACAATATACAATAGCAATTAACCATGGTTCGCTCCTACCCACTGCGCCACCCCCATTTCCCATTCCACATTAATTTTCCTCTTATAATGAATCGACCACCTACTGCTCCGTGACCATCGACCAATGCAACCTCTTTTTGTTTAAGCTCCTTGCTAAACCAGATACCGCGGATTACCTCCGGCTCGGTCTGTCTCGGAAACAATCTCTCGAGTAATGGACTGCAGCGTGACATGGACACGGTCGTCTAGCCCGAGATTTGTCGCTCACGTTCAACTTTCCATCAGTCTTCAATGCGTTTTGGCTGAAACTTCGCAACGGATTTTCATCTCGGACGGAAAACTTAAACCCCCTCCCTTCCAACTGCTCCACTTGCAGTTCGTGATGAATTCATTTTATTTAAATTTAAAATACAGCCAAACAAGAAAAATTACCATACGAGCCTTGCGTTTTCCCTTCTGGCCACGGACAATTCCCAGCTGTTGTGTGACAACCAAGCTGACGGCTGTAACAACAGGACGTCACACGGTTTCAAATGCTTGTGCGAGCGACATTAAGCATGGACGATCCGTGCTTGATCCATCTCCCTCGCGGATGTTTGTTGCTGTTGCGCCATTGTTGTATGTCTCTGGTAGACTTTTCCCCACTGATTCTGCCATTAAATTGTTTCAAATCGGCAGGTTGCCCATTTGAATGTGGCACATTTGTGCCCCGAGTCGCCTACTGCCGTAGAGCATTTTGCGGAAAATTTATCCCCCATTTAATGTCCGCTGCCATCGCTTCCCGGTTGTTAATGGTGATGTCGAATGTGCGCAGCTTGCATTAATCTCACCGAAACCAAAGTTATAATCGTAAACCGGCCGAGGAAAAAGTTACGATTCGTCCTAGGGTTTATGATCGCAAACGAAAGTTCATTTTCACTTTTCACTTTTTCAAGAAACATAAAAAAGTTGGATTTTTAGAAGCATTTTACAATACTTGCAAATAAAATGTTACAGGATTCTTGCCTACTTTCGAATTGTTGAATGTGGGAGCATGTGTGGTGCTAACATTTCTTAGAACTTAGAATTTTCTTTTTAGATCTCTGCATACCCCTAAAATCGTTCGCAGGATAGAAACATTACTCATTCATTACTTCACTACACACAGAACTGCTGTAAACCCATTTCGCAACATATTCTACAACCGATTGAAACATCCAAACGGGCATACTTCGCCGCAGTTGGCCCATGTTTGGGCTTCACGAAAAAATTACCGTAAAACTTTAACTCGCAAACGTTTTAATACGTTTCTATAATGCCTATCATTAAAATCATCAACTAATGAATTCAGTATTTCGAATACGAAATTAAACGCGCAATAACGACCACATCATTAAATCGATGAGCGAAAAGAGCCCCCTGGGCTAAATCACTAAAAACTGAGACGTGAAAGGAGGACTAAACGAAAGGGAGAGAGAGAGAGGAAAAAAAACATAAACCAAAACAGAACTCCTCACAATCTTATCTACCGTCAAACCAGTCGCCCTGGACTCGATCTTGACTGATTCCGCATGTTGCGCGTTCTCCGCTAAATTCCTCCGCGTCGCCAGCGCAACTAACTCCAGCCTTCAACGTACAACAGTTGACCGCTCGCTCACATAAGTTTTGCATTTCTTTCAGCATTTTCCAGCGCGCCAATTCGGGGTTTTTTTTCTCCAAGGGATACGCGTCAATACATTCGAGCCCGCCGGCTACGGTTGGGAACCGAACGGCCAAGAACCAATCAGCGCAAAGTGCATCTTGCGGAGGATGAACTGTGTATATGATGGTATCATTTACTAGCCAGTGGCTCCCTATAGCCTCCCTAGACTTTGGCAGCTCGTCAACACTGAACAAACATGCGTCTCTTATTTGTAGCCAACTTTACATTGACACTTCACCGCACGTCGACTGGGTCGAAGACATAAAAATACAACCTAAACCAAAACATCCTTGCCCACACGAGGAGGTGATGTGGAGCAGCTCATCACTTCTGGGAAAGCAAGGGACAAGAGTTCACGTGCCTGTAAAGCAAACTTTACTACAACGAATACCTCCCATATGGCAGCTGCAACAACACTGTCAAGGAAGGAATCTCGTGTGCTGGCACACATTTACGCGCTACGGCTAAAAGGTCCTCCCGGATCCCGCGCGGTTCGCCGCATCGTCCACATAGAAACGCTCGCTCGTCGAGAGGAAGCATTTGTTTTGCACCGTGTTTACAATCGCAATTAGTTCATGTAAATTCGAAATCATTTGTAATTGACATAATTGAGACTGGACATGTAATTACGTCGAAAGATTGAAGAACTTTCAGGTGAAAGGCCACACGAAATATTATTACCGGCGGTGGTCGAAACCTTCTCGTTTCGTGCCACCCGCACGGGCGAGGGTGCGCGCGCTCGCTCCTTGTGTCCTTCTCGGTCTCCGTTGGCGTCTAGAAACCGCATGTGTGCGTGTTGTTCAACATATGGTGCGGCTTGTACGCCCGTATTGACACCACAAGAAAGCGCAGATCGAAATTATCCATCCGGTATCCGGGGCCGTTGCAGCAAACCAAACCAGACAACCACCGGACCACTCCGAAGGCTCAATTGGCATAAACGATTCTGCCAGGAACGAAATGAGTTAATCTGCCAAACGCCTAACGGCAACTGTGGACGCACACGTCAATACTGTGCCACACTGTGCGTTCTTTTAAAACCATCATGATGTTGATGATGATGATAATGATAATGATGATGAAAACACTTCCTTTCAGTTCCGACGATAGCCACGATAAAACGAGAACATTCAAAGATTTCCGGAGAAAATGGAATCATTACGGATTCCTGCTTACGACCCATTCGACCCACCTGCACGTTACCTAACGCGCACACATGCTGCCCCGCTAACCATGAATCAGACGGACGAAAACACACATTTTATTTCAATAAAACGGAGGTAAATAAACCGTCCCTAAGTAGCCGAAATTAAGTTAGTTTAAAGTCTCATTCTTGATGCAATTGGGTTCATTCAACAGCATCGCCTCCGCCCGTTCTGAAGCTCGTCGGAGATACAGCCGTCAAGTCAAACACGGGTTCTGCAGCGATCACTGCTCCCAGCGGTGATCGCCACTAAAAAGGGGTATTTTATTTATTCGGCCGCTGCTAATTAGAAGACCCTTGCGGGGTGAACCTTCGCATGAGGGGTTAAACAGCCGCGTTTTGTGATTGATGCCTCCACGGAAGCAATAGTGGGGCAAAGAATGGCGCCACTCATCAATGAAGATTTAGGGTCCCGGGAGAGTATCGTATTCTTTGATTCTTGAGCTTGGGACGGTTTTGTGAATGAAAACATAAAAAAAAACAATCACATTCCTCTATGTTAGCGAACAGGCTTAGAGGAGCTGCTACTGATTTCATTCACAACTCCAGTCACAGGGTAGTCGCCGGAAGTGCTACGGAGGTCTCAAAAGTTATAAACTGAAACTCCTATACGCACGTTTGAAAGGTGTGGAAGCTCAGAGATTTCATGTAAATCTCTCTGTCAAACACCTAGGCTGGATAAATCTGTCTGTTTTAAGGGGGGTTCTGACTTATGGAACCATACATTTCAATACTTTTTGTTGGACTTTGCACTTTTTTATTGAATTAAGTTGTGAAAAATCAATCTACTATTATATTTAACGAGGTTATTTAACAGAATGAAACTCAGAATCTGTTTTTAACTGAGATGACTTTTGGTCAGAAGTTTCCGTTTAAATCTCTAACCGTTTCTAAGGGTCTAAGGGTCCAACCTTAAGGAAAACTCAAAACAATTCATAAATGGCAGGGACAGTAGTGTCCCAAGAAAGAAGAAAAATATTTCCCGGATAATTCTCTAATAGAAATCTCTGTTTCAATCACATTCAAAACAAGGAGTCCTAATAATAAAACAATAGAAACATACACATGATCTTCAACTCACAAACAGCCAAAAATATTAGCCAATTTTGCAAAACCGTACTTGGACAAAACATTCCCCATTCGCTAGCCCGCAGAACGTGGGTCCATTTAGTAAGGCGTTCGCGTGGACAAAACATGCTTGTCTTTGTCGAGATTAATGCATGCGTCGTAAAACAATCATTTTGATGCCATCCTTTTATCGCGCCCAAATGATCGACACATGTTTCGAAGCAGTCCGAAATGAAAGCACGTGATGACGGCGCAGTTTCCGCCCAGATTGCTACGCCTAGATCACGAGACCACTACGGCAGCACTAACGATCGATCGATCGTACGATCGAAGTCACAATGCAGGCGATAGGTGCGTTCAACCTACAGCATCACCATAATTTGTCTCCAGCTGATATTTGTGAGTCTTCTGGAAACATAAAATAATACGTCCTGTGGACTTATCGTGAAACCGTTTAATCCCCGGGTACGGTGACTGTGCAACTTTTCTGCGGCAGGGAGCATAGATTCATAGAGAAAAACATCACGATGACCTGCACGATCAACTAGACTACATACATATATATTCGGTTGGAGAATGATAAATTAAGTTCGAGGCACCGAGACCACTCGCGGTGCGCTGTCGAAGGTGGAGGTGATAACATAAGAAAGGATTCGGGCCAGGATAGCTAAGCCTTCGCTGGTGATGAACGTTCCCGGCCACAGTAGATCGAACGCTATTGCTAAGCGATCGAGCAAAACGATTTTATCAAATAATTAAACTCTTCCATAGTTATTAATTACGTACAGCGTTGGATAAAAGACGGGAGTGCGAAAGAAAGAGAACTAGAGAAAAAAAAAACAAATATCGCCAAGTAAGCTAACCGATCATTTCCCCCGGATAAGCAGCACAGGTATCTGAGGCTCAATTTTGGTAGGCACACACCAGACGAATAGGCAAATGACACAAAACCCCTTTTTTCCCATTGGGAGGTCGAATCTCGCCTTTCAACGAGGTAGGTACACGCGGGATGACACGGCTTGCTAAATGGATGGCTCGCCCCGCTATTTCGAGCAGCATAATTGAAAATCAATAAATCGTATTCAATTAAATAGAAATTAATCGTGCGCTCCGATGGCCAAACAATCGCTATCTAAGTGATATTGGGTAGCCGAACCGAAGATCCCGGGCCCGGGGTGGGGGAGTGCTGGTCGCGGACAGAATCGTGACAGAAGGTGGTTCGATGGAACCGTTTTGGAAGCGACCACAACACTAGTAATAATTTATAGTTTTGACAGCTTCGTAAGCTTATTTGTTTTCTTCGTAGACGTGTTAGCATCGTACGCTTCTTTACTGTTCGTCCCTTCATCAACCTGAGGCCTGTGCGCCAAAGTAGTTAGCAACAGCGCCTTGGCCGAAGGTGACGAAAAGGGTCACACGCACGCAGGCCGTACGCGGTTCGACACGGCCAGGTGGAAAAAAAATCCGTGGGCACAGGAAGAAAGGAACTACAAATAAAGATGCAGCGTCACTGCTGAAATAGGAACGCCGTCCAAAATGCCATTTTCTCACCGGGGGACGAGATTTTGGGCTTTTGAAAAATTGATATTATTATTGAATGTTTTACCATTCAGCTAGTTGCCATTATTAACATTTTTAACACGCTTGTACATATATTTGCGTTTCGCCATGGTCTGTAGTGGTTCCCATCACCAGCTCCAGCAGTAAGGTACACGCCATGGTACGATCACAGCTTGTGTTGAGCTTTTTTTGCTCTGTCATATCCTTGCTTCTCTGTTGGTTTGCAATGATTAGAGACTTCGAGGCAATAGATTAAAGTGACTCATTTTGAGCCATACCATGATAGAAATTCATTTTTTGAGGTATTTTATGAAGTTGTTTGGATTGAATTAGGAAAATTGGATCACATTAAAATCAGATCCTCATAATCTCAGCCAACTTAGAAAACATGACTTCGAGATCAACAGGTTTGTAGTATTGAGTCTATACCTATGAAACGGAGTATTTCACAAGCTGGGCAATGTTTTGGTTTAATTAAAACGTTCAAAGGATGTAATGATTCATTATTAACATTTTTAAACTAGCATTTACTTAAGCTAAGACATCATGCATAAGAAAGTAAGATGTTGTACACTTACCTTGTCCGGTTTCTTTTTTCCGATCGGAGAAGGTATCTTGGCCTCCTCTTCCGATGCAAATCGATTAAACTTCATCATTTTTTCCTTCACACTCAATTTGTTTTCTTCCGACGTTACCGAACCTCTGTCCTCCGTTGCCGCAGCAGTGGCCACATTTTCCTTATTTTCACTCTGACACTCGTTCACTGAATTAGTCGATTTTTCATCGATAGAACTTTGACGTGAATTCGACGCGATACTGCCCCCTGATTCGCTCATCCTCTTCCGCGGCGGAATGGCTGGAGGGATTCCTTCATCATACGATGCCAACACGTCCACACTCAGCTTCCGACCACCCTCCGGTGGAAGCGGACGAGTATCGTTACTATTGCTGCGCACCAGCAAAGCACTCACTTTCCTTCCGTCAACATTGGCAAATTCACTACCGAAGCTTATTTCTGAACCACTGCGTATGTAATCGGAGCTGTTGCGCCGATTCAAAGCGATACTGCCACGAGGACTACCCTGATATGACACCGTGTCCGGGGACACCACCGGAGGCGGACGGTATGGTGGTGGTTGCCGCATCGGTGACGATTCACCATCGGACGGAAGCATTCCGTACGATCGGGACGCCGGACTCATCGGTGCCGGTGTTTCGGGACCAGAATCATCCGGAGGTATACCGTTGTAATATTTGCGCCGAAGAACGAGATACTTCTCAGTGCCTTCGTGCTTTACCGAAGCAATTTTGTTGACATACTCCTTAAATCGTCTTCTGGCTTCATCTGTTGCGTTAAAAGAATAAATAAAGATTGTGATTAGTTGGCTCCAACGTACGACTCACACCCATTTCGTAACACTTTTATCAGGTATTCGTTCGGCGATAAACGATGAATCAACAAGTGTTTGTACATGCTGCACGTACCTTGTGTGTCTTTGTTTGTGAGAAAACTGCGAAAGTGCTTCACCAACATGTGGTTGGTTAGCTTATAGTTGTTCTGCACCATAAATTTTCTTATTTCCTCCATGGAAAGTTCTTTCGGTTCGTTCTCCATCCTCAAAAGTTATTAAAACACCTTACACTGCACACTGCACACAGCACAAAACAATGTAAACAAACAAGCAAACTTGGCTGCGTCGTCCGGATGCCGTCACACTTTAACGAGAGACACTTCAACGGGTGTTTTTTGGGCAAAAAAACTATAACTGGATGGAAGTTAACAAACTGTTCACGGCTATACACGTGAAATTATAGTTTTTTCAAACCTTTTAAGCCTTCTTTCCTCAACCACTGCACAGCTCCGGGTAGGTAAAAACATAAACAAATGGTTTTGACATTAGCGTTTCGCCACGCGCGAGTTTTCGCCCAGCGCCCATGAATTCGCCACAATGAGAGTGAGCGAGTTTACAGCGGCAGTGTGTTTGTACAGCGGTGCCCCATGTGCTGCATTATATCGAAACAGCATGAGTTCTGTTACCTGTAAAAAAATATTTGGTGTTAGTTAATCAAAACCCAAAAACAGGCAAAAAAAGTTTAAAAACTGTTAAAAATAAGATTAAAATAGTAAACTGACAGTAAAATGCAATTAAATATGATTAATTACACCCAATAAACGGCATAGAAATATCGCCAGCACGTGAACAGTTTACACCATGTTACACTGGTAGATTTCAACGCTTCTAAGCCACACGGTTAGATAAATCGGTTTCGTCTAAAGCATTTCAATCGAAATTAATAATGTTAGACCCTTTCATGTGCTGCACGACACGACTTTAACGCATTATAAAGCGCTCAACAGCAGCGGTTGATCGGTATGAAGATGCACACAGAGCAAGTGCAGCCGCAATGCTTTATTTGGAACTGGCGACGCATCACTTGCACATGAACATTAGTTGCCATGTAGACGCTATTAATAAAAATTTGTCATCCTGTTTGCAGATTTGCAATCGAGAAGTCCTTTTCATTGCCATGTTATTGCTGGGAAGGTGCTGCTGCTCGTCTGAGTTAATTTCCGACCAGCGCGACAGCATTATAAAATTGTTCATATGAGTAAAAATAACACGCCCCGCACGGTTTGCATCTCAATCATACTGCCGGCATTTATGGGTTTAGTGTAATTGAGTGAAATCACCGCCATGTGGCCAATTCCAGACGACATGCTGCTGCAAGAAGAAAAGCAGAATGATTGCTGGTTTCGATCTCAATTTATCCCCGTCAAAGTCAATATCACGAGTGCCTACGATTTGAAGTAACCTGGCACCGGGTGTGAATTAATTATGATTTGTTGTTCATATGCATCTTCAAAAAGGAAGTCTAATAAACCATGGAAAAACAAAAATATAGAGCTTTCTACAGCTAAAACATTAAACCTTTCCTTCCTAAAATGTTTTACAAAAGAGAAAAGTGAAAGAGATCTAAATTAGCATGCGATCGTACTGATAATAGGACGGATTGAATTGTTGAAGCAACAATTAGACAAGCTAATTTATTTTATTTTCTGGTGCAAATTTTGCGTCATAGCCAAACATTGGACGTTGGGCGCGATTGTTTGCCTACCGAATAGTGTCGCCAACATATAAAGCGCTAAGCGCTTGGCGCAGGCTTTCGAAAGTAATCATCACCGCGATGCTAAATGATCGCGCTCCATTTTAGTTCACCACTTTCGACGAGCCACCGTCCACTGTTTCCCACCCGTGTTCCCGGGGGAAAACGCACGCCCTGTCCTGGGGAGGCACGCTCTGGCGCGAATTACTACGCGACCCCAAACCCCGAAGGGGCCGAACGGTGGGGAAGACCACCAAAAGTGATCTTCCAAACGATACGACTAATTAAAATTATGGGACCCAACCAAACCAAAACAGCGCTGTGTCGCCTTCTTTGCACACGTACGCGTACCCAGTGGCAATCTTCGCGGGCGACCTTTGCTTTTCGGCTGGCCCCCGTTAATTGCTTCAACAAGACGTTAAATCCCGTTTCGTGCTATTACGTGACATCAAAATCGTTCATCCCCTTTTCGGGGTCCTCCAGATCACCGCCGTTCTTCTCGCCGCGTCTTCGCACCACTCGGAGTTGATTTTCGTTCCTGCTCTTTGATGACACTGGGCCAAGGTGTGAGGCAGGATTGAATGTTATAAGGAATTGATCCGAACGCTAAAAATAATCTCGGCTACCGAAATCTAACACCACCGCATCGTCTTGTTTGGGTAAATGTTAAGTCATTCTTAAAGTTGTACAGCTCTCAGAATGGAATTCTTGCTAGACGTCGTATGGCAACAATTGCATAATGGAAAAGATCTCTCGCCTAAAAAAAGAGTACGGCATTTGGAGTAGAATATTATGTATTGCTGCAACTGCAACTGCCAATCCTGTCGTCCAACCTGACCGGAAGTCAGATTTTACGTGTGTATCGCCGTGTGGGGCACTTGTATCGGTCAGTTCGGTTCCTTCGATTGTGGTCAGTCGATGCAATCAGAGGTGGGATCTATAATTTATCATATTTATAGATTATTTACACACAAATGGGCAACTATTC
This sequence comes from Anopheles marshallii, assembly GCF_943734725.1. Classification (NCBI taxonomy): domain Eukaryota; kingdom Metazoa; phylum Arthropoda; class Insecta; order Diptera; family Culicidae; genus Anopheles; species Anopheles marshallii. The sequence continues at coordinate 72,489,211 of NC_071327.1, read as the reverse complement.
GCTCATTAATTATGGAGCCGAGCATCTTCAGAAGAGATTGCACTGATTCGCCTATGTACTGGTCCGTGTATGTGAGTTTTGCGAGAATATAAGGGGTAGTACTGGTTCTCCATCTAAAGAAACCGATAAGATTGTGCTCCACTTTCGATGTACCATTTGCTAGCCGGACAATCAATAGGAATGAGCGTTGAGTGGTTGTGTTGTTCATATCAAGTGTACTTTTGCTGTGAGCTGGCTTTAGACACACTGCCAATAGTATTTTTTTTGCATGTAAAATTACAACTTCTGTAAAAAGACAGACATCTTAGAAGTTATTCACATGTAACAGATAAGTATGAGCAAATAAAATTATGTTTCATCATCATCATCTTAACTAAAGCCATTTCTGTTCAATGTTGCCTTTTTTCCTAGACGTGTAAGCAAAAACTACATCTGTTGTGCTAGGTTTACAATATTTCTCTTCTCTTTTGTTACATTTGCCGCACCGAACACAGAACAAGCGATGGTTTGCATAAAGGAAACGTACACAACACAAAAAAAAATCATTAAAACACCCGCAACACGAGAAGTGACGCGCTGGGAAGCTTTGTGCCAAATGCATGTCGCTCGTTGCGTCTCGTGATGTATGAAACAGGAGCCTGCTCAATTTCTCTCCGTGACATGTTGCCGTTCCTGCCGGCTGTAGCGAACTCAAACATCGGACCCCGGGATCGGTTTCAGAGCCAGCGGCATTGCAGTTTAAGAAAATTTTCTAATAATTATCCTCTAACCGGGCTAATTACGGGTGTCCTTCCGAGAATGGTTCCGGAGCTGTTTGCATCTTGAAACAACCAGACTGTGGCACGACATCTTGTTCGGTATGAGACGAGCAAAAGCATCCACGCGTCCTAGACTAAGATGTACGGAGTTTTAGAACGAAGCGAAACACCGCACTGTACGCCGTTCGGGATTTCCTTGCGACACAACCCAAGAAGAAAAGAAAACCCCTTAAAAGCATGTTGGCATGTAAAGGTCTCATCAGAGCATTTTGGGAACATTTTACTTTATAACCCGATAACCCGAACGTGGCGGTTTGCAGAAAGGCCTTGTGAAACTTCGTCTTCAAGAAACGAGCCGGCTGGCAGAAGATTGGACATCATCCCCCAGCGTAGACAATTCCGATCCATCCGGGTGCCGTTTTTTGGGGAAGCGGAAGTCTTTAAAACCGTTTACCATTATTTCCCTTTCGACACGATGGTTACGATACGGTGGCTCACGATGCGACCGGTCCAAGGGAAGTGATGGTGGTCAATGGGACCAACTGAAGCCCGCAACTTTGATGGCGCTTTGTGTTGTGGTGTGGCTTCCCTCCCTGTGGACTGACGATAGAAATGATCGGCGACGGATCGTTTCCAACCCCCGGCAAGAAGCCAACGGAAAGGGTTTGCAACAGGCAAGCAAATAGTCCTAAGAAAAGGCAACACAACGGCAAAAGATTCACCAAAAACTAAGGGCACCTTCGGTCAACCTGATAGAACCCCGACCCTTTCGGCGTTTCTGGCGAGCGCTGTAAACAGGGTAAGAGGCAGTTTAATGAATGGTAAATATTACGAACGCCGCCGTCTTGAAACACTTTTGCCTCGCCTAGAACATACGCGGCGCCTACGATTGTTGACCCCGTTTCGAAAACCGGGGGGTAGCCAGTAGTAGAGTGCGTATACGTTTTGTGCGGTAAAATGGGTAGAACAGATAAGTGCGGCGAACATGTGGGCCACGATGCGGAAGCGGTCCCCTTTTTATTAAACCAAAGACCATTGGCCATAGACGTTACGATAGCGGTATTAAAAATACAAATTGATGCGGTCAGCACCAGCATAAGACAAGTTGTTCTACCGTGTTTGTTACGACGCACCACGCTCGCCTTTTTGGTGTGGTGCTGATTCCTGTTGGGCCGGGGTTTTGTCGCGAAAGATTGCTTACGCCGTGCGACCGAAAGACTTAGATGCTACGAATGGGAATATTTTTGACCATCCTTTCGAGCGGCTCGCTTCCCGGGTGTGCATTTATTTTCCGGTGCAGGTACGCGCTAAGTAGCACATAAAAGGGTATTAAGTTAATGGCAAGTTCTGGTGGCGATTTGATGACTTCACGGCATCAGAATGCCTTGCTTTGTTGGGCTATGTTGCAAGTGTGACACGAAGGCACCAGTTCGGTAGACTCTAAGCTAACCTCAAAACACACGTGTAGCAAGGTGGATAACACTGAAATTCAATGCAATTCTAGTTCATCCTGTGCTGAAACAGTTTGTAAAACATTTGGCTTAGTGTAATGTAAAGAAAAAAGCATGAACTTCATGTGTTCTTTTGTGTTTCTTGTAAAACAAAAATAAACCCCTCGCTGTCAGCTGAAGAAACAGCTTAGTGGCGTTGTTGTTGAACAGCTTCCACGAGCTATATTGCCACCCTGTCCAGTAACTTCTCGCCGGAAGGTGAAATTTTATATTTTAATGGTTATTTTATTAGCAAGGTACCGGGTTTGTTCTTTTTTTTTGCAGACACTCGCATCCGTAAATCCCTGCGTCCTGCACTTGTGAATGCAACGCTTGGGGAAAGATACACCATTTGTTTCGCTAGATCTTTCCACTCCCATTAGGTGCCGCAGTATCCCCGCAGTGTATTGTTCAGCTTAACTTAACAAACTATTTTGGATGTTGTTTTGCGCAATTTCTACCGAAGCCTTTTTGCGGAATGGCGGAACAGAGTTGGTCGTGTTTAACAGGTATTGAACATATTTTTTGGTTAGCTTATGGCACGGGATAGCGAAGAAAACAAGATAAACAAACCAGTGGAAAGCGGTGAATAGATGCGTGTACAACTGCAAGCAACCGAGCACGGGTGGAGTTGTGTAAGATTTAGCAAAAAAAAATGGAAATAATAGCTAGACCAAGGATTTGTGCCGTGTACGAAACACAATACCAATCTTACATTTACCTCTGGAATTGTCTAGATTTTGTTCTGCATGTTTTAAAGTTGGAATTAGAAACAATAATAGCTTAAAGTTCGCCCAAAATTAAATAAATCACCTCGGAGTTTCATAAAAATTTAAATTTCACCTCACATACTTCGAGAGTAAACAACATCATAAGTAATATATTGTTGATTTTAGTGTACATAAACTAGAATAAGTTAATTTAAATTTAAGAATAACTTTGAGAAAGTCCATCTGTTCTTCAAAATTTTCAAGTAAAAGCCTGTTTATCGCTATAAAAAATATCTCGATTCAATAACATAATTGAAACTACCACTAAATCAAGCTATAATATCTAACTTTCACTATTCTCATCAAGCCATTGAGTTCACTTTAACGAACAAACTGGTGCGTTGGATAATGTCTTTATAGTTTCTCAATATTTTGACAATTATTGAAACTCTGTAAGGGTTGTGCCTTCGCCAAACTGTTTCGTTGTGTGATTGTAATGTGGACTCAATTCCAGAGATCAGAGTATGCAGACATGCTGCCAAAGGCGTGCAAGACCCAAAGTCCAGCGGAAGGTACACCGTGTCAACCACATGTGAGTGAGCCATCGCAGGCGAACGGCCGTCCGGTTGGATAACGAGTTATGTACACGGTCACGTTCCGAGCGACAGTAGTCGGTTGCTGGCCGGATACGGCACGCTCGACCCGATAGCACCGGTACAGGAGCGCGCGGGTTCAGCAGAAGCACCCGTGCGGGAGGATTCAGTCATTTCAGTGTAGCCTTGCTTGCACGAGCGCACGTGCGAAGGATGCGACCGAAAGCATCGGAGCGAACGAGAACCGAACCGAGCCAACAATCGCTCGATTTGGTATATAGCGTTGCGTTTATGTACGCCTCGGGACATCATCCGAAGCCGAAAAGCGACTCCGCTCAACTCAAGCCAGAGTCACCAGCACTGGGCGCCTGTGCCAAGGCAAAACGAACCGACCCCCTACGCACGGATTCCCTTCCCACTCCGCCAGCTCTCCCTCGCTTGCCCACTGCTTCTCTCGCTCCACTGTGCACAACGAGCACAGGAAGGATCTCGGTGTCACAGCATCGGGCCACCCAACGTCACAGCATATGTGAGCTGCGGCAATGAGTCACATTGGCTAGCCTTCAGTGCTAAATTGCATATCCAGCAAGTCAAACATAAATAGTTTTTCCGAAAATAACCAACTTCACCTGTGTTATCTGCTGTGTCAAGTGACTTCCGTTGAGGATCTACACAAAAAAAAACAGCTTCGTTGCTGATCGTGCAAAACAACCTGGAAACGGACAGGCCACTCACTCAGCGCTTCCAAGATTTTCCGCAGCTATGTTGCTGTTTTGTTCACACGGCATAATTTCACAAAACGTCATAAATTGTGTGTCATCACGTGTATAAAATGCACATGGAACATACGGCCGAGTGACCGGTGCGGTGGTGATGCGATCGCGAGCAATGATCAGCTTAATAATCGTTTCTGGGCCGCGGTGCATCTGCTCGCAATGGTTAAGTAGCGGTTCGGGTGCGTTTTGCTGTACCAGTATGATGCCCAACACAGTGTGCACCCGTTGAACACCCGTTGACGAATGTTGACAGTTGACATGCCTTGGACATGATCATCGATGGTAAGGCAGCTAGCAAGAATGCGAATTGTCCGTCCGGTTCGGTGTTATGCAAACGTGATGGTGCCGTAGGTGCGTCCCAAGAATACACGTGCAAATTAAGAACAAGAAAGACATCGGTAACAGCTTGCTTACAGTTGATCGCAATAAAGGTGTGTGTGTGTTTTTAATGGATGGTGTTCATAGCGATAAAAATATGTTGTAGTGTAAAGGTGTGCTATGTTAATATAAATGATGCCACATGGATGCTGATGTGCTACTAATTTGCCGATAAAAGTGTAACCAGTGAACATTTGTTTGATGCGTTCATACAATTGTTAAATGATTTAAATTACGACATCAGACAGCGAAAAAAAAACACATTTGCATTGTGATACAGTTCCGCCCGAATCGTGGTCCCATCATGGACATTCCGGGTGTCACCGAGAACTGGGAGCTGGAGGTGAATCCGCTCATGCAAGAAATGCATGCAGCTCACCGGGAAGATGAGTATTTTAATCCCCAAGAGGTAAGTGCAGTAATACACAGGGAGCGTAGCAACACAAAATGGGGGAAGGAATGATAATTAGCTCTGGCCACTATCGCCACTTAAATAAATAATCCCACCGTTGGCCGTCACAGTTGTAACACTGCCAAATGCAAAGCTTCTAATCCGGTCAATATTCATAAGACAGTATCAGGTGTTACGGTTTCTAATTATCCGGGAAAATGACCGAAACAACGTGCCTACAGGCAGTTACATATTAAAAAAAAGTCTGTTAAAATGTAGATTTTCCGACCGCAAGCTAATTCTCTGCACATTGGTTGGATTCAGTGCTAGATAAAACCAGTGCTGTGGTTTTTATTGACAATAAAGGGTAAAAAAAAAGGTGGCAACAACTTAATTTCAAGGTATATCTGACCATCATATTTTGACTTATTCTTAATGTTATAGTTATATTAATACTATACATGGGAACTTTAGAGTGATCTTCATCTCTCCAATGCTGATGGAATATTATTACATTCACCATACACAATTCACATGATTCTAGAGTAAAATGTAATTTCCAGAACACAGAAACAATTTTATGGTATTGGTTGAAAATAACATGATGATGAGCTTATTCTGCCGCGATGTACTTCTATACAACAGAAGAATAAAAAAAAAAACACACACACACTCACAAAACTACTCCATCGACCAACAGAGTACTAATTGAGCTGTTTCTAGTAAAACAATTCCACAACAAAGCACCAAACCATTTAAGCAAGCCAATGTTCCTCGAAAGCATCCACGCATTACATTGTTGATTCGGGTTTTCCGCTATCCCTTCGGGCATTAGACATGTAAGCGTATTTTCCAGCAGTTTTCCACCCTCGGTACGGAACGAAAATTGTTGATTATCCGTACGAAACGACCGGCAGAGTGATTACCCTAGTTTATTAGTAGAGAACGGGGTACCGTCCCGTACCGGTACCGATGCCGTACGCTTGTGCTAGCGATTCGTCGGCAATACGGTACCGGGGAATCATTCCTGGCAGCAGCATGTTTCAACAACTTTATTTTTATTAACCCATTTGGATCATTAATATTCCGTAGTGCGTAGTGTGCCCTACCAAGCCCCGGTATCTCCCGGCAAGCACATTCGGCTCACTTGCTGCTACGCATCTTCATTATGAAGTTTTGCTGTCGATGGGCTGATGGTGAAATGGCTGCATCGAGCAAAATATTTGAAACATGGATGCAAATTATAACCTAATCAACGGCACTGCCGTACCATGAGTTGCCGAAGGGGTTTACGGGTCGGGCCCGGCGTTTAAAAGTTGGGAGGACTTTTTTTTTCCTTTCGGATACGATGGTTCTGTTAGCAGCCATTTTCATTCTCATCCGCTCAATGAAAGCCGGTGAAATGTTAAAACTTTTCGCTGTGCCATGCTTGCTGTAGGGGTAGAATTTTAAAACAAAAATCATCATACGTTGGTACATTCGTGCATATTATGAACCCATTCCATCCAAAGCATAATGGGAAAGCATGTTTGCAATTGTATGTGTGGAAATTCAGAGTTTTCTCCATTTTCGCAAAACTATTGTACATCTTAATTAAAATTATAAAAGAATAGGTACAAGACAAGTTCAATTTCTATTAAGAACTAAATACTAATCTAATTAGAATCAGAAGAACTAAATAATTTTAAAACTTCTCACAATAAAAAGCAAATAAGTTAGCAAAGAAACAAATTACAAGTTTTCCAGTTCAAGACTTGCTCCAATTTCGAGGCATTCATTTGAATTTCATAAAACATAGAACACAAGAAAGCGAAGTTGTAAAGTTTATGACCGAAATTAAGAGATGTAATGAACATTCTATTAAACATTTTTGATTATAACATTTCTGGTTACAAATTGAAGGTTTCCCTGAAATCAGAACAATACTCCATACTATTTGTCATGTTCGGTAGTACTACTTTATACTTTACTTCGTGCATACATTAGAAGATCATAAAGAACGAACTTACAACAGTAATAACATAAACAGATAGTTTGTTTCGCCACTTTGCGGTAATCAAGATGGTTAAAGACAAACGTACACTTCTCCGTGCAATGCTGTTTCCAACCACCTCTGCCTTACCGTGCCGTACTACTGCCCCGGCGGCCCGAAAAATCAAACAACCACAGTTCACACACCAATAGTTTACAACCCTGCTCAACAACTACGAACAGATGTTGTTCGCTTCCTCCGAAATTGGTAATACTTTAGTTTTGTGGTCGGCAAACAAATTTATTGACTTCGTGCTAGTACTCGTAGCCCTGTGCGGGAGTCTGTACCACCGGACGCGAGACACCCGGTAGAAGGCCACCCTGAATTACCTCGATAGCATAAGGGCTAGAGTTTTCCCTGGTTGCTTCCCCAAAAAAAAGACAAAGTACAGCTACCGAAACAAAAAAGAAACCCGCAAAAAGAATGAAGCTACTCTATCCTTTCTTACTTGCCCGCAAATAATCGGCTGACCGAAATGAACGGACTGGGTCTAAAAAAAACACACACACACACCTCCCCTCAGTGCCACTCACTCGCCAAAGCACGACAAAAAGGACCATGTACTGCCCCATCCTGGACGATCCCACGTAAACCCTAGGCTCGGTCCATCGTTCGTCCAGCACAGTGACTGCTTGTGCGCTGGAGTATGGGGAAAAAATAACCATACAAGGAACGCGGTTGACCACGATCGTTCTGGTAAATGTCCGATTCTCCGATAAAATCGTAGAAGTTCAGCGTAACACCGGTGCCCGGAATACACCCGGCCGGGTGTACCCGCAAACAGCTCCATCATTTGTACATGCGCCTGTATCGGTAGTGTTGTGTTGAGCCCCGGATGTATACAACCTAACCCGACCGCTTGCTCATTTTTACTACGCTGCCCATCATCGGTCCCACCCGACGGGACACTCGTATGCATCCTAGGTGCTAGGAGCAAAAGGAGTAGAATAAATTATTGCTCATGTACGTACACTTGTCCCCGTAGCCAAAACCAACCAACCAACTTTTGGCATTCCGGACCCGGTGGTACCGTCTTGCTTCATCCATGGGTGTGGTGTGGCCGTTTTTTTGGACCTCAACCTCCAGGCTGATTTTGAGGTTGGAGCGCTGGCCACTGCTTCAATGCGAGAGTCCTCGTGAAATTGTTTATAGTAAAAACCTGGCGTCACAGCTGGTTAACTGTCCGAAGTTTGGTTCCATCGCGCTGTTGGTAGGTGGGAGAGTTGTAGCATTTTGACAACAGCTCCCCAACGGTCCAATATTCAGCATTCAACGTTTTTTGTACAAGAAGGAAACTTTATGTTTAAAAAAAAGAGTTGTTACCATTCCGGATGAAACATATTGTATGAAGTGTTGGGGGTTTCACAGTGCACACTTCATTCGAATGAAGTTAACGGCTATTAGGCGATTCGTTAATTAATCTTGTGTTTTTTTGTTGCTGTGAGTATTTAAAGTTGTCGTTCCGTGTTAATAAAAAACCAAATCAATTGAGTATGTTTCTATCCGTACGTGGAGCCAACAAAATGTAAATTTTCTTTGAAATATCAATTAAGTAACCTAATTATGTAGAATTTCATGATCCAAATAAATTATTTTTACATATTTAATGTTTGATTTTGTGTTTCAATGAGATTTTTATGCTGTTTTTGTTGTGACCACCATTTTGTAACACGTGACAGTAAGGTTGTTTTTGCGTGTACCAACCCATTGCAAATGCACTTCAATAAAGCCCCGTCCGATCAGCGATCGACAATATTGTACCGAACACAAAGAAAACGAACACCGTCGCCATTTTTTAATGCTCCAATTGCACATTAACGCGAAATTAAATGCATTAAAATTAATTAAAATGGCCGCCACCGGAACGCCGCTCCGTCGGGTAAATATGACAGATGATTGCTAATTGAGTGCGGATGGCAGCCTGTGGTCGATTGGCAAGCCCGTTAGTGGCAGAAAAAAAAACGGAAAAAACATCAACACACACACACGCGGTCCATCCCATGTCCATCTCTGCGTTGATCCGCGTTGTCCCGTGCGCCAAACGTGTGTAGTTTCCGCGTCAATAACTCGCCGTCACGTCAATGGAATCCGGGGTTCCGCTTCGGGGGTGGGCAAAAAAAAATTATCCCCGAAACACAACCCGGTGTCGAGCCGAGTTTTCACCTTTGCCATGGGACAATCATTTTAAAATTTTGCTCAACCACTCAGCCGGAAGATGTCGTTTGATTACATCAATCGTTCAATATGCTTAATTTCACATTAATTTGCACTCGGCCGGTAAATTCGCGTCCGTCGCTGTTGTAATGTCCCGTTTGGGTGCATGATTGAAATGGGATTTGTGTCATCCGAGTGGAAAATACTATTTTTCTAGCTAACGAACATACGTTGTAATGGGTGATCGAGCGTTGGAAAAAAAGTCCGTATCATAGTAAATTGTAAATTTTATTTTTATGCTGTGTCTATCACATGGACGGCCTATAATATTTTGATTTTTAAAGTAATTTAAAAATTTACTTTAAAGCCAGCGGACATTGGGGAAAACATGCACCACTCAACCCCTCCATTTATGGTACATGTTGTGATTTTATGCCTCTAATAAGTACAAGCTCATTTGGGTGCAGTTGCACTACAACTGCAAACGCGGGCAAATAGTTTTTGTCCCTCCGGAGCGGGATCCCATTAATTCAGCGTAAAAATGCAATTTACACCGAAACAGATTTTTTTACCCCGCTCGCTCCCAACATCATTCGCCGAACGGATTTTTTTCCCCTAGGGTTTCCTTTGTACAAACAATACTCCTGCTGGTACAGGTTTCTGTCAAATGCATTTCTTTTTTTTTTGTTTGGTTTTTGTTAAAAAACCACCAGAACGATTATTTCAATCCATCGAGCTTGGCTTTATAGTGCTACCTTTTGTTTTCCGCGTGGGGGCCTATTTTTTAATTTATGCCTATGTTTTCCCGATCGAACCTCTATCGGTATCTTCTTTGCCTCATTGTGTGCACACGGACGCCCATGTTGCTCTATGCATAAAATATGGGCTTTAAATACATTTTTGTGCATCCCACTTTCGAGCAATAATTATAATTCAATTTCCCTCCGCCGGTTGCATTATTTTTCTACCAATTTTTCGCTTGCGTTTTCTGGCTGCGTTCGATCAATGGGATTGAGTGAGTATGACGCTGGAAAAAAATCCCATTCCAAATCTAGGGATAAAAAATTATTGCCCTCATTTATCCCGATGAGAATAAAAACCTGCTGGCTTTTGCATCAGCTTACACGATCACCTATCACCGTGTTTCAAGCTGCGAAATGCAAACCATCGGATGTTTGATTTACGAAAAAACGACAACGCCTGTATGTTAATGTTTCATAATGTTTAATAATTAAATACTTTTTCAGTTAAAAATTCGAACCTTCTTGTCGTTGTTTGTTGTTCACTAAGTTCGTAAATTCGCATACCAACAGTGTCAATCGTCACAAAAAGTGCTCAACCCGGCAAATATCGCGACCCAGCCCGATAAATAATATATAAATAAATAAATACAGGAAAAGTCTCATGCATTTATAATGCACATACCGCGGCATTGATGCAGATTCATTTCGCTACCAACGATGTGTGTGATCAGGCACCGAATGTAGAGGATGCATATAACCTCACGAAATGTGGGAGGTTTCATTTCTGTTTATCATTTCACACCTTTCGGAAAGGTGCATCGAAAAGGGCCTAATTGAAAAACACTCAACCTAAATCAAACACACACTTTCCGGATCACGGCAACGGGGAATTTACCCGTTAAATGAACAAAAACGTGCAGAGATCGAACCTCGGCTGTACTGCTGTACGACGGAGTGGCACAATATACGTAACTAATGTGCGAGTAGAGCTTTTGCCTTCTGAAGGTGTTTATTTTTTCATGAAATGACGAATGGCAAATAAAAACGACGTTACATTTGCCCATCCGTCCTCAAACATGGTTGATAACGAGGTGGGGACGGTATGAAGATGCCTTAACTCTGCCAAATCGCTTGATTGATGTCTGCAATTAGGACGCATTGTTATCAAATGTTGGAAATCTATACAAAAAAAAGCACCAAAGTAGCAGTCAAAACGAATAAATAAACGAGACGTATTAATTATGAATGCATTGAGATCGTACATGCAGCTGCTGATGAGACCAACAGCTCGTTTAATATAATTGCACACAATTTCGAAAACTCGTGTTTTGTTTTTATCGAGGTTTTATACAAACTATTGCCAAATTATGCTACAGATTTCTTTACTTGCACGATGTTCAAGAGTCAAGTACAGTGCAGCCAAGTGTGAAGCAGCAAAATAGTTCTCCCACTGTTTGCAAAACCATTCTTTGTGTGTTACCTTCGCTCCACGATAACATGATAAAGGTGGAACCCGGTGACCGTCCCTCGCCTTGCAGGAAACATCGTCCGTGGTGACATTATTCGGCTTAAGAGGCGCTAAAGCGCTGCCCGGAAGAAAAGAAAAAACACGCTCTCCACACACAAAAAATCCACAGGAGTCTGCGGTCGCAAAAGTAAAGTGCAGCCATTATGCGAGCAGAACGATATTTCGTGTATGTGTGATGGGTCTACCTATTTTTTTGTTTTTAGTCACCCCGGGGTAGTATTCTTTTGCATTATCGCTACTACTGCTGCCATTCTGCTACACGGTTGAACACATGATATGTTTCCCTGAGAGGTAAAACATAAAAAAGGCGCTACCGAATAGCGAATACTTGAGGCGCAAATTAACGGTCTTCACACTGCCGCCGGTTTGCTTCTCTGCACGTTCTGTGCGTGTCACTTCACTAGTCGTCTTTTGGACCAAAAAGAAAAAAAAAGGTCCCAAAACTACCAATGCACACGCAGCCACACATTCGTACACCACCATCAAAATGGGGACTAAAGTGCAAGTAAGTGAAGCAGCAGCTTCTACCGTTTGGCCCAGTTCCAAAAAACGAACGTCCCTGTGTGGTGTGTTTATGATCCGTACTTTTTACGATCAAGATAAGTAAAATGCAATGCCTCTTACGGTAACGTACCAGCCCAAAGCCGCGCAAGATGTAACGTGAATAATTTGATTTAATGGAACTAGAGCAATAAATCACTTGGGCGAAGAAGAGCCACTCTGAGTGCTTGTTGCTCACGGTAGGATCCTTGCGGTGAAATAGAACTCCACGGTGTTTTGCCATTTTTTCGTTACCAAAGTTCTGAGTAGCTTCTGCAGGAATGAGAGTAAAAGTTCGCTTACATGTTCGCGCACGGTAAAAATGTTTTAATGGTGTTTGCAGCTCGAACCACTCTACAACAATTAAGATGAAGATAACGAGACACTTGTTGCCCGGGTTCGATGGATGGTAATGCCAAAGCATGCTTAGATAACTCCTCGACGTGCAACACAAATCATACACTGATTCTTTGATTACAGGGTTACCCGACGAACGATTGCCCCCATGGTGTACAGTTTATAGACCAATTTTGCCTTTTGCCAAATGCACACCGCCGTTGGGTGCCGGACTGTACCGTCCTGGAAGCAGCCGGAGAAGATCCATTTCCGGAGGTAGGCAATGCAAACGGGGGCAATAAAATTGGGTGTAACTGGGGCGTAAGGCATCATAAAACAATTATAGTGTGTGTTGATTATAGCTAGTAGTAAAAAGGATTTGGTGCGATCTTATTCCTAGCTTTAAACTTGGACGAGTAACGCCAGTAGTAACAGCCACTGCCTTTATCACTCTCAACCCGAGAACGGGTGGAACGGTTATTTCGGTAGCGGGCCGGAAGGGAAATAATAGTAAAACGTTGCGGTCCGCTATTAATTTTGCTCGGGCATCATAAACTAAAATTTGTTGAAATAGCACTTTATGTCCGGAATCGTAATAAAGTCACATTCTGTAAGCGCTCCGTCTCCAGGCCGTGTGCTGCCTGGTTTAATGTCCTGTTAACGATACTTGGAATGCGGGCCGGAATGGAGACCCCTGTCTTAATTTAATGGTTACAGCTCCGGATTATTATCTTTTAAAGCGCAAAAGCACAACACAATAACGATAAGAGTGTTGATAAATTGCGGGCACTGATATGATTAGCTTTAATTACCCAATAATCAACCAACGATCGAATTTTACTCGGTTTATAGCACTGTTTTTTTCGAACAATATGTCTAAACTGGTTGAAAGAACCTTTTTAGAGCCATGAACTAGTGTTGGGCGAATCTTGTTCAGAGTCATGGCTATGAATAAATTTTTGAACAGAATAAATCTTAATCTCCAATTCAATTATTCGTAAATTCTCAAAAAAAATCATGAAACCTCAAAGATTTTCCCAAATTCATCTCAATGAATCATTGAGGAATCATAAATCTCTGAGGATTCAATAATCGTTTGAGAGTTGATTCCGGATTTGAATGACCCCTGACTGACTCTTCTCGATTCTAGAATCTCGAAAGATTCATTAAGGGCAACAGGACCATTATACATGTTGTATTATAAGATATTTAACATAACAAATTTATTTCCTAAATTTTCTATTTTCTTCAAAAACATTGAATTCCAGAAATAGTGGTGGTTGATTGTGACTCATGCAGCTCCCAGAAAGGATTATTTGTTGTCGTGCCAAACTGAGGCAGTTGCAACGAATGTGACGACATTCCTTGGCGAAAGAGCTCCCTTGCAGTCGTCCTGTAATCGATCATCGGTTTGATCAGTCTGGTTCGCTTTATCGAACCATCCCTATCTGCTGTTCCGTAAATCCACAAAACCGTTGTCCGTCCGTCGGAGCAGCAACGCAAATCCTTCTTGGCCAGTATGACCCACATCAGAGCGCTTCCGTAGAAAGCACTGGGCAAACGGCGAAGGACACTTTCTTAATTACGATCCCTATCAGTAGCAGACGGGTGTGGTGGACACAACAGTCTGGACAGCAGCAGCACCACCGAGACCAAGCAAATTAATCTCTCCGTCTTGCGCTGCTGTCATCATTGAAATGTATACCGAGCCGGGCGCGCCGCGATCCCGTCCAAGTGCCGGTCCAACCCCTACACACCTTGCGGGGTTAGAAAGGCGCAAAGACGCCAGCGCATCTTGGAAAAAAAGGTCGATCTTCGGGATCCTCACCGGAAGGTGAACATGAGCTTCCCAGTGTTTGTTTCCCTACGCATTTGTTCCCTTTTTCGCTCCCGTCTGCTCAGACTTTCTTGGCCCGTTTTGCCTGCGTCTATTGCCAAAGCGTCCAGTTGCCTTTCGGCCGGTTGCTTCTCGTCACGCCTTCCTGTCGTCGGCGCTACCTGAACCGGGGAACACGCGCTGTCCCCGACCACGGTGGAAAACGTCCCGGGGCCGAAAACGGGGCACCAGAATTTTGAAGGCATTTATAATCCACTAATTGTTTGGCGCCATCCAGTTTTGAGAATGTGGCCTCTCGCTCGCACGCCCAAGCGATGCATTTCCTTCGGAGTTCCGCTTTGCTCCATTCTTGCGTGCCACAAGAGGCGAACACAAGTCGCAAGACGCCGTCGTCGTTGTCTTTTGCTTTTGGCCCCGTTCTTAGCGGGAGGAATACACTTGGACCGCTCCAAGGATCGTGGAAGTGGATGCATTAAGGAAGCGCCAAACCGGACGGTCCGCATGGGCCACAGCGGACGTAGCTTTTCATAAAAATCGTGAAACTTCCCTCCGTTCGCGCGGGGCGCTAACTCCCGGACAAGCGTGGATACACGCCAAATTCGAATCCCAACCTCCGGGATCCTTCGGTGGAGGTTGGAACATAAAAGTTTAAGGTTTGTTTATTGTTTCCCTGCTCATCCTCCCCAAGGTCTGTTGCCGGTTTTATGTGCGCCTTCTTCCGTAAACCCTCGTTACCTTTGAAGCGTGCTCTCAGCACCTCCGCGGACACTGGACAACTCCAAACACTGCGGCTACGGCTTACGGTCCAGTGGATTCGCAGCCACAGCATGACCCTTTGCCCGGTGTATCCTCTACTGCCGTCCGAAACGAGCAGCGTCTGGCGCAAGATTTTATTGTTATCGTTGCGTTGATGTTGACCATACAAATAAAATTATATTATTTTTTATTGATGGTTATTTTTTGCCTTTTTTTTCGCCCATTCGGACCTGTTGCCGAGTCGTCCCTATCACTGTGTACGGATATGTCGGTGGAGATTCTGTAGGGTTTGTCTTTCAGTTATCGTTTTTTTTTCTTTGGTTTTGTTTTAGCTGGCGCTCATCCTACTTGCGTGCGCTTGTTAACTGCTTACTTTAACCTCTCAGCTCGGGAACTGTTCGCTGGAATGGGAAGGCCATTCTCTAAGGCTCATCATCTTCCTCTATTGCACACATCAGTGACACTCGGAGGACGAGGAGGCGAGTTTTGTCGTGGTTTTTTTTTGTGTTATTGTTGATGCGTTCTCGGCCACTCGTTCGCGACAAGACAACAACTAACCGCAAGAATAAAAAAAAACCCCCCGACTTGGCGCGACGGTGACACCGTGGTCAAACTCTCCGCCGGAGGTAAAGTTGTTGAAATGGCTATTATAAAAATCACATTTTTATGTATTGATTAATTGACGCTGTAAATTTTTGTGACATTTTCTGACCAACCCTCCCTGGGGCCTGGGTATGTGTGTGTGTGTGGGTTTGCGCACCAGTTTTCCATCATTCAAGTTCAGGTTCGGCCAGAAATAACTTCCCGGCTGGGGCCGTATCAGGCCGACGCGATTGACAACCGTCTCGTCAATCATTGGGCACGGTTGCTGTTTGGCGTGGTCGTGACACTTTCTGTCTGTTCGGTGTTGATCACGAAAAATAGGATAAGGTTTGATAATGTTTCCCATCACACTCTCAATCATCCATGGCAAGTTGCGAGAATTTATGGTGTAAATCCAATTGGCACGGTCGAGTTTCTAGCCTTTACAATAAATAGTTTAAAATTTAGCAAACATCCATAAGTGCCATCAGGTTAACAAAATATAATAGCCAACACTTCTATTCTGACATGCAAATTGTCGTACAAATCTAGTTGCTTAAACGCACATTGTCATCCTTTGTTCGAAACAACGGTCAGTGGATCTTCCATGTTCTACCTTGTCCCTGCTATCTCGCCCATCTAGTTTGATCAGGGAAGTTTTGTAAAACACTTTGTTCGGTATAAAAATCCTTGACAAACATTTGCTTATCATATCGTGCCCATACTCTAAGCCGTTTTGCGGAAAACAATCAACACGAACAAAAACGTCCTTCATACAGCAGACAAACAGATACGATCGCCTTGGGGACACCTCGGTCGGTAGGTTTACTTTGCTCGCCTCCAATCGTTCAATCGCTTCCAAATTATCCACCGAAACCGTACCGCCAATTGCTGGACCAGGTTGAGATGCAAATGAGTGATAGGGCGAAAAAATCCGTACAGGAAAAACACTAATGAGCGTCCCAAACGTCCGAAACTTGTTGCCGGTTCCACCTAGCTTCACGGGCCCACCGTACAGCCTGTTCAGCCATTTGCACAACACCGTGGGACCATGTGAACCTGGCGGGCTGTTGTTTCCTTTACCGAAGCCAATGCACCCCCGGGCAAATGGTACGCGAGGGCCAGTTCTTCGTGCCCGGTGCGTGCACCTACTTTTGCGGGGGTTGGCTGTACATTATGCCGGCGGTACTCCCTGCCGAAAACGATGATTCCACAGCCCGGGATGGACCCCCATGCAATGGCCGGCCTATAAATTTACATAATCAATGCATCATCAATTGCGGTGCAGTCGAGGTCGAGGTCGACGCAGACAACACCCAGCACCGGGTGGATGTGAAAGGTGGCGCGAAGTTGGCCAAAGATGGACAAGTGTAGGAATTGGGTGTAAAATATGAAAATGCATAATCAAACGTCATTCGCCAATCGTCTGGAACCTATTGCTGGAACGATGTTCGCCGTTTCAACACCTACAGCGTAATCTGTTGCTGTTGCTGCGTTAAGTGTGTCTCGGGCTGCTGCCCGGCTGGGACAACCCGGTGATTGTTTCATCGGGTTCGCGCAACATCTCGCACAAAAGATGTCCTCCGTCATAAAGCATCCGAGCTAAAACAAACAACCGCGAGTTCGTCGCTGTTGTGTCCAAGTGAGCCACCAAATCATCGGGGAAGTTTTCGTTCTCGGAAAGGGGGATGTTAGACCTGTTGGGGCTGAAGGTGGCGGTTGAGTATGATTTGTTAAGCCAGCGCCTCAAGCAACCAGCCTGAAAGTTCTTCGTCTTCCACCACCACCATCACTTCGGCTCGCACCAGCTTCCCTGGCAAAGTTTTTACAAGTTACCATGCTGGAAGCAATCCATCGTTACCCGGTCCGTCCACGGAGCACGGACAAACGGGGCTGTAAAATGTTTAGGTTTGGTTAAAATAATAAAACCTCTCACAGTCATTTGTTGCACTTCGGGGGGTTGCTGGGAAAAATTAAAAAGAAAAATAACCGAAGAGATTCAATTTGGAGTACGCAATGCAGTTTTATTGAGCTCGTCGCCTTGGTCGGAGTCGTCCGGTCCATCCGCGGGTTCGCGTTTCGCGAAAACCATCCAATCCAGTTCCTTCCGCTGCTGGCCGACCGTTTGTTGGTATGTGTGTGTGTGTGTGTGCGTTTTTATGTAGTCGCGGTTGTCCTACGGTACGGTCTCCTACGGTAAGCAAACAGCACTGTCCTATGCTGGTAGGCATTTGCAAGACGCACCGTGACGCCATGCGATCGGAACCGGTCCAGCGCACCGAGCCGTTGCGAACCGCGCAGAACGTGCCGGCAGCGACGAAGAAATGACTAATTCCATAAACATTTATGTCTGTTGATATTGCACTTTTTATGATAAATATATTTAAATGAGCTCTCCGTGGCGATTGTTAATGGCTGTGCGCCTGGGCAACGATGCTCCCGGTGAGACACCGGGCGAGGCGCCGTGTGGCGCTGAAAGAAAGCACTACAATAAGGGCTGAAGCTGCAAACAAACCACCGGACCGCGGTGGACCCGAAAATTCCCCAAAAATGTTACTATTCCTGCGAGGGTGCAACCGGGCGTCCGCTGCCCGCGAGCGGAAGGATCCTCGTCAATGGGGTCGCTGATGATGCGGTTCTGATTGCAATAAATAGGTTTTTGTGCACTGTTTTTTTGCATTCGGCATTCGGCTGAGCAACCGGGATTGTTACCCACCTGGAAAGAAATCTTTGCCAATGAATCTTAAATTGGTAAAGATGTTAATTTGTTGTCTCAAAGTGAGAGCGAGAGAGACGAGACTAACCACGTCCAAGCGATTAGTTCCCTCGGGGTTGGTGCACTGAGAAAACAAGCAAATCATTATCTCAAATGTAAAGCATGTTGAAAATGGCGAACAACCGCACTAAAAAGCCTGTGGAATATTTGGTCGTTTTAGTTTTCCTAGTGTGTGAGAGAGGCTTTTAGATTTTCATCTTAGTGATCTTAGAAAATTAAAAATGATTGTTATTGGATATTCAAAACCATATTTAGAGATATTAAAGATCGGTTCTGAAGAATATTATATACCAAACCTACTGCCTATGTTGACTTGTTGATTGAAAGATAACTCATGAAAGATATTTTCTTAAAAATATTTAACCTTTTGCTAAAGTATTGCAAAGTTTTCATCTAAACCTCTTTTTAACACTAATCTCTCTCGAACAGGAGCTTCTTTCTTGAATTAATAGCATAATTGGATAAATAATAATAGCAAATTAAGGAAACGCTTTCTGAGTTTCTCATTGAAGCTCGTCATCGATATACATCAATCATCATTTCCAGCAATCTAAAGTAACGTTTGAAGACACTTTAAACACCTAGTTGGCGATGATGGCCAAACGGTGCGTAGCGTTGTTCCCTCGCAGTCTTTACGATCGCCGTTCACGAGCTGTTGATCACTGCGGCGAGCGTAACAGTCGATTGTCCATGAAAAGCTAGCGCTTTTGCGTAGGTAATATTCCGATGCAAATTAGACCATCGTTCATCTCCCCGGTGCTGTCCGATCGTCGTGCGGTCTCTCACTCGGTTGCATTTCACTGCACTGCCCAAACAATAGACGAGAGTGCGTAGGCAATGCACCACACACATCACCGCTAATGGACGGGGCTGGCTCATTCGCTACCCGTTCGCCAATAATAATCGTAATAGTAATAATAAACATCCTGCTACAATGGCCCAACCTGCTAGCGTTACAATCGTTTAGCATGTGTGGCTGGAAATGGTGGCAAAAATAAAAAACGAAGCACAAAAATGAAAGATACTCCACATAACGACCGTGCATGCGGTAGAACGTGTTGGTTGCGATCGTTTGGAAGAAAACGTAAATAAAAGTGGTAACACATATTACTGTTGCCAAGTCGTTACCTTCCGCGGCCAGTCCGCGATGTCAATTAATGTGTGTGTTTTGCAACAAAAGCATTATTATTGCTGCACATCCTCGTTTCCGCCAGCTGTAAGAACAGTGTTAAGCTGCGCCTAGTTGCCCTAGTGCCCATTGTACGACACTCCACCATTGCCCGAACGCACTCGCCGCCCCAAACGAGACAAGATGGATACCCGTTAGTGGTTGGTTTGCGAAGTTGGCTCCGGATCCGGATTTGGATTAATACCGTTTTGGCCGTTTCGTACCACATCCAGTTCGGTACGGTTTGTTTGTTTTTGATTGTGTGTAGCAGTTGTTCGCTGCCCGCTTCCCGTTTCGCTGCTTGTTATGTATGAAAGTGTACGAGGAAGTAGAAAAAAAGATGATGAAATATAACACATACGCTTATTGCACCAAGTACCTCTAGCCGGTGCAACGGTAATAATGGTACCAGGCAGTAGAGATTTGTGCGATTTTCTTAGGCATAAGATAAGTATGTTTCCTGTAGCCAGTAAACTAGATGAACCGCACGTACGGTTCTCGTCCGAATCGGGAACTTCACACATATGGAAAACCATTCTGGAGGTTTACGGGGCATTAGCATCAAACTAGAGCAAGATCTTGTAAAAAGACGAATAGTATGTACACTAAGAGTTGGAAACGCAACGACAAGTGTAAGAGCATTTCTATAACGTACTTGTAGATAAGTTGTAATATAAATAATGCTTTTTACACAAATTTGAAGCTGAATTTGCCCACAGAATGAAACATATAGGCAATATGGCATAATTTCTTTAGCAAATAGTATTTATTGAGGATTAGGACACTATTTTTATTCATAAATTTTCGAAGAATTTAAGATAATATCATTTTGTTGTAAATTAAAATAATATTATTGAGAAATACGACCTTCTTCATGAGTAGAAAAAACACCTAGAACAACAACGTAGAATCCTTCTACAGCTATATACACTATATATACTATATTTTACATTGTTAATGTCTTTTTTTTCGACTCAATATTATCCCTTAAACTACAAAACACAGCATAAACAAACAAAATTAACCCACGAGGACCATTAGCAACCCTCAAGGCACTCTTAAAATATCATCTGTCAGCATTTACAACAAAATTAATACTTTATTCAATACTTTCAATATTAAAATTCTAAACCTAGTGTAAGTTTACTCACTACCAAATTTTATCAAACTCTGTGACAAAATACTAATTCTACAACTTCATACCAACAAATCCTGATAGGTTTTTCCATTGAGCAAGGTAATATAGGCGAACTAGAATTGAGTACCTCAATGTATCGATCATAACACGGTTCTCATCACTCAATTCAAGGTTGGTGGAAATCCCAGCATTTTAGCACATTTTTTTCCGAAATTCATAGCGCTAAACCACCCTTCACCACAAAAAAATAAACCAAACATAAACAAAGTCTACACAGGTTGAGTTGGTTGCGATCAAAAATCGGTGGTATAATTGGCGTTGGCTTTGAATACTGTTAATTACTTAATTGCTGCTTTGTGCTGCCTTCCCATTGAACCATCGATAGATATTCGATCATAATCAATTTCCTCCCGAAAAGCAGGTCCTATCCTTCAAGCCTTCCTTCGCGTCCGCCATCCAGCACCGGCAAAAGGTGTTTCGGCGGCTCATTTCTTTTTCCCCGCTGTCGCTGGAATACGGACGGCCGGGGACCCGACGTGCGGCAGCGATGGGGTTCCCCGGGTCCCGAACGTCGTCAAACGTCAAGGTAATACATCATCGTCATCAAGGCGTTCGGAATACTTTTCACGATCTCTTCCCACCCATCACTATCGTTGTGTCACCGTTGCCCGTGTCAGTCCGGCCGGAGGCGGCCGCGAACGCAAACACGCAGTCGAACGCAGTTGGTTTCGGTTCTGGAACGGTTGTGACAGGCCACCACCGCCAGACGGGTGGCTGATGATTGAGGAGAGTCGATTGAAAAAGTGCGGCACTTTTATTGATAATCTAGTGCCTTGTCAACTGCCGCCAACTGCGCTCTTCATCTTCGTCGCTTCACGTGCCGCCGCGAAAAAGGGCGATGGCGACGACAGCCGACAGCAAGCAATCAATATTGGTCGCTCATGCACACGGTCCCCCGAAACGCATAAGATGCCGCGTCGTTCGTGCGTCCCACACCGTTCGCTTCTGCGATCGATCGCGAGCGATCGCTTAACAACCGTCTCGGTTGCGTTCCGCCCGGAACAGCCGAACATATTCGAGCTCACACGGGCACATTTGTGTGCGGGAAATTGATAGCTGACGGGGCCCGTTGTTTACTTTGTTATCTTTAATTCATTTACCGAATGTTTACGCCCCATGATAAGGATACGCCACTCGGTGTACAAACCGTCACGGGACTGTGAGCTGTGAAGTTTTCGCCCCAAACCATCATTCGTACCTGCAGCCGGTTAGAAGGACTTGTATACGAACGGCATGGCCGTCGTCGTCGTCGTCGTCGACGAATCATTTGCCATCGCTGCTAATCCACTTTGAAGACAGACGAAACCGATTCCTAACGATCTTTGAATCGCTTTCGTTGCCAAACGCTAGAACGGGAAGCACAACTACGAATCCAATCGGAAAGATTCCAACGATGGTATTCGAGAGGAAAGGACACGGGAAACAAACGGTAACAACAGGACGCAAGGAACGCTCTAAGCGCAATAGGTAGCAATTCTAGGTAGAAGACCGTAAGCGTACAAAAAGGGTAACGCTAATGAAAGACACATCAACGCTGACCGTCCTGGCCAAGAAAAAGTCTCACCGCATTTGCCGCGGTTTCCGCATCCTTGCCCACATTCTGCGGTCTCGGATTTCAGGTGTCCGGTGCAACAGCAATTGGTAAGTGGCGTCGAACGATTCGGGTGCATCCTTTCTCCCTTTGTGTGCATCGATCGTACGGCTGCTGCCGATGCATCACCATTCGGGGACAGGGTCCCGTCCGCTGTTGACGTCTTTGTTGTTGTGGTAAATTTAATCCGATTTTCCCGAGACCCATTTCCATTTGCTCATGCCCAGGCTGTCGTCCATTAATGCGAAGATATGTACGGGAACCCGGGGAGAATTCTTCTGCCCCGTCGGTGGTGGGCTTAAGATGGATTGAGCTTTTGCAAAAACGAGAAAAAGATTTTCGTCGGATTTGTCTGACGCCATCATTACGGAATGATTGCAGGCAATCGATTGAGCGGGCAAGATAACTACCAAAGCTTGTTCGGTATTTCCGGTCTCCTTTTGTCAGGGCGACCCGTCCGGGAATGAAAGGTGTTTGAATGGTGCTCAGTTTTGCGCAAATCCTTCCCTTCCCTAGGTAAATCCGACGGGGAAGAGTAAATAAAGATCTTACTTTTGGTAAACGTTTAAATGATTCACAACATTTGATCATTGCTGAGCTGCTCATGTACGGATCAGTATCTCTGTTTCGGTTTTGTATGGAGACTCGAAGCAGTAGGTCTTTGCAGATTGGCTTTTATTGGAGGAATCAAACGGAGTATCGTTTTGTGAGAATTTGTAGCGCGTATCGGTACGATAAGCGAACATTCGCGATGATGATAACTGTGCTTGATAGATGAAATCATTTCCTTCAACACCAGAAGATACGGTTTTTGGGACAAATTGGTGCATTGTGAATTCATTTCATTGTAATGAAGAGATTGATAAGGTGCTGCATTATTTTACAATTCCTTGATTATGTATTGTTTACAGTCAGAGAGATATGGATAGGACAAAATTGCTATATATTATTGCACGTCACTTCAGTTCATCCAACGTTCTGTAGATTTCTATCAGTAAGATAATCAATTTTCAATATTGAAATGGACAAACAAATATTAATATTGCAAAAAAATGAACTCTTCGATTACCGATGCCATTTTGTTTCGTGCGCAGACCTCAATTGAACGTCCTAAATCGAACGTCCTGCGCTCTTCTTTTACAAGCCCCTTGAGAAAGGCAATCGATTATGCGTCATAAAGGGAAGAAACATTAAACTTTACTATGCCAGAGCACAAGCAAAACAAAACAAACAAAATTAAGCATCACAGACGCACGGTTTCCCGGGGCCTGTCAGGCACTCATTGTTTTTTTTTTTGCCTACGGTAGCGCTTTTCTTGAGAGGAAATTTGTGTAATAAATTTGATTGTTGCGCGCCGTACCCTGTGCGTATCCGGTTCGGCAGGCCGGTTTATATGGATGTGTGGATCAACTCGAGTAGCGAAAGATGTTGGTCAAAGGTAAAAGGTTCCGTTGCGTCTTTTGGCCGAATTTCTAGTGCTAGCGGAAATGGTACTCCAGTGCGGGAAAAATAAACGAAAAGTAAAAAAAAACGAACGGAAAGAGGCTGAAACAGCAAACCCTCAACGAACCGGGATTCGCATAACGGGGAGGGAAAACCCCTAAACATCATCCGTAGCGTAGCCAGGGCCAGAAGCTTTTTTCCTGTTGCGTCTTCGGTTTTATAGGATCATTAATTTTATGTTTATGATTTATGATTAATTAATTAATCCATCAAGCTCTTTCTCCCCGGTCGATCAGACCACATCAGCAGGGCTGCTGCACGGATGTCTGGATAAAAGCGTTTAATTAGCTGACCGGAATTGGCGCTTCCGTCCGGTTCGAATTCGTCGCAATGTTTCAGAGTTCAATTTTCCAACATTTGAATCGGCTGCGAAACTAAACTACTGTACTAACACTGTTTAGTTTAAGCTTGGAAATTTTGAATACCTTATTAAGGTTTCATTCGCTTTTACGAAACATTTAAAAAAAAAAAAAATATTAGTTTTTCCAACTCTCAAACTCTCCAATTCCCAAAAAGATTATTTAAAGATAAACAAAGGTTTATTACAAATTAATAATAAATGTCGAGAACAAAATTTAAGTCATTACACTCGTAAAATTAGAAGTTATAGTCATATGTTTGCGAATTCTGACAAGGATATTCAATGTTCGATCGCGTTTTCTCTATTTCAAAACAGCGTTTTGCTCAGAATTTCTCGTAACCCTTTGAATCGATTGGCTTGAAGTTTTCACCAGGAATTATTAAAACGATTTACTAATTATTGATGAGAGATCTTATTTTTTTTTCAGCCTTTCTCTTTATTATTCAGGCGAAGTATAATTTCAGTAAAAAATGCCTTTTGTCGATAAAACTTCCGCGAATTCGTCATAATTTGAATTATAAAATAACGGACTCGTCAAAAGTATATTCAAATATATTCCTTCTTATATTTTTTTATAATTGCTCACCTTTCGTTGACTTTGGTCAAAATGCCAATATAAAAATCAATCAGGTTTGTACAATGCTCCCAAGAAAGTACTAAATCAAACTTAATTTCTAATTATTGTCACTTGATTTAAAAGCTTCTTGGAGTCCTTTCTGGTCTTTACATTAACTTAATCCGCTGTTCTTTGATCCTATTCTGACATATATTGCATAAGAGTGACTAGGGTAAAATATAACCATACACGAATGTCTACTTTTGCATACATAGTCAGCATAGTCAGCAAAAAGTTTACCATACGGTTGTTCAATCTAGCAAATGGAATTCACACTGGACGATGCACCGGTAAACCACCGCCGGTGGAAATGCAATTTAAGTCAGGTTTCAATTTACGCTGATTACAATAAGCCTTTCGTCTAGCGAAAGTAGCCCGGCACCGGCACCGGACCGAGTACCGAAACAAACGCAACAAAACAGCGCTTTATAAAAATGTGAACCCCACGTGAACCTGCGCGACCATTCCATGCGGTCAAACGTGACCACAAATCTCATATGCTTCACCCAATCGGTTTGAAGGTAAACTGGGCTAAAACAACAACAACAACAAAACTGCAACACAGAATTGCACTACTTTACACCCCCAAAAAAGGAGAAAATGGAGAGAAATTTGCAAACTGCAAAAGATCGGTGCTTCGGTGGCCAGAAGAGGACACATTTGAACGGGTGGTGCAGATTGGGCCAACAACACCAACAGCAAAAAAAATCGAATGTTCCCCCATTGTAAATCACCCGTTGCTACAGAACAATAAAAGAGCAAACATAAATTAAGTTTTCGGATTTTTGTTTTATTTTTTCACTCCTTCATCTCGTTCCATTTACTCTCCTTTCTGGTTGCTCGCTTCCTTGTTGATTATTGCACCACTGGGTGCAGATTTTCACTACGGACCTCACACGTCCCGGGGTTGAGCTTACATTTTTTGTTGTCCCTTATGCTATTTCTCCACCTTTTTTTTGCGCACATTGGCACGCACATGTTTTACTATTCTCTGTCCGGATAAAAATGTCCAGAAGAATGAAGCAGCAGAAGAAAAAAAAAATGAGCCAGAAATCCCTTTGACCCATTCATCCCGGTCTGTGAGGATCAAAATCTCCGGCACCCGGGACCATCCACGGGAGTGCTAGGGAACGAAAGTGTCTTTCAGATTTGTTTTATGTTTTGGGTCCTTTTGGTTTATGATGCGAGGATGCAATTCGTTTTATTTGCCTTACGAGCTGATACATTCCCTGATACTCTCTAGCACAGTCCACTGTCGTCACACACACACTTCTAGCTGAGCTGTTGACCACTTAGATTGACTGGTTCTGGTATTTTTTGTTCCCATCTCTGCTTTGGTTGTGTTTTGATCTCGTTCACACTGTGACCCATTAATAGCGAACCCATTGTTGTGTTACAGGGTGCCCCGACCGATGTGGCAAAATTCCTCACGATTTTATTGCAGTGGGCGATTTTTGGGTCACCGGCAGGCAGGCAACGTGACACTGCGAAGTTTGACCGACTGCTGGGACGATCATTGTAGTGCTGTGTTTGTTTGTTTTGAAGTTTTGATCCCGCGTCGACCCGATGGAAATGAGACGACACATTTACGAGAGCACGTTCACTGCTCATTCCATCAGGTTTAGACCATTTTTCATGCGGATGAAAGATCCTTTCAGCGTACCGTAGCCGGGACAGGCTGCCAAACCACCTTCGACCACACGTCGGACGATGCGCGATCGTTGTTTGTTTTGTACGCTGGGTTAACATGCCCAAAGCCTACCAGTACATGGACGATGAGCAGGACAAATTGACATCGAGCTAGGTGCAAGGATCTAAACCTTCTCGGAAGAAAATAATGATCATCTGTGCTGTTCCACTTTACCACCGCAATCAGAAGGCAGCGGGGAGAAAAAAAAACATTTGTTTTGCACACCGAACGTCGTTGGTGGTAAACAGAGCGATCAAAGGAAGATTGAGCTATGTGGTCTAATAATATTGTTACCCTCATGTTAGCTCGACCACAAGAAACTTGAAAAAATTCTATAGAAAAAAAACTGTGCATCTGGAAGATGCAACATTGTGATTTTTATTACAAAGCATTGCAATGTAATGCATGTAATAATTTGACTATATAAATGATAATACCGCCAAAAAATCATACAAAAAACATAAGACTGAACAAAAAACAAAACAAATCATTGCAACATTGTCACAACATTTATCACAATACCTATTCATTCATTGTGGTGAACCTAATTTACCGTGAAATAAACATCATTCGAACGATAAAATAGCTTCTACTTGGGCACCGCCTTTCGAAGGCGTAGTAAGTTGTGATTTCGTTTCTATGGTAATCAAATTCCAACACTCCAATGCAATAGACACAATTGCTTTTCGATTGTACGGACGAGGAAATTGGATCCACTTTCCCAATTTCCGTCGATCGAGTGCTGTCCGCACGGATATCCCTGGCGAATAGGCGACCAATCAATGTACGATGTTATGACTTATGCTTGAAGGGGCCCTGGTATCGTATGGTGGGCCTTAGATACGCTCCATCTCTAACCGAGCCGATACTACCATCTCGATATCCCGAAAACGACCATCAGGCGAGAAACGACGTATTGCGAGAGGCAACAGAGAGATAGCTACATAAGTGGATCAATTTGCCGTATCGAATGTCCGCAAATTCCCTGTGCCACGTACACCGAACCGTCCCACGGATGGGAGGGCCCTATTCAATCGGCCCTACGATGGCAATCAATCGAAGAATCGTGAACCCATCCCGTCTTTGCCCTATTGTTCGGCCGGGCGGGAGCAAAATCGATTGAATTAAGAAGTGGAAAACGGTTTTGTATGTGTCGTCGCACAATCCCTGCCGTAGCGGGGTGTGCGCCATGCATCATACAGAACATCGTCCCGGTGTACTGGTCTTCGTTGGGAAGAACTTTTCGTGGGCATCATAGAAAAGCGGTCCCACTGGTCGACTTCTAAACCGGCAGGTAATACCTGTGAAAATGTACACTTGTTCGTCCGGTTCAACTGGCACATTGCACATTGTCGTTGCACTGTCACTGGTTGGCCAGCTGGGTGATTCGCCATCGGTTTACTGAACCGTTCGAGGTGTGCAGGCGTTGATTGGGATGAATGGCATTCGCTTATCTCGAAACAGCGATCTAACGAGATTTTACGATTTCTGACCACTCTTGTTGTTCACGTTACCGGGAGGGATGGGGGAAGCCGGAGCACATCCATTTGCGTTCTTGGTGTTGGAGGAGGGCCAATCGACTACCGTCGGTCGGTGGAGATATTTTGCATTTTGAGGTAGCTGAGCTGCTTGGGGTACTCAAATTGTTAAAAACCAGTACTGGTTTTGCTTAGTAATTTCTATTTATTTATGTGCTTCTCATTCACTTAAATTATTCTTGATCTTTTTAATAAATCTTTAGCTTAATTTGGGCTGTTTGTAAAGTATAGTATATTACCCTAACGATAAAAATTTGGTAAATGTGTTTCCGAATTCAAGCAGGGATCCATGCAGGGATAGTTTTCAAGTAGATCTAGAATATATTTTAGTATTTCTGGATTTTTTCTCTTTTTTTGTTGTTCAAAAATTGTTTGATTGTTCTATCAATGGCTTGGATTATGAGCACTTAATGCGCTTATATCTTTGGAGCATTAAGTTCAGCCTGGAATAGTTGTAGAAATTGGGTAGGATTCACCATCAACATGGACACATTTTAGATCAATTTGAAAAGAAATCAAGAAATGGCTCCAATTAATCCAATCAACTTTTTTAAAAAAATCTATAGTATAAAGCAAAAAAGTTTGATGCAACTTCACACAATATTACTCAGTGCTTCAGTAACATCAATGCATCAACAAACCATCACTCTTACACTTCTCAAGCCCCTATTTCAACTATCGCTTGGAGCTAATACGCGTATGGTTCATAATACAACCACCCAACATGGTTTATTTCATGGAACGATGTAACAGTAACATCGGCACACAAACGGGCAGTAACGAAACAAAAAGTGCGTAAGCAAATTTTCATAGCTATTGTCACTTTCATCGTGAACCAACTTCGGACAGCAGGCGGTTGCCTGCCAGTAAGCATGCCCAACCTAAGGCAAATGGAATTTTCCTCTCCGTTTATCGCTAGCATGGATTACTTTTAGCAAGACTTTAGCGAGCACCGAATGGGATGACGCAAAAGGTTCCAACTAGTTCACAGGCCCCCAGCGTCTACCATGCCGTGCAAAACGGTGTTGAAACAAAGCATAAAAATAAAAATCTTTCCACCCCGAGAACGTACGCGGTTTGGGAAAATTGTGCCACCGAAGGCAGAAAAAAGGGCAGTCGGTGCAATGGGATTTTTCACCCTTGGCCTAAAGGCAGTCGACAGCAGCAGCAGTCCTTCCAGCCCGGGAGACCCAGGAGACCGAGAAAAGCACTTGAACGCGCACGGGATGGGCCCGGGCTAAAGAGCTAACCATTCTCGCTCTTCATTGTGCAAGCAAATAAGTGTTGTTTCGTGTCACCTGGAAATGAGATCTCGGGGATATTGGTCGCCCATTTGCCGTTACTCTTCATGCTGCAAGGATCAAGTACCGCTGAGTTGAGTGAAGTTGCTACGCCGGGCACCACAGCAGTGCAACCGCTCAACGGTACGGTTCGGAGGGAAGGATACGCAACCACTGTGACAAACGCAGCCTTTTCGGGGATAAGCAATTCAAACTCGCACACCCAAACCACAAAAAAACCCAATTGCGAATGTTTTCAGCACACAAATGTGAAACAGCACAGCCATCACCATATGCTCCGTAGCGGATCGCGCAAGGACCTCGGGATTGGTTCGCCAGCTAGGGTAAACTATATTTACTTTCCTTTCCGGAATTGTTCCTCAAGGGAGTGCAATCATCATCATCATCATCATTGTCGATGTCAAGGGTTTTGGTTGACCTTTTTTTTTGCCTGCTACCAAGCATGTCCTTTTATTCGACGAACATACCAATCGGTTCGGTGGAGCATCGAGAAGTGGAACAGCGAGAAGCAAAAAGAAACGATCAGCAAGATACTGGGACCGAATCGGGTTCACGGGAAGCAGCGCAGAAAGCGATACGCGCCTCAGTGGGATAAAAATTTGTTTACTCATCGGATTAAGTTAGACGATGTAAAGATGATGTTAATCGCCATTTGATGGGATTATTTTATTTCGCACTCACTCACGCGGGCATGCGGGCAGGGATTGGAATTGTTGGCACTTTTTTTTTTTTGGTGCGACCGCGATTTCAGGTTCGGTTCTGATGAGACCATTATTTAGCGCAAAATGGTGCATGTAGGTGCTGAAACCATTGCCCGGGCAATCTTGTTTCTACAAAGTGGTGTGGTTAAGTGTTCAATAAATAAGGAAGTGTTGCTCGGTAGATGAGCAAAAGGCAGGTGCAAGTAAATGAAATTATTTATAAAATCTTGGACGGATGTGCTATCATTACAAACGAATTAAATTGCAAAAAATATAATGTTTGGAAAAATCAATTGAATATGTCTATAAAATTTCTTGAGATTATGTCTACTTCGTATATTTGTAGGATTGGAATTGAATGTATCAATAATATTTGGTTAAACTAGTACTATTACTATTTCTTCTGTTTTATTTCTTCTTCTTCTTTTTCTTCTTCTAATATTTTGGTAATTTATACTACTTTTTACTTGCTACTAAGTCAATATAGTAGCACGGAAATATAAATTGCAGCTTAAGTATTCACCTCTTCTCCATGCGTAAGGTCCATGCTCAAGAACCTTTTTTATAACTTTGAGAATCACAAATTTTGCGATCAGTAAATATTTCGATAAAAAAGTATTATTTTGCCTTTTTAACTTTGATTGTTTATTTTTAATGTATGAGATCTACCTTCTGAGGATCGGATTAATTGATATTACCTGAAATATCGCATTTTTTAAGAAAAATTGTACCATTATTTATGTTCAATCCAAAACATTTGATACAGTACCACCATCGTTCGCTGTCAATGAAGTTTTTAGTATTGATTTTGTCACTAACATCAATTTGCTATCGATCGGTGAAAATGCGATCAAGTTGAAGCAAACATCAGTAGGCAACAGTATCACTTTACCCATGTTGTTTTCCGCACATTTCCTACATGCTTTCCATTTTTTTTGTCCCATTTCAACTCTGTGCCCTTGTGTCTAGCTAAACTAGGCATAATACAACATGTAAATGAACATGGACGGGACTGACATGCGAATGACAATTTCAATATTGTTCGATCTGAAGTAGCGGGACAAAAAGTTCCCAAACAACTTTTCTGCCCCCGTTGCCCTGCGTGTTTCCCGTTTTCCGTCTGTCTACACGGAACCGCTTCCCCGGATTGGTTTGCATTTGCTAAACAATGATTGAGTTTAGTGTGCCAACTGTTATACGGCTCGATCATCAGTCGCGGCAAAGATAAATGTTATTGCAATAGTAACGAATGGTAGAACAACTCAAGTGCGATGTTTGGCGATGATAATAGTGTTCTTTAAAAGAGCAACACTTGGATATGAAACACTTACGAGATGAAAACAAACCAACAGGAAAAATGTTGCATTAAAATTATAAAAATTGATGAATAAATTAACAAGAAGAAAGAGTGTGTTCGTGGACAGAAAACAACACTGTGACAAGAAATGGTAAAAGGACAACGGAATAGAAAACGTTCGGCAAATTTACAGCAGAAAGATGAAAAGGGACACAAGCACGATAAATCTACACATGTTCAATTTAAAACTCTTGGCTCCCCCCGCGTGTACTCAACGGCTTAGCAGCAAGGGATAAAGGATAACAGGATAGATGGTGTCCCTTTAGCCTTACGAGTAGCAGTAGCAGCAACAACAAAAAAAAAAACAGGGACACTCCGCACCGTTGTCTGTGGCAAACAGTCGCAGGACCAAGAATCGGAAGAGAAAGTTGCTCTCGTAGCCGTGGACGAAAGGCACGGGCGAGTGAAAATGCCATTTTCCGTTCACAGCGCGGTACTGATGGTCGGGGAGTAGGGAAAAGGATTGTCTACAGCCCATGTTATGTCATAGTAGTATTCAATTTCCACCGCAGCAAAAACCCCCGTATGCCCAACAAGCGCCGGAAGACTCACTCCCTTCAATCAAATCTACGCCACACTCCACGACCCCGTTCGGACATTCGGTCGTTTCGGTGTGATTTATGTGCTCGCAGCGGAATGTTTTGGTTTCGGTACTCCGCCTTGTTTTGGGAAGACACGCGTCCAATTCCGTCCGCAGCGGTTGCAACTGGAAGCCCTCAGACAAAGAACGTTCCACCGTACGTCTGCATGATCCGGCGGGAACTGAATGGCGAATCTTAACAAACCCCCGGCGTATCCTGTCGCTCTGTTTTCGGAAACTGGTTGACGGTTGAGATAGGAACGGAACAGATTCTCTGGCCTCCTTTGGTGGTGTGGCCGATGCCCAGGATATTCGGTGCGAGAATGGCCCACATCGGGCGAGAGCCTGCGAGAGTCCGTATCCTTGGCCACTTGTGATGCTGCGAGAGTGTCCTGCGGGAAGCCGAACGCATTTTCCTTCACCATTCGAGCGCAACAAAAAGGCGGTTTTTGGAGCCGTACGCTTACCACCCGTAACACCCGTGGAACCCAAAATCGAGCGCATGAATGAAATGCTTCGTTTTGGTTTTGTTGCCTTTTTCGCACGCTCGGAAAGCGAAGTAGGCGCGCAATCGCGTGAGATAAAGTTCGCGCGCGAACAAAACGGAAGATGTGCGGGGCACTTCGAGAAATAAAAAACACCGAAAAACCGATCGGCTTTTCCCTTTTCCACAACCCTTAGCAAAGTGTGTGAGCGAGCGGGAGAGTACGGGAGCGATCTGTGTGGTTCGTGAGAAAAGACGATTTTCTCTCACTCTCTCTCTCTCCCTCTCGACTTGCTCGCTCGCTCGCTCTTGCCGCGATGAAAAGCCATCATTCTCCCCTTTTAGGGGTGGTGTACGCACAGGAAGGGAGCGATAGGCGTGGCCTGGCCGCACACACTGCATCGCATTGGAGGGGGCGTGATCAACGCACCTATGTATTGCACGCCGATTGGCCGAAAACGAGAACGCCCCCGTTTTGGGCACCGTTTGCGTTTTTCCGGTTTTGCCTAGGCCAACTTTTGCCCGTTGCACCGAGCTGGTTTTTGGGGGAGAAATTTAGTTTCCGACAAAACGTGATCAAGTGCGCATCGTTGCTGCGCGCGTGTTTTGGTACGACCACGACCACGAGACGACACACAATTTCGAAAACATTTCCCTTCGGTCGTGCAGCCAAAGCCTTGTTCGGTAGGGGTTTTTTTTTGTTGTTGCTGCTCTGTTGTTTATGTGCGTACTCTCCATTCGGAATTCGGGTTACTCGTGCGCGCGTGAGTGTGTGTGTTTGTGTGTGTGTGTGCGCGTATGTGCTCACGATTCTGGCCCTTTCGTTTCCACCCATTGCCCAAGTGTCCACTGGAAAGTGTCCTGTGTACCACCCACACGCAACAAATAAAAAACGTGCCGGTGTGCTGGAAACAAAATCTTTCCACCCGCTACAAACGGCCCCAGTTAAGAATTTGTTTTGATGCACGCCAATGTGAACCCAGTGTGCGATTCTGTGTGCTAAAAGAACAACAAAACCGCGGGTGAACACAAGTATATGCTGAATGGCTTTAGTGAGCATAGTGTGAATGAGTTGAAACACCCCCGCCCGTTGCGGGTTTCGGCTTTGGGCAATATTCTAACGTGGAGAGCGAGAGAGAAAGAGAGGCGCTGGTGAAATGTAAGGAACGCATATGAGAAAGAGCATAAGAATTTCTGAACCACGCAGCATCTCCGCAACACACATCCGCCTACTAAGAGGAACTTCTCCGTGGAGCGAACATTCAGCATCCTTTGCTGCTGCCTGGCAACAAAACACCGCCTGGCCTACTGGCAAACACCAACAACACTGGTGTCGGGAAGAGTCGTCAGGAATCCTGGACCGGCGTGTGGACAAAAAAACAACACAAAACAACCTCATCGGTATACCGGTGGTCTCGCGTCAACTCAACGCCAGCACGCGCCACACGCGCTTGACCAAGCAACGTTTGGTTTGGTGCTTCAATTATAGTTTGTTGTTAGCCCTAGGATATCTACCCAACACCTAGGAGCAGTAGTAGACGCATTACGTTAGTTGTGATTCGTTGTGTTTTGCGTTCGTACAGTTCCCTCATTCTGCTCCGTTCGCTTCAGCTTCGGTGCGGGAAGTTGTTACATTTCTGTTATATTGTTATTGTTCCCTCTCGCGAGCTTGTATTCGGTGTGTATAACAGTGACATTCTTGTTGCACAAAACAAGTCTTAATTCTCAGTCAGCAAGATGTTCCAGTAATCGAGTGTTCACAAGGTGGTAGTAGACATTGGAAGATTAGCTCCAACAACTGTCTAACAAAAACGAAGCTGGTGCTTTTGGGTGATCCACATCAAGAAGAAGAGGTAGAAGAATAGAAAAAAAACAATAATGATTCCAAGGATAGCGTAGGAACGATACAATGTATTAACTTCTAACCTTTGGATGTCATCTATTGCGTCTGTCTGGCAAACCGTCCCGATCTCCGGTGCCTGAAGTTCCTGTTGGGCTAACAACCTTGGTGTGTGTGTTGTTGTTGCTGCTTGGTGAAAGTGTACACGCCGGACAGGATCATGTATCCCGCCGTGCAGTTGGCGCCAAAGGATACGACGACCGCAACGGTGACGACGGCCGAGATGTCGGCTACGGTACGATAAGACCTTTCGGAAATGGAGTAATACCTCGGGAAAGGTCGTTACGGAACATGGTGAATATTTATGTGTTTCGGTAGTGATTGTGCATTAGGTCTATGTTTGGTGTGCGTTGCGCGTTAAATTGAGTCACCTAGAAACAGCCACGAACGTATTCGAAACACGGTAAAGCGAATAGTGCAATCGATCTGTACCATACTTCAACCACTTTATGCCATTGTGCCAGAAAACAACGTGCGGGAACGTAGTAGTAGATTGAGAAAAGGAAAACCAGGAACGCACGCATACAGGAATAATGGCCGCGTACGCTCAATTTGGCTACACATATCCGCCGGCAAGTCAGGTAAGCAAAAGCGACAAAATAGAGAAGCGAAAACAAAAAAAAAAGGCGATACAACTAGGAGACCATAAAGCGAGGCACAACAACGCACCGTAAGTCGTCCCACGACCAATTTCAGGGATGTTCAAACAAGGGTTACAAGGTGTTTGACTTATTGAATGAAAGTTTGTGATGCTTTGAAGGAGTCAAACAAGTGTGTTTGACCGTGCTGTCGGGGTTTTTATTTGTTTATGAGCTTTTGGGGTTAGCTAAAGCCATTGAAAAAGGCACGTTCCCAGGGGATAAGTTATAAAGGGAAAGTATGTTTGACTCTTTTTTTTCGTGTCCTGGGAACACCCGGCCATATAGGAGATTACAATTTGAAGATCGATAGTACACACTTTCCGCCAAAGGAAAACAAAACGACCATCAAAGTGTTGTTGCGTTAAGCCCGGGCTCATTTACATCTCATTATACGCGTCAAATCTCCACCCGATAGATTATGTTGTACGGCAAGCATCATTAAGATACCGGCCCTACTGACCAGAATAAAAAAAACAGCAATGGGTGACCTAAACGGGGGTGAAAAGTGATAAAGAAATGGACCTCATGTACTGCCCGAAGTTTAACGTCCGTCGTACGACATAAAACGCGCCCATCGGGAATCATACTTTAGCACGACCAAAATTTCAATTACCAACCAATAGGTCGTCTTTTCGTCGTTCACACTCAACAAGCAGTGCTTCCTGCTGTCGCACCCATCCAACTTTTTAGCACTTACTTTCTACCATAACCCGGGCACGCTCCGTTTTCCAAATGAGTTCCAGTTTCGCCAAACCCTCTGGGGGGGAACGACGGCAAGCGAAAACCCAGGGAAAAGTCGACCAAACCGACGATGGTTTTTTTCCGGATCACCGTTTTATTCCCACCGCGTCAAGTCCGCGTTCATTAGCGCGGCCAATCGCTTGCCAATTTTCTACGCGATATTCGACCGGTGGATCGTACCGAAGGGTTCCCCCCCGTCGGGTGACTTTTTTGTTGTTGTACGGAATGTTTTCAACACGACAAATGAATCTAAATCTCGCCCGCACTCACTTCCAATCCACGGGTTGATGTCCAGTTTTCATTTTATCACAAAAAAAGCGAAACACGGTAATTCACGGGAGTATTTTCCGATAACCGGAACCAAAGAAACAAAAATCCCAAGCGCAAGCTAGCGCATGATTGTGATCATCTACGTTTGCTAACAGAGTCGAACTTCC
The DNA here is from genome assembly GCF_943734725.1 of Anopheles marshallii. NCBI lineage: Eukaryota > Metazoa > Arthropoda > Insecta > Diptera > Culicidae > Anopheles > Anopheles marshallii. The sequence goes on along the minus strand of NC_071327.1, from coordinate 72,453,024 downwards.
GTACGAGAGTTTGCCTGTACCGTTGTTTCAAGGCGTTGAGATCGTTTAGGTTTTTTTTTATTTCTTGTCGAAGGCAACAGTGGAACTGTGAAATTATTCGCGTCACACACATCGCCGGCACTCAATTTTCGGCTTGACCGAAAAGCAAGCGAATCAAGGAAGTAGCAAAAAAAAACCAGTAACACACACAATGTCCCAAGAAAATGCGAATGCATTCAGCCGTAGCCAACAGACCGTCATCTTCAACTGCCGAACGTCAACAGCTTTGCCGGTTCGGATCGGAACGGTTTTCACCAGCCTTGCGCCCTTGCGACAATGCGTATGGATTTGTAGCCGGCGATCGCTAAATGTGCACGGATGTGCGGGGTAAAAAATGAACAAACAGGACAGCAAGACAGACAAAAAAAAAATGTTGCTAGATGAAACGGTGTGTGCGGTGTTGTTTGCGGGGAGACAATCTTGGGAGTTGCAGTTAACAAAAGGCTTCCGAGCGAAAGGGGTTTTGAGCATCGCACGAAAATCCCCGGGAGACAACATGGACATGGGGTTTGAGCTGCGTTTTTCCTGCCGTTCAGCTTGGGCTCAGCTCTTATTCACCGATGCAGCTCGGGTTGAGATTCGGGCAAGTGACATCTTCTTCACTACCCCGATGTACTCCCTCACCTCCGCTCCTCAGCCAACCAACCGGGTGAATTCCGATGCAGGCCAATGTGTGCGAGCGAGTAGTGAAAAGGAATCTCATTAATTAATTATAATTTAAGACGAAATGAACCATGCGACAGTTCCGTCGCTCTGGTTTTGCTGTGTGTTTCCCGTTTTTTTGTGTGTTTCTTTTCGTTTTTTTTTTCGTTAACTAACCGATTCCATCGCTACTTCAGTTCAGCGACGGGTCTTGAATGAAGATGCTAACCCGGCCGCACTTGATTTCACGTGTGTACGAGCCGTTTTCGGCCGGGGCAGCATCGGAAAATTGAGCACAGCTCAACAGCACGCACCGTGTGCATTGGACGCACTTCAGAAAAATGTTCTAATTGAATTTTCCTCCTTCCAATTCCAATCCGCGCCCAACGGTACGTAGCGCCCTGCTGGAGTGTGCAACTTCACCCTTGGAATTTGACAACCGTCCCAAAAGTTGACCAATTCCATTGACCAGCGTTTAACTCAATTGACAATGCGTGAACGGTTTTCAGCTTTCAGCGGTTGTTCCCTTTTTTTTGCTCCACCAACCACCAGAAATACACGCAAAGAATCGCAAATTGACCGTACGATCGATCGATCGGCGGACAACGAGCGGGTAAATGTGAGAGGAATGTGTCCGGATTTTACACAAACGAAGCAAACCAGCACTGGCGCAGCGGTGCAAAAACTTGCCAAAATCACGTACAAATCAATTTAATTAATTTACAATTAATTTATCAATGTTCAAATTGATAAATATTTATACTAACCGCTGATTGGGAGCGTTGGCAGCAGGGAGCAGCGGACCTCCAAAAGCTAACGCTCACGGTCACGCTAAAGGCTACCACCACCGCTGTTCGAACACCACGGCAGGTGAGATCCCAATCGTGGTTGATCTTGCGGGTTCGCGTTTGTAAGGGATCGACCCTACGGGAGGCCCTGGTCCAGGGTTTTGCAGCCGGAATCGGGCAGTCGGTTAGCTTAATCAAATAACAATAAATAATATCGTTAATAACGACATCAGGCGTTCGATGCTGTGGCTTAGGAGAAGATAAAAATATTTTATCAACAGTTATTAACGCATTTATTGGTGAATACATCAAAATTAAAACATATTTCAAATTTTATATGATAAATTTGGTAAATAAAGATATAATTTTAAGAACCTCTAACAACGCAATGAGTTTTGTAAGTGGTCACAAAATGTTGTCCGTTCGAGGATCCATCGAAACGACCGGCAATGTCAGAACCGGAATGCTGCTCTGCTGGAGATTTCCACAAACGTGCCTAAAACAAGGAAGATATGCTACATTTGTGATAGTTTTGTACAAAAGATGCGTCTGTTTATTCGCTTTCTTGCGCACATTACCGATGCCACGCTCATGGCCATGAACCAGAGCAGAATCATGGAGACCAACCCCTGCGAAAAGGATGGCACATGATCTTGGCGTAGAGTGTGAATGCGTTTTCGCCACATGGTTGCGTTTTTCCTGCACATGGGAATCTTCACAATCATAGACAGATATCCTTGCCAGCATGTCCTGGGTCGTCGTCATTGCATTGGGATTTTTTGTTTGCAAGTTTTTTTTCCCAAAGCCCTATTCTCCAAGCAGTCACTGCCAATATGCCCGGCCACCATATGCTGCACTGGCTGACTGCATCGTTTCAATCAATAGTGGCTCATTCAACATGCCACGATACGGTCGTCGCTTTGCATCGAACGCAGGCATGATGTCATCGGAAAAATTTGGAACACAGCACCGTCTGGACAAATAAATATGTCAACATTTTGTTTGCGTTCCTTTCGACGCTGGTGCGTATTTTTTTGTTGTTGCTGTCTCTCTTAGTGGCCTTGCGGCCGCTGATACATTCCTCACACTGGATGCGTTGGGACGAGTCTTTCCTTAATTTTGTTTCCTGTGCCCGTGTTGTGAGGCAATTGCGCATCTTTGCGCGTAATGCAATATTGATCTTTACGCGGTGGCAAATCGGCTCAGCACCCAGCACGGCTTTCCAGTGCGTAAAAGGAGCTTCGGGACGCAAATATGCACTTAATCGGTAGCGGTGAAGCTTAACACAAAAAAACCGCCCCTAAAGACGTGCGAGAAGTGTCAGTCAAGCGGGCGACGATCGACGAGCAAACAGCATCACACCTCCAGCAACAGCCACCGGCCATGGGAGAACAATTCCTGTGCGCCTCAATTGTGCAGCGGGCGGATTGTGCAGTAATTCCCACGGGTCATTCCCGGTGGCTGATCGATATGCTGAGCGAATGAGACGCGATTTGGAGCAACACAAAAAAAGCAAACAAATGGAATGTCTATACTGGGGCGGTAGAATGTTTTTAGCCGTGGCTCGCAAGGGATTCACCACCGCTACCGGTGTTGGGGGGCAGCTGGGTGAGGTCACCCAGCAGCCTGCCTTAATCGGTTATGAGTGGTTCCCGGCCCGGCGGGAGTATACCCAAAAATGGGCACCTATCTACATGCCGTACGCGTTTGCGATGTTCTGAAACAATTTTCCGACCCTAAAACAATCGACAATCGGCGATCAGCGATCTTTACCAGTGTGGCTACCAGGTAGATGGGAAGAAGGTGAAGGCAACAAAAAATAACCACAAAGAATTGGATATTTCACTCCAGTTTTTTTTTTGCGCTTTGCTTCCTGCTTCGTGATTACTGGCGAATGGAGGCACTCGGCACCTTACGAAACGGGAGTCGAAATGTCAACCAGCGAACGTCATAAGGCGGGGAACGCACGGTATAACTTGTGGCACAAACAAACAGTTAAAAAAAAGCCCCCAAAGAACGTTACACATTGAGCATTCCGTACGATCTTTTCACCTTTACGCCGTTGCGCCAGTACCTCGCAGGGCGCAGTACCCTTCGCGTTTGGATAGCAATTTCGGGGGCAAAGAGTTGAGCAGTTTGCAATGATTTATTATGTTGCTGTTTACACTTTGTCTCGCAGCGTTTCCCGATAGACGGCCTGGCAAGCGGAGGGAGTTGCGTGCCCAAAACATTGGCAGTCGTCGTCGCTCCCGCGAATATCAGAAATTCATATTTTTCCGTAACTCATCATCGTAACATTATCAGCGCATGACAGCAGCAGCAAAACGATACGATTCTCGGTTTGATTGGGAAACGGGAAAGCACACAGAAAACGACAGAAAGAATTCCGCGATGATATTTGAGTATCCAAACCACATTCACTTGCTCGGAGCAGGGGGGGCTATCGGGCTGCAGCAACGGGAGCGCAATTGGGTGTGCGGTGCACCGGGAACATCAAATCAGAGTACGAGTTTTCTTAGGAAATTTGCAGCCCGTTTTAACGGGTACGGGAAAGCTGTGCGAGTACATAAATTAAGAAGACCCTATTAAGGGACCGGGGGATTGCATCTTATCGATGGATATTCTGGAGAATTCTGGCGACACCCTCGAGACATCCGATATCCTTGGGGAGTGTTTTTTTGAAAGATTGCTAGCCGCTTGATACGTCGCATCGAAAGTTCTTTGCTGTAAAATGTGTAAAGTTTACAAAGTTGTACTAACAGTGCGTTTGTGTTAACAAATCCACTAAACGTTTCCGGAGAATGATGCTTTACATAAGTGTTTTCAAGTAATAAAGCGAAATATAATAACGGACGAAATTTAAAAAAACAAGATACACCCGAAAAAATACATTCCCGACTGGAAACGTGCAAAAATAGCCATAAATGCACAAATTTCGAATCTCAAAAACATCAAAACCTCAACACAAGAAGGGGGAGGGTGAAGCTTCGGGAAGTTTTGAAAATTGATGGCGCTGGAACGAAAAATTGATAAGGAACCGTCTCGCCGGGCGAAACGAGACCGTGGTTCGGTGTTTTTGCGGGATCTCATTGGAATTAATAATTCATAATGCTATAAAAATGTTGAAGATGATGTCAATAATTTATAAAGATTCGACAAACTCACCCGCAGTACGGACGCTATCCCGTCTTCTCCCAGCGCCACACGGACCTCGGGATCGTTTGGCGCGATAAAAATGCACATCCTTGGTAGCATCCGCAGCATGCTCCACACTGTGCGCCTTTCGGGTCCGTTATGATTCGTTGTTTTTTCCGCCTGTGTGTGTGTGAACGATCGAAAACGAGCCTGAAGGGCAATTGCAGCGGAGTCTGTCAGTAAGCTGATGAACAAGTTTCAGCGTCTTTCGACCATCGAAAGTCGTCACGCCAGTGCCGGGCGGGAAGCGGGCCCGTGCGGGTTGCAGTTGATTTCACAATTCAATAAGCACTTCATATCGTGTTGTGCTTGTGCGAGAACCTATCACCTTTTCTACCGGCTCGTACCGGCGCCTTTGCGGACGGCTGTGGGTTCTACAGGCAACAGGCAACAGGTGAAACACGTGATGTGCGCATTTGTTTTTCGTACGAATCAGGCGGGCAGACGGGCGGCCGCAGTGGATGTGTGATTTTATTGTGTAGCCTTTCTATGCCCCTTTCACGGGTGTATCGAAATCATATATACACGCTCAAATCACGAAATCAACACGATGCAAGCAGCGTCGTTACCACAAGCAGTGCCATTTCTCTTGTGCCGAAAACGGGAGGATTGTAGCGAAATCCCTTACCATTAACATAATTGGTATTTTATTCAAATGTTTCTATGTGGCACCACATGTGGTTGTTGTTGCGAGACAGAAGAGGTTGCGTGAAAAAACGAGAACAAAAACTGCCTTCAAACATATTTTGGAACACAACAAAAAAAAAATGCTCGAAACTTCACTTACAGCACGCAGCAACAAAAATGGTCGCAATTGCCTTTTCCCGAAGTTTAGCAACGCGTTAACACCCTTCAAGAGCATTACATTCATGAATCCTTTTAAAATTGGAAACCTTTTCCACCACGTCCATTCCCACCCGTACGGAGGCCCACCGACCGATGCTGGTCAATCGATTTTCTGGCTTCCGAAAAGGCTTTACCGTTTCAGCCTGGAACCTCAGCTGGCGCGGGCAGAATATTGCCATGGTGGATGGAATTGATTTGCGCAGTGGGATAAAATCGCAACCCGGTACCATATGTTACGCTAGTTCATGCGACATACGCACCCTTGCACTCATGCATGCACACCAAGTAGGTCATATAATCCGTCGTCCAGCCATTCCGGTGGGTGGGGCTGTTTGTTTGTTTCCGTTTGGTGGCTGCAAGATAAATTTCCTTTTTTTATGCGCATCTTGCGTAAGACTGCCCAAGTGCTGAAGGTGTGAAAATCTTGTTATCCCTCAGAGAAACAGACATCACCCTCCCCAGAACGGAGGGTGAGAAGGGAGCTGTCGTTTTGGAAGTGAATATTAAGTACATAAAACACCCATTGAATGGTGGTGAATAAATTCCACATTTTGTGTGAGATTACTCTGCCAAAATGGCCAAAACAAGAGAAAGTTTTATAAATAGATCGAACAAACACACTGGCAAAGACCACCAATGAAGTGCTTAACGTATGTGTTCCCATTTAGAAAAAGCCATTGCCTCCTTTCTTTCCAACACTTTTTAACTGTCCTTCGTAAACTTTCGTACGGCACAAGCGAAACAAGCGCTATGAAAGGTGCCACACAAAGTCAAAGGTTGTGGTCCTAAGTAGTACCTCACTCCACACACACACACACACACAATACGCACGTCGGACCTCGGCTTGTAGCCTTCACTTGACTCGAGGAGCCCACGAGCAGGTGTGGTGTGTCTGTGTGTATTCAGCGTCAAAACGCATGACGCTCAAACCGCACACGCACATGATGGATTGTCCATTTGTCCAAGATAATAATATTTATATCTCAATTAATGTAATTTATTGTGGACCGCCGTCCCGAACTCAATCCAAACACCGGTGGAACTTTGGCGTCTTTTCGGCTTCGAGGGCGCACCGAGTTCCCCAAGTTCCAAGGTCTTTGCCGAGGGCCCTTTTTCCAATGGTTTCGGACAACTGGGCCCCCGAAAGGTGCGAACACATTGCCGCAGTACGCAGAATTTCTGGAAGGCCGCGCGGAGCACATTTTTTTCCGGGGATAGCTTATCGCTTCGGGCGGTATCGTTGGGTTCTCTCGTCAATCGCTCTGTCTCTCGTATTAGGTACCCTCAGAAGATCACCCATTCCTACTTCGATTGATTGTCGAAGAGCCACGGAAAAAGATTGATTAAAAGTTGCTCCCAGCGATAAACGGCGGCGTTATTGGTGCATAATGTCGATCTTCAGACGTGTGTTCTTATTTTTTGGTTTGTGGCAGAGGGGACTTTTGCCGACGGCATTCGATGATGCGCCCGTTAATAACGATATTCACCGAAATTTATGATCGTTATTATGAAAACCGATCGTCGCACATAAACCGAACCCAAGAACGTTTAACAAAACTGCTGTCGCCGTACCGGCGTACCGCTCCGAGGCATTCCGATCGACTGCAGTGAGTCACGCTAGTGTGTGGAGTGAAGAAAAATATATGCTAATATATTTACGATCATAATGTTTGAGCACCAGGCGTCTGATCGAGACGTACGTGGCCGATGGCGATTGTAGACGTCTCATGAACGTCAACTCCATCCGGTAGTGTGGGGAAATGCCGCCAACCTTGAGCGCCAAACGGGACCGAGACTCGACGGGGCAGGTGAAGAATTTTCAACGTGTGATCTCGATCTACTTTCAATGTACCCCAGGCAATTGAACGGTTGAAAGATGTGCGATAAGGAACCGGCGCTCGGGAATTGGGAGGTGAAGCTTATCGCGTTAACCTTTCATTATCATTGCGGGGTCCGTTAAGCAGTGATATTCATTAGCGATCGCATCCAATACCTGAAGTATTGTCGGGGAACGAAGGCAATATTGATCGTACCCACCTATCGAACGTCTAAGCCAAATGATGCGTATCGACAACTTGTCCTTGTATGCAAACAGAAGAGATCTGCAGACATACAAATTTGAAGCTAAGCAGAGCTAAGAATCTCATACGCAAAAAAGGGAAGATAAAAGGAGAAGAGATTAAAAGACAAAGATATTCTACCAACGAGTTCTAGCCCCATAAAACCCGGCCCAAAAGCCTGCTTCCTCTCGGATGGGAATGGGTCCACCGCCAAACAAACCCAACAGTGGACAGTAATAAATCATTCCCATGTCCTCACGTAGTGCTCCGCGTGGTCGATGGGTGTACACGATGGATGGCAGCGATGGAGAATAAAACAGTAAAGGAATAAAAACCTGTTCATCGTCATAACGCAACGCAGGTTACCGTAACGGCCGCTCAATGGTTCGGCGTATTCCTGCGTCTCATAAACGTATGTGGCAAGCGCAAAATCTAGTTACACCTTCGTGGTCCTGAAGTCCTGCAATAGCCGCACTACCATGAGAACCCACGACGATCCCCGAGGGGCAAATGATCAAGGTCCCCTCCACCGGCCATTCCTCACCAACTCCTCCGGAGAGCCTCAAGGAGGTTGGGGCTTGTAAAACTTTCATCACATCAAAAGCAGTGATATCATTATCGTTGAATGTTATCAAAATATTTCAATAAATTGTCAATAAAACGATTTATCTCAACAAATTTATCTCACATTTATAATGTCGCCACGGTCTCCCGTTGGATGGGGCACGGTGTCTCACCGCTTTGGAAGGTTCGAAAGAGATACAGTACCGTACACCGTCACCGCACTCCGTCCGACCGATGTCGAGATGTCGCGCAAAACTTCTTGTCCGCACCGTATCGTCTGGTTGCGCGGTAGCTCATAATCATTTCAGCCCATTGTCGTGGGCCTCAGTGAATGGGGCCTGACGTATGATGTTGTTGATGCTTTTTTTTTCTACTTCATCTCGCTTTTCTCCTTTGGTACCTTCACTACGGATGCCTTGCCGTGGATTTCGTCGCACACATCATTTTCCGGTGCGTCAACTGCCATGGGCCGGCGGTAATATTTCGTCACGCTTTTCATCGACAGTCAAACTGATCATACAAGCGGGCTCAATATCTGGTGTAGAGTGCATGCGTGTGTATGTGTGCGGAAAAAAAATCAACCCACATTACGGTGCTTCCATATCGTGCAATCCATCCATCCATCTATGCCCAACGAAATGGGGAGTTTCGATCTCCGGACGCCCTTCGGTGCAATTCTGGTGCAGCACCGGGGATGTATGCGCCTGCGATACGCATCACGCAGTAGCCACATTCTCAGGATGATGCCCGCAAGCAAAGCGAAGGAAAAAAAACACGACAACACTATATCGATCCTTTAGATCCTTTGTCAGGCGCTTGGCTAAAAAGTGCTGGTGCGAGCGCAACCTAACCCATTCCGAGAGGGAGAACTCCCATCGCAAAAGATTGGCCAGAACAGGTTGCCAGGCATCCGTTTGCGAAGGCAACCGTTCGTCCTGACGGTAGCAAAAGGGGTTTCAATGGAAGGTGTACGGAACGCACTGGTCGCATACGGTGCAGATACGTTGTACTGATAAGAGTTTCCTCCAACCACCATGCACCTTGCGACCTCCACCAGCCTTTGGGGCATGCCATGATGTTGTTGTCGTCGTCGTCGTCCTTTCCATGCCGGTTTTTTTTTTTTGGGGAGGCAAGAGTTTTTCAGGAGGGATTTTGCTCGCTCGCCTGCTTGTTTTCCGTACGCTCAAAAGAACATTCAAAGGTAAAAATATCGATCTCAGAACGGTCGAGTACGATAAGTAATGGGGCGCAAGGAAAGCATCCCCAATGTGGCCGCTTTTACGGAAGTTTCGAAGGGTTTTACTGCAATCGCAAGGATCCGGGTATGTAGCCCTAGCCTAGAGGAGTTTTTTTTGCGTTTGCTGCGTAAAAAACAGTATCGAATCGAGTTTAAAATTTTGCACGCGCATTACCTGCAGCCCGGTAGCGCCCAACGTTCGTTTACGCATACATTATGCGACTTTGCGAGAACCATAAACAAAGGTAACACAACAACTTCCCTCGGGGGGGTTAAAACGCATCTCGGCCCAACGATAGTGCATTATCGATTCATGAAGATACTTTTTTAAGAAGCGCCGTCCCCATCATACATTATGCTACAACAATTTCACACTTTATATTGAATGCATGCATTTACATGCGGTGCCGGTAAGTGTGAGTATGAATTGCGTAAAAATTACTATCATTCGCCCCGGCTCACCATCATTCCCGCGGTGAATGTGATGCGTTTAGGCTACTCGAATTGAAAATCGGAAGCCCTTTATTAAGCACCTCGGAAGGACGAGTTGGACCCTGGCTGCGTTTCGAAACGGGTTTTTTTTGTGTTACTGATTGGGCCACAACGATGACCCGTTTCCATATTATCCCGAGCTATTACCGGAGTGTTTCATCATTGTTATTATGCCTTGATGTTGGCGTTCATTTCGTTGCGCCCACCGAAACCATCCATCCACCGCTCGATTGGTGTTATTTGCATTCTTTAATAAACGTTCATTTTGATCCACTTTGATTGGTTTTGATTTTCCTTTTTTTTGGGTGTGTGTGTCGCCTCTCTGTTGCTCTGCCTTCCTTGTTTTTGCGTGTGATTTTGCATTGTCACAGAAGGTCCCGCCAATTGGGCTTGGAATTGTATTAAACAGAAGCGAAAAAAACTGTTTATGCAAATTTTGGTCTGTGCATCCCTATAAATATGGTGATTTTCCGCTTTGACCAACAAAATGCATTACAATCAAGCAGTGATAATCGATCGATTTTGATGACGGAATCGGGCGGGGTTAACATGCATCAAAATCAATCCAGCAGGAAGGCGATGGAATGCACAGAAAACGGGATAAAATTTATAAAATGGGACTTAAACTACACCTTGCTTTATTGGGTTTACGTGTAAGTTACCAGCGTTTCTTGAAAGTTGAATAAGGACAGGAATGTCCAATTCAGTGTGCCATGTTTATTATTTGTACAGCTGCTTAATATCGTTGCAACATAGAATTATTGTTGGCATTCAATCATGTTAAGACAAAAGCTTAAAGAGCGTCATATAAGTGAAGTATCATTCCTATTTTTTAGAATGATATACCAGCAGCCTCTTAAGGCGGAATGTATGATAATACTAAATATAACAGAAATAAATGACCCTGCTCGATCAACACTAAATCTGCACCAAAGCGAGATATTCCCTCACAGAAAGTAATGCTCTGCATATGGTGGGACCAGAATGATGTCGTGTATTGTGAGCTGTTGTATCAAATCAAGGAATTCGTTTGAATCATACTATGAAGAGAATACGGTTACAATAGGAGTCTATAAGCAATTTTCTGCATAGTTGTTCGATCTTATGTTAGTGAGTCCTTAACATTTTAAGGAAAATTTTGGATAAGAAATTCTACCTTCCTCGATTCAAAGTCTAGAATTGGTACCAAACGGCTTCCACTTGGTCACGGAAATGTTCTTCCATAGATTCCTTCCTGGAATACTAGATTTCCCATTCAATGTTGAGAGAAACCCGCTGGAAATTACCTGTCATACCCTACAGTATCTTGCTTGACTGATGGCTTGACAAAGCAATTCTTGTACTCTAGCCAAATCATAAACACGCACAGCATGAAACATCCCATAATTAGCTTCATTAAAAGCCTTACCATACGTTAGAAGTAAATATTAAAATCACACTAATAGTCCGCAATAAAAGGTAACATTATTTGTCCAGCGGTCAACACAGCTCACTTAACTCGCCCTGGCCAAAGAACCAAATGGCACGCCACATAATAGTACCTTCAACGGAGCTGTCAATAAACTGTCATCTGCTTAGTCCGCCCGCACTCGAAACGGCAAATAGAGAGGGATGGAGAGCGAAAAAAAAAGAACAGACTGATACAAGATAGTAATGGCAATTATTTGCTACCAGCCCCGGGAACAATAAACCACTTTACGAGGCAGAAATGGCAATGGTTTTCGGTACGGTGTCTATCTTTCCGTACTGTTGTTTCAAATGATAATGATGATGGTGGGGATCGGTACCATTAAAAGGCACTAAATAGTTCTTCAATGGTGTCCGCCCTTCGCTTGTCGTCTTTCCTGCTCACTAACCCACCCTGTTGGTGAGCGTATGAGCTTCAAATTACGAATGCCAGGCGACGGGCCGCACTGGAAGCCTCTCCAGTGCGGCCAGTGATTTGTGGGCTCGTGAGGCTCCGGTTGTGGGCAATAAATCATAAATAAAATTGGATACTTACCGTATCCGGCACGAGGGTTATGCTTGGTGCGGGTGCAAGCAGAGATTGCGGTGCTCGTTAAACTTCGTGTTTATGACGTTTCCCGGACAATGAGATTATGAAGTGTAGCGACATAGCCACGATTTGATGGTCAGTCGCCAACGGAATGATGGTGAGCATGAGGGTATGCAAACACATGTTTGGAATTCTGAGCCGAACACATTCCATTGGTGTTGAGCAATCGAAGCTCCTTAAACTATCGAACATCCTTGAAGTGCAACAATACGAATGCCTCCGAGTGTCCATCTTGCGCAAACTAAAGCAAAACGTCTACGGCTTCTAACGAATCGGCACGGAAATACGCAGTTTGCTTGTCGTTTGGTTTTTTTTCTCCCATTGATTTGTGGGCCTTTTGTTAATTCTCCAGCCAACCATCAAAAAGCATGATTTTCTCGGTGGAAACATCCACCCAGACACGGGGTTGGAAACTCGAAGGGAGGAGAATGGGCCGAACTCAACCGAAGATAAATCACAAAATTAATTCTGTTTAAGACATCATTAAAAACCAGTGCGATCAAACGCACAACCGAGGGCACGCACAGGCTCATCGGTATGGAAATGTGCCGGGGAGAGAGAGCAAAAAAAAAACGCACACAAAACGACAACAAAATACTCCCAAGGACACCTTCCCAGGAAGCGTGCCAAACGGTGGGGACGGGACGGAACAAAAATAGGAAAGCAATCTACTGGGTTGGGATGGTAAAATGGTAAAATAAATGACTGCAACCACACTGTGGTGGTGAATAGAAAGCGTTCGTCCGTGTGCTCCTTCTCCACTTCCATCAGCCATTCTCCACTTCGACGACGCCGGCGGACGTCAGCATCTTCTTCGTTTGCACTTAATTCTAATTATCTATTTTCAGCTAATTGTTTCGGTTTCGCCCCAAAAACTCGTTCAGCTTCACAACAAAACGGGAGGCGTTGCGAATTGATTAGCATTTTTCCCTGCTGTCTATGCTCGAGGTGGAATTCTGGGGAACTAGTCGAGTTGAAGAATTTTACTACCTACCCGCTGTAGGTTGGAAAAGTGAAACACTTTGGCCTCCGGGAAGGGGTTTTGAGCGTTTTAGGCCGAAGAATCCTTAGTGAGGTGGAAAGTTCTCCGCGGACAAAATGGACGCCGAGCAAGCGCCAAACGAATGGTGCGGAATTATTATTGGCACTTTATGGAAGTGGTGGAATGGAATCGTTTTTGAACGGTGCGTTAGCCTTTTGTTTCGTTTTGTTCCGATGCTTTTTTTTTACTTTATGTGTTATCGCTGAAAACTATGTAGAACTAATGGGAAACACAATTTACAACTTAACCGACCCGGCCCCGGCCCGGCACACAGCGGGATCGCAGTGAAGTCGCGTATCGACAATCCGCGTGAAAACATGCGCGCGCTTGGTAGAAAACTTATCAAACGCAATCGGATGTAGCGTGGTATGTGTATGTGTGTGTGTGTGGATTTTCTTTTGACTCTACTCTTGTTGTATTCTTTTCTTGATTTCACTAGCAACAGCTAAGGCATGCGTTAATTGAGCCAAACTGATTGTGAAGCAATTGTGTGTTGCCTTTGTTGGGCGTGAGTGCAGGGCGAAGTGTTTGCGTCCAATGTGCATTTTCCGCTGATTGCCCGATTGCGGCAGGAGAGTGTGGTTTGTAAAATATTTAACCAACACCGTAGCCAAACCGGACGATAATAGTAAACGCTTATCAAACGAGACGAAATGTGTGAAAAAGGGGAAATATTATTCCACCAAATTTAGATTTACCTCGAGCGAGAACAAATCGCTTGTACAAGCTGGTCTGTCGCTATTATGTGGTTTGTTGTAGATGTTTTTTGTTTTCCTGGGGTGTCGAATTCGGTAACAACTTAATATATTTGTAGCGATACGAAATGGCATTCGCACACCGCCCATTCGGGGTGCACGTACACACTTCAACCCGATAACCGTAAGGATTAGCTCAGCTTCTTCTGTACAATAAGTCATGCGTATTTAGTCTTAGACCCGGGTCTTACTGTAGCGCCTTACGTGTGAAGGTTTCGTTGCGCAACAGACCCAACTGAGAAAGGGAAATCGGGAGGGGTTGGCCCCGGCTAAGTGTATTTCAATGTTTCCCCAGCGTGTCGGTTGCGGGATTAATTACCCGGCCTGAACCGGAACCACCGCACACAAGATGCCTCCGCTGAGTGCTTCACTTCACAGTGAACCCCATTTCAGCTTCCCGGCTAGCTATTCCACGGGCACTCGGAATGATCGTGCCCGTCAACAAACGTTTGCCACCTTTCCCCTTTTTCTCGATTGCTAAATTTGTCTAGACGAAATCCTTCCCTTGAGCAACCCCGATGTCTTTCCCAACATTTGCTCCAGAAAGCACCGAGTTCCAGCCCCGTGTAGGCAAAACTTTATCCCAACCTTAATCCAACCCTTTTCGTTATGCAGATCTCAGGTCTCCTGGATGTTGCACCCTCCTGTTCGAGATATGTGCGCTATTTTTCCGAATTCGAATTTCCTGAAGGTTGATTTCCTTCAGAATGTGACTTTGCGCCGGGACACCCGGAGTGTCACGGTCACGGAGGCTCCGGTGAAAAAAGGGTTACCGAAACTCGGAACGTCGTTTCTTCCGGTGTTTCTTTCTTTTGCCTGTTTGCTTCTGTACGACCAGAGGCTGAACGTATCACAGCACGACAACCTGCCTCTCTGCACTAAGGCAGAGACGCTCACTCGTATACGACGACTAACGACTGACGTGTGTGAATGTGTGCGCGCGTGTGTGTGTGTGGAGTAGCCTCATGTTCACCCCGGAGATGAGCCCGGTTACGCCATTTAATCCTTCTCAATATCACAATTACCCAATCTCCGTGCAGGCGCCCGTTTGTGGAATGTATTATCATGCAAAAGAAGCGGCAACGGGTCGGCACAAAATGGCAAAAAAGGTACACTAGACACTTGCCCCCAGCTGGAGCGGGAACGGAAATCATTCTTTGCGTCAAACGCTTGTCCAAATGTTTTGGCACCGAACGCACCGAACGAAGAAGACAAATTGATTTCCTTCCCTTCCGGACCATGTTCGTCCTCGGAAGGTTTCTTTGGAGGGGAATTTTAAGATTTATCGCCCATTTGCTTCACTTCGGTTTGGTCGCTTTAAATGAGATTAAATTCTTCTGATCGACATTTCCGTGCGATGGTATTGATTTTTATCACCGCTTGTTCCAGTGTGTCGTTTTTATTTTCCAAAGCCCATCAAAACTTGTTGTTTCGTCACATTGGCAGTGGGCGTTTTTTTGCATTTGGCTAATATTCTTCCACGCGGGCCGAAACTTTTGATGGCCGCCGTCACCTTTGACGCG
The DNA here is from genome assembly GCF_943734725.1 of Anopheles marshallii. Lineage (NCBI taxonomy): Eukaryota > Metazoa > Arthropoda > Insecta > Diptera > Culicidae > Anopheles > Anopheles marshallii. Next base: position 72,437,785 of record NC_071327.1, on the reverse strand, counting down.
CACAAGGGGAAAGGATGTAAGGACAGGAAAAACCTGTCCTTCGGATGGACAGCTACGAGAAAAAAAAACAGCGAGGGAAGAAAAACATACCTCTTTTCTAGACGACTAAACACACCGTCACACCAGGCACCGGGCACCGTTGGCAGTGCTGAAACACTACCCAATGGCGCACAATCACGCGCACGAACGATGCAGAAACCGAGGCAGGGAAAACCTTTAATCGCGTTTAACTGTAAATTAACATATTATATGACAAATATTAAAATCAAATTGACTATGCCATTCTATCATCGAGTAATTTGATACGTTTGTCGAGCGCGACGTGCGACGATCCGACGCGTCGTTTGATTATTTTCGACGTGCATCTCCCTCCGTGTTCGGTTCGCTTTCATTCAACTTCTTCGGTGTTTGGGCGTTCAGCTGGTGCATGGGCTGCCCGGGTTAAACGGGACGATTTTTTTTCGATTTTTTTTTTGGGGGGGATTTTACTTTTGCTCCGACCGCCGACACTTGCCCGGGGTGAGTGTGTGACCGTGACGTCCATTATTGACTCCCGAGATGGGGCCCGAGTAAATGAAGACTCGAGGCAGGTTATCCTTTCTCTGTTCAACGCAGGCGTTTTTTTTTCTATTGCTCGAGACGCCCTCGAGACCCGAGCGTCGAGCGCCGTTTGAGACACATGTCTTAGTTTTTGGGTTCATTTTTCCCTTGCTCTTTGCTTTCTTGGTGTGCTATTGGTGAGGGATAGGGGTTTTTTTTCTTGTCGTCTACTTCGTACGTCAGTTTACCATCCCGGATTTTTTTGATGCCTCAAAGCAGCCCGGTTTCAGCTTGTGACACGGTGTTTTGATCGCATTCGGCATTGCCACTTCGACGGCTTCAATATTATTTCCATATTATGTGCTCCACGTCAGGAACTGAAGATTCCTGCTCGCCCACACGGCCCAAACGGTTGTAAATGCCGACCCGGCCTGTTAAAGACTCTCCTCGATTCGTTTTGACCTTCACGGGACGCTATCATTCCGTTGCATCGTTTTTCTATCAACCTTTCAGGTTATGGATCTGAACCGCTCATGCCGGATAAGCAAACAAACTTAATCTAATTCTCGCTCTCCCAACTGCGCCAGTCTGAAAAGAAAAGATGGCTTACGTGTATATTTGTTAGTCCCGCACCGAGCTTGGACCTAATTCTGGACAGGAAGCTGGATGTTCCCAATCCCAATTCCACGCCCTTTCATTAGCCTCCGAATCACATTAACTTATTAAATCAGCTCCCACCGCTCCCACCGGGGGAACGTGTTGCACAAGTGTCAAAACGATACCCGAACTGGGAAACACTGGGGTGGGTTCTTTTCTTCTTTTCCGCCACCCCCTTTTTGTCCCGGCTGGATAGCGGAAGGACGGTGTGGAGGGATTTCCTTTTGTTTGTTTTTCCCGCTGCCGGCCGACGGGGTACGAGATTCTCGATGGGGTTTTGTCTTTTGTTTCAGCTCTCAACGCTAACCGCAACTCAACGAGCAAAGACCGGCCATTAGATTCATTATTTATTTAAGCCTGTTGCGCGTTTTTGTGGTTGTCACGCGGATCGGGTTTTGGGATGTGTGGCTGTGTGTACGTTTCTTTTTTTTCGTTTTCTTCCTGTTCATTTGTTTTGTGGTCCCAATCAAAGTATCTCTGTATCCCCCGGAGCCAGAATGTCTTCTGACGTGGTCCGAATTTGTTTATATTTTTTGGGCGGCTCTTCTTGTAGATACTGCCACAGAAGGTAGTGTGTGGTTCGCTGCGGTTTACCCATCAGGGCCCTCATCGCTCAGCTTCTTTGGCGTGTTTGACAGTCGCGTTCTCTATCTCGCTCACCATACCATCATCATTAGTATCGTTTGACTGCACGCACATCACACCTGCAGTATTGATGGGGGTTGCCGAAACCGTTGAGAATAGAGAGACAACATTTTGAAGGCATATTAACACCCCGTGGAAAGATGATTACGGCTGGCTGGATGCGAAATGATCGATCGATCTGCCTGCCACGGAGTTAAGGCACCCATCGATCGATCGATCGTACGCATCAGTTTGATCGTCCGATTTCAACGCACTGCATTGCGAAGGAAAGCGTAGGCCGGCCGAGCAATCGAGTGCCATAATAATTTAATTAAAACGTGAACCCACATCGCGGTTTTGCTCGCAGTGCGTTCCCTGGGGCGACCGCCCCGGATGCTCACTGGTTTCGTGCGGTTTTTTGATGAATGTGTTTTTGTTTCTTTTGCTTCTTCCTTTTCATGGTTCCAGCTGCTCGTTAGCGGTGGGCAGACGACGACCGCAAGCTCCCAGTCACCGATCTCCGCCACGAACGCTCCCTCGCTCAGCCCGGGCGGTTCGGCCACCGGTGCACCGTCCGGTGCCCTCAGTCCCGGTGCTGTCTCGCAAACCTCGCAAAACAATGCATCGCTCGGTGGTGGTGGCGGTGGCGGCGGTGGGGGCGGTGCTGGTGGTGGGGGTGGACCGACGACGTCCTGCTGTGAAAATGGCCGCCCGATCATGACCGATCCCGTGTCCGGCCAGACCGTCTGCTCGTGTCAGTACGATTCGGCACGGTTAGCGTTGTCGGGCTATTCGCGCATTCCCACCGGAAGTGTCGGTGTGTACGGGACGCCTTACCCTTCGACGGAGCAGAACCCCTACCCAAGCATCGGTGTGGACAGTTCCGCCTTCTACTCCCCGCTGGTAAGTGTCTTGATCATTGTTTCTTGCGGTTGTTTGCGTTTATTCGCAATCTAAACGACGATTATGAATTAATGTTCCAAACACCATGAAGGAGCAGTGCCTGAAAACATTTGTAGCACAAACTTTTTCTCAAATATTTCCATACAGAAAGTGTTGTTAACTTCAACTCAAAATAAAAAAAAAAAACGATAAATTCATTTCACCCTTTTCAAAGCCTAACGTCCTCACAAGACTTTCGCTTTTCGTGAGATAAGAAATTTAAATTTCCAAAACTGCTTTCTTTCAAAACAAATCACAAAAAAAGTGAAGCTTTATAACAAAAGCATCATCTAATCCACTTGGGCAGCATTGTTAGACAACAACAACAACAAAAAAACATAAAATCTCCAAGCTTGGGGCCACTTAATGAGCCCTGTATTTCGCATTCCCGTCACGAAACCACTCACTCGATTATTCGCTGGTTTTTCATCGGTCCTTTCGTCCCGTTTTTCCACCCAACAATACTCATTCCTATGGTTATCTTCGTTGGCGGTGTTTGAAAAATTCTTCCACGCGTGTTCTCGCCATATTTTCTTTGGGGGCGGTTGGGCGGTTAGGGAAACTGCCTTGGTGAGGCAGCAGAACGGCGGTAGCACCTCGATTGGTTTGGGCTCGTTCCGGGCAAAGGGGCGAGAACCCGGGAAGATAATGCTGAAATGTGGAAGTAAGTGAGTGCGAAAATACTGCATGTTTATGGCTAGCGAAGATTATCCTTAGGGTAGAGATCGGGATCCTCAGTAAAGTAGGAAATGCTGCAACAAATGTCCGCAAGGCTTTCCAGACAAAATATAGTCTTCCAATGTCCAGTTTCTCTTACTTTATTCTTTTTTTTTTAACATTGTTTTAGTGAACAAGATTGGAAAGAAGTTAAAAGTTGACATTTGGAAGACATCTCCTGGAACCAAAATGATCCGTTTGAAGTCTAACGTTGCGTAAAGTATCTAGATTTTTTATTGGAACTTTAGTATCAACTTCCACATCTTCAACTCGTAATAGATTGTACAAACTATGCTGGCTTTCGAGACAGTAATCATCACATTTGTTAGCATGTAGACATCCTTCGGAATGGCACAAACCCTAAAAAATAGTTCTCACTCGCCGCAAAATACCGACGTACTGTACAGGATTACTCGTGTAATGCCGGAAATAGTGTGGAGATGTATTTGCAAAATGCTGTACTTGCACTTGGGCAAAAGGATTCCACATCGGTTCGATGTGCACATGCATGTGGTTGCATTGGTTGTGTTTGTAAATGCGCATGCGGCATTGTTCTGTTTCGTAGTGCCCGTACAGCGACACCAAACTGACCCACCACTTGGACGTCGGTGTGGTGTGCGATGGTTGGCGAGTTAGTCTCGACGCTCCAAAATCCTTGCCTCTTGTCCACCCAGCGTTTCGTTATCGCTCGTCGGACAGGATCTGTGGAATGCAAAACGTTGCCACTTCCCTGTCGGTCCTGTGGGATGTGGAGCGTGTTTTTTTTTCTTTCGCTTTCTACCCTTATCGTCTTGCCTGTCTGTAAATGTAAACGCAAAGCACAACCATAATGGTACTACCTATCATCGGTTGGACCACCGCCACCGGGTTAGATCGACGGTAGTCAGCGTTCGTCGGGTGCCGTGTACTTAAAATAAATGTATAACAAGATGTAAATTAAACCCCTTTTTGCTATAAATACGAAATTACCCAAATGGCAGTGGCTTTCACTCCCTTGGCCCGTGCTCGGACACGTTCGTGTTCGTGAAGCAACTATCCGTCCACTTTAAACGTGGCCGTGTGTTTGTGCGGGTATGCTTGGGGTGCACTGTGACGACAAGAACTTGGGCTGCTTTGGCACATTAATGAGTGGTTCGCTTTGTCGATGAAGGGAAAACTCTAGGTGGCGCACTTTGCTACTCACACTAGTGTCCTTCTCAAGGGAGAGTTGAGGCTCTGAGACTGCATTCTGTCCCCACTGCTAGGTTTACTCGTTCTCACCATTCGCGTGCTGCTTTAGACGGGACTAAAATCACTCGGATCATAGCAGGAGAATGTGAAACTTTTTACTCCGCTCCTACCCCAGAAAGTAAGTAGATTATTGGTGTTCAATTTCATACCGGAATAATATCGCCGGAGCATGTGCTCCGGAATGTAGCGGCAAGCGAACGAAATAGACAGCTCGTTTCGTTCGGGAAAAAGTTACCCGGGATTAACGCTATCCACGGCGAGAAGCCATCGTTGTAAGTGGAAATGAGCCCAAAAAAAAAGACGAAGTTCAATCACTTAAACTGATGTTACGCGGGGAAACCGAAATGGCAGCCGAAACAAAACGTCCCTCAAATCGATCCGATGTCAGACGGACTGATTTAACAAACCATTATCGCATTAGCGCAACAGCCTAGCAGAGTTTTTGAGGTGATTTCGAAGAAGCTTACGTGACTTACGTGAAGTGGACAGTGGGAACAGCGCATGGGGTTGGAAGGTAGACTTTGTTTCGGCTCCATTTGCTGTTACACTTGTTAGTACAGCAACAACAACAAAATGTGTCCCCAGACATGCTCCTGGACCGTGAGCTAATGAGTTTAATGTTGACCCGTGGTTGTTTAGAACCGTTTCTCCGTTTCCCAGATGGCAACGAAACCGTTTGTAGTGCTTTCTCTCCCCCCAAAGCGGGGCTACAAATGAAGCAAATAATTGTGACCATTAAATGGTTCACCGAGGAAAATGTGTGTGTGTGTGTTTTTTTCTCTCGAGGGGTGTTCTTAACGATCAGTTCCTCGGGTTTCTCTTACTCTGCGCGTGTTGGATATCATTATACCAATCGGTGACATACCGTGTATCGGTTACTGACACCGGAGGAAAGCGTTTTCGAACAGCTTATCGTCGATCGGACACAGAAACAAGAGAGAAAAAACCTTGTCAGTCAATCATTTCGAATGATTGGCCTTGATGGAAGGAGCATGATTTTCCACATCCCCAATCAATAACCGCAGTTGGAAGACATTAGCTAGCTTCGAACACCACACCGAAGTGAGCTCTAGTTTTGCTGCATTTCGGCAATAGATAAGCAATTAACTAATTGCTTCACCCTTTCCACGAGATAGAGGAGTCGAAGAAAATTCTAAACCAACCATACAGGAAGCCAAAGTTGAGTGGAGTGGTCTATGAGAAAAGGGTGGACATTTCAGGGGCTCATTTTTTTCGTTTTCTCATTTGTTCTCCTCATATGGAAGCAATTCGTGTATGGCAATTTTCCACCAACATGCCCGAAAAAGGCCCAAAATGCCAATGAGACGAAAGCAGTGATTATCGTCGTTCATAATTATCTCGAAACACGAATATCGTTTTGTGCTGAAACGTTCGGACAGAAAAAAAGATTGTTATCGGCTGTTGGCATGATACGCCGGTCCGGTTTACAGGGGGTGTAGCGTTTTCGGATTGAGTAGAACCCATTTCCTTTCGGCCCGGCACGGTTTGGATGGTTGGTGACGATAAACACCTTTCCGTTCTAATGTGTCACCACCCGGTCGGTTCTTTCGCCCTTACACAAATAAGGACTTTTGCCACATGTTTGGTTAGTGCTCGCGGAAATTGTGTCACTAATGAGATAAATCGGAAAAAATACTCCAAAGAAAGGTACACGAGTGCGTAAGAGTACCGTGCCGTGCTGCCCGTGGCACGATATGTGTATTAATAATAAGCCAAACTTACATGGAACAACGAAGGCAAGGAATATGATGCCAGAGGAGACCTGCTCACTGTTTCCAACCCCAATTTCCCCGAAAGGTACTAACAGAGAAAGGCAATCAATTTTGACCCCGTTTGCATTTGCTTTGATTTACCACCAGTGCGCACCTTTTTTGATGTCTGTGCGTTTGATCCGTTATCGACCAATGTGCTCCCTTTGCCCTTTTCCTGCTGAATGGATTGCTCGATTGCAAACCATTCAATATTGTTCGTGACAATTTTTTTCTTCTTCTACTTCCTTCTGCAACTGGCACGTTCGGCTTAACTTGAAACATAGCGTTATCTACGCTATCGTTACAGACGCCGTCAACGATCGTCATACAGGGGAACTTCAAGCGCACCGTGCTATTGGGGCTTGGGTGGTGGCAGGACTGCTGAAGAGTGCCTGACATATCTTGACAGCAAACAGCGGAAATCAATCGATGCGAAAGAGTTTGAAACGCTAGGTTCCGGGACCGGGTTAGGCAAGTTGGTGGGTTTCGAATTTTTCGGTGCGCTTGAATTGCGATTCCAGGTGCTTCGTATTCGATGCGTTTTTTCGTAAAGGGAAGCTTACGAAATAGCGAATGAATACTATTGGACACAAACATCACTCTCGACAAGGGTATTTTATTTGCGTACCTTCATGCCAGATCCATCCATCATGCAAGCGGTGGTAATGGGTTTTTTCGTGAAGAATCATTCACGGATTCTGTTCTGACTGAAGTCGAATATATCAACCTGTATCAACTTTTAAGAGCCCAATGTGATATAGAACATCTCCAAAAGAGTTTGTAAAACATTTCAAACATTCCACTGGGTCTGGTTAACCAAAGACTGAGTATCTAAAATGAAGTATAAATTACTAAGAGTAATGACATCAATACACTCAAATACCAAAGAGAAGTTGGAATTATTTCACCAAGCTTTGCGTTTCTTAAGAAATTATGACCAAAAAGTAAAATAAAATCCGTGTAATCACAGGAAATAAAAGTCTTCAAACGCTTCCATATTCTACAATTGTTATCGGTGTTTTTCGCTTATCCGGCGTTAGTAGAGTTCTTAGTAGCACGGATAAACAGCGTTCTACTGTAAAACGAAACTTTTTTTCAGTTATCCGTGGAAATCGATTAACCGGCATACAGCAGGTCGATAGTTGCCCGGATAATCGTTAGTATGATTATCGACATGAAAGATGCAAGTAAATTAATCTGGAAAATAAATTAAACAATTTGTTACAAGTGCCACATTCATACAAGCATGTGAAACATCAACCAAAGTATATTATATTAACCGTCTGTTTAATCGGAATCAATTACCTCAGCACCCAATGACCAATGGCTGATGTGTTTTTTTGCCCGTGGTCGTGATTTAAATTAATTTTTATTGCGCATACTCTTGCGCACCTTCTGTAAAAAAAAAGCGATTCTTTGCGCAAACTCGCTCTCCACGAATTCACTGATTCGCGATCTAATCTACCAATTCTGACCGACACGGCACGGTTATCGGTTTGCTGGCAGAAGCGAAAAGAAAACCCATTTTTAACACCCACCAACGACGAATGCGAATGCGGCATGGTTGGCTATGGTCGTTTGCATGGCTTCGAATTTGGCACTGCCCGGGTCCGCTACTTGGCCAAATGGGTTTAATGAGAGAAAAATTAAGGAATTAAAAAAGAAAGATACTTTTCGAGAAAGGCGAGAAAATTGCAAACACACACACACACTTGAGAAAGAATGGATGATGGCGAAGAAGATAGGTATGAAGGTATCAAATAAAGCAAAGGAAATACGCAAAAACCACACCAAGATTAAGCGAGCAGCCAACAGCCGTACAGGAACGAAAACAATTTTGCTTAATTATTCGACCCGGACCACCAAAACGTTCCTGCGCGAAGGGATATCCCGAAAAAAGGGGTCAAACTCGAAGGTCTCTGCAATATTCGACTGCACTGGAACGCCGGATCCGCTTGCGCCGAACGCTGCAAACAGAAGAAGCAGGGCTGGCGATTGGAATGAAATTTATTTGCTGAGAATAAAATTAATTGACAGTTTCATTTTATCTAATTTCAAATTTACTTACGAAACCCGCGTGTGCCGATCGCGCAAAGTCGATCGCGATCGGGGTGGCAATGTGTTTGCCGATGTGTGTTTGTTTGATTTTTATTTTCCACCTTCCGTTCGGTGAGATTTATACCGATCGGTTGGTCCAATTCTTTGCCCAGCTCTTTGCATATCGTTCCGGGCAGTGGTGTGGAATCGGCGATGACTTTCCGGTACGGAGTGTGTGTGTGTTTTTTGCGGCTCAGGTCGATATGTGAACGACTCATTTAAAATTCATCCCATCCCAATCTTCGTTCTCTCGGCGAGTTCCCGGCGAGTTCGTGGAGTTCTTGCACTGTGTATTTCCTGAGGCAACTCAACCTGTCATCACCTTTTTAGTTTGCGATCTCTGCGGTGCTCTGCGGTGCGGTCGCAGCCGTCGTGATCAAGTATTTATAGACGTGCAGCGACCGTGCCGCGTGTGTGTGACAACCGAAATCGATCGTCTAACACACTGTAGCGCGCCCGCATCGGGTTGCGCGGACCGAAATTCGGTGTTTGCCGATGTCGGACACGGGCCTGTTCGGGGGAAAACAAAAAAAAAAGGGAATCATTAAGGAGTTTTATTGATGGTGTTGTGCTCACCGACACCGCGGAAAGGAAAAGGCTACGCCCCATAACGAGGTGTAATAATGATGGTTTGAAATTTTAATATTCCAAGCTCGGTCCCGGTGAAAGAGCTGCCAGGCCACCCAGGGGATTTTTCTTGCCCGTGTGTGTATTGTTTTGTGTTTTTTTGGTTTTCCTCCAACACACTGTGGTTTGAGTCCAGTTTTTATTTCCGTTTTTGAGTGTGGAAGTGTACGAAGTGCAGGGCACGTGCAGGCAGTGGTCGCCGGTTTCATCCACACCCATCCGGTGGTCCCGGTTGGAGGCAGTGAACCGACAAAACGGGTACCACCCACACACAAACACAGGTGGCAATGATACAGGGTAGCAGGAGGGAAAAGGGAAGGTCCTACCGAAAAAAATAAATGCATGGACGATGAATTGGTAGCCCCAATTAAAGCATATCCTCCTGTGTTACTGTGCACAGGGTTTCGTGCACAGTTTAGCAGTAAGGCCGGCCCGGTTGTGTGAAGCACGTGCAGAAGAGAAAAAAGGTAGACCTTTCCCTATCTTCACGATCCATTTTTATCGACCCTGTCGTCACCAATCGACGGAGCCCACCTACAAGAAGCTTCAAAGTAAAAATGTGTTATCGCGGTCGGAGTGCTTTTGAGATTTTCTTTTTCTTCCCTTCCTTTCGTTTCGTGCGGTCTAAAGGCAATTAATTTTCATGTCGTTTGCGGGAAAACGCCAAACAACGGGCCCATCAAACTGCTCGTGAAGCGAGATAAAAATATACATCATCAACTAAAATACCGAATGGCGGTCCGCATTTGGTTGCGGTACGCCCGACAGTACGCCTGAAAAAATCCTCATTGCAAACGGCCATCTAACAGCCGCCGAAAACACCAACCTACGACGTGGTAGGACGATGAAGCCACATAAAATTAATCTTAATTTGCATCTCAATTGAAGGCAACCGAGCGAATCATGTTTTAAAAAGATCTTTCCTTGTGCTTCGCTTTAGCAAACAGCGCTAGCCAAACGCCTTAGCCAAACACAGCCCAATTTACTTATCGGCAATGGCTCCGGTTCCGGGCGAATGCAAATCGGCCTCGCAAAGCTGAAACGATGTAATTAAAATGTTATTTAAGTATTGTAATGCAAGCCACGTCAGCAATTGGATGATTTTTGGTTTTGTGTGAAGAAAATGGTAAATCGAACCATTTTTGCCGGCCCCGATGAATACAACCATAAGGTTTGTTTTCTTATATTTAAAATCTTTCTCATTTTCCAATATATCTGATGATATTGAGGATATTGGCCACTTTACATTGTCCGGCACCATAAATACAGCAACTTGAAATTGCTAGATGTGCACCACGATTGCCAAACAACTAATTACCGTGCACTGTATCAGACGATTTAAATTCCTTTGCCAACCCATTACACCGATGTGTTATTAGGATTAATAATGAGCTTCCTTTTCGGAAAGCTTTGCTACGTACCATGGCCAAGAAGACTTGGCAGGCCCAATACCGCGAATAGCAATTCCCCGATGTCCTTTATCTTACAAATTCCACAACCACCGTCTCAAAGTGTCAAGCAATTCTTTTCGGCCGGGGCAACATTTTCGTTCTTCTGCCAGCGGTAGGGAATGTAAATTAATCTTCGCCACGCTACTCCCCGCGAGCAGGGAAGATTGGGTGGCTGGAAACGGATCGCAACAACACGTACACTCGCTCGGACGATGATCGTCCGTGGAAAGGTGTGCCCGGGAGATGTTTGCCCGAAAATTCCCGGAAATCGTCCCGAATGCTGCGGACCGTATTTCCCCGTTTTTTCCTAGACAGTTGTGTGTCCCCCATTGTTTAGCGATGGTTCACGCGCTCACGACCGAATGCTAAAGTGGTGTCGTCGCCCATTCGTCGATACGCTTCACCACACATTCCGGCATCCCGTCCACTGGTGCGATTCCTCGGAGTATCGTAACAGTCCAATTCAGATAGTTCACACCGATTGTGTGAATCCGGCAATATAAAATGTATAGAAATCGTATTTGTAATCTGCACCACGGTGTTTGCTGCCGTTTGCTCGAACGACGCGACCATCCTGCGAGGACGTTTTTGGGGCTTTTGGGATTTTTGCTGCCTCCAGCAGCATCCATGACAGCTCCATAGAAAGCAGCAGGAGCCTCGGACACCACGGTTTCGCTTCGGCATTCGATTCGGTGTCGTATTATTTTGCAGCCATTCTTCACATCATGCACGCTTGGTGATTGTGCACACCCAGGGAATTGTCCACATTCCACCAGAAATTGGCAACGAGAGCGTGGAAATTATATTTAAATATTTCACAGCGCTAACAATACAATGTCGGACGGGACGCAGCATAATGAAAGCATAATATCCTGGTGAGAAATAGTTTTAAGTAGAGTGTCTCAAATAGTTCCCACGACACAAACGTTTGTGCAATGTAATAATATTTTTAGTGATAAACTTAGATACCTTATAATGTTCTGCAAAGTCTTAACAACAAACGGACATTGCAACTAACCACAATACCACACTGTAATTCATATAGAAAAAAAGAGCATCATGATCGTTTCCATTCTTCCAGAGTAAGGTGGTACTGTAGCAGCGCGAAGGCATCGTTCTGTTGCGAAGCGTGGTTGTCGATTTCGTGGTATCTAAATCTGTGTCGAAGCATATTTATGAATGGAGTGGTCAACTCGTTTCGATGAGATTTACACTCGGTACGTGCACCAGAACCACCGGTACCGGTTGAATGGTTGCGCTCCGACCGAACCGAACAGCGTCGTTTCGTACGTTCGTTCGCAGACAATTTCCTGCCCGAACCGCACAAGACGTAAGACGTCGCGCACAAAGTGACTGGAATCGGTACGAAAATCGTTTGAAGAAAAATTACCTCGTTGACGGTTTCGACTTCGTTCGACGATTTTCCAGTGGCGATAAAGGAAAGGGTCAATCCCAAACCATCCCGTGTCGCTCGCTTCTGTCGCTCGTGGAGTGGCAAACGGATTCCCAAAAGCACACCCTCACACACACACACACACACACACACACACACACACACACACACACACACACTGTCCGGTATCGGGGATTGGGAGCATACTTGAGGATCGAAACTACTTCGCGCCGTGTAGCACACCGTCCTGGTCTTATGCAGGCGTATTTAGTGATTCGTCCGTACCGTACCGATCACCGAACCGAACCCGGTGGCACAGGACAACGGTTGCACCGTGGATATTGCGGATCGGCGAGTGCACCGTGACGACGTTGTCGTTGCACTGCAGCTTTCATATTATATTTATCTGTCGCTGCCGGGATGCGTGAAATCCGTTGGCCATAAATTGCCACTTTGACTTGTGTCTGAATTTACTGCACACATTTTCAGCAATTCAGTGGTTCCCCTAGTTCCCAACCACCAAAAAAAAAAAACAAACAAACATTCATACTGATCGTACGAACAACCAGTCGGGGTACGGGGCGAACAATTTACTCTTTAGGCGCATTAAAACGCACATGAGCGATCGCGATCGCGGAACAATAATAAAATAAACATAAAAATGAAACCGGAAAATAAAGCGCACGTGAAACGATCGTTGGCACGTTTTGCGCGGTCTATGTTAGCTTTATTTATTTTGACAAGCCCTACAAATTGGAATGGCATTGTTTCGTTTCGTTAGCAGCGCGTGATGACGATTCGCGAGCGATCGTCGAACAGGAGGCTTGTTACGGTGTAGCTGCAGCTAGATGCTGCCCCATGCGGTATGGAACAATTTAATGCCACTAACAAGATTCAACCGATGGGATGCTACGTCACGAGCCACTCGAACGAGAGCGATCGAGATATAGGGGGTGCAGAAAATAATTACCTCGAAGGAAAGATTTGTATGCAAAACTGTCTTAACCCATTGCTTCAAAGTAAATTTCGTTACTTTTATTTACTTTTACTTTTTTTTTTTTTTACTTACGTTACTGTTACCATTTTGTTTTAGGATTTATTTTGCATGAAAGTTTTACACTCTTCCCAACCTGAAATATGTTTGAAATGTCAACGGAACGCAAAGACAGCATGTTTTCAATTTGCTTGCCAGTAAAAACATGCACACCATAAATCTAACATCACGTCCTAAAACGTTCCGCTGCGGAACCTGGCTCAAAAGCGAAGGGTGAATCTAATTATCATTAAAGTACTCATTACAAGCAGCGACGCACTAGCGAAAATGAAAGACCAAAAGCAAACTTGCCGAAAAGAATAGTGCGCGAAGCCGTTAATGCGGCCTCGGTTTCGTCGCTTGATGCCAGTTGTAGTCGTTTGTTTCATTACGCCGTCAGCGAAGAGTGACGGCTGCATCGAGGCAGCGTATTGACTTATGTTTCTGCTACACTTCTCAGCACGTACATGTAATTACGATAACGAAAGCGATAAGCGACCGGCCACATGGGGACAATTTTTGCATACGGAAAATGAAAATATTAACCAAACAAATGGATCGCAAAACAGTGCAGCTAGCATGGCCATTCCCTTCGGTTACAGATGCAAGCGGTCATCAATCAACCCAAGTCAAAGGGAGTTTGGGAGCCACCGTGCCTCAGTGCCGTCACCGTCGGTGGCAGCTGCAAATGGTTGACAAATTTTCTTCTCTTACCGGAGCTTTGTTCGGGTTGTATGATTCTATTTGCTTTTGTTTTGTTTTTGCTACACCCGAAGCATAAGCTCCCAACCAATAGACGGTAGGGAGGGGAACTCTAATTAACTTGCAGTGCATTGCAAACCACATGTACCAGTCGCGTTAACAATTCCACGTGGTTCGTCGTCGACTGTCTTTGATCAAGTTGTAAAACTAATCTTTTCAACACTTGTCGTCCGTTGTGGAGGGTTTTTTTTATTGTTGCTTTAGTTAGTTATTTTGCTTCACTGCCGTGCGCCATACAGTGTACTATAGTGTGGCTTTTTGCACACCATATCTTTTCTTGTGAGTTTTTATCTCTTTTTCCTGTACTTGCGCACAAATCGGCTCCCCGGGACGTATTTCCTAGTGGCGGAAAATGTACTGAAAAAAAAACTAGATGATAAAACGATAAAGAACGGAAGGTGGAGAAATAGATGCATAGATAGAGATGGAAATAGCGAGAGATAGACGGAGAGTGAAACTCCATGAATTTTCAACAACAGCCAATAAACTTTACCGGCCCCAAAACAGTAGAAAAGGCTTCGGTACAGGCTAATACATTGCCGCATATTTAATGTCACTCTGATATTGTCATTAACACAACATAAATTCCGTTACTATCATCATAATTCAGGGGGTAGGTGATTTTGTTTCCCCTCCTCCACCTCCTTATCCACACCTTTTTGAATCGTTTGTTCCACGGTCTACACTAAGCGCGCTCTCTTGCTACCGTTATTTAGTATCGCCATCAACAGGGCACCCCCCGGGTGCGCCTTGGCAAGCGTGTTCGGTAGCCGTTTTGCCGTAGCTTTGACCGGTTTTTGGTTTGTGTTCGGCTTCTTTCTCCTCTTTTCGTTAACTAGGATTTTATTTTATTGTGCCAAGCCACTTGCCATCTGTTTTTTAAGCCCATTCAAACGATCGTTCGCGGCCGGAACGCGCACCGTTTGTCGCACTGGTTGTGCTAATAATCTTTATCTGCCTTGTGTGTGTGTGTTTTTTTTTTAACAAACCACCTGAGCGTTACGCACCGGCAGCGATGTTACTACGACGGGCGCAGTGAAAAGGGTTTTGCGCGGAGAAGAAAATTTATAGATTCGATGGAGCTATTTGTTTGCTCACCATTTTTGTACTTTTATGGCATCTAAATCGAATCTTATCATCAATAACTATAACATAAATATTTTCTACTCCCATTTGACGACGATGAGAAAATAAAATTTGAAACTTCTTCAACATATTCAGAAAACATAAAATAATTCACCACTTGTTAACCATTTTTTAAACACGCAAAACAACGAAAGGGAACACGACATCAGCGTCCGTTCGTAACGTGTCAATCCTAAATCATACAAAAACTTCACGCAATCCATTCTAATCCATATCGTGTGGTAACACTTGGGGAAAGAACGCCCAGAGCCGTACCATTCAGCGACGAACTTCTGTGGAACGTGGGGTTTAATTTCTTAAAATATGCAATTCAATGAATGTCGAGCAGGATTATGGTGGTTAAATTAAAAGGATTTAAACACGGAGTTGTACAATTTCGCTTTTATCACCTGATTTATGCGGAAAGTTTCGGTGTGTCCGGCCAACGATGTCTGGATGTATTTTTTGCTCTCCTGCTTTCCCCAGCGGCTTGCGGTTTCCTGTGATCAGTCGGACGTACGGCTGACTTCTGCTTTGGGGAATTGGTTTTTATAACTTTCAGCACCTCCAGAACAGTGACCGGATGGAAACGATTGAAAGGATCTTTTATAAAAATCTTTCCTTAGAATGATTGCTGACACTTTTCTATGCATTTGTGGCAGAAAGTGGCAGAATTTTCCACTGTGATAAGAAAGGTTTTTGCTCATGGTAATCACCCAAATGATGTTTTATTTTTTATTTAGTTTAGCTTGATGATTACATTATCATCGCTCAAGGTGCTGTCACATTGCGTTTGGGTAAACTAACACTGATGCGCCGATTAGTGAATTGATATGGTCCGTAGCGTCGGCCCGGGTGCCCCCGAACTGCTCCGAAACGATAGCTTATTAGATTAATGTCGAGCTTGCATTACAAATTTTGACCTTAATAAATAAACAAGATCAGGGAAAACGGCACACATAAAACAAGGGAAACAGACCCTCAAACACAGACACACACACACAAACGCGCGCGCGCACATAAAAAGCTCTTGTACATTATTTATGATTGAGGTTGAGAATAGGAGCATCGGATCCTAAAACAGCCATCGCGTATAGAGTTGTTCTGTGCGGTGAGGCGAGAACAAAAAAGGGGTTTTGTACCGATTGGAGAGGAGAAAGGGGACGTGGAGGGGATGTCCGGGAGGCGCCTAAGGAAGATGCTTGGGGTGTAGCGCGGCGTCATGCACCGTACATGGCGATTTCCTTTCATTAGCACCTGCTCCACGGGTTAAACGGTCCGAATAACCGAATACCGTACTTAGTAGTAGTGCTTTGGACATGATCAAGTGATCGTGAGTGAGCAGAGAGAGCGGCAAGAAAAGGGGAAGGTGGGGAACGCACAACCAAACATGCACACGCATCAATTCCCATCAGACAAAAAAAAGAAGCAACAGAACACATCAGGCATATGATGTGCGATGCGTTAAAGAGTAATTTTTCCATCAACGTCGATGCGTTGCGATCGTCCATCCCTTCCATCCCGGTTGTGCCCCAATAGGGAATATTCGAAGGGCTAGCCCTCTTGGGTTCGTCCTCACCAAACTGGTGTCCCGGGAGCGTGGGAAACGGAGGGCAAGAAAAGGTGCAAAGTAAAAACGCAAACGAAATACACTCCGCAGGAATTAATAACTTAATTTTTATCGACGGAATGCCACTTTTGACCGTGTCTGGTTGGGCTGGTTGGTTTGCCTGCCACGAATGTCCGTGGTCCGGAACCGGGGTACGGACGACGATTCTTGTTTGCTTAGTGCAAAACGATCCAGCAGTTCGTTTCGCGAGCGATATAAATTTATTAATTATGAACGGCCGAACGGTGGCCGCGCTGCTGCGTATCGGCCGTCTGCTATTTGCTTGTTAAACCCATCGGAAGACACTGCACGATGGTCCAGAAGTGGAAGTTTGGCTAAAAAAAATCTGAAATCCTCTAAAAACCGACTAAGTAGAATATTTTTACAGTAAAATATTTATAGTTTATTAGCAAAAATTGCAAAAATGGTTTCAGCTCCCGCATTACCTTGAAAGCTCAATTCCACAGCCAAACTTAGTGGATAGGGTTTAATGCTTTCTTTCCAGAATCATCGGTGAACTATACCATAAATCATCACTTTTAATAAAGTTGTTCAATGAATGGAATGACAGACTGGAGTTTGGATGTTCAGATATTAAGATACTTGGTTATCTCGCCGTTACATCCTGTACTTGGCATATTAATGTTGCCTGAAATGTTACTATTTCAGGAGATTATTTCGTGTAAAAGAAAAGAGACTCAATATTCAATACTGAATTTCTGGAAGGAAATCTAAATCATTGTTATTATAAATAAAATGACGGAATGCATGTGACGAGCCTTTATCAACCTGGACCACTGTGCGCCATAAGAATGGTTGCAAGGTGTTTGTGTACGGCAAATGAAAAATACGTCTCGAAACAGCAACCAACCAACCAACCTTGAGAGGGAACATCCCCCAACAGGAGCAGGAAAATGGGATCAATCTATGCTGCTTATCATAAACACGTTAAATATGTCCACTTCAATCGTGCACGGTGAAACGAGACACCAAGCATCTGGCGGAAGGCGTCCGAAATCAGCACGATTTATCTACCAGCTTCCCATTTTGCAGCGCGTCGAATGGACGGGACATACGGATGGGAAACCGGTGAAGATGGTCCATTTGTTAGCCGGAGCTGATAAATGGATTGCCTTCTTTAGCTACTGGTATTATTTCTTTTTTCCTCCGCTGGCAGGCATCCTCTTTCAGGTGCATCGAAACCCCACCCGACGGGATGCGTGCGAGAAGGTTTGAGCCTGGGGAAGGAAATAAATGTATTGCTAATAATCATAATAATGTGTGATAAATAATAAAAGAAAAGGAAATAAAACGCTTGCCAGTTTCGCACGGCCGTACCGCGTGCGTGTGTGTGCTGTGGGGGGAAATAGCTCGACCCAAGCACAACTCAATATCGCGTTGATGAACTGTGGCACCGCTTAAAACGATGGACCGTGGGCCGGCGAAGGTACGGGGCAAAGTAAACAAACGAGTTTCTCCACCGGCCATAAAACATACCGGGACCGGGCCGGCTGGACGCAACCAAAACCCCGCATGCGAAATGCGTGCGCTCACAAACCGCGAATAGCGCGCGGGTCCGTTTGAGGGATCGTGCGTGAAATGAAGAGTGGCATATTATGCTGATTGAACGGATGGAAAAATCGCGGAAAAGCGTGGAGGGGGAGGGGAAGGGTGCTGAGGGGGGTTCGAACATGGGAATAGACGCCCAAGACATTTCCGCAACGGGCCCTCAGAAGGAATGCAGTATCGAAACAAGTGGCGTTATTTCTATTGCGCTATTTGCACGAAGGAGAACGAGAAGTGCACCAGCATTTATCGCGCGGCGAAGAAAGAAGATGCCAACAAGTGCCCCGGTACCAAAGCCGAGCGCACAAAAGGAGCCCCCGATGAGCGATGAAGCGGGTTCGTCCCCTCCCTTCCCGGTTGTGACGCCATTCTCTTTTAATACCCTTTTATTGTTGGTTTTATAGCTTGTAAAAGGATACCTTCGTATCACCTTGATGGCATTTCGGTGGCTTTTAATTGAAACATAAAAAATGTCGTACGACGTTACTGGGCACCAGCATCGGTAACAATGCGCCCGAGTGCAGTTGCCGAGTTTGCGGCTTTGCGTGTGCGTCCGTGTCCGGGAGGTTTTCTTTTCTCCACTTCCACACACAGTCGATCGTTCTCGTTCATCGCGCTGCTGATACCTATTATCGTAAACTATTGTTTGATGTTTGATGGTGGGATCAAGTTGTTACGATCGTTTAGCTGCACCGATTGTGTTGTAAGCGATATGAGAGATCGAGTTATAACAGGGATGGGGTATTGTTTTAGATCCGACTCAGTTTGAATGCAATAAATTTTTATTTAAGGTTTTTTGTTGGAATTAACGAGAAAATTCATATAGAGTAAAAATAAAGGATAACGTCTCAAACTGATAGAATATACAGGATTATTTACATGACTGTTAAAATTATAGCAAATTATAGCAAATGAACAACAAATGAACTACTATGACAAGTGAATAAACAATAGCAAATAGAAATCCTCAGGAGTTTGATATCAAGTGCACAAGCGAACTGATATAAAATCTTTCTGATCTTTCTTTGTATGTTTAGATGGAATACATCCTACGACGGAAGTTGATTCTTGGTACATCTGTTCATATTCAGATGCTTATATAGAGGAGCTCTTTCTCCCTCTATACATCAAAATTATAACTTAGAGCATCCCTAAAAACTACCAACGATTTTCAAATCAACCAAAGTTATATTCAGATCAGAAAATTTTAAAATTATCAGAAAGAATTCTTTCATACTTTCCCAACGACCAGATTTGCTGTAAATTTTATCTTGTTCATCTGAATGCTAATGCTACAAATGAAATTGTGCCAACAAGTGTTTTACACTCACGTACCACACACTTGCGTACCTTCTTTCCTCATCCCTGCAAAGGAATTTTACACCAATCCACCCCACGATACGGGCGAGTAGGTTGCTGTATTAAAACGCAACAAAAGGTGCTTATAATTTTATGCGCAGCACATATTTTGTTTTAAATAAAAATGTTATAATTAAGAACCGTCGTTTTCGACTGTTAGTGCGGCTGTTAAAACAAAACACGTGAAACCTGAACCTGTGTGTGTGTGTGTGTTGTAGGCTGTAGAAGCTTAACGTCCTGGGTAAGGGGGAGCGGTTACCCATTTTTCCGATGGTTTGGCCGATTGAAGTCGGTCAGCAGGCTAGCAACACATGCACCTCCACCTCGTAAGTCATTTGGGCGTTTATGTGTGTTTTAACAGTTTATTTTGTGTGTATTTCAGTTGTTGTTTTTGTCTGCATCCATTTAATGCTGCCGTGTTTCGTTCCCGTTTATTGTTTTACGCTTGAAGTGGATTGTCGCCCCTCGTGCACGGGGGAACAGGCGTATGACTGGCCCCCGTTGCTGGTGGATTGTTTTCACTGATCCATCTCTCCGTTTCGATAATTAGCGCTAACAGAGACAGAGAGAACATTGTGAGGATACGAAGTTCAACCCCATCGCTGGCATTTAATTCTACAATGAAGCAAGTCTGGTTTATTTATTTTTTTCCAACGCACGCTCGTTGGTTTACAGCACTGCAAAAGGGGCCAAAGTGAAAAGATAATCTGGAACGTATGAAATCATAAAAAAACACAAACACACACACACACACACAGAAATGGAAAACTCCCCAACATTAAGGGATGCAACGGTGTGAGGAAAAATAAACACCATGAGATGAGTATATTTGTTAATCATAAAAACAACGGAGCGCGCAAAAAAGGCGAGCAACAGCAAACAACCATTCGCTTGTGTCGTTGTTCTTAGTGACTGTTGCACACTTCCGAAAGCTGCATTTATCTGGAAGCTTTCCACCGTAATTGAGTCTGGCCAAATGCAAAGGTGGAAGAAGAAATGAAATCAGCACCATAAACGCACCTACCCGTACATAAGCGAGAACGCTTGCTCGGCTGCATTGCATTGCAAAACAATAATAAAATCATAAAAGTGTTAATTGTTTTGTTTTGTTCGGGCTAATTCGAGTCGCTAGACGAACGGGCAACGCGGTGACAGGAATTTGCGGGGCGGGAAGCGTCAACGCACCCTTCGCCGCTGCTTCTCTGGTGGCTTAATAATGGCCGTTCGATCGTAATCTGCACCCGTGCGGTGCAAGACACACCACGTATACTTAAAGAGCCCATGGTTCGTTTACATTCGTGCATGGTTTGCATTCAATTTACTTATGTTTTCCTGTACTTTTGTGCTTTGATTAGCAAGATGCAACATTGCAAACCAGGAACTAACGAGACCCGAATGAGACGTTTCATATGCGACTTACTTCATCATCGCTTTATTCCGCTTTCTTTCCCTTTACAGAGCAACCCCTACGCATTGAAGGACAGTGGGCCAACGAGTGATATGACAGCGTGGACTTCCGCCGGATTGCAGCCTACGACGGGATACTATCCGTACGATCCAACCCTAGCTGCCTATGGGTAAGTGCGCCCGGGGTAAACCCAAACACACCCGAATGTGGCATCAATTCCCTCCTTATCATGTTAAACAGATGAACTGTCGGGGCTTTTATTTCGTTTGGGATTTTCCGACTAGACGTGGAACGGATAATTTATTGGCCGGAATTTCGTAGCAGAAGCAAACGCTTACGAGTGAGCGTAAAGAATTCATGTACGCTTCCCCTTTACTGTCGTTTCCTTTCTTGCCGGCAGACGATGAAAATGGAGAGTAAATGTTTGGGGTTGTGATTCAATTTGACCACCGCTGGAACTAACCAGAGCCACTACAACAACAAACCCTCGAGGAGAAAAAAGAAGGAAAGTAGTTACTTCCTTCCTGCACTTTCCGCACGCGGTTCATTATTATTAGTGCTTGGCGGTGGTTTTTCCTGCAATTTTCCACCCCAAAAGCAAAGTCGTTCCCGGTATGGGTCAGAAGTGCCATTTTTTTTTTTTTGGTTGGTCCTTAGACGACTACCGTATGTTGGCTGGTGTGTTTGAGGTGGCAGCAAGCAGAACACATTCCAGCAGCGCGCCATAACTCATGTTTCACTTCCGAGTAGGATGTACGCCGTGGTAGGGAAAACGGAGATTGAGTTTCCCATGCATGTTCGGCGTGCGCGGTCGTTTCGTGGCATAGATTTGTGGTCACCATTACCGGGCCACCAGTTTCGACGATGGTGGCGAGAAGCAAGCCAATCGCTCCAAAAAACAAGACCCCGCGTTTGGGTCACACGTAGCGTGACGAAAGGTAATTCCTTTGCGTATTGACGCCTTTTGGGTGGCCAATAATCAAACAGCTTTGCTGGATCACTGACGGCAGAAACTATGTTGCACCCATAAAACGGTCTTTATCGACGGGGAAGGAATTTATTTAGCAGCATTATTTTAACCGTTCACACAACCGTACCGTGCACGAGAATAGAAAGGGTTTGTAGTATCGGTTGAAGGTAACAAAAAACGATCTCTTCGCGTCAATATCTGACGAAAAAAAAAACTGGTTTTTGGAAGCAAAGAGGAAAAAATAGCCACCAGTTACCACAACAAAAAGAGCAAACACTGAGCAATCGCGAGCATATAAACTGTAACAAAGGCTATGTACAGCAGAAGTTTGTCCATTCGATCCCTCTTAACACAACTTCGCACTTCTGTGCTTGTGCGGAATGCATAGGAAATTAGCATAAACGTTCGGTGGACCCGATGGGAACAGGAACATCAGGCTTTCGACATTCGGGTGTAACTAATTACAGCCAACGAACGGGCATCGCAATGGACCTGCACTTTCGTCTGCACGCGTGCACCGAACGTTGCTGGTAATAATGCATATTTTCCATGAGTAAACAACTGCACGGTTCTCCCCATTGTCGAAAATTCGCAAAGTTCGCACATCTTGCCCGAACACTCACACACCAGCTGATAAGAAACTGCAGATGATGCGGTCTGCGCAAAGCCCTATTCGTGGTGAGCTTGGGTGTTGACTTTTATCGCGTTGCCTCCATTTATTGGACATTCCATCGCAACAGGACCACGCAGCTGTGGCCAGGCGTAAATTGGCTAAAAAAAAGAGTATACCGTACCGGTTCACCACCTGTCTAAATTTCGTGACAGCTCGCTTCCCCACCGGGTTTCTTTTTTGGCGCGAATCGAAAGCGATCCGTCTACCGGCTAGTGGCGTTAAGCGTGTACTGTTCATGCGAAGTACGCACAAAGCCTTGGCACCTCATTACATTGCTGCCCTTTTAAAAGCAATGCGCTTCTGTGCGCTTAAAATAAACGTTAACATTCATTAATTTTCCAATAACCGACAAATTAGTAAGAAATAGACAGGGGGTTGGTGCGTATTGTTCGTTCCTGCTCCACGAACAAGGTGAACTAAATGTATTGCCTGCATGATTGGGAAGAAACATGTGTAACGTTTTTTTCCTCCTGTGCGCATGTGACTCATCTTAATGCGCCCAGCTCATGCGATCGTACGGTATATGGGTCTCGTTAGCAGAAGTCACTCGGATCACAAATGAAGTTTGCCAGAGCTAGAGCATTTCTTTCTGTGTAGCAAAACTCCAAATGCCGACACTCAAGCTACTATAGTGGAAAAGAGAAATAAAATAAAACAACAAACTGATACAGGCTGCAGATTTGCTATGGAAAACTATCGCATCCCTCTACTTTGATGCAGCTCACCCAGGAGTGGACGGTGCCGTATAATCAGGGATTATTTTAAATTGCAATGCGTGAACATAAATATCTCATGTTTTGATTATTACCATATAAATGCACTACACACACACGCATATTAACACATCGAGCGCACAGTGGACGAGCTTCCCATAATGCCGTCGCACTTCGGTACAAAACGGGACCGTACCGAGAAAGTGATAATTTCCCGCCGCTTCGGCCGGATGGCAGATGGACGGTTTGCAGTAGAACGTAGAACTTCCCATTCCCGACAGCCATAATCACGGAAAATTATGCATCGCCCACAGTACACACCGCCACACTGCGCGGCATTGTCCATGGTTGGATTGAATTCACCGGTTGGGCACAACATTTGCACAAAACTTCAACAAAACTGCGGCAGCACCAGCAACATGCGGGAGTCGTTTTGGGGAGGAAATTGGGGAACAAGCGAGAACTCCGTGCTGGAGTGCGCCGTTCAGTGCGGAGATCGGCATGCAACGTGCATATGCACATTTAATTTTTAATTACACACCATCGCTCAACTTCGATCGTATCAGGCGGGCAGCATCTTTGCTACCACAGCGACGTCGACGTCTCGGAGCCACTCGGAGGTTCCGGGAGTTTACTGTTGCGGATGCGGGAAGTATCATAGCATGGAACGGGCGGCCGTGTGTACGATTCCGGTGAGAATCATTTTGAATAACATATGAAGCTATTATGTTGCAATTGAGAGCAACATAAGGGTAGGGAAAAAGGGGAACACTGTGTGCTCCGTAGTTTGCAAACACGGAATGCCACTGGGCACTCTGGCGAAAGATTTGATCAACCCGAAACGTATGGCACCTGTACCTTGTGAGTGCGTGTGCACGCGGCACAATACTGTCCGGATGTTATCAAACGAGATCG
Organism: Anopheles marshallii; assembly: GCF_943734725.1. NCBI lineage: Eukaryota > Metazoa > Arthropoda > Insecta > Diptera > Culicidae > Anopheles > Anopheles marshallii. The sequence continues at coordinate 72,413,602 of NC_071327.1, read as the reverse complement.
CGGGAAGTTGGAGTGGTTGCAATGGTTCTGTTCCGTGGTGATTGGCCGTCGCAGCTTGTTTACACCGTGCAGATTGCCGGTTGTAGCGCGCGTTGATTATTATGATGCTTTGGAGAGTTACGCTCGTGAGCTGATTAATGGCAGGTAGTTGGCAGCTTTTTGGGACATGTAGGAGCACCGGTGCTGGAGCTGCATAAATGCAGCAATGCATCATCTCCTGGAGAGATTATACATTTAATAGCGTCACTCATGAATTGATACGGTTCCGTACGAAGGCGTGCAACGAGATTGAAAGAATGAAGTTGCATTTAGCATGCTTTTATTGCTGTGTGTGTCGTGTGACAGAAATGAACATCCGGACCATTAAATATCGTCTTAGCGGAACAGATGTTTTGTAAGCATGGTTAAATATTTAAGCAACGCTTCATCATGCCCTTGCCGGTTTCCTGTTCCTTCCTGACGTATGAAATATTTCTTCCACATCTAACCGGTTTAACTTATCGGTGGAGTCGACTGCCAACCGTACCAGGGCAAGAAACTTTACCCGTCTCTTCATCATTACCGTCCACAAATAAATTGTTATATCGACCATTAAAGTGGGCAATCATAAATTTGCACCCCGAAAAAAAAAAGGATCACTTTCAGGGAAGCACCGAGAACTGGATCAAATTTGTTCTGGCAAACCGAAAACCTGTGTAGCTGGTGCAAGCGGCCACCACTGTAACTACTCTGCCGACACCCTTCGTGCACGGTCACGATTTGCGTGAGTGCGGCCAACCTCCCGATGCAAAGCCGGTTCGATCGACAGGCCAAATTCCTTCCGTAACATGCGATTGCCTTTTCGTGATGGGTCGGTATCAGTCATTGCGGGTCCTCAGCAAAAAAAAAAGCACCGAAAAAAATAAAACATTAGCTACCGTTTTTGTGCTCCCGTCGCTGCCAACGACGTGGAGCACTCAAGGCAGGGGGAGAAATGTGTGCTTTTGTGGTGCAATAAATATGCGGTGGCCAATTGGTAAAGTTAAGCTGCAGAGCGCGTACACGATGGGATGGGTTGATTGGATAAAATTTGTCATCCCAAAATTTCATGTCCCCATGGTGTTGTCCTCAGTGAGGGGTGGTTTTCCCGTTGCCACCGTTTTGCCGGTGAGTGGAGGGAAGTGATGTTTGTTTGACATGCATAAGCTGAGGTTATTTGACTTATCTAATATCGATTGTGACCAGTACGTTATGGCTGGGAATAGACAATGATTACACGCCTCTCCCACTTTCGTTAACCGGTGGCCTGTCCACGCTCGATGGTTGAAGTGTTAAACAGAGCTTTAGACATGTTCAACGGGCGTGAATTAAGTCCGTTTTGTGGGAACAATCAGAAGCGAAGAGTCACTGCGTTTGTCATGCCACTGTTTGCCGATGATCTATGCGAACGTATCGTTGCCACTGAACACTTCCAATGGCTAAGTTCTGAGCGCCAAGACCGCTCACAATTAGCCATGATCAATAAATCATATTCCTCATAAAAAAGGCATCTACCCATCCCGACGGCTGCAACTGCATCTCAACAAAAAGCGGTCTGCCCAATTATAGGTTTCACCCCGAAATCATCACAAGCAAACAATCAATGGGCGAATAATTGTGCCGCAATTAAGTGGCAATAGATCTTCCCACACTGCCCGCTCTTGGTGTTGGCATTAGACTGGCGGAATAAATCTCAATCCTCATTGGGGTGGGGAAAAAAACCGTTCCGAAGAAGAAGAAAAACCTCCAACTCCGGTCGGAAAAATAAACTACCGAAGGAATGAAAAGTCCTCTGGAGACGCACACAAAAACTCCTCCGACCGAATGCGACCGTCAAGGGCAACAAGCGCCGACAGAGCCGATCTGATTTATCACACTTGGAAGTCTATTTTCTCGTCCGCTCCGTTCGTGTGCCTAGACATCACCTCCCTTCCTACTCCATTCCTTTGCACGTGTTTGAGGATGTGTATGCTTTTTTGTATGGGTGTGTGTGTGTTAGCAATCGATCCAACACCGAGGTGGTGCTGCATGTGGCACCAGCTGGCACAATTGAAGCAGGATCCAAATTGGCCACCAAATGGGAGATGAACATCGTGCTAAACAAGTGCAAATCATATTTATGGGTATAACTCACGTGTTCAATCAAAACAGACTCCCTAAATTGACTCCGGTCGACTCCTTATCCGAACGGTGCGTCAGAACGCAGTCGTACCGAGCGTGAGCGGATACCGAATACCGAATGAATAGGCAACGGTTCCAAGAATCAATCTGATATCCCCTTCCATTTCCACACGCTCGCACACAAACCCTGTGTGGCAAAATTTATCGTTCTTGGTCGGAGTCGTTCCTTTCCCCGGGTCAGCATACCCCGGTGCCATCGATCGAGTGAACGTTTTTCCAATCCACACGGGGTCTCTTTTTCGATTTAATACCGATGAAAAATCGTGTTCCCGGCGGCAGGTTGTACGTGCAAGGGAAAGGGGTGGATGAGGGGGGGGGGAGGGAATGAAAACGCCAATTTGAAGGATTGTACCGAAACTGGGAAATTTGTCAGCCAACCCAGTAGCTTCCGAAAAACCCCGATGATCGCCATCTTCGCCCAACAAAAGGCCGCCAGGCCGTGGGTCGGGAAAACCTCAATCTGGTTTTCCTCCTAGCATAAGGAACTTTCGGTGGTTTTTTCTTTTTTTATTTTGTGTGTGTTGGCAGTGTATTTTTTCCTGTTTTCTTTTTTCCCTTTTTCCCATCCACTTTACGCCCGGCATGATGCTCGTTCCGCCATGAGCAACCGATTTTCACACTTTCCATTCGATGAGTGCGCGGAAAACAGCGCTTTTGAGCGTGTGTGTGTATCTGTGTGAGTGTGGCAGTTCTTTTATTGCTGGCTAGCGGCACTTTACCATCCGGCCGGTGCCGGTGTCGTGCACGTGTTTGGTGAAAATGGATAGAATTTTCACAAAACCCAGGCACCTCATGGGAACTTTGTATTGTAATGGGTTATGGCATATGGGAAAAGCGTACACACTAGTCACATTTTCATTCGATTTCACTTTTAAACGGTCTGCAATGGGGAAGGATCGATTTCGTGGGTGGGAGTATGGGATGGCAAACGATTGAAAATGTGAAGCAACACCATTGTCATGTGGCACATGGAAAGATTTTCCAAGTGGGAATGGCTAGAAGTCTGTTTCTTTACTCTCAACAAAGACGGCTGCACGGCTCTGATCGTGGAAAAACGTATGTTAAAGCTATATCACCAGCCTACGTCTCGAATTTCCCAGGTTTTTCAGTAGGTTAGAATATAGAGGTATGTTTTAGGAGTATAAAACTCAAGTAGCACCTTGAATTTCAACAGGTTCACCATCCGCATTCAAGACGTCCTTTTGATGCTTACCTTTTCCATTTCTTTTTTCACTTTATCTGAAAACCTAAAAGAGGATCAGATTTTGGAATCCAGCACTATGAACCGCCTGCTCTGAGGGTACAGAAAGACCCCATCGATTGGATTTTTCGCACGGTGAACATTTTTTTTTGTTTCGTTCCTTACTTTCACCATGACTAAAAATTCCATATTCCGCCAATGCGTGAACCGAAGCTTAAGTGAATAAACTTCCTTGAGCGGGAAAAGAAGGATACTCTTTTTGACGATGAAAGGGAATGTTAAACCGAAGGCTTCCAAGAACACTTTGCCCATCGATTCGTCCCGCTGGAAAATGGCAACCACAGTGCGAAAAGCGCGGAAGTAAACCACGTACGAACAAGGGCTTCAACGAAAGGTCTCTTCCTACCGTTCGCTTCCTGCGGAACATCGGAAAATGGATAGGAAATATCCGGTAGAAATGGAGCAAAGCAAAACAAAAAAAAGGAAAAGAAACAAAGCAGCATCCATGGGACAAATGGATAAAACCGCGCGCATTCGATAGACCTTTGACAAACATGAGGGAAACAGAACAAAACAAAAAACACCAACCCGGCAACTGAGTACGGCAATGCAAGGACCGAAGCAACAACCGCACTTCGTTCACTTGCAGGACACGCGCCTCGGGGAAAGTAAAAGTTTTTGAATTTTTTATGGGCTCTTAAATCGTTTTTCAATTTTTTATTGAATGATATTTTATTATCGGTCGGCTGGCGCGGTGGACGCGAAAACGGAGAGGGCATGCAGACCGCTTGCGGATAAAGTGTGTGGCACTTTATCCACTCCGAGCCCGGGAGTTGTTTGGCGGATATCTTTTGTATCGACGGATATTTGAGGCATGTTTTTTACACTTTTTCTGTTGCGGTATTCAATGGGTTCTCTTTTTTTTATTATTGTTGTGCTATTGATACAATTTTCAATCATACTTTCATGGCCTTAATTTTTCCTTTTTTTTGCCAATATACGAAGGATGTTTTTTTTTCGTTCGGGGTACGGCGTAGTAATGGACAATCGACGAAAAACGATGGATAAAATTGAAATTGCAAATATGGTAATGAAAATGGAACGTGTGCAGTGATGTTAATGCTAGAAATGGCGCAGAACACGAAACACTCCATTTGAGTTTGTTGCGAAATCGTAACGACCCCTGATATGATGACTTTTATACTGCAGTTAATCCACACGCGGAAAGTGTTTTCCCAGATTGCCGTGGTCAGTGGAGAGTATTTTAATTCTGATTTTACGATGCCGTTATGATCTCGTAACGATGGAAATAACGCTTTGAATACAAATTATGTTTGAGAAAGAAGGATCGCCGCGGTAAGGCGCAAGGCACGTTGTGCCGACGGCTTTTGATTGAAGCAAATGTTTGATTTAAATGAACGTACATCATAAACATCGATGAAATTGATGATAAAAACCATTTAAATTTACCAACTGTAATTTTATTTATTGAATTGTTTTATAAGTATGAAGACTAACTTACCGATTTTGACACTAAAACTACAATAAATATCAAAACATAATAAAAATTATGTGGAGAGCATAACCATGTTTTGGGGATTTGGGTTTTGGTTTTGGTTTTGGGATTTTGGTTTAACATTCGTGGATAGTTAGATACAAGTCATGCTTTAAATACAGCAGAATACTTAATCTCAAAATTAATGGAACTAAACCGTTCACAATGACTTGTTCGGTAGTTTTAGTGTTCATAACATTGAACAAGTTGCCCAAAATATCGGGCCACTCACGGCAAATAATTTATTGAATCTCAGTGTCTGATTAAATTTTGACAAATCATTATGCAAATAATGTGCAACACGCAACATGAACGCAGCTCTCACCCCGACACGGGCATCATATCCTCAATATACTTCACCACTCAATTAATATCGAATAAATGTTGGTTAGAGGACACATACACAGAACAGCAACATAAAAAGACCTATACATTGCCAAACAAATTTTCCACGCCTGCATTTCCTTAAACGATTCGGGAAAGAAGTTGTTTCGCCGAGCGATTCTGGGATTCTTGGGAACGCTCAAGTCACATAAACACATCCCTCTCCCCCCCCCCACCCCTTCCTCTCCCCCAAAACCTGCCCGATACTGCATGGCGGCTGATAACGGCATCGAGATGGCGACGCGATGGGCCGGCAGATTGAATCGAGCGCCATGCTAACGAACCCATCGCACAACGGCCTGCGGGACAAAACCGGGCACCAAAACACAGCCCCTTCGGAAGAATGCTCGGCCAGGAAAGGTTTCGGGGATGTTGAGCGTCTTGTGGATGGCAAAACCTGGAGACAACAGCCCAGAGTGGCCCCCACACTGGTGTCCATCGTGCCAGCGGTTGTCGTTGTGTGGGGAACGGTTGTCGTCTGGTTTCGTTCGTTCGCTTGCTTCACTTTCCCGATGGCTTGCAGCGATGTCCTCGATGAAACCTGCGCCAATATCCCCGAGGCATCGGGAACAAGGATTGGGTAGAGCAACTGGAAAGGGAATTGGGGAGGGGGTGAGAAACACGTTCCTGCTCCGTGTAGCGTTCGTTCCAATCTCGCGCAAACCAGGACAACCCTTGGAGGGAGGTGAATCTGGTTGCAGTTGTGCTTGTGTGTGTGCGTGTATGTGTGCGTTTTCTGCATCCATCATTCCCTTTTGGTGGACGGTTTCCCTCTGGGCCGAACGAACGCCCCGGTATAATGTTATTCGCCATTATCATAAAATTAAATCGATTAGGCGCCGCCATTTTGTTTCACATGTATAAATTGAATAAATTTAAAGTGATACGGAACGAGCCGCACAAGACCAGGACAAGACCGAGAACAACTGTTGTTCTCGGCGGTGATGGCGCAGACCAACCATCCGACGGGTCAGGATAGGGCAAGGATAGGGCTTTAAGATGGTGGGATGGGGGGGTGGTGGTGGTGGTGACAAATACCTGCCCTCCTTCCTGTGGATGAGGCCGTGAGATAAATTTGTTCCTTGTGAAAATGTGTCCACACAGCCAGGCTTGTGTTGAAGGTGCCGTACCCAACAGTTGCTCCTGGGAGCTTCTTTTCCACCGAGGGAAAATTGAACGGGGGTTTCAGCTTGGCTGAAAGGAAATGAGATTGTATCGTATTATTTCTTTGAGAGTGTGCGTGTGTGTGTGTATGCATGTGTGCTTTTGGTGTGAGGATGTATGTGACAACCCTTTCGCTTTAGGCCTGGTTTGCCCAATACAGCCACACGAATGGGGGAATTGCGAGATGCATGCCGGAACACTTTGCACACTAATACCCTCTCGAGAATCTCGATAGAAATGGCAGAAAACGGTAGAACCAGTACGGTTCGTGCTCCGTAACCCCCGTCTGCATAGCCCCCACTGCCCCAGAAAGCCGTTACAGCCTTGCCTCCACGTGTCGGGCGTACTCGACTCGAGACACATGGCGTGTGTCTGTTGATGTGTGGTTTTGCAAAATGCTAATAGAGATAGCAATCTTCGATTCACCCTATCAACATACTGCTCCGAAGTACTCTTCCACCGGGTAGATAAAGCGCAAAAGGTACCACGACTCCGACTCCGAGAAATGGTAAAACGAGACATTCAAAACTAACCCGCACCATCATCAACGCCCGCCACTAGAACCACTCGAAAATGTCACTCGATGTAAAACAAAGCTGGCAACGGGGATTGATTTTGTTGATGTTTTCTTACCCTTAACACACCCCCACCCTTCCCCGGAGTTGGTGAATCTTTCCACCCCAGTGCACTGGGGATCGGGAGGCACCGTATTACTCCGTTCCTTTTTGCGCACCGCCTTCCTTACCGGCGGGAAAGGGGCAGGAAAATTTAAGTTTTCCATGTCCTACGTCACATCTTGTGCCGATATGGTTCGGTGGTGCTAAGGGTTCCGTGCTTGCCTACCTACCTACACACATGCAACGACCAACGACCATCCAACATCGCCAAACATTCTGTGCTGCGTTGCGTTGCATACGTACACGAGCAGACCGCCCGGTCTTGGTGAACATAAATGCGCATGACTATTTCATAACAAGGTTTTTGCGCCCGAACTTTTGCTCGTGCTGTTTCACTATTTTTTTATCGTTGCTTGTCGTTTGTTTTTCCCTTCTTTTCCGTTGTATTATTTGCTGTCTTGTTTTGAATGTATATTGCAGCGTAAACCTTTTCTCCCTGGCTGCCATTTCGTTCGCTACTGTTGGTAAGCCATTCCACCGTCCTGCGCGGGTGCCGAGGTTGCAGCCAGTGGCAGCAGCTCTGTTTTAGCGTCACGGCGCTTTGCTCGATCCGCATTCCGAACGGTTTGTGGCAGATGGGATTTAGGGGCTCGGTATTCGGGATTCGGGGGTTTTCGGTTTTATCGGTGTGTCGTTCTGTCAGTAGTAAACCCGATGTAACAATGTTCCGTACGACGACAGTGTGCGGGATGGCTAGTACATGATGGCTAGTTGTTTGTCGCTTGCGTATAGTTGTGGCACGAACGAAATAATCTCAGGAGTATTGAGTGTGTGGTACCATAATATGTCTTTTACGTATAATTGTGTTTGAACATTATAGTTACTTAGAGCTACTTTTGTCGTTTTTGCAAGAAGAGCATTGAGAGCATTATTTTTTTAACTATGTTACCCGAAAACATGTAAAGTCTATATTATTATAATAATATTAGTATATTATTTTAAATCTTATATTGTCTTAAATACTGAAATTAATTTCATCATATTCTGTCATATTTAGTCGAATATATTTATCAATACCCAATTCAGTTGGATTATTATAAGAGATTAAATGTTTAATCAATAAATTAATTAATCAATAAATACAAATCTTGGTGCATCATGTCTCAAGAATATCTGATGAGGAATTCGATGCGCAACTGTAAGTGTTTGATGCTATTTATTTTATTTCATCCAATATGACTGCTTTTGTCGTATTATCCTGATTGTTCAATATCTGGACATGTTATTCCTAAAATTAAAATCGTAACCCAAATTTGCCCGAAACCCTTGGAAAGATTCGTCAGGTGTTCAGGTACATCAAGTGTTTTGTTAGGTAAAGTACTTTATTGAAACGATCGCCTTCAAAAAAGAAATTAATTATCATTCTCTTCTACTTCTAGATTAAAGCATCTTCTAGTACAATATTTTTACGACGTTTTTACGATTTTTTGTCATGAAAGTCTTATAAAAAAGCACATTTATAGGTATTTCTTTTTTTTGTGATATTCAATACTATCAATCATTTATCGAGCTTCTGGGTACATAACGCCCCATAAAGTCGTTCAATTACCAAACTGCAAAAAGTGCAAAACACCTATCCAGTTGTTGTACAGTGCGATAAATACTTCCAGCATTCCGGTGTGAACATCATCGATCGGTTTACTGTTAATCAGAAGAACAAAACCAAAACCAGAGAAAAACAACATCCATTTAGCACCGTTTATGTCTTTTTTTTTATCCTTGAGCAAACTCGAAAATCACCACCCCCCAAACTGTTCCAAATCTCCTCCCCACAGACCCCCGCTTTCGTGGGGTTGGGTATCATGTTATCAGCTTGCTAAACACCGGATATTTGGCATCATCTCACCACTCGTGGCGGTAGTGGTGGGTTTGCTCTCGGAGCACTTTTGAACTGGCGTTATGCTGCTAACATACGGTCGAGATTAGAGGCCACCGGCAAGGAGACAAACGTGGCAACCATGTTTGAAATGAAACTCGGTGGGGGACGGGAGGGGACGAACGATTGGTGGTGGTGGCCGTGGGTGAAAAATTCAATTTGTTTAGACGCGACTTTTAACAAAACGGCACGAAACAATACCGTGTGGTGTGGCCGGGGGTCAACGAGGTTGGGGTGGTATCCGTTGGTAGGTTGGTTGGTTGGTTGGCGAAGCAATGCAAGAAAAACAAATTTGACAACATCGCCTGCATTGTAGCGAAATGCGGTAAAAGGGGGTAGAAAAATGCAACCAACGATGCAAATGCAATTTTTAGAAAACATGCTTTTGCTGTGACTTTTTTGTGTTTGTGTTTCTGTCATTTGCTTTTATCGTTGCACTGCCAGCAGGATAGTATTTTTATGTTTTGTTTCATTCACTACCCTTCAAAGTGAGGAGAGTATTTGTTGGATATACTTGATCATTGGGGGCATCTTCATCATGGTGGGCTTTTCCCTCGTCTCGCTGAAATAACGCCCAAAATAAAAACAAACCCCTCATACGAAATGTATCCTATGCGTAGCCGTAGTGTTTGTTTGTACTCTCATAAAAAAACCAGCCAAACGATGCAAAACCAGACGGAATGGGTATTCGACGAACCTGCTCTTTTAAAGTACAGCGGAGGAAGGAATGGTGGATTGTATCGCACGAGCATCTAAAATTAAAACCATCGTCATCGACCGAAAACAGCCATTTTAGAACGGAACGAGAACCGCCGAACCGAGGTGACATTAGACCCTCGGTGACGGTTTATGCATTATTCGCTGTGTTCCCTCGTTCGTTAGCGAGTTTGCTATTTGGGTTGTCGTACACGAGATCGTTTAGATTTCGCTTTCCGCGCCGGGCGACTTGCGAAAAACGCGACCTCGTTGAAAATCTCGCTCGCACCATGCAAATCAGTCACTCGGGCGGCCGGAGCGGGTGGGCTGAGCGGCAAACAAGCGGGTCAGGGTAGGATATCATCATTTTCGACTCGGTGGACGGCCGCAGCCAGCAGCCGCCATATCGCTGCACTGTGGAAATTCTCACGCGAACCGCGCATACCACGCGAGAGCGTGTTGCGTCCCGGGATGGGAGCGAGCGAGAACGCTACAGTACGGTGACGCATGGGGCCCCCAAATTGATTGCCCCACCGCGAGCGTTCACGCAGCGCGTGGAGGGTAACGCGAAATAAGGATAACGCACACCGTAACGCCGTGCGAACGAGACAGTGTGCGATGGCCACGGTGCACATCCGCGCGTAGGAAGGAACGGCGAGCGCGCCCCGATGCAGTTGATACATGTGTTGAGCTTAATTGTAATTTATGGTACATGTCAAAAGTGGGCAACCTGCCCGCACCGTGCCCGGAGAAGCTGCACGCGAATGAAAGAGAACCCCGCGAGGAGAATACCGTGTGCCGGAGCACTAGGAGGTGTCAAGTAAAAGTTTCGCTTGTACGTAGTAGTGTAGTACGACTATTAAATCTATTGTTTCACATCCATTTTTATGACCCTAGTAGATCGGTTGGTGGAACCGTATACGACACGGTGTTAAAAGCGTTTCGCCCGGAATCGTCCCTGGCTCTCGTCCTGACGGGGTCGGGTGGCAGGATTTTCAGGACCGGTGTGTCTCCGTGGCTGTGTGTATATGTTTTAAGTTTGCTGAATGGGGTGCGCTCTTGACGCTACGAATAGTTTGTACGGAATCATCCGGCCACACAAAAAGTTGATGCCCTTCCCGCCTTTGGATACGCGAAAGGACTGGTCTGGTGAGGATGTCGAATGAAAGTGACTTTTGCAGGCAACGGAACGGAAAACTTTTTACTGCCGCACACCGGGAGGAAAATGAATTTAGTTTTCCGACCGGCCGGTGCGGGTGGAGGGGGCTGGTGAGCCTTGCGAACTTTCGCTATGGCTTTCAATTTTCTTGCGCTACAAAGCAGCCCGGAGGACGGTGGCACGATGCCCTTTGTTTTAAAGTTTCGATTCTCCGTGAACTTGTTGTCATCGCCAGCTAACAACAGCTGCAAACAGAGTAAGAACTCTGGTTCGGTAGCAGCTTTGCAGTGATTACCGTGCAGGCCAAAGTGTGATTGGGGAAGCAAAAGGTTTCGCTTTCAATTTGTGCAAGAGTTAATGAAATGCCTTTGCGAACATTGTTTTCTACTGCTAGTTCAGTTGTGTGCTTTGTTTTTATAACAAATTTTCTGAAAATATCAAGTATTTTGATTGTTTTTTTTTAATAAGACTAATCTTCTATTTGGCAATGAAAGCTCAGGGAATTTCGATATTCCATTTCCAGAGTTTCTTAATGTCTTTTACGCCCCAAAACCCTTTTCCTGAGAATTTAAGGTTTTTTAGATGAGTTGATAATAATTGTTTATTATTTTGTTAATTACCTAAATACTTGATATATCTTTATCAAGTTATAACATTTTTAAAAGATTTTCATAAATAATGCAACGAACTATTCATAAAAGTAAGTTAGACATATTGAATTCCGGGGTTATGTGTTTGAAGAATTCTTACTGTATCGATAAGGATTTCAACAAAGCTAGCGTTAAAACTTAAAATGCTAATACTTATGTATAGCTTGGCAAAGTATATATAGATATTACGAACTGATATTGCTATAAAACACAACTAAATTATCAAAATATTCGCTCATGATAAGTTTATAAGCTGACATTGTACGTTTTTTTGAATTTTAGATCATCTTCTGATCATTGGGTGGTAACTCATCTACGCGAAGAACTGTTTTCGCACTGACATAACAATACTCATGCCAAAAGTTCTAACTATTAATCGTCTCCACCGTTATCACAATCAGTGATTATTTCCTAACTCGTCGCCTTTTCATTTTCCAATGAATTTCTCCTCGTCTAATCCGCTCTTCTAACATTGATCGTAAATACGTACCCATTAGCGAACGTTCGTACCGAATTAGCCGGTAACAAGTGTAACTTTACAACCTTATTCCATTTGCATCGATGCAAATTGCGCTAAAATGGAGCGACATGGCTAACAAACCGCTCGGAACGTATGTTTCGAAATGCACACGGCATGTATCAGATAAAACAAAACTGAAACAATAAACGGTGATTCAAAAGCAGAAACCAACAAAAAAAAACATACACACAAAGGGAAAAAAACAATATTTGCACCTAATAATGGGCAATCAAATGCACGTAATATCCATTCCGCCATAGATTTTCCATTCAATGCCAACTGCCCTCACGGACCGCACACTAATGCGATTGACCAAATCAGTGTGTGTGTGTGTGCGAGAAAACCAGACACGATGGCATTGTGATGTGGTTTGATGAAAATAAAAGTCACATTCCATGTAAGGCTCCCCAGGGCTAACCGGGAACAGCAAGAGTGCATTACCATACCATTCTGCGGGCAACATATTGAGGGAGGTCGCCGTGTATTGGGGAACACCGCGGGCGGGCAGTGCCAGTGCATTGTAATTAAATGCAGACGAAAATGCATGTAATTAATACCTAATCAAATATGATAATTTGCTACTACCTGCTGTAGTTACTGATCGTCGTCACTGCGCACTCAATAGACGTACGAGCATACACGGGGCATAAAAACTGCGCGGAGCACGCACGAGTAAAAAGTGCATTTCAGTGTCCAGCAGTTTGTGGTGGTTTGCTGATTGTGGATACGTTGATCAAGTCCAAACCATCATGACAGGGTAATGTCATTAAGCATCAAGGGCTTCGTGCTAGGTCGGGTTGAAATTCTGAAAAATAGCATACAAAAAACTTCGCATACTATTTTATATGGTCGCTAAAGAACTCAGATGGAATGATGCAGATATTGCTAATTAAATGTAGATAAAATTAAAAGCAAATCAATATTTTCATTACTTATACTTAGAGTTTCTATATCTTTCGTAATTTACGCCATTTTTTTAAGATAACACCTATCTACACGATTAGAAAAAAGGTTCGAATTCTTCACCCATATCTCATAACTCCACGTAAACATGCTTCCTGCACTATTCAAATTCAATTCGAACGTCTAATCTTGTTTGGTTCGATGCATCGTGTACGCTAACGACAACATGACTATCTTCGTACGCGTCGTATGCAATTATCAAAATTACTAATTAACAACACACATCATAACATGGCGACGATAATGAGCGTGTCTGTCACCTCGCGATCGAGACCCCGTACCGTCGGTCCCTTAAGGCGGAAAACTTTGTCACTGCGGCACACTCACACACGAACCAGTCCTAACCTTACCATCGTGCAAACCAACACCATGTACCGCAAAACTGGCGTGGAAAGAACTTAAAATGCAAACCGCATCAAACCGGAACTGCATGTCTTGAAGCGATTTGCAAGCGCATGGTGGTGGAGTGCGACTGTGATACCAATCGCGGGCACTCATACTACAAGTGCCGTGGTACTGACGCGTCCACCAGAACAGGCTTGCATTGGCGATGAATGTGCGGAAGTTGTTGGAAGTTCACCTCAGCGCTTATCGCGCACTAGAACTATTACCCAAATACAAAACTGCGTATGACTCGTTTGGTTATTTCGTTTTCTGCGACGGCTCATTAGCATGCATGTTGAGGGGAATCATTAGAAAATTTAATGGCTTGATGATTTTAACAATTTAAGTTCAAATAGCAATACTTAACTAAACTGAGCATCACTGTAATAAGCTTCAAGTTTAATTCGAGCATTACCTCGACCAGTTCGCAGTAGAGCTGTATGAGCCTGCTGTGTACAGTTGACTGGTTGCTTAATCACGCATGATTTATTGGCTGCAATATTGCAGGAAACGCAGGTTTAGCAGTATTTTAGTGGATGCACTAAATGAGAAAAAAGACAAACGATAAATATATAATAACCATTCTCACTCTCCAGCACCCATTTGTCACATGGAATCGACGCGTCCCAAGTCCTGTGGCGGATAGCAGCGAACGGTATGAGCTCGGCCCCGGGGGTGAAGCCATTTTTGTGCTTTATTTTTTCCCCCATTTGCCAGTTCGTGACCGTGTCCCTCCTCCCATCCCCTCACAGTACAACCTCACACCCCAAAATCGACGCCCCTCACTGCCCGCCAGCGCATCACTAAAATCAAACGCTTTAACAGCGTCGGGAGAAATATAAATAAAATTAACTGCCACGACCAATAGTTCATCCGCGACGGCATTTGGTTCGCTGTTTCGCTCTCGAAACACCCCCCCCCCCCCCCCCCCCTCTCCCTCCTCCCGTGGCACCATCATCTCCCTGTTAAGCTTTTACCCGCCAGAACGTGGGTGATAATGAATGCCCGCCAATGCCAACCGAATGGCATGGCTGGTCCGTTCGTGTGACATCCCGTGGAGTGAATAAGCGTGCAGGCAACCATGCACGCGTGCAATCAACCGCAAATGTCCAGTCGAAGTTTTGCAAAAATTAGTACACTACTCACGCTAAGTGCATTCGAAATCGATGGCACCAGATGAGCGTGGAGTAGTTGCTAATTTTCATATTTCCGACCACCCGGCGGAACGTGTACCGGTCATGGGGCGGGTGTTGGATAACCGCATGATTGACAGGGAAGCGATGCACAAATCCTGACGGGGCTTTTCAAAGTTCCCAGGCCACTTCGCTGTCAACCTGGAGTGAAAGCCGTAAACCACAGCACTGTGAACGGTCGGTGCTTCGGTGTGCGACAGTTTTGCGGTGATTTGATGTTTTTAAAATGCTAACTTCTGGACCAGATCTGTCACGTCACAGCTGTGACGCTCATGTGGTACGTTGACTGACTCCATTTTTTTCTCCGATTCTTTGGACAATTTATTCCACAAAAAGTCAACATTAAAACGTTCTTTCATAAAGTTCATGTCTTTGATCATTCGCTGCGTCACACTGTGTCACACTGCAAAAGGTTCGCCAACCTGCATGGTGGCCGATTATTATTCAACTTTAATTAATTGATGCTCATTACCGTTATTAATCTTGAGCGCATTGTTTTTTTGTTTGCTCCCTCCTGTTCACTCCTCGCTGCACGATTCTTTTACAACGAGAATAAGACTGATCTTGTCAGCCGTGGACGAGCCGATCTCCGATCCTTGGCTGATCGGTCACTGGCTCACCACCTTCTTCTGGCAAAACCCGGCAAACCTGGCAACATTGAATGACCAGAAGCGACTGCAACGGAGCAAAGCAGTAATGAAAACACGCTAGGAGAGAAAAGAAACAAGATCAAAATCGACGGACAATAATACGGCCTTCGATGGTTGGTTCTACGGTAGCTGCTGCGCTTCACGATCGCGTTGCCTCCCTGCTGTTGGGCTGGTCGGTGGCCAACCGGTGATGGTTGGCCGATTATCGGCAGTGAGTGATCTTCCACAAAGGATCAGCAACCGCTCAGTGGAGATTTTCTGTTCACGGGCTCGCACACACACACACACACACGTATAAGACCGGTAGGAGCGAAACCAGCGCCGTCCACACTGGAGCCCGTACGATCCGATAACATCTGTATTTAGCCACGGAATTGATGCTCATTTGGTTTATCAAATAAATAATGCGATCCCGCGCGTGGTTCCCGACCACGGGTGGCGCAGGTGGAGACGCCTTCTACGCGGTTGGTAGCGATCGGAGCCACCCGAGGTGGTCCTGGCACATTTCTAGCCCCGAATGCCACCGCAAGCTGGCCCCCTTTCGGAACGACGGGGATTATGAAGAATGCCGTAGAAGTTCTCACTTTGTTATAGCTGCCACAGAGCTGCCATTCGGGAGCTGCTACCGGGCTTTATGCGGAAACCGTTTATTCTCCCCACCCAATACCAGTTTACATCTTTGAAGATTGATTTAAATCTACGCCAAGTTTGCCCATTGCAGCGTAGCAGCGTTCGGCTGTAACTGGTTCACTTTAAGCTCACCGTATCGAATCATTCTTATCACGCTGTTTGGGGGGGATTAACTAAATGGGGCTAATATTTATTCATTTCACGGTTTCAAGAAGGCACTCGGATTGTGAGGCACGGTTATCTAACGAAATAACCACTCGGATCTGGATGTGCTTGATCGTGTTCGGTTCGTCCATTGTGTGATCGGGCCGGTTCACGAACCTACCCAGGTGGACCCGGGGGCCAAAAGAATTATTGTAATCATTTGTTAAATGATGATGAATTTATTAGTCACGAATTGACCTGGAACTAATATTTCAGCTTGAATAAATTACTCCTTTCGAGGGCCATAACTCATCGGTGGGCTGAAGAGAACGAGCGCCCCCGAAAACTAGCGAATGAATTAGGAACCATGGATGGTGGTACAGAAGGGTACAACAAGGGACTAGAAATGCATATGGATTAAGCGAAACGTTGCTAGTCACAGCGAAAGACAACGGATCGGATCGAACAAACGATAACGATTTTATTCGCTCGGCTGATTGAGCAAAAGAGTAAAGGCTGAAACATTAATGGAGGGGGCTAAGCCCCAAGAACCCTGGGCCAGCGCTTCCTTTGGCAAACAAAGTAGCCAACATTGTGGACAAACTAGCAAACAAACGGACAAATAAATAATTACTTCGCTCCGGTATTTATGAACCACCGAGCGCCACAACTGTAGTGAATGGTTGGGAAGTCATTGATGCAATAGTCAACCAGGGAAGAAGCACATCGGCTTTCGACCACCATGCACGATGTGATCATAAGGAATGCCTTCAAGACACTTAGAGACGCGAGAAGATTCCCGGGCCTTAGAGAACACGGGGCGAAACGTGTGACATGTTTCGCGCCGTCCCTTATGGGACGCTGTCACATTGGTCTCGTTTTCCGGACCCGGTGGGTGTGGATGGTTGGGTGTGTTCTGCCGAGGTGTACCCGGTGCTGGTGCTGGATGGGTCAGCTTCCACCCGCTGGTTGCATGCATGATTTATGGTTATGAATATATTCGCCTGAGAAAGACCGGCCAACCGGCCAAAAGCCAAAACTCGAAACCCCGCTGTACAGGGGCGCCCGGGGGGTGAGAGATGCAAGAGCCGGTGTGGTATGGAGCGAAACCACCCAGCATTCAGGGCCCGCTTTGATCGGTTGCTGGAGTGTGTTCTGAAGGTCGCTCTGGAAGAACAGTGTGCGCCCACCGTTCCAGACAGCCCATAGCGCAAGCGGACGCGAACGTGGAGCGAAGACAATTTGTCATTTTAATGGTGGTTATACTTCTTCCGCTTATTTACTGTTGCCTTCTTGAAGTGTGCCCTCATGTCGGGTGTGTGTGTGTCCAAAGGTTCCTGTTTTGATCCCGAAGATCTTTGGAGGTTTTGTTTTGAGTATCCATTGAAAAGACATACAATGTCTAAAAAGTTGCTATAATAAAATTATGGTTGCCATAAACTATTCCGGAGCTGCGAATCTAAAGTTTAAACGCTCGTAATATATTTTTCTATTCATTCTCTCTGTTTCATCTACGATTGCAGATATGGTGCCGGTTACGATTTGGCCGCCCGCCGGAAGAATGCAACACGCGAATCGACCGCAACGCTGAAGGCGTGGCTGAACGAGCACAAGAAGAATCCGTACCCGACCAAGGGCGAAAAGATCATGCTGGCGATCATCACCAAGATGACGCTGACGCAGGTGTCCACCTGGTTCGCGAACGCCCGGCGGCGGCTCAAGAAGGAGAACAAGATGACGTGGGAGCCAAAGAACAAGACGGACGACGATGACGATGCGATGGTGTCGGACGACGAGAAGGACAAGGACGACCTCGATCCGGACAAGGGTGGTCGTGATCATAAAGGTAAGCGATCAGCAGAGTCTTGCAACGCAAAAGCCAGTGTGTTTTTGTTTCCTTTCATCCCGTCACCCCGCCACAACCGCAACTCACTCCCCAACCACCCGGTCTGCTATTGGTAGACCGTTTTATCAACCGTACACTGCAGGGAAGTGATCGTGCTGATGTCGTGCAGCTCCCGCCCGTGGGTGGAGGCAACCAATTTTACCAAACCTCACGCGGGAAGCAAATCGATAGAACGTTGCATTTCCTTGCCGTTCTCACGGGAAAAACACCCTCGTACACGCTCGTTCCCAGGGCTACATGTCGCAAGCAGAATTTCCCATCAGGCACGAGCTCGCGCGAAAGATTTTTCCTTACGTTTGTTCCGCATTTCCTTGTGCTGCATGCACGCAAAAGATGTTGATGATGCTGTTTACCTTTCTTATTATAATCATCACTCTTCCTTGAATGACTTGCACATACCCCGGCCATCCGGGTGCCTTCCTTTTTCTCGTTTTGTTTCGCACTAATGCGCCCCTGCACTGGGAACCATCGGCATCACGCATGTAAACCAAATCGCACACACATACCCAACCTTCCACAAGGGAACTCCACCGAGACATTGCGAGCACCAGAATGGAAGGGAATGGCAACGGCTCCGAAACACACAACATCATCGATAATGCTACGGCTAAGTGATGATTATAATCACGGCGGGAAAATCCGCCAGCGTATCTGTGCCACTCCGGCGAAGGTTCCGGGTAGGTGGTTCGCACCGGCGATGCCTTGTTTGCCGACAGGATCAATGCCGAGGGCTGCCGACATTCGGCGCGCGCTCCCTCTAAAAAACAAAACGAACTTTCTCTTTCACGAGTACTAAGGACATTTCTCCCGTTTCCAAGGCAGCGGGACCTGGAGGCTGTGGGACCATAATTTACGACGTCGGCATACGTTTCTCGCCTTGGAAAGTCATTTATAATATGAAACTTTAATGTGTTTATTAAGGGCTGACGGTACCGGGGGGTAAGGGATGCCGTCATCGTATTTAGCGCAAGCAGTAATAGGAACGAACCACTATCCTAGACAATGCCCGCGATGGCCGCCTGTTTGATGGTGGTGCGGTGGTCGGGTGTGCTCTTTTTTTGCGTTCGTCGCGCAACGATGACTTTAAAGGGAAACGCACAGGATCTGGAGGCAAATCCCGTGTATGGGATTGTGCATTTCATTGCCAACTGCCACTGACGGGGCACGTCGCTAATGTCGTCTAAAGTGAACCAAATGAGCCCGCCGGTGAATTATGGACCGCGTTTAAAGTCTGTATCATGCCCATTTTGAGCACACGGCAAAGAAGTACACCGTCTGTGCTGGAGCTAATTTCTGTGTGTACACCAAGGTATTTTGATCGATTTATTTCTTCGTGTCGCTTCCCATTGCGCAGCGCGATGCTATGACAAAATATGGCGTTTTCACGCTAGAGGAATAAAGCTATTTATTCTACCAAACTGTCAAACACAGCAATGATCTATGGGTTGTAGTTGATCATCAGCAATTGTTTCGTAGAATGTTGAACACTACAAGGACCTCTTTGATGTGCAGGGTGTACAGTGGAGATATAACGAATAACGAAGAAACTGTTGTTGAGCGAATCCGATATTAGTTATTGAATTGATTTTTACCCAGAATTTATGACTCCCAATTTATAAATCTTCAAGGAGTCGAGGTTTATAAATCTCTGAATATTTAAAATTTCAAACATCAAAATCGATTCAAAAGACTCCACACTGAAGATTTGCATTGAATGATGCTTCTCAAAAGAGGCACAACACAGCAAGATTCATTTCATTTCCAGTCTCCACAATTACAACTTCACTAACTCATCAGATATCTCTTTGGCAATAAAATAAAGGTTCGACAAGAAGCCTGCCATCATCGCAATCCTAAGTTTGGGTCAAGATGAAAATACCCAACGAACGGACGAGATTCGTTCGTTTCGTTCGTTTTATTGATTAAATTTCAAAATAGGTCTACCACCGTTCATAAATAGGCCCTCCCCCCTAGCCAACATGCAAAGTTTCCCAGCAGTATCTTCCTACAATGCAGGAAAAACGACTCCTTCCTGAATATTATTCCAACACCGAACGCCGCTGGACTAATCATATTAAATTATAATAAAGTTTAATTTTCTATTCAACAACCCTTTTATGGAGCACACAGCCGCTCTATCTGTGCGCTCTGGTCCGATGCTTTTCACATCTTCCCCACTATAGGTCCTTAATTTAATTTGAATAATACCCATGCAAAGCCCGCTGCCACCCCTGTTTCCCGCAACTCATCAATTTGCATTTCACTTTCAATTTGGTTTCGGAATTGAAATCGTTTTGCAAAACGATCGGCCGATTCGGTTTCGCCTTCCCTGTTTCCGATGTGTGTCGAGTCCAGGTTTCCCGAAGAACAGTTCCCGCAATTGGTGGGGTTTTTCCGGCTCAATTTCTTCCCTTCAGCACCCTCCACCGAACCTGGTTTCTGGCAGCGTAAAAATTAAATCGGCCATGGCAGAATGAAAAATGCCACCGAACCGAAGCATTTAATTAATTGATGAAATTGGTACAGTTTTAATTAGTGATGAATTTTCACCGAGCCCCCGCCAAAAGCTGACACGGTTTCACCGTCCGGAAACGACCGCTGATGTCGTCATCTGGGACAAGCGAATGGCTCGTTTTTTTCGCTAGGGAAAATATATCAAATATAAATGTATCTCTAACGGCAGAAGATTCGGTTGCCGATCGCAGGGAAACGCAATGTGGCGAAAGTTGGGTAAGGACACACGAACAAAAAAAAAACCATGAGGAAACAGCTGCTAATAGCGAAACTAATCCCTCGGTGGTACCAGCACCAATGACACGACAGGCACACCGGGAGTGTCTCGTCAAATCTCGGGCTGTCAAATATCGCTCAACCCTGGAATTCTTGATGAATGTTCCAAGTTTTTGCGTGTGATTCAACGCAATTGAATATGGAAACGATCCCAACCCCGTAGTGTAATCCATCGCCATCTGGAACTGCAACCGAAACCGAAGCAGTTCCTTCGCGCCGGCCGTGATCTGCTAGCCCATGCAGGGTTCGCCCCAAACGATCGACCGTCAACGGAAACCGTTCCCCTGCGGGGAACCTCGAAGGAGGTGACCGTCTCGTCCCATTTGTGCCCGAGTGTCGCAACGGTGGTGGCAAATTAAAATCATTTCATCCATTTTGACAGACGGAGACGGTGTCGGGATGCTGTCACGATAGCCACTCGCCACGCCAGAAGCGGGCCTCGCAAATGGAATCATTAGGCAATGCATAAAGTGCGATAATTGAAACGAGCGCACAAGCGACACAAGAGACCAGATCCAGCTAGCGGCACCAGCGTCCAAGGGAAAATCGGTATCATCTGTTCACTTTTCAGGTCTTAGCGCGTTGTCCAACCGCGCCGGGTACGGGCCTTGTGACAGCTCGAAGAGGAAGGTCATACGGCCATGGTCTGCCCTGGCCAACTTGCCACTCACACCGACAGCAAAACTCAAAACAAACCCCCGGGAGAATTTTCCAAAAACTCCGATAGATGAGCATTACCTTCCGATTCTTCTGCAACCGTGGGGTAGAAACGTTAGTCCCAAGTTCCCTGCGGGCTTATAAAAGCCTCTTTATCAAGTCCACTGTAACAAAAAGCCAACCCCGGTCCTGGCAGCGGACTCGGTGCTGAAAATTTACCAACTTCTGCTCACCGTGCCCCTTTCCATCCCCGTCCCGCCCGCCGGAGGCCAATGAATATCTAAATAACAAGTGGCATTTTCACTTAACTTAATCGGATAATGGATATATTATCACGCACAGTCATCAAGATTTCATCCCCTTTTTGCATTCCCGCCCGGCCGCTTGCCAGTGCAGGAAAAGCATTCAAGAAGCTAGGGGCGAGATTTCGGGATAAAACATTACCCCTCGGCTCCGAGCACTCCGATGCCCATTCCAGCCGGGGCAAGCGTTTGCAGGAGGGTCTCGGCTGTGAAGTCTGGCCCATCGCGATGGATAGGGGATTGCTTTATTGCTTTTTTTTTGTCGTCCTGCCGCTTTGAAACTCGAGCATTGTTGGCCTGGTTGGCGGGCCTGCAAACGGGCCGCGTTTTTCCCGGGAGCTAAAAACCTCGAAAATCTATCAACATCAACGCACAGGAAAAGCGCAGGACATAGCGTGGCCTCAAATTCCCATATGGCCCACCGTGGCTTTTCCGCTTCGGTTGCGTCAACGACCGAAAAAAAAAACGGAGAAGGGAGCGAGCGAGTGCTGGCCTGGCAAAGTTTTTCCCCCTGCCTTCTTGAGGAACGAATTTTACTCGGCATGCCGGCAAACGGTCTCCGCCCTCCACCGGAAGGTTCGCAAATTGACTTATTCCGATTTCCGATTGCTGCAAGGTGTCAGAATTCTCACTTTGATTTGTTCGCCCGGTTTTTTTTTGTTGTTGTTCGAGCGCGTAATGTTAAACGCTTCGTAGGTTTTTCCGACTGGAGTTACACCCGGCCGAGATGGATGGGTGTCCAATTTCGTCACTGTCAGAACAGGTTGCAAGAGTTTGGGTCGCTTTTCTTCAGCTAATGGGTCTTGTTTTTTTTTGTTCTTAATTTAAATCCGTCAGCTCATCCGTGTGATGGTTTCAGCGGTGTGTGTGTGTGTGTGTGTGTGTGTGTGTGTGTGTGTGTGTGTGTGTTTGTCTTCCCTTCTGTTGGGTAATTGTACTTGGTTTCTAACGAATTGTGTCGTTCGATACGACATGAGTTAGCTAATTTATAATCGGGCTTAGCATCTCCAATAAAATTCGGTCGACATAATCAACTAGTAAGAGGAGTTCAGAGGAGAAATCTTCAGATGCTCAACTAATATGACAAATCTTCAAATTCCTTATAATTCCTCCACAACCCTAATTACAATAAATTTTAGGGTACTCTATATATTTCAAAAGTCAAAAGTCTTATTTCCAACTTGCACTACGTCGCAACCTTTCTCGACCAACTTTATTTGCTTAATTTCATAAACAAATAATTGTCAACATCCGTTTAGACTAGCGAACGAGATTAATGAGCGTGATCAATAAATTACGACTCACCAAGTACAGCATCTTGTCACACATTCGGCAACGATTCCCAGTAGAATAAACGCCCCTTCCCAAAGCACTCAGATGTTGGCATCGATAGTTCTTGTTAAATAGTACGGTATCAGCAACAATATATTGCTCCCGCTCGTTAGCGTTACGCACTCACTGACTGAAGCTGACACCGTTGGCCAATTCTACCCTCGACATTCGACCCATGAAGACGGCAGCGGCTCACACGGCGGTGATGGTGGTGCAATGTTTTCAATTGAATGAAAATCACATAATATCACTTATTAAGACTCAATTCATTTGCTCACCCTAGCGCTTCATTTCGGCGCTAACTCAAACAACCGTCGCACAGTCCGCAAGGGGTGTTTCCCGGCCGAAACCCTCGCGCTATTTATTTCCAGCAAAAACAGGGGGTGCCATTTGATGCCGAGTTTTGCGTGTTTTTGGTTCGCCTGGACCAAACGAACCATTTCACAGTGCCGTCAAACACAGCGGGCTATGGCTGTCTGCACACTCCCGCGAGGGTGAATCCTTTCCGGGGCAGAGCGGTCTCGATAGTGTCTGGTTTTGCAATCCCTCGCATTTTACACCGCAAAACATCGAGGGTGTCCTCGGAAAAACCCCAAGAGAAAGAGAGAGAAAGGGACAGAGTGTGAGTGAGGGATGTTTTCATACGACGGGTTGAAGTCATTAAATCTCTTGGTGTCGAGAACGATCCGGGTTCCAGCATCCAGGAGGGTGTTTACTGTTATTAGATTTAATTCACCATATCAAATTGTTGAAATAAGTTTATTCAGGGTCAATGATTTTTATTAGATTTGGAAAAATGGGAAGCATATTTTTCCCGCCTGTTACGAACGAGGCTAGCACGGTCTTTGCCATTATTCGGGCCATTCTCAACACGGCCCAGGAGTCGGTTGGTTTTTTGCTTTGTTCTACTGCTGACCACAGATCGTTGTCTGATATGATGTGGTGAAATTGTGGCTAGGGCAGGGTAGTAAAGATGTGTAACGATCATCATCTCCTGCTGCGTTCCGGGAAAATTGTCCCGAAGCAGTACCGAGGCTACTTCACAACTAACGTGATGCTTGCAACCACACTAAGCTCGAGCAATGTGTGAATGTGTGATTTATGGCTTTTCTTATGTGTCACCAAACAAACTATCGTCCTTGTTGGCCGTTGATCGTCTCCAGCACAGCTCACGCGCACCTCCAGGGAAATGGTCCCTGGATTGTTCGGCCAATCCCTCAGCTCACAACTGCCGCACGGCTAAACATTGGCTACGTTATAAGTGAAACCGTGCGTCCCTTTCGTGTCATACATTGTATTTACAGAGGATATAGTGTTTAATCCTTTTCTTTGGCGCCTTCCAGCACACTGTGCTGGTGATAACTTGCGTGGCTCGACTAGTAACCCGGCACAGAAACAACGCATCCTTCGCAACATTCAAACGCACATGTTTTCACATCCTTCTCTGGCCAGTTACTTCCGCCCTGCGGGAACTCCGGCAGCAAAAGGAAGCTAAGGATATGATTTAGACACTACGCTGGTTGGATGGTTTCGTGAACATGAAGCCTCCGTCGTCTATAACGTCGTCCTCGGAAGGATAAAGCCCCCAGCAGTTCTTTGTGTCTCTGGCCCTCTCGTCTCTTGGAAACACTCTTGGAGCAACTAGCTTGTAAAGAATGGATACAAATTTATCCCCAATCATAAACATGCCCTCACCGAACGGTCTCTTTCACCAACCACCACCCAAGGTGGTCTACACGCGAGGAAGGAGGCTGAGATGAGTGGTGTCTGGTTGGTTGTCTTGAGCCGCACCAAGCATCAAGCTGTTGCAGTTGCAACCTTACATGCAACCCATACGTTGACCATCATTCTGTCCGTGGCAGGTGGCCATTGCGTCAAATTCAAAAAGTGACGCTAACGCCACCATTATTTCCATTTTCCTTTCCTACACCGCGTTGCAGCGGATGGGATGGTTGTCTAGCCCGGTGTACAATGCCTGCAGCAGTCGTCG